>NC_141687.1:852448885-853648885 GCF_964263255.1 Lissotriton vulgaris
AATCAATAAAACTTCAAGAGTTTTCGTGTGGCCTCCCTCGCTTTTGGTGCTACCTGAACTGTGTGTGTATATATATATATATATATATGAATAAATCCCATGAAAACCAGGATGTTAAATAAACTGGTTGCCTTCTTTCCTGTACCAGGCAGTAAGAAAGTAGTTGCACACGCAGCACACCTAATAATGAATGAGCCCAGCATAGTCTTAAAGGCTCTTTAAGCGTGCAGTGTGCCATGGTTTGTGCTGGAATTTACAGGAGGAAACAGTGCACGGTGACAGTATCGGGGCTCAAACCGGCACGAAGTTTGCGTTGACAACAGGAAAGCAGGGTAAGCGCAGCACCAGCGCAGAGCACCAACCCACTAGGCTACAATTGTGATGAGACAGTAATGATTAGCGCACCCACTGGGGAAATACTTAAAGGACTTCAACATCCATCAGGCTGAGGTGCAGCCACGCCCATCGGGCGGGGTGATTGAACTTTACAAATATGCTCGGCAGCAGCGCGCTTTTCATTACTCACCTGTTTGCCACTGAAGAAAGGAAATGAATTCCTGAAACGCGTCTGGCAATTTTAAAGACTTGATGCTTGCTTTGGAAACAGTGCTTGCTGGCATGATGTCGACCATTTAATCAATAAAACTTCAAGAGTTTTCGTGTGGCCTCCCTCGCTTTTGGTGCTACCTGAACTGTGTGTGTATATATATATATATATATGAATAAATCCCATGAAAACCAGGATGTTAAATAAACTGGTTGCCTTCTTTCCTGTACCAGGCAGTAAGAAAGTAGTTGCACACGCAGCACACCTAATAATGAATGAGCCCAGCATAGTCTTAAAGGCTCTTTAAGCGTGCAGTGTGCCATGGTTTGTGCTAGTAAATTTGTAATGTGTAATCGTGCTGTGCCTTAATATGTATTAAAGAGATGATGATGTGCAAAAACAACTGACAGCAGCGACGGCTCGTGGAGGGAGTTACGGTGGGGCAGGAGGGCGGGGAGGGGGAGGGGCAGGGCGGAGGTTGCTAAAAACCGGCATATGGATAATTGCAGGTAAGTAAACAATTTAATGAATAAAACGAATTTCGTAGTGCGCCTTGCATCGCAAAATGCAATGCAGTGCGAGCTACGAAATTAGTTTTATTAATTAAATTGTTTACTTACCTGCAATTATCCATATGCCGGTTTTTAGCAACCTCCGCCCTGCCCCTCCCCCTCCCCGCCCTCCTGTCCCACCGTAACTCCCTCCACGAGCCGTCGCTGACTGACAGTAGTAGGTCAGCATCAGCCGTCAGCTTTGCAGTGTCCTACATTAATTTAATTCAAACTTTAAAGCAATCTATACCGCGCGTCACCCAAGCATTTGATTAAACAGGTAGCCCCTTGGACTCTCCGTGCCACTGTTTTTTTTCAGTGACTCGTGTGGATTTATTATCCCCAAGAATTGTTTGCTTTTATTTATGGCGGAGGCCGGCAGTTCTGCAGTATGTGTCTACTAGGGAAATACCTGGGGCTTAATGAAGTTTATTTATGCGTCTACTTTCTTAACTTCATTATTACTACCAGCCGCAGAAGCATGGTAGCAAGAGGCCGGGAGGTGAGGTGAAGAATAACTTAGTTGGTTGCCTTTCTTTGACGTTTCTATGACTTCTGGCCTGGGTGCCTTTGTGTGACATTTCCATGCTTCCTTGACTGAGTACTTATGTGTGAGATTTCTTATGCTTTCTGGCATGGGTGCTTATGTGTGACATTTCCACTGTTTATGGCCTGGAATGGAAACTTATGTGTGACACACATTTCCATGGTTTATGCAGTGCATGGGTGCTTATGTGTGACATTTGCATGCTTTCTGGCCTGCGTGCCTTTGTGTGCCGTTTCCATACTTCCTTTTCTGAGTACTTATGTGTGAGATTTTCATGCTTTCTGGCCTGGGTGCTTATGTCAGGTCATCATTTACGATTTACTATGCTTTGAAAGTTAATACAGCTAAATATGTAATGGAAAATGTATTGTGCACCATTGGTTTTTCTTTTCACAAAATGTTCTTGAGAGGGGAATTCCCCCTCCCATGAAAATACCTCTAGCAGTCGTCCGCAAATGTCTGCGTGTTTTCTTTCACTTCACTTCCCTAGAATGTCCCACATTGGACAGAAGAAGATTTCACGCTACTTCACAAAATTTAAGCCCAAGGATGATGAGGAGCCTACTAACAAACGTGCTAAAAAAGACCAAGTACTTCCAGTAGATGAAGGGAACAAGGAAGATGATGAAGTGTGAGAGAAGGCACTAGATGAGAGTGAAACCACAGCTAACAGCAGCTTTATCATCACCCTACAGAAGAAAAGATACAATATAGTCCTCTTAGAGATGAGCAGCATCTTGCTGTGGAGATTGCTGCAGAGGAAACACCAAGCACTAGCAAACAGTTTAACATATTATCACTGAAATCACATTCAGACAGAGTTTTTAGGAAAGGCATTTTCGTAAAGGTTGGAAACATAACCAAAAAATATATTTCTAACACAAGCATCCGTGGTTAATTATTAAGAGCCCTAACCTTGGTTTATCTGTGTGTCGCCAAGTCTGTGATCTTGATGCTGAGAAATCCAGGGAATGAAAGTATCCAAATAATGGACTGAGTCTACTGTGAAGGCATATGGCACCAATATAGAACAACAGCAGAAGTCACTGAGGAAAAACATTGGAAAACATGCACATAGTAAGGCTCATGTTGCAACTTTAAAAATCTTAGAAAACGCTAAAAGAGATTGTTTATTGCAAGTAACTGCAAAAGTGCAATCTGTACAAATGTCAGCAACAGCCAGAATATTCCACGTAGCTTATAAGGAAACTAAGCAGAACATGCCAGCGTATGGTTTTGAAACAGAGATAGACTGTCACCAGTTAAATGAACTGGAGATGGGGCGAATTTTGCACTCAAATGTAGCATGTTCAAACATACAACGCCATATATTCTCAGAAATGAAGAGGAAGATATTTGCCAACATTATTGAACTTTCCTCAAAAGTAAGTCTTTTACTAGATAAAGCCACTGTGTTAAATAGGAAAAGTTCTTTAATTGTATGCATACAAATTCAGCTACCTGGGATGGACTCTCCAGCTAATATTTTTTGACCCCCATTGAGCTGAGAGATTTGTCAGCTGACGACATAGGAAACAGTTTACTGCTGCACTAAAAAAAGATCCTGTTAATATAAGTGAGGACTTTCCCTCTAAATGCCTGGATAGAGCTTCAGTGGTGTGTGGCCGCCACAGTGGTGTTGTAAAGAGGTTGCAAGAAAAAATCTCTCCCAATATTGTAGCCTTGTACTGCTCAGCACATCGCCTGGAACTTGCCGTTCATGATGTCATGAAAGATAATGGCGCTACAAATCATTTAAAAAACGTACTCGATACGCTGTATTCTCTGTTTACCACATCTGTTAAAAACCGTTTGGAGCTAAAGGAACGTGCAGAAACTCTTGACATTTAGCTTTGCAGAATATGTAGAATGTTAGATACTCATTGGGTTGCATCAAGCTTCAGAATAAAGAAGGCTATTTGGAATGCTTATCTGCTCTCTACGAGCACTTTACTAGTGCAGCTGATGATAGTTCCTGTGACAGTTCAACACAAAATATGTATACAGACCTAGGAAGGTGGTTATCATCTATCCAGTTTATTGCTAATCTTGGCCTCATGTATGATTCTCTTCATGAGTTATTAGAGTTATCACTCAAGTTACAGAAACGTGATTCTACATTAATTGATGCTCATCGGGCTATTTGTTGGCAAATAGCAGTGTTTGAGGCAATGGTAGACAGGCAAGGGAACCATTTTTCACTGTGTACAAAGGCAATGGAAGACAATATATTCCAAGGTGGAATGCTGACAAAGGAAAGACCTCTGACAAAATCATTGAACAGAGACAGTTTTTTCGTACCCCTGCAGAAAATCGAAGATATCGTTTGTTGTCTACAGGAGGTACTAATTCTGCTGACAAAAAGGTTGATTATGATACAGTGATTAGCGAAGGGAAGGATTTATACAAACAGTACTGGCCTGATGAGCTATCTGTCCAATATGGTTGAGAGTGATATTGTGTCTCTGTGTAAAAGATTCAACATTGCCAGCCGAAAAAACAATACATGCTTACAAAGAGTCTAAGGAATCTGGAGGAAAAGAAATTAAAAGGCAGTTCAAGGAGCTTTTGATGGCCTTACATACTATTGCTATCAGTACTGCAGAATGTGAGCGGGGCTTTTCTCAAATTAATCTTATATGCACATCTGCAAGAGCACCATTGCTCAGAACAACAATATCTTCTTTAATGTTTTTTAAATCTTGTTGGTACACCATTTAAGAGATTCAACCCCCTTCCCTATATTCAGCCGTGGCTTGCAAAAGGATGAAGATCAGCTGATGACATTAGGAGTAAAGCAAGGAAAGTGGAAGACGTGGAATACACAAGCAATTTAGACTGTTTCTGCTTTTTTTTCTAGAAAAATAGATGTTAGCCCAGTCCAACTGACAAAATACGCATCATTGCAATATTTTGAAAATGTTAGGCTTTAATGTGTTTGGATATTTAATTATTGTTCTAGTTTATAAAGGTTATTTATTTGCATTTATAACACTTTGTTGAAGTGTCAATTTATTTAATATTTTGTTATAGTTATGTCTCTTCTTGTTCGGATGTTATATTTATTGTTCTATTTTATATATTTTATTTATTTTGTTTTTATAAGATATAACTTGTTTATTCGTTTTTCATTTTAGAAGATGTATTTATTTGTATTTTTATATTTTTTATTTTTAGTTATTTTGTCTTTATATATTTATATTTTGTATGGCACTATGGTCATTTTGCACTAATAGGTATGACTTACATAAGATACGGTCAAATTCAAACTGCCCAACCACTACCTATTCCTTTGGCCTAGGTACCTCTAGGACGTTTTGGTGGAGATGAAATTTTGGTGTGCTTTCTGTTAAGATACACATTTTTAATTAAAAAGTAATATATTTAATACATGCCTCTTTTCTAATCTCTGACATGTCTGTGTGATACACAACTACATCGTTCCATGTTTTTTTTACTATTCTGAATATATAATAAATGTGCATATAGCTCCGGGGGGGTAAGGTATAGTAACAAGCCCAATTGTTAATCATCTTTTTTCAATTGTTTCTCTAAAAGTAATCGCTTTAACGGAATACTCTACTATACTGATTAACCCCATACCCCTTCGGCCACTGAAAGCGACAGTGGCTGACTCAATTAAGTGTATTGCATGATTTTATTCGGTTTGTCTGTTTAGAGTGTTTTCACAACATTTTAGTTTATTTTGTCACATAAGCTATGTCAAAGTTGTATCTTTGAACTCATAGACTCTGTTAAAAATGGCATACCCTACCCCAGTGTTGTCCTTTTCCCAAATCAGCACATAGAGCACTGACATTGTCCCTTTTCAATGCATTAGTGATTTTAGCTAATTTATTCCAAAATTGTGCTTCAAATGTACTTTTGATTTAATCTTTTTCAAAATGTTCACAGGGCAGGGGAACCTCCTATCAAAACCTTACTATGAGGAAGGCTCCCTTTATGAAATTCAGATCAGGTATTACATCTGACTTTTAACAGTGCCAGTTGAAGATGTGGGTGGAGCTAATAGAGTAAGTAGGTGGGGCTAGTGGAGAAAGTGGGTGGAGCCCGAGAAAAGTAGTTGTGGCCTCCAACACACATTTGAGCACCTGCACTTCATATTTTACAAATTAAGCACTAGATATATATGTAACCTATACTCCACAGGTTCTCTGACCAGAAAGTTAGCTTGGTGCGTAATGCACCTGCTGCACGAACAGTGCCTTACCATAAGGTTATCTCTAGTTTTTATTGAGTATTTGTTATAGTGCGACTTTAAAGGAGCGGTGGGACACTTTCAAAAGAATATTTTAATGTAATGTATTGGAACTGAAATTAACCTAATTATATTGTGCAAACTAACTCTGGACTGCAGAATCTTGGTGCGGGCCTTGGAAGGTCTTTTGCTAAGGTTAGAACAGGTACATTTTCAGAGACCTTTTAAAAAATCAAGAGTGACTGGGAGAAGCATAGCTCTATCGCTTAAGTAGTGAGGACTTTAATCGAATAAAGCTTTCCCGCCTTTGGAAGAAATTTTAACATGCAATAATCAGGAGGTCATGAACACTGCTTGATAAGACTGTGGAGGGTGGATTCTCTCCTTTCAGGTCTCTGGCACTAGGGTGTTTTTTTTGTAGGTAAACAATTAAAAGAATTCTCTCTTGCACATGGAGCCTCTGACAAGACATTTTAGCTAAAAAGATGAGGCCCCTTCTGGAAAGGCTGTTGACAAGGCATAATGCAGTATTCTGCAGCCTCAGTAGCTTTCAAATCTGATAAGATGGAATACATGTGTAGAATGAGTTTGCATTGCATCCTACCCGGGATGAATTGATGCAGTGTAGATAGACTGAGAACAGTAGAGCCATGAGGGACCTCAGTTTATTAACATAATAGAAGTAGCTGAGGAACAGAACAACTACTTTTGCAATTAATGGACGTCAGCATCACAATCATAGGCCCTCTTTCTTACTTTCTTGGAAGCCACTAAAATATGAACAAATAGACCTAGAATGTGATGGAAGGCTAAAATTGATCTCTTACAGGCAAAGGATGACAGTTTTTAGACAGCTGTACTGTGAATGTGAAGGCTGTTATAGGCCAACCAATCATTAGCTCCAATAAGAACCAGTTGAAGGTCTTCAGCAGTGTCCTAACCATTTGAGAACAGCAGTTTGTGGGTGAGGTCTAGGTAAAACCATATTACAAACTCTAGAACTTGATTTGTAGTTGATAGATATACATACGTTATGGGGACAATTAAAGAATTGGGATAAATGCAGCAGGAGACCTTATGGCCAACTCCCATGATCCTACCTCACTCTCCCATTACAGAACAATGTGCAATCCAACATTGTTAGAAGAAGAAAAGCAAACTATATATGGTCTCTGTAAGGTTGAAATAAAAACAACTTATGCTGATTCTTGGTGGTCCGTCTCCCTCGTTTGCTGGCGTGCGTGGCTGCGGCTTGAGACGCTGAGAAAGTCGATATATACAAATGTATATATATATATATATATATATATATATATATATATATATATATATATATATATATATATATATATATATATATATATATACAAATGTAGCTCCTCCTCGACTTTCTCAGCGTCTCAAGCCGCAGCCACGCACGCCAGCAAACGAGGGAGACGGACCACCAAGAATCAGCATAAGTTGTTTTTATTTCAACCTTACAGAGACCATATATAGTTTGCTTTTCTTCTTCTAACAATGTTGGATTGCACATTGTTCTGTAATGGGAGAGTGAGGTAGGATCATGGGGCTTGGCCATAAGGTCTCCTGCTGCATTTATCCCAATTCTTTCCCTCTAATTAAAACCCTGGTCTGACTTTGCTCCGCGAGTGCTGCCTCTTTCTTTTGGACTGTGGGAGAGTCGAGCGTAATATATATATATATATATATATATATATATATATATATATATATATATATATATATATATATATATATATATATATATATATATATATATATATCCACAACCACAATCCAACTTCCAAAAGAAGAGGCACGTACTCAGGTCTGAAGGTATAGGGCCAATTTAATGTTATTTCAGGTCACCCCCGACCTCGCAGTAAAGAGAGACGCGTTTCGCCTGCGCAGCAGGCTTTGTCAATCTAATATATCAGCTTAGCTGCTTTGGAACATCCAGCTCCAGTGCTGAACGTTCCATTGCGCAGGTGCAGCTGGAACGTCCAACGGCCAACGGCAGCACTCCCGAGGTAGTGGTGCCGTCGGCCGTTGGTATAGGCGCAGCACTTAAGAGGCAAGATATATTTGCAAATATCTGTCTGAAAGTCAAGATTGCCTTGCTAAAGATGGCAGCTGGGAAGTATGGATAGGCATCCCATATGTAGAATTTTAAGGACTTCCATTCTTTCCCCATGAAAACACAAAATACAAGGATGAGATATTGTGTAGTTTTGTCCTGCTCTCCCGCTTTGCCTTTTGAAAGCTCCCAAAGATACAGAAGCACTGATTAACAAAACTGAATTGATATTTAACTTGCACGCCTTCGTCCCATCATTCCCATTACAAACAATATATTTTTCAATTACATGGCTATGATCATCTAAGTCCCCGATAAAAAAAATGAATGAAAACTTCAAAGGGCTGCACAATATATCCTAAAGAATACCTACTTGAAAATGAGAAAAGAGCGTAAAACAGAGAGAACATAAGTGTCAGACATTGTCAAATACTAATAATACTACTAATCAATCAATAATATCTGTTAAACAAGAAGCTCTGAGTTCCATCTCACAGTATGTCATTATAGGCCCCTATTTGTTAATCTCCTCAAGGTAAGCCTTTGCTTTAATCTCAGAGGTGAAAAATTTCGCCTGCCCAGCCCATACAACCTTTAGTTTTGCAGGATTATTTAAATACGCCTGGGCCCCTTTCTCTTGGAAGGGTTTAATTAAGGATCTCAATCGCCACCGCCTCTCTACTGTAGCATGGCAGAAATCAGGCCTGGTAAAAAAAGAAATCTCCTTGCATGTAATTTTATGATCAGGTCTAGCCTTCTCGGCCACTGACTGTCTCAATAAGAAGTTTCCAAAATAGACTAGGATGGCCCGAGGATAAGGGCCCTGTTTAGCAGGAGGATTGAATGGCATCCTGTGAGCTCGCTGAATCTCAAGTTCCCAGTTCCAGTTTTTTAAATCTGGCATAGATTCCTTGAACAATTTAATCACAAATGCCCGTACATTCTCTCCCTCGATTTTTTCCGGTATTCCCAATAGGCGTAGATTGTTTCGACGCTGTCTATTTTCAAAGTCCTCCAATTTCCATTTCATGTCCATCAATTCAGCTTCCTGGAGTTTGATCTTTTCTTCATTTGCTTGAGTTTCGTTCTCAGTGGTCATCACCCTTGCCTCTATTTCCGTAACCCTTTCAGCAATTGATTTACAGGTTTTAGTCAGATTTTTAACCACCCCTTGTATCTTAAATAGAGCTAGCCTTGATCGTTTGCTGTCCTCCTCTGTCTGTTCTCTATGGGCTGCGATGGCCTGTAAAATTGCTTCTACTGCAGTGGAGGGGATTATATCTTGATTAGATGGACCCAAGTTATAAGGGCCTCTTTGTTTAGCCCTAGATATAGGTTTAGGTTTGGTTTTAATTGTATTTAATTGTCCTTCCTCCTCTATACTTTCTTCCGGTGAGGTTGTAAACAGAAGGGATTCGCCATCTTCTTCATCATATTCCATATCAATCTCATCACACTCAATGCTAGTTTTATCTTGATCTGATTCACCTTCCTCGGTCTCTGGCTCTACTCCTGTTTCATCGGAAAAGGAGTAAAATACATTCCCTTCTTTTTCGGGAAGGGAGGATCCTTGAGTTATCAGTTCCCCTCTGTCCGGTATATTACTATCAATCAATGGCTGAGGGTCAGCATTTACATCAGCATTTACGTGGCCATGAGTTAGAATATGATCTCTTAGAGGTATTTCTTCCATCGTGTTCATCATACTTATTAAAGAGGAGCTCTCAGTCATACCATTCTGAGGTAGAGTATCTTCCACTACCCCCATTATATTTTCACCAGAGCCACAGAATGGCATTGAAGATTTATTAATTGTATCACTTCGTGTATTAGGAGAACGGTACGTGAGTTAGGAGAGGGAAAGGCGGTTAAGGTAATAGTAGAATCTATAGGGCTATTAATGCTAGTGCCAGTACCACCATTGGTGGCTCTTAAAGTACTCACAGTTGCATGTTCCCCCTGGCTCATCTCCATCGTTGTTGCCTGAACAGAGGTAAGACCATTTCCCTCTGGTTGCTGCGGAGGCTGCTGTGGAGACAGTAGTACCTCAGGGGCTCCCCTTGTATCAGGTGAGCATAGCGAATGCACTTGGATATCCTCTGTGCTCCCTGGGTTCACTAAGACCGCTTGTTTCCTCCTAAGCAAGTCAATTACCGTATTGCCTGGGCTCGCCATCTCATGAGTGCTGTTGATCTTCCGTTTGGTAGCTAAGACCTCCTGGCGTGGCAAACATGTGGTTGGTGTCTTCTGGATTTGCTTCCTTGTTCGAACTCTACTTTTAGAGGCTGAGGATATATCTCCACTTTGATTACCTTCAACAGACTGTTGCAACTGCTGCTCTTCTAGCTCCGCCTCTCGAAGTGCCCTCGTTGCTTTCGCAAGTCTTGCTAGTAGGTATTCTTTAGGATATATTGTGCAACTCTCTGTTTCTTGAGATCTAAACCTAGAATATATTGTTTAATGGACACGGTAGCTCAGGCGCTACACTGCTGGCATCACCAGGACTCTGGTAGAGTCCGATTGCCCACCAATGGTGGGGAGGGGGGTCCCTATAGGGGGAGGGGCCTGTAGGGGTGGGTGGGGCTTGGGGGGAGGTTCTGGGGGGTAAAAAAACAAAAGAAAAAAACTCGATCCAAAAGGTAGCATTTTTTTTGTAAAGTTTAAATACTGTATAAATAAAGGAAGTAGCTGTACGATGAAGAAATCGAAGATCACTGACAAGTATAACGAGAGAATTAGAGAGTTTCTTATTTACGTTGATACATTAGCCAATGGCTAGACTCAAAATTCAAACATGGAATATTGGGGGTTTATTAAATAGGGAAAAGCAACGCCGCTTATCTGAATTAATCAAACTTAATCCAGGAGATATTTTATGTCTACAAGAGACACACATACCATGGACAAAAAGGTCACAAGTGAGGATTAGAGGATATAACTTGATAACCGCTTCTACCCAAACATCAAATATAAGAGGGGTAGCAATGCTCGCAAAAACTTATCTTGGCCAACCTATACGTGTTGCTTCGGATCCACATGGCAGATGGGCAATAGCGAAACTATCAAATGGTTTGGTTATCTCCACAATTTATGGCTCTAATCAGGACGACCCTACCATATTCTCACTACTGGAAGCTGAGCTGGCAACCTGGCAAGGTTCGCTAGTAATTTGTGGGGATTTTAATATCTCTCTAAAAACACATCTATTTAATGGTCAAAATAATTATAATTCGCAGAATTATGTAGGACGCAAACCTAAAGTATATAAGGCTATCAAGAGATTAACAAACAGTCATGGACTAGTTGATATATGGGGTGTAAAAAACCAGCAAGATTCGGGATGTACATATTTCTCCCACCCACACCAAAAACATGTCCGGATAGACTACTTTTTTTCCACTAGGGACTTAGTGGCTAATGCAGTAATAACCAAATATCCCAAGATCATATCTGATCATTATCCCCTGGTTCTTACAGTAATAGCTGGTGATCGAAAACAACATAGACAATGGTCATTCGATCGAAAATTATTGGTTGATAATGAATATATTAGTCATATTAAAAAATGGACAGAGGAATTTTTTGATATCAATCGCTTTAGTGCCTCCAGAAATACTGTATGGGATTTTTATAAAACAGCTCTTAGGGGTGAGACTATTAGCTATCAAGCTAGAGCAAGAGAGTTAAATAAAAATTAGTTTAAGACTAGAATATTAGCCTTGGCTAAGGCAGAGGAGGAACATACCACAGCTATTTCTCAGGGGATAGATGCTACCCAGCTAATGTACCTAGTTACTCTATTAAGAAAGGAGCTAAACAACAATCTTAGCCAAAAAGCAGCTCAAACGTATAGTGCTCATAGGAGAGATATTTATGAGAATGGAGAAAAAGTGGGGAGACAGTTAGCGTTATACACCCGACAAAGGAATGTGTCTAATCAGATAAAATCAATAACTGAGAATGGTAAGTCGCATACACAACCAGACGAGATCATTGCTTTATTCCATCAGTATTATCAAGATCTCTATACGGAGGACTCTATCCCTCCAGCAAATACAGAAGTTGAGTTTTTGAACAACTTTATAAATAATACAGAAGGTCTAAAAAAATTAGATGATATTACACGTCAGGATCTGGAAGGTGAAATCACTTTAGATGAAGTCTTATTATCACTAACCACACTTGCTTCAGGTAAAGCAGCGGGCCCTGACAAATTACCTATAGATTTATATAAAATTCTAAGCTCTCAATTGGGTCCAATACTGCATGATCTTTTTTTGGGTATCCAATGGAACGGGATAACCCCGGATTCCTGGAATTATACTAATATAATTGTCTTTCCAAAAAAAGGAAAATCACCTGAACAGTTAACGTCATATCGACCCATATCGCTAATCAATGCGGACTCCAAATTGTATGCCAAGGTGTTAGCCACGAGACTTAGTAGGGTCATTGAGCAAATCGTCTCCCCGTGGCAGCATGGCTTTGTACCTGGTAAAGGAACAACAGATCATACTTCTAAGGTAATAGCTTTGTTCGATGCCATGACTGTCACGGGGGGGCCGAATGTCAATGATACTATTAGATGCTGAAAAGGCGTTTGATCGCGTCTCGTAGAAATTCCTGTGGGCAATTATGAAGCTTAACAATTTCGGCCCTAAATTTATCAGAGCGATACGATCAATCTACCTATCTCCTAAAGCTAAAATACAATTGATGGGTTCTGAATCGGACGATATTAATATAACTAGAGGTACAAGGCAAGGTTGTCCGTGTTCCCCCTTATTATTTGCTGTATATATTAATCCCCTGATTTTGAAAATTATTGAGAGCCCCTCTATTACTCCAATTGTTCTTGGCCCATTTTCCACTAAGGTACTAGCATACGCTGATGATATCGCGGTTGTAGCATCAAACCCGGTTGAAGCTATGGGGGAAATTGAAGCCATAATCACAGAATTTGGCACCTATTCTGGCTATTCTCTGAACAAAACAAAGACAAATGTATTATGTACGGACAACATTGACTACAATGATCAAAGAAAAGCAGCAAGTGCTACATACTTAGGAATTGTTATTACTCCCGCCATTAAATTCGTAATTAAGTATAACTATAACCCTTTAATTCAAAGTATAAAAAAAGATTTGGATAGAGTAAATGGACTTCATCTGACCATTATAGGACAAGCTAATTTTCTTAAAATGAATATACTTCCTAAACGTCTCTACTTGTTTAGAGCAATTCCATTGGCTATTGACCCTAAGATCCTAAAAACTCTTGAATCCCTTATGATTAAGTTTATCTGGCAACATGGCAAAATACGAAGGTCTCATAAATTAATGTCTCTCCCTAGTGAAAGAGGTGGGATGGCAATACCCAATATTAGCATGTATCACTGGGCTGCACGTCTTAAACAAATGACTCCACTGATTAGCTATAATCTACAAGCATTACCCCTCGATAATAATAATATTCCACCTTCAATTTATGAGTTACTATTAGGAGACATGGCCAATGGATTGCTCTTACAACAGAAGGAGGCACGGGACTATTGCCATGAACGGAAATACGAAATCATAAACGGCGCATTTAAGGTTTGGGGCAAAGTTACTAAACATGTGCATATTAGTAATGTGAATAGGTATACTTCCTTATGGCATATGAAAGCGTTCATACCATTTTCAAACGATACCATAGCAAGAAAGTGGCAGAGACTTGGAATCTTGCGTGTTAAAGATTTTCTGATACATGGATTAGAAACCACTTTTTCAGATGTAAAGGATGAATATCATCTTTCTAACGGGGATTACATCAAATATGTTCAATTATATACAAACCTTAAGGCAAAAAGATCTACTCTTGGGCTAGGAAAAATAGATTTGTTGGAGGCCATTAATAGGTCTAACACACGAATTGGGGTTATTTATAATCTTCTTCTTGTAAACGTACAAGATGATTTGGAAAAGATTGAATCTAGCTGGGCAACTAAATTTAGCAATCCGAATGTTGACATCTATAAGAGTCTTGAGCTGAGCCAACGACTGTTCAGGGCCAGTAACCTTAAAGCTCAAACATATAAAACTATTTTTGGCCTATCTTATACACCCGCTAAACTATATTCCTGGGGTAAAAGGGAGAATGATTTTTGTCCAAGATGCACAAAAGGACCAGCTAATTTAATACATATGCTAAGCAGCTGCCCCAAGCTCAATCAAATTAAACATTTGATTGCTGATTATTGGGGGGTGCTGTTTGGTCATAATCTTCCAGAGACAGATTCATTGTTTATTTTAGGATATGATTCTTCAATCGCCCTATCAAAGAATGAGCAAAATTTATTATTTATAGGCACTGCGGTGCTCAGAATCATTTTGTCGGCCCGATGGAAAGAAGCCGAACCACCAAGCTTCCAGATGTGGCTAGCTCGTTTTTTAGCTGTTTTCAGCTTCGAAAGAGCCATATACTTAACAAGAGGAAGTAAATGGAAAAAGTTGGGCGAATCAATTTGGTCTCCAGTCTTGAGGTGAAAATCAGGATTAAACCCACCTATTTAGATTTTTTCTGATAGGTTGGAAGTTAGTAAATAGTCTAATTATGTATTAAGTATTGTTTTAGTTTGTTTTCCTCCTTCTTATTGAGTGCAAACATTTCTGAATATGTAAAACTCTTTTGATTATGAGTATATTGCCTTATGATTTGGATTTTATTATTTTTTTTATTCCATTTAACATGTTTTCTTGCTCCTATGATCCTTTTGTAATACTATTTTGTTATGTACCTGTTTGGATTGAGTTCAATAAAAAAATTAAAAAAAAAAAAAAAAGAAAACTTCAAAGGGCAGAAAGTCTGATATTAGCATGTATCACTGGGCTGCACGTCTTAAACAAATGACTCCACTGATTAGCTATAATCTACAAGCATTACCCCTCGATAATAATAATATTCCACCTTCAATTTATGAGTTACTATTAGGAGACATGGCCAATGGATTGCTCTTACAACAGAAGGAGGCACGGGACTATTGCCATGAACGGAAATACGAAATCATAAACGGCGCATTTAAGGTTTGGGGCAAAGTTACTAAACATGTGCATATTAGTAATGTGAATAGGTATACTTCCTTATGGCATATGAAAGCGTTCATACCATTTTCAAACGATACCATAGCAAGAAAGTGGCAGAGACTTGGAATCTTGCGTGTTAAAGATTTTCTGATACATGGATTAGAAACCACTTTTTCAGATGTAAAGGATGAATATCATCTTTCTAACGGGGATTACATCAAATATGTTCAATTATATACAAACCTTAAGGCAAAAAGATCTACTCTTGGGCTAGGAAAAATAGATTTGTTGGAGGCCATTAATAGGTCTAACACACGAATTGGGGTTATTTATAATCTTCTTCTTGTAAACGTACAAGATGATTTGGAAAAGATTGAATCTAGCTGGGCAACTAAATTTAGCAATCCGAATGTTGACATCTATAAGAGTCTTGAGCTGAGCCAACGACTGTTCAGGGCCAGTAACCTTAAAGCTCAAACATATAAAACTATTTTTGGCCTATCTTATACACCCGCTAAACTATATTCCTGGGGTAAAAGGGAGAATGATTTTTGTCCAAGATGCACAAAAGGACCAGCTAATTTAATACATATGCTAAGCAGCTGCCCCAAGCTCAATCAAATTAAACATTTGATTGCTGATTATTGGGGGGTGCTGTTTGGTCATAATCTTCCAGAGACAGATTCATTGTTTATTTTAGGATATGATTCTTCAATCGCCCTATCAAAGAATGAGCAAAATGTATTATTTATAGGCACTGCGGTGCTCAGAATCATTTTGTCGGCCTGATGGAAAGAAGCCGAACCACCAAGCTTCCAGATGTGGCTAGCTCGTTTTTTAGCTGTTTTCAGCTTCGAAAGAGCCATATACTTAACAAGAGGAAGTAAATGGAAAAAGTTGGGCGAATCAATTTGGTCTCCAGTCTTGAGGTGGAAATCAGGATTAAACCCACCTATTTAGATTTTTTCTGATAGGTTGGAAGTTAGTAAATAGTCTAATTATGTATTAAGTATTGTTTTAGTTTGTTTTCCTCCTTCTTATTGAGTGCAAACATTTCTGAATATGTAAAACTCTTTTGATTATGAGTATATTGCCTTATGATTTGGATTTTTTTTTTTTTTTTATTCCATTTAACATGTTTTCTTGCTCCTATGATCCTTTTGTAATACTATTTTGTTATGTACCTGTTTGGATTGAGTTCAATAAAAAAATAAAAAAAAAAAAAAAAGAAAACTTCAAAGGGCAGAAAGTCTGAGAAGCACATTTCAAATGTCTTAAAAGGATAAGTTTATTCGAGAGACATGTCTTAAGAATTGTCAACCACCACCATGTCAGGTGTGGAAGAGGGGGGAGGCTTGGCTTGGTCTATAGCCTATGGACAGCTATCCCTCAGCATGGTTGTCTACTTTCCTGATCCTTCACTTGATCCTTCACTTGACTGAGAGTCCCTAGATCCTACTGCCAACCTGCGAAACCACATAAGCAGGGACTGAGACAACTCCACTCTGAATTGAAGTACCTGATTCCACAACAAAATGCAGTTTATACCTCAAACAGATAAACATTACTAAAATGCTGACCACTGGGGGCAAAGCAGTGTGAAACACTTTGCAAACGTTGACTGTTGATTTTTCACACAAGGATTGCTGTACTCAGGCATTAAAGAGGTGAGAATCATATGCGGCGGATTTAAATACCCCTTCCACTCCCTGTTGACGGACTCGGGTAAGGGATTCTGCGTGCACCAGAAAAGAAAAGGCTGTGTTTTCTAAAGTAAATTAAATGAGATACAAGGAATGACTCAATCATGAAAATGCTCGCTTCACTATTCAAGCAAATTTATGATCCCATAAGTTATTTCAAGAAGACAATCGCAATTCAGAAGAAACTGAAACATTTTGCTTCCCTTTTAAAGTCTGGAACCTTCAAGTAACTGCTATTAATTTAGTTTCTATGACACATATACAAGGTTGAATATTGGTCTTTAAGGCTATTGCATGTTAGAAAGGAGATCTTTCTACACATTTTATAGTGTGAACAGAGATTCAACCTAAACCTAAAGACAAGTTTGAAAAAATGACTGGGACGCGTAGGGTTAGAGTCACCTTTAACTAAAAATATTGTGTAATATATACTTGTTTCCAGCTGACTACAATGTTGTATGTTTTACAAAATTAGTTTTATTCTGGGTGTAGAAAGGAAGTGTTAATATAATGGCGTTCCATGCAAGGCAAACTCATTAATTGTTTGTGAATATCATTTGAAAAAGGATCTGGTAAATATGTACAAATTTCTTTCTTAATACACTTTTACATCTTGTAGAGCTATGGGATACCTTAGGTGTTCAAAATGTCGAAATAGTCAGCTAATAATGGTACATACTGCGCCTTTCATAAAATATTATGCAGCATAATGTTCCTTTCCTTACTGCATAATTTGCGTTTTCATGGCACATTATTTAGTCAATCCTACCACATAATTTGGACCTATTATAAAAACAACCTTTAGAGATGCAGAAACCTTTTTTGCAACAACTTCCTCCGACAGGTGATTTAAAATCTAACTTAGGTAGGGTGCTGAAGGCAGTGATACCCCCTACACACCAAGCCCTTTCTGTAGACTAAACGCACACCAGTTACTCATCTGGCACAATTCAGGTAGTTCACAGCCATCTGGACAAACGTCAGCAGCTTTTAAAGGCTCAACCTCTCCATGGTGTTCTTCTGTGTATTTTCCAGTTGCAGGATCTGTCCTTGTAATTTTCTTTTCCATCACTGGAATTTATCAATAGGGAAAAAATATAGAGGCACACTCCTCACAAAATGAAAGACCTAAATGGGGCATGGACGAGAGACAAAATGATGTGCTACCTGTTGCGATGAGGGACTGGGACAGAAAATAGGCCTGGCCACCAAAATAAAGGTAGCCCCCATTAATGAATTAGATAGCTAAACAAAGTGGCCTATGTGTGCAAATTGGGGTAGTTTTGAACTTGTAAAGGCAAGCTGTATAAATGTTTTGCAAGGTATAGAAGACTACATGTATTTTAGCTTGTTGCAGGCAACGTGTGTGGTAATATCTGGGAAATCAACAGGAAAAACATGTGCACCAGACCAGAAATCAGTCCCACAAATAGCCTAAAAGTGGCCAGCCCATCGGGCACTGCCTACTGCCCTATAAGCCAGTCCAACCGGAGGTGGGGGACCTAGAAATCAGGAGAAGGCAGGGCGCAAGGTTGGCAGAGGAGCGGTAAGGACATTTAAGAAATTATAATGTATAGACTGCTAATTTAGGGGCTCGCCGGAAGGCATTGCCCACTACACAGTCATAGGCTGTGAGTAAAGCACTTGCTATGGTGAGCCTGCTATCTGTGTGTGTAAAAAGAGCAGTCTAAAAAAACGTTTATTGATTCATCTGAAATGGGGAGGGGTGGGGAAGGGGAGAGAGGGTAGGCAAATAGGGCAAACTGAGATTTAACTCGCCAATTCATCTCTGCCCCATAGTCCCACCCTCAATATTCAGGAGGAACTAATGGGAGATAAAACACACGATCATGTGCAAGGGTATGTAAGGGATCTGTGGAGATGAGCTCAGTATTTCCCTGAAAAAAACAAGAACAATTTATAAAGGACCTGGAACCGACGCAGGGCAGAAAACATTCTTCAACCAAAAAAGATCAGAGTGTACCGCCTCGCCTCCTGCGTCTGTCTACCTTGCATCCTCTTTAGAGATGCTGAAAAGGCTGCAAGACTTCTCATACAGTCTTGTGTACCCCAACCCTTTCAAGCCCCCGCCTGGCAGCCGCCCATGAATGACAGCCTTATATATGGAGCTCCGAGAGCCATACATTTTATCTCCTTCCAAATGCGCTTCTGCTACCGCCACGTCCCAAATGAGAGGAAGGCGCTGTGCAGCAGGGGCATGGCACCCTCTCCTAGCTGTGGCAGCATGCTTTGTGCCCTTCTGCCAGGCTGGCCTCTTCAGGGTCTGTACAGGAGCTCCACAGGCTGTGCAGCTTCTTCTGCTGCTCTTGTTTCAACAGCTCCTGAGCTGTGGAGGAAGGTAAGAGAGTGTCAATGAGAAAGGCTGCGTCTCAGAGGAGCACTTCACCAGAGCAAGTTGATACATAAGTAATTCGATAAAGGGATACTATGATGCATCAATGCATGCAGTAAATACATCGTTACATAGATATATGCATACTCGGATAGACACAGACATCAACATGTATTACATACAAATAGTGAAACATAGGGGGCGTGGCTTAGCAGGCCACGATGGCGGCTGTGTCCTGCTGAGGCTCCGCGATCGGGCTAGCATCCAGCCCAGTTCCCGAGATCGCCGGGAGCCTCAGCCCACCGGGAAAGCACCTGGGACTCCCCCTGAGCATTGGGGTGCCGCTCCAACGTCCTCCGACAGCGGCGGACAGGTAACACAGGCTGAGTCTCCAAAATCGGAGCGCCTCAACTCAAGATGGCGGGCGCGGCTCCGTCCGGCGGGTGCATGCGCCGCCAGGAGCCGACCCAGTGATTGAGGACCCCGGGAGGCGGAACCGGCGACCACCTGCGAGGGATCCCGGGGCTACGGCGAAACCGACCCCCCCCGGAGTACACACCAGACGACACCTTCTCCTGATCCACCACCCCCGGCGCGCAAGATGGCGGCCGCCGCACCGGGGCTCCACCGCACTGACGCTGCGACCTCACCGGGAGCCTGAACATTTTACAATATCACCCGCTCCGCCGCCGCGGGGCGTGGAGGACCGGCGGACGAGCTACCGACGTGGTGGTGGGCCATTCCAGGGCCGGCAAACGTACCAGAACAGCGGCGGTGAGTGACCGCCTCTCTCCCCCCCCCTTTTCCCCGAGACACTTGAAGCCTGTGGCCCCCCCTGCGACCTCGGGGGCTCAGCAAGTCGACTCACACCGCTGGCTAACTCGGGGACCCAGGGTGCCCTCGCGGCCCCGCAACGACTATCGGACCCAAGCGCCTGACCCTAAGATGGCGCCCACAGAGGCCTGAACACCGCAAAACGGCGCGAGCCTCACCACTGGGACCCCCTCGAATTCCCACCATCTGCCCTCTGGCCCTCCCGGCCGATACTGACGCTGTGCCACACGCCGAGGGAGACCCGCATGCCTTTTGACACCGGGACTGTCAGCTCCGACCGCCTCTGCCGCCCTGATCTAGTGCTTGTCCCCTGAGACGAGAGGAGGCCGCCCCAGACCCTGAGGGTACAGGAAAGACCGGCAGACGTTCGACTGCCCCCTGACCCGGCCACGTTGACCTGCTGTACCCGGAGCACACGACCTCACCCCACGGAGCAGAGAGGATCCTCACGCGGTGGGAGCAGCCGGCCCCCGGCAACCGCAAACCTCCCCTGACGCCCCTGGTGGGGGCTCCCCGAGGCGGGACAGACCTCGCCTTGGGCCGGGAAAGGACCTAGGGAACTGACCAGCACCCGGCTGCCGCCCACCCGGTAACACTGCGTGGCGACGACCTATCTTCCTCGGGACACGCAACGACCAGAGGGGAACCCCCCCTCCCCCTCCTAGCAGCACCCATGGGGAAACCGAGAGCCACACAGACGGCAGCGGTCCCGGAAACGGCCGTCGAGAAGATGCCACAGACGAGAGCATGGACGCAAACCAATACGTCGCAAGCCGACCCTACCCTATCAGCGAAGCTGGACCAGGTGTTGGCGGCAATAGAAATGTCTCGCCTCTCAATGGAGGAAAGATTGGGCACCCTGACGACAGACATTAGCCTAATTCGGGATGAACACCGTAAACTGGCAGACAGGGTGAAAGAGGGTGAGCGGATTGTGACTGAACTACAACCAGCGGTGAAATCGCAGGAGGCAGACATGCAGGAGATCCTACGCCGCGTGACGACCCTGTAGGAACGCACGGTGGATTTAGAGGGGCGCTCGAGACGCTGTAACATTCGCGTCCTGGGCCTGCCGGAGGGGATCGAAAATTCGGACCCCCTGACATACATGGAATCCTGGACTAAATCGTTCACCCCAGACTGCGACCGATCGCCGTTCTTCTCCATCGAAAGGGCCCACAGGGTCCCAGCCCGGGCGCCCAAACCTGGTCTTCCCCCACGACCCATGCTGGCCAAGTTCCTACACTTCCGAGACCGGGATGCAGTGCTCCGCGCGGCCCGGACGGCGGGCCCCCTGCGGGTGGAAGACCAGCACGTCATGGTGTTCCCGGACTATGCCCGAGAGGTCCAACAGCGACGATCCACGTTTATGGAAGTCAAAAGGCGCCTCCGCGCAAACGATCTTCAATATTCCCTGCTGTTCCCTGCCCGCCTCAAGGTAATCCACAAAGGGAAAGCCCTCTTCTTCGATACGGCGGCGGACGCGCAGGATTGGACCGAATTTCATTGCCCACTGATCCCTAAACCTGGACCCCAGAAGACACGCAACAATGACTCCAGACGATCCAGGAGACGGGGCGCGAGCCACGGGCGATCTGGACACCCCAGGAGCCAGGCGTCCTCCCAAGCTGGCTCACCCGACTTCGCACAAATCATACAGGAGCGACGAGACGCCTTACGGGCGGCGACCGGACTGCACTCGTCGCCCCCGGCTTCGGACCTGGAAGGACAACCGCACCTGTTCACCCCGGAGAAGGACCGGGACAGTGATGGAACTATGTCGGGATTTGGCCCAATCTCTTCCCCCCTCGTGGTGACACACACACTGGACGCTACCCTAGCCAGCCAGCCTACCACCTCTTCGTGAATACCTGAACTGTCGACTGACATATCCTTTTCATGATTGCCTGTTGTAATGCGCGATGTCTAGAAGCCTAGACTGCTCTACCAGATAAATGCGAGCTCCAGCGAGCGATACACACTTCTCCTGCTAGAGCCCGACCCGCGCACAGGCCCGGCAGCGACACATGCTGCCACCCCCGCGAATTTCTGTTGGTTTTCTCCCCTAGTGGGACACTAGTTTGGATATGCCACCCCCAGTGACGTATCCTCAGAATTGGGACTGTTGCCCATCCAAAGTTCTAGTTGTTGTTAACTCCCCCAGTCCCCCCCCTACGTGTAAGGAAGCTTGGCGCGCAGGAACATACACGACACGCACACATGGGCGGCACACGGGAACTGTAGAGGTGCCCCTTCCCCAACCACGTCACCCTAGAAATGGCTGTCCCCCACTCTGACGTTAGTATCCTTACACTAAATGTACGGGGCCTACACACGCCCAACAAGCGCTACTCTGTATACTCCTACATACGGCGCATGGCGGCCAACATTACGTTCTTACAAGAGACGCACATTAACGCTACAGAACTCATTCGCCTACAGGCCAAATGGCGAGGGACCATCTGCGCCACACAATATTCAGCGTTTGCACGCGGCGCATTAATCTGGGTGAGACCTGGTACTCCCTTCCGAGCGCTCCGGCGAGTAGTGGATAAAGAGGGCAGATACGCGCTACTGGAGGGAATTCTTGATGGGCAAGGGGTACTTCTTGGCAGCATATACGCCCCTAATACGGATCAGGGCCGGTTTTGGGATCACCTTACGGGCGTCCTGGCCCAGTTCACCACGGTCCCATGGGTGCTGGGAGGCGACTTTAACTGCACACTGGACCCCTCGCTGGACCGCTCACATCCCCCCCCCACGCACTCCCCGGCCCCCCGGCAGGCGGCCCTCTTCAGGGCATGGACCACGCATTGGGCGCTCACTGATGCATGGCGACACCTACACCCACTGGCTCGCATTTACTCCTTCCACTCGATTCCACACAACCTTCGGGTCCGCCTAGACCGTTTCCTCTGCTCTGCTCCGATCCTCCCTAAGGTTACATCTACAGACTACCTGGGACGGATCCTTTCAGATCATGATGCCCACATTATACGGCTTACCTGGCGCCCCCCGCATCCACCGGTCCCCACCTGGCGCCTCCCCAGAGACTGCCTAGCGGACCCGGTCTTCCAGGACGCGCACAAAACCAGCATACGCGACTACTTTACGCACAACGAGAACACAGCGTCATCGGTACTAGTGGAGTGGGACGCGTATAAAGTAGTGGCGAGAGGAGAATGCATCAAACAGATAGTGGGGGTCCGCCGCACCTTAGAACGATCGCTCTTAACGACGGAACAGGCTCTAGCTGCTCTCACCAAACGGCCTGACGACTCGGAGGAACACGCCGTACTCACGGCGGAGGCCAAAACGGAATATCAAACTGCCTGCGCTGACCTCCGTAGGTATAATTTCAGGGCATACGCCTCTCGGGTGCACAAAGACAGAGACAAAACCGGGGCGCTTCTGGCCTGGATGGCGAAGCAGGACACCGAAATCAAGCCGATCACAGACATTCTCAACCCGGAGGGTGTACTGGTGCAATCACAAGATGAGATTCTCCTAGCATTCCAACGCCATTATGCACGAGTGTACGAAGCCCCGGCATGCTGCACCCTGTTTACCGCGGATCAGTTTTTAGACCCTCTGACGCTGCCCACGATATCGGAGTCCGACAAGCGCACACTAGACGCCAAGATAATTCCCTCTGACATCACCCAAGCGATACGAGCCATGTCCCGAAATAAAGCACCGGGACTGGACGGCTTCCCACTAGAATACTACGCAACATTCTCTCCCCTGGTGGTTCCCCGTCTGTCACGGATGTTCGGGGCGTCACTCCACCTGGGGAAACTACCCCAGTCGCTACGGGAATCCGTGATTGTCACCTTTCTTAAGCCCCACAGGGATCCGCTTCACATGGGGTCATACCGGCCTATCACCCTCCTGTCGGCTGATTGTAAGATACTGGGGAAGATCCTAGCTGATCGTTATGCGCAGATCATATGCCCGCTGGTCCACCCCGACCAATGCGGCTTCGTCCCCGGGAGGAACACCTCCCAGAACCTCCGCCGAGTCTTCCATATCCAAGATCAGGTACGCGACAGATTTCCCCGCGCTGCCTGCCTCATTATGGACCTAGAGAAGGCGTTTGACACCCTCACCTGGCCCTACCTGTTTTCGGTCCTGCGTCGCCTTAATCTCGGCCCGACGCTAATGGCATATACCCGCCTCCTATACACCGACCTCACTACTCGAGTTCGTATCGGGAAACGTATCTCACCGGCATTTGCAGTCCGACGAGGCACAAGACAAGGGTGCCCCTTGTCGCCCCTCTTGTTCGCGCTGGCGGTCGAGCCGCTGGCGGTTCGACTGCGACGGGAAGGTGTGAACTGGGGAGTACCGCTTGCAGACGGGACCCATTGTGTGTCCATGTACGCGGATGATCTCCTCATATATGTCCGAGACATTGAAATGGACCTAACCCCCATAGGGGCCACATTGGCGGACTTTGCAACTGCCTCGGGTCTACAAGTCAACTGGGACAAGTCCGTGGTTTACCCCCTTCACCCGGACCTACCCCCCCGAGACATCGACCTCGGACCACATAGTCTTTCATGGTCCACGGAAGCTCCCCGATACCTTGGCGTCCGCTTATACCATTCTCCGACGGACATCCTTGAAGGCAATCACCGCGCGGTACTCGAGAGTCTGCGCCCGACGGTCGCCTTTTGGAATAAATTGCCACTGGCCCCGATTGGACGGATAGCCCTTGCCAAAATGGTGATGCTCCCCCGGCTCCTCTACCATTTCACAAACCTGCCGGTGATACCACCCAGGTCCTTCTTTCGCGACGTTGATTCCCTCTTGGGAACTCTCATCTGGGGAGCAGGCCGCCACAGAGTCGCCCTGAAAACTCTTCAACTCCCCACAACACAGGGGGGACTCGGGGCTCCATCCTTCGAGGCATATTTCCTCGCAGCACAGCTCCAGTGGCTGTCCTACTGGACAGCGGACCGTTACCCTCAGGAAACGGTTACTCCTACTGGTAGAATCACGACCCCGGAACTCACCCGTCTGCTCCTCCCGGGCACCAAGCCACGGCGCACGTATCCCCTGCAGGTGACGATAGCGCGCCGATGTATGCTGCGGATACACCGGCTGTCCCCCGCTAGGCCCCCATACTCCCCGCTGCTGCCGCTAATAGGCGGCCCCAAGCAGGATTCCTACTTGGCGGCCCCACTACTCGCCGACTGGTCCCGCTGTGGTATCGCAGATCTAGAATCACTCTTCGAGGAGGGTCAACTGAAACCGCTGGACCGCCTGATCGCAGAATACAGGCTCTCCCCAGGCCAATTCCTCAGGTATAGGCAACTACTCGACGGATACCGACCCCATTTCAATCTCCAAAATGGCGAGCCAGACACGCATCCAGTAATACATACTATTCTACATATGGGGGTGGGTCGCCACCTGGTCACATGGCTATACAAATCCATCCGGGAACTTTCACACACCCCCCTGGCGACCCTACGAGCCACTTGGGAAGAGGACATAGGCCGTGTTCTGCATGACTCGGAGTGGACTAAAGCTCTCGAGGCCCCTAAACGCGTCTCTAGGAACGCCCGCTTCAAAAATATTCAATATTATATATTACACAGGGCATATCTTACCCCAGCGCGATTACAGACGTTCTACCCCTCCACGCCATTCCTGTGCCCCAGATGCTGTTTCCCGGCTGCGAACTTCCGTCACATGTTCTGGGACTGTCCCAATCTTCAACCTTTCTGGCAGGGGGTACACAACACACTACGGGAACTCACGGGTCTCACTACACTAGCCACCTGGGAGTCCAGTGCATTAGGCATCCTCCACATCTCTAAGCGTGAACCGGTGCATAGGCGCTTCGTGTCCTTAGCGCTCCTACTAGCCAATAGATGTATAACCATGCGCTGGCGATCCCCAGAGGGTCCCCCCATAGCACAATGGAAGGGGGCGTTTAGCAAATGGGCGGCAGCGGAGGAAGACGCTTTAAGGGAAGAAGAAGCCAAGGGCGCGCGCAAACTTCCCATCTCCATGGAATGGGCCATGCTCCTTCACAGCTTCCGCCAGTCCACGCAGGCTGGTGACCCACCTGACCCTTCCCCTCCCCCCACCCAAGAAGACCGGTAGCCTTCACCTGAAGTGAGTCACCCCAGAGTCGGGCCCCGATAACCCCCTACGTCCTAGGCGACCTCTCGCATGTCCGGCCACCCGTGGGCTTCTTTCCCCCCCCCCCCCCCTCGACACCCGCCGCCATCATCCCCCTACTTAGACCCTGCTAGCGCCTACATGCTTCCCTCCCACAGTTCTGTTACCCCCCTGTTCACTGGTACCACTGTTATGTGCACAGTACAGATCCAGAACCGGCGCTGTTGCGGCATGAGAGTGCCCATCTGATCTTATTTATCGCCCCTATGGCGATACCGTCCCATCACCGCTCAGCCTGCAGGAGCCTGTACATGATTATAATGCACTGATTCACCGAGGTCATGTTGATGTGTACCAGTTTCATATAGCAAGAAAAAGTTGCACACATAGCTGTTCGTGGCTGAATGTTGAGGCCACGTCGGCGGACTGTTTATGCTGTACTGAGATACTTTACTGCAACAATAAAAACAAATTTAAATAAACAAATAGTGAAACATAGATGCACTGACCCGTCTTTTCTCAACACCCTGTGCGTCATCTTGACTCAGATAAATCAATGGGCTGATACGAAGATACAACACTGATACACAGGTACAGCTCCATGCAGATTAAATGATTCACTTGTACATAGATAAACTGATATGCACATATAAAAATGCATCAATACATAAATTACACAGATTATATAAAAGTATGGACACTAGAATGTTAGATGCATGAATCAATAGTTACACATACACAATAAAACCATAGTAATACCTATTCACATACATGGAAAATATTTCAAACAGAGTGAAAGACAGATGCATGAATTGTAAGATACCTTCACTCACACATATAAATATATAGTTGCTACATAGAATTATCAGTAAGAAGAAACATTTATAAAATGATCAATGTTAACGAAATCCATTGATACACAAATGTATAGGTGAATACATTCATCAACGTGTCGACGGTTTAATTTAAATTGGCCAGTAGGGATAGTGTCAGAGGTGCATCTTTGCATAATGTTAAATGTAATGATTTGTCTCTCAGAACACTCCTCAGAAGCCTATGTATCTGTGTCTTCTTGTGTGCATCACTAAGTAAAGCGTTTCTGGTAGAAATAAAATAACTCAACTGATTTGATTTGATTAAGGATTTCTAGAGCGCGTAGCTATCCTCGGGCGTCCCAGCGCTAACGTAACAGCTTGACAGTACTCCTGGGGATGGATTATTGGGGGAAACAACCAGGTTTTCAGCAGTCTGCGAAATGAGAGTAGATTGTTTTCTTTGCGGATGTTGAGGGGGAGGCTGTTCCAGAGCTTGGGAGCGTTATTAGAAAAGCGGCGGCCGCCAGTGCGAGCTTTCCTTATTCTGGGGACGCTGCCAGAAACAGGGTGTCCGACCTGAGCTGTCGGGTTGCTTTGTGAGGCTTGATGAGAGGTCTCAGTATTGGTGGACCTTTGCCTTGTAAGATTTTATGGGAGATGCACAAGGCTTTGAAGGAGATTCGTTCTTGGATGGGAAGCCAGTGAAGCGCCTTAAGGGAGGGTTTGGCTGAGCATCTAGATTTCGTTCCCGTCAGTAGTCTTGCTGCAGCGTTCTGGGCGTGCTGAAGTTTTTTTATGACAGCTACAGATGCGCCTAGGTATAGGGCGTTTCCATAGTCTAATCTTGATAAGCGGAAGGATCTTGCGAGCTGCTCGGATGAGTCCAAAGCAGGTGCCGGCTGTCTTTCTTGCTTGGGCTCTGAAACTGAGGTCCTGGTCCAGCCAAAAGCCCAGGCTTTTGATTTCTTGTTTTGGTATGGGGGGGGGTGCCCATGCTAGCTGGCCAGGCAAGGGTTTTGGAGAGTTTGTTTGGGTCGCCTAGAAGCATGATTTCGGATTTCTCTCCGTTAAGTTTGAGCCTGGAGTCGCCCATCCATATAGATATATTGTGCAGGCAGGAGACTAAGTTCTCCATTGATTGATTGGCCTGGTTGATGGAGACGACTAGTTGTGTGTCGTCGGCGTACATGACCACCTTTATGCCGAATGGAGAGGCAATGTCGTCCAAAGGGGCCATGTAAACATTAAAAAGTGTGGGGCTCAGGGAGGAGCCCTGAGGGACTCCACAGTTCAGGGGGAGATATTTAGAGTGACCGTGGCTTTCGACCACTTGGAAGGTCCTGTGTTCCAAGAATGATTTTAGCCATGCCAGGGCGGTCACCGAGATGCCCGTTTTTCGGAGGCGGTGGAGAAGGATGGTGTGGTCCACCGTATCGAAGGCGGCACTCAGGTCAACTAAGAGATGATACAATATTACTCAGTTGTTTCAGTAAATAAGCCTGAGTTGTTACTCAGGTAAAGTAACAACTTCAATATCAATATATATATATATATATATATATATAAATATATATATATATATATATATATATATATATATATATATATATATATATATATATATATATATACATATATATACATCTATACTACTATTATAAAGCAAGAACTTAGAACCTTTGAGGCGGGTAAACTCGTGAACCACAGCGCCAATCCACACACCGATACATCATTGTAATCGTCAGGGTGTGCAGATGGACATAGGCTATATAAACTATAAAAATATGCGTTATTTAAAAAATGTACCTTAAAAAAAAAGTAGTCCCTCCTATGGACTCTGTATTGGGGCTGTCAGCGTTGGAGTCGCTCCTGCTGTGACAGACTACCTTCTGTAGGAAGAGAGGGCAGAGGAGTGGGCACTTTAAAAGGAAGCAGACCCCCTAACATCAACTTCAAAGACTCAGACCCTAAATCACAGTTGCTGTCTGGAAATGGACTGTAAGAAGGGGAGCTGGAGACACCAAGAATTGTCAACTGTCGAGCAGCCAGTCAGGTGGTGCAAGGAGGATAAGCTCTGCAAGACTTTAGTCCATGAACAGGAGTGGGGGCCGAGGCCTGCTAGTCTCCCAGGTGAGTGAAGGGACATCACCCAGGGAATCCAAGACCACCTGCCCTTGAGCTTGGAGTACCAGCTCTTCTTTGCTTGCCAAGGCCCGTGTGCATTGTGAGGAAGAGATTTCTGTGCTGAGATGGCCTTGTCCCTTGTGAGGTGGTGAGCCGGCGACCCCGTATTCCACAAGGGGAAACCATGAGGAAATCTCCAGTGCCAATCGGGTCAAAGTCTGTGTGCGCAGTGGAGAGACATTAACCCCATATGCCAGAAGAGACTACCGTGACCAAGCAGGAAGTGTGACCTCGTCAAGATCCTCACACGAGGAGTGAGGCTGCTGTGGAGACTCCTACATACCTATGCCGTGACTGGGGACCAGGTTGAGGGTCTTCACACTACTCCCCCTCCCAATCAGATAGAGAAGAACCAAAGATCGCAATCAGCCTGGAGAAGCCATGAAGAACCTTCTGTCACTGCAACTGTGTGTGAGAAACTTGAGAACTACCGAGCGCAGCCTGCCTGGCCTACATGCAAAGAACTTACCGGAGACAGCCACTGCTACTCCTGCTCCGTGAAGGGGGCACGCTCGGAGACTCCAGTCCTGCAAGTGTGGCTTAGACGTATTTCGGGGCATGGGGCCCCCTGGGGAAACCACCTTGCAAGGTAGCTCTTCAGGGCTGGAACACTTTTGACTTTAAATACAGAGTGGGACTCCTGAGGCTCAGACTACTAGTGCGATTTCACCTGAATGTCGCCTAAAGTAAAGGGGGAATAACCGCAACGGCTAGAACAAGGAGGCGGTGGGACTCATGAAACCACCTGAAGAAACACTAGAGCCCTGACCCGAGGGGACTGTGGAAGTTGTTTGTGAATGCCGTATTTATCTTTGTGTTGATAGTGGTAAAATAAAATACTTTTTTCATAAAAGAAAGTATTTGGCTGGCCCATTATTTATTGCTGAACATCTTTTGAGTTGTGATCCTGTGTTCAATCCCCCTTTTCCTCATTTCCCTGAGAAGGCTTGGACTGCTCGACCCGCGTTACTACTGAAAGTCAAGTGCCGAAGGGATACTTGGCTCAGTTGCTCAGGTCTTATAGAACCCGGGGTCCCAGGACATCAGTAGTAAAAGGTCTCAGCTCACATGGCTGTGTCTGGTAGCTCCTCCTTGCCCTGCGGCCCTCTAAGCAGGGTTCTGATGCAAGTGTTCGCAAATTAAAAGGATCACAATCCTTTCTCATGGAAAACAATGATCAACAATATCCTGTGGGAGAAGATAATATAACCAACCCCCCACCTACAATTACCTCAACTGTGCTATTTGTGTTTACCTCTGGGATTGCAAATAACTGTGCCACAGCACTGACTGTGATCCTCATTCTGGGAAAGCAAAGGACAAACACTAATACACAGAAGCGTATCTGCATACTTGTTCTGACCCTTACAATATAACGACAACTACTATTCTGTTCTCAATCAAAACTTGATCGCTATCAACTAGTAAAATGTGGAAAATGCCAAACATCACCTTAAAATCATGCTTCTAAGACTCTTTGTTTAACAAGTGTTGCCCATAAAACTTGCTTTGTCTCCAGATTTAGGAACATATTTTTCACTGTTTCTTCAAATATCTGGATATCTTGCGACAAAACAAAAAGGTTTTCACAACACTATTCAATGGCTGTATTTCCATGGTGGATCGATCTTGACAATGATAGGGGTTGTAAAGTGAGGTGTAACAAACAAAGGCCAAAGGAGGTACACATGAACTGCTAAGGACAAGATTTGAGCTTTGGGTCTGACTAGGAACCAAGTAATTAGCAAATCACAAGTACTGCTCTTGTTGGAGAATCAAACAATCAATCAATCAGGTATCCCGTCAATACACGTACACTGTTTGCAAAAAGGAAGCAAACTCATACAGAACAAATAGCCATGTTTTCAGAGGTCTTTTGAAAAGGCTTTTGATGCCAGTGAAAATTATATATATCCCCTCTAGAGTAGAACTGGGAAAGAGGAGGTGGGGTACAGGTTGTTCCTGTGGTTTCTGTGAGCAGCAACCATCTTCCACCTTGTACTTATCATCTTTGTTTAAAAAGAAAAGACGTCAGGTACAGCTAAACCTACAGCTGGCCCTCTACGGAGATAGAAGGCAACAGAGTGCCTTTTAATGTGAGCAACCTCAAGGCACAGAATAAAAAGGTAAAGCCAGTGTTGGTATAGCTCGTTTTTAATTCCAAATAACGTGGCCTGAAACTTTAAGGTCCATCTTATTTTGGGGTCAGTTCTTACATGCAGTAGAGAGACACATCCTAGTGCTCACAGCACCATTTCTTTTACTACACTTACACATTAATTATTTTTTGTTTTAGATATGGTAGTGCTAATGACGAGAACCTGAACCCATTGGTGAGAACCTACCAGTGGACTCCCATGGGGTTACTTCCGTGAGGCACTCCATATCTTTACACACATTTTTCTGGTGTTCTTTTCTATGGCGTTCTTTTCATGCATTGTCCTACACAGTAGGGTGTACAAGCAGGGAACAGATGATTTTACTGAACAGGGATTCAAGTGGGGGACAGTAGATGTATACACTGCCCGCATAGCACACAAAATTGTGGAAGCTGGTAGATATATTGAAATCCAAGGGAGTCTGTTCACAAAATTGGACCAGGTCATATAGTGTTTTGAATTATTGAGTGGGGGCTGACCTGGCTCTTAGAGAACCCCTTAGCTCCTTATTGAAGATAATACAGCTAAACGTACCAACAGGATTTTAGGCAATAGCAATAATTACTTCACCATAGATGCACACTGCAATTGTTCATGATTGCTAATGTTAAAACAATTCATGTGATTATTGTAAACATTAACTCTCATTAAAAAGGGTTCCCTGGTGCCAGATGTCACAGAACATAATTTACCTGCAGCCAAGTAGACATCACACCTGGCTTCAGCTATGCACCCTGAAAAGTATTATTATGCTTTCATCCACCAGGAGGTTCTCTTCTTGATATATGGGTTGGAGATATCAGTTTAAATTATTCCTTTCTCCAGGGGCTACATTGATTTGCTGGTTGGGGGGAGTACAATTTAAGTCAAACTGACTCAAAATGTGAAAATTACAGGAAACCTACTGGAGACAAAGGAGAAACGATAGGATGATGCAGATGGTACATTTAGCTATAACTTTCATCTTCACAATGTGTTAGTCTTCAAGGCTCTCACTTTGGCCCATAAGGCTCTGCATGCTACCGGGGCCAAATACATTAAAAAGCGGTTGGCTTTCTATCAGCCTGCCAGATCACTGAGGTCACAGTTGCTGGCTCTTGCCTCGGTCCCAGTCATAAGAAGAGCTCGGATTGGTAGCAGGTCTTTTCAGCGTCTTGCACCTCAGCTGTGGATCACCCTGCCGGTCACCCTTCGCAGGAATACCAACTTGCTGGCTTTCAGGAAAGATCTGAAATCCTGGCTGTTTGTTCAGAAGGCCCGCCCATGCACAGTCTTGCCCTCTGTCCGCTGTAGGTTAAAATAAGCGCCGGGACACTCCTCGGAGTAGCTGAGCGCTATACAAAACACCCCCTTAACATTAACATTAACATAAGTCTTCCAGCTAACTCTGATGCCAAAGGCCAGGTAGAGAATGAAGACTGCCACAGTTTCTCACAGCTTGTCATTAAACAAAGACACTACCATCTACATCTAAAACTCTGCAGATCTTAAACAGAGTGGACTCTTTTGTGAGTGCGGAAGTCACTGGGACTTGGTGAAGCTGAAGCAGTGGTTTGTTGTAGCACTCCTGTCTTGGCAGGTCATCAAAAAGGTGCTATAAGAGTGGTGGAGTCAGACCACTTCAGGGCTTTGAATCAGCTTCTAGAATAGGTTGCATTATCTTTTGGTTCGGTTTTCAGCATTAATCACACAGTTCCTGGCATAGGCTTGCACAGCCTAGAACACATCTATATGCATAAGCCGCAGGCAGTAGGGCTAAATAAAGTTTTTGGAAAGTCTCCAAAGTCTTTGCATCACTCTTTTATTGGGTGTCATTTTCAGAAGTTCTTCAGGAAGCTATTTATCAGACTATACTTTGTTCCCTTTGGTCTTGTGATGCTTTAGCCACAAATCAAAGGTTCAAGACATATCTTGTTTTGTTCAGCACAGAAGAAAAGATGATGAACCAACAAGGAATGGCAACAATGAGGAAAGCCCAGGTAAAAACGTATAGATGGATCAGGGAGGAGTGTAATTGTCTCAATGGGTTTGGGCAATGTGTGGAGTTCATTTTGTGTGGAAGAGGAATATTCTGAGATAATGAAGTGCAAATGAAGTATCGTTGCTTAAGTATGTGGTTCCGATCTGCCCAACATCCTAGATCTGTGGATTTTGTATGGTGGAGTACTTTATACCCACTTCCAAGAGCCCAGGACTGGGTTGGCACCACTTTGCCAGGCAATGCTCTCAGATGACAGGTGCTCTTTGTGGAGTAGCTGGAAGTCTTTTGTGTCCCTGAGATTTCAAACAGGAGACAAGCATACAAGCCCTCTGAGTCACTCTGGGTTCAAGTGGTGCAGGTCCAGTCCTTCAAACCAGGTAGAAGGCAGCGCAGCATGGCAGAAAAACAATTCATCCAGAGCAGCAGTCCAGCAGAGTGGCAGTCCTTCAGGAGCACAGCAGTCCTTCTTCCTGGCAAAGTTTCCACAGGAACAGAACTGTACTGAGTTGGTATGGTCAGAAGTCCAGTTTTGATCCCTAGTGGTGCCTTTGAAGTGAGGGAGACTTCAAAGAGGGGATTTGAAGTGCACAGAGATCCTCCCTTCCTGCCCTGGTTCCAGACTCACTACAGTGGATTACGCAGTCCGTTTGTGGGAGGCAGTACACGGCCTATTCAGGAGCAAGTGCAAGGCTGTGCCCAGCTCCTCCCTCCCAACCTGCCCAGGATGGCCCATTAGGATGTGGTAGGCCCATCAGTGACATATAAGCTCCCTTTGTGTGTGGCAGTCTAGAGGAAATGCACAAGGCCGAGCTGTCACCCACCCCAGACATGTACTGGAGAATCAGGCATACAGGGCTAAGAGTGGAAAAATATCTTTCTAAAAGAGGCATTTTAAAAATGTTAATGATAAATTGACCATTACTATTCAAGAGGGTTTATCATTACAATTTCATAGGTAGGAGAGGCAGGCCTCATAATAGTGAAAAACGAATGTGGTAATTTTTTTCTACCAGGACATGTAAAACTTCAAAGTATATATATATATTTGGGGGGGAGTTTTATATAGCGTGAACTCGACTTGAAAGTATCAGAGCGCTTTACATGAGCACCAGTTGCATTACAGACAGACACATTCATTTTTGTAAGGCAGAGAAAGATTACGTTATTTGCCCAGAATCACAGGATGTTGAGCACCCCTGCTGAGACTAAAACCTGGTTCACTCTAGCCGTTAGGCTATATCCTGCCTTTTACTTACACAGCTCCCTGCCCTAAGGGCTTCCTAGGGTCTACCTTAGGGTAGACTTGAATGTAATACAGGGGAATTTAAGGCTTGGCAAGGGGTTTTAAATGCCACGTTGACATGGCAGTATAACCTGCACACACAGGCTCTGCAGTGGCAGGACTTAGGCATATTTTAAAGGGCTACTCAAGTGGGTGGCACAATCAGTGCCCACATGTAGCATTTAATTTATAGGCCCTGGCCACATGTAGTACACTTTACTAGGGACTTATAAGTAACTTAATATGCCAATTGTGGATAAGTCAATCAAATCATGTTTATGGGGAGAGCACATGTATTTTAGCACTTGTTAGCAGTGGTAAAGTGCCCAGAGACCTAAAACCAGCAAAAACAGATCAGAAAAATCAGAGGCAAAGAGGCAAAAAGATTGAGGGAAGACCACCCTACAGCTGACAGGTCCAACACACATGCTCAATCTCAATATATAACAGACGATCTTCAGTGGAGAGGAGTTGGCCTAACGGCTAGAACGGTCGACCTCAAATCTGGGGAACTGAGTTCGAGTCTCGGCAACGAAGCTGAACATCCTGTGATTCTGGGCAAATCACTTAATCTCCCTGTGCCTAACAAAAGAAAATAAACAAGCATTTACAATGCAACGTTCTCGCCTTTGCAAAAGTTAGAGCTATTGGCATTGTAAGTGACAACATTTTTATTTATGTGTTGGTTTTGAAAACAGATAAATAAATGGCATTGTCATTTACAATGCCAATAGCTTAATCTTTCGCAAATGCCACACACAAACACATAGCCCCACACACACACACACACACAGAGCCCCACACACACACACACACACAGAGCCCCCCCCACACACACAGCCCCCCACACACACATACAGCCCCCCCCACACACACACAGAGCCCCCCCCACACACAGCACCCCACACAGCATCCCCCACACACACAGAGCCCCACACATACACAGAGCCCTACACACACACACAGAGCCCCACACACACACAGAGCCCCCACACACAGAGCCCCAAACACACACAGAGCCCCACACACACACAGAGCCCCCCTCCACACACACACACTGAGCCACACACACACACACACACAGAGCCACACACACACACACACACACACAGAGGCACACACACACACAGAGCCACACACACACACACAGAGCCACACACACACACACAGAGCCACACACACACACAGAGCCACACACACACAGAGAGCCACACAGAACCACACATACACAGAGCCACACACACACAAACTCTGACACTCCAAGCCCACTCAAATAAGGAGCATTGACAATCACCTACAGTAACGGGCCTCTCCACACCACTAGCCTCCTCCTCACATATCCACTCCTGCACCCCCCCCCATTCTCCCCGCTTCCTAGGAGTAAGCTCTGAATGAGTGCGCCTGCACCCCCGATAATTGCACAAGCCAGCCACTAACTCACGGACCACACACACCCCCGCCTTGTGCTCGGCAGTGTGCGCATGTGTGTCTAGCTTTGCCCCTCCCCAGGCCAGAGAAAGGAATGTTGAGGGCTGCAGCCCTGAGATCTCATGCCAACATCATAGGTCTTCGCACGCAATGTAAACTGCCTTGGGTCACCAGGTGAGAATAAGCACTAACAAGCGAGGCCATCTATGTTATCTAACAGATAACTGTGCTACTCTGCCACTGTGGCTCAGTCCTCCTCGGGTAGAAGACAGACTGAAGCTCCCTGTTTGCGACACGTCTTACCTCAAGACAGCAGACACGTCAGTATGTATGTTCTGCGCACACTTGTACATTCAGAATAGAACACAAATCAAATACAGACCACGAAGTCTATATATTACAGTAGAAAACCCAAACTTAAATTCATAAAACTGCAAACAATGTTTGATTTTAAGACAGGAGTGTTTCAATAGTCAAAATATGTTATCATGAAAAAGCTTTCGCCTTTACAATTGAAGCAGTTTGTAAGAAGCCCAGCTTCCTGCAAGTGAGCAGTTTACCATGCCTAAAAGTGAAAGTAAAGTCCGACGAAGGAAACCTAGTGATACAACCCTGTCTTTGTACACATGACAAAGCACAGCTGCTGCACTGCTTATCTTTCGTTTCCCTTTAAACCCTTCCCAGTTCCTGTGACTCAGTGATGCGGCCCACAACATGGTCACTGGTGGAATCTGCAAGACGCAAGTGGGGGGGGGGGGGGTTATCGACGGAGGCGCTAGGTAGTGGTTCATTTCATAAAGCACAACCAACCGAACGATAGGCGTATTGAAAAACAAGTTATCTAAAGGATTTAACACAGAAATTCCTTTGCTTCACAAATGAAACAAGTTGGTTTGTTAAGGCTATTGTAGGAGCATAACAAAAACAAAACACCCACTAGGCGTACACAACACACTTTTCAATGCCCTGCCATCTAGTCTACTTACCTCTGGTGTGCTGTAAGCCAGTGTTGTAATACAAAATGATGCGCCCCTGCAGAATGAGGCCGCAGAGTCTTCCATATCTCATATATATTTTTGTCCTTTCGCTGAATGGGGTCCCATTGAAGACTTGAGGAGCCAGCTTTCCATCCTTGTCAGTCATTCCTTGCACACTCATACAGCACTGTTGCCAAATTAAAGAGTGGGACCTCTAGATAGGCATCGATAACAATTTTGCGTTGCGAAGCTGCCTTCCATGGCATGTTTTATTTTTTTCTGTTGCATATTTATATAGCGCGAACTCGACCCAAAGGTATTGGAGCGCTTTACACGAGCACCGTATGTACATTACACATTCAGGCATGGGGAGATGAAGTGTTTTGCCGAAAATTTGGACCACATCCTCTTTCCAGTTGGTTGGCAGACTTAGGACTCATTCATGGGGCAACATTTGCGATAAAGGCCCGTGCCTCATCTGAGGGCACAACCCGTGGTCGCGCAGGTTAAATTAATCCTTAATAAATAGAATCCTGTTCAAGTCACCAGGTTCTGAGGAAATCTGAAGAATAGCGTTCAAAAACAATTCACGCTTGGCATACAGTGACTCATTCTGGTGCATATCAACATCCGTAGAACATCAGAATAACCTGACCACTGCGCTGCCTTTCTGTAAATATGTTTACGAATCCTGACCACGTTTTCCCAAAACTAAAATAAAATAGAAAGCAAACATAATATATATTGCATTTCTAGCAGCGGATAATGTTGGTACTGGCTGTTTGTAGGCTGTGGTTGAGGCAGAGCTATTTGTAGATGACCTTATGTATTATATTATCCACTTTATTTTTCTGCAGAGTTTTGTGGGCCTAAAAACAGCCAGTACCAACATCAGGGCACAAGCCCTATAAAAAGAAGTGGGGGGACTGACAATATGCAATGTAATGTCCTCATGACTTCATGTGCTGAACGTTTCCCGGTGTCTGAAAATTACACCGGACAAGTTCAGCATATTTCTGTGGCGCCCAGCTTCTAGGCAGGGGGGACGGCGTCCACCCTGTTAAAAGAGTGGGGGGACGCCGTGTACCTACGTGTACCCCCTACTTGAGCCCTGCCTATGCACTTGAATGTACTGCATCATTCTTCAGCATGATTGAATGTGCCCAGGCTGATTTGAATCGATCTCCGCAGCAGGCACATTAACCCACAGTGCTATACTATGAGCTCCAAAAGGGTGGTTGCAGGGAGAAATAAATGAAAACAAACTGCTGCTGCTCCCTGCTGGTCACCGTAATGCAGGCTGACGGCTGATACACTCTGCTGCAGCGGCAGCAAACCACAGCTCAAGTAAAATAGATCAATGTCTAAATTCTTTCTGACAATTCTCATCAGCTTGGTTTATGGATTTCCTGCCGAAACAGGACTCGCCTGGTTTACGCCACACTCCCTCGCCGATGCACTCCACTGCGCTCCCATGTCCAGCTCACAAGCAACGCCTCAAATCCCTAAAATGGCCTCCTCTGTTTCTTATTATTTGTCACTGCTTCCTTGCTCTTTTAAATAAATTTTTTCATTTAATATGTCTGTATAGCAAGCTAGCATAACAGTAGGTTAATGCGTTTGCTGCAGAGAAGAACTGTGCACAACCTGTTGGACGTGGGTGCAAGCGCCAGAAGGGCCAACCCAGGATTTCATTTGTGCGAGGTCGCTAATATGAAACCTAACGAGAATCACCGAAATGCAGGCTGACGGCTGAAGTGGTCCGAGCATAAAATGAAACCTAACGAGAGACTCATTTTCAGAGCATATTGCGCCGTAACTCAGTGCTCTGCTAACACGAGGAGAATTGGTAAGTAAAAGGAAAATAGGCAAATGTATTTATTTGTTTTTTAAAGTGGACGTGAAACTTGGAAGGGGAAGGAGAGAACGGAAGGAAAGGGAGGGGGCAAGGTTGCATTTCTTCAATTTAGTTTGCTTAAACATAACACGCTGTAGCTTACTGGTATACCAGAAAAGACCTACCCGCTCGCACTCAGGCTCCTTTCTCCTGTGTCACTTCATAACTTTACCACATAAATTATAATGCGTGACAACAAAAAAGCAAAATGATGTGGGAGCTTTTTTTTTTCTTCTGAGTTACTGATCCGAGTCGGATCGGTAAGAAAAAAGAAAACAGGCAAAAACGTTGTTTTTGTTTTTTAAAGTAAACGTGGAACTTGGAAGGGGGAGTAGAGAACGGGTGGAAACGGTGACCAAGGGTCCATTTCTTTAATTTATTTAGCCAAAACAGAACCGATTGTACTGTAATACCGACTATGACATCATTGTATCTGGCAGCGTGAGACCGGTTAGTCAATGCATCTAGATCTAGTCAATGCACCAATCTACAATAACAAAGAGTACAGCGGGCCGAGTCTGCTCCGCATGACATGCCCAACAGCTGGCGGGACTCTGAGGCAGCGGCTGACCGGAATAGGAGAGGGAAGCAGCGCATACAAAGTCTATAGAGTACAGCACGTTGCGACCAGCAGCTGCCAGGTAATGGAGCGGTGACAAGCCAGCACCTTTAGAAATTATATGTAGCACTCACTAACATAAACACGTCCCGTGATCACTGCTACCGTGCAGATTAAAATAAAAACGCAAAATAAAAACGAGTTCTTCATCACATGTTTTGCAACGAGTGGTGGCAGAAAGTAACAAGTAATTTATGCACATCAATTCACCAAACTGCCAGAGGGTAGCCAAAATGACATTAGTTACACGTTTGCTCCTAATTACATCAAAAGGGTTGGCCACTTTCCTCGCTCAACAGTCTCCTATATGACTCTGAGTGGCCAGTGGGAAAGCAAAACAAGCCCTCGCCATTTGTGTCCAAGCCCCGTCCTTTTCAGACTGGGGGGTGTGTTTTTGTTGAGTGACGGATGACGTCACTGATAGAAAGGACACTTTTGTAACACACTCCAGCAATGCATCACTTTTGCGCTTACAGATATGTCAGAAATACTGACGTATCTGTAACTCCTTGCGACATAATGCGTCATACATTAAATATGACGCATGAGTAGAAGACTGAAGGCATCATTTATGAGGCCATCTGTCACTTTCATGCCACCGCTGCGTCAGTTTTTGTGATGCACCAGTGGTGTAAAAAATGCACCTTGTTGAGTCATATTTACAAAGTGATGCATCTAGGTAAATGCGTCACTTTGTAAACCCCTGCGCCACATTATACCTGCGCCAGGTGTAATGTATGCAAAGGGGGTGTATTGACACAAGAAAGGGTCATAGAGGTAACGCAGTGAAATCTAAGACATATCACTTTTATGGCGCTGTTGCGTCCAAATCTTGCGCCTGTTTCACAGCAGGCGTAAGACTGATGCAGGCCCTTTCACATAGGCCCAGCCCCATTTGAAAGGATGCATTGCTGGAGTTGCATCATTTTTTTGTCACACTCCAGCAATGCATCACTTTCCTCTAAACACTCAACATTTTTTTTTCTCTATTTTTTTTACACTCTTTTTCCCCGTGGTACACTCAGGGTCCGCGTACCGGAGAGCGTACCGGGGAGCGCCGCCAGCGCTCACCCCGCGAAAATTTCAACAAAAAAAAAAAGGTTTTTAGCCCTTCATGGTCCTTCTAGGCCCCCCTCAGAAAACCTAGGGGGTCAGGGCGTGTCTACTCTGCCCCCTTTTAATTATATCCCCCTTTCTTTTTTCGCCTCTTGTGTCTCGATTCTACTGAGACACAAGATGGCGGACTCTCCAGACTGTTTAGAATGTTAACAGACACCCGACAGCCAATCAGCTTTCGCTCGCGCACACCGGTAGCGCGCAGGGTGCGCTCCTCGGTACGCGCACCGGAGAGCGCCGGCAGCACGCGTATAGATATAAATGTGTTTTTGAACTTAATTTTCATAAAAACCACTGAAGCAATTTTCACCAAACATAGCAAAGGCACATCTGCGTACCAGTCCCTACAATTTTGCCAAGTTTGGCGTAATTCCGTTCAGCGGTTCGGGCTGTAGACTTGTCAGACCGTCCTATGGAAATTAACATGGAGAAAACAAGTTTTGGGACCCCCCTTTTTTCTCAGCCCCCACTTCACGAATCCCCCCGAAACTTTCAGGGAAGGAGCGGTGCGCAGCGACACCATTTTAAGGAAAATTACAGGCAGATCCCTCAATCAGCGCCAAAGTTATTCCCAATAGAATGTTCGGAATTTCCTATGGTAGCCAATCCAAACTATAACTACCTACTGGCGACCGCCAGTAGGTAATATATATATATATTTTTGGCCAAAGTCGTAGAAAAAGCCATGAATCAGCAGCTGTCGGACTTTGTAGAGCAATACCAGCTGCTCGATAACACCCAGTTCGGATTCCGCAAATGCCATGGCACGGAAACCGCACTCCTGAAAGCGGCTGATGACATCAGAGCCATACGGGATCAGGGGGGGACAGCAGTTCTGGTCATGCTGGACCTCTCGGCGGCCTTCGACACGGTCGACCACAAGATCTTGGCCGACCGTGTCGGACGGATGGGGGTACATAAAACGGCGCTGGATCTACTTGTGTCGTTTCTGGCTAATAGAACGCTGGCAGTATCCCTAGGACCATACCAATCCTCCAAGGTGTCGCTTCCGTGCGGGGTCCCGCAAGGCTCATCCCTAAGTCCGACACTGTTTAACATCTACGTGTCGGACCTTGCTATTGTCATCAAAGCATTTGGGATGAGCCTAACCTCCTATGCCGATGACACCCAATTGGTATTGGCCATTAAGGGGGATGGTGATGAGGTGGCCTCCCGCTTCACAAGGGGGATGGTGGCCATAGGTGACTGGATGGCCACCAATTGTCTGAAGCTTAATTCAGAAAAGACCGAAGTGGTCATTTTTGGTCACCTTTCTCCTGGATGGTCATCAGTTTGGTGGCCTACATACTTCGGAACGCCTCCTAGCCCAGCTCTTAAAGTCAGGAATCTTGGCGTCACTTTCGATGTGGGTCTTAACTTCATGGCTCATGCCAACAAAATTGCAGCCACGGCTCACATGAAACTTAAAATGATAAGGAAAATCCTACCTTTCCTACCGGATTCAGTCAGGAAAACCTTGATTAGTTCATTGGTGTTGTCCGCCTTGGATTATTGTAACGCCCTCTTCTTACATGCCCAAAATCGAGTGACAAACAAGATGCAGTCAATTCAAAACGCAGCAGCCCGGCTGCTTTCGGGACTCCCCAAATTCGCACCTATTTCCAACACCATCAGGAAACTTCATTGGCTCCCGATACGCAGTCGAATTAAGTTTAAATCGCTGTGTATTGTCTACAAGGCACTTAACAATCAAGGCCCCCACTTTCTTAAACATAATCTTGTACGTTACATACCAACTCGTGCTCTCCGCTCCACTCATCACAATCATCTAGTAGTATCACGTACTAGAACAGTCACCTGGGGCGACAGACGCTTTCTGGTTGCCGCCCCAAAACTCTGGAATTCCCTACCCTCTTACATCAAGACTAGCCCATCCCTGCTAATATTCCGTAAACAAATCAAGACGTGGTTGTTTGACCAATAGTTAGGAAGCTTCCGTTGGTTCTCCTGGATATTGACCTATGCCCTCAGCCAGCGCCGAGACGCCTACGGGTATTCGCTGCGCTTAAAAAATGACAATAAATAAATATATATATATATATATATATATATATCTATATATATATATATATATATATATATATATATATATATATATATATATATATGTTGTGGACAGACTCTCAGGACTAACGAATGAACAACTGGATTTCCCTTAATGCTACCAAGTGTGAGTTTCTCTTACAAATCTTCTGTGCCTCAAAAATGTGAAAACTATTCGATCATTTCACTTGATGGAAAGGATTTAATAGAAGTTAAGGAATCTTTTGACTCTGCACTTAAACCTCAATGAGAAACGGATAACTGCAGCTACTCTGATCAAAGTACTTCTGCAACTAATCGTATGATGTGCATCACATAACAGACCAATGTAATAATTTCTTCGTAATCATTTACAAGTTCGTTCTCTTGGGCTGGGTTGCAGAATTTGCAAAAACAAAGGGTTACTTTTCCGACATTTGACTATTCATTTTGACCCAAAATATGGCCAAGGTCAAAGTGGCCCGACTTGAAGTATCTTTAACACTAGTAAACTTAGCTTGCCTACTAGGGAATGCTATACTGTGAAGTAGAAATGTAGATGCCATTGAATTTGAAAACAAAAAATATCAGGATTCGTATTAAATCTTTCAGGTAGATAAGTTTTGATTTGGAAAATCAAATTCCTATGAGGATTCCCACTAAATCTTTCAGGAAGTGATTAGGAATCTGACAAGAACACATAAATATTTCCCATTTGAGCAATATCGCATCAAGAAAAACATGATTTTTTCCTAAGGTACAAAACTTAGGGGGCCAATTTACAGGTCCATTGCGCTGCCTGGACATCACTTTTCCCCATATTAAAAGTGACGCACCGGCGGCGCAAGTGGCTTGTATATAAGCCCCTTAATGTTTTAATTGCTCAATATGCTCTAAATGTACAGTATCTGCTGTAGCTGCCAGTGACTTCCGCTAATCCTTTCAAGTTTTCTAATTTGGCAAAATGCGAGGGACTAGAAACCGAGAAGCCGATTTTCAGAACAAAAATTATCTGTTTCAAAACTGCCTACTAAACACTCAAATTAAAAACACTTTCTAGTGGTCCTTCAGACAGAGAGTTTGAGGCTTAAATCTTCAATGGTATGCCCTGTGCAGCAATGAGAACAATTACTGAAAGATTCAACATAAGCACATAGATGAAGGGTTACACTAAGGAGAGTATCTGTTGGAGCTGAAGGGAGCTGCCTGGAACCTAAGGGCTTATCTACAAGCCCCTTGCGCTGCCGGTACGTTAGTTTTTTTCATATTAAAAGTGATGCACCGACGACGCAAGGGGCTTGTAAATAAGACCCCAGGGGCCTCATTTAGAAAAAGTGACACATCGCTGCGTGAAAACAGCAATGCGTCACTTTTCATTGCCGCCTCCTTGCGACATGCTGGATGCACCATATTTACAGTATGACGCATCATGTCGCAAGGAGTCACAGATACGTCAGTATTTCTGACGTATCTGTAGGTGCAAAAATGATTCATTGCTGGAGTGTGTCACGAAAGTGACGCAACTCCATCAATCGGTCATTTCACATGGGCAAGCCCCATTTCAAAAATGTCTGCGTCAGTCTTACGCCTGCTGTGAGGCAGGCGTAAGATATTGAATCCTAGAAGTGACGCAGTGAAGTCTCATAGATTTCACTGCGTCACTTCTACGAGGCTTACTTGCGTCTGAGCGCCCACCCTGCATACTTTATACCTGGCGCAGGTATAATGTAGCGCAGGGGTTAACAAAGTGACGCATCTATCTAGATGCGTCACTTTGTAAATATTACGCACCATGGCACATATTTCTTACCTTGCTGGTGAGTCACAAAAAGTGACGCACCGGCGGCGCAAAAGTGACGCAAGGGCTCATAAATAAGCCCCCAAGTATTTAGCCTTTCAGTAGTTGTTTATACAGGGCTATGACATGAGGCCTGACCTGCAATGCACAAGTCTCTCATCCTATTTATGTACCCCTGGCCCATAATGATGGCATACAAGTCTTTACAGGTTCAGGCATCCTCAGAGCATTACATTTCAACAATCATTCTTTCTAAAAATGCTCTAATGACATTCCTGCAAGAAATAGCCATCAGCAGATGTGTTGTTGTTGACCTTACTGGGAGGCCACCTGAAAAGCTGTCAGAGGATACTACAACCTTTTGCATCCCAGTATAGCGGTAACCAGCATCCTTTTCTGCCACATCCACTGAGCTCTTGTCGCATTTCACGGCATGCTGCCTTATTCTCTGTGGGCATATGAACTGAGACCTGACTTCTTGATACTAGGTGCACTTGATCCGTACTTGAGAAGGGGATTTAAGAATGTGAGTTTTCCCCTTCCTCGCCAGTGCCCTCAACCACCTGTAATCATTAAACTGAGACTATGAACGAACATTGTCTAAGCTTTAGGTCTTGCCTTCGATGCAGCTTTTAGCTGTCTGGTTGAAAAAGACCTCTTGTAGACGATAGCCAAAACATACAGTCGGTTTAGAGCCTGCCCATTCCTCTCCATTGGTTAGCTTTAGTGTCACTTTCATTTGCTTGCCTCTTATTCAATAGTTTGGCTTCCTTTTATTGTGTCACAACACATGATAATGATAATGAGCTGACATGTTTGAGCTTACCCACAGCCAGGAAGGCTTCGGTCACATTGTGGTTGTCCTTGGCCGACGTCTCCATGAACAGAACGCTGTGGTCCTCGGCGAAATTCCGAGCCTCCTGTGGATGTACATGAGAAATGAAATGTTTTACTTCAATGCTGAGTGCGGGGACGCTCTCTTGTGGTGAGTTTGGGGAACTGCAGGTGGAGGTGCGCAGCCCTCATGCACAGTGCTTGCTGAGGCTTGGGCGCCTTGTTTGCTGTGCAGGCTCAGTGTTAGAAGTGGGCGGGGACGGAAGGGCACGGCGTGCCCCTACTTCTAAAAATTATGCTAGTCCGTTCCCCTACTGTAGGAATAGGCATACTTTAAACTGACACCTTTTTTTCCACTCAATGTGAATATTGACGAAGGCCTCTGCAGGGCGCCCGACCTCCTCCCCTTCCCCGCTGTGTGTAGGGGCCTGCAAAGTGAGACTGAAAGGGCCATCAGTGTAGCATAGCGAAAGCGGCCACCTCTGATGGCCCTGCTGCCATGAGCCTGTGATTCACACCTCATTTGTGAGGACGCTGCCTGCCCGCCCCCACTGTGGCCTGTGACAATGCTCACATCAGGAATCTTTGGTGTCAAGCAGACTGACAGACACCACCTGGGGGACTTTGTGACTTGCTATAAATCTGCTCTCCAGCCAGCCACTGAAAAGCTGACCCAGCCCCACCAGCCTCTCCTGGAAATTACTCTCCATGCCTGCCCAGAGGTCCCCGACCCCTCCTTTACAGCTCTGCCCTTTTCTCTGAACGAGGGCCTGCACGAGGAGCCTGGGCTGCCTCTCTGAAGCTGAACTCCACAAACATCAAGTAAGTGGGGGGGGAACAAAATACCTCTTGCATTTTGTTTAATAAACAGAAAATGTCAATTTTCTTATCTGCTGTTTTTTATGTTCTTTTTTTTCAATGTGTAGTGCCCTGCACAGAAGCCAGTGCAGTTGGCGGCACCACCCATGTCAGGCTCACTGCGGGCATTTAAAATTCATACATGTCAAAAGGCCCAATTTGGGCGGGAGACGTTCAACCTTTAAAGCCAAAACCAGCTTTATTTCTGCAGCCTGCGGCCTCTGCTTTTGAAGAAGTCAATGGGGAAAATTCATTCTTCCGTTTATTTTAAACAAATCTCCCTCTTTACTCTTCTAAAAGGTTGGCATTTTGCTCCACCGAAGGGCATCTATCCCGATCTGCCAGTGCTCGCTGTGCTGCTGGTAGGGGCCCGACACCGCTGTCCCTGCCTATCTCAATCCAGACGTGCAGCTTAACCTGCAATTACAGTACATAGGCTCTGCTGATGCCCTTCAAGTCTTTTTTATGCCCTCGCCCTATGTGCCCCCTGGGCAGTTTGCAGTCTATGGATGAAATGCCAGGAAGTGAGGGTGGTGAGTGAGGGCTGGATCTGGGTATACTAGAAGCATGGTAATGAGAAATACCAGGAAGTGAGGGGGAGCTAGGGGAGGGCAGGATGTGGGTATGCTAGAAGCAGGGTAATGAGTGATGCCAGGAAGTGAGGGGGAGCGAGGGGAGGCCAGGATGTGGGTATGCTAGAAGCAGGGTAATGAGTGATGCCAGGAAGTGAGGGGGAGCGAGGGGAGGCCAAGATGTGGGTATGCTAGAAGCAGGGTAATGAGTGATGCCTGGAAGTGAGGGGAAGCGAGGGAAGGGCAGGATGCGGTTATACTAGAAGCAGGGTAATGAGTGATGCCAGGAAGTGATGGGGAGCGAGGGGAGGGCAGGATGTGAGTATGCTAGAAGCAGGGTAATGAGTGATGTCAGGAAGTGAGGGGGAGCGAGGGGAGGCCAGGATGTGGGTATGCTAGAAGCAGGGTAATGAGTGATGCCAGGAAGTGAGGGGGAGCGAGGGGAGGCCAGGATGTGGGTATGCTAGAAGCAGGGTAATGAGTGATGCCAGGAAGTGAGGGGGAGTGAGGGGAGGCCAGGATGTGGGTATGCTAGAAGCAGGGTAATGAGTGATGCCAGGAAGTGAGGGTGGCGAGGGAGGGCTGGGTCTGGGTGTGCTAGAAGCAGGGTAAAGATATGCTAGGAAGTGAGGGGAGTGCTGGGTGAAGGTATGCTAGAAGCAGGGTAATTCCAGAGAGCATGGGTGGTGAGGAAGGGTTTGATGTGGGGATGCTAGAAGCAGGGTAATGAGCGATGTGAGGGTGAACAATTGGGTATGCTAGAAGCAAGGTAATGGGTGATACCAGGAAGTTTGGGTGGGGAGGGTGGGCTGGAGTTGGGTACTCTAAATATAGGGTAATGAGCGATGCCGGGAGGTAAGGATGAGGGGATTGCAGGATCCGGGTATGCTAGACGTTGGGTAATGAGGGATGCCAGGATACAGAGGGGTGAAGAAAGGGCTGAATCTGGGTATGAAGAAGCATGGAAATGAGTGGTGCTAGGAAGTAAAGGTGGAAAGAGGAGAAATGAACCATGTAAGCTAGAAGCTGGGGGAATGAATGATTCTAGGAAGTGGGGCTTCCGAAGGGAGGGCGAGATCCAACTATGGCTAGACCTAGGGTAATAACCGATTCCGGGCAGTAAGGGTGGCGAGAGGAGGGTGGGACCTGGGTATTCTAGAGTAGGGCAACAATAAGCGGTGCAAGGAGGTAGAGAACGAGGGAAGGGCTGAACCTGTCTATGCTAGAAGCAGGGTAATGATGTCTAAAAAGTAAGGGTAGTGAGGGGATGGTTGGATCTGGGTATGTTAGAAGTAAGGTAATTTGGGATACCTTGAAGAAAGGTTAGCAAATAGGGTTTAACTCTAGTAATGCTATAAGCAAGGTAACTAGCAATGCCAGGAAGTAGCGATGACACCGGAAGGGCTGAATCACTCCTTAAACTACGGTAAAGAGCAATGCCAGGAAGTAAGGGTGGTCAGAGGAAGGCTGTACCTGGGTATCCTCCAAGTTTTGTAGTGAGTGATTTTAGAAACTAAGCAGGACGAGATGAAGGCTAGATCTAAGTTTGGTAGATGCATGGCAATAAACTATAACATGAAGTAAAAGCAGTAAGGGAAGAGCTGAAGCTGGGTATGCTAGAAGCAAGGTAATGAGTGCCAGGAAGTAAGGGTGGTAATGGGAGGGCTGTATTTGGGTGTGCTAGATGCATGGTAATGAGCAGTGCTAGAAAGTGAGGATGGTGAGGGGAGAGCTGGCTCCTGAGATCAGAAAGGTAAAGTATTTAGCGTTGCCTTAAATAGGGGTGGCAACAGAATGGTTTGATCCTGGAGTGCTAGAAGTAAGGTAAAGGACAATGCCAGGAAGTAAGGTGACAAAATACCCTGTATGCAAGGAGTTGGGTAATAAGCGAAGCCAGAACCTAAGGGTGACGAGATGAGGGTTGGATCTAATATGGTAGAAGCATACTAATGACTATGCCAGGGGCTAAGGGTGCAAGGGTAGGGCTGAACCTGGCTATGCCAGAAGCAGGATTTTGTTCAATGCCAGGAATTGAGAGTGGGCGAAAGCAAAGCTGGATCTGGGTATGTTAGAAGCAGAGTAAGATGTGATGGCAGGAATTAAAATTGGGGAAGGCTAGATCTGGGATGGCTGGAATCAGCGTTAAGAGTGAGGCCAAGATGTAGGTTGGTAAGAGGAGGGCTCAACCCTGCTATGCCAGAAGTACTGTAATGAGCGATGCCAGGAAGTAATGGTGGCAAAGAGAGGACAGAACATGGCTATGTATAGAGCAGGGTATTGATCGATGCCAGAATGACGGTGGGAAGGGGAGGCTCGATCTGGGGATGATACACGGGACCCTTGAGGCCAGTCCACCTCACCCATTGGTGCCTCCCTTTTGCATTGCAAACTCACCAGGGATTTGCAATGCAGGAAGTGCCAATGAAAGAAACTGCATGGCTCGGAGACAAATGGCTTATGATTCCACTTATAAGCGTATTTGGAATATTCTGTGATTGGAAACATGTCCCACATTGTAAATGAATTAAATATAAACAACTTGTATATTAAACCTCAAATGAACATGTTTATTGATTGTTTGAATTAAATAACGTTATAAGCTGTAACTGGTCAGTGAAATGCCAAATGCACTAAAAATTGGTATGTTTTGCTATTTTTAGCCACACCTCTGACTCCGCCCACTAATCCAATCCTCTGCTTATTCCCGCCCCCCCGAGTCTCCGCCCGCAGTTCCCCTACTTTTTTGTCCCCACTTCTACCACTGTGCAGGACTATCTGGGCCAGAAGTACAAAGAACAGGCCAGCTTTAGAGCTGGTGGCGCCCGGTGCGACAATGTTTTTTGGCGCCCCCCAAGGACCGCCTCCACCACGGATTCCCTCAGCATCAGCTTTAACAGTGCCCAAGTCTCCATAACCACTGTCTCTCAGATGCATATATAGCACACTCTCTCAGATACATATATAGTGCCACTCATGCCAGTGTAGGGTGTGAGAGCACTTTGCATCACACACATTACAGAAGACAATCAATCATACATGTGTAACTCAGTATATAGGAAATGTTACATAAGACAGAGGACAAGGTGTATGAGGCACATGTCATCCATACTGGTAGGCAGAATAGTTTAATAGTGCTTGGTCTAGAGCAGGGGTACTCATAGTACGGCCCGCGGGCGGTGGCGGCCCGGCAAGCCTTCCTTGGCGGCCCGCGGACCTTGCTGCATTGTACCTGTGTTTTTTGGGTTTTTTTGTGTCAGCAAACACCGCCGGTTGCCGAGAAACTCTGCTCTTAGGGGGTCGGGCGATTCCAGGGCGATTCCAGAAATAGTCACAGTGGAGCTGCAGGGGCCTAAGAAGAGGTGAAATAGAATAAGGCCTTTTTAAAGACCTGTGAAGTACTCATGTGCGGCTGTGTGTGCCTGGAGGCTGTCTCAGCCCAGGCTGGCACACGCTCGGGGTGAGGTGACAGAAGACAGCAGGGAGGGAGACAGAAGGATAAGGGAATCGCCGACCCCCATAGAGCAGAGTTTCTCGGCAACACACTAGATACGTTTGCAAATAAAATTAGTCAATTCGCCAAGGCCAGGCATATAGACGTTGTCAATGTTCAACTTATGTTGAAACCTGTAAATTATGCAACATGTTCGATTATGTGGCAAATAGAGAAAATCCATAGGTATGCCGAGTACACAACATGCAATGTATAGCACAGAGTACATATTCAGTGAACAATATGCAGCACAATCATATTGCACACAGCACAGACTGAGAACAAGGGACAGCCAACACATACTGTGCCGCCAGATGTACAGATGACAACACAGGAAGACCATGACACACAGAGGCACATTCAGAATCCAAGGTCCAAAGAATGAAACACATGCCGTAGTGTGGGATTCATAACAAGCCTGCCTCACAGTAATGGCACAGCACCATGAACATTGTTTGTGGCACGTTCTATACAACCCATGCTTCAGAGGTCCGAGCAAACAATGAATGCTCAGATCAGGGGACACATCGAATGGTACACTGCACAGGAGGCAGTGTACACCCTGCAGACCCCAGGATACGAAGTGCATACTGAAGGAGGGAGACAGAGGGAGGGAGACAGAGGGAGGGAGAGACAGAGGGAGGGAGACAGAGACTGACAGAGAGAGGGAGACGGAGACAGACAGTTGGGAGGGAGACAGAGAGAGGGAGATAGAGAGAGGGAGGGAGACGGAGAGAGAAGGAGACAGAGAGAGGGAGGGAGACAGAGAGAGGGAGGGAGATAGAGAGAGGGAGGCCGACAGCGGGAGGGAGGGAGAGAGAGCCAGACGGAGGGAGGGAGACAGAGGGAGGGAGGGAGACAAAGGGAGGGAGACAGAGGGAGGGAGAGAGACAGACAGAGAGAGGGAGGGGGGCAGAGAGAGGGAGACAGAGGGAGGGAGACAGAGGGAGGGAGAGGCAGAGGGAGGGAGAACAGAGGGAGGGAAACAGAGACAGACAGAGGGAGGGAGACGGAGACAGACAGTTGGGAGGGAGACAGAGAGAGGGAGATAGAGAGAGGGAGGGAGACGGAGAGAGAGGGAGACAGACAGTTGGGAGGGAGACAGAGAGAGGGAGATAGAGAGAGGGAGACAGAGAGAGGGAGATGGAGACACAGGTGGGAAGACAGAGGGAGGGAGACAGAGGGAGGGAGACAGAGGGGGGGAGACAGAGAGAGGAAGATAGACAGAAGGAGATAGACAGAGGGAGGGAGGGAGATAGACATAGGGAGGGAGATACAGAGAGGGAGATACAGAGAGAGGGAGGGAGACAGAGGAAGACAGACAGACAGAAGGCAGACAGAGGGGGAGAGAGAGAGAGAGAGGGAAAAAAATATGCCAGGTCTGGTGGCTCAGTGGACGAAGGCGTCCGCTGCAGGGGCCTGTGTTCAACCACATGGTCACAGTTCTTTTTTGCTCTAGCCCGGCCCCCCTCCCCCACTGACCCCTCCCCCACTCGTGCGGCCCTCGGCCACAAACCACACTGTAAATTTGCCCCCGAGATTAAGTGTGTGAGTATCCATGGTCTAGAGAAACACAAACTCAGAATTTAAAAAGTAACACCATAGTTGGGGGTTCCCTTTAATAACGAAAATAGATTTCTGCCTAAATGAATCCTTTTTGCAACATTAACCTTTGCTCAAATCTACACTTTGCAGGGTGCTTGCAGTTCTTTGATAAAAGTTGATAGTTCAATACTATTACAAAGTGCATAGAATATAAATAGGTCAATGGGTTACTGCTTTTAAAAGAGACATCATTTTGTTTCTTGCATTTTATAAATTCAAATCTTATATTAGGATTTTAACTAGGGCTCCCGGTTTTATGGTATTTATTTTTTTTAACATTTCCGTCTGTATTTATCCATATTTATTTTTGGGCCGTCTTATTGGTATTTATCCATATTTATTATGCGTCTTAAGGATAAACAAAGTCATAAAATGGTATATATCCACATTTATTTAACTATTAAACATGCACTCATACTTCGATGCCTGTTGAGTTTTAGCAGATTAAGCAGACAAATATAACAAAACACTACACCTACATGTAAATATAGCATTATATACAAATACACGTTAACTAATGCCTACATTTAAGGAAATCTCAACCTGTTTTTTAACTCAACATGCTTTCTATCTGCTCAGCTGTTGGCCTGGTATTCATGAAGGACAGCATGGAAAGTCACTCACAAGGAGCACTATTTTCTGTATTTTTCCGCTTTTAAATATAAATACAGACAGAAAACATATTGTTTTCTGTCTGTATTTATCTGTAAAAATCAGTAAAAACTGTAAACTGGGAGCCCTAATTTTAACCTATAAATTGCAAGTAACCCAATCGGCCACATGCATCAACCTATTTAGGAAGTGCAAACGGTGCGAATCGGTAAATTCGGCAGTTTGCGATTCCTAAATAAGTTTTTGGGATGCATCATGCATTTTTGGGAAATTCGCTATTTTTAGCGATTTCCAAAAATGCAATTGCTTTTAAGGAATCGCAAATTTGCGATTCCTTAAAAGCAATGCATGATTGTTTTTGAAATTGCGAATTCGCAATTAAGGGGTGCAAATTACCACGAGGGTGACCCTCGTGGTAATTTGCGAAAAAGTATTAAAATGCTCAAATTCGCATTTTAAACACTGTCATGTTACAGACACACATGTCCTTAGGACATGTGTGTGTGGAACATGCACTTTAAAATACATTTCAGGGGTGCAGGGGGGTCCTTTGGACCCCCCCTGCACCCATGGAATGCATTAACATTTTGAGAATCGCTAATTTTGGCCCATAGGAATCAATGGGAATTGCGAAATCGCAAATTAGAATTCGCATAATATTTGCGATTCGGTAAAAATTGCGATTTTTACCGAATCGCAAATATTATGCGATTAAAATCATGCATCCCATTTTGCGATTCCTTATTTGCGATTCCCTAAAAATCGCAAATAATGAATCGCAAAACCTTACTATGATGCATGTGGTCGAATGATCTCTCTTTTCAAATGAGTAACCCACTGACCTATTTACATTCTATGCACTTTGTAACCTGCTCGATACTTGTTTTCTGCAACAGGCAAATTCACCCTCTGCATTACTTTATAGTGGGTCAAAACCCAATTAAAACAAAACTCCGATCTCTCTTCAGGAAGAACATTAATCACAGGATTTATCCTGACATATTTTTGTTGCCGGGAAATTGCTGGAGGAAACGAGCGCGGCAGCAGCAGGTGCTTTAAAATAACAATAAACTTGCATAACGGCGCCCACTGGAAGCCACCACCCGGTGCGGTGGCACCGGTCGCACCGCAGTGGAGTCGGCCCTCATAAAGAAGATACTGGTCACACAAAGTGTTACAAATTTGCGATCCCACTTTTCATGACCAGTATTTAATTTTGCGAACCGACTTTAGTACTAATAGGTTGGTTCGCAAAATACGCAGCCCGAGGGGCATCGAGTAGGACCTGCTTATTAATGTTCATTTGCCAGGTCACAAATGGTAACTCCTTCCCACTGGCTGCAAAGACAGGGACAGTGGCCTGAAGGGTACAGCAGACCACCATGCCTGTTTTTACATTTCAAAACTGAGAAAAAAAATCAAGCAGTCCTTTGTTCCTTAAAGAAAACGGCTGATAAAAAAAGTATTCAGTTTTGCAAAACATTGGTGAGAATTGGCATTGGTTCCCCCAGACCCATGCCTACCCCCTCCGAAGCTGCACCACAAATTGCAAAATGGACGTCAGTTACTTACAAATTGGTTTGTGACCGGAATTATTCTCGAAAACCGGTGATACTTAGTACACCGATTCAGTATGTGTTAGAGACGCCCAAACATGCCCCTTTCAATACAAAAACGATAATCATTCCTAAAATAATTTCTCAAAGTGTAAAAACATTTCTGACATGAAAATGGCTTAGAAAATAAGAAAATACTTTTTTGCTGGTAGCAAATTCCCTGATGTAGCAAACAGGAGGGTATCCATCGTGTAAAAAGTTTAATACATCTGGCCTTCAGTTAGGAGGCAAGAGGTGTGCCCTCGCACCTCCTCCCCAGAAGTTTAAGAGTGAATCACCATCCGCAATAGAGGTCGCAGACTGGGATTTAGATGCATCAAGACACGCCTTTTCTTGGGGGTACCAAAAGAGAGCCCCTTTGCATACACAAAAGATGGTTCCAAAGGGGACACCGAAGACTCCTAAACTCCTATTTCATATAAAGCAGAACCTTCTATGGTTGCTCATAGGACTTGCCCCTCCTGCAGATCTTCCCAAAAAAATTTACAACGTTTACAGACAGGGTGACAGGGCACTGTCAAAAAATTTGAAGGGACACGAACCCCAATGACACCTCAACAACAGGCACAAGTACACACTAGACCAAGAGGCCCCTTTGATCTCTGGAACAGAGTCTTCAACTGCAACTTAATTAAAGATTTGAAAACAGATATGTCCTGAGGCTCCATGTTAAGCCAAACCATTACACGGACAGTGACACCACACAAAGCCAATGCACCACATGGCCATTTTTGAAAATTGCGTATGAGTGTATAATAACTTTTTTACATCACTGGCCTCAAACACATCATTTGAACTGAAAAGCAAAGCACTGGTCTCGTGCACAGAGTTCCACTACTCACATTGTTCATGTCATACCCTTTAATGAAGTATCACTCAATCCCCTCATCACTAGTCTCACACAAACACTTTGATTGGCACATTGCTGCCATCACGTTGGTAGTCTCAGTAATTATACCATCACAGGCCTCGGCACGTGAATGAAGTATCACACAGCGCCCATAATTAGACTCGCCCACTTCAATGGGGCATCCTTCTTTCCATTGTAATGACATCATACAATTCATTGGACTGTCACTCATTCCCCATCTCTTTCCCACCACACTTCCAAAGAGTCTCACCCCTTTCCACGCCAGTGGCATCAGCATTTTGAAGGGCTATCATAAACTCCATTGGCGACCACTGTCCCAAATCCCCATCGGGCCTCGCATACGTCAATGGCGTTTCAGGGGTTCCATTTTGGCATCAATGGCCTCACTCACTTCAGCTGCACATCACTCATGACTCGATATCTGTTTACTTTCCACTTTGTTTCAGCCAATGGTTAGCTTCTCTATCATTCTCGCAGCCAGCTGATCTCAAGACTGGACCTTCAACGAGGATCAATTTTGAATCAACTGTTTGGGAGGTTTTCTTGCTATTACAGATGAGGTCATGTTCTGATCTAATTCCTACCTCATGTAAAAATTCTCTGGCGCCAAAATGTCTGTGTGCCCAATGGGTTTATGAGTGCACAACGTATGTAGTTCCCTAAAGTGCACCAATCCCCCATCATCTACAGCTCTCTAGGCGCACCTGCACCTCTTAGAATTGCAAGTCCTTTGTCTTAGTGTCTTATGATGTAAGAATGGCCCTGGGGTGCCCATGATTTGATTTATTATTATTTATAAAGCACAAATCATTGCCCGGGTCATCTTGCCGCTACTCATGACAAGTGGCTGGAATTAGAAGTTTAAAGAAGAACTAGTCTTGCCCAAAAAGCCAGGTTTTTAAAGCCTTCTTGAACCCAAGAAGAGAGGTGGACATTTTTAGCTTGAGGGGGAAGCGGGTCCAATATTGGGCTTTACAAAGGACACTGCTCCTGCTACCCCAGGTGGTCAATCTATGTGTGGGGACTGCCAAGTCCTTAGCAGAATAGAAAAGATGGTACCATCTGGACCTGTCTTTGAGGTAGCCTGGGCCATGAAGTGCCTTGCAAGCCTGACAGAATCCCTCAAAGATTGAGGGCTGGGGCAGGCTTTCAATACCACTGATCACCCCGCCCCATTCAACTGGTCTTGATGACAAAGAACAGCCTACTGAGGAAGGCGCCAGCTCGCTACGTCCATGAGCTGGGCCCTGTAAAGAAGTAAACTGGTCCTCCAGTTACCAAGGATTAGCCTCAATAGAGTGTTTTTGTACACAGTGAAACTATCAAGATAAAACTGACAGGCAAGTGTACCAACCCCATAAAACCCATTGTGTCTGACAAAATGCTAAGGCTGTCAGCTAAAGGACTGTTGGCAGATCTGGGTCCAACTCTCTGGAACACACTGCCCGTCCATATACGCAAGGAAGAAAACCATATGAGATTCAGGAAAAGCGTAAAAACTTGGTTGTTTGACAAATAATTGCCTGCTGATTGCTTTCTCTCTAGTTGTGTCATGTGCTTTGCTATTGCCGGCGCCGGGAAACCCTTTGTGGGTAGCTGCGCGCCTTATAAGTGCTATAAAATAAAATAAAAAATAAATAAAATAAAATAAATTGGCAGAGGCAAACCCCAACCCCTGTCAGAAGGGTGTATTTCAGGGAAAGAGAACTCAGATCACCCGATTTGGGATTTTCCACGCTCGGTCCATTATCCCTTTTAACATCATACATTTCACGTAATAGGTTAGTAGTTTGGTCTTCATTAGATGATTTCTGGGGTCAGGTAAGGACACAGTACCGCAGCAATTTTGTGAGGCGATGCTGATGCCATGAGACTGGAGTAAGGATGTTCTGCCTTTTCATTGGTCATTGGTCATTGGTCATTGGTTTGGCTGTATATCCTCCCTCTGATCTCTCTGATTCAGATGGTCTTAAATCAGATGCAACTGGAGAGGGCAGAACAGATTCTCGAAGTCCATTAGTGCCCGCCAGCCGTCCTTCCCTTCGTTGAGGCTGTTGGCAATGCAGGCCCACTAGGGTTGCCACTTGTTCCATCACCATTTCATTACCCTGTTCTGACAGCTCCAGCTTTTCACTAACACCACGTAGAGGCCCACAGAATTTAGAGGTTTATAGTCTAGGTAAATATGGTGGATCTGATGGCACAGCCTGTGTCAGCTCGCAGCTGATCAACCATCTGGCCAAAAATGAAGGCACACTAGCCACCACCTTGGGCGCACTGCTTGGCGCAATTTTTGGATGTGTCAAGGAAAACATTTCAATGTAGCTGAAATACGAAAAAAACTCCCAGAATGTTAGCAACCTTGGAAAGGTAACCCACCATGCGGGTAGATTTCAGGTACCCATATAGGAACTGGTGGAGGAGCGTAGTTAATGGGGGCAGAGGCATGGTGGATAGTGTCACACGACGCAAACCTTCATGCAGACAGGAACCAAATGTATTCAGGCCATACCAGCAGTCCAGTAATAGTGCTAGGACCAGCCAATCTCCAAACTACTGATTTTCCAACTCCCAATGCCTGTTTCTTGGATCACAACTTACCTTTATAGAGTGAGATTGTTATAAGTAAGACTTGGACTCAGAGTAGTTATAACGGCCATAGTGTGTATTTTTTTATAAGTTTTCTCCTCAATGTAACTTTCAGTGCTGCATGTCTCTTGGTGTAACTTGTAGTTAAGAGTGTTACACATTCCTCACTGTAGCCTCCTGCTCAGAGTGGAGCTCACTCCTCAGATAAGGCTAGTATCTCTGAGTGCTGCAAGTACCGTAGAAGTGTGACTTATTGCTCTGAGTGCCTCATGCACTTCAGTGTAACTTACCACTCTGAGTAAAGCTCGCTTCTCAAATAGGGTCTGTAACATTGAGTGCTGTGAGTAGTTTCTTGAACACGTCCTACACTTCAGTGTAACTCATCACTCTGAGTGCTGTCGCTTCTCAGATAAAGTTTGTTAGTCAGTTCCGCAAGCACCAAAGTGTGACGTGTTGCTCTGAGTATTTGACGTACCTCAATGTAACTCATCACTCTGAGAGCTGTTGCTTCTCAGAAAAGGCCTGTAACTCTGAGTGCTGCGAGTACCAAAGTGTGATGTGTTGCTCTGGGTGTTTTATATGGTTCTGCGTACTTATCACTCTTGGCTGCTGCTCGCTACTCAGATAAGGCTTACTGCTTTAAGTGCCCGTGCTTTAATATAGCTTTTCACCCTAAAAGCTGCACAGTCCTTACTAGGAGCTGTTCCTGCGGCTAAAGCCTTGTTGGAGGCCATATCGCTCTGAGTGCTGAAAGTACTGGGATGTGACCTGTCACTCTAAGTGCTGCATGTACCTGTGTTGTGACAAGTAGCTCTGAGTTCTCATGAACCTTGAGTCTGACTTGTCACTTATTGTGCTGCATACACCTTTGTTTGACCTGTAGCCCTGATTGCTAACTCTATACATACATCCTTATAACTTACCGCTCCAAGGGGTATATTTACAAGCCCCTTGCTCCACCGGAGCGTCACTTTTTTAACACTCCGGTGGTGCCCAAAGCAGTGGTGCCCAATGCTGAGCCATATTTACGAGGCCACGCAAAGCCACCCTGTGTGGCTTTCAAGGCCACGTAAATAAGCCCCCCTTTCAGGCATTACTCTGCGTGAAAGGTGTGTTCCATTGGCGTTGTTGTGGGTGTTCCCTCACAACATTTATGGAACCTGACACATTCCCAGATTTACAAGGTTTTGTAAACTTGGGAGTGCGTCGGATTCTAACGCCTCCACATAGGAGGCGTTAAAGTAGCGCAACAAGAAGAAATACCTTTATTTATCTTAATTGGCTGCTCTTTCTATGTGTGCTACATTCTGCAGCACAGATAGAAGGAGGAAAGCGAAATCAATGATTGTTTTTGTGCAGGATGGTGTCCCCGCAAAGCAAGCATCCTTGCACCATGGTGCAAGGGAGCCTGCATTAACGCTTGGCAACCAATTGTGTTCCAGCACAGAGGAAAGCACAATACGCTGCATCCCTGCACTTTCCTAATGACGCAGCTCGACACAGCAAGATGGCTTGCAGCTCCTCACGGTGTCATGTTCTAGTAATTATGCCAGTTAGTGCTGAAAGTGCCTCGGGTGTATATAACTGAAATTAAATTGTCACTCTGAGGAATGTATATAAATCCATGTAACTTGTTGCTGTCAGGGCTCAATGTCCCTCAGAAAGGTTGTGTATCACTGCCTTGCACAAGTGCACCAATGTGGATTCTCACCTGTGATACTGAATGGACCTTGCATGCACCTTTTTTCTCACGTACGTGTAATACCACTCTGAAAGCTGCACCCACCTCAGATGTGACTTCTCTCTCCTCTGAGAGGTCGGTCTTGTTGCCAATCAGAGCAATTGTGATCTCCTCGGCCGCAAACTCTCTCGACAGCTCCTTCAGCCATAGCTGTGCCCTGAAGAAGGTCTCCTGTAAAAGGATGATAGAGACAGATTCAGGAGCCACATAAGACTTCAGATGTTACCAGAAGACTAGCATAAAAGTTGGTGCAGGCTAGCAATCCAGGAGGCAGAGCAAAAAACAGTCATGGCACAGCCAGGAAAAAGAATTAGGTGAAGAGGCAGACGACAGGGCCATTAGTCAAGGGAAGGAGTCAAGGTCAAGAGATAAGGAAAAAAAAACAGGAGATAGACAGGAGACAGAACCAGGGTCCCAGGCTTTGAAAGGGGCAGTCCTTAGATCCAGAGCATACAGTCAGGAAAGAGACTACAACAAGAGCAGTAGACAGAGCCAGAAAACAGAGGTCAAAACAGGACAGAAGAATCACCTTTAACACATCGCTCTATGGTTCGTCGCAAAAGACAGGGACATGAGAAAGAACCAGAGCACAGTCTGTCTCCATCATCCACATAAATGCCAGCTAGCGCCTACACATTAGGATTGTAGCGCGGTGGACCAGCCTTCCATCCTTCCAAGCAGGGTCAGACTCATAAGGGACTCTGTGACTATTTGCTCCAGACCCATAGATTGGAATGTTTCTCAACAACAAATAAGCTAGGCAGAATGTTAATAACAATTACTTAGCTTAATTAGTAAGTAAACATACATTATGAGTAGCTAAGTTACATCAGTAGCTAAATATGATCGTTGCCTTGTGCGTGGGTGCTCAGTTTCAATGGTTGATCTGTGTACCAATGACTCTAATATCAATGTCTAACCAAGCTCTAATTCAAATCCAAGGGAGCAGCCCCAAAATCTAAATCTTCCTTCCTTACTTGAAATATATCTAAAATCAGATCAAGCGCGCAAAGCGACCCAATGTAAGCTTCCTAAGAACAGTTCCTTTCACTCGCCTTACATCTATCCATCCATTTATCTTTTATCTATTCATCCATCCATCTGTCCATACTTCCACCTTCACATATACCCTTCCATCTTTTCACCCATCCACTCAGCAACATGTTCATGTATACATCTATCTTTTAACCATCGAATCATTCACTCTCCTTCATCTGTACATTCTTCAATACTCCCATCCATGCACACTTTCGCGGCTCAATCCTCTCACTCCATCCAGTCATTCATTTACCCTTTCACCTTTCTTCCATCTTTCCCTTCATGTTTTATTCCTTCCTGTCACCCTTGCTTTCACCTTCCGTTCTTTTTAGGTTTCGACCTTGGCCGTAGCACCGCAGGTGCTACGCCCAGGGCGAAAGCTTTTGTTTACACTAGGGGGAATTGAACACTCCCCTTCTTCCATTGGCTAGCTCCATAAATGGAGGCTAGCCATTGGAAGACATCAGCGTCAATCCCTTTCTCCCGGTCAGAACGCGAATCGTGGGCGTTTCTGACTATTTTTTTAAATCCCGCCCCTTGATGTCGTGTGTCCCGGGCCGCGCTGTGATTGGCTGTCGGCCCGGGACACCCCAGTGACGTCATTTCACGGCCCGCGCTGTGATTGGCTGCCGCCCGGGACACCCCCGTGACGTCAGCCAATCACAGCACGGCCCGGGACCTGACTTGTTATGTATAGCTAGCTCGTAGAAGTCGACTTTGTTTTTTTGTTGATAAGACTGGCTTAGATGATCAAATGTGTGTACTTTCGAGAGCTCGGGCCTAGGCCTCGTCTGTTTTACGCCTTGGGCAAGGCAGACTTAAATAACATTTTGTTGTTTTTTGGAGACCTATACCGGGACTATTATTTCTTCTCTTTTATACTGTTTAAAAGCCAGGCCTTGCACCCGCGTCTTGGCGTTGCTATGGTTACAATCTTCAAACTAGAGCCGCGCGCCATCCGCACGTGCAGGAACACCGACTAATCTGACTTCACGTCCGGCTCCGCTGAGCTGGCCGGTTTGGTGCCGTTTGTGCTGTCTTTCCACCCGCGCGGCACGCAGCCAATGGGGAAGGAGCCGGGTGCTCCGGCGCGCGGCCAATGAGGCGGCGGAGCTGATAAAGGGCGGGGCCCGCGGTCCCGCACCGGCTCTCGCGCTGGTTTTGGTCGCCGGGGGAACCGGGCCGGACCCGAAAAGAACCAAGGGATCGCGGAAGCGGGTGGAGCATGTGCGACGTGGAGACCCGCGGGCCCCCCGAGCCCACCCAAGCCGAGCCTGCGGCGCAGAAACCGGCCGCAGTCCGGGGGCAGGCGGACAAGAGGGTGCTGGGTAGGGGCCATGGGCCGCTGGGGGGCGGAAGGGCGCGAGGGGGGCCGGCGGAGGAGGCCTCGGTGCGAGGGCAGCAGCCATTGGCTGGGGGTTGGTCGCGGGGCAGCAAGGCCCAAGTGTCTGATGGGAGTAGCCATGGGGTGTTTTGGGTGGGGCAACACGCAGGCGTCATGGCCAGTTTTACTAAGGGTTGGGATGTCATCCAGAGGGAGGCAACAACGTTTTGGTGGAGGGGGCAGCGGCGAGCGGAGTAAAGAAAAGGGAGCTTGGCAAGCAGGGCCTTGAGAGTGAGGTGTAAAGTAAACCGTGAGGGCTGTAGTTAAGTTGCAGACTGGGATATCGAGTAGGATGATGTGGAAAGAAGCAGGATAATGTAAAGTGCGAGGGACAGTTTGGGGTATGACCCTTGCCTGGGTTTAATGTGCTTAGGCAGTGTCTGTACTAGTGAGTATCGAAATAGGGCATGCTGTTGATGGTTAAGAGGTTGTTCCTTGAGGTCTGGGTGTTGGTTAAGGTCTTACTCAGATTTCCATGTCTTAACATGCATGGTTTCGAGCCCTTCATTTTTAACCTACAAGTCTTAGGTAGTTGGGTGAGTTCGAACTCCATGAAGGCACAATAAAACCACAATCCCCAGAATGCACCACGTTATTTCATGACAGCGCAGGATTCGGAATAGACTGTCATGGTGCAAACCATAGGCAGTGAAGAGTGGTAGAAGTGGTATTATAATGCAGGGTGTGTGAAAAGCATCTCCCGGGGGTGCTTATGAGATGTATGGTGAGGATAGAGGTATTCTAACAGTGTGTGTGGAGTAGAGGTGCCTAAAAAATTTTAAAAATTGGGTGAGTTCTAGGGTAGTTATGAAGTAGGAAGCGTGATGAGGGTGCACGTTTTGTATCTGAGAACACGGAGGCAGCAGTACATAGATGCAAAGTTACGTGGTGTATTAATGTCTGGCAATGGTTCGGAGGCAGACAAGGTACGAAAAAGCTCAGTGAAGGTGGTTGGAGGGTGCAGACTGTGATAATGCTGAACATATGAATGGTGTAAGCAGTTTATGGAAGATAAGTTAAAGTTTTAAACCATGTGCGTCCTCGTCGAATGGTAACAAGCCTTTAACTGACTAATTTCTGTTCTATTAGCAACACAGGTGCAAGGCACAGTGAAATGGTTCAATGTCCGCAATGGCTACGTATTCATAAACAGGTATTTAATATGTTGATGGTACGAAGTGAAATATTTACTCTGGTGAAATTTCTGGAAGCTAGTATGAGAATGTGGGTGTCCGAAGTTGGGATGGGAGGAGTTTGTAGTTGAAGTGATTGGTTAGTGGCTGTTCTGTGGCAACAACGCCTGTGGAATGTGAGCGCTGGCCACTTTTTCATGTGATAGAACCTAGTCACTTTTTTAAAGCCAATTAACACAACCAACTTTAAAAGGATTGTCTATGAAACTTCGGCGAGAGCGATTATATTTAATTATATTTTATTGTTGAAGCAAAGGACATTGCTTATTGCTAGTTGGTAATGGAACTTGTTTGTGACAAGTTGCGCAGTCTACAGTGCCTGTATGTGGTTGCATGTGTCCATATTCTTTTATTTACATGGAGTTTTGCCACATGATTCTGTCTTTCATATCCACAGGAATGACACCAAAGAAGATGTCTTTGTGCACCAGGTGAGCATCTTCACTTTTATTCTCATTCTGTTGTCTCAACAGCAGTTCTATTTTGCGGGCTACTTATCATGCTTTGAAGGGTGACGGGCCTCTTAGAATAAGTACACCTTTGTTCTGCGATGTCTCTCATAGGGTATGGCCTTTTGTCGATGCAATTGACTGCAAGAGAATTAACTTGGTATAGGTTTGTTGGCTGATCCGCTCCTAGCTTATAAGTCTCACATACCAAGCTTTCTCATTGTAGCATCTGCAGGTATTATTATTCGATACTACTTACTTTGGCTAGGGTTCTTATAACCACAATTTAATGAACCTTCCCCAACACAGGGTCATTGAGCAATAGTCGGGCTTGTGCGGTGTGGGGGGGAGATGGGGGTCTTTGCTGCCAGGTTAACATCGGAAAAATATTTTGTATAGTAAGTTTACTGACTCGAGGCAGGGAAAAAATAGGAAACTGTACAGCCGGGCTTAAAAGGGCCTGCAATAAATCGGGGCAGGTAGCCTTGTCTTAACTAGGAGTGCTAAACAGTATGTCGTCCTCTGTAGAAAGGCATCTTTTTGGATAAGAGCTGAATTTAAGCACCCCATGTGCTGAAATGTACTTGGTTTTTAGAATGGGGTGACATTTTGCACTGAGAATCAAATCTGGATAGATAAAATGTTTGCATGACTACCGGGGCGTTTAATCTGATACTTGACCTTTCTGAGTGGCCGGAGTTCGTCATTTGATTTAGTAAGTGTTACGTTTTTACTTTGTAAATCTCAGGCATTTGCCGCTTGGTAGCCAGTCTAGATAACGCAGTGGCTGTTCTAGGCTCACCGAAGTGTTACGGTGTAGAACATTGTAGCGCCGAATTGGCTTCCTTTGCCATTTTAAGCATCTGCGACGTGTTCCTGCAGCAGGATTTGTGCAGCAAGCAGCCAGCAGCACACAGCAGGGGCGGATTGGCAAGGCGGGCATTCGGGAATGGGCCGAAGGGCCGGTGCCTCAGTGCCTTCTGTGGGCCGTTTTTTTTCTCCCCTGTCCCAGTCCACAGAGAGTGGACTAGGAAAGGAGAGAAAAGAAAACGGCCCACAGAGTGCACGGAGACAGAGACTGAGAAAATGAAAGCCTCGCTGTGCGGCCAGACAGCGATTGTCAGCTGTGGGCTCTCCTTCACCCCTGCCCTGCCAAGCAATCAAGCTGAGGCTGGGCTGGGGAGGGGTGATTGTTTGCAATAATCGGCCTCCCTGGGGGCCAGGTGTTTCTCAGGCCTTTGAGCCATTTGCACCTCGGCCCCCTGGCGCCCATGCAGCCCAGAAACGGTGTTAGTCTTAACACCTCGCCCACAGCCCTTCACATTCAGGGCATAGTGGGCGAGGAAGAATGGGTCTTGCTGTGGGGGCCTGGTGATGTTTGGAATTTTTTTGTTTTATTCATTTATTTATGCGATTTTATATAGCGCGGACTTTACTCGAAGGTGTCAGAGCGCTTCACACTAGGAACAGCAATAATACATGAGGAGAAAGTTATAAGTGGACAAATTACAAAAGCAAACGTTAAGTTACATGAATCAAAAGTGACAATAGTGAACAACCAAAATACAAGAGGGGCAAACGATACATTACAGGAGGAAATAGAGATATGTGTGCAGGTTATAAAAGCGTACAAAATACAAGTAGAGGTATAATACTGCAATTAATGGCAGACACTCCAGCACAAGAACAAACGTTACGTAGGCAATGGTGGCACTTGTGCAAGCATCTAAAGCAAACAAAAAGTGAGAGGTACATAGCCAGGCTCTCGCAACTACATTCATGTATGTTCCAACAGGTACAAAGACCAAAGTCTAAAGGAAGCGCAGAAGCAGGTTCTTTGATGTAGGTCCTCTTGTCACAGCAAGATGTTTATTTTCTCCAGACTTGAATTAATACAAACGCCGACACGTGTTTCGTCGTGTGCGGTTGAGTCACACGACTCATCAGGGCTGGTAATACAAAATAATGTATGCCATTGTTAACTAAACATGTTCTGCTGTATACTGCATATGGTGACATTTGTGCACCCGACATGCAGTTTATGGTGTTGAAATGTGGTAAGGAAAACTTGCATGGTGGAGCAAGTGATTGGACTATGGTGCTAATGTGCACGTAGCGAGTGAAATGAAGTTAAAAGACCCAAGTGTGGTCATGTGTCACTCGTACACAGTGGTCCTATAGTTAAGAGGGTGTTCGTAGTGATGGTGAGTGCAACGTGAAATGTCCGAAACATTTAAATTTCTTTAAGAAAATATATATATTATACGTGAGGAGGTATGTGTCTGACAAAGCCTATATGTGCTTAAGATCCAGAGAGCACAAACATGCAAATCCTATTATTCAAAGGATGATAAATATTACCTTCCACTCCAATACCAATATGTGGATGGAGTAAGTCTGGACCTCTGAAAGCTCTGTCTCGAGCTAAAATGCAGTGAAGGAGAAATTGCGGAAGAAAGAAAAATGGGGACTCATAAGGAGGCTTGCAACGAAGGAAATGTTTACAGAACTGTTTTAAGTTTGGGCAATAAAGGAAAAACCAAAAAGCCAAACATTCTCTTACCAATGGGTTTATTAGGAGATTATGCAACAGTAGATGCTGTGTGGCATAATGTTCGGTTGCAGTATAAGGATAATAGTTGTCTTATCCCACTGGTAATTTTCTATGTAGAAATAGCACTATGTCTACAAAAGGGGGATGAGTGAAAATTATGAGTCAACATTACATAGTGCCAATAAAATGCTGGAGCAAGTTAGCTAGGTCATAGGGATAAAAAAAACACAACGCGTTTTACCCAAACGTTTGTTTTATAATAAATGTGGTTAGCAGAATTATGAAAAATTACCTGCTATTCGTTTTGTAGTCAAACTGAAAGCCGGGAGGGGATTCTTTATGGCGCCAAAAAGGGGAAGGAAACGGGTGCGTATCCTCCGCAGTGGTTTGCTATAAGTAAACACATAACATCCAATGAGCAAGCGTCTCTAGAGACGAGCGTGTAGTGCATTACATGCCCGACGCTTGGTTTACAAGACGCGGGTATGCGGAAAGTTAGAACGGCGGTGGGGAGACATGAAACTTACCCACTGCAGGCAATCCCTCCTCTGTAGTTTCCCGGCGGTCGTCTCTCGTGTACGGACACGTGACCCCGGGAGAGGAGGGATTAAGTAGAGAAAAAGTAAAGATGGAAGAAGTACTGTCGCAAAGGAGATAATATGGGCGCCATTGTTAAACAGGGAAACTTGTGGCGAAAGGAAGACGTTTTGGTCTAATCCCTATAAAAAATCCATCCTTATTTATATTTAGTCGCCACATTTATAAATGACGGGAAAGTAGTGAAAGTAAACTACTACCTGATGTGAAAAAATAATAATAAAGGGGAAGCGAAACCTATTCGCTATTGACAGTACCTCAATGGTTATTATTATTCATATGGGGAAAGGGTTGCATCGCTGTTGGGCATCAAAGAGAACAAAAACCCCTATCCATCGAGGCAAAAGGTTCAAATTAATGGGTGAGGTAAAAGTAAACTGAACAGGGCCTGGGTGTGGCCAGATTTTTCTGGATTTATAGTACAAAAGAGTGAAGCATGCAGAAATTAAAAAGTGAAACAAAGGTGAACGAAAATAGTGAGGGACCTCATGTCTATATACATTTGGAGTAATTAAAATCTTTCAATGCAAAATTGCGAAACCAAAATTTTAGGATATTTGTATAGACAGTAAGGATTGCAAATTGGCAAGCAATGTTTAAATTGTCACCCTTAATAATCAAAAAGCATGAACAATCATCTAAAAACATGAAATATATACAAGGTTTGTATTACAAACACATACATGGAAGTAGAATACATTTCTTCCCTAAAAAAGAGGCAATCTAACGTATTGTTATTTGTTTTCCTCATTTTAGGGTTCCTAGTGTTTGCGCAGTTAGTTAGTCTGTGTGCACCAAGGATCCCCCCAGTACATTATTAGTTTCCAAGAAAATATTGGAGCTCAGAATCATAGTTAAGCCCGTGTTCTACGCTACGTAAGCGCATGATCCACGTAGCCTCCCTACGCCTGAGCATCAGTTCGCGATTGCCCCCCCTGATGTTGAGGGGAATTTGATCGATCCCAAAAACACGTACTTTGATGTCATCCTCATTAGGTTGACATTCCGCTACATGAAGTGCTACTGGGTATCTGGGGTCCCTCTTTTGTATAGCTCTCATATGTTCAGCTACCCTCTCTTTAAGAGCTCTAATGGTGCTCCCCACATATTTTTTGCCGCAATGGCATTCGATGATGTACACCACAAACTTGCTAAGGCAAGTGATGTTATGTTTAATATGATATACCATACCATCATGTCCTACAAAGTTTTTTGTGCCGTGTTTCCCCCACATGCACATAGAACAGAATCCGCATCTGTAAAAACCAATTCCACGTGTTGAAAGCCAGTTCTGAGCTGTGGTATTGGTGGGGACGGTAGGACTTAGTTTGTTTCTCAAGGTAAAACCTTTTTTGTAGGTGATCGATGGTCTCTCTGGAATAAATTCTTTTAGTATGGGGTCCTCCAGTAAGAGTTTCCAATGTCTATTCAGACTCTTTCTAGTGAGCTGATTTAGGGCATTAAATTCTGTAATGAACCTGACGTGTTTATCAGTGGTTTTCATCTCAGTACGTGTTTTTAGACAATCAGGTCTAGTGATGGCTCTCGTTCTGGACTCTGCTTTTTTGAGGAAGGTTCTAGTGTAACCCCTGTTCTGAAATCTTCTCTTCATGGTTGTAATGCAGTTGTCAAGTTCACAGGCTTCACTACAGTTACGCTTAGCTCTAAGAAATTCGCCATAGGGAATTGATCGTATCTGATGTTCAGGATGAAAACTTGAAGCATGCAAAATGGAATTGCATGCGGTGGGTTTTCTGTAAAGTCTCGAATGTAACTGCTCGTTTCTTACATAGAATTCCAGGTCTAAAAATTCAATGTGGGTCTGACTTTGTTGCATAGTGAAACTGATTTCCCAGTTGTTGGTGTTGAGGTATTCGAAGAAGGAGTTTAGGTGTTCTTCAGTACCGGACCAAAGGAGAAAACAGTCATCTATGTATCGACCCCAAAACACTATGGAGTCGGTGTATTGTGTACCTTTATTGCCCCAGATGAGATCAGCCTCCAATGCTCCCATAAAGAGATTTGCAAAGGAGGGTGAAAACTTGGAGCCCATCGCTACTCCTTTCTTCTGTCTGTACCATTTACGATCAAACATGAAGAAGTTGTTTTCTAAAATGATCTTCATCATTTGAATTAGCATGTTTGTGTGTGCCCATAGTGAAGCCGGTCTGTTGGAGAGAACTTTAGTAATGGCTTCAATCCCTAGGTCTAGGTTAATGCTGGTATAAAGGGACACTACGTCCATCGTGACCAGTATGGTGTCTTTCTGCCAATCTATGTCAGCCATGATGTTGAGTATATGCTTTGAATCTTGTATGTATGAGGGAAGGTTTCTCACTAATGGTCCCAAAAAGAGGTCCACGTATTCTGCGAGCCTCTCAGTGGGACCACCAATCCCTGATACTATAGGTCTGCCAGGTGGGAACGGTTTGTCCTTGTGGATTTTAGGTAGAGTATAGAGCCAAGGGTATGTTGGTTTGTGAATCTTGAGATATAGAAATTCGTTATCATCTAATAGACCTGATTGTTTCCAAAGTAACAGTTGTTCATTCACTAACTTGGTAAGTGGACCAGTAGGGTTGTAGTTGAGGGACTCGTAGCAAGAGCAGTCGCTCAGTTGGCCATGGATCTCGTTGTTGTAATCAACCAAATCCATGACCACTACATTACCCCCTTTGTCAGCCTCCCTTATGATGATGTTGGAGTTCTTACTGAGAGTAGAAAGAGCTGATCGTTCTCCTCTAGTTAGGTTGTCTTTATATTTAAATTTGTTGTCTAGGTGTTTGGTGTTGGTTCGATCTAGATCCTCTAGAACTCGTTTGTGAAAGTTGTCAATTGAATTGCAACCTGATAGTGTTGGTATCCATTTGGATTTGCATTTCAGACCACTTGTTATACTGTAATCTGTTTCTATATCTAGTTCTTCTAGTAACTGCTCCATTTCTAATGGACTATCTTCCCTGTCCGTCAAAGAAAGAAGCAGATGTGTTGCTTGTATGTCTTTAATTGTTACAGGTACATCATCAAATACAGTTGGAACAAGAGTAGGTTGTGTTTGCGACTGTTGTGATCCCACAAAATGTTTTTTTAGTTTCAGGTTACGTGTGAACTTGAACAGGTCAATTTTCGTTTGGCATAAATCCCCTGTAGCATAGGGGTTGAAGTTAAGACCTTTGCTGAGTAGGGAAATCATGTCAGGTGTCAATGCAAGTGTTGAAAGGTTGATAACTTGGACAATATCAAGTGGGGTTGTTAGTGTCTCTGTGTCCCTGATCTCAGCTTTCTGCGATACTCCTCGCTTGTTCCCGCGTTTGCCCCTGTGGGGTTTTGGTCTACAGCGGCCTGTAGGGGCTGGGTTCTGTTGCCCCTCCGCACCCGCTCTACTTCTAAAAAAAAGGTGGAATTGTTAGGTTGTGCGCTGGCAAGGATTTCGTTTTCGATATCACTGAGTCCAGTAGAACTCAGGGAGGTGGTGCTAGAGTGGGCGGAGTTGGAAGTGGTTGGTTTCCCAGGCTGCGAGCTACTCCTAGGTTTGGGGATCAATGAGTCGTATTTACGGTCGAAAGTGTAGACTCTCCCATTTTTATAATCTGCCTCGTCCCTCTTGATTTGGCGTGCCTTTCTATTCTTTATTTCTGTCTGATGCTTGAGCAGAATTTCATCAAGTAAAGTGTAATTTTTTACGGTGGCCTCGGGTTTATTGAGATCTTTGATCTCTTGTTCAATAATTGAGATTTCCGTTTGTAATTTACCAGTCTTACGATCAGCACTCTCAATAAGAATGTCCATGAGTGTGATAGAATTTTGATTTAATGAATCTTCCCATTTCACCATGAGATCCCGGTCGAGATCATCATAGGTGGGGAAGATGTGGGACCGTAAACCTCTAGGGACTATTTTGAGTTTCAAATAGTGCTTGAGAGTGGCCCCATCCCACCATCTGGAATTTTCTTGTTTTTTGAGCTTCTCAAGTTTCAGGAATTTGTCTCTAAGACCCTCTATTCGAGCAGGACCCGCTGCGGCCGATGCCTGGTGTGTGGGCATGCCTTTGGCAAGGTTCTCAAAGAGATCCGCTGCTGCTTTGTCTCTGTCCATTCTAACTGGACAAAGGCCCGCTGTGTGGTAATTACAGTGGTGAAGTTGGTAACGTGGAGGCACCCAGTCCTAAGCCAAATCAGAATTCCAGTGACACGGGGGTTTTTTGAAGATAGGACTAAGGGGCGCGCTGCCTGGGTTAATACGTTACAAAGTGTGTAAAAAGCAAAACAGTAGTTTATGTAGTGCGTGAAGAGCAGACGGTAAACACCCTTAACCGTCCAAACAAGTCAAAAGACAAAACATAAGTACATAGCCAGGCTCTCGCAACTACATTCATGTATGTTCCAACAGGTACAAAGACCAAAGTCTAAAGGAAGCGCAGAAGCAGGTTCTTTGATGTAGGTCCTCTTGTCACAGCAAGATGTTTATTTTCTCCAGACTTGAATTAATACAAACGCCGACACGTGTTTCGTCGTGTGCGGTTGAGTCACACGACTCATCAGGGCTGGTAATACAAAATAATGTATGCCATTGTTAACTAAACATGTTCTGCTGTATACTGCATATGGTGACATTTGTGCACCCGACATGCAGTTTATGGTGTTGAAATGTGGTAAGGAAAACTTGCATGGTGGAGCAAGTGATTGGACTATGGTGCTAAAGTGAGAGGTAGCAAACAGTGTATTACAAGAGAAAAGTGACTTGTGCAAGTTACAAAAGGGTACCATACACAGGTACAAGGGTAATACTAGAGTAAATGGTAAATACTCAAACTGCCAGAACACACACTGGGAAGGCACTTCCCATGCACCAGCTTCACCTCAGCCTCCCCCCTGGCTACCTTGGATGACCCAGAAAGCTGTGTTTTGTGCTTCCCTGCCAGGACATTTTCCCAAGGCCTGGAGGGTTGATTAATTTACTAATTGCAGGGGCCTTACCTCTGTTCATGTGCTCTTGAGCTGAAGGTCGGGGGAGGGCTGAGTAGGCTAGTAATAGCAGGGGCTTTGCTGCTTTTCAGGTGCTCCTGTGTTGGAGGGCTAGAATAATTTTGTGACAAAAAGGGTGCTTGATATTTTTTTTAGTTGCTCAGCATGTAGGCCATTGTCACCTTGGCCCTGTGTCGTGTGCAAGAACAGTATCCTCCCACGTTCATTCCTTGTCTGTGCAAATGGTGTTTCATGAAAGGGCACGCCCCTTGAATGTGGGCCACGCCCCGTAAATATGGGCCACGCCTCTTAAATGTGGGCCACTTTTTTCGTCAGTGCCCGGGCCGAATTGTGATCCCAATCCGACCCTGGCACACAGGACCGATATGATACATTGTGTACTTTGGAAAGAATTGTAGTTTAGGCATGCAGTTCACCGTAGTCTGCCAGGCAGTGGTATCACGAAAACAGATGCTGCTCGTTCCGCTGCTAATCGGGTTTCTCACCGAACGTCAATCTGATTGGCGCAGCTGGTACGTGTGTGTTGCAATATTTATATAAAATGGTCTCAACTCTTGGAATTAAATCTGTCATTTTCTGGAGTTCAAACATACTAGCCCTCATTTTTAAACCGTTTCTTTTACTTATTTTTAAGATGTATACTATCATTTTCAACACTGTAATAAACTATCATGCTCTGGTTTAGTGTAACCTGTACAGTTATAAAATGTGTATTAATCCCTCAAAGATTCGAAAACAGTACGGGGACACAAGAACCCTAATGCAGTAGTCACTGCTGCATACCACAACCACATTATTATTTGTAATGTCGAAGCAACCCTTACTACAATGCCCTCCCTTTTCCACTCTTTGTTTCTCTGGCTATTTAAACTACTTCATATGTACGGTGACCAGACTTTTAAAAACGATATCGGAAAATTCTGCAAGTATATAAATAGGGCTACACATTCACATAAACAGAAGAGCTTAAGCAACCATCTTCACTAACATTGTGAGGTACTATGGGGAATCATGTGCAACGTTTAGCCACTGTGCCATCTGTTAACTGAATCACCGTGTGTGGCGGCTCTGGGTGGGTGTGTGTGGCGGCTCTGGGTGGGTGTGTGTGGCGGCTCTGGGTGGGTGTGTGTGGCGGCTCTGGGTGGGTGTGTGTGGCGGCTCGGGTGGGTGTGTGTGGCGGCTCTGGGTGGGTGTGTGTGGCGGCTCTGGGTGGGTGTGTGGCGGCTCTGGGTGGGGGTGTGTGGCGGCTCTGGGTGGGTGTGTGTGGCGGCTCTGGGGGGGGGGGGTGGCGGCTCTGGGGGGGTGTGTGTGGCGGCTCTGGGGGGTGTGTGTGGCGGCTCTGGGGGGGTGTGTGTGGCGGCTCTGGGGGGGTGTGTGTGGCGGCTATGGGGGGGGGGGTGTGGCTGGCTCTGGGTGGGTGTGTAGTAGTAATTGCTGTCTGCTGAGCTTTTCCATAGGGTACAATAGGTCTCACATTTTCGAGAGATTAAGCTAATGGCAATGTAAATGACTATGCATTTATTTATCTGTTTTCAAAACCAACACATAAATACAAATTTTGTCATTTACAATGCCAATAGCTCTAACTTTTCCAAAGGAGAAACCATTGCATTGTAAATGCTTGTTTCCCTTTGTATCCACCCATCTTTTTTCTCCCATATTCACTTTTTCTTTCATATTTTTCTCCGTCATGCTCATTGTTTTCCAATGTGTTCCTCTCCGCATTTTCTTCTATTCAACTTTTTTTTCTTTATGTGTTCCCTTCTCTGAGCATGCCATCTGAAAGCTCACAGCCCTCTTTCATGGTGTTTGGTAGCAGCACTATTTATCGGCATTTTATCTGCAGACATAAGAGGCCCATAAACAATTAAATGTTCATAAGAACCCAGTTCACCAGCTTATAAGGTCCAGTGGTAGCCCCCGCTTGAGCTGCTACAGCTGCCCGGAGGGGGGGGGGAGAGGTTCACTACACCCCTGTTCAAATCAGTGGTCACTGTTAGCTGCAACTTGCAGAGAACAACTTCATCAACCTCTTCCTTCTGCAGGCAAAATATATTTTTTAACAATCCACAATCCAAAAGATATTTTTCCAAAATTCTATACTCTTACCTACATAATTGTTTCCTGGCAGTTGATCATAAGGACTGGACAGCATGAAGAAATGTTCCTCTTGCAATATCCCATGCGGAAAAATAACATTTCAAGAAACAACACAACGGATTGAACTGTGAGTCCATGCAACATATTTTAAAGCTGTGAACTAATCCAAACTACCAGACTGCTAAACTGCACTGAAAGAACCAAGGCCACACGTCTGGGTTGCACTAGTGAGTGAAGAGTTCTGCAAAGAGTCAGTGGAAGGGGCTGGGTAAGTGCAGTGAGTGAAGAGTTCTGCAAAGAGTCTGCGGAAGGTGCTGGGTAAGTGCAGTGAGTGAAGAGTTCTGCAAAGTGTCAGTGGAAGAAGCTGGGTAAATCCAGTGAGTGAAGAGTTCTACAAAGAGTAAGCGGGAGGTGCTGGGTAAATGCAGTGAGTGAAGAGTTCTGCAAAGAGTCTACGGAAGGTGCTGGGTACGTGCAGTGAGTGAAGAGTTCTGCAAAGAGTCAGCAGGAGGTGTTGGGAAAATGCAGTGAGTGAAGAGTTCTGCAAAGAGTCCGTGGGAGGTGCTGGGTATGTGCAGTGAGTGAAGAGTTCTGCAAAGAGCCAGTGGAAGGGGCTGGGTAAGGGCAGTGAGTGAAGAGTTCTGCAAAGAGTCAGTGGAAGGGGCTGGGTAAGTGCAGTGAGTGAAGAGTTCTGCAAACGGCCAGTGGAAGGGGCTGGGTAAATGCAGTGAGTGAAGAGTTCTGCAAAGAGTCTACAGAAGGTGCTGGGTACGTGCAGTGAGTGAAGAGTTCTGCAAAGAGCCAGTGGAAGGGGCTGGGTAAATGCAGTGAGTGAAGAGTTCTGCAAAGAGTCCGTGGAAGAAGCTGGGTAAATCCAGTGAGTGAAGAGTTCTACAAAGAGCCAGTGGAAGGGGCTGGGTAAATGCAGTGAGTGAAGAGTTCTGCAAAGAGTCTGCAGGAGGTGCTGGGTAAGTGCAGTGAGTGAAGAGTTCTGCAAAGAGTCTGGAGGAGGTGCTGGGTAAGTGCAGTGAGTGAAGAGTTCTGCAAAGAGTCTGCGGAAGGTGCTGGGTAAGTGCAGTGAGTGAAGAGTTCTGCAAAGTGTCAGTGGAAGAAGCTGGGTAAATCCAGTGAGTGAAGAGTTCTACAAAGAGTCAGCGGGAGGTGCTGGGTAAATGCAGTGAGTGAAGAGTTCTGCAAAGAGTCTGCGGAAGGTGCTGGGTACGTGCAGTGAGTGAAGAGTTCTGCAAAGAGCCAGTGGAAGGGCCTTGGTAAATGCAGTGAGTGAAGAGTTCTGCAAAGAGTCAGTGGAAGAAGCTGGGTAAATCCAGTGAGTGAAGAGTTCTGCAAAGGGCCAGTGGAAGGTGCTGGGAAAATGCAGTGAGAGAAGAGTTCTACAAAGAGTCAGCGGGAGGTGCTGGGAAAATGCAGTGAGTGAAGAGTTCTGCAAAGAGTCTACGGAAGGTGCTGGGTACGTGCAGTGAGTGAAGAGTTCTGCTAAAGAGCCCGTGGAAGGGGCTGAGTAAGTGCAGTGAGTGAAGAGTTCTGCTAAAGAGCCAGTGGAAGGGGCTGGGGAAGTGCAGTGAGTGAAGAGTTCTGCAAAGAGCCAGTGGAAGGGGCTGGGTAAGTGCAGTGAGTGAAGAGTTCTGCTAAAGAGCCAGTGGAAGGGGCTGGGTAAGTGCATTGAGTGAAGAGTTCTGCAAAGAGTCAGTGGAAGGGGCTGGGTAAGTGCAGTGAGTGAAGAGTTCTGCAAAGAGTCATGGGAGGTGCTGGATAAATGCAGTGAGTGAAGAGTTCTACAAAGAGTCAGCGGGAGGTGCTGGGTAAATGCAGTGAGTGAAGAGTTCTGCAAAGAGTCTACGGAAGGTGCTGGGTCCGTGCAGTGAGTGAAGAGTTCTGCTAAAGAGCCAGTGGAAGGGTCTGGTTAAGTGCAGTGAGTGAAGAGTTCTGCAAAGAGCCAGTGGAAGGGGCTGGGTAAGTGCAGTGAGTGAGGAGTTCTGCAAAGAGTCAGTGGAAGGGGCTGGGTGAGTGCAGTGAGTTAAGAGTTCTGCAAAGAGTCAGTGGGAGGTGCTGGGTAAGTGCAGTGAGTGAAGAGTTCTGCAAAGAGCCAGTGGAAGGGGCTGGGTAAGTGCAGTGAGTGAAGAGTTCTGCAAAGAGTCAGTGAAAGGGGCTGGGTAAGTGCAGTGAGTGAAGAGTTCTGCAAAGAGTCAGCGGGAGGTACTGGGCAAGTGCAGTGAGTGAAGAGTTCTGCAAAGAGCCAGTGGAAGGGGCTGGGTAAGTGCAGTGAGTGAAGAGTTCTGCAAAGAGTCAGCGGAAGGGGCTGGGTAAGTGCATTGAGTGAAGAGTTCTGCCAAGAGTCAGCGGAAGAGGCTGGGTAAGTGCAGTGAGTGAAGAGTTCTACAAAGAGTCAGCGGGAGAGTCTGGGTAAGTGCACTGCGTGAAGAGTTCTACAAAGAGTCAGCAGAAGAGTCTGGGTAAGTGCAATGAGTGAAGAGTTCTGCAAAGAGTCAGTGGAAGGGGCTTGGTGAGTGCAGTGAGTGAAGAGTTCTGCAAAGAGCCAGTGGAAGGGGCTGGGTAAGTGCAGTGAGTGAAGAGTTCTGCAAAGAGTCAGTGGAAGGGGCTTGGTAAGTGCAGTGAGTGAAGAGTTCTGCAACAAGTCAGCGGAAGAGGCTGGGAAAATGCAGTGAGTGAAGAGTTCTGCAAAGAGTCTACGGAAGGTGCTGGGTACGTGCAGTGAGTGAAGAGTTCTGCAAAGAGCCAGTGGAAGGGGCTGGGTAAGTGCAGTGAGTGAAGAGTTCTGCAAAGAGTCAGCAGGAGGTGCTGGGTACGTGCAGTGAGTGAAGAGTTCTGCAAAGAGTCAGGGGAAGAGGCTGGGTAAGTGCGGTGAGTGAAGAGTTCTGCAAAGAGTCAGCAGGAGGTGCTGGGTACGTGCAGTGAGTGAAGAGTTCTGCAAAGAGTCAGGGGAAGAGGCTGGGTAAGTGCAGTGAGTGAAGTGTTCTTCAAAGAGTCCGCGGGAGGTGCTGGGTAAGTGCTGTGAGTGAAGAGTTCTGCAAAGAGTCAGTGGAAAAGGCTGGGTAAGTGCAGTGAGTGAAGAGTTCTGCAAAGAGTCAGCATAAGAGGCTGGGTAAGTGCAGTGAGTGAAGAGTTCTGCAAAGAGTCTGCAGGAGGTGCTGGGTAAGTGCAGTGAGAGAAGAGTTCTACAAAGAGTCCGCGGGAGTTGCTGGGTAAATGCAGTGAGTAAAGAGTTCTGCAAAAAAAAACTATGGCCCATGTACTAACCCTATTTTACGAGTCGCTAATTAAATAGCGACTTGCAAAATAGGATTAGCGACTCGCTATTAGGAAGGGGCGTTCCAAGGATGTCCCTTCCTAATAGCGAGTCTGAGCGGTCGCAAAACACTCGCAGTTTACCACCCTCCTCAAAGAGTGCCTGCTCTCTTCTACCTTTTTTTCTTCCTCACTTGATTTCCTTTTCCTCTTTTCATATTTTGCCATTCCTCTCCACTCTGCTGTCTCACTTCTCCTTTTGTCTCTCTCCACATTGCTCTCATCGCTCAATCCATTTTTTCAGTGTCCTGTAATGCCTATTCTCCCTTTCCTTTGTCCTTTTGGCCCCGAATCAAAGTTTTTCACAGAAATATTTTGTTGAAAAAGTTTTGTGTTGTCTGGGACTACTGTGGGGAGAGCCTTGCCTTCTAGAGAGACCCCGATGGTCACTGATCGCGCGGTGGGGCGCACCGAGAGCTAGCGGGAGGCTGCATACCGGAGAGGTTACTCTCGATAGCAGGCGAGACTTCTGTGTTGGGAACATAGTGGAGACCTAGCGGCCCAGTCTCACTCCCTATGAAGAGCGCGCAGCAGATTGTCATGGGCCGCTTACGCAACAACCACTCTCGTGATGTGCCTCCTGGGGGCCAGGCTGGGACATTACTCACGACCCCCGGGTCGACAACTGTGATTAATCCGCCTGATATTGCTACCAAACTGGACTCTGGATTGGCAGCAGTGGGATGCATCGGCAGCACCCTGGATCAGACCCGCACATCCTTGGAAGGCCGCATGGACACTATCACCTCAGATTTCACGCTCCTTCGGGTCGACCACCACAAACTTTCAGACCGACTTCGTAATGCGGAAACTACACTAGGGGATCTCCGACCCCATTCTCAGAATTGCTCTTCCGCACTCCACGATCTGTTGGATCGAGTTTGCACCCTGGAGGATAAGGTGGATGACGTGGAGGGCCACTCATGCCGAAATAACGTGCGCATAGTCAATCTTCCGGAAGGGGCGGAGGGACAAGACCCAGAGACCTTCACGGAGGCCTGGATGAAGGAGCTCATGCCTCCCGGAACACTCTCCCCGCAATTTGTGGTGGAGCGGGACCACCGCATACCTGTTTGCAGGCCTGAGTCATAAACTTCAGGGACAGAGACACTATACTACAGGAGCTAGGCAAACACCCCAGCCCGAAGGTGCAAAACGTCGCAGTTTCTCTCTTTCTTGATTATACAGCTCAGGTTCAAAGGAGACGAGCCACCTTCACTGCCGTCAAAAAACAGCTCTGTGACCTGGACCTTCGCTACTCCTTGCTCTTCAAAATACTTTGACTCCCCCCCCTGAGACATGGGACTGGCTTGAGGAAAAGGGTCTAGCGTCGGCACCCAAATCATCTGACAAGCCCCGGCTCTGCGAATTTCCTCGTGGAAGGTGACGCAGAGGGGGCAGGGCAAGATCAAGGAACATACAGTGACCGTCCCCAGTTCTGACCAAATCAGATTGAAACGTCAGGGGGCTCTGCGGGCGATGGCGGCCCTACGGCCCTCCAGATCTCCATCTCCGGCTGGCTCTGCTACCTCTCCACTCAGATCCGGAGCCCCCAGATCCAAATTGGAATGTTCCTTAGATGCGGATCTCCCCCCACTTCAGGGTGTCACCCCACAAGCTGCAGATGGCAATATTTGATATTTAATCTACATCAAGGACAGACTGTTGCATGGATCCAAGAGAAGCTTGTTTGTAATTTGCCTTTTGTGCGATGCCTCCACCCCCCTCTTTTTCACATGCTTTCTTAGAGGTATTTGAAAGGGACAGATTATGCCTTGCTTGCTCCCCTCCACAGGTTCCCTTCTCTCCCTCGAAGTCCTGACATTACACTGACTTGTGACCTGAATGCACGTAAAAACACCTTAGTATTTCTGTGATGCCCCATATCATGCTTTACTGCGATACTTCGATGGGGACGGGCCTTACACTGTCCCCTACCATTAGTTGGTCACACTCGCCTCCCCCCAAAGTCAAACAACGACAACAGTTCCGTAGCCAAGACTTGGCGCGATTGTTTGGGTAGTTCCTCATGTTGGGGTACCGCTCTTTTCCAGTTTCAAGGTTGCTTACGTTCTCACCCTATTACTTTTCTCCCCCTGTATGAGTAGCTAACCCTGCAGACCTGCTGCCTCCCCGTCCTCCCCATTCAAGGGAACCCCCCATGCTGCGGGCCCCGCAGCACCCGGATTGGGCACACTAACTTTAATTGCCTTGATGACAGACCTTAATGTCCTCACTTGGAATGTCAAGGGCATCCAGACACCTTCCAAGTGATACGCCATTTAGGCCTATTTGCAGTGTCATAAGACCAGTATTGCATTTTTACAGGAGACACATCTGACAGCCTTGGAAGCCACCCGCCTGCGCTGATGTTGGCGTGGCCAAATATGTAGCACCACTATCTCGTCCATGGCTAGAGGGGTGATGATATGGGTTAAGGCAGTGGTCCCATGGGAAGAAAAGGAAGTTCTGACAGACCCAATGGGGCGGTACGTCCTGCTAAGTGGCAGACTGAATGTCAACCGATTCTATTGCGTTCCCTATATGCCCCCAATGTTGCCCAGGGCACCTTCCTGAGTGATCTCTCAGAGATTTTGCTCTGATGGAAAGACAGCCTGTGGTTCCTGAGGGGGGATTTTAATGCCGTGCTCGATGTCTCCCTTGATTGCTCCTTCCCCTCCCCTCACTAGTACTGCAGCTATTACAGACTCGCAAAACGGGATTCATGTAGGAATCGCAAAATAAATTGCGATTCCTACACATTCCTTATTTGCGATTAGCAAATTGCTAATCGCAAATAAGGATTAACTCCCCATTCAATCCTATGGGCCTAAAGCCCCTTAGGAATGAATGGGGAGTTATTCCTTATTTGCGATTAGCAATTAGCTAATCGCAAATAAGGATGCGATTTTAAGGGTGCTAGGGGTGTTCACAGGACACCTTGTAGCACCCCTGAAATGTAAATTAGACTCATGTTGCGCACACACATGTCCAAAGGACATGTGTGTGTGTAACATACAACTGAGAAAAATGTACAAAAGTGCATTTTTCTCAGTTTTCGCTATTTACCACGAAGTCTGACTTCGCGGTAAATAGCGGGAAAAAATAGCGAATTTGCAATTCTTTATTGGGTCATGAATAGCATTTAAGGAATCTCAAATTGAGATTCCTTAAATGCGATCGCAATTTGAGAAATCGCAATTTTTTGCGATTTCTCAAATTGCGAGTACATGACCCAATGATGAATTTCAAATGCCATTTTTGCGGGTGCAAACGGCCGAATTCTGCGATTCGCACCGTTTGCGCCCGCAAAAATGCATCATGAATCTAGCTGATGGTAGGTAACTGGGCCCTCTTAGATGTTTGGCGGGAGAGACACCCTCACTCAAGAGTATACTCTTTCTATTCCCCAGTCCATAAGCTACATGTGTGCCTTCACTGTATACTTGCATCCGCAGCCCTCCTCCCTTTGATACAAGTGACGGACTATCTTTGTCTGACACACTCCGATCATAATCCCTTGCTGATGCACCTGGCCTGGGGAGCGTCACCTCCTCCGGTTCCGACCTGGCGCCTACAGACCACAGCTTTGGAGGACCCCCTCTTCCGAAGCTCACTGGAGTCTGCAATAGCTACCTATTTTGCACATAATACCGGTTTCACAGACTCGATCCTCACTGAATGGGAGGCTTTTAAAGTGATGATTAGTGGCCATTGCTTGGGCCAGACTTGGACCATTCGCAGGCAGTTAGACACCTCACTGACCTGCATTGAGGACCAGTTACTCCAACTCGAGACGCAGGTCATCACCAAGCCGACACAGCAGCAGCGCTTCAATGCTGCCCACACCGAACGTGAGACACTTCTAGACCGCCTAAGCTGCCATAACTATTTGGCACATTCGATCCGCTCCTACTGAACCGCAGACAAAGCCGGGAGACTACTGGCCTACTTGATTAGACAGGAACATCCCCAGTGACCCATACATTTCCTCCTTGACAACCTCGGTCGAGAACACAACACGCAGGGAGACATTCATGCGCTGATGACTGACTATTATACCTGTCTCTACGACAATGCCCTGACAGATAATGCTCATGACGTGAGATCCTTTCTGGACACAATGGAGTTACCTACTCTATCATTGGATCAGACCCTGGTGCTGGACACTCCTATAGCAGACGGCGAAATATTGGATGCACTACGTGCCTTGTCCTCGGGTAAGACTCCGGGACCAGATGGACTCCTAACAGAATTTTTCAAAACTTATGCGGAACATTTGGTACTGCAACTGTATTCAGTGTTCCTGGAGGCAATCTCGGAGGGTATTCTGCCTCCATCCATGCGAACGGCTAATGTGGTGTTTTTGTTGAAACCAGGTAAGGACCCCAAGTCTCCCGGCTCCTATCGGCCGATTGCTATCTTGAACTCAGATTATAAGATCCTGGTGAAGGTCTTGGCCATGCTAGTCCTGATCTGGTACATTCTGACCAGAATGGATTCGTCCCACAGCGTAACACGGCCCTGAACCTACGCCGTTACTTTTGGGTGGCGGAATATGCCCCAACCGTCTGGCCACGCTCCAGTTGCATGATATTAGACCTAGAGAAGGCCTTCGATTCGCTGGCCTGGAATTATCTCTTTGCGGCCCTGACACGCTTTGGGGTTGGTCCCTACTTACTCGGCTTAGTACCGTTGTTATACTGTACCATCAGTTCGGGTTCGAACAGGCCCATATCTCTCTGATCCAGTTCAAGTACGGCGAGGGACACGGCAGGGGTGCTTGTTGTCCTCGTTACTATTTGCGTTAGCAGTGGAACCGCTGGTGGCTAATATCCGCATTCACTTAGATATGGGGATCGAACTAGGCGGATGACCTATTAATATATGCCAGGAACCTTCATGATATTCCTCCTTCCCTTGACCGAGCCCTTAGTCTTTTTGCGTGTGCTTCCAGGCTGCAGGTCAACCCGATGAAATCTATACTCTCCCCGTTCTTAGGGGACATCCCGGATCTGGGCTACAGACTTGGGGGGCACCAGAGGCCTGGTGCACCGATCCTTTTCGTTATCTAGGAGTCCAGGTCTATCGCGCCAGAGCTGATCTTCTCAACTTTAACATTGTCAGCGCTACTACGACTATTCGATCTCAGATGGGGTTCTGGAAAACCCTCCCCTTGGCAATATCTGGCAGAATCGCCCTGGTTAAGATGGTGGTTCTCCCCCACCTCCTATATTATTTTGCCACTCTACCACTCATCATCTCACCCCCTTTCTTTAAGCAATGGGAAGGAGTAGTGCAGGATTTTATATGAGGAGCCTCACGCCATAGAGTGTCCATGGGAAAGCTTTACCTGCCCACTGAGTTGGGTGGCCTTGCGGTACCCAATTTCGAACATTACTACCTGGCCTCCCAACTGCAGTGGATCGCCAGATGGATGTTCTCCCGTTATTTACAAGACACAGCCTCTATGCCACCTTCGCTACCGCTGGCAACCCTACTCCAGATTTTCCACCTTTGCTTTACACTTAGACCCCTGGATGTTTTTCTCCTCAATGTCGCAAACAAATGCTTCTGGAGGTGTCTTTTCTTCACTAGGACCACCATCCCATACGCACCCGCCATCCCGCTATTGGGAACTCCACGGGGCGACACCTACACGACGGCGGCGGAGTTACATCACTGGTCCTCAGAGGGGATACAGGATGTGGGGGACCTCTTCCAAGAAGGCGCTCTCATCCCATTCCAAGAGCTCATAGCAGGGGAGAATATACATCCTGGGCAGTTCATACTACATAGAACACTCATAGCAACGTTCACATCCAAATGGGGAGCGCTTGCCCGTGAACCTCCCTTACATCACAAACTGCAGTATCTACACGTGATGGGGAGAGGGAAACACCTCACGCGCAGGTTCGCATCTTCACTCCGACAACACACAGAAACAGATCTCACCCGACTCCGACTTCGCTGAGAGGGGGCACTGGTTAGAGCGTTTACAGATAGGGAATAGTTGGCTGCTCGTGGCGGCCTGACCCGCATCCCCCGGAATCAACGATTTCAACAGATACAATTTTTCATACTCCATCAGGCCTACATTACCACAGCCCACATCAACAGGTACTTCCTCCACGTAGATGCGGCTTGTCCCAGATGCCGACAATTGGATGCTGACCTAATACATATGCTTTGGGGGTGTCCAGTCCTGACTGACTATTGGAACACGGTGACCACTACTCTCGTGAGCTGCACCTCCCGCACCATTACCCTGACCTGGGAAGCCCATGTGTTACACCTCTTCAGTAGAAACAAGAAATACAAAGCTGCCACGCAGTTTCTAGAGCTCGGTCTCATAACGGCCAAACGCTTGCTTTCCAAGCAATGGAAATCCCCACAGCCACCACACCCTCTTGCCTGGCGCAGTTCCTTACTCAATTGGGCGAGGGCGGAGGGTGCAGTATTATGCAGAGGGGACCTGCTTGGCATACGTATGTTCCCCCTGGCACCCCAATGAGATAAGATGGTTTCCAGACTTGCGGGGGCAGACACAGACACATGATCCCCAATTGCATCACAGAGGCTCATCACTCAGGGCAACCACCCCCCCTCGCTGATGTAAATGTGGAACACCACCGACACTCGGACAGTCACAGCCACAGTGCCACGGGCTCCTGCGACCATTGAGACTCTGAGGTGTCTGAGGCCCTCCAGCAAATTTAGATAAGGCGGCAGGTCTTAAACGACTCTACCCTGCCCTTCCTTCGCTTTCGTTGTACTCATTTTGTTACACCCTATGTCCCAGGTTATGTTTGAACTGTACTGTTCCTAATCTACTCGCATATTATCTGATGTATAGATTTAGCAGCACTATTTTGTCCTCCTTGAGATATTGCCACAAAATTGGTTATAATTAACGCAACCCTGTATTTGCACTGTTATGTCGTCCCTAGTCACAGTGTACCTTGCTACTGCCAATTAATTCTCTCCCCCCATTTTTTTCCCGTCTGTTACATGAATGCTGCTCTGATTGTAAGGCTTTACTGAGCGATGTGCAAAACAAACAAAAAATGGTTAATCAAAATGATTTAAACAAAAAAAAGGTACATCACCTTCCACCCACATTGATGTAGAGATTCCTTCCACCTTCTGCAAAAATATGGTTAAAAATAAGCTTCAAGGAGGAATTTATTTTAACCACATGAGCCGCCTACAGTGAGAATTGCCCTAGGAAGAATTTATTTTCGGGTCCACGTTGCTTTAAAAGTATGGGTCTTATGTAGAGTTTGGCGGACAGAGTGCTCCACCCCACACACAGCAGATTACTCTGCCCACTAAACTGACCTTTGCACCGATCTATTTAGTCAGGGGACTTGCATTGTTTCTGATGATGTAGCCCCTTGCAAGTTCCATTGCGGAAATCTCAGATTGATAGACATTGCAGAATCAGATCGAGCACTTCAGACTGTACCCCCTATTTAGGGCAGATGTTCCTAGATATTTTTTCCTGTTTAGGACAGCCAGGGAATCCCTCCATTGGCTTTGCATAAAAGTGGTTTTCACCGAGATTACATCGAGTTGAAATTTTCGCTTGCCTAGCAATCTCCTTTTGTACTTATGAATTCATGGAACAACTAAGCCTGAATTAGAGAAGCTAAGCATCTACACTATTCGTACAAGCTGCTCAATTTCACTTTGCCAGTAGTTATCTACCCAAGAGTTTTGAGGTTGCATTGCCTTTATTTTTCTTCAGTCCTCCAGACTAACCCCTGTGTATTGGTTCGGATATATATCTGATACTGAGTTTCCACTTTGCATCCTGTCAATCAATAAACTCTTGATGATCATTCAAAAAAGAAAAAAAAAGTTGTGTGTTGTCAATATATTTTTCTTTTTGCTCATTTTAGTTGAGAGCATGTTTTTTATTTCCGTTGATTGGTGAACAGGAGTCCCCTCACAGTTGTTAGGGTGACATGGTGGGAGTGGGCACCTGGGGCTCACCTGACTGCTGCTGGAGACAAAAGTAGAGCCTCCTGGATGGTCAGCGCATGTAATCTATCTCCCTGCAGCGCCCCCTCTCAGCTCACCCCCAGGTGACGTTACTGCCAGCTGTGATTCTCAAAAGGAGCACATCCATTCCCAGTGTCCTCACTGTCGCGCTGAGAGACTCAAGGCGGCAGGGGACCAACCATTGCTGCACCTGCTCAGTTTGGCCATTATCTGTACTTAGTTATAATGGGCTCCGATCTTCCCTCTAAGGCTGCGGCAGCCTTTAGTGTCAAGCACCAGCGGCCAAGCTGACCCAGGCAAATGAGATTTCATCTACAGCTGAAAAAAACAGCCCACCACCTGGCCACGGTCTCACACCCCTCGGCAATTGCCAATTGACTGCCGTGCCAATCGAATGCGGCTCCCGATTGACCATGTGCACATATATAATGTGAAAGTAAGAGACACGCCTCTCACCTCTCCCTGTACACAGAAATCGAGGCCTTCGTCTAAGCTTTGGCGGGCAGGCCACCAAGCAGCTGAGGCACTGCCACCACCACCTCAGCATTGGCTGGCTGTTATATGTAGGGTTCCAGCCATGATGGTTAGGATTTCTTGATGAAAGTTCTTCAGACGACATGATAGATCCTGGAGAGAAGAAAAGATGGTGAACATGGTTTTGGAAGCCCTAGAATTCCGAGACTAGGACAGCCACAGGGTACTATTAATTCTCCAGTAGACCGGGCGGTTCCGAAGGCACAGCCTCCTGTCGCTCTGTTGTTGGAAACACATGGTTTCCTCCACCTCTAAATGAGGCAGAGAGCTAAGGGTTGGAATGGCAATATATCCATCAATATCCATTTTGCCTGGTGTGCCGTTCCACCTACTCCCTAAATAAGACTTTTAGTGATTCGAGTTTCCATAAAGACATTGTGTTTGATTGAGAAATAACATTGCCCTGTGTTCTAATGAGAGTAAATAAAAAGTGAACAAAGAAAAAGCAGTAGGTGGCTTGAATCTCTGCAGCTGGAGGGGGCCATCTTGGCAGGTAGTAGAAGGAGAGTGAAGAGTTGAGCTATAAATACATAAATGAGCACAAGGGGGTTCATAACAGTAATATGCTAACTAGAATTGCAGCGAATCCCTCAAGAAGGTGGGGCAATCTTACCTTGCTGGTGATGTCATACACCAAAAGGGCAGCATTGGCTCCCCGGTAGTACAAGTGGCACACACTGTGGTATTTCTCTTGCCCAGCTGTATCCCAGATCTCAAACTTAATGGTTGTGTGGTCCAGGCACACTAGTTGCGTGAAGAACGCACCTGCAAGATAAATCAGCGGCTCGTGGGTATCTTCCTGGGCAGGGAAAGCAGGAAAGACCTTCACAGGGGAATACAGAGTGACCTGCACTGATTTCTCAAGTATTTTTTATTAATTAACCATGCATGTGAATGGATCACCTACATGTATAAACAAGTTGAACTAAACATTCATGCAACTAACCTCTATAGCCCATGCTATTAAATATGTTTAGCGACCCGCACCATTTCAACATTATGTTGACACTTCGGAAATACCCAAAATAAAATACACAGTAGACCATCCCATATTAGATTTGCATTTACAAATAAATATGTCAGCATAGCCCACTTATAAGATTGCTTACAAAACTGAAGGCCATGTGTGCCACCACCAGGCTGCTTAAGAGTGTGCTGAAAAAATGTAACAGTATCCCATGCACATATTTCTTTGGCTTCCTCTGGGATGGAAATGTTGGGCAGCAGAAGTAAATATAACATAAACAAATGCCCAAGTATTCTGCCTGGAGACATTAGGGCTACAGCTCACATACAAATTGCTCACCTAAGGGATTTTGCCTGCATGATCTTCACTATGTAAAACATGGCGTTAAAAATATCACAGCCTCATCGCTAGTACTTACAGCCGACTGTCACAGGCAGATCCCTGAAGTCATCCTTTACATATCTCAGCACCAAGCTGGACTTGCCGACACCACTGCTGCCCAGGACCACCAGCTTAAAGGCGTAGGATGTTCTGTTGCACTCAAACTCCATGAGGGTGTCTGGGTTCTCCTCCAAGATCTCACTGTTCTCCATTTATCCGTGCCAAGAAAGATTCTGGCCGAAATACTGCATGGAAGGAGAAAAGGGATCCACTGCAATTATGCAATTGTGCAGCCATGGGCGGTTTTTACATAATGATAGATTTGCCACATGATCCATCATCTGCTGCATAATCTGCAGATCACAAGAATATAGTTTCTAGCTCGGATGGATTAAAAGTTACTGAAAACACAGGGACCTGTGTTGTCTCGCAGTGGGAGGGGCTTTGCAAAGGTTAACAAAACTGGGCTCTCGCAACTACATGTGTGTTAACAAAACAAGGGACAATGACCAAAATGGAAAAAGATGCGCAGAAGCAGGTTCTTTGGTGTATAACTTCTTGTCACAGCAAGATGTTTATTTCCTCCAGACTTGAGATTAGTAACACGAGAGACGACCGCCGGGAACCTACAGAGGAGGGATTGCCTACATCGGCATACCGCCGTAGAGGTGACGTACCCGTTTCCTTCCTGTGGCACTTCAATAGAATCCCCTCCCGGCTTTCCGCTTTACACCAAAGCGAGACCCAGCGCCATACTCAAGAAACATCACCACCAGTGGGAAACGATCACCAAACAAACGAGAGACTAACCCCTATATTCCTACTGGTTCATTCTCTGAATAGTATCGACTATACCATAGTCATACAGAATACTTAGTGCCAGAACAGAGCTTACAAGACCCAGACTTACTCCGACCATACATTGGATTTGGAGTTGAAGCCCTGAGGAGTCGTGTTGACTCAACCGTACACGACGAAACACGTGTCGGCGAATGTTACTAATCTCAAGTCTGGAGGAAATAAACATCTTGCTGTGACAAGAAGTTATACACCAAAGAACCTGCTTCTGCGCATCTTTTTCCATTTTGGTCATTGTACCTTGTTTTGTTAACACACATGTAGTTGCGAGAGCCCAGTTTTGTTAATTTGCCTTGTCTCTTGACTTGTTTGGACGGTTAAGGGTGTTTGCCGTCTGCTCTTCACGCACTACACAACGATATTTCATGTTCCTTTTACACACTGTAACGTTCAAACCTAGGCAGTGCGCCCCCGGAGTCCTAATTTTCTAAAAACCCCTTGCACAGTACACCTTTGCAAAGGTTGAATGGTCACCTTTCTGTTCCTTATTGCTATATTTGGGTACTAGCCTGGTACTAATGTGGTGCAACCAATTCCCTGACAGTGTTAGCAAGTGTAAAAATGGCAAAATAATTGAGTAATACTATCACAAAATGTGCTGCATTATGCCACATAATTCGCCTTTTCCTGCCTCACAATATGCTGCTTAATTTGGCCTTGCCCTGACGCATAAATCAAGTGGCCCTACTCATGACCTAGGCAAGTAACCTCCGGCATCTAAGCAACCAATGTAACACATATACCCCTATAATATGTCCTAACTCACATACGTAGACCCCAATCAATGCATCTGATTTCAGTGCTTCCTTCTTTAATTTGCAAACCAAATGCCCCAATATTAAACAGAAAACAGCAAGCAATGGCACCTTTTTAGGTGCATTGTGTAATTGCTGTGCAACTATGGGTTTTTCATTTGTTGCTGCTAATTTTCTGTAGTTAAAAAAGTTACAAAATATGAAAGGTGACCTAACATAGGATTTTAATTTGGAGCACAAGCCAAGTCCATCCAGCCTGGTCATTTTCTCACCATTCAGTTCAGCTGAAGAAAATCGTTTGTGCATTCTCACTATTAAATTATTGCATTTGTTTGCATTTTTAATTCAACATGTAAGGATTTTGAAGAGGGTGTAAATGATATATGCATTTCAGAAACCTCAAATCCCCTACTCAAGAAGGCCCTACTGTCACATAGAGGAGGGCCTTTATTTTGTATTTGTGTATGCCATTTTTGTAGCTTTTTCTCAGCTGGGGCACCAACCATTGATTACGTCACACATGGCGCATAGCAATGTACGCCCTTATTCATCTGCGTGTAACTACAAACTCAACATTCTAAAGCAGCCTTCACTGTAACACACTCTAGTCATTACATCAAAGCTCTACTGAGTTAATCAGGAACCAAAAGGGTTCTGCCATTGTTAATTCACAAGACACTACATCTCCCCTCTGTTAAATGAAAATGTCTCACTTTCACAAAAAGATACACACATTTAAATCTCTTCATTTAATCTCTTTGGTGCTGTAATGGTTCGACCTGAACATGTCGTGTGAAGTTGAGACCGGCCACCATCATGATCCAAGATCTGCTGGGATGGTGAAAAGGCAGCAGCAGTCACCGGTGTTTCAGAATCAGTCTCTCCTTCACCATCGAGATCTGGTGAACAATGAATGAAATGCGGAAAGTGAAAGAATCTCTGGTAAGAGACTTCCCAGGTTGCTGGGCAGTCACCATGCACCTTTAGGTCGACACAATTTCGAAAGGTTCTGCATCAAAGGGAGGATCGTATTTTCTTTTCCGCATCTGCCGGAGAAGCAATTTGTCTCCTCTCTTGAAGACGATGTTTTTTTGCATGTTGTCTTCGGTCAGCATATGTTTACATCTTTTGTTTCTGACCCAAGTCCCTCATATGAATGGCATTCCCATCTTTTTCTCTTTGATTGGTCCAGTGGGGTATCCTGGTTGTCACTGCTCTCCTGAACATCAACGATGCTGGACTTTCAATAGTGGTAGAGTGAGGTGTTGAATCGTAAGACCGCAATGTAGAGTTTAACACAATTTTTAAATTGAGCTTTTCAAGTGTAGTACAATGCACTTCTTTTTTAAGTGTACTCATAAATCTCTCAGCCAGCCCGCAGTCTGTGACCACAGAGGAGTGCTTTTATAGGGGCATATGTAGGTAGACGTTTGCGATTCGCAAATGCCGAAATTCGCAGAATTCCGGCGTTTGCGAATCGCAAACAGCCATTTGGTATGTAGGTGCCACTTAGCATAATAAGGAATCGCAAAAATTGGGATTCCTTATTTTGCTCAAGCATTTAAGGAATCGCAATTTTGCGATTCCTTAAATGCTATGTAGGGGTGCATTTAAAATAGCGAATTGGGCTTGAGGAATCACAAAATACCACCTACACTAAGTAGATAATTTTTTGCGATTTCCTTTCAAAAATATATTTTTTTTGTAATTCAAAGTGCCATGTGGCGCACAGACATGCCCTTAGGGCATGTATGTGCGCCACATGTACTTACAGGCACATTCCAGGGGTGCAACAGGTGTCCTTTGGACACCCTGGCACCCTTGGAATTGCGATTCTCAAATTGCGATTTTCGCATAGAAAATTGCAATTTGAGAATGTATCCCCATTCATTCCTATGGGCCTCTTGGCCCATAGGAATGAATGGGACACTCATTCCTTAATTGCGATTCGCAATTTGCTAATCGCAATTAAGGAATTTTTGAGATTCGCAAAAAAATTGCGAATTTTTACCTACATTCCATTTTGTAATTCTCAAATAGCGATTCCTTAAAAATCGCTATTTGTGAATCGCAAAATGTGAATAACCTACATATGCCCCTTAATGCTTTATACTCAAATGCTCTAAAAAGTCTTTGAATTCCCGACTATTAAAAGGTGGGCCAAAGATGGCACCCAGGGTCTCAATGACTCATTTTTGAGTGGTGAATAAGAGGTTCTTAATTAATGGAAATCATGAGTATTCATCCACAATCACTGTAGGAAGCTGGCTCTGTATATACTATACCAAAGTAAGGTATAGTATGCACAGAGTCCAGGGAGTCCCCAGAGGTATAGCAAAGGGTAAATTAGGTAAGTACTAACAGCCCTCTTTTTGGTAATGTGGGAGAGCAGTTAGGCTTATCCAGAGGGTGTGTTAACCATTTATTGTATTCACTCACTCAAGGACTGATTACACACACTCAGAGACAGAATCCAGACCAATTGGGTTAAGTATTAAAAAAAGACATACTTGTATTTTATTTCTAGAACCATTCAGGACTTGGTACAGGTAGGAAAAATATACTTTTAATTGTGAACCTTTACACAGACATGCAATTAATTTTAGAGTACTTTTTGATTACTTTTAGAGTACACAGAGTACTGGGGTGGCATGTCTAGATACCACACCTAAGAATCTCACAATACAAGGTAAGTAAGACTTTTTTGACTTGAGTTTTAGTTACTGTTTTCCCCATACAAAACAACAGTTCAAAACTTAGAACATTTTAGGCCCAAAATCTCATAACATGGGGTCCTATAGGAAAAAATAGTTTTCAGTTTCACAGGCAAATAAACGCTTTACAAGTGGGAATTTTGGGGGTTAGGACCGAGGTTCCCAGATGTCTAGTTAGACACTCAAGCTGCACCACCAGCAGCACTGGGGCGGCCAGGTGCAGAGTGCTGGGGCCCAATGTTAGCCAATGGGGCTAAGGGAGCCTTCAGTTAGGGACTGCTCCCAAGCAGACCACTCAGGTGTGAGAGCAAAGCTCCTGGGGTTAAGGTCAGCACTTGGGGCCAACAATAAGCACAGGAGCTGCACCATCAGCGGCACAGGGTCGGCTGGTGCAGTGTGCCAAGGAGACGTCTGGGACCCGGTGATTCTCAATGGAGGCCTTCAGTTGGGCGAAGTTGCTGCAGGCCAGGACAGAGAGACTTCCTGAAGGCGACCACTGGCTGGAGAGGTAAGTTGGGTTCTAGGGGGATGCCTGAAAAGCATCGGTTGGGCCACCCAAGGCAGTGGGTAGTCTGGTGCATGGATGTCTTCTGGTGTCAGGTTTTTCTTACCAGCTCTGGTTGCAGTCAGGGGGACCCTTCAGGTTGAGACTGCAGGAGTTATATCGAAGCTTGAGGGAGGTGGGGGATCTCCAGATCCCTGGTCAGGATCAGTGGTGAGACCTACTTATGGTGTTAAGGCACGGGCATCGGGTGCAGAGTCTTGCAGAATCGCCGAGCCACCTGCATTCCGATTCAGTGTGTGAGTCTTTGCTTGAGCAAATCTAGTGCGCACGGGAGACATAGTCTGTAAGATGGTTGCAGGGCAGATCCTCTGGGCTCTGGAGGGCTGATGGTTGATGGCTGCTGGACACACCAGCTTCTTCGCTGTAGGCAGGTCGGAGTTGGGACAGGCTGGTAGGGCTGGGGCCAAAGCAGTAGTTGTTCACCTCATTTCCCCCACTTGAGGGGTGGGGTTGGCAAAGGTGGGCACACCTCTCTTCCTAGCTTTGTTTTCCCGCCTATACTCCCGCCCAAAGTGGAGACAGATCCAGTGGGAGCCAGTTGCTGCAGGCAGCAAAAGGCAGGGACAGCTTCCAGAGGCGGAAGGCCTTTAAAGCTTCCCCTTTGTGGACGCATCCCATTCTGGGGGAGGAGGCATGACACCTCTGCCCAGGATCAGTTTTGTTTCTGGACCCAGAGAGCGGGTGCTCTCAACCCAGGGGTCCATAAACCTGTCTGGTGGTGGCAAATGGCAGGCAGGCATTCAGGAACCACACCAGGGCTGGTCGTTTTTCAGGGGGCATCTCTAAGAGGCCTTCTGAGTGCCTTTTACATTAAATCCCACACTGGCATCAGTGTGGGTTTAATGTGCTGAGAGGTTTGCTCCCAATCTTCCCATGTTTTAGTGAAGCCATTATCGAGCTGTGTAATTCATAATGACAACTCCCAGACCATATACTCTTTATGGCTTTACTACATCTGCAATGTCTAAGACTAGACATAGACACTGTAGGCTGAGGGCCAGTGCACCCTGCTAGAGAGGTGGCTTACCTAGGCCTCAGGCAGTGGGTTGTAGGCATGGCATGCAGGGATGTGTGCCATGTCGACTCTTCACTTTTCTCTGCACCAAACCATGCAGCCTGCAATGGCAGTGTGTGGGTGTAAAGATACAGGACCTCCAAGGGTGGCACAATAGGTGCTACCGCCCTTAGAGCCTTCTCTGGTCACAGTGCCCTTGGTGCCCATGGTACTTTTACAAGGGGCTTACCTGTGGCCAGAAATGTGCCACTTTTGGGTACAAATGTACAGTTTGGGAAAGAACACAGGCCCTGGGAACCTGATTGGCAGGGACCCAGGGCACATCAAGTCTGGTTGCATCGGTGCTTAGACAAAAAGTGGAGGTTAAGCGTGCAAAGAGGGGCCCTTTCCTGCAATCACCATCAGGTGATATCCGTTGTCGAGTGGCCCGAGAAAATCAATGGCTATTCTCTACCAGGCATGCTTCAGGAGTTCTGACATGTTTAGGGTGTGTTGAGTAACTTTGGTAGATAGGCAGTTGCACAGATGACAGGCGTTAATTTCTTTCTCAACTTGCTCATTGTGATATGGCAACCAGTCTCAGTTTCGTAGAGCTCCTTTCGTGGCAATGGTTCCCACATGTCGTTCGCAGGTCACTTCAATAATTTTCGCCCAAAAACACTCCGGAATCAAGATTTTTGACCCTCTCAGTATAGCTCCCGCTTGAGTTATGGACAGTTGATCTTTGACATTCCTGTATTTTTGATCTTCAGCATGTCACTATTGTGGCTAGTGGCAGTAATAATCTGGGCTAATTAAATAGCAGCTGGTGTGTATGATTTCACAATGAAGTTGACATAAGCTTCAGCTGACTTGGATGGAGTGCCATGACCATGACTGAGCACTCTGGAAAAGTAGTCAACAGGATTCTGATCCTTTCCTGGATGATACACAATATTATAATTGTACTCTTATAATCATAATACCCAGCGTGTAATACGAGGAGGCATCTTGGCCATTGGATTGCCAAATATTGTTAGTAAAGCTTGATGATCTATCGCCAGCTTAAAAGGCTTTCCTTGCAAGAATACATGGACGTTTTCACATGCCCACACCATGGCTAAACATTCTTTCTCAGGTTGTGAGTAAGCACATTCTGATTGGGATAAACTCCCACTAGCGTATGCCACAATATGTCTTCGAGCATTTGGGTGTCCACTGTGCTGTCCAAGGATAGCACCTAACCCAACTGGGCTAGCATCAACTACAACCTCTGTATGAAGTTTCAGATTGAAGTAAACCATTTCAGTAGCATTCTCAATGACTTGTTTGATTTTCTTAAAACTGTTCTCACATTCATTTGAGCACTGAAGTAAAACATTCTTTTTCGTCAACTCTCTCAATGTAGCACTTACACTGCCAAAGTCACGTATATATTCAGAACAGTAGCTGGCCATGCCAAGAAATTAATGCACCATAGAAAAGGCTCGACCTTTAGCAGGATCCGGTGTCATGCCCCAATCAGAAAAGGTATAGACAAAGAATTTTAGCTTTGTCTTATGGAACAAACATTTTCCTGCAATCAAAGTCTAACTTGCTTTGGCAAGTAACCAACATACTTGTGTAAGAGCTTTATTGTGTTCTTTTTGGGTAGCTCTGAAAACCAATATGCAGTGGACTACACACCAAAACTTAGTTTTGTTTCTAAACAGACAAACAAGTGAGAAAAGGTTGTATTGTACCTGCAATATTCTTTGCGTTCCAACTGATTATAACCTTTATTTAAATCAAGGCTAGAGAAGAGCCAGACACCATATAGTTACATTATCATGTCAGCAATGTGTGGACCTGAATGTCTTTCTTGTTCAATTGCCTTGTTTGCCTGACTCATGTCAACGCATATGCGTACCTCTCCTTCACTGTACTTTTTGGCCACTACTATAAACGGGGAAACCCAAGACATTGGGCCAGTCGAATGCTCAATGATATTATGCTTAAGTAATGATTCAAGTTATTTTTCAATAGCATCTTGTTAATGAAAAACAATTTACCTAAGTCTCTGAGCAACAGGACAGGTGGCTTTAATGATATGCAACTTTACTTTCATAGTCTTAAGCTTTCCCAAACCATAAAACAACAAAGGGAACTGACGTACTATTTCATGGTGAGCATCCATGTTGTAGCAGAAATAAGTCACATATCAGCAGCTGTGCTAAAACTGAGTATACAGGCACTTGACGCTGTCCCTTGAAGCACATGGATGGGTAGTTGCATCTTCTTTTTCTTGTGTTTCATTATCGCTACAAATGAACATTGACTTTTTAAGGGTGTCATTGCAGCCCAGGTGTACATTTTGGTTTTCAGTGGCATAAGTGGTGGTAAGGGATGCAATTCATTATATTTCTCCTGAGGCATAAAGTTTATCGAAGCACGACTTTCAATAGTGAAAGGTATTGTTGTGGGGATTCTGCACATACACAGAACTATGCGCAGGAAAACAGAACCTCAGTGTATAGGGGTTGAACCTTCCAACCACCTTAGTACCCAAAATCCCAAAACCGACTAGCTGTAGTGTATCATTCGTTCTCATACATAATCATGAAGCTACAAATTATTAGACAACCCAGAACACAGCACTCCCGACTCTCTCAGGAATCGCGGTAACAAGACATACCCTTTAGCTCACTCACTCGTACTTTTCCACAATAAGGGTTGTCAGAGTCACTGTACAGTTCAAAATGTTTATTTTAACTCTATAATGCAGTATACGAACGACTACCAGCAGCAAAATGCAGAAACCTAAAACAGTTAGCCTTGTTACAATACCATAGAATATGAAGGGGGATGTCATCATATACAGACAGTGGAAAAAGGCTCCCCTTGGTAAGATGAGGAAGATCTTTGGGCTTTGTCAGCAGACTCCATACCTTAGATCCTAGATGGTAGCTTTACATTGTAGAAACAGCATAGCTCTTCTTCAAGAAAAGGTTTCCCTCCAAGTGTGGGTGAATGATATGCATCCCTGTAATATGACAGCACGAGCTCTCCAGCAGTGCAGCTGTGTGTAGCATGTTTTGTCTAGGTGCTAGGGACTGACTAGAACAGAATAACAAGGGGGACGTTTATCGACCTTGAACATCGTGTTCAGACTAAACTGCAGGAACAGCAGAGAATGCAGAAAGCAGACAGTTCTCATGTGAAAGGCACAAACAGTGTCTTGCAAAAAAAGTCATGTAGTAACGTGCACGAAAGCAGCATCATGGCAGCAGAGCTCATGTTAACTTAGCTATGTCGAGAATGACCCTAACGGCCATATAACAGTATCAAACAACCATTTGCTTTCAGTGTAATTTTTGGACAATCTTTGAATGACTTTGTTGCTTTGTCATGTTGACTGTTCTTTGACTGGAATATTTCTTCACATGAGGCCAGTCTGACATTCGCATGCTTTTCTGAAGCAAACATCGACATGGCACAACCATCTTCTTCACTTTCACTTGATATTGATAAACTGTTCGATGATGATTTAAATGACAATTTGTCTTTGTCTGGAAATGAAAATCCACATCTAAAACATGACTTCTTTTTCTGTGTAGACATCACCTTGTGTTCTTCAGCCTTTTGTTTGGACTCACTTTTCACATTCATGGCTGATTCATTCTGGGCACCTCTGACCTCCATGTCAGCAGCTAGTCGTTCGGCACGCTCTTCAGCTCTAGCAGCCATCAACACTCGTTACAGACTCAAAGTTTCTCTCTTCATTCAACGTCTGAATGAATCGGACAAGCATCCATCAATGACCCTGAGACATATGCTGTCTTCATTATTAAATTCATTAAACTTACAGTGTTTGATAAGTGTGTCATGTCTCTCTACAAATTCATCAATGGTTTTGCTAACTTTCTGTTATTCTATACTGAAAATATATCTTTCATAGTCAACATCCAGCATTGGATTGAGCTTTAGATTCAAGGTTTCTTTAATCTGATGGTATGTGATTTCTTCGACAGATGTGGCATTTTGTTTATGACTTCCTTTAAGCCATTACCAGTAAGATTTTTGAGGTAGTTGATAATCTTTTTATCAGTCTCTTCAAGAGTATCAATGAAATCTTCAAACGCCAACATTTTGCTTTTTGGTGGTATCGAATGATGATGGTGGTTTCAAGAAAGCAGCAGCATTGTAACCATTTGTGGGAATGGCTGACTCGTAGGGTGGAGTTCTCTCAGACATTGTCTGAAGTCTGCTAGGACCTAGATCATCGGCAACATCTCTGAGGCCCTGTGATGTGCTGGCTCTGGGTAGTCATGGACAGTCGGTGGAATTACCTCTCTCTTGGTTGTTCTGAGCCACCACCCAGCAGCTTTGGTTATGTGCTACTACAGGTATCAGACAGCTCAGTAAACACAGCCCCAGAGTGTCTTCTTGGGTCTCTTCGCCCACCACTGAGGTCGTACAGCTCTTCCTTTTTCAAGACTCTGGCAAGTACACGGATAGTATGTGAATGTCTGCTTCCAACCACAGTGTTCTCATGCACTTGTCTGCCACTTTGTATTTTTTTTACCTGGTTGATCTTTGCTTGGCAGTACTTGTAATCACAGTGTTTTTACTGTGCACTAGGTAAGGCTCTATGTTGCTCAATAACGCAGTACCTTTAAATATCGCTTGATTGATAGGTTCTTGACCAATGACATGTAGATTCTCTGCAAATGCTTTAATTTTCAACTGCTTCACAACGGCTGGAACTGCACTTTGACTACACATCCCTTCAACGTCAATTCTGTTCTTTGACGACGGCAAACGAGGCACTCACAAGCAGTTTGCTTGGACAATGGCAAACTCTCTGAGAGAGCACTGTCAAACTTTGGGGTTACTTATCCCCTATCTCATTGCCATTTGTACTATTTACAAAGCATGGGTACCTGTCAATGGCTGTCACATAAAGGCGTACCGAAACTTGAGGGGGCCCCCTACAAAGTACATGGAGTGGCCCTGCTTCCAACTCACTCAGGAGCTCTCAGGACAGTGTACTGTGCTGAGGGGGCCCTCCTGGGGCTCATCCCACCCCTACCCCGCACTGCAAGGAAATTGGGCCTTTGTTACGCCACTGATGCCACAACCAGAGCTTAGTAATGCACATCTTTATTCGTCTGTGTGTAACTGTGAACTCAACATTCTAAAGTAGCCTTCACTGCAATACACTCTATTCATTACGACACAGCTCTACAGAGTTGATCAGGAGCTAAAATGGTTCCGTCATTATAAATTCACAAGACACTACAATTGTGTTTAAAAGTTTCTCCTAATAAAGTTCCTTATCTCTAAAATCTGGTACTGTGGAAGCAATTGAGTGCAAACAAGTAGTATAAGCTAAAGTTACAAACACAAAAATCTTCCAAAAATTGCAATGCCCTAAAGTTGACATTTACATGAATATTTTATTAAACTGGCTGAATTGATTCCTGCAATTCAGATAAAGGACACTTCTAGGGTTTAGGGACTCTAAACTTCTGTGTGCATTGGTGCATTCTTTTCTTGTAATATGTGTCAAACTTTCTATGGAACATGCAAGTAAAACAATATTTTGTCAATCCAAGCATACATAGTGTTGCATTGTAATTGAGTTCCTATAGTACTTACTATTCCTGGCGCGCCATTGAAGCATTTTGCATCGAGTAGAGCACAAGTTTGGAACCTAAATTAGTGGTTAATGCAGTGGTTTATTTGGATTTGGTGACAGCATTCACCAAATGTCCTTCACAGCCCTTCAAAGCACACACTTTTTTGTTCAGCTTAAGAGAACAAGTAAATCTCTTAGGGCCAGATGTACGCGCTTTTTAGCATGCGGAAACGGGTCTTAGTTCCGTTTGTGCACGCTAAAATGCATGGGCCCATGTACAAACAGTATTTTGCGAGTGGCATATAAATTGCGACTCGCAAAATATTATTTTGCGCCTTGCTATTAGGAAGGGGCGTTCCCTTCTCATAGCAACCGCAAAGCTATGTTGCAATGTTTTGCAACCGCAATTGCAGTAACAAAACACTTGCAAATTACTACCTACTTCAAGTAGGTGGTAATGCATTCACAAATGGGAAGGGGTTCGTAAGGGACCCCTTCCCCTTTGCAAATGCATGCAATATTATTTTTTAAGGGCAGGCTGAGGTCCCAAATTACAATACCGTTCAATTATCATACCTGCAAGTGTCATTGCGAGGCAATAAAGCCTAGTCAACCAAGTATCACGCCTTTTACATGGAAAAAAAATTCTCCTTCTTTCTAAAGGAGATGATGCCCTTCAGTGTCAAAACGTTGAACTACAGGAATGGATTTCTATTTCAGTTCAGCAGAACATTTTAGCTTTCCATTGATGCAAGAAAGTAGCTATTAGATGCACACTTATCTGAAGAAAATTGATTACACTTTCTGCACAAGCATTCCACTATGAACCTTAAGACTTCAAAGTAGCTTGAGGCACGGCCGCAGAAAGGAGCTATTCAAAAAATTATGCAATTAAAGATGAAAGGAGTTTCTGTTGCCCAACTCAATGGAACTCGTATTAACTTCAACATAGTAAGTTACTCAACCCTGCTGAGATTTCTATGTGTAATTTTCCCCGTAGATGATTCAAGCATTCCCAGTCACTGGAGGATCATACCAGTTTAATTGCAGTAATACAATAACGTTGGTCCCTATTACTTATGAACTGACTTTTGAAACTGGTGAAAAATAACTATAATATCAATTTTGTATTTGGAAACAAAAAAAGAATGTTTGTTCCTTGACTTTGGACTTCATAGAGGGTGCTTAGTGTAACCTGGTTTTCCTTTGAGTATTAATTGCAGTAATGTTCAATTACCATACCATTTACTATTTACCCATTTGACTATAACATGGCGCAGTTCAGTCACATTGCCCAATTGCCCTGCACTGTGTGGTGCAGATGCACTGGGTACAGCTTTCAGCAAGTAAACAGCTGTAGAGTACACTTTTTAAGGTCCATGCACGAGTAGCTCACTCAATTCATTTTCAAAATTTGCATTCTGGGGCCTCCAGCCTGTTTATTCCATTATAACGAATAATACTACAAGTACCAGAATGCAAAGAAAAGAACTGGAGTGGGTTAAATGTCCATGCATGAACCTGGGAATAGTCAAACTTCTACTTATGCAGCTCCAAAGACGTGAGAAGATGTACCAACAAGGGCAGACGTGTATGTGCTGGGACAGCTTTGGAGTGGTTGATCATATGACAGAGGTGTGAGGGATCTAGCCCTTTACTGAGCTCATTGATGTGAGGGGCAAATCAGCAAAATATGCTGGATATGACCCCAGGAATGAGATGAACTGTGGTGGTGCCAACCCTTGAGTTGGTTGTGCTTTTCCACCACAATGCTAAAGTACAGCAGTCTCTATGGGCATCATAGAGGAGAAAGTCATGGGGAAAAATTGCAACAGGCTAATGAGAAGGGTTACACTCCATAACAGACAATCCCACTCCACAAAATGCCATTACATTCAAAACCACATAATTACTATCCACATACTTCCACTACACACCATGCCACACAATTCCACTACACATAAGTCCACTCAGTTCCATGCCACACAATTCCACAAAAACAATTCCACCCCAACCCACATAATTTCACTCCACACTAGACATACACTCCACTCCATAACACATGACTAAAAAAACATTGACATTGACAGTGCAATAGCTCTTGGATTGCCGAGATCTACTGGCTTTGTCAATGATAGTTTGTTTTTCTTATGTCTAATGTGCTTTATGTCTGTGGATGTGCAATATTATACTTCTACCGAGGGTTTTTTCTACAGCTGTGCTCCTTCAATGTTTAGGGCTATGCCAATTTTAGTCCTATTTCTATGTCATTGTCTATATCAGTTTTGACTTTGGAAATCAGGTCACTCTGCCTGGCATCTCCCCACCTATTCCTCTTTTATTTCTAGGTGTAGGGTACTCACAAACATTTTCCAGGGGGCTACAAAGTTTGGTCTTTGGTGTGACCGAGGGCTGCACTAATGCCAGCGGGGGGTGTAAAGTCAGTGTAGTGGAAGCAAAGTATGTATATTTAGTGGCTGGACACAGTTGCGGAAGGTGAAACCAGAAAACCAAATTGTGGGACCCTGGCCAATTGTTTTATTTCAATTTCCCTCCTTTTCCTTCATTATCACATGTAAGAGGAACTCGAAATACATGACTTCTGGTTGTGTGCTGTCCAAAACCATCTCCTGTATTTGGGTTTAACCACTAATGGCATTGTTGTCAAAGGGGGTTGGGGGAAGGGGGGATAGAGTAGCATGGACGTTTCTAAATTCATGTTTGAAAAACATCATTTGAAAAATCCTCCTGAATGCACTGCTATAATTTGATTTACTACGGTGAAATAGTTCTACAGGTAAATGAAATACACTTTTTGAATGTTGAAAAGACTATCCTATTTGTACACATTTGCTGTCTTTCAAAATGAACGTGTTCATTAAGTTAATGACCTGGTTACTTCCTTTCCCTAACTGCAACTAACCTTTAAATTAGCCCTAGCTTTATATTTAACATGAGTCGAGTAAACAGCTGCCCAGTGCAGCTGCTGCCCAGGGGGCCGCACGTAAAGGTGAGGAGGGCCGCCTACGGGCCCGGGCCATACGCGGCCCTCATGCCCTACTTTGAGTATCACGGGTGTAAGGCTTCAGTTTATAAAATAAAATGGCTGCAATTCTAAAAGTAGCCACAAGATGGAGAAAGAGACTAAAGACGGCCTGAAACAGCATAGCTCTGAATTCGTTCAAATGACACTAGTCCCTAACAGACCACAGCCAGTCAGCCATCTTCGATAAATGCATGCAATGCCCAGAATTTCTGGCCTCCTATATACAACTGAAACGAACTCCGTTTCAGTTCACTGCACATAGTCCATCCAGCTCCTACCCTATCGACCTTCCCAGCTCCATGAAAGCATGCATTAGGGAGCTGTGAGGGTCTCTCTTGTTCCCTTCTAGATTTTCAAAGGAAAAAACAAGCATTTACAATGCAATGGTCTCGGCATTATTAACCCCTTCCCTGCTGATGACGGAACCGCTCCGTCATCAGCCGCGGTCGCGCTGTGCTAATGACGGAGCGGTCATGGCCCAGCCGCCGCGCCTGCGCGGCGCGTTCTATTGAGCGGGCGGGGCCGTGACGGAACTGCTCCATCATGAGCACAGCGCACCGACGCTGGTGACGGAGCGGTTCCGTCACCAGCATGCGCCCGCCGCTCGGCCGCCCTCCCCCTTAGCACTGCGGCGGAATAGCCGCCACAGTGAAGGGGTTAAAGGTAGAGCTATTGGCAATGCTCATGACATTTTTTTTCATTTTTTTTTTAAACATAAATAAATGGTATTGTCATTTACAATGGCAATAGGTGAGCATTAGAGAGCAGTAGAGAGTATTCGCGGACACAGAGCCACACACACAGAAAGCCACACACACACAGAGAGCCACACACAGAGAGCCACACACACACACACAGAGAGCCACACACACACAGCCCCACACACACACACAGAACCCCCCCACACACAGAGCCCCCCACACACACACCGAGCCCCCCACACACACACAACGCCCCACACAGACAATGCACCACACACACAATGCCCCACACACACACACAACGCCCCCACACACACACAACACCCCCCACGCCCACACACAACGCCCCCCACACACAACGCCCCCCCACACACACACAACGCGCCCACAAACACAACGCCCCCCCCCACACACACACAGAGCCACACACACAATGAGGAACAGGGGTGGCAGAAAATCGAGCACAACGAGGGAACGGGGGGCAGAAAAGTGAGCACAACGAGGCAACAGGGGGGTGGGCCGGCAGAGAAGCAAGCACAACGAGGAACAGGGGGTTGGGGGTGGCAGAAAAGCGGGCACAACGAGGCAACAGGGGTTTGGGGGGGGCAGAAAATCGAGCACAAGGCAACAGGGGGTGGGTGGTGGCGTTGTGCATGGGGGGCTCAGTGGCAGCTAAGCGAGCACGAGGCAATAGGGGGGTGGGGGGCTGTGGGGGTTGGCGTTGTGCTTGGGGGAACTCAGCTGCAGCTAAAAGCAGGCTCTTGGTGGTCCGATAGTCCCGTAGTCTTCCCCCGAACTGACCTGGTGAGCTCCAGAGCTTCCCTGCAGAAAATGGCGGCCGCCCGGGTGCTGAGCTGTTGGTGGTGGAGGAGCACGGAGCGACAAAACAGTCACTAGCTCTATATTAACGTTCCTGTTCGTACCAGAAGCCGAAATCTAATACATAAATGAGTAACAGTCTTATTGGGAACATAGGCAGCCACAAAAAGGGGAACAAACAAACATTCTCAACCTGCACAGTATGAATAGAATACCACGTGCACATAATAGCTTCCCAACTTAAGAAAGGGGCTTCAAACACATGCCTATCAGCCAACTACGCTTCTTTTTCCCTATACTCCCAATGCAACGGTCTCGCCTTTGCAAAAGTTAGAGCTATTGGCATTGTAAATGACACATTTTTTATTTATGTGTTAGTTTTGAAAACAGATAAATAAATTGCATTGTCATTTACAATGCCAATAGCTTAATCTCTCGCAAATGCGAGACCTATTGCATTTGCACCCACACACACACAGAGAGCCACACGCACACACACACACAGAGCCACACGCACACACACATATAGATGTGGTGGATGTGGTGGTGGATCTGATGGATGTGGCTGTGGATGTGGTGGTGAATGTGTTGGTGGTGGATGTGGTGGTGATGGTGGATGTGGTGGTGGTGGATGTGGTGGATGTGGCAGTGGTGGTGGACGTGGTAGTGGTGGATATGGTGGTGGTGGATGAGGTGGTGGAGGATGTGGTGGATGTGGTGGTGGAGGATGTGGTGGATGTGGTGGTGTTAATGTGTTGCAGACCATTGTGAATGTTGTGCAGCATGTTTAGAAGTTATAAGTTATAATTAAGAAAGTGTTATAACCATTTGTCAATTTACCACCAAAAATGTGTTCTAGTTTTGTTTTTTATGCAAGGAAGGGGGCAGTGGGGGCTGGGGGGTGGAGGTATAGGGAGGGAGGGGATGGGAGGAGGGGGAGTGGAGGTGCAGGGAGGGAGCGGGTGGGGAGGGTGGAGTGCAGGTGGAGGGATGGGGTGGGGTGAGTAAGAGAGGTGGAGGGATTGAAGGGAAGTGAAGGTGGGAGATTGGAGGTTGAGGGAGGAGGGAGGGTGGTGGGAGTGGAAGTAGAGGGAGGGGGATAGGAGGTGCAGGGAGGGAGTGGAGGTGGGAGTAAAGGTGCAGGGATGGAGGGGGAGTGGAGTTGGTGGTGGGAGTGGAAGAAAGTGAAACAGGAGTGGAGGTGGAGGGGTAGAGGTCGGAGTGGAAGTGGAGGGAGGGGGAGAGGAGGTGTAGGGAGGAAGGAGGGAGTGGCAGTGGAGGTGGAGGTGGGAGTAAAGGTGTAGGGAGGGAGGGGGGAGTGGAGGTGGTGGTGAGAGCAGCAGTGGAGAGGGGGGATTCGGCACTTTGACTAGCACATTACACGCTTTTCTCTGAATTTGTGCCCTAAAACAGGTAAACTACCCTGTCAGCACTACACCCTGGGAGTCCCTGGACATACACAGATCTCTGCAGCAGGTGCCTTAATCCAGTGTAACATCTTAAAAGTGCTACTAAATGTCAAGGCTGCGGTATGCAATTCTTGTGGGAAAGGAGTGTCACTTTCACACGTGCGGGGCTCAAACTACTGATTTTGTTTAAAGCAGAGGTCAGCCATGCCTGGGATAAAACGGATGGGATGTCCTGGGACAGAAAAGGGAGATGCGAAATTCAATGAGACCTTTAAACCATCAAAAGTAGATACGGTCATGAAAGGTGCGTGTATCCCGGAGGGGTGCGTGTGTCTATAAGCAGTAGCACAGCTTGGATTCCATGGGCCCTGGTGTAAGCAAAGACAATGGTGCATTGGAATGACGTTTCATCGTATTATCCAGCAATTATCAGCGATCATCGGCCCCCTCTGGGTTCTGGTGCTACTGCACCTGCTGCACAAATGGCAGGAAGTCATGGGGTTTGAATTGCTGTAGGATCCGGGTGCTAAAGTATAAGCTTCACATAAAGGGCGGTAAAGACATGGGGCCACCTTTCTGCGGCAGTGGTGGGCAGGGGGGAGTGCTGGAGGGGGATTTACAGTGCGAGCTCTCTGCCATGAGCACCCCATAGCTGTGGCTGTGTTCTTGCAGGGTGTGGGAGGGCCCCGAGGGAAGGGGGAGAGTCACAAACAGGCAGACTCTCCTTTGAACCCCAGCCCCGCCTCCGAATTCCTGCGTGCCCTCGCACCCTCCTCCAGCGCCCCTTCAGACCAATTTACACATCCTCCTAACGGCTCAGAGGGAGTATTTAATTTAAAGAAATATTGATTTAACTCCGAGAGGCCCCGGCTTGGGGGACACCATTAAAGGGCCGACTGGAAGAGTGCGCATTTGTGATGTTTAAAAACACAACTTTCAGGGGAAGCCGTGGTATACAGCTATGGTTTCACAGAGAGCGCACAATGATGCGTCGTGATGAAATAATATTATGATTAATACTCCAGATACAAACAATTTTAACACCTTATAAAAAAAACTACAGGCACACGTCTGTATATTAAAGGAACGAATTATAGCCATAACGAAAACATTGTAAAAGCTGAATTACAATTATTCAGATCATTATTGTTAGTAAAGGCAGCCGTACTATTAATCATTATAATATCGTACAGTGTCATTGTTGCTAATATTATGTTACTGCATGGCTCCCCTTCTTCCTCTGGTATGGGGGTAAGGGGCACGAGCGTTGATCACACAGTCCCACGAAGCGCCTCCCACGCTCAGTAACATGTAGCGCCTCCTCGGCGGTTCCTGCTGTGAACGCCCCATGCACCTTCTCGGTCAGACAGCACCCTTCCTCCCTTGGCTCTTCGTGATATTTCCCCACAGCGATGATTCGCACCCTCCTGTGATGACCACGACATGACAGACGACGGACGCTGGACGCTAGGACCCTGTGGGTCACAGGGTGGTGACCAGGTCACCGGACACCACTTCCTGCAGAGGGACAGGAAGGGGCATTCTGCAGCAGGACGAGGACGAGGACGGACGTGCCCTGACCAACGGACGAGATAAAGCAAATAAAGAAATACCTTCTCACCCTACTTGGTGTCCTGAGTGGTTCCTGTGTGCTGCGCGCTGCAGACACGACATCTGGCGACGAGGGTGGTTGGAAACGGTGAAACCACTGCGTCTAAAAGCACGGGACCACGGGATCAACAGAGCGGTTGCTGTGCGGTCGCTGCTGACGCAAGGAGCTACACGGGAGCCCACCCCGATAAGCGTCCAACGAAAACAAGAACGAAAGTGCGGTAAGAGGAGCCACGGGAAGCGGCAGAAGCGCCGGGGAGAGATTGAAGAGCGCGCCAAACAAAACTGAGCGCGTAGTATCGCGAGAGCGATCAAATCTCGGCGGCCATATTAGAAACAGGCAGGAAGGACCAATAGAAACGCGGCCACAGCAGTCAGCCATTTTAAGGTCAGGCGAAAGCGTGATTTCGATCGTGAAATCTCGCGAGAAGCAAGGCGGCCATTTTGCGAGGGACAATAAAGGCAAAGTGCATCAAGAACAAAGGGCAGCCATCAGAAAGCCAGGCAAGACGACTAAAAAGCACAAAAAAAGCACCAAAGAGACTGGAAAAGGGACAAAACTGTCACCATAAGAAAAGAATATAAAAGAAAGAAATAAAAGAAGAAAGATATCAACATAAATAGCTCGAAATAAAAGAGTCTAAAGAAAATGCCAGACACAAAGTCACAGAGTGCACAATACCGCAGACCAGTGCCTTTCACTGTATCGGAGCCACAAGTGGGCATCCGGTGGGAAAAATGGATCGTAAAATTTGAGCGATACATGAAGGCGACTGACGTGGTAAATGAAAAAAAATTAGACCTATTCTTAAACTTAGTGGGGGATGAGGTGGATGATCTCCTCATAACACTGCCACAGAGTGAATTAGAAACGTACGACAAATTGATAAAATGCCTGACGGCCAAGTTCGACCCACAAAGAAACGTCGACTTTGAGAGGTATTCGTTTCACATGGCATATCAGCAGCCAGAAGAGTCAATGGATGACTTCGCAACAAGGCTGAGAAAGCTAGTAGCCCATTGCGAATTTGAAAAATACGACAATGAACAGGCACTTCGCCTCAAACTGATAGAAGGCTGCTGAGACACGGAATTTCGCACAAGGCTACTAAAAGAACCGACCACCGTAGAAAAAATTCTAGATCTAGCTAGGGCAGAAGCAAGAGCAATGATACAAGCGAAACAGATGGACCGAAAGGGAGAACAAATACATAGAATGTCAGACACCAGCAAGAAAGGGAACTGGAAAGGAGGACACAAGGAACAGGCGGCGAAGAAACAAAGTTCCCAATGCTACAGGTGCGGTTTGGAATTCCCTCACAGAGGACCATGCCCAGCATTTGGTCAAACCTGCAGAAAATGCAACAGAAGCAACCATTTTGCTACCATGTGCCAAGGTGGACAATTCAAAAGTGAACGTGGCAGGCCCGGAAAGCCAAGAACAGCAACAACAAAACATGTACGACACATGGAAGCGACGGAGAGGAACTCGTCGGGGGAGTCAGGAGAAGAAGAAGAAGAGGATGAAACAACAAGAAAAGTAGAACGCCTATATCTCATGACCACGGATGAAGGGCATGAAGAGGAACACATCAGACTAATAGACAGGAAGTCAATAAAGAAGACGGATTGGGTGACCATTGAAGTAGGGCCCCATCAAACAAACTTTGTACTGGACAGCGGAGCCACGTGCAATATCATGTGTGCCACAGAATATGATAAGATGAAGAAGAAGCCGCCGCTACAACCATCAAGCGTAAGAGTATTTACGTGGGGTGCACAAAATCCCGTAACAAACATGGGAAAATTCACGGACACCATGACGCACAAGGGCAAGACTGTCATAGAAGAAATACATGTGTTACGAGGAGACATTCCCGCACCGTGTCTACTAAGCAATGTAACTGCAAAAGTAATGGGCCTACTGAAAATGATGTATCACATGTCGGAAAAGGAGAGCATACTACAAGAATTCCCAAAACTAACGGAAGGATTTGGAAAGCTAAAAGGAAAGCAAATAACGCTGCACATAAATGAGGCTGTCAGGCCAGTTGCACAGCATCACCGAAGGGTATCAATACATCTACAACCTCAAGTGGAGGAAGAAATAAAGGCCCTACTGGCACAGGACATCATTGAGCCAGCAGAAGGACCGACGCCATGGGTGTCCCCAATAGTGGCTGTACCGAAGAAAGACACCACACAGATAAGAATCTGTGTGGACATGAGAGTACCAAACACAGCCATCGAAAGAGAAAGACATCCAGGGCCACATCTGGACGACATGATAAGCTGCCTGACAGGAATGAGGAAATTTTCCAAACTAGACCTGTGCAAGGGATACCATCAATTGGAGCTGGACGAGCAGTCCAGATACATAACGACCTTCTCAACGCACCTAGGACTGTTTCGCTACAAAAGGCTGAGCTTTGGAATATCTTCAGCAGCAGAAATATTCCAAGAAACGATCAGGCAGATAATAAGACCGATAACGAACAGTCTAAACTACAGCGACGACATTCTGGTTTTTGGGAAGTCAGACGGAGATCATGACACGGCACTGAGGGAAGTATGCTCACGGTTAGTAGAGGTGGGCCTGACAGTAAACGAGAAGAAATGCGAGCTGGGAAGAGAAGAATTAGTGTTCTTTGGACACATATTCTCACAGAAAGGAATGAGGCCAGACAGGAGTAAGATAGACATGCTCGAAAGAACGAGTGAACCAAAAGACGTCGCTGACGTACGCTCGTTTCTTGGCCTTGCCAGCTACTGCGCGAGGTACATAAAAGACTTTGCAACGGTGAGCACACCATTGAGAGAACTAACCAAACAAGGGCACCCATTCGAATGGACCACAGAGTGCACAAAAGCGTTTGAAGAAATAAGAGCGTCAGTGACGGCAGTAGACCAATTGGCGTACTTCGACCCGAACTTATGCACTGAACTAACAGTAGACGCCAGCCCGGTAGGTCTTGGCGCAATACTAGCACAACACAAACCTGGGAAAGATTCACCTCGACAGATAGTAGCATACGGAAGCACAAGCCTGTCCGATGTTGAGAGAGCATACTCTCAACCAGAAAAGGAGAGTTTGGCAGTAGTATGGGCATGTGAGCACTACCACATGTTCATATATGGAAAACCGTTCACCATAGTAACAGACCACCAAGCGCTAGTGACTATATATGGCAACCCAAAAGCGAAAATACCACCAAGACTAGAAAGGTGGGGAATAAGGCTGATGGACTATAACTTCAAAATAATACACAAACCAGGCAAAGACCAAAACCCAGCTGATTACATGTCGCGACACCCGCTCCCATATCGGACCGGTGGTAACACAATGGCAGAAGAATACCTGAACTTCATCGTGAAACAAAACACTCCAGCGTCAATAACAAGTGAAGAACTGGAGCGAGAGACAAAAAGAGATCTGACAATGAAGGCAATAGGAACGATAGTGAGGCTACAGAGATGGAGACATATTAACAGCAACACCGTCACAGAAGAAGGGGTTGACAAAGAAGAACTGCTGGCGTTCAAAAAGATAAGCGAAGAACTGTTGGAGACAGAGAACGGAGTCCTGATGAGAGGTTCAAGGATTGTAATACCACATCGACTAAGGAAGAGAACAATTAAGATAGCACATGAGTCACATAGAGGAATAGTAGCGACAAAGAAGATGTTGAGAGAAAGAGTGTGGTTCCCAGGACTAGACAGCATGGTGGAGGAAGAAGTGTCACAATGTCACACCTGTCAAGTAACTGGATCGTCTAGTAAGCCCACACCGTTGAAGATGTCGGAATTGCCATCAGCAGTATGGACCGAACTAGCCGCAGACTTCTATGGGCCACTGGAGACTGGAAAGTACCTGTTGGTAGTCATTGACGAATTTTCGAGATTCCCAATAGTGAGGGAAGTGTCATCGACATCAGCAAGTGCCACCCTACCAGTGCTGGACGACATATTTGCTGCCTGGGGCTCACCACAAACACTGAAAACAGACAATGGTCCTCCATTTTCAGGAGAAGAATTCCGCAGGTTCATGGACTACCTGGGGGTCAAACACAGGAAAATAACTCCCCTGTGGCCACAAGCCAACGGAATGGCAGAACGATTTATGGGGACCATCAAAAGAGCCATCCAGCGAGCAAAATTGACACAGATCTCAATTGGACAAGCGCTCTGTCAGGTGCTACGAGACTATAGGAACACTCCTCACAGCACCACGGGCAGATGTCCAGCAGAACTGGTGCTAGGAAGAGCAAGCAAAACAAGGCTACCACACACAGAGGCCATAGCAGACACCAACAGACAAGAGATCGCTGAAAGAGACAGCAAAGAGAAAAAGAAAATGAAAGAATATGCTGACAAGAAGAGAAATGCAGCTGAACACCAACTAAAGGAAGGAGACTTAGTAATAGTGAAACAAACACAGCAAAGGAAATCTGACAGCCCTTTTTCAAAAGATCCGCTGGTAGTGACTGGAGTAAATGGGTCAATGGTGACCGCAGTCTCAGACCATCGGAAGGTAACAAGAAACAGCTCACACTTCAAGGAGTTCAAGATGGAAGAAGGAGAAAGAGCAATAACGACACCGGAAGTAGAGGAAAAAGACCAAGGAACAAACGGGGAAGTGACAATACACAAAGAAGAAGGTGGAGGACAAGAACAAAGCGGAGAACAAAGACCAAGAAGAGAGTGCAAAAAGACAAAGAGACTGATAGAAGAAATGTAGAGACTGTCTCTCTCTCTCTCTCTCTCTCTCTCTCTCTCTCTCTCTCTCTCTCTCTCTTGCCCTCTCTCATAAGCTTTTCACTGGGCGGACAGTATACCAAGAATTTGTGCATGTGGAAAAGTTTTGTTGTGACACGGGGGGAGATGTGATGACCACGACATGACAGACGACGGACGCTGGATGCTAGGACCCTGTGGGTCACAGGGTGGTGACCAGGTCACCGGACACCACTTCCTGCAGAGGGACAGGAAGGGGCATTCTGCAGCAGGACGAGGACGAGGACGGACGTGCCCTGACCAACGGACGAGATAAAGCAAATAAAGAAATACCTTCTCACCCTACTTGGTGTCCTGAGTGGTTCCTGTGTGCTGCGCGCTTCAGACACGACACCTCCCTGCAGCATGTCTCCTCCCCAGCGCCGGAAAGCAGTGATCGAGGCGCTGTGCTGGACATTTTGAAGGGCGAGAGCTCTCTCAATTTCCAAATGCAAATACCTCGCCCTGACTCACAAAATACAATTTGTCGAATTTTGCATTCGAGGGGTGCATTTAAAATGTGTAAACTTCAGTTATGGGCAGGAATGTGGACATTCCTGAGGGGGAGAAAGTAGGGGATGAGGCAATAAGCAGGCACAAACTCGGACACGATTATGGGCATTTTCCCACAACTGATCAACGAGTAAAAGTACACACGTAAAGTACAAAAGTAAGTAAGTGTGCTTCAAAAATGGAATAAACAAATAAAACGAATTAACTAAGTCTATTTCTAAAAGATTCAGAAAATAGACTTATCTCGTTGGCATGGAAATCCTTTGGGGGGTTGCCCAAACCACAGAACTCCAGAGACGTCACCGGTGATGTAGCAAGGGTGCCCTGCCATATGCCCCTCCTTCCCCCAATCCAATCTCTAGTTTGTTAGTAAAAACAGTCGTAACTCTCGTGCAGCAGGCCCGCTTACATGCCTGGGCCCCGGTGCCACTGCACATGCTGCACTACTGTAAGCCCCGCCCATCACTCCACCTCACACGAGAAGCCGAGACCCAGAGTTAAGCCAAATTGACTGGGTGGCTCCTTAAAAACCGCAGAGCCATCCGGCTGCTCCCACAGCCGAGATTAACATCTCGCCCTAATTGCCTCCCTGCGGTACATATGCTAATGGTTCGAGCCCAGGGCGATTCTCAAAGCCGCTGGTGGTATCACAGCTGAGCAGGACAAAGGGCCATTCATTCGACAGCACACAACTAGGAAGCGGATATTGACGTTTTCTACAGTAGATCTAAAGCAGGACGAGCTGAGGTCATAAAAAAAGAATACTCTGTGCTGGGAAAGTCACTGCGTGGGATTTTTTTAAGAAAAGGGAAGGAAATAATGACAGGCATGATCAAAACTGAACGTAACTAATGCTTCTACACATTACAAATGGAATCCCAGAATAAAAAATAAAACAATACAACCCTTGCACATTTTCCTTTAAACAGTAACGGGATAGTCAAACTTTTAATAAATACCTGTTTCTATTCCCAGTTAATACATGAGAAGATTACGATACGAGCGAACACGTTACAAAAGCAGACGTTAAGTTACATGAGGCAAAAGTGACAACTGTGAGCAAACAAAATACAAGAGGTAGAAAAAGGTACATTACAAGAGGAATAGACTGGGACCTCGGCGAGAGGGATGGTGTGGGGGCGGGACTTACAAAAAAGAGACAGAAACGCCCACGAATCGCATCAAGCCGGGGAAAAGAGTAATTGACACACATCTCTTCCAATGGCTAGCCTCCATTTACGAAGCTAGCCAATGGAAGAGAGGCGGGTTAAAGCCCCACACTGTTGAAGTCATGAAATCTTCGTCTCCGCCCCCCCCCACTGCTTCGCAGTGGAGCGGTAGCCTCGACCTAACAATTCCTCTCAGTAGCCACAGCGCCACCCTGCACTTATTATGCATGTGAAAGGTGTCAAGTGTCTCATTAAGAGGGTCCAAGTAACGGGGAAAAAAGCAACAATGGTCCTAAAAAAACCTACTTGACAATATTGGTAGTTCTTGTTTGAACATGAAGAATGATACAAGTGTTGAATAGCAAGGCACCAAAACTAGGCTGAGACAGGCGTGCTAAAGAGCCCGGCGTGTGGTCTTTCAGAATGGAAAACAAGCAAGGAATACTGCTGCAAAAAAAAAGGCATTGGCATAGCCAATAGGTCTCGCCTTTCGGATCTTATAAGTGTTTAGCCATGCAACAGTTGATGTTGTTGCACCAAGGATATTGTACTGCATAACTAAAGACTTATAAGGTCCCAAAAGCGAGACCTATTGGCTATGCCAATGCTTGTTGGACTTGATGCTTGATAGCTGACGAGACATTTTAGCCCATGTCAAGGATTTTAAAGGAAGCTATGACAAAGTAAGACAAAAGCAAGGGTCCTTGTCCAGCTTATTTATATAAGGCAATTATCTTGTTGCCTCCAGCGCGCCTCCCTGGGAGGGAGGGCTCGTAACATGCCCAGGCGGCTCATGCCCGATAGCCTATGTGAATTCACAGGGACAGGAATCCGGTACCGAGGGATGAAACAAGGCACCCTGACGCAAGACGGGCGAAACCTAATTTAGGGTATGCCCATGAGAGGAGGATCTTACCGCTGGAGTTCCCCTAATAATAAGGAGAGCTGGTACAACTGACTTTGGCTCCCTTATGTCATTATAAGAAAATTGCACCAGTGTCCGATAGTAGAGACGAATTACCCTGCCCTGACGAAATTGCAAGAAAGATTGAATGGCAATGAAACATGTCGGATAAGAAAGGAAGTGGTATGCATTTGTGCAGCCGGTTTTAAATTTCTGAATAAGCGCACAAGAAAAGAATAACTTTGGTAATCTGTGCGTCTTATTTCATTTATACTGCATTGGGTCTTGTTTGTTTTGGTAGTCGCAAATCACATAGGGTGTGTTTTTTTGAGTTTTTTTGAATTATTTGATCACTTTTTTGGGACACTTATAAGTTTCATCGAAATGGTTACCGATGATGATAAAAGTGAGCATAGCTGGTGAGTGTCAATCGGCAAACTCGACTGGTGGTGCGCACGTGAGGTGCCATTTTTGCTTTTTTCACAATTTTTGAAAAATTAAACACATTTATTGGTGTGTTTTTTAGTATATATACAACTGTTGCCCGTATTTAATATTTGATGGGGTATGACTGTCATTTGATAAAAACACCATTTTATAAAAAGAAGGCAAATAAAGTGGAGGGACACTATCTCGTAAAAAGTGAGGAGTGACCAACGTAGATAAATATAAAAATTCCAAGTCCACATTTGTGAATTGAAAAGCCTGAGGTGACAGGTCTTGTGTGTATTTGCTCTTGACCGGTGCCAGGTATTCGCAAATGGTCAGTGGCCAAAAACCTTCTGTATCAGGGTATCCCATCTGCATAGGCACATTTGCAGCTGTGTGAAGGGATCCTCAAACAGTTCACAGCTGCACAGCAGGTTTTCAAACCTGTGCCTCTTCAAACTAATTAAAACCAGATGGTGGTTGCACCTCTTCCTGTCGCACAAACTCTGTGTTCAAATTTCACCAGAATGTTTACTGGCAACCCAGAGGCTGCACTGCATAACTTGCCTGAGGCTTGAGCCGGGCGCTCGTTTTTTAACCTGAAACTATCATTGTACTGCCAGCACTTGCCCTGTGTGTCCGCTCCCCCCCATCTCCAGCGCGCCGTTTTTAAATTGCGACGCTTTAATCTCACCGATTGAAGGGGTTGATTTAATTTTAAAAATTGCATTTGCACTTTACATTAACCTACCTAGCTGACGCTGCCTCCCCCCAGAGTTTCCGGACGATTTTAGGGCTGGGATTACTGGGACTCGGTGGAAGTGATTACGGCGGCCATCTTGGGTGAGTCACCTGTATAAAACCAAGGCAGGGGCTCATCTCTCGAGAACACTGCATAACTTGCCTGAGGCTTGAGCCGGGCGCTCGTTTTTTAACCTGAAACTATCATTGTACTGCCAGCACTTGCCCTGTGTGTCCGCTCCCCCCCATCTCCAGCGCGCCGTTTTTAAATTGCGACGCTTTAATCTCACCGATTGAAGGGTGTTGATTTAATTTTAAAAATTGCATTTGCACTTTACATTTACCTACCTAGCTGACGCTGCCTCCCCCCAGAGTTTCCGGCCGATTTTAGGGCTGGGATTACTGGGACTCGGGTGGAAGTGATTACGGCGGCCATCTTGGGTGAGTCACCTGTATAAAACCATTTGGCCATGGCTCCGCGCAGCGGACGCGTTCAGCGGGCGCGCCGCATTCGTGCCAGAGTCAAGCCAGAGTCAAGCCCGTCTGCGCCCGTCTGCGCCCGTCTGCCCCCGTCCGCGCTGAGGACGTGCTGCAGTACGGGCTGAGTAAGGGGAATCTAGAGTTCTCCACCAAGGTAACTCATTCATATACCATCAAAGATTTGCTTGCTATGAAACCCAGCTCGCTCTCCTGTCATCATAGGCATACCCCGGAAGCTCTACGAGAAGGATATTCATGTGGTATATGTAGGTATAACTTATCCACTACCCACGATTTTAATAACAATGTTCAGTCTACTCGCCAACTGCGTAATGAGGCCACTGTTGAGAAAGGCTATTTAATCAACGCACTTTCCATCATCAAAAATAACATCTACTTTCACGATTTCGTGATAGCTAGGAATCCTGCATGGGTGTTTATTACAGAGACTTGGGCCACAGACACATCGGGACATGACCTCCTCCTAGCCATCCCAGAGAACTATGCTTTACAGAGATTAGACAGAGGTAAGCGTAGAGGTGGAGGCCTAGCTATCCTACACCGGTCTCATATCACCTGCAGAACTAATGCTTTGTCAAAACTATCAGACCCCTTTGAAGCCCTTCACTTCTGCATTTCATCATCACCATCCTCGTCATTTTCAGGGATTGTGATGTATAGGCCCCCTGGGCTGAGATCACAGTTCAGCAGTGACCTGTTTAGACTATTAGAGCCTTATGCAGGCAAACTGCATTTCACCATACTAGGGGACCTTAACTTTCATCTAGAGGACATCACTTCCAAAGATACTATATCTCTGATTGATCCTCTAGATGCCTGCGGTTTCACACAGTTGGTCAGGGAACCCACACATAGAGCAGGCCACACTCTGGACGCAATTTTCTCTAATGACTCCAGGATTATGACAGGCCCACTGGAACAGCTAGTGTGGACTGACCATCTAGCAGTACCTATTGTACTTACCACCTCTAGTACAGAGCTTTCTCTGAAAGAGCATTCTACAAGAGAATGTAGGCGAAATTACAAAAATATCTCCAATGACTCCCTTGCCCCGTTTTTTGGAACCCTTTCCCTGACTCCAGACCCAGAGAAGGCTGCTTCGGAACTAGCCAACTGCATCTCTGGGGCTGTGGATATCCTAGCTCCTGCCATCCCTAGGTATGCTGCGAGGCGTAAACCTTCTGCCCCGTGGTTTGGAGAGCAACTTAGGTTGATGAGACAAGGATGTAGAAGACAGGAAAGAAAGTGGAGGAGGACATGGGACACTAAGGATAGAGAGCTGTACAAAAGTTCACTAAAGATATATAAGGCCTCAGTCATTAAAACCAAACAAGACCACTTCTCCAACATTACCACATCCTTGACATCATCTAGGGAACTCTTCAAAATTGTAGATTCCCTCTGTTCATTGCAGGCACCTGATCCTATAATAGGCTCCCAGGAGCTTTGTGACAACATCTCAAGCTTCTTTTATACAAAAATTGTAGACATCTCCAAGCAATTGGAAGGACAGAGGAAGCTTCTGGGAACACATATAGCCACTGATTTGTCTATTTTAGAAACATGGTCAAAGGATCCTGATAAGACCCTTACCAATTTCCCTCCTGTCACTCTTGAAAATCTTAACCTCCTGTTGAATAAGACGAAGTCCTCCTCTCCCTTGGACCCATGCCCGCTTAAAACTCTGAAGGAATGCAGGGACACCTTCCTTCCCCATATCCTGGAGATCATGAATAGTGCTTTAGAGCACGGGGTATTCCCCTCGGCCTGGAAGAGGGCCATTGTCAGGCCATTACTTAAGAAACCCTCCTTGGATCCTGCGGTGCTAAAAAACTTTAGACCGATTTCTCTACTACCTGCCCCAGCCAAAATGCTCGAGATGCACCCGAACCATCATCTGTCTACCTTCCTGGACTCCTCTGGATTCCTTAATCAGACTCAACATGGGTTCAGGAAACTACACAGCACTGAGTCTGCACTCACTGTTGTGACCAACAACATCAGGATGAAGGTAGACAAAGGACAGACCACGATGTTGGTCTTATTGGATCTGACCGCTGCATTCGACACCCTTTCTCCCTCAGTCTTAACATCTCGACTGAGGGAGTTGGGGGTGGAGGGGCCCGCCCTTAACCTTCTATCTTCCTTCCTGGAGCTTAGGGAGCAGAGGGTCCAAATGGGCAAATACCTCTCCCCTGTAAAGTCGTTGCAATGTGGGGTGCCACAAGGGTCGGCTTTAAGTCCGACCCTATTCAACATATATGTGGCCCCACTTGCTAGACTAGTAAGATCTTTGGGGATGGAGGTAGTGTCGTATGCAGACAACACTCAGATCATGGTGTCCCTGTCACGGTCTGTCAGCACCACAGTGTTCAGCTTCAGGAGTTGCATGCAATCAGTTGCCGATTGGATGATGGTCAATTCCTTGAAGCTGAATGGCGACAAGACCGAGGTGCTGATATTCGGAAAGGACAGGGACGCCTGGTCGAGTGAATGGTGGTCGGCATCACTGGGAACCTGCCCGACCCCCTCACAGTCGGCTAGAAACCTGGGGGTCATCTTTGACATCGAGCTGGCCATGAGCCTACAGATCAATAGAACTGTAGCTACCTGCTGGGGAGTTCTAAAAATCCTTCGCAGAATTGCCCACTACCTATCCCCGCAGGCAAGAAAACAAACAGTGGTGGCATTGGTTGGATCTCGATTAGATTATTGCAATGCGCTATACACTGAGATTAACAAGGGACTGGTACATCGCCTGCAAGTAACACAGAATGCAGCAGCCAGATTTGTTCTGGACCTCCCTTGCTCCGCCTCCGCCACGTTAGCCAGGAAGAATCTTCATTGGTTACCCATTGAGCAATGCATTTTTTTAAAAATGACTTGCCTAGTCCATAAGGCCCTTACAGCAGGACTGACTGATGGACTGGGATCTCTGCTTTCTAATTATATACCCAGCAGATGTCTCAGATCATCTCAACTGAATCTCCTTGTTATCCCCCGCACTAAAAAGACAAGATGGGGAGGTAGAGCCTTTGCATCAGTGGCCACTCGACTATGGAATGCTCTCCCCTGCGAGCTTAAGGCTCTTTCATCCCTGCCCCTCTTTAAGAAAGCTCTCAAGACCTGGTATTTTGAGAAAGCCTATTATTAATCAGTGTATGGTTATGCAATATATTATGTTAGGCGCCTTGATGCCCATTGGGCTAAGTTCTGCGCGTTATAAATTTATTTTCATTTCATTTCATTTTTCATTTCATTTCATTTCATCAGCGAGCATATGCACAGTTTCAACCATGAGCCTGAGCATGTAGGCAGAGCACTGTCCCAGTTAGCCACCATTTTTGGTTCAGGGTGAACCTTTAATTTTCAGGTTGACTACATGAGCCCATTAGTACAAGACTGTGACGTTTGCCTCATCTTGGGCGGAAGCATTGCTGATGTACAGAGATAAGTGCGCAGTTGTGTATTTCTCTCTTCCGTGATGGGAGGTATTAACAAAAATAAGCGAGAAAAAAAAGTCTTAAACAATCCCAGTTGAAGCACAGCAAATAAAGCGCCTGCACGCCTTTGCTTTTTTAACATGGTGCCCACAAACATCATGCAAAACAACAGTTGATGGACAGAATGCAGAACAATGTCATACATTCACCCCAGTACAGAGATCTGGGCCTAAATCCATAGTTTTTTTGCACTCCACACCACCCCAGTTCAGACATGGTCATATGCAAATCAGCCTTGACCCTGTGCCTTATGGGAACAGTCCAGCCCAAACTGCCAAGCCATGTCTTTCCTGGACCGGAATCAAGCATCCTAGGAGCGGTTTCTGGCTATCAGCCGTCTTCAGCCAGGATAGCTTGACTCCCGTGGTGTGGAGAGCATGGGACTCACGTCTGAGCATACCCATCCCACTCGGGGTGACAAAATGCAAAACAACAGTTGATGGACAGAATGCAGAACAATGTCATACATTCACCCCAGTACAGAGATCTGGGCCTAAATCCATTGTTTTTTTGCACTCCACACCACCCCAGTTCAGACATGGCCATATGCAAATCAGCCTTGACCCTGTGCCTCATGGGAACAGTCCAGCCCGAACTGCCAAGCCATGTCTTTCCTGGACCGCAATCAAGCATCCTAGGACCGGTTTCTGGCTATCAGCCGTCTTCAGCCAGGATAGCTTGACTCCCGTGGTGTGGAGAGCATGGGACTCACGTCTGAGCATACCCATCCCACTCGGGGTGACAAAATGCAAAACAACAGTTGATGGACAGAATGCAGAACAGTGTCATACATTCACCCCAGTACAGAGATCTGGGCATAAATCCATCGTTTATTTGCACTCCACACCACCCCAGTTCAGACATGGCCATATGCAAATCAGCCTTGACCCTGTGCCTCATGGGAACAGTCCAGCTCGAACTGCCAAGCCATGTCTTTCCTGGACCGGAATCAAGCATCTTAGGACCGGTTTCTGGCTATCAGCCGTCTTCAGCCAGGATAGCTTGACTCCCGTGGTGTGGAGAGCATGGTACTCATGTCTGAGCATACCCATCCCACTCGGGGTGACAAAATGCAAAACAACAGTTAATGGACAGAATGAAGAACAATGTCATACATTCAACCAGGTACAGAGATCTGGGCCTAAATCCATCTTTTTTTGCACTCCAAACCGCCCCAGTTCAGACATGGCCATATGCAAATCAGCCTTGACCCTGTGCCTCATGGGAACAGTCCAGCCCGAACTGCCAAGCCATGTCTTTCCTGGACCGGATTCAAGCATCCTAGGACCGGTTTCTGGCTATCAGCCGTCTTCAGCCAGGATAGCCTGACTCCCGTGGTGTGGAGAGCATGGGACTCACGTCTGAGCATACCCATCCCACTCGGGGTGACAAAATGCAAAACAACAGTTGATGGACAGAATGCAGAACAATGTCATACATTCACCCCAGTACAGAGATCTGGGCCTAAATCCATTGTTTTTTTGCACTCCACACCACCCCAGTTCAGACATGGCCATATGCAAATCAGCCTTGACCCTGTGCCTCATGGGAACAGTCCAGCCCGAACTGCCAAGCCATGTCTTTCCTGGACCGGAATCAAGCATCCTAGGACCAGTTTCTGGCTATCAGCCGTCTTCAGCCAGGATAGCTTGACTCCCATGGTGTGGAGAGCATGGGACTCACGTCTGAGCATACCCATCCCACTCGGGGTGACAAAATGCAAAACAAAAGTTGATGGACAGAATGCTGGGGTTAATGTAAGACATTGTTCTGCAAAGTGGAGTGTACCTGAAGTACATGGAATCATTTTAGAGAGGAAGCACAGGACCCCAGCCAGACTAAAATAAAAAAACAGTGAAACATCAGCAAAAAGTGGGGGTAACTATAAGAAGCAGATCCTACTCTCCTACACTATCCAAAACTATGAAAATAAAATTGGAGAATCCGTTTTCCACAGCATCTTACAAAAATAAGACATTGCCAAAGAGAGGATCCATATAGCTCATGGCAGGCAATCTAACCAAAGTACCAGATAAGGGCAGTGAAAGCGTGATGTAGGACAAAACACTTCACATGAAACGCTCAGAAATCTGCACAAGACAAATACATATTTTTATATGAATTGTAGAATGCCGTTCTGCTCCATAGGAAGCTAAACACGAAAGCACTAGAGAGGGGTTTTAAGATCATTGAATTTAAAGAGAATGAAGGTAGATCCACTATCTAGCGGGTTGGCAATATATAAATTATTACTCCTGTTACAAAAATTTGTAGAGAGAGGTGGAAAACTCAAACTTGCAATTAACACTTTAATAAAAAAAGAGCTGAGATTTCCTGGATAAGGCATTGACCAGAAAGATGATTATAGGGTTACAGAAATTAAATCATTTGAAAGTAGGCTAAAAAAAAGTGATGTGCTTGTATTACCCAGAAGATGCTGCCCGTGGTCAGGCAAAAGGAAAATTGGCCGGAAAAACTTAATGACATTCATATTCTCACTGAATTGTCTAAAACATAGAATTTTGATCCCATGAAAGGCTGAAGCCCTAACTTGATTCATGGAACAACAACAAGATGACGGAAGGAATGCTTGAATTAATCTCAGCCACTGATAATCCCATGGGTCGTGTTCCAGTCTATCATTTTGTGCCCCCACCATGCCACTCTAGACAAAGGCCTTAACGTATGCAAATCAGTACTTATGGGAACTGTACGTTCCAAACTACTAGATGTGGCCCCCTCCCGAAGGGACCAAAAGCAACCCCAGACCGGTTGCGACCTGCTTAGGCCTCACCAGTGAAGAATTGCTTGAATGCGATGACACAATGAGCACGGTACCCACATCTGGGCACAGCTGTCACACTTATGGCACAAACTGTAACAATAATAAGATGATGGATGGAATGCTTGAATTAATCTCAGCCACTGGTAATCACGTGGGCTGCATTCCAGTTCATCGTTTTTTGCCCTCAATGCCACTGTAGACAAAGGCCCACCTATGCAAGTCAGTACTGATCTGTTTTCTCGTAGGAACAGTCTGTCTCAAACTGTTAGTTGATGCCCCCTCCAGAAGGGACCACAAGCAACCTCAGGCTGGTTACAAACTACTAGATGGCATTCGTGAGGTATAGATTGAATCCTATCGCACAGCCAGCACAGGAGGACCTGGACTGGAGGTTTGGGCTGAAATATTCCTATTGGCGCAGAGTCACGACTGATTTGCATATGGCTGGAGCCATTCTGAGGTGGCATGGTATGCAAAATACCTATAGACTGTGGCCCGAATAATTGCCAATGGCTGATATTAATTCCAGCATTCCATTCACCACTTTTTAATATACTTCAGTGTGATGCCCTTAGTGGGACGGGTATGCCCAGAACTGGGTCTTGTGCATACTGTCCCGTATGCACAAGACCCAGTTCTGGGCAGACCCGTCTCACTAAGGGCATCACACTGAAGTATATTAAAAAGTGGTGGATGGAATGCTTGAATTAATATCAGCCATTGGAAGCCATTGGAAGCAAGCTGTACTCGACAGAATTAATTCTGACACAGGACCAAACTCAAATAGAAATTGTATTCGTCGGATCTTGAGCAACATTTCTGCGTCTCCACAAAACAGCCCATACCTGCCAAAGAGAAGCTCAATACCCCCGCGGAGCTCAGCGGGTATGGGCCGCTTGAAGGAGGCCCCGCCTCCTTCATGACTCCTCTACTACTCGCCCTCAACCCCCCCCCAACCCCCACCATTACCTCAAACACCCCCCCCCCCCCCCCCCCCCCCCCGGCTCCCGCGGCTCTGGCTGAGGTACTGAGTAGTGATCTGCAGTTCCTGTCGGTGCACTTGTGAACAGTGGTTGCTGTCACTGTGGACATCTGGGCCAGGCCAGCCCAGATGCTGCTAGTGAGCAGCGTACGGTTGCTATGGGCACCCTGCCTGGATACCCCCAGTGTGCAGCCGCTCACACCAAATCCAGCCGCGTATTAGTGAGAATCTGTTGTTGTGTGACCTTGGACTGCAGTAGTGAGCATCACTTGCTTTCCCTGCACTCACCTGACAAAGCCACTCACTAGAGACTTGTAGATCAGGCACTCCCTAGTGAACAGTGATCCCTTTCACGGTGCGTATCTGACACTCACTCATGAATACGCAGCTGTTACCGCACCTATGGCTGCCGCGCACTCTTGTGAATATATTTCACTGTGCACACCTGACCTAGGCACTTACTAATGAGCAGAAACTGATGTCACTGTGTACACCTCGCACAGTTAAGGGAACGATGCCTTCAGTGCACTGCACACAACTGACCCATCTACTCACTACTGAGCAGGGGATGGTGTCGCCACTCACACTTTTCCCAGGCACTCACTAGTGAGCAGTGACTGTTGTTACTGACACATATTCCTCAGCAGTGCTGGGAAGTAGGTGGAACCCACCGGATCCCGCTTCCGGCAGCAATTTTTGGGCCCAGAGAAATATACTGAACTGGACATGGTGTAATTTCCAAAGGGACACAGTTCTGCCTGGGTTTATCTTTTTTTCACTTCCAAACCTCAACCTTTCTTTTGCTCGAGTATCGCCGTGCTGACAGCGTCTAAACGCCTAACACCTAGATACCAGAGCAATGGAAGGAAACAAAGGCGCACAGTTGATCATGTTGCAAGTATTCTAGAGAAGCTATGACTTGGAAATCTGGTTTTCATTTTGTTTAACGCCCCATGTAAGTAATGTGCATGAACAGTAAGAATGCAGGGTTTAGCTGTGTGTTTGAGTAAGTACACAACTAATGATTTTAATGGCACCTACAATATTATTTTTTATTTGAGTGTGAAAATAAATGTACAGGAAATGCTACATAACACAATGAGGGTTATAAGGCGTAAGAATCACATATCGTCTATACTAGTGAAGATTATAAGGCCCTAGCAGTTGCTGGGCGTATAAAAAACTCAGCTGCAGCCTGCAAAATATTTTTAAACATAGACCCTTTGTTACTAATTAAGTAAACCACAACAGATGTACTGTCACATTTGTCACTTTTGCCAGTTTCTTTAAACAGATTTTTTTTAAAAATAAATGTATAAGTTAACTGTGGTCTCTGCTTTTCAAGCTCTGCCCGTTGTGACTCCACCCCCTTTCGTCGGCCACACCTTGACCCCCATGGTGTGGGTTCCGGAGTGAATTTTTTCCAAATCCTGCGCTGTTGCCAAGAGATTCTCAAATGCGAAACTACTTACCAGCGTGAGGAATACGAGCTTAATAGTGAGTGGCTGTTACCAGGGCTTTAAGTTGACCGGGTCCCACCTTGGCAGTTCTAAAAAGCAAATGCTGAGACTGGTCCCTATCGGACTCTCCCTTTTTGCCCTCGCCATCAGGGTGAAAAAAAATCTTAACTCCGCAACACTACCACCCTCCACTTCCAAAGATAGGGTGACCAGGCGTCTGGAATTTGCCCGGACAGTCCCGGTTTTTCACTAGCTGTCCTGGCAGATTTCAGGGAATATAGCTCCTGTCCCGGTTACTAGAGAGGGTCGACTGAAAACGGCAGGAGGTGCTTTTTAATGTTTACAAAGCAGGAAAGTTGTCAGTTGTTTCAAGAAAACAATTGAATTATCAGGCAAGCTACTAGGTATAAAAATTGCTTTTTATGCATGATCTAACTGCCTAATCTGTAATTCTCTGCTGAGGAGCGCTGTCATTCTTGAAGTAAAATTGTAGTCCTTCTATTTCCTTGAAATGTCCCGGCTTTAGAATTCTGCTCACCCTATTCAAAGAGAATCCTTAAAGTTCTTTCACAGTCTCATTTCAGAACTGAAGCATTTTCAATATTATATACAACAAAGCCATTTGTAGGTCTCGCCTGAACCAGCGCATTTGCTGGTCTGCGAGACATTTAGTGAATGGGCTTTAGAAATCCGACCACAATCTTTTGCTTGTGACCTAAAGCGTGCGGTTACGCGCGCGGGCATGCACACAGCCACCATCTGCCTTTCCTATCTCTTCCTCATTAAACCTCATGCGCCATCTGGCTTTCCTCATCATGGCTATTTAAACTTTCAATGCTTGTTTCAACTATAATTTCAATGCTCATTTCAACTATGCCCCCAACTACTGAGCGCATGTGTAGGGCGGGCAGCACAGGCGCACTGTGAAAACATGATGAGAGCCACGGCCTCCCAGCGCCATGCTGCACTTTAACTTTTACTGCTTTAACACCGGTGTGGCACGCCTTGTGGCAGTGCGCCTTTCTTTATGCATGGCTCACCATATTTTCACTAATTAGCATGCAGAAAGCAACAAGCTCCCTATACTCTCTGCATTGAGCGGCTTTTTATTGCCTTTCCTGATTGGCTGTCTAAACTGTTGCATCACCCTCTGCCGATCTCTCGCAACATGTTTTTCAGTTTCGCCTTTAACGCCTGACGTGACCCTTTCTCCACCAGGCACTGTCCTGAATGCTTCCTCACTTCAACTCCCCCTTTCACATAGCTTCTGTTGAGTTGTTTGTCTGACTAATCCTTCCCAGATTCTACAAGCCCATCTTTGTGCAACCAAAACCATGTACCTGCTTCACACTGCCACAACCAGAAGTGCTGCCACAGAGCAACCGTTTGGCTAGCACCAGTTCACATAAGGTTAGAGAGCAGCGACCTCTTGTGATAGCCCTTAAGGTAGTGAACCTGTCTGTAGACAAAAGTCGCATTATTATCGGGCTCTTTGGATGTCACGTTTCGCGAGGTCTAGGACGTGTTCCGTTTTTTCCGATATTGTCCGTGTTTAGTGCTTCGTGCCTTGAAGTTAGTCTTTTTATTCCGTTGTATGCGACGTCCTGTGGTTCATATTTTTTGTGACACTGTTCTACATGGTATACAATAAGAACCAACTGTGTATCATGCTATGTGCTAGTCATTTTGTAATGTTTGTCATTCTGTGCTGTATGTGAAAAAGCTGCACATTTTTTTGTGTGCTCCATACGATGTAAGTTGTGTGCAATACAGTGGTATCCAATGCTGAGAAGTAACCAACTCAGCGCCTTACCAATAAACAGCTTATCCGTTTACTCATATGAACCTTACAAGAATGAAACCTAGAGAGAGCCATACCGAGATTTTAACATACGTGTGCAGGTATTATTGTTCGTGCACAGTCATGCGCTGGTCCTGTGTTGTGTGCAGGTATTATTGTTCATACACAGTCATGAGCTGGTCCTGTGTTGAGGCAGCTACTCTCAGTCCGCTCTGTATTGCCATGCGACAGCACCAACGTAAAATGAAACTGCAGCCCATTAGCCCAGCATGTTTAATGCATCTTTGCATCATGCGAGTTGTGGTGGGGAGGAAGGGAGGAGTGCAGTTATATTTTTAAACCTGAGTTTAGGCTGCTTTTAAGCACTCCTAAAGGTTGGCAGTAATTTGTTATTCTTTAAATAACAAATCTTAGCTTTTATAAAAGCGCCAAGTGGTCTTTCAGTTCGTGTTGGGCACTAAGAAAATGATCTGCTATACTATTGCTTTTGTTGTTGTTTAAAGAAGGTTAGCATCAATTATCTTCCTTTTCAGCAAAACACGGGGAGGGCTCCACTGTTCAGCCCGTTCTCTGCAGAGGTCCTTCTTTTGAGCCTCTGTCTAAGTTACATGGTCTCCGACATACAACATAGCATAACATAACAAAACATAGCCTAGCATAACATAACAAAGCTTAATATAACGTTACATACCATTACATAGCATAACAAAACATAGCCTAGCATTGCATAGCATAACATAACTTAACAAAACATAACGTAACAAAACATAGCCAAGCCTAACACAACATAACATAACAAATCATAACATAGTAAAGCATAACATAACATAGCATAGCATAACATAACATAGTATAACATAACATAGTATAACATAACAAAACATAGTATAACATAACAAAATATAACGACAAAACAAAAACAAAACACAGCACAACACAGCCTAGCCTAACACAACATAACACAGCCTAGCCTAACACAACACAACATAACATAGCCTAGCCTAACACAACATAACACAGCCTAGCCTAACACAACACAACATAATATAGCCTAGCCTAACACAACATAACATAGCATAGCAAAGCAAAACAAAACACAACAAACCATAGCATAGCATAACAAAACATAGCATAACAAAACAAAGCATAGCATAACAAAGCTTAGCACAGCAAAACAAAACATAGCATGGCAAAACAAAACATAGCATAGCAAAATATAACATAGCATAGCATAACAAAACACAACAAAACATAGCATAGCATAACAAAGCATAACATAAGAAAACATAGCGTAACAAAACACAACATAGCATAGCATAACAAAACATAGCATAACAAAACAAAGCATAGCATAGCATAACAAAGCTTAGTATAGCAAAACAGAACATAGCAAAGCATAACAAAACATAGCATAGCATAACAAAGCATCGCATAGCATAACAAAACACAACAAAACATAGCATATCATCATAACACATAGCATAACAAAACAAAGCATAGCATAGCAAACACAACTAAACATAGCATAGCATAACAACATAGCATAGCATAACATAACAAAATATAGCATAGCATAACAAAACAAAACATAGCATAACAAAGCATAGCATAACAAAACACAACAAAATAGAGCATAGCATAGCATAACAAAACACAGCAAAACATAGCATAGCATACCAAAACAAAACATAGCATAACAAAGCCTAGCATAACAAAATACAACAAAACATAGCAAAACAAAACATAGCATAGCATAGCAAAACAAAACATGGCATAACAAAGCATAGTATAGCATAACATAGCATAACAAAACAAAACATAGCATAACACAACAAAACAGAGCATATCATAGCATAACAAAATACAACAAAACGTAGCATAGAATAACAAAACATAGCATAGCATACCATAACAAAACACAACAAAACATAGTATAACAAAACACAACATAGCATTACAAAACATAGCATAACAAAATACAACAAAACATAGCATAACAAAACATAGCATAGCATAACAAAACAAAGCATAGCAAAGCACAACAAAACATAGCATAGCAAAACAAAACATGGCATAGCATAGCATATCAAAGCATAGCATAGCACAACATAGCATAACAAAACATTACATAACATAACGCGGACGACACGCAGTTGTTGTTTACCTGGCCTGGAGAGGCGCTTGACACTGAGCAGATTCAGAACTGTCTGTCCTCAGTCTTCAATTGGTTAGCGTCTGCTCAATTGAAGTGTAATGAGGACAAGACCGAAATCCTGCTCTATGGCCAGTTCCCCCCTGATTTTCGATCCCTACTGTGGCCGGTTGGCTTTCCTGCACCATGTGCCTCTAACACCTTGGCTAAAAACCTTGGGGTCTGGTTTGGGGAAGACCTCCGCTTTGAGGGGCACATCAAGAGGCTCACTGGTGGCTGCTTCGGGACTCTGAAGTCTCTTAGAAAATTTTTCCCTTATCTGCCTGCCCCGGCCTGCGAGTCAGTCGCGAGAGCTTTAATTCTCTCGCGTCTGGACTACGCCAATGCCCTGTTCAGTGGCTCACCGGCCTATCTGATCGGGCGGCTCCAGATTATTCAAAACGCCACCGCCAGACTTTTGGGGAATATCTCCAGGCGGATCAGTGTTAGAAGTTATCTGGAGAGCCTGCATTGGCTGCCGGTACAGCATCGTATTACCTTTAAAATTCTGACTCTGGCCCATAAAGCCATCAATGGGTGTGGCCCTGCCTATCTGATGAAACGTTTCACGCGGTACTTCCCTAACAGAGATTTACGCTCAGCAGCTCAACATCTGCTGCTGGTCCCGCGCTTCCAGCGTGTTCGGCTGGGAGGCCACTCTGTGACTGTAAAGGCCGCGCGCGCATGGAACGCCCTCCCTGCGGCTCTACGCTGCATTGACGAACTCACTGCTTTTAAAAAAGCGCTGAAGACTCACCTGTTTAGAATAGCTGTCTAGTATGTTTGCTGATCTATGCTCTGCGTCTACTGTTCCCCTCTTTCCGCGCCAGGATACTCCGGAGTAATTGTGCGCGCTATAAAACAGCTTAATAATAATAATAATAATAATAACAAAACACAACAAAACAGTGCATAGCATAACAAACCAAATCATTGCATAGCATAACAAAACATAGCATAGCATAACAAAATAAAACATAGCATAACAAAGCATAGCATAACAAAGCATAACAAAACGTAGTACAGCATAACAAAACAAAACATAGCATAACATAGCAAAACACAACACAACAAAACAGAGCATATCATAGCATAACAAAGCACTACAAAACATAGCGTAGAATAACAAAACATAGCATAGCATAGCATAACAAAACACAACAAAACATAGCATTACAAAACATAGCATAACAAAGCATAGCATAACAAAATACAACAAAACATAGCATAACAAAACATAGCATAGCATAACAAAACAAAACATAGCATAGCAAAGCACAACAAAACATAGCATAGCAAATCAAAACATGGCATAGCATGGCATAACAAAGCATAGCATAGCATAATATAGCATAACAAAACAAAACATAGCAAAACAAAACACAACAAAACAGAGCATATCATAGCATAACAAAATACAACAAAACATAGCACAGAATAACAAAACATAGCATAGCATAGCATAACAAAACACAACAAAAAATAGCATAACAAAACACAACATAGCATTACACAACATAGCATAACAAAATACAACAAAACATAGCATAACAAAACATAGCATAGCATAACAAAACAAAACATAGCATAGCAAAGCACAACAAAACATAGCATAGCAAAACAAAACATGGCATAGCATAGCATAACAAAGCATAGCACAGCATAACATAGGATAACAAAACATTATATAACATAACAAAACACACCAAAACATTGCATAGCATAACAAAACATAGCATAGCAAAATAAAACATAGCCTTAACAAAGCATAGCATAACAAAACACAACACATAGCATAACAAAACACAACAAAACATAGTACAGCATTACAAAACAAAACATAGCCTAACATAGCAAAACACAACACAACATAGCATAGCATAACAAAACACAACAAAACAGAGCATATCAATGCATAACAAAACACAACAAAACATAGCATAGAATGACAAAACATAGCATAGCATAGCATAACAAAACACAACAAAACATAGCATAGCATAACAAAACACAACATAGCATAACAAAGTATAGCATAGCACAGCATAACACAACATAGCAGAACAAAGCATAGCATAACAAAACACAACAAAACATAGCATAACGAAACATAGCATAGCATAACAAAACATAGCATTGCATAGCAAAACACAACAAAACAGAGCATAGCATAACAAAACACAACAAAACATAGCATTGCATAACAAAACACAACAAAACATAGCATGAATAACAAAACATAGCATAACAAAACACAACAAAGCATAGCATAACAAATCAAAACACAGCATAGCATAATAAAACATAGCATGACAAAGCATAGCATAACAAAACACAACAAAACATAGCATAGCATAACAAAACAAAACATAGCATAGAAAAACACAACACAACATAGCATAGCATAACAAAAGACAACAAAAAAAGCATAGCATAGCATGACGGCCAACCAACCATCGTGGACTCAGCGAAATCACTGGGAATAACTCTTGACAGACACCTCAATATGCAACAAGCATTTGCAATGCAACAGGTCTCGCATTAGGAAAGTGTGAGCTATTGGTATTGTAAATGACACTTTTTTTAATATGTGTTGGCTTTGAAAATATATAAATTAATAGCATCGTTATTCACAAAGCCAATAGCTTACACTTTCCTAATGCGAGTCCTATTGGCTACGGCAATGCTTGTTGGTAGCAAGCAAGGACAGTGCTGTTGTGGTGCTGAGTGATGATGTGGTTGGGCTGAGTGATGTGGTGGTGTATTAGAGTGATGTGGTGGTGTGTTAGAGTGATGTGGTGGTGTCCCAGAGTGATGTGGTGGTGTCCCAGAGTGATGTGGTGGTGTCCCCGAGTGATGTGGTGGTGTCCCCGAGTGATGAGTGGTGGTGTCCCCGAGCGATGTGGTGGTGTTCCTGAGTGATGTGGTGGTGTTCCTGAGTGATCTGGTGGTGTTCCCGAGTGATGTGGTGGTGTCCCCAGAGTGATGTGGTGGTGTCCCCGAGTAATGTGGTGGTGTCCCCGAGTGATGTGGTGGTGTTCCCGAGTGATGTGGTGGTGTCCCCGAGTGATGTGGTGGTGTCCCCGAATGATGTGGTGATGTCCCCGAGTGATGTGGTGGTGTCCCCGAGTGATGTGGTGGTGTCCCCGAGTGATGGGGTGGAGTCCCCGAGTGATGTGGTGGTGTCCCTGAGTGATGTGGTGGTGTCCCTGAGTGATGTGGTGGTGTCCCTGAGTGATGGAGGGTGGAGTTGGAGAGTGGAGTTGGAGGGTTGAGCTGGAGGGTGGAGTTGGAGGGTGGAGTTGGAGGGTTGAGTTGGAGGGTGGAGTTGGAGGGTGAAGTTGGAGGGTGGAGTTGGGGGGTGGAGTTGGAGGTTGGAGTTGGAGGGTGAAGTTGTAGGGTGGATTTAGAGTTGGAGGGTTGAGTTGGAGGGTGGAGTTGGAGGGTGGAGTTGGAGTTGGAGGGTGGAGTTGCAGGGTGGAGTTGGAGGGTGGAGTTGGAGGGTGGAGTTGGAGTTGGAGGATGCAGTTGGAGGGTGGAGTTGGAGTTGGAGGATGCAGTTGGAGGGTTGAGTTGGAGGGTGGAGTTGGAGATGGAGGGTGGAGTTGGAGTTGGAGGGTGGAGTTGGAGGGTGGAATTAGACTTCGAGGGTGGAGTTGGAGGGTGGAGACCTGATTGCAATCTTGGAAAATCAATCTGCCCACAGGCATCGGAAGATATGAGAGCAGAAACTGAACACAAAATTGACAGTCGTCTAAAAACACAAAACTGCTTTCTAAGGGTAGTGTGTAAACATAGAGGTAGTGTCTAAAAACACGGAAAACAAACTGTTCTGTTGTTACAGTGCCCAAAGGGTTCAATACTAATTGAGGGGGAGAAAACATAAAACACATGCCTCAGCGGAGACTGGAGATGTGCCAGTCTAAATTCACAAAAGGAAGAAGCTTCTATATAAAAAACGCTGGTCTAAGCAAACGGGTACGAACGGACTGCACTCCAAATGCTTAGTTAAAACATACTACATTCTAGTTTATGAAGACTAATAAAACTCTTACAAAGCTTGAGTATCAAAAACAGTATATACGCACAGCATGTGTATTGAAGGGTGGGTGGAAGTAGCGGTTGGTGTGCCTGCTTAAAAACAAGCTCTCGGCATTGCTGCGGTGGGGGCAGGGCCGGAGCACATTCCTTTGACGTTTGATGGGGCGGTGGGGAGTTGGGGAGCGGCAGCCTTTGAGCCCACAGGCATCGGAAGATATGAGAGCAGAAACTGAACACAAAATTGACAGTCGTCTAAAAACACAAAACTGCTTTCTAGGGGTAGTGTGTAAACACAAAGGTAGTGTCTAAAAACACGGAAAACAAACCGTTCTGTCGTTACAGTGCCCAAAGGGTTCAATACTAATTGAGGGAGAGAAAACATAAAACACATGCCTCAGCGGAGACTGGAGATGTGCCAGTCTAAATTCACAAAAGGAAGAAGCTTCTATATAAAAAACGCTGGAATAAGCAAACGGGTACGAACGGACTGCACTCCAAATGCTTAGTTAAAACACACTGCATTCTAGTTTATGAAGACTAATAAAACTCTTACAAAGCTTGAGCAACAAAAAAACAGCATATACGCACAGCATGTGTATTGAAGTGTGGGTAGAAGTAGCGACTGGTGTGCCTGCTTCAAAAAAACAAGCTCTCTGCATTGCTGTGGCGGGGGGCGGGGGAGCGGGAGGCATTCCTTTGAAGTCTCATGCTGAGGCTCAGACAAATGGTGGAATGGTGGTGTGCGACCGGCTTCCTTTGAAGTCTGATGGGGGGGCGGGGAGCAAATGGCAAGCGCGCGCCCGGCGCACATGCACTGTCCATAATCCACATTCCAAAGCCCTCTTGGTAAGCTTTCCTGGAGCACCTCTATATCTCTTGCATAGCGATTGCTTGCGCAATAGCTAGGCGAGACCTAAAAACACATCAGCAACGCAACCAAAGGAGCAAACTTCCAGAAGAATACACTGAGGAAGCTGAAACCTTTCATGCCGGTCAATGACTTCAAGCAGGCAGTGCAAGCTCTAGTTATCCCTAAAGTGGAGTACGGAAGTGTCTCTGTCTGTGGCATGCCCAAAGCTACAACAGCCCCTCTAAGAGCTTCAATCAATGCTGCAGCGAGACTCATCACTGGTTCTAAAGCAAGTTCTCACATTTCCCCGGACCTAAAATCCATGAATTGACTACCTTTTGAAGCCAGAATTCATTTGAAAATAGCGTGTATGACTCATAAAGTCATGCATCACAAGGCACCCAGCTATCTGGCTCAGAAAGTGAAGCTCTCTCGTGGGATCAGATCCTCAAGAAGTGCGGAAAACCTGCTACTGAAACCGCAAAGATTCAACAAGAAGAAAACATATAACCTAACCTTTTCAGGGATGACGCCCAGAATCTGGTATGCCCTACCCCCAGAAACCAGACTTAATTCCTCTACTGCATCTTTCGAAAAAGAAGTCAAATCGATTCTCATGGCTAAACTCACCTGAACATGGACTAAAGAAATTCTGAGCCCAAACGTACCCTCGCTACTGATCCTTATTATGACAATCGACCATCTAGGCATCCTAGACAATATATCTACCCTTTGCCTGACTCACCGGGATAGTTTTGTGATGTACCTTACTACTTTGCACTTATGAGATGTTATGTATACACGCTTTGACTTGCATTTAACTGATGTGTAAAGAACTTTACTTTGCTACCTAGACACTTACCTTGTAAAGCGCTCTGATATCCGCAAGGGTCTTGTTTGCGCTGTATAAAACTTTCAAAATAAATAAATAAGGGCAAGACTCTCTGTAGAACAGAGCAGGCTCTGCCTGGGGGCCCTCTGAAAGACTGGGACCCTGGGCAATTTCCCACTTTGCCCATGCCTTAAAATGTCTCCGCACTGTAGGTGTTTGATCAAGACCTGGTAACAGGCATATCTCCTGTCTCAGGAATTCGGAGAAGACTTCCTGCTGGTATAGCAGAGTAGCCAATATAAAAGAGCAATTCCCTTGAACAAGGTAATTTACATAAACACCATGAATAAGAAAAAAGCAATAACTATAACAACTAAATAAGGAGCAAAAAACTGGCAGAATTTATTGTATACAGTAAAATTAAAAAAGCAGAGAACATAGTTGGCTGCTTGGCACAGATTAAAAGAGGTTGTAAAAAACAGTAAAATAACAATCCACATTCAATGTTGACCAGCAATATTGCTGAAAACAGACAGAAACAACAGTAAGACATACAATTTGTGCAATACAGGGTGTGTGTTCTGTTATTCTTTTAAAACACCGGTGTTATGCACATTGGGATATTATTATGTCAACAACGGTGTTTGAGCCGCGAATCACACTGTACTAGGGCGTCGACGTGTTTCGGTGGTTTGTTGAACTTCTATCCACCTTTATCAAGACAAAGAGTACATTTCTGTCGTAGTGTACATAGGTTCCTCTGAAGTGTGAAGGACCGATGTACAGTGTTAATACGGTCGTGCTCTAGAGAGGCGTTGTTACTCAGACCGTAGATACTCGTAGAGAATTTTCGAGCTATGTCTTTGTTAGTGTCCCTTGTCCTTAATAAGTTGGGAATTTATAACAGAACACACACCCTGTATTGCACAAATTGTATGTCTTACTGTTGTTTCTGTCTGTTTTCAGCAATATTGCTGGTCAATATTGAATGTGGATTGTTATTTTACTGTTTTTTACAACCTCTTTTAATCTGTGCCAAGCAGCCAACTATGTTCTCTGCTTTTTTAATTTTACTGTATACAATAAATTCTGCCAGTTTTTTACTCCTAATTTAGTTGTTATAGTTATTGCTTTTTTCTTAATTATGGTGTTTATGTAAATGACCTTGTTCAAGGGAATTGCTCTTTTGTATTGGTTGGTGAACCCCATTTCCCTTGACTTCAGTTAAGGGGTACCTCTCCTATTTTTACCTGGTATAGCAGAGTAGGGCAGCACCTGTTTGGAGTCAGACTGAGGAGGAAGGTAGTGATAGTGATGCTGTGCAGAGCCGGTGGGAATTAAGGTTTAATAATGTGGGCAGCGGCAAATGTAAGCGTTTCTAAAGCACATGCAGTCCTGCCAAGTTAGTCTATCGCATTTCAGTGCGGTGATCCTCATCACCGCACTGAAATGCAAAGTCACGAATTATAGCGCCTCCTCAGCTGTTAAACTGGAGCACTGCTATAATGCACAATGCTGACTGAAAGATGCAGTGGCAGCGCGCTGCTCACGTTAGGCTTGGGGGGATGGCTGAGCTGCTCACAGCTCTAGCTTCCACTCCACTACAATATAATAATAGGACACACTACACCTCCACGTGGCATTACATTCACTGACATCAAATGTACCCTTTTGTACGTATAAGGGAAATGAAATACTTAAAATATACCAGAAATGCTTTAGTATCATTATACACATCTTCACACCAATTCAATCTCAATCACATTAAATGTGTGCCCCTGGCTGGGTCCCTTAGCACTGCAGCTTTGCCTCCATAGCCCCGCCCCCTAGTCCACATCTCAATTTGCTGAGTACCTGTACTTATATTTTTCCATTTAAATCACTGCTATATATCCAAGCTCAATAACAAAAGCAGCAAAATACCAGTCGGACGGCACACACTGTGCTAAGCACAGATGCTTAGGTGTTTTTATTCTACGTCCTTAATTACATCGGCCACGCCCCTTTGAGAGACCCCCAATCGTTTCATCCCACTTAAAGCCCTTGCTGTTAAAATTACTATTCACTCCTTATCCAAGCAGCCTACTAACGACAGAGGTAAACTCTCCCTTTCCTCATTCCGTGACTCACTGTCCTGAAAGGCAGTGGGAGGGGGTCAGTGATCCTAACTCTCCTTACCTTTAAGTCCAGGCTCCTGCCACACACGTGGAAAGAACTATTTCAGCTTTAACCCTTCATGGACAGCAGCAGTGCCTGTCGACCCGGGGTGGACCCGGCAGCCAGACAGAGAAAAGAACAGGCCAGGGACGGGATTACCAAGCACGGCAGGGACAAAGGACGAGGGAGGGCCAGGCGCATGTGTCCAGGCAGGCAAATGGCAGGGGCGGGCCGGATTTAGGTCAATCAGGTTTGGGGTAAGGAACAGGGAGGGCAAGGCGCGTGGGCCTGCATGGCACAGGGAAGAAAAATGTCGGGGAGGGGTTAGAGACCGACTTCCGGGCACAGGGAAGGTAATGCCAGGAACCAACGCGCGTTACACCGCAGGCCCCGATCCACGCCTACTGGCTCCATCTGCACCTCGGACGGGGTTCCCGCCAGGAGGCAGGCCGTATTCGGGCTCAAAGTCCTTTCATCAACACGGAAGGGAATGAAGGGCCCGCACGGCACGAGCTGGGAGCCGCATAATCAGAAAGCAGATAATAAACATGGTGCTAGGCCAAGAATGTGGGCGAGGTGTGGGAGAAGGGCCTGAAACAGGCAACAGGCCCCCATTGTCCTCCGAGACGTAATGTCTAACCACAACATTGTTATCGCAAAAGCAAACAGACAAAAGGACCCCCAACTATGCCAATTGTGAGCAGGCGGCAACTGCTTCTAGCAGGACTGGATAGTTAGCTCTGTGGGTTCAAGGCCTCCTGTGAGGGTATTTCTGTAACGCATGCTTTAGCTGGGCATTTTAGTCTTAAAATGATTACAACATAAGCACCCCCGAGCAGCGTTGCGTAATATGCAGGGTCTATGGACTGAAGCCAAATGGGCACTGTTGACATTTTACTGGGAAAATGTGACATTTGAGTCTCCCACATACACGTATATATGTTTTACTAGAGTTCTGCAGATTTCAGTGTCATTTGCTAATCAAAATGCAAAAGGCGAGTTTTTGCAATATTCTTAAAAACATAGCGTTTAAAGCAGGAGCACAGATAGTCTTAAAAAAAGAATTATAAATTGCTGTGCATAGTTTAATACAAAAGGCAAGAATGTATATGAAAGTGCACAATTCGATGAAAGGGCACATCAAATTATATTAAAAGAGTCCGGAGCCCGTGAAAGATATACAGAGAATCCTTTAGAGCCCAATGCCCAGAACAACGCAGAAGAGTTATGTTATGCTGGTGAAAATATATTTGAAGTAATAGTGTATGTGTATTACCAGGATGGTTTAACCCACACGGAGTTATCAAAAATAAAAAAATATTCACGTAGTCTTAAACTGACGGTTTGAGAACATTTATAAAACATTTTTAATTTCAACAGAATTCCTAAAATACTCATAGCTTCCCAATGTATGCCCAAGTGTGAGTAGTTTTGTGTATAAAACTCATGTTCACATGTCGAAATGTCATACTGGAGCTCATTCGCACTTGCTAACTTTTTTTGTTTCTGAGAATATAATTTACCCTCTGGGGAAATCTCTTTTCATACAACCCTAACAGTGTTTTAGAGGTGTTCCTTCCTTCTCCCCAGTCCCATCATAAATGCAGATTTATCTCTTCCTTTGAAAGAAGTAAATCTTCAAACGTTTTTCAGGGTTCTAAACTGCCAGCAAAAGGTTAATTCACAACCGCAAACTCTCAAGTTTGTGGGCGGGCACCGCCTTCCCCTGTTGTTCCCACCCTCGAACCCCCAGAAGCCTGCAGCAATGCCAAGATTAAAATACGGACGCATTTTCTGTGTGAAGAAATCCATTTACGAGTGCTAATTCCTCTTCTTCGAGTCCCTACAGTGGATTTGCGCTCGTAAATTATGAGCTGCCCATCCAATTAAATGTTAGGTTGGCAAATGCCTTCAGAGTCGGATTGGGACAGAAAATAGCCCGCCTACTCACATAACAGTAGCCCTCATTAGCGCACCAGATGACTAAAAGAAGCATTTGCAATACAATAGGTCTCGCATTAGGGAAGTGTGAGCTATTGGTATTGTAAATGACAATTTTTTAAATATTTGTTGGCTTTGAAAATATATAAATTAATAGCATTGTTATTCACAAAGCCAATAGTTTACACTTTCTTAATGCGAGTGCTATTGGCTATGGCAATGCTTGTTGGCAGCAAGCAAGGACAGTGCTGTTGTGGTGCTGAGTGATGATGTTGTGGTGCTGAGTGATGATGTGGTTGGGCTGAGTGATGTGGTGGTGTATTAGAGTGATGTGGTGGTGTCCCAGAGTGATGTGGTGGTGTCCCAGAGTGATGTGGTGGTGTCACAGACTGATGTGGTGGTGTTCCTGAGTGATGTGGTGGTGTCTGTCAGTGATGTGGTGATGTCCCTGAGTAATGTGGTGGTGTCCCAGAGTGATGTGGTGGTGTCCTATAGTGATGTGGTGGTGTCCTAGAGTGATATGGTGGTGTCCCTGAGTGATGTGGTAGTGTTGTGAGGCATGCAGCAGTTTGAGGCGTGCAGCAGTGTGAGGCGTGCAGCAGTGTGAGGCATGCAGCAGTGTGAGGCGTGCCGCAGTGTGTGGCATGCAGCAGTCTGTGGTGTGCAGCAGTGTGAGTAATGCAGCAGTGTGAGTAATGCAGCGGTGTGTGGCGTGCAGCAGTGTGAGGCGTGCAGCAGTGTGAGGCGTGCAGCAGTGTGAGGCGTGCAGCAGTGTAAGGTGTGCAGCAGTGTGAGGCGTGCAGCAGTGTCTGGCGTGCAGCAATGTGAGTAATGCAGCAGTGTGCAGCGTGCAGCAATGTGATGCATGCTGCAGTGTGAGGCGTGCAGCAGTGTGAGGCGTGCAGCAGTGTGTGGCGTGCAGCAGTGTGTGGCGTGCAGCAGTGTGAGGCGTGCAGCAGTGTGCACTGTGAGGCATGCAGCAGTGTGTGACGTGCAGCAGTGTGTGGCGTGCAGCAGTGTGTGGCATGCAGCAGTGTGCGGCGTGCAGCAGTGTGAGGCGTGCAGCAGTGTGTGGTGTGCAGCAGTGTGGCGTGCAGCAGTGTGAGGCGTGCAGCAGTGTGAGGTGTGCAGCAATGTGAGGCGTGCAGCAGTGTGAGGCATGCAGCAATGTGAGACATGCAGCAGTGTGTGGCATGCAGCAGTGTGTGGCGTGCAGCAGTGTGAGGCCTGCAGCAGTGTGTGGCGTACAGCTGTGTGAGGCATGAAGCATGGGGGGGGTGTGCAGCAGTGTGTGGCGTGCAGCAGCGTGTGGTGTGATCTGTGTGCGAGGGAGCCAGTGTGTGTGGTCTGAGTGAAAGGGGGGCAGTGCAAGTGGTCTGTTGGAGAGAGGTGTAAGCATGTAAAGACAGCCAGAGGCGAGACTGAATAAAAGTGCTGTTTGTGGAGAAAGTTTTTTTTTTTGCATACAAAATATAAGAAGGAAAGGATCGGTGGAGGTAGATACGAGTAGGAGGCTAAAACAGGGCTCTGGAAAAGGAAAAGTGCAGCTTATGACAGAGAAAGAAAGAGGATAAAAGGACAGCGCTAATCAAGAGGAAGAGAGATAGGAAAAGACAGGGTGAGAGGATGAGGAATGTTAGAAACAGGAGAAGAAATGGGTACATAAAATGATGAAAATGTAAGGTGATAATTGAAAAAAGAGGAAGCTGCGTGCAATGAAGCGGGAAAAGACGTAATGTAGAGGAAGAAAAACATGGGGATGGGTAAATAAAATAACAAGCTCTCGTCATTGCTGTGGCGGGGGCGGGGGAGCGCATTCCTTTGAAGTCAGCAATTACACAGTTTATTGACCTCCACGGGCCAGGTATGTGGCTGCTGCACAGGGATGGCTGGGGAGGGCCTAGACACGGTGTGGGAGGAGGGGGCTGGAGACAGAAAACACCCCACTCATACATCCCCCCCATTCGTTTCAATCATTCATGTCAATACTGAGCCCTAGCGGCTCCAAACACCCTCCACTTGCCGTCAATCACCCTTCCAGCCCCCAGCCATTGCCAACTTCAAACCAACTTCGATCCGTCCTGACCAAGTCTCCCCCCCCAAGGGATGGGTATGCCCGCTCTTGACCCCCTATCCCTTCGGAACCTGCCTACCGCAGCTCTGGCCTAAACTGGCAACGCAACAAAGCCAACCCAAGAACCACCTCTAACTGCCGGGTGGGTGGGCGGTCTTTTCGAGCTCCCTCCCGATGGTGCCAGGCGCGGAAAAGAGGAAGATCCCTTCCTCCCCCGCGCTTAAGTACCCACCCCCTAGCTCCACCCCTTCCCCTGCCTGGACTATCCCCTGCGCGAAAGACCCCGGGGAAAGACTAGTCTGCGACTCTGCTTTCCCCGGGGCCCGGCATCGCGCAATAAACAGACCACGCAGTTATAGGCGTAAAAGGCCATTTATTAGACCAGAACTGCGCATAACAATAGAACAGTAAACAATAACAGAAAACACCCCACTCATACATCCCCCCCATTCGTTTCAATCATTCATGTCAATACTGAGCCCTAGCGGCTCCAAACACCCTCCACTTGCCGTCAATCACCCTTCCAGCCCCCAGCCATTGCCAACTTCAAACCAACTTCGATCCGTCCTGACCAAGTCTCCCCCCCCAAGGGATGGGTATGCCCGCTCTTGACCCCCTATCCCTTCGGAACCTGCCACCCAGTGGACCCCCTGTAGGGCGGTACACTGCCCCACCCCCCCCACCAAGGGGCCGTCCGACCGTCCGCGCAAAGTCACTCCCTCCGACACCAGATCGACTCGTTCCACAACTTGCTCACCACGTCCCTCAGTTCCATCATATACCATGCATTCCCCAGACGAGACAGATGCACACCGTCCTCCCTAAAGGCTAAAGGCTCCTCCAGGCGAAGTCCAGGATGTGAGATAACTTTCACCCCCCTATCAACACAGTAGAGTCTCATTGCCCGATTCAACTTTCTCCGGGCCTTCTCAATGGCCCCGTGTTTCATGGCCCCTCTCCAAACTTTACGGGGGACCAGCTCTGTCCAGGCAATGCAGGCCCCCGACATCCTTGATTTGAGCACATCCAAGTCCCTCTGCATCAATTGCAACAGAGCCAGTCCAGACAATTGCACCAGGTCGTTCTCGCCCAGATGGATAATCAACAGATCCGGGCACCCCCTTTGTGGGACCATCTTCGCGAGCCAGGGCAGTAGTGCCCCCCATCGCATTCCGCTTTTTCCCCACCATTTCACCTCGTGCAATTGTCCTCTCAGTCCCAGGTTACGTCCGTAAACCTGCTGGTCAGCGTACTTGGATGCCCAGTGCACAAAGGAGTGCCCAACGATCCACGTCACCGTCTTACCACCCGGGCCACCCACGCAACCTACGAAGAAAAAAGATGTTAGAAACGGGCAAAACAGAAATCACAAACCAACAACCTGCCTGGGACCCCACCTACTTTCTCACATACCGCTCGCAGCAGCGAGACTTCCAACGACCAATACTCCGGATCCGATCCCAGGACCAACCCAAACGAGCCGCTGCCGTGGCAGCCCCAATACGGAAAGAATGAGTACCAAACCCCGCACCATTCATCCCCAGTCGACCCAGAGCCATCCTCAACACCGCCAACAGCTGGCCCGCCGACAACCTCGCACCCGAAGTATGCTGGAAAATTTCACCTCCCCGCGGGCCCCCAGCCCCGCAGAAGGAGCGCCACTCTCGCACCGGGCAAACCGCCCCACCAGACTCGTTCAGCCACACCCACGTACCACGGCCCACCTGATCAGTCTTCGAGCGGCCCAGCCAAATCCCCAAACGCCCCGCATCCACCCGCACATCCTCGTACAACCGCCCGGGCCCCCGCCCCGTGCCCAGCAACTCAGACACGCGAAACGCCCCGAAAAACATCCACACCATGCACAGGCGAAACAAGCCCACCTCGGCCCCGTTATAGCAACACTCAGGCAACACCCCCACCAGACGCACCAACAGGTCAAACGTCACCGCCTCCCGCAGGCGCCTCCCCCCGACACCCCTCTCCCGGCCCCACCCCCGCAACATGCGAGCCAGTACCACATCCTTGGTGGGGTCAAAACCCAGAAACAGAATACAGTAAAAGGAAATGCCAGCCAACTTTCCAGAAATCGTAGCAGCAGTCAGGCCCCGGTCCATGCAGGAGAGCACATAGCCCCTCACACCACCCCGCACCTCCGACTCCCCACTCACCACACCATCCACCGTCCAACCCATAAAAGAACTAAATTCAGACCATGCCAACCGATATGTCCTCCTTGTGGACGGTGCCAACGAACCCTCCACCAGACCAATCATCCTCACTCCCCCAATGCCCAGATGCCGGCCGGCAGCTCGGTCTTGCAGGCGTCCGCTCCCGGCGCCAGATGTCGGAACCGCTGCCACTGCGAACGAGACAAAGCATCCGCAATGTCATTATTCGCCCCAGGGACATGCTTGGCCCGAAACACCACATTCAATTGCAGACACGCCAGCATGAACCTTCGCAACAGCTTCAACACTCGCAGGTCCCTCGCCCTTTGGTTATTCACAAGGTCCACAACCGTCATGTTGTCCACGTGGAAAAGCACCGTCCTATCCCGAAAGTCATCCCCCCACACCACCAGGGCCACCAGCAAAGGGAAGAACTCGAGAAAAGCAATACTCCTGCCCTGCTTCATCCAGGAGGCCGGCCAGCTCTCCGCGCACCACCGCCCATCCCAAAAGACTCCAAACCCCGCTGACCCAGCCGCGTCAGAAAAGATCTGGCATTGCCACACCGCCCTCTCCTCATCAAACTCCAAGGGCACTCCATGAAACTCCTGCAAAAAAGCGATCCAAGTCCGTAGATCCGACCGCACCCCCAGCGAGATCCTCACCCGGTGATGCGGCAGCACTGCCCCCGACATGGCCATGCCGAGCCGCCGACAGAACGTGCGCCCCGCCCGCACAACCCGGCAAGCAAAGTTAAGGAAACCCAGCAGCCTCTGAACCGCCCGCAAAGGGATCCTCCTCTCCCCCACAGCCCACTCCAGACACTCCAAAATCTCCTTCACCTTAGCCGCAGGCAGACGCGCCAACCATGCAACCGAGTCCAACTCGATCCCCAGGAACGTGAGGCAACAGCAGGGACCAGCCATCTTCTCCGGCGCAAGAGGCACCCCGAACTGCACCGCCAAGGCCTGGAAACGCGACAGAGCCCTGCCACAATCCCCCGACCCCGCCCTGCCCAGGAAGAGGAAATCGTCCAGGTAGTGAGTGACCTCGTGGCACCCGCTCACCCTCACCATGACCCACTGCAGGAAAGAGCTAAACAATTCAAACAAGGCACAGGAGATGGCACAACCCATGGGAAGGACCTTGACGACATAGATGGCACCCCCGAACTGCATGCCCAAGAGCCCGAAATCCGCCGGGTGAATCGGCAGGAGCCGGAAAGCTGACTTGATGTCGCACTTCGCCAGCTCCGCCCCGGGACCACAAGAACGCACCATCCGGACCGCATCGTCCACCGACGCATACAGCACCCTCGAGTCCTCTTCTGCAATGAAGTCATTCACAGACCTCCCCTCCGGCCATGACAAGTGGTGAATCATCCTGAACTCCCCTACCTCCTTCTTCGGCACAACCCCCAGTGGCGAGACAATCAGGTCCGGCAGCGGCCAATCTAGGAACGGCCCCGCAACCCGCCCCTCCAACACCTCCTTCCTCAATTTTGCACCCACCACATCCGGCAACTCCTTCGCTGACTTCAAATTCTCTGCCCACCGCCGCTCCCTGGGGCCCTGATAACCCACCCGAAAGCCTTCGGTGAAACCCCAAAATAGCCGCGCCGCGGCCTCGCGGTCAGGATAGCACGCGAGCCACGGGGCCATAGCCTCCACCTTAACCGGAGTAGGCGCCCTTCGGGCCAGGCTGTCCTCGCCCCCTGGCGTTCCGCCACTGTTCAGAAGGGGTGGCGAGCGAGAGGCACTGAGTGATGGGGTGCTTCCCACCGCACTTAGAACACTCATGTTTAAACTTGCACGGGTACCTGGAGCAGAAACCCCGACTGTAGCTCCAACACACTCCCGTGGCGGCCCCCCCCGGTTTGGGCGGCTGTCCGGACACAATGGTGCTGGGCACAGTTCCGCCCCCCGCCCCGCCCTGGGCGGGACGCGTCGGAAAAGACCGATACAACACCGGCAAACCGCTGGCCGTATGCGTAGAGGCCGACGAGTGCAACGACGCCATCCACTGCATCCAAAGTTCCTGATCCACCTCCCCCCAGCTTTTTTCCGGATCGGCGCTGACTCTGGCCCGGAACTCCTCGTCATAGCTCAGCCAGGCAAACCCCCCAAACTGCATCTGAGCCTTGCGGATAATGTCCATGTATTTGAACAACGCAATCGCCCGATCGAGATACTTCACACAATAGACGCTAGCATAGATCAGAAAAGCCGAAGTCCAATTCTCCATGGTGATAGGCACTCTAGGCCGCCTCGTCAATTCCCACTCCTCCTCCTTGGAACCCTCCTTCGCCTGAACCTCCCGGTGCAGCAACTTAAAAACATCCACAAACTCATGTTTCCAAATCTTCTCCCTCATTTTCTCGGACAAATGTGACCCCAACGGCATTGCCAGCCCCATGTACGGCATTTTCTTCGGTACCTTCACCCCTTTTTCATCTTTCCCATCACTCTTGTCAGTCTGCACCCCCAAAGTTACCGACTTACCATCCACCTTCTTACCATCCTCAGGTGGACCGCCCAAAGGCGCCCCCCCCTCCCTCACAGACCCATCCCCCACCGACCGGCAGGCCCGCTTCCTCCCCTCCCCACCCCGGGGTGCGTCATCCCAAACCGCCCACCAGGCACTCTCACCTGTTAGTGCCTCTGTCCGCTCCCGGGGCCGTCCTCTGGACTCCTTTCCACGGGTCTTCACCGGTCCAGTCTTCTTCTGAGACCCGGGGTCGACCTGCAAGACACCAAGGTCGTCACCCCCCGCTGCGCGGCCTACGCCTTCCAGGTCATCCCGCACCTCCCCCTCTTCCAACTCCTCGCTCTCAGCACTGTAATCCAGTTCAAGCACCGGTTCCTGATCCACACCTCCAGTCGAGACACACTTCACTGCACGCTTCACACCCTTGGCTCCACACTCGCGGCCACGCTGTACAGTGGCGCCACCAGAACTCGTTGCCCGATCCCGCGGGGGAGGGACAGCCGCTGCGGACTGCCCTACTGCTTCCGACCTGCGTCTTGGAGCCGTGTTGCGCCCCGCTAGGCCCCCCTTGGCTCTGCTGACAACTGCCGACTTGGATCCCCTCCCGCCCCCCAGGTCGCTCGAACCTGGCAGGGCCCCGGCACCATCGGGCCTCAAAGCCGTGCTGGCCGTCCCTACCCCGGCCGCGCCCCCAGTAGAGTGGGCGGCCAGGCCTGACCTCCTTAACCTCGCCTGCCGGATCTCCTCCTCCTGCCTCTCCGCCTCCCTCTCCTCCTCCGAGGTAGGGGTGGGGGGCCCCTCAATGTCGGGGCCCCACACGGAACCAACCCGGGCCCTCGTCTCCTCAGCCCACCTGACCTCCTGAATCTGTTCCAAGATACGCTCTCCCCTGGCCCTCTCCTCCCAGGAGACAGAACCCCAAATCGGAGGGGGGAGCGGCTGGCTGTGGCCAAAAAATTCACCCCCCGTGGGAAGAACCCCACCTGGTGGAAACCATGGACCCAACCCGGGCCGCCAATGGGAACCAGAGAGGGGGAAGCACTCCTGCCCACCGCAAACCCAGGCACCAGCGGCCGAACCACGGCCGGGGTGCCCGCCCTGGAGCCCCGGGACAAGTCAATCGGGCCGCCCCCAGACACCCGCAGGTCCAGCCCAGGCCCATCCCCACTAACTGAAGCCCCATCCAAACGAACCAAGGCCCCGGGGGCCCCGCCGTCACCCTCCGACCCGACCAGGCCCTGCGCGGGCCCAGCCCGGGCGTCACCCGGCTCCACCCCCTGCGCAGCACCGTCCGGTGCCAACAGAGGACCCTGGAGCGGAAGCTCCTCGGGCACGGCCCGCACGGCCGCCCCCGAGGCCCCAGGCAAAAACTCCAATTGGGGGAAGGGGCGTGTGGAAGTCGTCCGACGCTTCCCGCCCCGCGCAGTATCCTTAGGGACACCCCCCCCCTCCTGGCCCCCGAGCCACCCTCCTGAACCTGGTCGTCCTCCAGGCAGGCGAAAACCGCCGCCTGCACCCCCGCCGAGGCAGCCCTCGTGCCTCTGGTGGCCCCCACCCAGGCCTGGTCCATGACCCCGGGCCTGATCAAGTCATCGCGGCCGGCCCTAGCGAGCAGTAACAAGGCCTCACGGACCTGTTCCGCAGGCACCCCAGACATCCCGGCCAAATCAGCAACAAAAGCAAGAGAAAGAAGTACAAAACCCAGCTGTCGTAAGAACAGCTCCGAGAACAATTTCTAAAAGTAGCACTAGGCCTCAACTACGCACTAACTACAAACTCTTTTCGAGCTCCCTCCCGATGGTGCCAGGCGCGGAAAAGAGGAAGATCCCTTCCTCCCCCGCGCTTAAGTACCCACCCCCTAGCTCCACCCCTTCCCCTGCCTGGACTATCCCCTGCGCGAAAGACCCCGGGGAAAGACTAGTCTGCGACTCTGCTTTCCCCGGGGCCCGGCATTCACAACCGCAAACTCTCAAGTTTGTGGGCGGGCACCGCCTTCCCCTGTTGTTCCCACCCTCGAACCCCCAGAAGCCTGCAGCAATGCCAAGATTAAAATACGGACGCATTTTCTGTGTGAAGAAATCCATTTACGAGTGCTAATTCCTCTTCTTCGAGTCCCTACAGTGGATTTGCGCTCGTAAATTATGAGCTGCCCATCCAATTAAATGTTAGGTTGGCAAATGCCTTCAGAGTCGGATTGGGACAGAAAATAGCCCGCCTACTCACATAACAGTAGCCCTCATTAGCGCACCAGATGACTAAAAGAAGCATTTGCAATACAATAGGTCTCGCATTAGGGAAGTGTGAGCTATTGGTATTGTAAATGACAATTTTTTAAATATTTGTTGGCTTTGAAAATATATAAATTAATAGCATTGTTATTCACAAAGCCAATAGTTTACACTTTCTTAATGCGAGTGCTATTGGCTATGGCAATGCTTGTTGGCAGCAAGCAAGGACAGTGCTGTTGTGGTGCTGAGTGATGATGTTGTGGTGCTGAGTGATGATGTGGTTGGGCTGAGTGATGTGGTGGTGTATTAGAGTGATGTGGTGGTGTCCCAGAGTGATGTGGTGGTGTCCCAGAGTGATGTGGTGGTGTCCCAGAGTGATGTGGTGGTGTCACAGACTGATGTGGTGGTGTTCCTGAGTGATGTGGTGGTGTCTGTCAGTGATGTGGTGATGTCCCTGAGTAATGTGGTGGTGTCCCAGAGTGATGTGGTGGTGTCCTATAGTGATGTGGTGGTGTCCTAGAGTGATATGGTGGTGTCCCTGAGTGATGTGGTAGTGTTGTGAGGCATGCAGCAGTTTGAGGCGTGCAGCAGTGTGAGGCGTGCAGCAGTGTGAGGCATGCAGCAGTGTGAGGCGTGCCGCAGTGTGTGGCATGCAGCAGTCTGTGGTGTGCAGCAGTGTGAGTAATGCAGCAGTGTGAGTAATGCAGCGGTGTGTGGCGTGCAGCAGTGTGAGGCGTGCAGCAGTGTGAGGCGTGCAGCAGTGTGAGGCGTGCAGCAGTGTAAGGTGTGCAGCAGTGTGAGGCGTGCAGCAGTGTCTGGCGTGCAGCAATGTGAGTAATGCAGCAGTGTGCAGCGTGCAGCAATGTGATGCATGCTGCAGTGTGAGGCGTGCAGCAGTGTGAGGCGTGCAGCAGTGTGTGGCGTGCAGCAGTGTGTGGCATGCAGCAGTGTGAGGCGTGCAGCAGTGTGCACTGTGAGGCATGCAGCAGTGTGTGACGTGCAGCAGTTTGTGGCGTGCAGCAGTGTGTGGCATGCAGCAGTGTGCGGCGTGCAGCAGTGTGAGGCGTGCAGCAGTGTGTGGTGTGCAGCAGTGTGGCGTGCAGCAGTGTGTGGCGTGCAGCAGTGTGAGGCGTGCAGCAGTGTGAGGTGTGCAGCAATGTGAGGCGTGCAGCAGTGTGAGGCATGCAGCAATGTGAGACATGCAGCAGTGTGTGGCATGCAGCAGTGTGTGGCGTGCAGCAGTGTGAGGCCTGCAGCAGTGTGTGGCGTACAGCTGTGTGAGGCATGAAGCATGGGGGGGGTGTGCAGCAGTGTGTGGCGTGCAGCAGCGTGTGGTGTGATCTGTGTGCGAGGGAGCCAGTGTGTGTGGTCTGAGTGAAAGGGGGGCAGTGCAAGTGGTCTGTTGGAGAGAGGTGTAAGCATGTAAAGACAGCCAGAGGCGAGACTGAATAAAAGTGCTGTTTGTGGAGAAAGTTTTTTTTTTTGCATACAAAATATAAGAAGGAAAGGATCGGTGGAGGTAGATACGAGTAGGAGGCTAAAACAGGCTCTGGAAAAGGAAAAGTGCAGCTTATGACAGAGAAAGAAAGAGGATAAAAGGACAGCGCTAATCAAGAGGAAGAGAGATAGGAAAAGACAGGGTGAGAGGATGAGGAATGTTAGAAACAGGAGAAGAAATGGGTACATAAAATGATGAAAATGTAAGGTGATAATTGAAAAAAGAGGAAGCTGCGTGCAATGAAGCGGGAAAAGACGTAATGTAGAGGAAGAAAAACATGGGGATGGGTAAATAAAATAACAAGCTCTCGTCATTGCTGTGGCGGGGGAGCGCATTCCTTTGAAGTCAGCAATTACACAGTTTATTGACCTCCACGGGCCAGGTATGTGGCTGCTGCACAGGGATGGCTGGGGAGGGCCTAGACACGGTGTGGGAGGAGGGGGCTGGAGACGCGAGACACGGCCAGACTAACGCAAGAGCAGGGAAAGACACTGTATAGAGAGAGAAGCGAGGCAAGATTATAGAAAAGACGGGAGAAGAAGGAAGAGAAAGATAGCCGGAGCGCATTCCTTTGAAGTCTGATGCGGCGGGCGGGGGAGCGCAGCCTTTGAAGTCTGATGCGAGGCACAGACAAATGGTGGTGTGTCACGTGGCTGGTTTGTGCACGCGCCTGTCTCACATGAACTGTGTCTAGTCTGCAATTTTGGTAGAGTTTTTGTATTGCTTACTAGAATCTCGACAAACAAGCATTGCTAAAGCAATGTTTTAAGTCAAGACCTAAAAAGTAGGCCACATTTTCAAATTGCAACACTTTTGATCTCGTACTATTTACACACTGTAGGGGTGTGTTGCAAGGTGTGGAAGACAGCATGCATTTGCGCTTGCTACAGGCAGGTGTGTAGTAATATCAGGGAAATCATCAGTAAAAACCGACGGAATATACCAAAAAACAGGCAAAAAGCGAAAAAAAACGACCCCCACACTCACCTGTAAGATCAGCCCTTCCGGTACTGTCAGGTGCTGTACATCCCAGTCCGAGGCTGAAGGGTCCACCCAGCAAGATGTAGGTGTGGAGATGAGTCTGATCAGTGGCAACACAGGAGCAAAGCCGGGTGAACCGCACAGACTGCCAAGGTGGGGCAGAACTAGGCAATGGTCGAAGCACATAAAGAAAAGGATGGGAACTGTGATCCTGACTACAAGGGTGGCGGGGTCTGATGGGGAAATACTGGCACCCTCCCAGAAGCAAATGAATGTAACTCACCAAACATAGCAGGTTTGCTCAGAAACAGAGTGAAATGTATTTATTGGTATGAAAAGCATGCATCATTGCTAATCAGTAAGGAAGAAGTCAGATCTGCCAACTTTGGGGCTCTCAGAATAAGGCACCAAGCCAAATATGGCTGACATGGATGTGCAATCTCTGCACCATACAAATTATAAGCAGCCAGATATGGGCAGACCAGAAAGGCTGGCTCAGCACTGTGTAAGCAACTTGCATAACTAAATTAAGAAATATTATGTAGTCAGGACAAGCAAGGTGGCCTCTAAAGGGCTACAGATAAGCTTGTTGAAGCTTGTCCAATCAAGGTCAGCTAGGAAGCCTTTTTGAGCTCCAGGCTTCATGTAAATTTGATCTATCAAAGCATAATATCTTTTGAAGTGCATACACATGAATTTATATGGATATTCATATATATTTTGTAACAATCCCCCCTTTTGGATAGACCTATCCAACATTAGTGTAAAATCAAAAAAAAAATATATATATATATGGCAAACTGGTGTTTGGGTTCAAAATAAATAAATAACAACACCTAAGAAATCGGGTCTCGCATCTTCCTTGAGCTGCAAGTAGATGAGCTTTAATAAGCTAAGGACGACACATACCGCATATATATATATATATATATATATCAATATATATATATACCAGTGGGAATAACTTTGGCGCCGGTTGAGGAATTTGCGTGTAATTTTCCAAAATTTAAGCCAGCTCTGCTCTGCTCCTTCCCTGAAAGTTTAGCGGGGATTCGTGAAGTGGGGGCCGAGAAAAAAGAGGGGTCCCAAAACGTGTTTTCCCCATGTTAATTTCCATAGGACGAATTGACAAGGCTACAGCTGAACCGTTGAACGGAATTACACCAAACTTTGCAAAATTGTAGGGACTGGTACGTAGATGTGCCTTTGCTATATTTGGTGAAAATTGCTCCAGTGGTTTTTTAATAAATTAACTTGAAAAACACATATATATCTATAGGCGCGCTCCGAGCGTTCACCAGTACGCGTACCGGGGAGCGCACCCGGCGCGCAACGGTAGTGCGCGAACGGAAAACTGATTGGCTCTCCGATGTCTGTCAGCATTCTAAACAGTCTGGAGAGTCCGCCATCTTGTGTCTCGGTAGAATCGAGACACAAGAGGTGAAAACAAAAAGGGGGAAATTATTAAAAGGGGGTAGGGTAGACACCCCCTGACCACCTAGGTTTTCAGAGGGGGGTCTAGAAGAACCCTGTGGTTTTTTTTTTTTTAATTTTCACGGGGTAAGCGCTGGGTGCGTTCCCATGTACGCTTACAGGTACGCGTACCCTGAGTGTACCACGGGGAAAGCCAGACAAAAAAAATTTTTGGGGGCCTGGGGGTCCTTGTGGGACCCCCTGAGCAGACCTAGGGGGTCAGGGGGCTTCTATCCTGCCCCCTTTGCGTGTTTTGCACCTTTGTTTCACTGCTTTCTTGTGCCTTGGTTCTACCGAGGCACAAGATGGCTGCCAACACTTCCTGGTTTGGAGTGTTGACAGACAGTGGCAGCCAATCAGCATGCCTTTCACAGGAAAGCAGCATGCTCATTGGCTGTCAACACTTCTAACCAGGAAGTGTTGGCATTCATCTTGTGCTAGGTAGACCGAGGCACAAAAGAAGCAGAAAAACAAACGCGTAGAATGCAAAAAGGGGGCAGGGTAGAAAGAACCTGACCCCCTAGGGCTGCTCAGGTGGTCCCACAAGGATATTAACATATGTAAACGTTATCCCCTAATAGAATTAGCATTTAAAAAAACTGGCGAATTCACTGAAAAAACCATAGGTTTCAGGCCTTATATAGTTAGGAATTAGCATTAAAAAAACCTTGCAAATTCACTGAAAAAAATCATAGGTTTCAGGCCTTATATAGTTAGGAATTAGCATATAAAAACCTTTGAAATTCACTGAAAAAACCATTGTTTTCAGGCCTTATATAGTTTGGAATTAGCATTTAAAAAACCTTTGAAATTTACTGAAAAAAACATAGGTTTCAGGCCTTATATAGTTAGGAATTAGCTTTAAAAAAAACTTTGAAATTCACTCAAAAATCTATAAGTTTTAGGGGTGTTATAGTTAGCTGGACATTTCACTCATACAAAACCATTGAAATTGCTCCTATATAGTTAGTTGTACTGATGATGATGTCACATATTAGATCATTCATCACATGGTCAGTGACATCACTGATGACATCTCAAATGACATCACTGATGACATCATCCACGTGACAATCACATACACCTTTTCATACACTAGTAAAATCTTTCATCACTCTTTGTAAAATACAGAGTATCATATTTGAATCCATTGTCACAGCAATACAAGTATCTAAAAACCTACTCAGTGATTCATAGATGTATACACACATCTAATCACTTACCTGTAGATTCACTCATACATGCTGTCAATGAACAATAGAACACTATCAAAAGTACTTATACACCTATATCGACATTAAACAACAGCACACATCCTATTCACAGATGATGTCATCCTACTCACTTATGCAAACAATGGATCATACTTACATATTTTCTTAACTACACACTTATACAAACACCACTTCATCTATTCATTTAGATAGTAAGTCATACTTAATGAATTATGAAAACATTATTACAAGTATATAGTTATCCATACAGTCACTCACACAATCATTGAGTCTAATGTATACTTATTTATATATAACAACTGACACATACACTGCCTTTTATTTTTTTAGTTTGTTGGACATGTACCATTGAGAAATATATTTTCTCATCACCACACCCATAAAGAGATTCACTCACCCAAACTGTTAGAACATGTAATTTTAACTTCATATATCTACTAAATCAACTATTCACACATCTTTGGACAGTCACACACCCCCCACCGAACCACACACACTTTCACTCTCCCATACAAATACTCAGTTATCTAATCAATAACTAATATAGACTTTCACATAGCTAGTAACCAACTGTAGAACCAGTTTACACAACAACTGACAAAGTGATACAGATATTCACACAGTTTAGTCCCTATCCACTATATTTAGTGAGACACTATAAATTGGTCAAGTAAACAGTCAATTACACTGCTACTAAATCCTCCATCCAAATATTTATTTATATATATCCACTCATTCTTCAATGCAAATTGCTATATATATAATGCATATTTAAATAACGAAGCAAACCACATTCACTGGATGATGTCATCAGTGATGTCATTTGAGATGTCATCAGTGATGTCACTGACCATGTCATGAATGATCTAATATGTGACATCATCAGCAGTGCATTGCGGGTGCGCGAAATATAGTTAGTACAACTAACTATATAGGAGCAATTTCAATGGTTTTGTATGAGTGAATATCCAGCTAACTATAACACCCCTAAAACTTATAGATTTTTGAGTGAATATATATGTATATATATATATATATATATATATATATATATATATATATATATATATATATATATATATATATATATATATATATATATATATATATATATATATATATATATATATATCACGCTCCATGGGGATTGTCCACAAATATATATATATATGAAAGAAACATTAGTTGCATATCTTTGGATGGCATTACACAGTGTTTGCATAAAATGCTTATATTGTCACATTGATACATCCTGATGAGATCATTATTATATCAGCAGGCTGTTGTGATACCAGCAGTAAGTGTCCAACAAATATTTTTCTCTGTGCAATGCATAGTGCTACAGTGTCACTTTAGTCACTCAGTTCCCGGGCACTTTCTTCAAGTGTCAGTAATTTAAAGGCACGCTGTAAGCGGTCATCAGCTTCTCCTCCTGGTCCTCAGTCGTCTTGTTCAGGGGTTGTGTGACGGACCTGCCCTGCATTGTTCTCTTCAGTCTATTTTTCTGCAGGTGCAGACCATCATGTGTACTTCACTCAACAGCATAAGTAGATGTAGATGTCGTGTCCCTCTGACACTTTATGATGGGTTGTCATGGATCATGGAAATGGTCTGGTCTGTCCTCTTCTTGACTGCTGTGTTGCTCAGGTCATCTGGTGACAGATGGCCATCACTTTCTGGTACTGTCCTCTCAGGCGTTGGGGCGCTGGCTTGCATCTTCTCCCCTCCATCCATTCATGGCGTTGGTTCACCGTCTGTGGTCCAGTCCACCTCGAACTAAAAGAAACAGCTTTTATTTTTCTCGATATGACCATGTATCCATAATCACTTTAGAAGTCTTTGCCACATTGCAGGCAGTCCTAAATTCAGAGCACCAGGCCATTTCAGGCCTGTTCCATCAGTTGCTTTTACTAATAATTTTTTTTTTTTTTTGGCGCTCATTTACTCCACCTGGCCTCAAGTTGGAGGGTGGTATGGGGTATGCATATTATACTTCATTCCCAAAAATAACCTTTTCAGCATAAATGTAGTCACTAAGTGATCTCCTTTTATTTCTATGTATGCCCTGGTGGGTCCTAACCTTGGAGAGATGGCCTTACTGAAGTACTGCGCCCCAGTTGGCGCATCATTCTTCCCTGTTGGATACACCTCCATTAATTTGAAAAACATATCCACCCACACCAGCAAATATTTAAATCCATTCACTGAGAAGCAACATGCATCTGCGCATTCTTCCTCCCTTGTGCAATATCAGATGGTCCCTGCTCCAGTCTTGTAAGGGAAAGGAACATACTGCGTGGGGACACAGGCATCTCATCCTGGTAGGCCCAAACACTCTTCATTATTCGGCTCACATCCATCATCAATCCTCCCTCTATGTTCATCTGTTGTTGGAGACTATTGTGCTTCCTTTACATTAGCTTGCTACAATTGTCACTGAATGAGCTGTATTTTTGGAATGCTTTGTTCATTAGTCCCATCTGCACTGGCTGTAACATGCTTTCATTTAATGCAGTGTCAGCAATGGCATCACCTTTGGCTAACTTAGTATTAGCTCCTGTGTAGGCTTCACATTTTATTACCGCTATCCTGGTGTATATTAGTATTGCTGTAAATAAGATCCTTACTAAAGGACCAATTTTAATAAGGCGCCCTATTTCTGTTATGAATCTGTGATACTTCCACAGCTGGCCACAAATAAGAACTTCAAAGCACAATGTGAGTTAGTGTAAATGTTAACAGTTTTAACCTTGACTAGTATTCATGCTTTTGTTACAGCATACAGCTCATCTTACTGGGTAGATGTTTAAAGTGGCAGAGCTGCACTTCAGCTATTGCTATGGCATACCCTGCTCTGTAATCATTGTCTATCAGTCTGTTGGATGAACCATCAATGTACAACTCAAGGTCTGTCTTTACTAATAGTGTCTAATCTTGGCGTGGTGCAGTTTTCTACAATCTTACTTAGGGGTCATATCTGTTTCTAAGATAATGGATCTCATCAGAAAAACCTATTGCAGGTAATACGTTTGCCAAATTAACAGGTGGGACAACATGGTGCTATTAATAACCTGTGTGCCTGTCAGCAGAAAATTTTGTTTTGATCCAGACAACAACAACAATCATACCAAATGTGGCACCTAGACAATACAGGTATAGTCCAACACAATGAGAGCCGTCCTCTCCACCATCACAGCTGCTGACCCCTAATCACTGCAGGAAGCAAAGTCACATAGTTGTGTCCCACAGGTCTTTCTTTTCCAGCGGTGTCAGCATACCATTGGCAGCATCACTTCATTTGCAATGTTATTTTGCTCTGAAACAGAGATGGAAAGGCAGTTTGTAGTCCAGCAGTCCCCATGAAGGTGCAGTACACAATGTCTCTTTTAATTTCTTGAAACAGTTTGCAAGTTCATTTTGTAACAGCCATAGCATCTGCATTCATGGACCCATTGGTGGCAGCAGTTCATCATCCCCAGGAAGGACATCATTCCTTTCTTGGTGGGCAGGAGCTGATTGCCCTGAAACAATTTGATTCTGTCAGGTGATATGCGGCATGTACCATGGAATATCACAAAACCCAAGTAAGTCACCTCTTTTTGGCAGCACTCTCAAGAAGCCCACGCTGGACCCGGAACAGTTGAAAAATTTTAGACCTATCTCACTGTTACCCGCTCCTGCTAAGATTCTTGAGACACACCTCAATGGCCATCTTACCGCCTTCCTGGACTCATCTGGGTATCTTGACATCTCCCAGCATGGGTTCCGAAAGGCGCATAGTACGGAGACAGCTCTGACTATGGTGGCAAATAACATCCGTAGGAAGGTGGATGCTGGCCAAACTACTGTGTTGGTTCTACTAGACCTCACAGCGGCATTTGACACCCTGTCTCCCTCAACGCTTACATCTCGGTTGAGGGAGGCAGGGATCTCCGGCATGGCTCTGAACCTCCTGCACTCCTTTTTACAGCATAGGGAGCAAAGAGTCAAGCTTGGTGAGTTCTTTTCCCCTGCTATGTCCTTGCAGTGTGGGGTGCCACAAGGGTCGGCTCTCAGTCCGACCCTATTTAACATTTATGTCGCCCCCCTTGCAAGGCTAGTAAAATCTCAGGGGATGGAACTGGTGTCATACGCCGATGACACCCAGATTATGGTGTCACTGGCCCACTCAGTATCATCATCCGCCACCAACTTCAGGATCTGTATGCAGACAGTCTCTGATTGGATGCTTCAGAACTCCCTGAAGTTGAATGGTGACAAAACTGAGATCCTGGTCTTTGGCAAGGACCAGGATATCTGGTCGGATGAGTGGTGGCCGGCCTCACTGGGAACCTGTCCATCCCCTTCCCAGTCAGCAAGAAACCTTGGGGTAATCTTTGACACCTCCCTATCCATGAATCTGCAGGTCAACCGTACGGTGGCCACCTGCTGGGGAGTGCTAAAGATTCTCAGGAGGATCCTTCACTATCTCTCTCCCTCAGCACGCAAACAGGTGGCAGTAGCATTGATAGGTTCAAGGTTGGACTACTGTAATGCGCTCTATGTAGACTCCAACAAGGGGCTCATTCAGCGATTACAGGTAGTTCAAAATGCGGCTGCTCGCTTTGTCTTAGCACTTCCCAAAGCTTCATCTGCTACGATGGCCAGAAGGAGCCTTCATTGGTTGCCCATTCATCTCAGGATTTCGTTTAAGATCCTCTGTCTTGTCTATCGAGCTTTGGCAGAGGGCTCTTCTGACCCCCTTGGTGCCCTGCTGACCCGGTATCAGCCTGGTAGATCTTTAAGATCTTCTGAGATGAATCTGTTGGTTGTCCCACGTACCAAAAGCGTTCGTTGGGGAAACAGAGCTTTTTCCGTTGCTGCTCCCAAACTATGGAACTTGTTACCTCTTGAGATTAAGATGCAACCTTCTCTGTCTTCCTTTAAAAAGGCGCTCAAGACCTGGTGTTTTGTCAGGGCTTATCCGTAATTAGGATCAGTCTCTGTTATCTGGTATTATTTGGTTAGGGGCCTTGACGCCCATCTGGGCTTAGTTGCGCGTTAAAAATTGTTTTTCATTTCATTCATTTCATTCATTTCATTTCATTTCATTTCATTTCATTTCATTTCAGCACTGGCATTTTGACAATGAGGCTTCTCTTCTGGAGGTAGTTCAGCAGAGCTACAGTGTCTTTTTCACAAGCTTTCACAGGCCTCAAGTGATGGAGATGTCACAAGGAGGTTATCAGCATAGGTGATCCAAGTCTCTCTTTACTGCCTGCGCATTGACATTGGGGCTCACGGTGAACGAAGTGGACTGGGTATCCCAGCATGACGGCAAATAGGCTTTCACTCTGTAGATGGACTTTAATGCTAATACCCACTGAGGAGAGAAAGATACTCTGCCTCTACAGGTATAAATAATAATATAGTACTGGTGTCAGGCACAACAAGCTCTAAGGGAACCACAAGTTCATAAGATAATCACTTTGTGGGGACAGCATGTTATCACCACCCTCTCTTTTTAAAATGTTATTTATTTTGAATATCACTTTATGGTGAGGGCATTTATCCAAAATCTCTCAGTTCCCTAGATCTATAACTTTCTTGTTAGTTATGTGTATATCCATCCATTTCCTTTTCGTATGTAATAAACTGCAGTCTAACAGCATCATTCATCATCTGTCAACACATCCACACGTGCTCTACAGGGGGTGCATACAACAGAGCATCCTTACTGAAGCTGCAAGCAGCAAGTGCTCTGTTCTAACCTATCATTAGGTATTTGCGAGTAAATTCCATTTATTAAACAATATATATATATATATATATATATATATATATATATATATAATGTTGCAAAATTATATTTATTTACATTAAAGTTGTGAAATGTATCCCTTTACCTCCTACTTTAGTGGAAACATCTTCCACCTTAGTGGAAGCATGATATTCTCCTTGGGCATGTCTGATACCTTCATCCTGAAACACTGTGCAACAATAAAACTGATACCATACTCTTATCTACTCTCGGGTATATACGCTGCACCCCTTGATAATGTTATTCAGTTGAATAAACCCACTCTGCATATCTCCTACAAAGGTATTATTTCTCAAGAAAACAGTGATATCCTAAACAGATCTGTGGTTTCCAATCTAGTTCCAGGAAGGCTTAATCAAGGCTATAATTTCATTGAAACAACTATGTAAAATCTTTCATTCATTAAATGTAGTTAAATTACTAATGCCAATATCCAGAATATTACTACCATGAATTGAGCATTAATTTGACCCTAATTTTCCTAGGCACATGATGGCCTCAGACACCATCAGAGGCAAGTTTATTTTAACATTCTCATAAATGAGCAGCATTGTTTTTTTTAAATGCTATGAGCTTTTTTGTAAATTACCTGTAGTGTTTAATCCTATAATATTAGAATCAGGAAATTTAATTAACACAAAGGAATTTAAGTTGTTTAAACTACTCTTCAACATTACAAGCAGGTATTATATCTATGTTTTTCCAATTTAGAACAAGTTGCACTGGAGTTTGCATTTGCTTAACACTTGTTATTTGCTGTAAGCCAAAATAGAAGCAAATCTGCTGGAAAGGAATATGTTCTCAGTTCAATCAAACACAGCCCTGTACACACACAGAGTGGCTAAACACAGATAAAAATGCTCAAAAACTCCCTGCGTGGACAGACTTTACATTACTTGTACAGTACTGCAGACAATTCTAAAATTATTTCTCTTAATAAAAGCACCCACATTGTACGCTTAGGACCATGCTCTTATGTTATAGGAACAGCAGAAAAATCGAAAACTGCTAATTTTACAGCTTTTCTAGTGGGTACATTTTCTCCAGCAGAACATGTTGTGACAAACTCCTATAAAACAATATTTTCTTCAAGAATGTTTGCTAAGGATCACATGGCGTCTTTTCTGCATTCTACTTTTTACAATCCAAACTATGCAACATCAGCTCTAATAAGCACAGTCAGCTTATTTACATAGACTAGCTAATAAAAACTAGCAATGCCCAGGGGCGTGGCTTGAGCGCTGCACAAGATGACGGCTTAGCGTCGGAGCTCCGCTAAACGAGCACCGGCACCGGCGGATTCCTGCGCATTCACCGGACTTCCACTACTGAAAAGCCCTGAATCACTTGTGGGAGCATGAGGTGAGCAAATGGCTCTGCTCCTTACCTACTAAAACCAGCGATATGCGCTACTTTTCGCTGTGACGCGGTCTGCTTTTGCTGCAGCCGCCATTTTCTTTTTTGCCGCGATTTTCTACGAGCGAAAATTTCTTCATAACTGCCTCGTCTCTACTATCTACAATGCATTTGTTGTCTGCCTCCTCTTTCATCAACCTCCAAATCACTGTGGAATGCGTCTTCCGTCGCAGTTTTCTTCTTTTCCCATATTGACCTACAGATGTCATTTTAAATAACTCTGCTTCTTCTCTTCAATTTTCATATTCCTGGTTGGCGCCTTTTTCGACCGCATTTATTGTGCGCTCTGTTTATTGGTGTGCCACAGTGTTTTTCTTTGCGCAATGTTACTACAGCGGTTTTCCTAAGGAACATGGTTCTGATGTGCATCTACCATATTGAATGAACTGCGTGTCCTCGACATTGCTGTCTCTGTTTGACACCTTTTTTCACCGCTTGTAATGCAATATGCTGCTTGTTGATCTGCCACAGTGTTTTCTTTGCGCAATACGTCTACGGAGGTTTTCCTGAAGATGGAGATTGTGATGCACAGCCGCCTTATTAAATGATCCTACGTCTCCTCAGCTTTGCTGTTCCTGTTTGGCGCCTTTTTTGACCGCATTTTCTGTACGCATTCACTATTGCTGTGCCACAGTGTTTTTCCTTTGCACACTAATTCTACAGAGATTTACCTGAAGTCTGTAGGGGTACTAGTATCTATCCTCCTCTTTTTACATGGGGAAATTGCGTACCCTCAAGCTTACTTATTCTACGTTCAAACCACGTCATTCCTCGGATTCTGATTCTACGCCTCCAACTATGGAAGATCCTGCTTCTCATAAGCCTGACTTAGCTCCTGGGGCAATTCCAAAAACAATTTCCTCAAGTAAACTTTTGCAACCTGCTTCGACAAAACGCCTGAAAAAGGATCCACCCTCCCCAGGCTCCTCATCACATTCTGCATCTATGGATCTCATTCTTGAGGAAATTCATGCGCTCAAACCCTTCATGGCTGAGACTACTAAGACATTGCAATTTCTTCACGACAAATGGTCCTCTCTTGAATCGCGTGTACTTTTAGTGGAACAATCCACGGAGTCCTTCCAAGCCTCTTGCTCTAGGATTTCACTTTTGGAAAAAGATGTATCTCTCCTGAGGAGGCAGACAGAGGAGTTGGAAAATCGTAATCGCAGAAATAACCTACGAATTTATGGACTTCCTGAACATACAGAGGGATCCAATCCAACTGCATTTTTTCAAACCTTTCTGCCGAAAATTTGGGACCTTCCTCCATCCTCTTCACTCAACATACAACGTGCGCATAGACTTGGTCCTAAAATCTCCACCAAACCCTGTGGTGTCATTATGCTGTTCCTACAATATACGGATCTCCTGCAGGTTCTTTCAGCAGCAAAAGCTAAAAAGCAAGTTATGTGGGAAGGCCATCGGTTATATCTATCCCAGGATGTGGCTAAAGTGACAGTGGATCGTCGAAAACAGTTCCTTGATTTGAGACCACAACTACGAGCTCTTAATGCCAGGTTCGGTTTGCTTCACCCATGTCTCTTCAAGGTGACCTATAAGGATAAGACAACAACTTTTGATGACCCACTTGTCCTTCAAGAATTTCTTCGTCAGCAAGGAGCCGACGTCATGGACACTGCAAGAGCTGTTTAATTACGCATGACTGAGCTATTTGCTTTTTCGTTATCCTATCGTGTTATTTTATTGTTCTTTCTTCTCTGCTGATTTTGTCATGCTCTAGTATTTTGTATTTTGTATTTCGTACTTCTCTCTAATATTCTTCTTATTTTTATTTTTCTTGCAGATGCTCTTCCCTTTTCTTCACCCCGGTGTTATTCATCCGTCCAATTCAGTCCTATGCTGGTTCCTCAGGTGTTCGGTGGCGTGTGTTCCGTTGTTGATGTCATCATCTTCTGGCATCGTCACCCCCACTCTTTGTTCTGTATCTGTTGGTATGTTTCTATGTTCTTCTTATATTGATCTGTTTTTTCTACTATTATCTCTTTTGCTATCTCTTTTCTTCGCTCTTTTCTCTCCTTCTTTCTTCTTGCATTCTCGCTGTTTTCTCTTTGTTTATTTCTCTTACCTACACTTTGTCTACATTTCCTTCACCATTATCTTATTTCATCATCTCATTTTCTCTATTTTATCTACTTTTCCGTATCATTCTATTTTTGATTTACATTCCGAGTAGTTACTTGGAACGTTAAGGAGTTAAATAACCCCATTAAACGTCAACGAGTTCTGACGCATTTGACTAGGCTTAAAGCTGATGTAGCCCTCCTCCAAGAATCCCACCTTTCGGAAAAGGAGGCTTTAAAACTCAAACGTTGCTGGGTGGGTCATGTTTTTCACTCTCCTGCTTTGGGTAAGAAAAATGGTTCTGTTATATTGTGTCATAAAAAGTTAACTGTTTCTGTTATATCCCAAGAATGTGATGTTAATGGTCGTTGGGTTCTTGTAAATCTACTCATAGACAAGATACCAATAGTTATTTTTAATGTTTATGCTCCCACAGGTGTTGATAAATTGTTTTGGCCTGCTATTTCTGAAAAACTTGTTACGCTTGATGAACAAGAACAACCCCGACCTTAGAGAATACACTTTTTATTCCCCTACCCACCACTCCCAATCTCGTATTGACTACATTTTCCTTAGCAAATCCTTAGCTCAACTTGTCCTTCACTCAGACATTGGTTCTATTTTAATTTCAGATCACGCTCCCGTTTTTGTCGATATTGACCTTAACTCCTTCTCTCCTCACTCCGGACGTTGGAGATTTAATAATTCTTTACTCCTTGACTCTGATTTTTGTACCCAATTCACTGTTTTTGCCACTGAATTTTTTACACTTAATCATCTACCTGACTCTTCCTTTGTAATGGTATGGGATTCTTTTAAAGCAGCTGTTAGGGGTTTTGTCATTAATTATGTCGCTCAAAAGAAAAAGAAGTCGATTTCTAAGTCAACTCAACTTTTGGATAAAATTAAGAAGTTAGAATATGCTTATTATAATTCTGGCTCTGAAAACTCCCTTCGCGAGCTCATTTCAGACAAATTCGATTTTAATAAATTTACCACAAATGTTGCCTCTAATTCTCTACTTAAATGCAACTCTCGATATTATGGAGGTCAAAACAAAATGGGTAAATTACTAGCTAACTATCTTAAAATACGAAAAGAAAGGACAAAGATTGAATCTCTACAAGGCCCGGCTGGAATTTCTCTGTTTAAAGATAAAGATATATTAAATGAATTTGTTTCTTCCTATCAAAATGTATATACTCCTGAATCCCGTCCTGATCCCACTGATCTTCTTACTTATTTTCAAGACATCCCTTCCCCTCTCTCTTCTCATGTTTATTTTCACTCACTTGATTCGGATATCACCCTCTCTGAAATTTCACACGGCGTTTCTGTACTACGTCGCGGTAAGGCGCCTGGGCCTGACGGTTTCACTATTGAATTCTACAATCATTTTTCCTCCCTTCTCCTTCCTAAACTACTCCTGTTATTTCAATCTTTTGTCGATTCTGGATCTTCCCGGGGATCCTTTCAGGAAGCACTAATTTGTTTAATTCCCAAACCAGACAAAGACCATACCTTATGTAAAAATTTTCGCCCCATTTCCCTTGTAAATACAGATTATAAGATTTTCGCCAAAATTTTAGCTCTCAGATTAGATCCCCTATTACCAGAAATTATTGGCCCAGAACAATCCGGTTTCGTTAAAGGTCGTCTATCGTCAGATAACTCCTGTGTTTTCTTTGATATTTTAAGTAAAGCTCCCTCACTTTCTTATCCATTGGCTGCCATCTCTCTTGACGCCGAAAAGGCATTCGATAGAATAGGATGGGACTTCATGTTTCAAGCTCTTCGTTGGATAGGTTTTTCATCTAAATTCATTTCTCTTATTTCTTTACTTTATTCTAGCCCTCATGCTTCAATTTTTGCAAATGGTATGGCTTCCGATTATTTTCCCCTTCAAAGGGGGTGTACGTCAAGGTTGCCCCTTATCCCCTCTTTTGTTTGTTTTAGCTTTAGAACCCTTTTTGACAAAGATCAGACTTGATGAAAACATTTCTGGTTTTCATTTTGGCTCCCAACAACAAGTTAAATTATCAGTCTATGCTGATGATATTTTGTTATACTGTTCTGATCCACAATCCACTTTACCTTTCTTTTTAAATCAAGTTTCCTCTTTTTCTAATGTTTCTGGTTACCGTCTTAATATTGATAAATGTGAAATTTTACCCCTAAATCCTCTTTGTCAAAAACATCGCTTTGATACTTCTGGCTTCTCATGGCAACCTTCTAAGATTAAATATTTGGGTGTTTGGTTTGCTCCACGTCTCTCAGATACTCTTAAGTTTAATTTCGATTCACTTTCTGCAAAACTAAATGCGGCAATTACTCGCTGGAATCCTCTCTTCCTTTCATGGTGGGGCCGTCTTGATTCCATCAAAATGATGTTGGCACCTCTAGTACTCTATTCCATCTCAATGATTCCCATTTACAATCCAGACTATTACTTCAAGTCGATAGACTCTATTCTGCTCAAGTTTTTGTGGAAGGGTAAAAAATCTCGAATAGCTCTTTCTGCTTTAAAAAAAGATAAATCACTAGGAGGGGTTAAATTTCCTAATTTCAAATCTTATCATAATGCTTTTTCATTAAAGCAAGCTTTGCGTTGGCTCTCTTCTGACCTCCCATTTTATCCTCCTCTCTGGCTTAAGTTAGAATCTTCCTTACTTCATCCTTTTGAATTTAGCGAGGTTCTTTCCTTCACTTCTAACGTAACGTCTCTTCGCTCCCCCATCATTTCCCGTTCTCGTTCTCTTCTTCAACCATACTTACCATCCTCTTACCCATCTGCTTCCTCCACTCATATCCAACCTATTTGGCATAATAAACACCTCAAAATCCGTAATCGTTCATTATATTGGAAAACCTGGCACTCTCTTGGTTTAAAATGGATCTCTCAACTTCTTTTGGGTAATCAACCTCTTCCTTTTCAGGATCTCCAAAACCAATTCTCGTTACCCTCCTCTTCTCGTACACAATATATATCACTTCTTCCCTCTCTTACCCAATATCTTTCTTTACTCCCTGCTACAAATTCTATCCCTATTGCATATCTTCCTGTGTCCAATGCGCTTGATCACTCCACTTCTGCTTCTTTTCTCTATAAATCAATTCAATCTCCTACTGATCGCTCAAATCCAAGGTTGAGTTGGCTTGGGAAAAAGATTTTTCTCAAGTTTGGTCTTTCACTTTATGGGATCAAATTTGGTCAAAAATCCATAGTACCTCCAGAGCTGCTAACACTACTCAAACCCTATTTTCTGTTTATAATCGTACATTATTTACTCCATTACTTTTGTCATCGTTTTCCTCAGACACTCCTTCCACTTGTTGGTCCTGTCCCTGCTCTTCAGCTGATTTGAAGCATATGTTGTTCGATTGTCCTCTCATTTTTCGTTTTTGGCAATTGGTTTGGTCCCAGTTTAAAAAGATTTTCAATTTTCATTTTTCCTTCTCCATTGTTAACATTTTTCTAGGTTCTCTTTCTCCTATTTTTACCAATTCCTCCCACAACCATAAATTAATCGACCTTTTGATAGCCATTGCCTTACACCATATTACATCTCATTGGAAACAAGCTAATGACGTTTCCTTTAGTGCTTGGTGGAATGCAGTCAGTTTTAATCACCGTCTAGATACTAATTTTGTTTCCCCCATTTCCCTTGCAATTAAACGTGATCTTTTATGGCTTCCCCTTACTGAGTATTTATCCAGAGTTGTTACAATCCCACCTGCTTCTCAAGTCCGCACTGCTGAGGTTCAAAAACCACTGTGATTACATTTTCTTAATTGCATTTAATGTTTTTTCATATCACTTATGTGTCTTATTTTACAGGTTATACCTCATTCCTTCTGTTTTCATAAGCATTATTGTTTACTATATTTTTCTGTATCGTTTCATCAATCAGATTCACTTTTCTGTAAGAGAGATTTCTTGTTTTTTATAACTTATGATTGTTTCTTCATTTTCTGTCTTTGCTTCTTTATACTTCAATAAATTCAAACAAAAAAAAAAACTAGCAATGCCCTTGCAAAACTATGTAGCATGAGAATAACCTACAATAATGGTGTTATCACCTGCGCAAGCTAAAAAAAAAACATGAATACCCAACCACCAATTCCCTTAGCATGAGTGCATGAAGTGTTTACTTTTGCCCAAAAAAAGTAAGCAAACTTCTCCTTCTCTCCAAGCGCTGCCATCTCTTCTTTCAAAAAGTTTCAGAGGTCAAAATGTCAAAGGCAAACCTTGCTCTGAGCCCTGTTTGGCTTCTAAATGTGGAACTCGACCTTTTAATCCATTAACAGCTGTCCCATTTTGTGTGCAAGGCTTTCCCCAATTCAAAGTGATCCTGGATACTAATAGCTGACCAAGCAGACCCATTCCCCTCCTGTGTGCCAGCAAGTTAGAGGTAAGCGAATAACTTCTGCTTTTTTTATATTTATTTTTATTTGTGTGCAGTGTGCTTTCTAGCACCTAAAGAACTGGCATAATGCGCCCAAAACTATTGTGCATTAAGGCGTGCAATGTAATTCAGGTCTCTAGAGCTACTATTGCATTACTTTTGAAAGTCTTTGTATTTGACACTGCAGCCATTAGGCCATACTGCATTTTAAGTTTGTCACTAAGAGACAGTAATATTGGTGTTGTTAGATAAACTAATATTCACACTTTGTATGTGGTGCAACAACATATTTTAACCAGTTGGGGATAAACCTTAATGTGCACATTGAAATCTGGATATATACTTTACACATAATAACTTTCAACAGTGCTAAATATGCCAAACCAGTCTAAATCTATTGTTAGCAGTTTTTATTTTACAGCAGCTCATCATCTGAGCAGTCACCAATTACTCATATAATGTGAATGCTTTACACCCTGAAAGATAAATTCAAAAGGTCTCCTGCAATGGAAAAGTTGTCAGGTAAGAGATAGAATGAGTTGAAAAGAGGGAAATCAACAGTTATGAAGCAGTCAGAGACATCACACATAAACCAATTTACTTCTATCATGCATTAATGCGCTTTATTTTTTAAATAAATCAAGGAAACATAGAGGTTCAGTACTGAAGATCAATACCCTATTCAAATGCAGTGATTCATCCATGACATAACTACGCATATTTCAAAATCATTCCCTGTGTTTCGGTGCAACCAGCAAATCAGAAGCTCCACTCACTATATTCTGGGAGGGTTTCTTTTTGTGGTTAAATCAATACCCCCTCCTAGCATAGGGTCTCCTGAAAATGGATTTTATAAAACCCCCAAAGGGTCTAGCCATTTGTCAATATTTATTGACAAAAAGTAACTTAGGGCTAGATGTACGTAATTTAGATTTACCGATTCGAAAATACCGAATTTTACCGGTTCGGTATTTTCGAATCGGTAAATGCAATGTAGGTTAAGATTCGGTATTTAATGAATTGGTAATTATTGATTCGGTATTTGCCATTCATTCCTATGGGCCTGAAGGCCCATAGGAATGAATGTCAATTACCGAATCAGTAATTACCGATTCGGTAAAATTGGAAAAAAGTCAAGGGTGGCAGGGTGTCACTTTGACACCCTGCTGCACCCTGATTAGTGCTTGTGTGCACATGTGGCACACATACATGCCCTACATGCATTTACATAGGAATTCGTTATTTACCACCAACTAATAATTCGGTCGGTAATGGCCGACTTCGGCTGTTACCGACCGGTAATAGCCTACCTACATCTGCCCCTTAGTTACTTATCAGTCACCTGCTCCACTACTTCTTATATGTGTAGGTACACATACATTATTCTCTAACCCAGGCTCTCCTGCAGTGTATGCCACATATCAATTAGTGTATTGATACAGAGAATATTTTGAAAAACATTCTCTACAGTCCCCTGTCTATTTTAAATGCCAGTCAACGCCCCTTTTATTAATACTATGTGTTAAATACATATTTCAAAGACTGAAAGGTCACTTGCAGCAAGGTAAGTTAGTTTTTAGGTCGAGCCTGTCAATGCGCTTGCGCATTGAGCTTGCAAGAGATATTGGGGCTTAACCAGAGCTTAACCATCGGGCGATTTGATGCTGTGCCCGTGAAAAGCAAGCTCAATGCGCAAGCGTATTGACCTAAAAAGCGCGTGCACATCAAAGCCACCAGCCTCCCTACCACAGGCATCCCCCAGCGTGCGCTCTGCCGCAGGCATTTTTCCTCCTCTAATTTATTCACTGCCCACGGCCAGCCGGCCGTACTTTCACTTTGACGGCCGCCAGGCCGTCTCTCGCGTTTCTCCCCCACCCTCCCAGTGTACTTTTATTTTTTTTAGCTTGTTTAATTTGCCGCCCTCCCACCCTTGCTTGCCGTTCATTTCCCGCCCTCACACCCTTTCTTGCCTTTCATTTCCTATTTCTTGTTTAAATGTACAATCGACTATGCGTAAGTGCTCTTCCTCAGGCGTACTTTGAAATGGGTAAGTGCGGCACACGGCTTTCTGTTGACTACATTGATTGTCCATCTGCAAACAAATGGAAGCAACTTCGCTTCTTTGCGATTAGCTAAATGTGTGCAATATATTGGGTTGCGTTGTGAATACGAGCTGTCCTTAAGCACAGCCTTACACTGTTCTTCTGGCTCCTTGGCGTTAATTAGAGATGAAAAGGCGGCTGTTCTGAAGTCTGTCGCTGGTTCCCTCCCAATCGCTTGCTCCCCTGCTCCCCCGCCTCCCACCCCCATCCGCCTCGCACACCACATCAAAGCGTACTGTTTCCTGCTTGAGGCAGCCTGCTCACCCTGTGCCGTCTCTTCTTTCACCCCTTCCCCACAACCCCCACCCAGATCGCAGCCTGCCCAGCCTGTGCCGTCTCTTCCTACCCCTTAACCCTTCACCCTGCCCCACAACCTCTCGAGATCGCTGCTTGTATTTTTTTTGTTTGCTTTTGATATGTACTCTCCTGCTATGTGCATTAAAATAAAAGAGTTTCTATACCTGTTCTTTGTACACGTTCCTGCTAATAAGCACTCCTACTGTTCAGTTAAAATTCTATGTGATGGTTCATTTTTTAAATGTATTTAATTGCAAGGATAAGCAGCTAGGTCTTTATTTTTGTTGCTTAGGCTTGCGATGATTTTTTTTTACATTTAGCTACTGCAGCAGCCTGCAAGACAAGACCTCTTAGCTTCACCAATGCTTGTTTGTGCCTTTCTGCCCTCTGTTAGACTCGTTTTTTTGGGCCTTTCTGCCCTCTGTTAGACTCGTGGTTCCCATGTTTTTCTGCTCTTATGCCCTCTGTTAGACTCGTTTTTTGGGCCTTTGTGCCCTCTGTTAGACTCGGTTTTTGTGCCTTTGTGCCCTCTGTTAGACTCGGTTTTTGTGCCTTTTTGCCCTCTGTTAGACTCGTTTTTATGCCTTTCTGCCCCCTGTTAGACTCGTTTCTTGTGCCCTTCTGCCCTCTGTTAGACTCGTTTTTTGTGCCTTTCTGCCCTCTGCATCACCACATCATCACTCAGCGCTACCCCAGCATCACTCAGCACCACCACATTATCACTCGGCCCCACCACATTATCACTCAGCACCACCACATTATCACTCAGCACCACCACATTATCACTCAGCACCACCACATTATCACTCAGCACCACCACATTATCACTCAGCACCACTCAGCACCACCACCACAGCATCTCTCAGCACCACCACCACAGCACCACTCAGCACCACCACAACATCACTCAGCAGCACCACTCAGCACCACCACATTATCACTCAGCACCACTCAGCACCACCACAGCACCACTCAGCACCACCACTCAGCACCACCACAGCATCACTCAGCACCACCACAGCACCACCACAGCACCACTCAGCACCACCACAGCATCACTCAGCACCACCACAGCACCACTCAGCACCACCACAGCACCACTCAGCACCACCACAGCACCACTCAGCGCAACCACAGCCTCACTCAGCACAACCAAAGCATCACTCAGCGCAACCACAGCATCACTCAGCGCAACCACAGCATCACTCAGTGCAACCACAGCATCACTCAGCGCAACCACAGCATCACTCAGCGCAACCACAGCATCACTCAGCGCAACCACAGCATCTCTCAGCGCAACCACAGCATCACTCAGCGCAACCACAGCATCACTCAGCGCAACCACAGCATCACTCAGCACCACCACAGCATCACTGGTTCAAATATGTTCTCTCAATGATTCAAGCTTTATTACAAATGTCACAAAAAGATGTTAATATTTCACTTCAGTTCTTGGATTTTCATCACAATAAAATACACTGAACATAATCGTCACAAAAGTTATTTACAAAAGTTTAAGCTATTGCCATTATAAATTACAATCACTTTTATTTAAGTATTAATTATTTTAAAAAATTAAAAGCCATTGTTGTTTGTAATATCAATACATCTAAGTCACGTAAATACAAAACATGTTGCATTACAAATGCTATAGGTGTCACATTTGCGAAAATTATAACTATTGGCATTGCAAATGACAAAGCTATTAATTTAGCTATTTTCAAAAACAACACATAAATAAAAAAATTGTCATTTACAAGACCAATAGCTCAAACTTTCCTAATGCGAGACCTATTGCCTTGCAAATGCTTGTTTAGCTTACATCTCACTTACCAACTGGTGACATCACAGTCCTTCAATATGTCCTCTTTCTGACACCATTTTGATGGGGAAATACTGGCACCCTTCCAGAAGCAAATGAATGTAACTCACCAGACATAGCAGGTTTGCTCAGAAACAGAGTGACATTTATTTATTGGTACCAAAAGCATGCGTCATTGCTGATCAGCAAGGAAGAAGTCAGATCTGCCACCTTAGGGGCTCTCAGACCGCTTCTTCCCAGAGTGACAGATTTCAGAGTGCTATACCTAAAGTAATGCCATGTCAGACGAACTAGAATTAGCCACCAAGCCAAATATGGCTGAAATGGATGTGCAATGTCTGCACCATGCAAACTATAAGCAGCCAGATATGGGCAGACCAGAAAGGCTGGCTCAGCACTGTGTAAGCAACTTGCATAAACAGATTAAGAAATATCATGTAGTCAGGACAAGCAAGGTGGCCTCTAAAAGGGTAAAGAAATAGCTTGTTGAAGCTTGTCCAGTCAACGTCAGATAGGAAGCCCTTTTGAGCTCCAGGCCTCATGTTAATGTGATCTATCAAAGCATGATATAGTTTGAAGTGCATACACATGAATGTGTATGGATATTCATATATATTTTGTAACAGGGTCAGCAAGGGCAGGGTCAAAGAAGTGGCTAAAAAACGAAATATTATGTAACTATTTTGTTGGCCTTTCAACGACAATTAACTGCATATAAATATAATGCACCCACATTAGGTGATAAATAAGTGCACCTGAAAACTATTTGTTGTAAAAGCATTTTTGTGGTAGGAAAGCCCGGTTGGTGAATGCAATTGCTTTAGGTGTTTGTGGGTCTAACTGGACATTCACTGATTTGAATCCTGTTTGGTGCCCTGGAGAATAATGGCATGCACTTATAGTGCTTAGAAGGCCAGGCCTGTGACAGAAAAAACAGATGATATGTATGTCATTCATTTAAAACAATCTATTAAACAAATTCCAGATTTGGTCAAAGTCTATCCTGGCTCCCAAGCAGCCTTCAGCTTTGTCCATGTAGGCACCTGGAGAGAAGGATTGTTTCTTCTTTAACTGCCTCTCACTTCTCAGTGGAGAAGGTCCCTCTTCTCCCCTTTCAACCTGCAGCAACCCGACCTTTTTGGAACGTTTTTTTTTTTTAACTAAAAGTATGGTCGCTATTTTGATCAAATTAAAAAAGCATTAGAATGTCGTACCCCTTTCCCCTGTCCATTTCGACCTCTGGAACTAGATCATAGAGGTGAAACTTGGCACCAGAGCTCTATCAGAAAGCAAACACCGCATCAACCACCACCAGCTCCCTCGGTGCCTTCTTAGGACTCTAGTCTTTTTACGCGTAGACCACATTCTCCTATTGTCTGAACACCTGCACACATTCAAAACACATTTAAACACTGGCTACTTACAATCTAAGAGTTTTCTCAGCTCCGGTAACCACTATGGGCCGAGTCTCTCACATAAAGTATTCTTCCCGTCCCGTCCCAGAGTGCTCACAATCAAAGTAAAAGTCAGAACCCGGCTCAGTAGAGGACCTGAGGCAAACACAATTTCAGAGGAGAGCAAGATGTGTCCAATGCGGAGCATGGAAGTGTTGAAGGTGCCAGGAAGAGAAAAAAATAACGGGATAGAGTTTGAGATCATCACAGAGGAATTTGTCTCAAAAAACCCTGTTCAGAAAGTCATAATTACTTGTTCCATGAAGCATCACAGATGTCAAAGGATTCAGGAGTGAATAAACACCGTCAGAGTTACCACAAGGAGCATTGAGGAAATTGACAAAAGATGGCATGATATGTGCTCCAGGACATAGGAGAAGGCAAGCAGCAAGAGACATCTGGCACTGGAGAGAGGCCACCTACAAAGCCACCACTCACACTACTGGAGGAAGCCCATCAACCAATCCTTGCACACGAGGCAGTCTGTGGAGTGACTGACATTGACACATCTGCAGCATCACCTGTTATTGGGTCTCAGTGCCCCTAGCCACTATTATAGCAGAGCGTATTTAAATACTCATGCACGTGCCCTGGATTGTCTTGCATTGCAAAATACCACAAGACATGTGAAAAGAGTCACAATAGCTCACACCACCATTCTGTAAGAATGCACTGCGGGAGTTGTAGAACTGTGAAAACGGCAACAATGATCATGAACTGTTGTATCAAGATAACGCCCTGCACCCATGTGTCCAAAGGGGTCATTGCAAGCCAGTAACTCCCAGGTCCCACATCACTCCCATCTGACGTGCAATGAACAGTCACATTCCATGCCACAGAAATAAATGCATTTCTTCCACAGATAACCTTCCACCACTGATTGAGGAAGCTGGGGGGCAATAAGAGAAGCTCTCGGAAGGACACAGATCAGACCACGGTGGAGTAACACCAAATACTATCTCTTTGCCACAAAGTTATAAACAAGCATTTGCAATGCAATAGGTCTCGAATTAGGAAAGTTTGAGCTATTGGTCTTGTAAATGACACATTTTTTATTTATGTGTTGGTTTTGAAAATAGTGAAATTCATAGCTTTGTTATTTACAATGCCAATGCTTTTAACTTTTGTAAATGTGACACCTATAGCATTTGTAATGCAACATGTTTTGTATTTACGTGACTTAGATGTATTGATATTACAAATAACAATGGCTTTTAATTTTTTTAAATAATTAAAACTTAAATAAAAGTTATTGTAATTTATAATGGCAATAGCTTAAACTTTTGTAAATAACTTTTGTGAAGATTATGTTCAGTGTATTTTATTGTGACGAAAATCCAAGAACAGAAGTGAGATATTAACATATTTTTTGTGACATTTGTAATAAAGCTTGAAACATTGAGAGAACATATTTGAACCAGTTGTTGTTGAATGGTTGCACAGATTGATGCTGTAGTGGCGCTGAGTGATGTTGTGGTGGCGACGAGTGATGCTGTGGCGTTCAGTGATGCTGTGGTAGTGCATAGTGATGTTGTGGTGCCCCTGAGTGATGCTGTGGTGCCCCTGAGTGATGCTGTGGTGGTGCGATAGATAGATAGAGTGAGAGTGAGAGTGATAGATAGCTAGAGGGAGGGTGAAAGATAGATGGAGTGAGGGCGATAGATAAATAGAGAGAGGGCGATAGATAGATAGATAAATAGAGTGAGGGCGATAGATACATAGATAAATAGAGTGACAACGATAGATAGATAGACAGAGTGAGGGCAATCAATAGATAGAATGATGGCGAAAGATAGAGTGAGTGCGATAGACAGATAGAGTGATGGGGATAGATAGACAGATAGATAGAGTGAGGGTGATATATAGATAGAGTGAGGGCGATAGATAGACAGATAGATAGAGTGAGGGCGATAGATAGAGTGAGGGTGATAGATAGAGTGAGGGCGATAGATAGACAGATAGATAGAGTGAGGGCGATAGATAGATAGAGTGAGGGAGATAGATAGAGTGAGGGCGATAGATAGATGGAGTGAAGGCGATAGATAGATAGATAGATAGATAGGTAGATAGATAGATAGAAGATAGATAGATAGATAGATAGATAGATAGATAGATAGATAGATAGATAGATAGATAGATAGATAGATAGATAGATAGATAAAGTGAGGCCGGTAGAGTGAGGGCGGTAGAGTGAGGGTGGTAGAGTGAGGTTGGTAGAGTGAGGGTAGTAGAGTGGTAGAGTGAGGGCGGTAGAGTGAGGGCAGTAGAGTGGTAGAGTGAGGGCAGTAGAGAGAGGGCAGTAGAGTGGTAGTGTGAGGGCGGTAGAGTGAGGGCGGTAGAGTGGTAGAGTGGGTAGAGTGGTAGAGTGAGGGCGGTAGAGTGGTAGAGTGAGGGCGGTAGAGTGGTAGAGTGAGGGCAGTAGAGTGAGGGCAGTAGAGTGGTAGAGTGAGGGTGGTAGAGTGAGGGCGGTAGAGTGGTAGAGTGAGGGTCGCGTGAGGGTGGTAGAGTGAGGGCGGTAGAGTGAGGGCAGTAGAGTGGTAGAGTGAGGGCGGTAGAGTTGTAGAGTGAGGGCGGTAGAGTGGTAGAGTGGTAGAGTCAGGGCGGTAGAGTGAGGGCATGAGGGCGGTAGAGTGGTAGAGTCAGGGCGGTAGAGTGAGGGCAGTAGAGTGGTAGAGTGAGGGCGGTAGAGTGGTAGAGTGAGGGCGGTGGAGTGAGGGCGGTAAAGTGAGGGGGGGTAGAGTGGTAGAGTGAGGGTGGTAGAGTGGGTAGAGTGGTAGAGTGAGGGCGGTAGAGTGGTAGAGTGAGGGCGGTAGAGTGGTAGAGTGCGGGCGGTAGAGTGAGGGCGGTAGAGTGGTAGAGTGAGGGCGGTAGAATGAGGGCGGTAGAGTGAGGGTGGTAGAGTGGTAGAGTGAAGGTGGTAGAGTGAGGGGGTAGAGCGGTAGAGTGAGGGCGTGAGGGCGGTAGAGTGAGGGCGTGAGGGCGGTAGAGTGAGGGGAGTAGAGTACCCACAGAGTAGGATCTCTAGTCAGGGCCACTTCTGCCTGCTGGCTAGGTTAATTTCATCATGAAGAGTCAAACGTCACAGAGGGCTCTGCCAGTCCTGACCTTCTGGATTGAGTGTGAAGTCAGTAAAGAAGATCCTGGTCAAAAATAAAGCAGCAAGACCTAGCAGGGAAGGACCCACCTGTTAGAGCTATGCACTGGTCGATTCTGGCACCTGTGACCATCTCTCATCAGCTCTTCTGAAAAGAGCCCCATAGCTGGTAATGCAAACTTTGAGAGGTTCAGTTTGTTCTTGACTTCAATACAAATGGGCGTAGGTTGTAACAGCAAGCATTGGGGGCAGTGCGGTAATCAAAAGGTGGGGGCGTGCGGTTATCTGAAAGAAAATACCACAATGCAAAAACAGCCTTTCGGCAACCAACAATAAAAAAGCATTGGTAAGACCAATAGGGCTTGCCTTTTGCATCCACTGGCTTTGCTAACGATTGCTGCAGATGCTGTTAAGCATCAGCAAAATGCTTTACAGCGACGTATCAGCAAAAAAAACAAAAGCAAAGGTGAGATGATGCAGCTGCTGTTGCTAATCACGGCATGACACGGGCGCCATATACCATTTTCTTTTAACTGATTGGTCTTAGATGGCAGACGTCACGTACTTCGGCAAAGCGAGCAATAGTGTTATTGATGTAGTGGAGCTAAATGGCAACTGTTGGACCTTCCAAATAAAAAAGTGGGGAAAAACATATGATTGTGAGGGTAGGACGGCAAATGGGAATGGGTTTGAAGGGAGGAGGGAATATAACATGAAAATAAAGTCATGGGGGAAGTGAGTGGGACAAAAAGCACACAGGAGAGGCACCAAGAGTGCAGGGGTCAGTGAGTGATGAGAGGGAAACAGCACACTAAGACACAATGGCGGAAGCTGGAAAACACATACACTCTAGGACTGCTGAAAGAAAAACAAAATAGTTCCCTAAATGTTAACAGTAAAAGTATACAAGACATCCAAACAAAAAGATGGTAAACATACTCCTGGGAGAGACAAACAGAAGAAGGCGTAGACATGTCATCCAAAGAGAAGCAAGCAATTTCTAATTTCTAATTTCTAATTTAAAATACTTCTAGAGCGCAGCGTACACCTTGCGGTTTCTTGGCGCTGGGGGGATCAGCAACTGAGGGGGAAAAGACCAGGGAGAGGTGAAGGGGATATTGAGGGAGTTTAAGTGGGGGAGGCCTGGCTGAAGAGGAACGTTTTCAGATCTCTGCGAAAGGGGAGATACTGAGTGGCAGAGCGGAGGTGGTCAGGAAGTGAGTTCCAGAAGGTTGGAGCCAGGGTGGAGAAATTGGCCCCGCCCCACTTTTTGCGAGTGAAGCGAGGGATCTGGAGGAGGGACTTGGAGGAAGACCGAAGTTCTCTTGCAGGTACATAAGACTTGATTAGTGAGGAGATGAAGGCGGGGGCAGTGCCCTGGCGGGCCTGAAAGACCATGCAGCCGATCTTGAATAGGGCCCGTTCCTTTATAGGGAGCCAGTGAAGCTCCCTGAGAAGGGGGGTGGAGTGGTGATAACGAGGGAGGCCGTACACCAGCCGGGCTGCTTGGTTCTGGACGGTCTGGAGTCTACGCAAACTGTATGCGGGGATACCGTGGTAAAGAGCGTTTGCGTAGTCCAGTTTCGATATCACAAGTGCGGCCATAATGATCTTAAGTGCCTGGGGGGAAAAGAAGCGGGAGACAGTGCGGATAGTGCGGAGAGAGAGGAAGCAGGAGGACACCACAGAACTGATTTGTGAATGGAGGGTGAGTTGGCTGTTTATTTTGACACCAAGTGTTTTGACCGTGGTGGAGGGGGTCGGTGCAGAGCCAAGAGAGGGGGGCCAGAAGAGAGAGTTCCAGGGACTGGACGAACCACCAGTGAGAACCAGCTCGGTTTTATCCGGGTTCAGCTTAAGGTGGTTGTGGTTCATCCAGTCCCTGATGAATGTCATAGTTGACTGGAAATTAGAGACCGAGAGAGGAGAAGGGGACAGATCAAAGATGAGCTGGAGGTCATCCGCGTAATTATAGACGGTGACCTCCAGCTGCTGTAGTGCAAAGATGAGAGGAAAGATATAAAGGTTGAAAAGTAAGGGGGAGAGAGAGGATCCCTGGGGAACACCACAGGTGACAGGGAGGGGAGTGGCCGTGAAGTCGCCTAGCCGGACCGCCTGAGTGCGTTCCCTCAGAAAGGAGGAGAGCCAGATCAAAGCTGATCCCCCGATGCCGGCCGCCTTGACACGGGTAAGTAAGATGGTGTGGTCCACCGTGTCAAAGGCGGCGGAGAGATCAAGGAGGACCAGTGCCTGGTGTTTGTTTTCATCCATACCCTTTCTGAGTTTGTCCAAGACTGAGACCACGACTGACTCGGTCGAATGCCTGGGACGGAACCCGGCTTGGCGGGATGCCAGTCCCCCATTTGCCTCAACATGGGCGCTGAGCACCGCGGTAACGTGGCGTTCCATCACCTTGCCCAGAAAGGGTAGCAGGGAGATGGGGCAATAGTTGGCCGAGATAGAAGAGTCAGCGCCAGGTTTTTTCAGGATGGGCACTATGGTAGCTGCCTTGAGCGCAGAGGGCACTACGCCCTGTGCCAGGGAGCTGTTGAGGAAGGCAATGGGGGGGTCAGGGCAGCTGGAGTAGCTTTGCTGCAGGACTCGTGCTGGGCAGACGTCCGCGGGAGACCCCGACTTCACTTTAGGGAGTATCTCCAGAAAAGAGTCCTGAGTGAGGGGGGGGATGGAGGTAAGAAGGTAAGGGAGGGGAGGGGGGGAGGGATCGACGAAGGCAGAAGAGGGTGATCAACTTGCACTACTTGGTAAAAGAGACCTAAAATAGAGCGGCAGTGAAAGTGATCGACGGTGAGACGGCCGGCCGCGCGGCCGTAAGAAGCGCACTGTGGTGAGGGAGGGGGAGGGGCAGTTTTGAGAGGCGCACAGGGACAAACATGGGTGCATGGTAAGGAGAACAAGCTCTTGGCATTGCTGTGGCGGGGCGGGGGAGCGCATTCCTTTGAAGTTTGATGCGGGGGAGCGCATTCCTTTGAAGTCTGGTGCCGAGGCCGATGGTGTTTGATGTGCACGTGCCTGAATCGCATGAACTGTACGCAATCCGCAGCTAGGTACACTTTTCGGACTGCTTAGTATAATCTCGACAAACATGCATTGCTAAAGCAATGCTGTAGGTCGAGACCTAACAAGCAGCAAAGTGCTCCACCTCATCTGCAGACATGTGTCACACCAACCAAGTTTTACTATGAGAAGACCACAAGCAGATGCTGCTACAAGGTGACACTGAACCATGCCTGGTGCCACATTGCACTCAGGGCTAAGCAAGGCAGCATGCGTCCATTGTGAGGGAGAGTAATTTGTTAATGGGTATATGTGCTATGAGAAGGAAATGATTATAAAGCTCACAATCCTTAGTTCATTATTCATATATCAAATGGAATGGAATTCCGATAACGAACAAGACTCCTCCATGCTAACTAGTTACGCAACCCTCAGCATTTGATGTATAAATAATGAACTAAGGATCATGAGCTTTATAATCATTTCCTTCTCATAGCTCATATACCCATTAACAAATTACACTTTTAAGGTTAAATGATTCATATCTTAACGAAACAAGGTTTAGGACCACTGTTTTTTGTACCACATTGCGTCCAGGTCCAGGACCATAATTGGGTCAACCCCATTTTTTGAAATGGCTCCATTGTGAGGGAGGGCGTTATTCTGTAGTGGGGGAAATTCCACTGTTTGGAAAAATCTATGTTGGTTGTGCACCACGAGCTGTTGACTATGGAGGCTCTTAGAGGTAAAGTGGATACATGGTACAGCAACATCAGCAATGGCTTCAGTAATGTATCGCCAGCATGGACTCTAAGGGCCAGATGTAGGAGCCCATAATACCGTTCGGAAACGGCCGATTTTGGCCGTTTCCGACCGGTATTAGGGGTTTCAGATGTAGGGCATGCATTTACAGAATCAGTATTTTACCGATTCTGTATTTACCGATTCGGTAAAATTACCGAATCGGTAAATACAGACTCAGTAAAATACCGATTCTGTAAATGCAGATGTAGCTGGCACATGTCAGAGTGCCACAGGGCTTTAAGAATCGGTATTTTACCACCCAATCCAATTGGGTGGTAAAATACCGAAGCCAGGTGTGCATGCACTTCTGTGCATGCACACCTATGCCATGTGACACACATACATGCCCATAGGGCATGTATGTGTGCCACATGGCACACAAGCCTGTAATTAGGGTGCTAGAGGGTGTCAAAGTGACACCCCCTGCACCCTTTCAAGAATAGGTAATTACCCAATCGGTAAATACCGATTCGGTATTCCACATTGATTCCTATGGGCTTCAAGGCCCATAGGAATCAATGGGGGATACCGATTCGGTATTTACAGAATCGGTAAATATCGAATCTTACAGATTCAGGGCCCGATGTAGGTGCCCTAATACCGGTCGGAAACGGCCGAATTCGGCCGTTTCCGACCGGTATTACGGTTTCCAGATGTAGGGCATGCATTTACAGAATCGGTATTTTACCGATTCTGTATTTACCGATTCGGTAAAATTACCGAATCGGTAAATACAGACTCGGTAAAATACCTATTCTGTAAATGCAGATGTAGCTGGCACATGTCCAGAGTGCCACAGGGCTGTAAGAATCGGTATTTTACCACCCAATCCTATTGGATGGTAAAATACCGAATACAGGTGTGCATGCACATGTGTGCATGCACACCAGTGCCATGTGACACACAGACATGCCCTTAGGGCATGTCTGTGTGCCACATGGCACACGTGCCTGAATTCAGGGTGCTAGAGGGTGTCAAAGTGACACCCCTGCACCCTTGCAAAAATCGGTATTTACCGAATCAGTAAATACCGATTCTGTAATCAGACCCCCCAGGATATAGCGGCATGGATTGGCAAATTTAGCGGCACAAAAATGAAAATTTAGCGGCACAAAAATGGAAATTTAGCGGCATTTAGCGGCATTTTATTTTGGGTTTTTTGCAACACCAAACACAGATATCTTACTGTTTGAGTTATTTGACAACATGGAGCTATGTACATTTTGTTTATTTACAATTCAACCCATTTGTTTTAGGTAAAAGGCATGTTAATCTTGGCCATGTACGTTCAGTTCTTCAGAGCACTCCAAGTCTAGACCAGTATTGTGTTGCTGGTTATAATGTAAAAACAATAATGCCCGGATCGATTGTTCTGAAAGGGACCGTCGTCTGGAAGAGAGAATAATTTTGTATATGCTGTTGCTCCTTTCAGCATCTGCAGAGCTTGTTACACAGTCTTTGTACACAGCTGCAAGTTGGGAAAGAGCTGGAATGCGGTCAGCCAGCCCACGCCAAAAGAGGTCGGTGTCAATAAGTCCAGAAACAGACACCTGCACTGCTTCTGGCCCTACATTTTCAAAGTACAGGCGAAGCTCCTGATCGGGAACTTCGCTGAAACCAGGGATGGCTGAATAGGCAGTCTTGTCATTAGGCAGGATGCAGAGCCGCGCAGGGTTAAAAATGCGCACTTGTTTTAAGAATTGTATGCCTGGCTGGGCCTCCCCCATGTATTTGGCCACCTTTTCTAATGAATGTTCAAAAGCTTCATTAAGCTGGGCTGTTATTTTTTTTTTCTGTGCCAGACTTAATTTTGCCCCTGCAGTGGTCCGTAGAAATGGCTCTAGTGACTCCACAGTGAGGACTGAATTGTTGGTTAGGTTCATGTGGAGGTCCTCTAAATAATCGTATACCTTCATGGTCACTGGTGTCTGGCTCTGGAATAACTCCATCAGGTTCAAAATGCTTTGGCATTTTTCTGCCACAATGTCCAATTGGACTTTTATGCACTCCCTTTGGTCGGTGTTAAAAATCTTCTGTAGGTTTTCAAGGGAGTCTGGGGGAGACTTGCTGAGTTGCATCTCTGACTCCACAAACCCAGCATAGGCCTCAAAGTGCTTGCAGTGGTACTGGACAGCGGCAAACCAGGAATTCCAGCGGGTACTGCAAGGATCAGGTGCCACCCGTGCCTTCATCCCATGGTTCTCTGCAAGATGGTGCAAGTACCTTCTCTTTCTGCTGCCGGCCATGTAAAAGATGCGGGAGAAGTACAGCAGGAAAGCATTTAGCTCCACAAAAGGCTTCCTAAATGACTCTCCAACAAGATTCATTATGTGTGCCAAGCAGGTGATGTGGATGGAGTTTGGGTACAGATTCCTCAACACTGTGTTGAATGCCTTGAGCATGTATGCCGCGTTGTCAGTGTTGAAGGAAACAACGTTCTGGAAGTCTATGCTGTACTCTGTGAGCACCTTTACAACCGCTTGCGCTACAGTCCCATGGTTGCACTGGGATAGGAAGACTGTGTCCACCAGGTAGGTATGGATCTGACGAGCACCCTGCGGAGAGACTGCTGCAACTAGCACATTCAAAACACACCGCCCTTCGACATCTGGTGTTTCGTCAAAGATAACGCTGATCTTCTGATCTTTCAAGAGCTCTTTCAGCTCGTTCTTGGCACTTGTATATCTCTCTGGGAGATACCGTTCTTGCAGCTGATGACTCCCAGGTATCGCTCCACCATTCCGTACTCGCTCGTGCAGGAACTTGCGCAACACAGGGTGGTCCGTTTTGCTGAGCGGAATGTTCAACGCGGTGCAGACGTTAACCCACTCAGTTATCATTTCGTGGTTTGCGACACCGGCAGCTGTACTCTTGGTGAATAGCGAGTTCACTGTCATCTGCCGTGCACGTTTCGGCGAAGATTGAAGGTCAGGATCATCTGAACAGCGCTTCAAATGTTTTTGGGACCGCACATGCATATCCACAGTGTGTTTCCGGATGTGGTCCACCGCCACATTGCACACACTGCAAAACAGCACCCCACCATCAGCGTGCATCACATTGCTGTAGTCTCTGGCCCGGTCTGCTGCGGTTATCTGGGTGGGCAGATGTGATCTGTGCTTCACACCCTTTGCAAGCTGCACAAACTTATCCATTCAGCTTTTCTTGTGGTGGCTTGTGGCTCACTTGTAAAACAGAAGATCTCCCGGTTGTGGCGCAGTCAGTTAAGTCACCTACAAAGATAGTTGGTATTACTAAAGGCACCTCAAAGGGGGGAAAGGCAATTGTTGAAAGGAAAGTTCAGAAAGCGCCGGTGCTCAACGATAAGAAATGCATGCAACCCTGGAGCACAAGTAAAGTGACAAACGTGATGGGCCATAACTGCAATGGTAACTGCCAGTCCCCGAACGGTGTTGAGCAAACAGACAGAGAAAACAGCAATTGCCCCAAACCAAAATAAACAAATAAGAAATTCTCCTGAGGTGCCCACAACCCCAAACTTACCAGTGCGCTGCGGCAGCTGACCCAATTTGGGCTCTTTCAACAGCAGATCCTTCCCAGTGATGCTCTGTAAAAGAAACCAAGTAAAGAGTTAGGAAACTCACCAGGTGCCCACAACCCCAAACTTACCAGTGCGGAGCGGCACCCGGCCCAATGGCAAGTAAAAATTAATGCCAAAGGGTCAAGATTCAGGACATAAATTCAGTACAGTGCAGAGAACACAACAATTCCCCAGAACCAAAACAAACAATTATGAAATTCCCCACAGGTGCCCTCAACCCCAAACTTATGGGCACCCCCAAACTTACCAGTGCGCTGCGGCAGCTGACCCAATTCGGGCTCTTTCAACAGCAGATCCGTCCCAGTGATGCTCTGTAAAAGAAACCAAGTAAAGAGTTAGGAAACTCACCAGGTGCCCACAACCCCAAACTTACCAGTGCGCAGCGGCACCTGGCCCAATGGCAAGTAAAAATTAATGCCAAAGGGTCAAGATTCAGGACATAAATTCAGTACAGTGCAGAGAACACAACAATTCCCCAGAACCAAAACAAACAATTATGAAATTCCCCACAGGTGCCCTCAACCCCAAACTTATGGGCACCCCCAAACTTACCAGTGCGCTGCGGCAGCTGACCCAATTCGGGCTCTTTCAACAGCGGATCCTTCCCAGTGATGCTCTGTAAAAGAAACCAAGTAAAGAGTTAGGAAACTCACCGAGTGCCCACAACCCCAAACTTACCAGTGCGCAGCGGCACCTGGCCCAATGGCAAGTAAAAATTAATGCCAAAGGGTCAAGATTCAGGACAAAACTTCAGTACAGTGGCAGTAAAAAAAAAATCAGGCCAAAGGGTCAAGATTCAGGACATAAATTCAGTACAGTGCAGAGAACACAACAATTCCCCAGAACCAAAAAAAACAATTATGAAATTCCCCACAGGTGCCCTCAACCCCAAACTTATGGGCACCCCCAAACTTACCAGTGCGCTGCGGCAGCTGACCCAATTCGGGCACTTTCAACAGCAGATCCTTCCCAGTGATGCTCTGTAAAAGAAACCAAGTAAAGAGTTAGGAAACTCACCAGGTGCCCACAACCCCAAACTTACCAGTGCGCAGCGGCACCTGGCCCAATGGCAAGTAAAAATTAATGCCAAAGGGTCAAGATTCAGGACAAAACTAGTACAGTGACAGTAAAAAAAAAATCAGGCCAAAGGGTCAAGATTCAGGACATAAATTCAGTACAGAGAACACAACAATTCCCCAGAACCAAAACAAACAATTATGAACTTCCCCACAGATGCCCAGCCCAAAATTTAGCCCGGCCGGGGGCCCGCCGCGTGCCCCTTGTGCGGCGGGCCCCCACAACAGATACAATAAATACATTTGGCCCGCCCGGGGGCCCGCCGCGTGCCCCATGTGCGGCGGGCCCCCACAACAAGGCCAAGAAAAGAATTATGGCCCCCGGGGGCCCGCCGCGTGCCCCATGTGCGGCGGGCCCCCACAACAAGGCCAAGAAAAGAATTATGGCCCCTGGGGGCCCGCCGCGTGCCCCTTGTGCGGCGGGCCCCCACAACAGATACAATAAATACATTTGGCCCGCCCGGGGGCCCGCCGCGTGCCCCATGTGCGGCGGGCCCCCACAACAAGGCCAAGAAAAGAATTATGGCCCCCGGGGGCCCGCCGCGTGCCCCTTGTGCGGCGGGCCCCCACAACAGATACAATAAATACATTTGGCCCGCCCGGGGGCCCGCCGCGTGCCCCATGTGCGGCGGGCCCCCACAACAAGGCCAAGAAAAGAATTATGGCCCCCGGGGGCCCGCCGCGTGCCCCTTGTGCGGCGGGCCCCCACAACAGATACAGTAAATACATTTGGCCCGCCCGGGGGCCCGCCGCGTGCCCCATGTGCGGCGGGCCCCCACAACAAGGCCAAGAAAAGAATTATGGCCCCCGGGGGCCCGCCGCGTGCCCCTTGTGCGGCGGGCCCCCACAACAGATACAATAAATACATTTGGCCCGCCCGGGGGCCCGCCGCGTGCCCCATGTGCGGCGGGCCCCCACAACAAGGCCAAGAAAAGAATTATGGCCCCCGGGGGCCAGCCGCGTGCCCCTTGTGCGGCGGGCCCCCACAACAGATACAATAAATACATTTGGCCCGCCCGGGGGCCCACCGCGTGCCCCTTGTGCGGCGGGCCCCCACAACAGATACAATAAATACATTTGGCCCGCCCGGGGGCCCGCCGCGTGCCCCATGTGCGTCGGGCCCCCACAACAAGGCCAAGAAAAGAATTATGGGCCCCGGGGGCCCGCCGCGTGCCCCTTGTGCGGCGGGCCCCCACAACAGATACAGTAAATACATTTGGCCCGCCCGTGGGCCCGCCGCGTGCCCCATGTGCGGCGGGCCCCCACAACAAGGCCAAGAAAAGAATTATGGCCCCCGGGGGCCCGCCGCGTGCCCCTTGTGCGGCGGGCCCCCACAACAGATACAATAAATACATTTGGCCCGCCCGGGGGCCCGCCGCGTGCCCCATGTGCGGCGGGCCCCCACAACAAGGCCAAGAAAAGAATTATGGCCCCCGGGGGCCCGCCGCGTGCCCCTTGTGCGGCGGGCCCCCACAACAGATACAGTAAATACATTTGGCCCGCCCGGGGGCCCGCCGTGTGCCCCATGTGCGGCGGGCCCCCACAACAAGGCCAAGAAAAGAATTATGGCCCCCGGGGGCCCGCCGCGTGCCCCTTGTGCGGCGGGCCCCCACAACAGATACAGTAAATACATTTGGCCCGCCCGGGGGCCCGCCGCGTGCCCCATGTGCGGCGGGCCCCCACAACAAGGCCAAGAAAAGAATTATGGCCCCCGGGGGCCCGCCGCGTGCCCCTTGTGCGGCGGGCCCCCACAACAGATACAGTAAATACATTTGGCCCGCCCGGGGGCCCGCCGCGTGCCCCATGTGCGTCGGGCCCCCACAACAAGGCCAAGAAAAGAATTATGGCCCCCGGGGGCCCGCCGCGTGCCCCTTGTGCGGTGGGCCCCCACAACAGATCCGAAGGTCCGAAGGTACCTAGCCTAGCTTACCTGACTCTCCTGGCTCTGCTGCTGGCTTGGGTCTCCCGCTCTCCTGGCTCTGCTGCTGGCTTGGGTCTCCCGTCGTCGTCCGTGGCGTGGTCCGTCGTGGTGGTGTCTCTCGTCTCTTCTCGTCTCTCCTCTCTCTCCTCGGGCGCGAAATCCTGGATCCTGGCTGGATATCCTGGGCAGGGGCAGGCTGGAAGCACCTGGGAACCTGGGAAGGGGTGGAAGAATGGAAGAGCAGAGCAGAGCGCAGGCGGCAATAACAAGAAACACAAGATTGGGATTGGCTCCTGTGGGCGTCCAATGGAAACGGCGGATTTCGCGGCCGGTTTGCCAAAAATCGCGGCATTTGCACAAAGATGCAAATTTCGCGATTTTTTTGCAAATCGCGAAATCGCGATAAGCTGGAGGGTCTGTGTAATGACCATTGATTAATATGGGCTGCAATGCCCATAGGAATCAATGGGCTTTACCGATTCGGTATTTACAGAATCAGTAAATACCGAATCTTAACGATTCGGTATTTACCGAATCTGAAATACCTACATTTCCCCCCTTCTAATTTACCACTTCTTAAATACCGAATCGGTATGATTCGGTATTTTAGAAGTGGTAATTTAGAATTACCTACATCGGGCCCTCAGTATTTACCGAATCAGAATTACCTACATTTCCCCCCCTCTAATTTACCACTTCTTCAATACCGAATCGGTATGATTCGGTATTTTAGAAGTGGTAAATTAGATTTACCTACATCGGGCCCTTAGAGAGGTCATAACAGCAAGTTGTGCTACTTTCAGTAATGACAGTTTCACCTAAAACATTCAGCATTAGCAAATGCTTTCAAGTACCAAAGGGAGAAGGGAATCTTGTGGAGAGACTGGCCACAACTACTAGTGTCCGCTCACTCCATACAATTTACACACAGGGTAAGATGGTACACTGCAGCAGTGATACTGCCCCGAGGTTGGGTCTTCTAGAGAAAATGTTAGCACTGCACAGGAGAGTGGAGAGGCACATTAGTGGCGGAGGTCCATATGTGGCGGCACAAGAGAGTTCACAGCGGGAGGCAGTTTGCCTCAGGGACGAGGAAGGGATACAAGGGATCATTGCAAGCAAATGATGCAAAATTAATGACATACATATTCATAATTCAAATGTTTGTTTTGTTGTTCAGTACCCTCAGAATAGGGCCTCATCCGTTTCAAGCCAAATATGGTTGTTAAGTTCTTGATTCTTTTTCCATTTATTATCCTGTGAATAAACAGAGTATTTTTTTATGTATGCAAATATTGTCAATACCTATTTGTTAATAATTGTGCGATGTTTTTATTTTTCCTTAGAAAAGTAATTTCTGCTCTGAGTACCCTTTCTTCAGTACGCTATGCAGCAAATTGTTGTTGGTATTGGTACAGCGGAAAGCTTTTTCTGGTGGCAGCGTTATGTAACGTTTCACAACATGCAAGCCTTTCTTGCAGGCGGTTTCTAGAGAATACTGCAATGTGCCTCCACTCTTAGGCAAACACCGTAGTCATCTCTTTAGGAAGCCAAACGCACATTTACAAACGCGTGCACCTGTGTGCAATATCATAAGAGCTTTCACTCGGTGCCACTGCATTCATGTATTGGTGTGGATCCCATGGTGTACAGTTTACATGCTGGTTTTTTTTTTAATCTGTTTATTAGCATAGTTTCAAGAGCAGTAGCAGCATACAGTTTTATACATACAAGCGCAATGTTAATCACGGTGTCAAATGCATGCATTTGCTCAGAGCATATATAGGAACATAGTACATTCGATTTTCTTCTTTATGCTGTCGATGAACCAGACGAATCTAACAAACCCCGTCTAACCCCGAACCCTCCCTCCACCCCAACAACATCCCTCCCTTCACTCTCTGGGCAGGTACTTATGTGAGATATCGATATATGGGTCACCAGTAACGTTCTGACGCGCAGTGTATGTTCTGATGTAACACACAGGTAGGGTGTGAGAATGTAATCGTAGGTTCGGAGGGCGTCCGAACCCCATTGCTGTGCACCGTGGCTAGTGACCGTGTATGGGGAGGTGGCTCGTGGTACAGTACTATTCTAAGCGGCTAATCGCTAGCGTCTTCTTCCCCCTCGTCATTGCCAGCCTCAAAGACCCCCAAAGTGTCAAACCACTCCAGTGATATCAGGATTTTTCGAAGGCCTCTACTCTCCTCTCTCTGTAATGCCTCGCCCTCAGCCTTACCCCAGCGCACTACTTCCGTCCGCCATAAGTCAGGGTTAGGTGGTGTAGATGATTTCCATCTCATCGTGATGGCACGCTTTGCTAGCAACAGGGCCAGGTCCGAGAAGCGCGCCGTAACTGTTCTGGTGCGTGTCGGCGGTCCCAGTCCCAGTAGTATACTCTCCAGTGTAGGTGGTTGGGGGAGGGTACCAGTCGTCTCAAGCGAGGCATGGACAGTGGTCCAGAAATACCCCAATTTAGGGCACTGCCATAGCATATGTACCAACGATGCGTCGTCTGCGTCGCATCGGGGGCAGTTACTCCTGGTTGCTCTCGCCCCAATGTTATTTACACTCTATATTAATCACCGTGAATCTACACTGGAGCTGGCAACACTCGACGTCCCACGTTTTGGCGGACTGTCCACCCCAGTCCTCCTTTACGCGGATGACGCGGTGCTCGTGGCACGTACCCCCCTTGGGCTACAAAGACTATTGACATCCTTCGACGCTTTTATGACCTCCCTTGGTCTAAAAATCAATTCAGACAAGTCCCATGTTATGGCTGTAGGCGGCAGAAAAAATAAGGATTTGAAGACTTTCTACTGTGCTAACACTTCTATTTCCAAAGTGAGAACTTTTACCTACCTGGGGGTAGTATACGACGATAAGGGTACGTGGACACCCCAAATATCCGTCAAAACCAATGCCATGAAAAGAACAGCAGCAGCCATAGTCGGCTTCTCAAAACGTCTGGGTGGTAAGCCCACGGAAGCAATGCTGGCACTCTACAGAGCGAAATCAATATCAGTAGTAAGGTACGGGGCTTCCATCTGGGGTTACTCGAACAACATAGAAGCAATACAGATGGAAGAGAACAGATTTTTTCGTATGCTTTTAGGATTACCTCAATCAACAGCCACTTTCTCTGTCCATATGGAACTAGGCCAGGGGTACATCAGTGACATCATCAAACAATCCCCTATCTTGATGTGGTTAAAAACATGGCTGAACTCCAACTTAACTCTGAACCACACAATCATGAGAGACTGCCTACTCCTGGACAATATGAAAAATATCCCGTGGCTAGCATATATTAATAAAACACTAACTTCCCTGGGCCGCCCAGATCTCTTCCACACACCAGATGGCATCGTTAAGAATGACCTGGAATGGTTCAAATCGACTTTTTTAAAAGTGAGAGAAATGGAGCGGGAGAGCTGTGAGCTTGCGAAACCCACAGTGAGGGAGCACTATATTTCTAAAACTACACCGGCCATTGAACCTTATTTAACAGTAGTGTCTATTCCATTACATCGCTGGTTATTAACCAAACTAAGACTTAACCAGATTCACTTTCTGTTAAATGACTCTAAGGTATGGGCCAAGCCAGAGGACTTAGCGGCCTGCAAATGTGACGGTTTTTCTCTGCAGGACACTGCTCATTTTATGTTCTTCTGTGGTATATATGATCTGCCCAGGAAAAAGTATATTGTCCCATTGCTTAAGAACAAGGGGTTCGTCCAAATCAAGCCTGCCCTATTTTACTTAAAAAAGTTAGACTCACCACTAAATATGTTTAATGTCGCTAACTTCTTGGTAGCTGCTTTCCGCATTAAAAATCGTTCTGGAAATAGATAATTTAATAGTCTTGACAACACCCTATGGAATTACTGAAAAATTGCTGCTTTTTTTAAAAACATTTTGTAAATATTTTAACTGCTCTATTTTAACTGTGACTGCAACCCGATGTAATTGCACCCCTTAATTATGTATTTTTGTCTATGTGCTTTTTATGATTCGTTATGAATCGAAATAAAGTTGTTTTGAACTCTTGAACTCCTGGTTGCAGGGAACATCACATGCAGGCGGTGTGGAGTCAGGTAAGCTCTATGTAGTATCATCAGTTGGATGAACTTGTATTTGGGGTTCCTAGCTACTTTCCTAGGGAATTGAAGTATGCGCTCCCATTCCTTGTCTCGCAGTGGCCTCCCAATGTCTATTTCCCACTTCGCCCGCAGTGATGTCAGTGGAAGTGCCCTACCTGATTTGATGCTAGCTGTGAGCCCTCTGGTCAGGTGGCCGCCCGTTCCCATGAGGTAGAGCATTGAGACGAGGGGGTTCGTAATAGGCTCCCGTCCGTTAGGCGACCATGTGCGTTCGATGTAGTGTCGGAGTCCGGCGTACAGGAGGAAGGAGCCGTTGGGGACGCCCTGAGTGGTTCTGAAGTCCTCGAAGGATAACAGGTGGCCCTCTGCAAACAGGTCACCTATGTGTGTTGCACCTGCGTCATGCCAGGGCTCCAGCAGGGTCGCCGTGAGTGTGCCCGAGCCTAGTGGGATGCCCAGTAGTGGGACCGTGGGGGCATAGGGTGTCCCGGGGGACGTGTATTTCAGCGCCTTCCGCCAATACGTGATCGCCAGTTTAAGAAGGGGCAGAGCGTTTCTAGGTAGAACCGAGCCAGGTAGGAGCAAGATGTGCACTCTCCCTTTAGCATGGTCGTCCACCGACATATTAATCTCATGAAGATTGCGGCCTGCCACCCAGTAGGCTAGCCATTGTAGCTGGCACACGTAATTATAAGCTCTGAAGTCCGGTAAACCCATGCCTCCGGAGTTGGAGGGGAGTTGCAGTTTGGCCAGACCTATGCGTCTGCAGCCGCCTCCCCACACAAGTTCGATGAGCAGGGAGTCAAGGGTCTTAAACGTTACCGCCGGGATCTGGAAAGGCAGGTTGGTGAAGTAGTAGATAAGACGGGGGAGCATCACCATCTTGGAAACTGCCACTCTACCGGGTATCGAGAGCGGCAACGTCAGCCAAAATTGAACCTGTGACTTCAGCGATCTAATGGCCTTCCCCAAATTGCCATCTATCATCATGCCCGCCTCCCGGTAGATCTGTATTCCAAGGTATCGGAACGTGGTTTCCGCCATCTGGAACACATGGGGGGCGAAAGGTAAGGGGGCCAACCCATCTATGGCTGCAAAGGTAAACCCGTAGGACTTAGATTCGCTGATGGCGAGGCCAGAGATCTCCCTGAAATCCTCGAAAACCCGGGAAACTGGGCTCAGGTCACCCCTCAGGTCACGGAGATACAAAATGATATCATCCGCATATGCAGATACAATGTGGTCCATACCATGCCGTCGTATGCCATAACGGGGGGCCATTAACCTGAGCCTGCAGAGCAAAGGTTCGAGGGCAAGGACGAATAGGAGAGGGGAGAGCGGGCAGCCCTGTCTGGTGCCCCTGGCAATGGCCATGGGGCTTGAGATTTGACTGGAGGTGCGCACCTGGGCCGTGGGGATGGTGTACAGCAGTCTGACCCATGCTAGGAATTCGGGCGGTATCCCGAATCTCGATAGGGTGGCAAACATATAGTCCCACCTTAAGGAGTCAAAGGCTTGTTTTAGGTCTAGAGAAATGCATCCTTCGGAGTCTGCGTCAATGTTGTCCCCGAACATGAGTTGGGCCAAGCGCCTAAGGTTCATGGCCGTATTACGGCCCGTTACAAACCCACATTGATCCGGGTGGACCAGTTGAGGCACGTATCGCACGAGTCTCGTCGCTAGCACCTTGCTCAATATTTTAGAGTCAGTATTGAGAAGGGACAGGGGTCTGTAATCGGCCATGTGTAGACCATCTTTGGACGGTTTCAAGAGGGAAGTGATCAGTGCCTGCATGGATGATTGCGGCAGCGAGGACGTGCGCAAGGCTTCTAGATAAACCGTGTGTAATCGTGGGGCCAGGAGGTCAATATAAGTGGCGTAGAATTCCGCCGGCAGGCCGTCCGTACCAGGGGCCTTACCCTTTGGAAGGGCTCTGATTGCTTGTCTGATTTCTGCCACCGATATAATACGTTTCAAGTCTTTGTTTTGGTCGATAGTGAGTTGTGGGAGAGCTAGACCCTCCATGAAGGCCGCAAGTGCGGGTTCCGATAAGGGTTGCGGGGGGCTATATAGCGCGGTGTAGTAATCCTTAAACGCCGTGTTAATCCCTATTTGAGTGGTAGCCGGGCGGCCAGACTGGTCCAAAACTCTCAGGATGGGGTGGCTGATCGGGGAGTCCCGCAGGAGGCGTGCTAGTAGGGTACCGGCTCGGTCGGCCTGCGTATGCTGTCTGTTTGTGTACTCCCTATAGTCTATTAGCCGCAGTTCCTCTAGTAGTTCCGCGTGTCTAATATGCGCCTCTTGCAGTGGTGTAAAGGGAACATTGGTGCCCGCTGCCTCGTTTTCTAGGGACGCTAGTGAACCTTCTACCTCCCTTAGCTGGTCTATCACCTCCCGTTTTCTCCCCACCTTAACAGTCACAGCAGTCCCCCTGAGACAGACTTTGAAAGCGTCCCACTCTATCTGCCGTGAGCTGGCTGTGTGTGTATTCGTGGAGAAGTAGGTATCTATAGTGTCGGACAGAGCAGATCGGAAGACCGAGTCCTCCAGGAGGTCAGGAGACAGTCGCCAGGTTGGGATGGGAGCCAGGCGCCTGCCCCACTGCCAAGTGATTTCCACAGGGTTGTGATCTGAGAGTGTCTTCCCCATGTGGTGGGCCTGGACAATCAGTGCTGTGAGGGGACGGGAGCAGAAGACATGATCAATTCTGGTATGGAGCTGGTGGGGAGGGGAGAAGAAGGTGTATTCCCTTTCTATAGGGTGCATGCTGCGCCACACATCCGCCATGTCCCAACCCTCAGCCCAACTCGCAAGCGCATCAGCCTGTTTCCTGCTCTCGGTAGCCTGCAAGGGAGGGGGAGCACATGATCAATTCTGGTATGGAGCTGGTGGGGAGGGGAGAAGAAGGTGTATTCCCTTTCTATAGGGTGCATGCTGCGCCACACATCCGCCATGTCCCAACCCTCAGCCCAACTCGCAAGCGCATCAGCCTGTTTCCTGCTCTCGGTAGCCTGCAAGGGAGGGTGCGACCTATCTAACATGACATCAAGCACAGCGTTGAAATCACCCCCGATAATCCAGCTATGATCAGCCCAGTCCGCAAGCACCCCGTTGACAGTAAACAGGAAGTCCGACTGATTTGTGTTAGGTGAATATACACAACCAATGACAACCGCCTCCCCGTCCAACAGTCCCCGCACAAAAACATATCGACCCTCATGATCAACCCGTTGTTCCAGCAGCTGAAAGGGAAGAGAGCCACGTAACCAAATCGCCGCCCCCCTCGAAAATGCAGAATATGAGGTGGCGAAGAGTTGTCCTCTCCATTTCTTGCGCAACTTCACCGCCTCAGCAGCGTTCAAATGTGTCTCTTGCAAGCATGCTATCTGAGTCCCCCTTCGGTTGAGTTGTGCCAGAATTCTGTGCCGTTTATGCACTGATCCCATGCCACGCACATTCCAGGTGCACAATTGGTAAGTGTTAAGAGGTCCCATTCCCATCTGTGTGGTGCTGTAATATGTACCAACTGGGCGACCCCATATGTCCTGCAGTGTTAATAGGTGAGAGTGTCTCGCAGCCAAGTGTTCCCTGAACAAAAAGGTCCCTGAGCCAACGTACCCAGGGGCCAAACCAAGGTGCCCAACGTGGGCACAATTCAGTCAAGTTCGTGTGCATACCGGGGGTGGTAGGCCTCCGTCGATGGGCACTGAACTGTCTGCGTGGGCACGACAGCCCACTTTACAATGGGCCCCTGCACATGCAACCCACATTGTGTAAAGGAGGGGAATAGTCATACGTTACCACCTTGAGAGGATCAATCGCGTCGTAGTTCAGAACTCTTCTGCCATCTGGGCCGTGATCTTCGGGAAGAGCTGCAAGCTGTCGATTGAGCCAGACACCTCAGTGTGGGTGTCGGTGGTGACGGTGAGTCTGTCTCCGGTTGCTCCCGCGTCGTGGGCGGCCAGTGCCTCCTCTGTTAGACGTTGATGTAGGGAGGTAGACGGATGTCCTGCTGTCCGGCGTTCGGGAGGATGCGTCGTTGCCGATGCGCCGTGGGGCGAGTGATGTCCGGGGCTGCGAGCGTCGTCCTGCCGGCCCGGCGAGCCCCCTCGGGTGTCGCTGTGGTGGTCGGTGAACGGGTCCTGTGATGCCGGCGGTGTCAAGGTGACCTCCATCCACTCCGCCGCTTCCTCAGGCGAGTCGAAAAAATGCGACTTGTTATTATGCAGGATTTTGAGCCGAACAGGGAACAAAAGCGCATATTTCATGTTTCTGTCCCGCAACTTGCGTTTCACCCCCAGAAAGTCGGACCTGGCTCGTTGAACCGTGGGCGTGAAATCGGGGTAGATCGAAATGTTCCTGTCCTCGAAGCGTATCGGTGCGTCCTCCCTGGCCGCCCGCAGGACGGTGTCGTGGTCTCTGAAGTGGAGGAGACGAGCGATCAGGGGGCGAGGGGGTGCCCCTGGTTGTGGGGGCCGCGACGGCATCCTGTGGGCCCTCTACACACTGTAGAGGGCTTTGAGATCTCTCTGGCCCACCAGTTTCTTTAGCCAATCTTCCACAAATTGCGTGGGGTCTCTCCCCTCGCTCCTTTCCGGAATGCCTAGGATGCGGACGTTGTTGCGGCGGGCACGTCCTTCTGCATCGTCCACTCTACCCCACAGTTGCTTTAATTGCTTCTCCACATTCTCCAATTTCGTGGAGTGTTCCGTCTGCTGCGGGATTAGGTCGTCCAGCGCTATTTTTTGCTCCGCCACTCGGTCTGCCAGCTTGTTGTGGTCGGCCTTTAATAGGGATAGGCCGGTCGCCATACTATCTATGCGCGATTCTAGTGCTTCGCGCGTCGCGCGTATTTCATTCAAGATCAGATCCAGTTTGGCGTCTTGCGACCCTTTACCGGTCGGAGGGATGATGTCCACGTTGGAGGAGGCCAGCGGGTCCTCAGAGCCCGTGGACTGCACGTCCGTTCGGGCGCCCTGGTCCTGGGGTTTGCCCCTGTTCCTGCCCATAGTTCTCGTTAGCAGGGTGGCGCTGCAGTGGATACAGCAGGCCGCCGCGAACCCACGAAGAGTCCGGCAGAGGATATGCGAGGACCAGCCACTTACTAGGTAGAGGCAGGCGTGGCGCGGGACCCAGGGCTGGCGGGGGCGATGTAGTTTATCTTGGCAAAGTGCCTGCGTGGAGTGAGTCGGCGCGACGCCGAAGGCTTTGCATGTAGGCGCGACCCTAGCGCCGTAGAGGTGTCGTGGGAGAGGAGGCGATGGGGTCCAGGCCACAGGAAAGTGCGTCTGTTTCGCCTTGCGGAGGCGCGGCAAAGGTCAGGGCTGCAGCGCCGGAATACAAGGTCCAAGCTCGTGGCGCTCTACCCCCCCAGGTCCCAGCACCTGTGGTCAGTGGATTCGCAATATGTGACACCTTGCGTCACGTGTCCGCTCCCGGTCTTCGTTCCGACGTCGCTGGGGCATACAAATGGGGTCCGTCAGGGTTCAAGGGCCTTCACCAGGCCCCTTTGTGCAGGTAAAATGGCGCCTGAATGTTCCCGAAGACTGGCCGATCCTCAAGTATAATGCGGCGTAGGCAGCCGGTTCACGGCGTTGGTGGTAGGGTGATTGCGCCACTCGCTCCGTTGTCCCAGTCGCAGTGGCGGGACGCTGGAGGCCCGCTGACCTCCTGGGCGGGCGGGCGGGAGGATGGTCCGGTGGTGCCCCCGCGTTCCAGAGGGGGCCGTTCAGCAAAGCAGCCTGTCCGTGCTGGAGTGGCTGGGCGTGGAAGGGCAGCGGAGCCGCAGTGCGGGTGAGCACCGCATCGCACTCCAGAGTCGGCTGGGAGAGCAGTAGAGATCCGAGTCTGGGTCCTGAGTGGACCGCGAGTGAGGCTGTGGGTGGGCCGGCCAGGCCGATCACTTCAGGACGGGGCTTCACTTTGGCCTGAAGGCCGCACCAGGTCCCGCCGCCGGAGCTCAGCAATAGAGACGTCTCAGAGGGGCTAAGTTGCACCGCTTCCCTCAGTCAGCCTCCGGAGACAGCCTGTGTCAAAATTAGGTGGGTTGCAGGCAGGGAAGTGCAGGATATTTAGCTCGTGTTTAGGGCATAGGACGGAGCTAACAAACTACACGTCCACCATTGACGGCTCCAGGCCACGCCCCTCTCGTACAGTTTACATGCTGTAACCAAGAATTATCAGTGACATTATTTATTACATGGCTGGTATAGATCCATGAGCATACTATAAAAAGTACTCTTTTTTGTGATTCCTGAGTAGGTCTTTTATTTCAGAGAGAGTGGAAATCAAGATAAGTCCCATCAACATACTCTGTCAGCTGGGGTTAATTAGCAGTTCTATAAACCTCATGCTTTGTTTGTTGATTTTTCTGTTGTGCATTAAGAAAGAAAATGTGAGCACCAATCCTGGGCAATATTGTGTCCAGGAAATAAATAAAAGCCAAGGGCGCTCTGTAACACACCTCCTGCTCCTGTTACAATACCCTGAAAACTGCCTGCGGCAATCTAAAAACTATAGATATGAAAAAAACAGGATGTTTTTAAATGGGCACAATCTGATAAGTTTTGAAACAGCAGCAGTCAGATAAACAAAGGCCACTCCAAAAGGAATTTACAACAACATTAACAGGAGTTAAGAACCAATATAGAATAAATGTGTCCAGTGCTCAGATCCGGCAGAAAGCGCCCTTCTATCACACCAGGCTCTAAACATAAAGACAATGCTGAACAATTAAGTAAAAACAAAAACACTGGCACTGAAGGGCAGTGCCTTGTGTGTGGATGTTCATGTGAAATAGAGAAATGCAGTCTCTCAAAGTGCAGTTAGTCAGTGGCTGAAGTTGGCTGTCTCAATGGCAAGCACAGTATGCTGTAGTTGTTGAAGCAAAATGTGACGTTACCACTTGTAGGAGGGTGGATACCTGACTATGGTTGCCTCCAACTTTTTGCCTGGTGTTTTGCTGGTTTTCCGACTTAGTTGACCTGGGACCCTGCTATTCAGGGCCCCAGGCCTACTGCTCTCTCTGTAAAATGGATTCCATGTACCTTAGGTACATATCCAATTGGATACTGAGTCACCTTATCAGCCCCTGTACAGTGTACCTTAGGTACCCAGGGCATAGGTGTACCCAGGGGCTGCAGCATGTATTATGCCACCCCTGGCTGGCTATCTAAATCTGACACAACTGGCTGCACGACAGCTGGGGCAAGGTGGTGTAATCACCCTTTGCTTTAGATATAGTATTCCTATATCTAACCCTAAAATGGACACATATATTCCTATCAGTCACTCCTATGGCAGGCCTTATCAATCCTGAAGGCAGAGTGCTTGGAATTATGTGAGATGGTGCTCTGGCATGAGCTGAGCCCGTTTGCAGCTTGCGGAACCAAGTCCTAATAGCTGTTCCATGATAACGCGTACCATATACTCTTAAGTGCCTTATAATCTTCGCGGTTATTTGCCAACTTTGGTATCGCTTTATCAAAACATGTCGAGTAAGGTGTCATACGAATTGGAATACTAACCCCTCGCCAATTCTGGCGACGGGGTTAGCATTCCACCCTTCTAGAGGGACACGACATGTATGTAACTGTGAACCCCGGTTAAAGTTAACTCAAGCCTCAGCATCTCAAAATGGATGCTGCCACCACAGACACAAGTCTGACCTCCTGCTGCTGGGAGTCCTTCCAGCGAGGAGAGCTTGGACAAAGGGTTTCCTGTCAGGGGCGGTGCTAGCACCATCCCAGACAGGGTTTTGTGTATCCTGGGTAGGCAGGGCTTTAGAGGAAGGTGACTGCAAGTGGCACCCCGGTGCTCACTATGCATAGGCCGGTTTGAACCAGTTCCAGGGACACACCAGCCCCTGGGCTGGGGAAAGTCCGGCATGGGAGAGGGGTGTAACCACCCCCCTTCCTGGTCCCACCCATGGGCAGGACCTAGTCGTGTGCCAGCCCCTTACCTTAGTATAAAGATAGGAGCGGGCCCCTTCCCAAATTAGATAATTCTGAATCTTGACTACTTTCCACGAAAGAACTCTTGAACATTTCTGAAGACTCTCCCTTGTGGCTAAGGAGTAGCCACCCTGCACCAGCGGGCATCATCTAAGCGCATGCGGTTTGCTGTAAGTCCATCCTCCGGATCAAGACTGCCCAGCTCGACGAGACCCGGATTCCCTGCCATCTCTGACCTCTACCTGCATCATCAGCCCAGCTGAGATTCGTGGGTGTGACGAGACCCGAGGGACCGGCCATCTTCAAGACCTGCACGACGCTTATCCAGCACGACCGCCGAGGGATCCTCGAGTGAGTGCTTTGGGGTTTGAGAAGCCCTAACCCTGAGCAGCTCCAGCACCGAAGTCCAGCCCCCCAGCATCCACGAGATCTGCGTGGGGCCCTTCTGCTCTTTGCTGCTCACCGCATTGTCCGGTCACTTGCCTGCTGGCTAGTGGCCCTCCTGGCGACGTACCACGACGATTGCATCACTGGTCTGGTTGCTCCAGACTGGCCCTTGCTCCCCTCCAAAAGAGGAGCACCCCGGACCCTCCTGGTCCACTCCAGACGCCATCTTGAGTCCACCGCGTGGGCTTGCATTTGCCAAGAGTTGTTGCCCCAATCCTGGGTCCAGCAACGTCGACAGCAGATACCTTCATGGGACAGCTCGTACCTCCATCCTGGTCGCCGACAACGCCTCCTGGTCCGAGAGACTGCAGAGCCCAGCGTCGCCCACTCACCTGGTCGAGGTGACTTTGTCCGGTGCCATCCTGGTGCCCATCTAATCACTGGCTAGTGATTCAGAACTTGGTCCCCTCTGCTTACAGGTATCCTTCTTCACCGATCCAGGCTTGGATCCCATCGAACTTCATCACTGGTCGCCTGCCAGCAACTTCTTCTTTCAGGCTCCATAGACTGCAACGAGGATTCCCGACGTCTTTTCAGCCCTATGCAGCCGCAGCCCCTGGGCTAGGTAACCTGAGCATTTCGGTACTCCAGCATAGCTTAACTATCTAAGTGTCCAGATCCTTTTTCGTTTCAGCTCTACCTAGTCGGATTCGTCCGATAACACTAACTTTCCGAAATCTAGCATCCATAGACTTTGTCCCGCATCCCGCGTGAGAGTGCACACTCTGCACCCGATCTCCCTAGGCCTCCTGCTCGTAATCTGAAGGTTCAGTAGTCCAGTCCTAGCGATCCTAAAGCCTTTGAGACTAGTTACTCACCTGCTAGTATTTCGCATTCCACTTTTAGTGTATATGGTTTTTCGTGCCCCTCGGGCATTTGTGTAACTTTTGCGACTTTCAGTATTTCTTTAAGAGCTTTGTATTGTGCTTAGCACCCTGTCCTCTTAAAGAGTCCAGGGTTGTTGTGTTCTAAATAAATATCCTTTTATTTTCATAACAACTTGTGTGGTGTCCTTTCACTTGGTGTTCAAGGGGTATATGTGATGGTATAACAGCTGGCTTAACACGCCCTCTAGAGTTTAGCCTAAAGACTGCTCTTGTCCATGCTACTAGGATAGCTGGTCTATAAGGTTGACTTACAACCAATCATCAATAAGGGTCGTTTGGAATGATACAGAGTGATCACTAGAATAGTGAGCACTACATATCAGGCCAACTTCTCACACCACTGAGGCCATTGTAGTAACGAGGTCGGGTCGCTGTAGTAGATTAACTCAGAATTTATTAGGTAATAGATTTAATATAACAGGTGAGCGCCAGGGGAAAAGTACTACCCATCCACCAACAGCTCCACAACTGACTCCCTGTGGAATCTCCCCAATAGAATACACATACATTCTGGACACGAGATAATTAAAGGAATACACACATACTAAGCAATGCAACACCTCCCCCCCCCCATAACAACAAAGGAAACATGTGTACATTAAAATGAAAAGGAAAATGGAGACAAATAACCTAACTGAATACACAATGAATAAAAGAAACATAAGGCAAAATTACATTACAAATCCCTTCAACCATCCAGACAAAACTTTGGTGCGTTTGCAAGGCAAAGGTAAAACAACTTCATCATTAGTATGAATGTGATGCTGATCTTCACTACACCCAACCCTTCCCCCTTTATCATTAGAAAGGATGTTGGAATCAGAAACAGATTGAGAAGAAACAATCAGTTTACTACCACCACCATCACTAGCCAACTGAAACTGTAGCTGACTATTTTCAAAATGATCCTCAACCCACCCATAATCATCCGATGTTAACATGGGTAGATCACTTTCCTTTTGGTCAGGATTAATAGCCACACACTTGAGATTCCAGACTCTACCATCCTCTAGTCGAACAGCATTCTTCAATAATACCGCCTCTTTAACAGAGGGTTCAAAACGACTCTCACCCTTAGCTACTTTAAAAGGTTTTCTAATCCTAACTAAATCTCCAACCTTAATCTGTACATCCTTAGTATTATGATGTCTATCATAAAAATCCTTACTTTTAGTGTGAACAGATACCAGATTCTTTTTAACTTCCACGGGAGACCAACTAGTCACTTTGCTGTGTAACAAACATCCAGGATTGAATTTGGCTCTAGCTGACCTACCTCTCATCATAGTGAATGGAGACAAACCAGTATCACTCTGAACAGTAATTCTGTAGGACCAAACCGCTTTTTGTACCTGAATCTTCCATTCTAATCCCTTGTTCATAGAAGCCTGAATAACACCCTTAATCACTCTATTAAATCTCTCTACGGTGCCATTACCACTTGGATTGTACAACTCAGTGGTTTTATGCTTAACTCCACACCTGTCAAAATATTCTTTAGCAATCTTAGAGGTGAATTGTACACCATTATCTGACAAAATGCATACTGGTAAACCTTCCATAATGAAAACTTTATCCAAAAATCCAATTACCGATTGAGCAGCCACCTTCTCCACAAATTTTACCACTGGCCACTTTGAGAAAAGATCAATGACCACTAAACCAAATTCTTTTTGTTCCCCAATGGGTCCAATTATGTCAACCGCAATGGTATCCCAAGGTGAATTAGGAATCAACCCATCACTCATCATAGGCTTTAAAGTCTTAAGTGTTTTGTCAGCTGAATTACAAATAGTGCACTTCCTTACAAAGTCCTCCACCATACTATCCACACCTGGCCACCAAAACATTCCTTTCACAATAGACTTCGTCCTCACAATCCTAAAGTGACCTTCATGACATAATTGTAAAATTATTTTCCTCAACGTCACTGGTGGAATCACTCTTTCGCCCTTTGAACAATACATCCTTCTCACAAGATAATTCCATACGGACTTGCCAAAAGGCATTTAAACCATCCTTAATACTACACCTCTTTGGCCATCCTTTGCAAATATATTCACAAACATCTTTTAAAATAGGATCTTTATTCTGTTCTTCCATCCACTCATTCTTACTAATAGCAGGAATGCCAGAATCATGTACAAAAGCCACACAAAAATCATTCCACGAGTCATCAACACACTCTTCAGGAGGAGGTGGTAACCTAGATAGGCAATCAGCAATTACGTTTCCCTTCCCTGGCAAGTAAACCATCCTGTAAATGTACTCCTTCATCCGCATAGACAACCTAGCCATCCTAGCCGATGCACCGGCAATACCATCACAAGATAGAATCCTAACTAATGGCCTATGATCAGTGCGATTGGTCACTGATTTACCCCAAACAAACGCAAGAAAGTGCTCCAAAGCCCACGCACATGCTAAACCTTCTCTCTCTATAATGGGGTACCTACTCTCAGCAGGAGAAAGGGCTCTTGACGCAAACAGAATAATACTTTCCTTACCATCCACACCTTTTTGTGACAACACAGCACCTAGGCCACTATTGCTCGCATCAGTGGTCAGAATGCAGTCTGCATTAGGATCAAAACTTGCCAAAGCACAAACTTTTTGTAAATCTGTCTTGATCACTTTAAATTCTTCTTCACACAACTCGGTCCATTCAAACTTCACGTGTTTCTTCAAAAGAGAACGAATATTGTAAACCTTAGATGCAAAATTTCTGATGAATTTGGCACAATACTCAGCCAACCCAAGAAATGCCCTAACTTCCTCCTTAGAAGTTGGTGCAGGAAACTTAATGATGTTATCCACTAAGGCAGGTTTAGGTCTTACACCCTCTTCACTAATTACGTGGTCTAAGTACGACACGCTTCTTTCACCAAACTTGCACTTAGGTCTCTCAATTGTCAAATCAGCACTTTGCAACATACTCAACACTTGTTTTAATTTAGAGTCATGGTCACCTTTGTCTAACCCTGCCATGAGAATGTCATCTTGGAAGAATGACACCATGTGCATGTTCCCAAACAATTTATGCATCAAACGCTGAAATACAGCTGCAGCTGATGCCAGCCCGAACGGCATTCTTCTGAACTGATAACAACCAAACGGGGTTATAAACGCCGTGAGTCTCCTGGACTCCGGTTTCAACTCCACCTGGTGGTAGGCGGCAGAGAGATCGATTGTAGAAAACCATGTTGCACCCCTTAATGAAGACACCATCTCATTTATTCTAGGCAGTGGGAACTTATCCACAACGATATTATTGTTCAAGTGGCGTAGATCTATGCACAAACAAATGTTTCCATTGGGTTTCCTGGCCACGACGATCGGAGAAATCCATTCCGATGCTTCAATTTCTTCAATTACACCCTTGCTCAACAACCCTTCAATCTCTTTTTTCACCTCCTCTCTAATCAACATCGGAATATGTCTTACTTTATGTATTTTAGGTTGAGCATTCTCTTTCAAAATAATTTTATGCTCAAATCCTTTCAGAGAACCCAATTCTTTGCAGAACACTTTTGGAAAACACACACACAACTCATCCTCCAACTTACTTCTTTCATCCAATATCAGGACTTTCTCCTTGCTGTTCGGATCAAGAATTATATTTAAATTTTTTTGATCAAACCATCCCAAAACAGATGGCCCTACTTTTGACACATATAATTTCCCCATGGTGAACCTCCCTTTAAATAAAAAGGTGAGCCATCTAAAACCCAACATTCCTATTCTCTCTCCTGTATAGCTAACATGATTAATATCAGATTCATCCAAATGCTCACCCAACTTACCCACAAACTTTTCTCTCCATACATCTTGGTTAACAATGGTGTAAGGTGAACCCGAATCTGCATACACATTCACACAGACACCACCCAACGAAACTTCACAAATGGGTTTCCCTTCCATTGCATTGTCAGAAATATTTATCACCACATTGCCCCTCACATTCTTCACACACTCTTCCTCATCATCATCTTCCACTTCTGCTTCCACATCTCCTTCCCAAACATATTTAACATTGCTGCGTCTACGGCTTAATTTACTAAAATGACCAATGAGTCCGCAATTGGCACATTTCTTCTTTAAAGCTGGACAAAATTGACTGAAAGCCAAATGTTCCTTGCTGTTGCATCTATAACACCTTCTTTCTTCTACACCCCTACTAGGAAATCTCATAGGTTGGTTCGCCCACTTCCCTTGCTGCTGCGGACGAAAGTTCTTCATTGGTCCTTACACTTTACAAACTGTCCCCGTAGCTTTAGACATTTCTTTGTCCGCTTCTTTAACAACATTAGCTCATCTTCCTGACATCTCCGATTTCCTCATTATAACAACAACATCATCCAAAGGTGCGTCACCATTAACCCAAAACCGATCTTGTAGCACAGAATTGTTATTAAACATAACAATCTGATCGCAAATCAGCTCATCATGTAGTCCACCAAAACGACAATCTAGCTCAAACTTCTTTAGATCATCCAACCACTCATCTACAGTTTTATCTTTAGTTTGTTTCCTTTGAAAGAACTTATGCCTGATGACACCCATACACACTTTAGGTGCAAAATATTTGTCCATATCTTTAATTGCGTTGTCAAATACGTTTAAATCCGTGTCTTCATACTTGCTCATTCTAGAATATGTTTTTAAACCCACTGGTCCCAGTGAGTGCAACAAAATCCTCTTCTTCTGTTCAGTCTTCATTTCTTTACTTTCATCAACAGCTTCTATGTAATTCACGAAGTACTCTTTCCACTCGATCCATTTTATAGTGGGTTGAGTACCTTTAGCCCAAAATGGCTCTGGGGGGCTTATTGAAAAATTCTGCTGTGCCATCCTTCTATTAACTTCTTCAACGTTGTCACCTTCATCCATTAAAGTTCACAAAAAAAATCTATATCCTGATCACTCAGTATTTTAATTATACCTTTTCTTCTCTATATATTATCCTCTTCTTTTTTTTTTTTTAAATGTAATAATTTCAATTCAATGTCACAAAAATTTCTTTTTTCCTCCCGACTGCGTCACCTGTTGTCCAAATTCTTCCTAATCGTTCCGGTTCCTGTATAACAAGATTGCACTTCAGCATGCCACTCGATGTGTTTCACACAACATCGTCTTCTTTCCTTTTTAATGCAGTTAAAATGGCCGCCACGTAAGGTCAAGGACGTAATGGTGCGTTCCTACGTCACTACTTTGACCTCCTCAACCTCCTGCGCATGTCTCACAAGGGCAATGAAGACGTCACCACTCAGCGCGCACAAGAACTCCGAGGCAATATTGAAAAATGCTTTACATCCAAAATGCAACGGCAAGTCTCAAAGGTAAAAGCACCAAGGGCCAGATGTAGGAGCCAAAATACCGGTCGGTAACGGCCGATTTCGGCTGTTACCGACCAGTATTTAGTAATTGGTATGTATGGACCCTATTTTACCGATTCGGTAACTTTACCTAATCGGTAAATTTACCGAATCGGTAAAATACCGAATCAGTATTTTTACCGATTTGGGGCCCGATGTAGGTCGGTCGGTAACGGCCGAAAATCGGTATTTTCGGCCGTTACCGACCGGTATTCAAGGATTGGCATGTAGGGGCACAATTTTACAGAATCGGTAAATTTACTGATTCTGTAAAATACTGAATCGGTATTTTTACCGATTCGGTAAATCTCAGATGTAGGTGGGACTCTTCTGAGTCCCAAAGGCCCTACAAATCGGTATTTTACCACACAATCCTGGGCCCGATGTAGGTAGCCCTTTACCGATCCGAATCGGCCGAAAATACCGATTTTCGGCCGTTTCCGATCGGTAAAGGGCTACCGAGATGTAGGGGCACATTTTCGGTAATTTTACCGAATCGGTATCATTACCGAATCGGTATATTTACCGATTCGGTAATATGTACCGAATCGGTAAAATAATTACCGATTCGGTAATATTTACCGATTCGTTAAAATTACCGAAAAAGCAATGTAGGTAGAAAATGTACCTTTGGCACATGGCTTACAGAATCGGTATTTTACCATGGAATACAAATCCATGGTAAAATACCGATTCCTGTGTACATGCACATCTGTGCATGTACACATGTGCCATGTGACAAACAGACGTGCCCTTAGGGCATATCTGTGTGCCACATTGCACACATGCCCGTTTTGGGGGTGCTAGAGGGTGTCAAAGTGACACCCCCTGCACCCTTGTGAATTCTTTAATTACCGATTCGGTTAATACCGAATCGGTAATGCCTAATCATTCCTATGGGCTTCAAAGCCCATAGGAATGAATGGGCATTACCGATTCGGTATTTACCGAATCGGTAATTAAAGAATTGTTAAGGATTCGGTAACGAATCCAGATGTTGGGACCTACATCCCATTTACCGATTTTGAAATACCGAATCGGTAAGATTCGGTATTTCTAAATCGGTAAATGGGATTTACCTACATCGGGCCCCCTATTGTGTGGTAAAATACCGAATTCAGGTGTGCATGCACATGTGTGCATGCACACCTAGCCATGTGACAGACAGACATGCCCTTAGGGCATGTCTGTCTGTCACAAACATAACAATCATAACATAACGATTGTTACAGAATCGGTAATTCAATTACCGATTTCGCCTACATCTCCCCCCTTCTATTTTACCGATTCATAAATACCGAATCGGTAAAATTCGGTATTTATGAATCGGCAAAATTGAATTACCTACATCTGGCCCCAGGTCCTTTACACAAAATCAGTACTTCTAAGCACTTGCCTTAACATTTGCGCGCTGCAGTCCACAATTTTAGTCCTTCTGTGGCAATATCAGGAACACAGAAAACACGAAAACGAGGAAGAGTTTAAAAAAAAAAAAATGTTCCGACTTTCCGAATAAACTTCTAGGATCCCATCCTCATCGCCAATCTTGTAGTAACGAGGTCGGGTCACTGTAGTAGATTACCTCAGAATTTATTAGGTAATAGATTTAATATAACAGGTGAGCGCCAGAGGAAAAGTACTACCCATCCAGCAACAGCTCCACAACTGACTCCCTGTGGAATCTCCCCAATAGAATACACATACATTCTGGACACGAGATAATAATAAGGAATACACACATATTAAGCAATACAACAGCCATCGAGCCAGCTCTTGCAGTTTTCCTGGCCCTCACTTCTTGCGGTCCATAGCGACCAAAGACCCAGTCAACCTCTCCACCCAAGAGAAGAACCCCGTCTAAAAGAACCTAACTGGAAGTAACTCGAATGGAATGCTCTGCCAACAGAATGAGCAAGAGACAGTAAGGGATTATTAGCACGGTGTCCTGGAGCCCATTTCAAGTCGCTATGGTGATGCAGGGGCAAAATTAAAGGGGGCGCACTTCACTTCGACTTTAAATTCCCCCAAGCCAGGGAGAAGGGCCAAGTCAATCTCAAAGCCCTGTTGAGGGCTCTTTGCAAGCAGGGTTGCACAGGCTCACCATGGCTCCTCATAGTGTTGGTCTCCCACTTGGCTTCACAGTGCAAATGGTAGAATATGGTGTTGTTTTAGATCCTCCTCTTACAGGTGGCTGGACTGGGATCTGCTTTAGGCAGCTTTCCTCAGTAGAGGAACCTCCACTCCTTCTCTTTCCAGCAGCAAGAGTGGGCGCATCAGTAGTTCCTGTAAAACTCGCTGGAGGAAAGCACCCCTCTTCCAAAACAACAAGCACAATAACAGGCCCAATATATGTTCTGTAACATTTAGAGATATAGAAATCTTAACATGTTATAAAGAATACTGTATAATACCTATCTATATAACATGCATAACACAGCTTTTTGTGCACGTTTAGATATAAAAGGTCAAAACTTTGAAGTCACTTTGTTGCTTTTAGGTATTCCTTGTGCACAGAAGCATTTACTTTTTTCATACACGTGGTGATTGAAAATCCCAGGCAAACATTAGACTTGTCCCAATGAAGTGATCATATTTTATCATATCATAACTTATCTAATCAAGTGATGATCAAGTGATGATCTCCTTCTTAAAAATATAAATACAATTGATTTATTGGAGAGGCATCAGCGAGTTTCTTGCTTCCCTGTGCAGTAACTTCAATCTTAACTAACAATTTTGCACTGCTAAATAAAATATGCTGACTACATCAATAACAATTCAAGAAACCAGACATCAATCAAATGAGTTTGCGCTTTTGTCACAGCGCAGAAAATACCCATTTGCGATTCTCTTGAGCAACATAAGGGTGATAATATGGCCAGGGCAGGCAACAGGGTTTGGTATGTTTTTTGACGTCATGTATATATGTGTTTTGTTTGTAAGTCGCTGTGTTGTGTGGTAACTACTGGAGTGTATGGAATGGAAAACCTAGTTCAGTGGTTTGACATGAATTAATGATAGCTGATTCCTCTAGGCTTTGGTGAGGGTGGGCTCCTGATTTGAGTGAATTGGGAATATTAATTATTGTTTGGGTTAATGTGTTGATGTGTTAGGAAAGTGGGTGCTAGGGTTTTTTGGTAGTGGTAGCACAGTGGTGTGATAGTTGGCGATGTAGAGTAGAACAGCATGAAGCAATGTGATATGGTTTTGTGTGGAAAGGTTGTCCATGTGTGGATCTGTGGTGAGTTCCAATTTAAGTGATGGTCCTGATTCCTTCAGAAGCGGTCGCTCCTCTCTGCTCCCTGGTGTGATCGGCGCTCGTGGTATCGTAGCGCTATACTGCCAAAATGCTGTGTGCTTGCTCGCATTGCTCCCAATATTCCAAGTGCATGATCGCTTAGCATATTTGCATATTAGCGCTATATTGCGAAAGTGCGCTTTGACGATATTTGCATTGCCATTGATATTTCCTTTGCCTGAATCAATCATTTGTGCCTGACTGGCGCCACTGGCGTTTTCGTTGCGTTTATTTACTTTGTGCCCCAATCCTGTTTCGCTTTTGGCTTGCAGCCATTTTGTTGTTTGTTTGTTGTTGTGCCTCCCTGCCCGGCCCTCCACCCCGCTCCCGCCTCCCAGCTGCTCCTCCCTCGCCCCTCCCCCCTCCACTATCTACATATGACAGATGCCTTCGCGCGCAGCGTTCAGGCGCAGCGTTCACGCGCAGCGGTCGCGCCCCATGCGCGCCGAAGGTGCGCCAAAGGTAAGCCCGTCTACGCCCATCCGCGCCTGGACCGCGCCCAGCGCCAGACCCCCTGTTCCCCGCAAAACCCTTTCCACCCGCATAACATACGACGCCGCAACCCTCTCAGCCCTCAACCCCGGCCGCACTCCACAATGCTACCAAGCTGCCCCAGGACACACTCATGGACCCTTCACCTGCCACTCCTGCGAGTTCGACTGCATCAGGACCCACACCAAATCCACAAACTCCAAACAGAGCTCCGACACTAACCACCTAACGTGCATCCTGCTCAACACCCGCTCGATCCACAGACACTCCATTGAACTCTGGAACCTACTTGAAACTACATCACCGGACGTCGCCTTCCTCACAGAAACATGGATGAACGCCTCATCAGCGCCCGACATCGCCATAGCCATCCCGGACGCCTAAAAGATCATCCGAAAAGATCGCAACAACCAAACAGGAGGAGGCATCGCCATCGTCCATAAGAACACCATCCGCATCACGACCAGTTCTGACAAAAACCTTGCTACCGCCGAACACCTTCACTTCCAGATCCACACCGACCCCAAAACCACACTCAGAGGCACCCTCATCTACAGACCTCCAGGGCCCCGCACACAATTCAGCGAATACATCACTGACTTCATCAGCCCACATGCCCTCCACTCCGAGAACTATATCCTACTGGGAGACCTCAACTTCCACCTGGAAAAGAAAAACAACAGCAACACCACCTCCCTTCTGGACAACCTGGCCAATCTTGGACTCGAATAACTTGTTGACACCCCCACCCACTTAGCCGGACACACGCTCGACCCTATCTTCACCTCCAGCAAGCACATCTCCTTCGTTCACACCACAGCTCTCCATTGGACGGACCACAGCTGCGTTCACTTCAACTACAAAAAGACTACGACCCACAACCCCCCACAACCTATTCCTCGAAGAAATTGGAACAAAATCACCACCGACCAGCTCTGCACATCGCTTCACCAAAACCCCCCTGCCAAATCATCGGACCCAAATCAAGCAGCCACCAACCTCACACAATGTATCACCCACAGCGCCGATGAACTAGCACCCTTGAAAAACCATCTAATCAAGCAAGGTAGCAAAAAAGCCCCCTGGTTCAACGATGACCTCAAGAAATCCAAGAAGTTCTGTCGCACTCTCGAGAAAGCCTGGAGAAAAAACCCAACAACTGACAACCTGACCACCTTCAAGAACGCCACCCGCAAACACCACCAACTGATCCGATCCACCAAGAAATCAGCATTCAAGGATCGACTTGACAACAACGCCCAAAACAGCAAGGAACTATTCAACATCGTCAAAGAATTTACCAACCCCTCCGCCGGCACCAACGACATCACTCCCTCCCAAGACCTCTGCGACTCTCTAGCCTCGTTCTTCCACAACAAAATCGCTGACATACATAACAGCTTTGGAGACCAGTCCACCCCACCCACCTCCAAACTTAAACCCCCCTCTAACAACCTTTGCGCCTGGAACCCAATCACCACCGAAGACACCATCCACATGATGAACTCCATCCACTCAGGATAGCCAACCGACCCATATCCCCACCACATTTTCAACAAAGCAGACTCCATCATCGTGCCCCATCTCCGCGATGTCATCAACTGTTCCTTCAACTCCGCTACCTTCCCGGAAAGCTGGAAACATGCCGAACACAGCGGACCCCACTGAACTCAAGAACTACCGCCCCATCTCGCTCCTCCCATTCCCGGCCAAAGTCATTGAGAAAGCCGTCAATAGTCAGCTCGCCGCCTTCCTTGAATCCAACAAGTCCCTCGACCCTTCACAGTCTGGCTTCCGAGCCAAACACAGCACCGAAACCGCCCTCATCGCAGCAACAGACGACATTCGAACCCTACTGGACAACGGAGAAACAGCTGCCCTCATCCTACTTGACCTCTCCGCAGCCTTCGACACAGTCTGTCATATCACCCTCATACAACGACTCAGCAACGTCGGAATACAAGGAAAAGCATTGGACTGGATCATCTCGTTCCTCGCCGGAAGAACCCAAAGAGTCCGCCTCCCCCCTTTTAGATCAGAGGCCACCGAAGTCATCTGCGGCGTACCACAAGGATCATCACTCAGCCCCACCCTCTTCAACGTATACATGAGTCCCCTCGCATCCATCGCGCGCCAACACAACCTCAATATCATCTCCTACGCAGACGACACACAGCTGATCCTATCCCTCACCAAAGACCCAAACACCGCCAAAACCAACTTACACGAAGGAATGAAAGAAGTAGCCGAGTGGATGAAGAACAGCCGTTTAAAACTAAACTCGGACAAAACGGAAGTCCTCATCTTAGGGTCATCCCCCTCTGCCTGGGACGACTCATGGTGGCCACCGGCCCTGGGAACCGCACCCATACCTACGGATCACGCACGTAACCTGGGCTTCATCCTGGACTCCTCCCTCTCAATGACCAGACAAGCCAACGCAGTCTCATCAGCTTGCTTCAACATCCTACGCATGCTCAAAAAAATCTTCAGTTGGATCCCCACCGAAACAAGAAAGACGGTCACTCACGCACTGGTCACCAGCCGACTGGATTACGGAAACACCCTTTACGCCGGAACCACAGCCAAACTACAGAAAAAACTCCAACGCATCCAAAACGCCTCAGCCAGACTCATATTGGACATCCCTCGGCAAGCTCACATTTCCGGCCACCTGAAAGACCTTCATTGGCTCCCCGTCAACAAGAGAATAACGTTCTGTCTCCTCACCCACGCACACAAAGCCCTCTACGACCTAGGACCAGAATGCCTCAACACACGAATGTCCTTCTACACCCCCTCCCGCCAACTACGATCGTCCAATCAAACCCTCGCCGCAATTCCGTGCAACCATAGATCCACCATGGGGGAAGATCCTTCTCCTACTTAGCGGACAAAACCTGGAATTCTCTCCCCACCCACCTCCGCCTTACACAGAACCACCTCTCCTTCAGAAAGCAACTAAAAACTTGGATATTCGATAAGTAAAGCACCCCCCTCCCTCAAGCGCCTTGAGACCCTCTGGGTGAGTAGTGCGCTATACAAATTCTGAACTTGAACTTGAACTGTTATTATTAATTGTGTGCGTAGGCGAAGATAGATGGTTTTTGGGTCAGGAATATATTTGTGTATGTTTTGAGGTTGGGCATGCCTCATGTTGTATAGATGTCAGTCTTAAAGAGCTATTGGCCTGATTTAGAGTTTGACAGACTAGTACTCTATCGCAAACATGACGAATTTCCTGTCGGCCTTATTACAAGTGCATTATATTGTAACTGGTCAGACGAATAATACTTGGTCTGGCTCTAGGAGTGTGTGGGATTAAAGGAGGTATGTATGCTGGTGGAAAGCATGTCACTCTAGGAGTTGTTCATGGTTTCAGGTCCCGAGCAAGTTGAGAAAGGTTTGCGGAGGCATGAATGTAACGTAAGATCTCCTCAGACGCAATCAAAACAATGTCAGATCACTCTTCGCCTTATTCATGGAATCATACAGTTTAAGAGGTGAGAGAAACAAGGACCCCCTGGGTATCAGTAATATACAGACTCCTAGGGCAGGGTAATAACCTATGTGGGTAAAAAATCCTAGGCCATCAGCTAAGTAAGTGAACAATTAGTCTAGAACCAGAGGCGAAAAGAATAATCGAATATGAAATGTATATTAGAAATATATATTTAATTAGCATAAATAAAAATCATATAGAGACTCAACAAAAGTCAAACTATATGATAAGATAAAAGTATGATTCATAAAGTAAACAATAACAGGTTTTATAAACAATAAATACATAGCATATAAATCATACAAGTTACAATAAAAACAATACATTCAAATTTGTTAATGGCATGAAAAGTGCTGAAGAATTATTTATTAAAACTCGACGCGCGTTTCGGCAGAAAAAACGCCTTCCTCAGGAGTGACTGATGATACTCTGGAAATATATTTACAAGAAAGACATATATCAGATCACTGGTTTTGTTTTACATGACTTACACAGTTTACTAACAATACATGAAAAATGTTTTAAAAAACACATAATAACACAGGTTCACATTACATAAGTCAGATTCGAAAGTCTTTACTACCTAGCAGGTCTAGACTCTAAACTTGGTCACTTATTGTCATATGATAGACAAATGTTATCATCAAGGTTGTACAGTACTTAACTAGCAAACATCTGATCATAATTCATATAAGGTGCAATATTTTTTCTTTTTTCATGTTGGGATGTTTAAACATAAACCATACACCAGGGAGATAATAACAATAGACTTATCCTAATCTTAATATAGCATTCCATGGTACATAGAAATAAACTTACATTGACAATACTGTATTTCTATGCAGTACATCGAAAGTTGATGATATCTTCTTATATTCAATAGTCAGAGCCACTCGATAAAGGCTAATTCCTGATCAATAAAAAATACAATCATGTGATATGAGAGATGGAACATGATGATGTCACTTTGAACACAGAGAGCCACACAGATTGCGAGACAAAATGGTCTACATAATCTCATTAGGTAGGACATGGGACCGGAGGAAGATAGAGGTGACGCTTAAACAACTAGATAAAAAGAGATACCATAAGGAATAAACATAATTTAGTCAAAAATAACCCCATTATGGAAATATATAGGGGTGTGGAGATGATATGAGATCACACCGACCTGTCTAATGGTGAAGGCCAACCATGTATTAAAAGGTATCTGTGACATATAACGCCACTAGTTGGAACTAGATATGAAGTTGAGAATCTGTATTAGTCAATTACATAGTCATTACGATTGAAAAATGAAGCTCGTTAATTGCTACAATGTAAAGACCATCATTGTGCAAGTTCGTGGCAACCTCACAGTGAGGATAACACCCGAACATAAAGAGTCTTCCCAAATAGCTGATTACTACTATTCGACTCTAGAAGTATGAAAAATGATCTTGTCATAAATTTACCTGGTATAATCTGTAATGTTCTTGTCAAATGTGAAGACACGTTAATTTCATACACGATTGTCGTGTAAAGCCACGAGGTAAGTTTTGCAAAAATTATATGGTGCCACAGATATCAGCGTAGAGGATAGAACTGTAAAGGTGAAGGAGGGGGAAGGGGGATAATAGAAAAACCAGGGGGTGACGTGTCAGCAGTTGACGCTGTAAAGGTGATGCAAACAGTCGTGTATGAAATTAACGTGTCTTCACATTTGGCACCTTGCACTTTAATATAGAAATGCACCAGTATTTGCTATGCTGATGGGGCTATGCGACGTTCAAAGGGTGTAGCGCAATATACAAACTTGTCTAAATTACAATGAGAAATTGAAATGTTGCTTAATTCACAATGAGTTACTTGCTGACAAGTGCATTTGTGTATTCCAATAGATTTGTTGCGTTTAATGTTTTTTTCACATGCATTTCAACATATTTGTATGAGTCTGTTTTCCATGACAATACCTTGAACCCTGTTGGCGCCAAATGGGTGTTTAAATTCTTGTTACTGCCTCCCCGTCCGTTGAGTGAGTAATTCCACCACTGTTTTTATTTTCTTTTGCCTGCCTGTTCCTTTTGCTGCTGCTTCCCCTGTGGCCCCTCCCCCCGGAATTCCCCCACTCCCACCTAACAGCCTCTGCTCCCTCCCACCTCCCCCACTTAATGCCAGCTATGCCGCTGATGCGCCAAAGGCAAGACCGTCTGCGCCCATTCGCGACCCGACCGCAGCGGGAGCCAGGAACCCTGGACCTCCCACTACCCATCGCTACGACACCACCCTCCTCGCACTCAACTCTGGAAGACTTAGAGAATGCCAACAGGCCTCGCAGAACACGACCCACGGGCAGTTCTCCTGCCTCCACTGCCGCCAGACCCTCACCGCCACCCGGCCTCCAACACCACCTACGCCAGAACCGGCAACACCCTAAAAGGCATCCTCCTCAACGTTCGCTCCATACACAAACACGCCATGGAAATCTGGAACCTACTTGACTCTCTCTCACCCAACATCGCCTTCTTCACAGAGACCTGGGCCAATGCATCCTCTGCCCCAACATCAGTTATGCCATCCCAGACGGATACAAGATCCAGAGGAAAGACCGCCCCAACCACCCAGGAGGGGGCCTCACCATCGCCCACAAGAGCACCCTCCGCCTCACCACCTCCAGCGAAACCTTCCCCTCTGCTGAACAAATGCACTTCCAGAACCAGACCATCCCCAAAGCCACACTTCGAGGAACCCTCTTCTACAGACACCCCAGCCCCCGAACACCCTTCGCCACCACCATCACCGACTTCATTGCACCCCACGCAATCGCCTCAACATACTACATACTCATTGGAGACCTGAACTTCCACCTCGACAACCCCCCTTAAACAACTCGTCAACACACCGACCCACAGAGGAGGACACATACTCGACCCCATCTTCGCAGCAGGAAACAGTGTCCAATTCATCCACACAATGCAGCCGCCATCAACTGACCACCACTGCGTACACTTCGCCATCAACAAACCCAAGGCACCCAAACCAGCTCCACGCCCACCACGAAGGAACTAGAGCTAGGTTACCTACGAGCAACTTAACTCCACCCTCACCTGAGACAACCACACCTGGTGGGAACCCGATGCAAACGACGCAGCCAGAGAACTCCGCACCTGGATCTCTGACTGCGCAGATGAGCTCACCCCGCTACGCAACCCCGACAGGCAACGCCCCAGGAACGACACCTGATTCACCACCACTCTCCAAGAAGCCAGACGTACCTGCAGCCACCTGGAGAAGAACTGGAGAAACACCAAGAGAACCAAAAACCACACCACCTACAAGGACGCCATGATGGACTACCACAACCAGATCACAGCCACCAAGAGGAACTTCATCTACAACAAAATCCTGGCCAACTCCAAGGAACTTTTCAGTGTCATTCAAGCAGCAAAGCCACAGAAATCACCCCATCCCATGACCTCTGCGACAAGCTTGGAACCTTTTTCCACTCAAGATCAAAAACCTCTAGGACAACTTCATCAACCATCCACCAGGCGCCACAGATGGCGCCCCGCCCCCCAGAAACACCAGCCAGCCCACCATCTCCAACTAGACACCAATCACGTCCAAAGACACCACCTCGATTATTGAAAGCATCTACTCAGGGGCCCCCACCGACCCCTGCCCCCTCACTTCTACCACAGAGCCACAGCCACCATCACACCCAAACTACAAATCACCATCAACACCACCTTCAAAACAAGCACCTTCCCAGATGACTGGAGGCACGCAGAAGTCAGACCTCTGCTCTAGAAGCCCACAGCTGACCCCACCGACCTCAAGAACTATCAGCCCATCTCATTCCTCCCCTTCACAGCCAAAGTTGCAGAAAAAACAGTCAACAGGAAACTGACACGATTCATTGAAGAGAACGCTGTCCTCGACCCGTCCCAATCCGGATTCCGAAGCAACCACAGCAAAGAGACCGCCCTACTCGCCGCTACAGATGACATCCGCACCCTCCTGGACCAAGGCCACTCCGCAGCCCTCATTCTACTCAACACCTTCTCCCATCGCCAGACTACACGACGCGGGTATACAAGGAACAGCCCTGGACTGGATCCGATCATTCCTCACCGGAAGAAGCCAAAGGATCAGACTCCCACCCTTCCTCTCCGACCCCACAAAAATCACCTGCTGAGCCCCACAGGGTTCATCCCTGAGCCCCACCCTCTTCAACATCTTCATGGCCCCCCTCACAGCCATCGTCCGACAACACGGCCTCAACATCATATCCTAAGCCGTTGACACCCAGCTCATTCTCTCCGTCACCAAAGACCCCACCACTGCCAAACTCAACTTCCAGAAAGCAATGCAAGATGTTGCAGTCTGGATGACCAACAGCTGCTTGAAGCTCAACGCAGAGAAGACAGAAATCCTCATCCTCTGAACCACCCCTTCTGTATGGGCCAGCACCTGGTGGCCGACCGCCCTCAGAAGCCCACCTACCCCCTCAGACCATGCAAAGAACCTCGGCATCGTACTCGACTCATTACTCACCATGAACTGACAGATCAATGCCATCACCTCCAGCTGCTTCAACACCCTCTGCATCCTCCCCAAGACTTTTAAGTGGATCCCCTCTGAGTCATGGAAGACAGGCACCCACGCACTCATCACCAGCAGACTGGACTATGGAAAACGCACTCTACGCCAGCATCAACAAGTCCCTACTCCGCAAACTCCAGACAATACAGAACACCGCCGCCAGACTCGTCATCCCCAACACAAACACATCAGTCCATCAGTCAACACCTACGAAGTGTCCACTGGCGCCCTGTGGAGAAAAGAGTCACTTTCAAAATCCTCACTCACACCTACAAATGCCTAAACAAAAACGGACCCAGATACCTCAACGACAGAATCAACTTCCACTTCCCCAAAAGCAACCTCCGATAATCCAACCTTGCACTGGCAGAAACCCCCCACATCCACAGAGCCAGAGCAGGCGGAAGATCCTTCTACCACATTGCAGCCAAGACCTGAAATGAGCTACCAGCAGACATCAGACGCGCCCCCTCCCTGAACACATTCAAGAACACTCCAAAGACCTGACTCTTCGGCTAAACAGATCTGCGCCCCACCCCCTCAGCGCCTTGAGAACCTCACGGGTGAGTAGCGCACTAACAATTCCCCGATTGATTGATTGATTCCTCTGCATCACGACTGTGATTGCGCAAATCACATTTCCTCATAGAAAGATGTATCCCGTGGCTATAACCCCTTCCATGCTCATGACGAGCTGAGCTCGTCATGCAGCACAGTGCTCGTGTGCTTATGACGAGCTGAGCTCGTCATGACCACACCCGTTTTTATTACTGTCCAGCACAGCAGAGGAATCTCTCAAGCAACGAAGAAGATGATTTCCTTATACAGTACCGAAAGGAAAATCTAAGTAAGGGATTAATTAGACATTCCACTTTCCTAGCAGCAACTCCAATCTTTTGTACATCTATGATGAATGGGGGATATAGGCAGTGTATTAAAGCATAATTCAAAATTGCTATCCCTCCCTTTCATATCTGTCCTACTGGATCAAATCAAGTCAGCTAAGATTTTCTCTAAACTTGATCTCAGAGGAGCATACAACCTTGTTCACATCACAGAGTAATTAATAATACACAGTATGGGCGCTATGAATTCACGACCATGCCCTTTAGCTCATGCCCCCATCCCCTTCCAACATTTTGTGAATGCTATTTTTAGATATTAGTTGGATACATTTATTGTTATGTACTTGAATGACTTCTTAATTTTCTTTTAGAATTTACAGCAACTTCGGGAACATGTCAAACAAATGTTCACATGACTGCGAAGATATTCTCTTTAAAATTGAAATTTCAGAAATGTTTTTTTAAAGTATCATCAAAATCAGGCGTTTCCTTATTAGGATTTCAAGTATTGGTGAAAGATAATAGAATGGATAACTCCAATGTGCCGGTTGTGCTAAAATGGCATTGTCCTAAAAACATCGAAGACATTCAGAGGTTTGTACCAACCTTTGCCGACATTTTATTTAGGGTGTCATCCATTTAATTTGACCAATTTCAATCTAACTAAAAATTGAATCACCTTTCAGTGGGGCAAGAAGAGGAAGTGGGCTTGTCAGCTTTGAGGAAAGCCTTTACAACTGCTCCCATCCTTTGACAGCCAGGCATCCATCTCCCATTTATGGTAGAAACTGATGGATCCTCCTTTGCTATTAGAGCAGTATTATTGCAAAGAGAACTGTAGACAGAAGGGTTGCATCCAGTGGCTAACTACTCCAAAATTCTGACAAGTGCAGAGCACAACTATACCGTTTATGACATTCAACTGTTGGCTATAAGAGAGGCCCGCGCCCAATGGTGTCATTATTTAGAAGTGGCCAATCATAAAATCACACTATGGACAGATCATAAGAATTTATGATATTCAATGAATGAAATATGCCAACACTTGACTTGTTAAATGGTCATGCTTCTTCAGCCGATTCCACGATGTCAACATAGTCATTGGCATGGGAAGGCAAATGCATTATCGATACAGACCGGGAAGAAAGGAAAGTCTGTTCTACCTCCAAGCATATTAGCTATCTCCACAGTATCCAAAGTTGGTTGGAATTCCTTTTACAACAGGTCACAAGAGCTATGAGGCAATCAATCTGACACAATGGTTACAATAGGAAACCCAGAAACATCAAAGAGGAACTTTGTTATACAAAGTAGAGATATTGTATCTACCCAGTAAAAAATTATAGAAACCAGTGCTGAGCTGGTATCATAGATGTCCCACAGCTGGTCACCCAAGCCAGTAAAATCCCCATGAATTATTTAGTCATCATTTTTGGTGGCCAGAACTGAATGTGACAGACAAGAAAAAAGTCCAACAACGTGTCTTGTGTACACAAGTCAAGGCCTCCCAGCCAAACATGTAGAGTTAATTTTGCGACTCCCCATTCCAAAACAACCCTGGTTGAATATTTCTATGAATTTTATAGTTGAATTTCCAACAACACATGGATTTACCATTCATAGGCTATGTTTCAAGGATGGGGCATTTTATTCTATTGAAAAAACTTCAGACAAAGATTGAAATAGCTCAGGTCTTTTAGAGCATATTTTCAGACTTCATGGCTTACCTAATAGCAATATTACAGAAAAGGGTTCACAGTTCATTTCACATATCTGGTCTGAATGAAAAGGTTAGGTACTGTCCATTTAAGTCCATTACTTCCCACCCACAGATAAATTAATAGACTGAGAGAGTCATTCAAGCGAAAGAACAGAATTAGAAGTACTTCCTGATTACTCCTCAGTCAGAGTGGTACGGGTGGCTATTTCCGAGTGGATCCCCTTTTCAATAACGCTTTTCACAGCTCATTTAGAATATGTCGGTTGTACTGCACCTATGGAATTCATCCTTGCATACTACCTATTACAGTGTATTCCACTACAATCCCTTTAGTCTTACATGTGTAACAACAGGTAAAGAAGGCAAGTAAGACTGTACAGGAACCATTAGCGAAGGCTAGGCCAACTTACAAACATTCTGACTCGCTGACAGACTCTCCTTACCTATATCCATGGGACAAGGCGTGGCTATCCACAAATTACCTCTCTGTCCCAGCGTCTCATCCCAAGTTTACACCCAGATTAAGATTCTAGGGTTAGTTGGGAAATCCAGTTAGGTTATCACTGCCCACTAATTGGCAGATCAATCCTGTAGTAAAGATCTCTAGAATGAAATTTGCTACATCGGGGTCCGGGGTTCTTCCACCCGCTACATTGAGTGATGGAACACCTGAATATGAAGCAGAGCCTATCATAGATTCTAGGATACAACATAAGCAGTTAAAACACAGAGTGGTATGGAAGAGGTATGATATTTCTGAAAGGTCCCTTGAACCAGCTTCTTTTGTGCAAGCAGCCTGTAAAATCTGCCAGTTCTACCAACATTTTCCCAAGATACCAAAGCCTGCCAGGGAGGATTCTATGAGGGAGTTAAGCAGCACCTTCTCTATTGACAGTCCACCACATGGTATCGCTGTCTGAGCTGTACACAACAACCATGTTTATTAAGTCAAATGGCATTGAAAATGACTATTACCAGCCTCTCACGCCATTATTATTGCGTTTTTGTGGCCTGAAAGAGTGTGAATTGTCACACTTGTAGGAGTGCGATGGTTTGGTGTTATGTTGGCACTGTCATTGGCAGCACTGGTAGGGGCAATGAATGGTGCAGTACCATCTGCTAATACCTGTGAAAACTGCATCAGATCAGTCCTCCTCATTATCACCGGAGCCACGTAGGGATCGATCAGGAGGTATTTCTTCGTAGAAATCGTGCTAGTTAGCACACCAGATCCTGACGTTTTGGCTCATGAGGTTTATCTACAACTCCAAAACAGTTGATCAATAGACAACTTCTTTTTTTGGTAGGTACATTACTTTTACCTGCACTGTAATTTTTCCTCACTTTTATTAGAAAATTCTGGTATTAGTTAGAGAAAGGTGAGTAAGGTGGGGATTTGTGCACCCTGTCCTGAAGAAGGTGCTTCTGGCACCAAAACATGTCGACGCACACAAAAAGGATTTAACGCACATTGTCAGCGTAGTGACCTCCCACCCTCATTTTTAAAAGCACCAGCCCGGGGGCTTATTAAATAATTTTTAGTCACCCCACGAGCCAGGTTCTTTTTAACTATCACTATTTCCTAAACCCCACAATACACTCACATTTATTCAAAATGCCCCCTCACCAACACCACACATAGTCTAACAAGTGCTCCCATGTCTCCGTAGGTCACAGCACCCCGTACCCCGTAGAGGGGTACGATGACCCCGATGATGAAGCATGACACCAAGGGGCCTGTTGGTGTGTGAGGGGACCTAAAAACATAAAGGTGTTCCCCACTGTGGAGGAGACACCCTTAATCTCAAGGAGTGGATTCTAACTGTTTATTTAAATATGCCCAGGGAGAATGAATCCATTCTGATTTCTCTCTCTCCCCCCTCTGATTGTTAATCAGTCCTCCTTGTACTCATAGACTCATACAAGTCAAACTGGGTAGAGACAGGAGATTGTGGAAGACTGAGTAATGGCACCTAAGGAGCACTTGACCTCTAACCACTACATGGGTGGTGTATTCCTGGGTCAGAAGTTCACATCCGGGTCAATGGTAGTATAATCAAGGTGTATCTGCACTGCTCAAATGTCCCCTTGCCTAAGAGCTTTTCGTGATTGTATTGGCCTTCCACTTTTGCTCAGTTCGTACACTAGGCTTGAGTCGTGTCACCTTTGTAGTTTTCTTTCCTCTCAGTATCCCTTGCTTGCCCTTGCCACCGCTCTACGTAATTCATACCTTGTTTGTTTATATGTTGTACATCCTGCTGCTCATCTGCTTTAGTGCTGCAGCTGCCTATTCCTTGGCACCCTGGGGATCAGGGCAGGTATTGTGATGGACGTTTGTTTTCATTACTGCCAGCACCACCTTGGATCAGGGAAAGCTAATCTCTCTGTCTGTGGGTCATTCCTCTCTGCACCAACTCCTATTTGGTACCTCTCAGGTACTAATGTGTTGCATCTACCTCACTTGTTTGAACTCGCTTGAGGTCAAAGCAGCAATTCAGACCTCTATTCAATTCCAGCCCATGCTTGGCATTTCTCATACAACCTAGCAGGTACTCCTGTGTCGTCTCTCTCCCTGTCTCGTTTCCCCTTATTCCTCGGGTCATGTATTCCTGCTCTCGATAGCTTCATAGAAGCTCAGGAAAGGCTGGGATTCTCAGTGGAGCTCCATCCTTGGTCCAAGTTTGACAGGGCATCAACCTTGGCAGAACCTGAACTTGGCATCTTAAACCATCACCACTTCAGTGTTTCCTTGCATCACTTATTTTTTCCAGTTTGCCTACATTCTTCTTTTATAACGTGTTAAATATGATTCTCAAGATAAAATATATATATGCTCAAATAAAGTGACATTGCGAAAAATTACCCCTTTGTCCAATGGCAACTCCTAATACAACAGTGCTTGAAATAAACAGCAGGAGAAAAAAAACAACACTAGAGAGTTATGGAGTATGCAATATACGAGTCTGAATTTGTCTCTTACTCCCATACCATCAGTCGCCCGATGCACAAGTAGTTCTGTAATGGCCCATAATACACGTCAGTTAAAATAAAAGACCCCAGTGTGGCAAAAAAAGCACACAGAAACAAACTGATATATCTCCAGCTATGCATGACTTCTGCACAGAAGATCCTGCATAGACAAGGCAAGAATTGTCTATTAAACACTAAGGGGCATATTACCAACAACTAGCGATAATTATCGCTATGTTGGTTTAGCGGCGATATTTTTATCGCCGAGCTGCGGCGATTTTTATCGCTTAGGAACCTTGGAGCATATTATCAAGGGGGTTTATCTCTGCTTTTTTGGCTTTAAAAGCCAAGACAGCGGAGATAAAATTTTCTCCCTATTACCTAGCTGTCGCTAACACCAGTTAGCGACAGCTAGTAGGATATAGCGACCATCTTGGGCCCCGCTTTGCATGTCAGTGATATTTATCACTAATGACATGCAAAGTGGGCGTGCCAAGATGTTAGCACTGGAAACAGTCGCTAACATCGCTATCTCCTATTACCAACTTTTGGAGATATTCGTGCTAAGCGCGAATATCTCCAAAAGCTAACACCTGCCCCTGAGCAGTTCTTAGCCATGTTATCCAATGGTAGGTGGATAACATGGCTAAGAGCATTAGCTCGGTAATGCATGAATATCGCTGACTTTTCAGCGATATTCATGCATTTCGGCCGATTTTTATCGCTTAGGAGATATACCTTGATAATAGTGAATATATATCGCCTGTAAAATCTAGCATAAAGTGTCACAAAAAGAAAGGACACTCTCAGACACCCTTGCATGTATAGTTGTGCCGTTTATTATCAAAAGGCTCTCCCGACTTATTTCGCCCCAGCCAGAACTTTATCATGGTAGCAGGAGTGTGGTGAATTATTTATATATTATTTGCTTATACATATTATTTGCTTCAAATGTTTATATATAGATCTATATATAAATCTCTATGTTTAGATACTCACTGTAGGAAAGTAGGCTCTGCTTTCTTGGTTACCCCCACTTTTTGCCTGATGTCAGTGGGTATTGACTGTAGTGTGCTGGAATCCTGCTAATCAGGGCCCCAGCATCTGTGCTCTCTCTTCCAAAATGGCTTTGGTAAGTACTTTTGTACCTCCACAATTAGCTACTGGTGTACCCTTATAATTCCCTAGTAAATTGTACTAAGGTACCCAGGACATAGGTACACCCATGGGCTGCAGCATGTATTGTGCCATCCATGGGAGTCCAATTAAACTCAGAGTACAGGCCTGTCGTTGTAGCCTGTGTGAGGTGGTGTTACAACCTCTCATGATAGATATAAATTTTCTTATATCTGAGGTCACTACACTTAAAACCTATTAGTCACCCCTGGGGGCAGGGTGCTTGGTTATAAGTGTGAGGGTGGCCCTGCATAAGCAGGACTCCCCTACATGTCCGGTGTCGATTCTCCATGCTTTGTAAATGCGGTCAGCCATTGTAAGATATGTAGTGAACATCAGTCATTACAAGGTGTCTAACTATATAATGGCTGCGCGTAACCTGGTAATGTTTGATATCAAACATGTTGGAATCATACCCAAACAATGATGTGGTGTTAAACGGCCCAAAACATGCAAGGCACAATTGAATTTTACGGACCTGGCACTCATGTTGGCGATCAGGGTGCTCACTATGAGATGGAAATCGCCCAGGGCCCCGCAGGTAGAAATGTGGCGAGACGACTTGCTGAAATGGGGCAAAGCCGAATCCACGGCGCTGCGGGAAGAGGAGGACAAGGGCCTTCGCAAATACCCTAGAGCGCAGGACTGAGACTTAATGTTGATTGAACTGGAGGAGATAGACCTGGATAGTCCGGGAGACCCGGTGGGGTGAGCACACACATATTGCAGGAGGCGGCTGAGGCTCACGGGCACCAATGCCACTCACGGGAGATAGACCGGGCCTAGAGCCTTTAACAAATTCCAGAAAAACTGAGACACCCTGACCCGAAATGTAGAGTGTACAAGAGAGAACAACCAGGAGACAGGGGGCGGGTGGGCGGGGAGGGAGGGGCAGTTGGGACATAGCACTTATGTAAGTAATGATTATGATACTTATAGATCATACATGAGAAACATTCAGGGACTGATATGATAATTGACTACTGATTGATATGTTGTACTCCCAAACGTTTATGGGCAAGAAAATGGAAAATACTGATGTGAGATATGATGAGAAACGGTACAGAAATGTATAACGTCCTGTAACAGTCACGAATAAAAAGTTAAAAAAAAAAAAAAACAATGATGTGGTGTTAGAGATATGATCCAATGTAGTAGGGGGCCCCTAAGGGGAGCCTCATGTACTCCCGGTTACAGCCTTGTGACCACCTCCCAGACAGGACTTAGTGCATTGTGCTTTCCAGCGCCGCCAGATTGCATTAAAGGGCATATTTGGTGCCCTCCTTGCCTACACTGGTTTGAGCCAGTTCAGGAACCCTTCGTAACCGCTCTGGCACAAAACTGGACAAAAGATAGTGGAGTACCTCCCCTCTGTCCAACCCCTCCTCTGGGAGGGGCACCCAAGTCATTACAACCTTTTCCTTGAGTATTTAAAGGCTCCCCCATGGTTGGGTCCTCAGATTCGTCGTGGAACAAGACTCAACTGAGAAAACAAGATATTATTCAAGCATCTGGGCACTTGGACTTCGTTGGACTTTGCCTGGAATCGAGACTGCATCAAGAAAGACTCCTGCTACTCCGGGTCTCGCCGTTCTACAAGTCTTCTGCCTCGTCTATGTCTGTTCTTCGCTCAGGTTCTCGAGAAGACCTGTGGTCATCAAGGACATCCAAAGAAATTTCCCTTGGAATGAAGGAGTCACTCCCCTGCATCTGCAGGCACCACAACAAAGCTGAATCGTCTGCTGCTCCTGTCGTCCTATGGATTTCCCGAGGTGGTGGTTCTGTGGCTCTCGAGAGACGTGACCTATTGTCTTGCTTTATATTTCCAAATAAAAGAAATTCAGCTCTCCCAAGATGAGGCACTCAGTAAAGCAGGAAAAAACACCTGCAAAGGAGGTTCAGCACTCACAAAATGAGGCACATCAAACATCAAATCAAAAGGCAGTTTAAAAAAAAAGCGTGCGGTTTAATTAATGCAAAACTCTCTAATAGAAAGACTTTCCCAGATATCAAATGAAACAGGTCAGAAAACTTGCAAATGTATAAAAAAAAAAATATATATATATATATATATATATATATATATATATATATATATATTTATTTATTTATTTATTTTATTTATTTATTTATTTTCCACACAGAAACTTCTTGCAGGAATACCCAAAAAGAACTTCAGCGGCACACCAAAGGAAGAGTCCAATAAAGTTTTATTGTCTCACAAAACAAGCAGTACGACGCGTTTCGGCGAAGCCTTTGTCAAGAAAATGACCTGTGCCCTACTCCCCATAGAAATACGGGTCATAGTTCATAGACAGCTAAGAAACACAAAATCAAAAAAACATATAAATAGCGATTGTTAATTAATTTAGAATAATTCAAGTATGAGCACCTTATATTTATAGAATGCGCAGACAAATAGGAATTATTTATAAACAATCCCTATCAGAATTTAAATTTAGAATTTAAACTTTAAAAGTTCACGGTCATGTACCTCACTAATATCAATGCACATTCATCGCTCATTAATGTCAACTACAATCATGATTGCACAGCGCTATTTTATAAAAAAGTGACAATGCCGTTTTCTCAGCACGAGTACAGCGTGTCGATGTTGGATATAAAGAAACATTTCATCATTTTCGAAAAAAAACACACCTCTTCTATTGGGTAATGTACCACTACGTATCATTGGTCCCTAGAAGGAGGCAATTCTTTCCTTCCATATAATGGGGATGTTGGGCCAAAACAGACAAAACCAAAACCAGAAATCACAGGTAAGGTACCATTGTCAACGAATTGCATAATAACACTCTAAAATCGAGTTGTTTAGAAATATACAGAAAATCAAAACAGGTAATGTACCTGTAGGAGAGTAGGGTCTGCAATCCTATGATCACCCAGATTTTTCGCTTTTGTTTCACTGGTTTACGACTTTCTCTGGCTGTGGGCCTGCCAATCAGACCCACAGCCTAGCTGTTTTCTCGCTAAATTGACATGTGTACCTTAGGTGCATTACCCAATTAACTGGGCCACCTTGTCAGACCCTGTAACTCAGGGCATCGGTGTACCCAGGGCCTACCAGGGGCTGAAGCATGTATTATGCCACCCCTGGATGGCCATCTAAATCTGACACAACTGGCTGCACGACAGCTGGGGCAAGGTGGTGTACTCGCCCTTTGCTTTAGATATAGTATACCTATATCTAACCCTAGAATGGACACCCGAGTTCCTATCAGTCACTCCTATGGCAGGCCTTGACAATCCTGAAGGCAGAGTGCGTGGAATCGTGTGAATTGGGCTCTAGCGCGAGCCGAGCCCGGTTGCAGCTTGCGGAACCAAGTCCCAATGGCTGTTCCATGATAACGCGTACCACATATTGCTAACTTCGGTATCGCGTTATCAAGACATGTTGAGTAAGGTGTCATACGAATCGGGATGCTGACCCCTCACCAATGCTGGCGACGGGGTTACCATTCCACCCTTCTAGAGGGACACGACATGTACGTAACTGTGAACCCCGGTTAAAGTTAACTGAAGCCTCAGCTCCACAAAATGGATGCTGCCACCACAGACACGAGTCTGACCTCCTGCTCCTGGGAGTCCTTCCAGCGAGGAGAGCTTGGACAAAGGGTTTCCTGTCCGGGGCGGTGCTCGCACCATCCCAGACAGGGTTTTGTGTATCCTGGGTAGGCAGGGCTTTACAGGAAGGTGACTGCGGAGTGGCACCCCGGTGCTCACTACGCATCTGCCGGCTAGAACCAGTTCCAGGGGCACCCCGGCCCCTGACCTGGGGAAAGTCCGGCATGGGAGAGGGGTGTAACCACCCCCCTTCCTGGTCACACCCCTAGGGCAGGACCTAGTCGCGTACCCACCCCTTTCTTTAGGATAAAGGCAGGAGCGGGGACCCTTCCAAATTAGATCATCTTTGAATCAAGAACTACTTTCTACAAAAGGAAATTCAAGACTCTTCTCAAGATTTCTCACTTGTGGCTAAGGAGTAGTCACCCTGCATCCGCAGGCACCATCTAAGAACTCTGCGGTTTGCTGCACGTCCTTCCTCAGGAATCCGACTGCCCAGCTCGACGAGAACCGGCTTCCCTGGCACCTCTGACCTCTACCCACATCGTCAGCTCAGCTGAGATCCGTGGGTGCGACGAGACCTCGAGGGACCGGCCATCATCAAAACCTGCACGATTTCTTAACCAGCACGACCGCCGAGGAAACCTCTGGTGAGTGCTTTGGGGTCCGAGAAGCCCCGACCCTGAGCAGCTCCAGCATCAAAGTGCAGCCTCCCAGCATCTCCACGATCTGCGTGGGGCCCTTCTGCTTTTGCCACTCATCACGTTGTCTGGTTACTAGCCGCTGACTTGTGGCCTTCTCGGCGACGTCCGACAACAACGCTGTTGGTCTGGTTGCTCCAGACTGACCCTTGCTCCCTTTTGAAAGAGGAGCACACCGGACCCTCCTGGTCCACTCAAGATGCCATTTTAGGTCCACCACGTGGCCCTGAATTTGCCAAGGCTTGTTGCCCCAATCCTGGGCCCAGCGATGCCGACAGCATCAATCTTCGTGGGACAGCTCGCACCTCCATCCTGGTCGCCGACAACGCCTCCTGGTCCATGAGACTGCAGAGCCGAGCGTCGCCCACTCACCTAGTCGAGGTGACGATCATCCGGTGCCCTCCTGGTACCCTCTGACTACTGGCTAGTAGTTACGAACTTGGTCCCCTCTGCTTTCAGGTGTCATCCATCTCTGATCCAGGCTTGGATCTCTACGAATTATCTCAACTGGTCGCCGGCCAGCAACTCCTTCCTTCCGGCTCCTGGTTCGTCAGCGAGGACTCCCGACGTCTGTAAAGACTTGTGCAGCCGCAGCCCCTGGGCTAGGTAATTTCGGCATTTCGGTGCCCGCATAGCCTCCTTATTGAAGGGTCCCGAGCCCCCATCGCTTCCGACTTACCTTATCGGGTTCGCCCGAGAACACTAGACTTTCCGTGCCCTCGGGCATTTGTGTAGATTGTGCACTTGAAGTATTTTCCTAAGAGTTTTGTTGTGTGCTTAGTACCCTGTCCTCATAAAGAGTACAGGGCTGTTGTGATTCTAATAAATACACTGTTTATTTTCATAACACTTGTGTGGTGTCCTTTCACTTGGTGTTCAAGGGGTATGTGATGGTATAACAGCTGGCTTAACACGCCCTCTAGAGTTTAGCCCGAAGACTGCTCGTATCCACGCTACTAGGATAGCTGGTCTAAGGTTGACTTACAACCAATCACCATAAGGGTCGTTTGGACTGATGCATAGTGATCACTAGAATAGTGAGCACTGCATATCAGGCCAACTTCTCACAGTACCTATTCGATAATAATTCTCATACTTGTTCGCCCAAACATAACAACATCCACAGTCAGTGTGTGTTACTGATAAACCTCTCATTCCATAAGCCCGCTATAGGTATACTGGCTACGTAAGTGTGGTCCAGGTTTACTGATATTTGTGCTAATATATATACAGTGAAAGACATTTCAATCAGTGAAAAGTAAGTGAATAAAGTAAACAAATTATTGGGGGAAAGGAACATGTATCGCTTTGACGGATGGATATATTTGGTAATATTTTATCATATTAACAAGACTACCTACACTAAGCCTAATGAGTTATGGAGGACCAGAGGTTATGTAGCGATTGGTAATCTTGTCATTGTTAAAACCCTGCATCCTCCCCCATGTTTCAGAATACAATGTCATAAATTCCCCTCAAATAAAATGTGATGAAGTTAAGACAGCAAAGCTGATCAACATACTGGGAGACTGGAGAGATATTGGTTTCTATCTATATCATTTATAGCCTATGTGTGTGGTCAGTTCCTTCCCATAATTCATACCATTGGAGATTTTAGAATTAAGCTCTATAATGTATTTCGATTCGGTGACCCGTAGGAGTTTCTCCCGATCTCCACCTCTAGGGTGTGGTAATATCCTGTCAATGCCATAAAATTTCAGTAAATTGGCATTGCTTTGGTGTTTATCCTGAAAGTGTCATGCAACAGGATAATTACAGTCACCATTGGTTACTGCCCTCATGTGTTGGAGAACACGTGTTTTCAGTTGCAATTTTGTGCTGCCCATGTAGTTTAACCCACATGGGCATTCCAGGACATAGATACAGTATTCACTAGGGCATGATATAAATTTAGTGATTTCTTTTACCCTTTTCCTGTCTTGTCCCACCGAATAGCTATCTCGATTTGTGCTGTGTCTACAGGCCCTACAGGAATTGCATTTCTTGAAGCCCTTAGATTTTCCTAACCATTTAATCTCTACGTCCAGCCACTTACTGACGTGGCAAAAGAGTGGGGGCTCACGCTGGTCTCATACGCCGACGACACCCAGCTGGTTGTCACCCTCTCGGAAAGCCCGTCCATCGCGGCATCCAAGTTTAAAGAGGGTATGGCAGCAGTGGCACAATGGATGACGGACAACTACCTCCAACTTAACGCCGGAAAAACCGAGGTACTCCTCCTTGGCCGAAACACCAGCCTATGGAACGAGCTCTGGTGGCCGTCATCCCTGGGCGCCACTCCACTCCCTAAAAATTGTGTTAAAAATCTGGGAGTCTGGATGGATGCCAACCTCAGCTTCCAGTCCCACACTAAAAAGGTGGCAGCCACCTGCATAGGTCTCCTAAGGAATCTCAGGCCTATACTTGGGCTCTTCGACTCTAAAGCTCGCCAGCTAATTATCCAGGCTACCATCTTATCACGCCTGGATTACGCTAACGTCCTCCTTCTGGGAGCAAACAAAGCGGAAACAGCTAGGTTCCAACGTATCCAGAATGCGGCGGCCAGAACGTTGGTTGGCCTACCACGTAGATGCTCTGCCAGAGCTACCATCCGTAAGCTCCACTGGGTGCCCGTGGAACACCGAGTCAAATTTAAGGCTCTTACCACGATCTTTAAGATCGTTAAACAAGGAAATCCCCCTCTGCTGCGGAATCTGGCCCGACCTTATATCCCAGGTCGGGCACTCCGTTCTTCCAATCAACTTCTTCTGACCGTCCCCAGGATTAGGCTTTGCCGAACTGGAGGCCGCTCCTTTAGCGTCCTTGGTCCCAAACTATGGAACGATCTCCCCCTCAGCATTCGTTCCTTAGATTGCCTCTCAGCCTTCCGTAAAGCTATCAAGACCTACCTTTTCCCTGCTCTCTAGGCCCCCCTTCCCCCTCTACCCCTTTCTTTTTCTGTCCTACTGGTGCGTGCTTGTCTCATAGCGCCGGGACGCCCCATTGCTGGGGTAGCTGCTGCGCTTCACCAAACCTAGAAATAGAAATAGAAAGTAGAGCTAGATGTCTATTGGTAACTATGGACAATATGGTCCTTTAGTGACTTGGGTTTTCTGTATGTGATCGAGGGTGCCTTACCCATATCAGGACCAATTATTGGATCCGTCTCTAGGAGACCCCAATGTCGTCCCCTGACTTTTCTTAGCTGGTTAGATCTCACATTGAAAGTGGTGATTAGTCTGGGTACTTGACTATTATTGGCCGATTTCATCCTAGAAGAGAATAGAACCTCATTGCGTGTAATTCATCTAGCTTTTTTACTGGCCGTCTCAACGATCTTGTGCCTATAGCCTCTTTTTCTGAACCTTTTGGTCATGATGTTTTGTTCTGCAGTAAAATTGTTTTCCGTGCTGCAATTCCTTCGTGCCCGAAGGAATTCGCCAAAAGGTATACTATTCTTTAGAGGGGCCGGATGATGACTTTGAGTGTGGAGTAGTGTATTTCCAGCCGTCTCCCTGCAGAAAAGGCTGGTGATCATTTTTCCTCCTTCAATGTTAATGGCTACATCCAAGAACTCGCAATGTGTCTGACTGATGGAGTGGGTGAATTTTAGATTGAGATCATTTTTCCCCAATTCTGCTATGAATTCCATGGCAAGATCCACGGAGCCATCCCATATCACGGAACAGGTCATCAATATACCTGATCCAGATAGGGATATGCTCTGTGAACCTGTCATTGGTCTCCACCCAGACCACGCGCTCCTACCACGAGCTCAGAAAAAGATTCGCCAGACTAGGGGCAAAACATGTGCGCATCGCAGTCCCTGCTCTTTGCTGGTATACATTTTTATCAAAGATAAAAATATTCTCATTGAGGCAATATAGCATCATAGTTTTTAACATCTGCGTATGTTCCCAGAGTGAGATGTGCCTTTCTTTCAGGAAATACATACAGGTTTCCACTCCCTTCTTCTGCTCAATACACGTGTATAAAGAACACACGTCCAGTGCTATCATGTGATAATTGTCTTCCCAGGTAATGTCATGAATACGACGCAAAAAGTCAGTGCTGTCACAACAATAAGATCTTAATTTACTTAAATATGGTGATAGAAACAAATCCAGAAAAATTGAGGTATTTTCTAATAGCCCTCCATTTGAGGATACTATAGGCCTTCCTGGTGGTCTAGTGGGTGTTTGTGGATTTTTGGGAGCAGATAGAAACAGGGGGTGCGCGGATTTTCAGTTTTCAAAAACAAATATTCCGCTTTGTCCAACAAACCCTCCTCCCACCAGACTTTCAATAAATCATGATACTTTGTAATAGATGTTTTATACACATCCCAAGTAATCTCTTCATAACATGAGGAATCTCGTAATTGTCTCAATACCTCCTGTTTATAGAAATCAATGTCCATAACGATGACGTTACCACCCTTATCTGAGGGTTTTATGATTATCGTGTCGTCATCCATTAAAGTCTTCAGGGTATTCCTTTGAGATCTAGTTAAGTTATCCCTCTGTGATGTTTGGCATTGTTCCTTCATTTTGTTAATTTTTTGAAGGCTTCAATGTTATCATAAGGGACATTAGGGTCAAAAGTGGATTTTGGTCTTGACCCCTTGCGGTAAGTGGCATCCAGTTGAAAGCCCAGGCAGTCAGCATTTTCCTTTTTTCTTTTGAGGAAAAGTCATTCATATCCTCCTCCATTTGGTGTAAGTCTAGGATAAGGTTGGCATCCTCTAGATGATTCAAATTCGATTCACCCTCTGTGATGCAACACCCTAACCTCGGCATCTTACTTTTGACTGCAGTTTTGTGTATTTTCATCAATTTCAGCTTGCGTATATACAAAAACATATCAATCCGAGTAGCTACAAAGTTCACATTGTTAGTGGGACAAAAAGACAGTCCTAGTTGCAGGAGAGATTCTTCTTCTTTTGTAATAACTCCGGAAGATAGGTTAATGACTGATAGATTAGTCATAACGGTGGAATCCATCACCGGACTGAAAGAGACAGTTCTGCCTCCTCTTCTATTCCTTACTCGTCGTTGTCTTTTGTTATTCCTAGGCGGTCTGGTTTTAGGTTTAAACCTATAATATCTGATAAAACCCCACTGAAAGGAAAATAGTCATCACCAGTATAAACACATAAACACTGAAAAAACACCTTCAGAACTACAAACTAAGTGCCATTCAAAGAAAGGTAAAGATGAGTGAAAGACTCATTTTTATTTCTTCCTGAAGGGGCCAATACAATGTAACATTATACAGGCAGCAGTGAGAAAGACTGGGCTAACATTATTCTGCTTGAGTTTTGTTGTTTAGGAATGTCACTAAAATATTGTTTCTTATTCCATCTACTTTTATTCAGTTTTGTGGTCTTTGGTCTAAAGATGCAGTGTTTAGAAGCATTTTTTAGGTCTTATTCAGTTATTTTATAAACTATAGAGAATCAGGAAATATCAAAATCATATTTAATATTTTGGCTACATTTGATTTCACTGATAGGTAAAATGGCTGGTTTCATAAGAATCTTTCCCAATATATACCATCACATTTACCCACAGATAGAGAATGGGTGAAATCCTTTGATACATCAGCGCCCTTTTTTAGGGAGTCATTATTGATTGCAGATGAATTGCCAAACACTCCAGGCAATGCAAGGTGTAGTGACAGGTATATGTGAAAAGAGTGTTGTCACCAAGCATCTGAGATAGTGGTGAAGGCATGACAACAGAAGTTTGGTAAACATGGAACGCAGTGTCACTTGGAATGCTGCTGCAAAAATGTTCCTACCAAGTTCAATAAAGATTGGAGTGATCTTGTTTGTATTTGCAGTCATTCAGCTACGTATATGAAAAAGTTGCATGAGGATCGGTCAAAATCGATGCCTGAGCTGAAGTGCTTCCCTGTAAGAGATCCTTCTCACTTGCTAGATGGTATGCTGAAAGCATCTTTACAATCTTCAGAGTTAATGAAGAATGCCTTTGACTTTGTAGTCAAATCTGTTGCACTGTTTTGATATGGCCAGTAACTAAAATGCAAATATTTCTCATTTTGTACTTTGTGGGGTATCGAAGGAAGATGCATCTGGAGATGGTGGCTAATACAGTCCAAGTTTAGGAATAGGAGAGAAAAAAATATGTGTGTGAGATATAAATACTTAAACAAGTGTACCTTTTTAAGAAAAACATGGTAAATATCTAAGCATAACTGTTCTAGGTGAAAATAACTTCTGTCATGACTGAATCACGAATAATGTGGGGAAATGTACAATGATATAAAGGATTGATTATTATCTATAGACTGTCTGTGGTTACAAATAGGCCCATTCTGTTATTATAATCATGTTTGAAACTCGGATATATGTTTAGTGATGGTAACGAGACCATTTTTTTCTCTTTTTTTAAGATAGGGAGAGAAATAATTGTGTAATTTGCCATTATCAAGTTAGGACCTAATAGTTGTGTTGTATCTTATTTGTGCACTAGGCTTGATACTGACCTGTGGAGAATACATATAGAACACTGTCCTGAGGAAGGAAGCCCTTATCATTTTAAGCTTCCGAAACGCGTCGACGCCAATTGCCAAGTCATATTCGGCGTTATCAACAATCAATTTGGTCTAAAGGAATATTATTCCCCCTATTGTTGACAAATGTTGGCCCGAAATGATATAGAAAAGACAGATACTAGTGTCTTATTTGATTAAATTCTCCACACCCACATTAGGTGGTTTTATTTGTGTATTTTATCTGTATATTTCATGTTTTTTAATTGATGATTCATTGTTGCCTTTGTATTATTATTTACAATAAATCGTATATATTTTTTAAATTTGATTAGGTGGGTTCTTTCTGGTAAGTGTTCTCCCGCTCCACTAAATGAATGGTGTGATTGGTGTTTGTGAGTTTGAGTCCTGATTTAGGAGCAGGAAATAATATCTCCCATAGGGAAAACTCTTTGTTTTACTTTTCAGTATATTGGTGCTCCATTTCCCTTTGGGTTACTAAGAGCCCCTCTCTTCTTTTTATACCTTTTCTTAACTCAGCCAGTTTTTTTTCTGGTGGTATCCAAATCAATTTGGGCGTATTTAATTAGCATTTCTAACATGCCCTTGCATGTTTTAGCCATGAATGCGGCCCATTCCTTAAGAAGTTCGGGAATAGGATTTTCGTATGGGGGAATAATCGCAATCCGCAACACTCGCAGTACTCTATTAACATCGATGTAATTAGTAAGCGAGGTATTTTCCCACCATTAATTGATCTCCCGTTTTGTCAATTTCTCCAAAAGGAATAATTTCTGTTTCAAAGATGACTCTGTTGTATTGACACCACTGCTAGATGCAGATGCAACTTTATCTGTTTCCAGGCTTTCATCAAAGAGCGATAGAGCCTCCGCCTTCCTCGTGGTCTCCCATTCACTCATGCTCTTTAAAATTTTATGTTAGTGCATACAATGTCCTTTCGCGTCTCAAGCGGTTTATCAGTAACACACACTGGATGTTGTCATGTTTGGGCAAACAAGTATGAGAATTATTATCGAATAGGTACATCACCTGTTTTGATTTTCTGTATATTTCTAAACAACTCGATTTTAGAGGGTTATAATGCAATTAGTTGACAAGGGTACATTAGTTGTGATTTCTGGTTTTGGCCCAACATCTCCAATATATAGAAGGAAAGAATTGCTTAATCCTAGGGACCAATGACATGTAGTGGTACATTACCCATTAGAAGAGGTGTGTGTTTTTTCAAAAATGATGAAATTAAGAAATGTTTCTTTATATCCGATATTAGGATGACATCCACACACTGTAGTAGTGCTGAGAAAACGGCATTGTCACTTTTTGATGAAATAGCGCTGTGCAATCATGATTGTAGTTGACATTAATGAGCGATGAAAGGCGTTTATTTTTCACGCAAAATCATTGTTAGATTACTCTATGCTTAGTGAATGTGCAGACATTTCCCTATAAGGGAACACTACTACCTGTGTATTTCTGTCATTGTACCAGTGTTTCACATCTCTGCATCATTCTTTGAATGTGGCAGGGCGTCTGGGGACCCAGGTGAAGTCTTTGGCAGAGAGTTCATTAGGACTAACAAACTGACACAAAATCTTTTTACTAAATAAGTCCAGCGTTCACAGTGATTCCATCTATGCCCCACATGAGACATTTACCCAGTGTTGTTGCCTGCTGGGAACTGTAGTTCGTTATCCAGAACTACAGAAACACTCCAAAGAAAAATCGGGGCCAGCTGACCTCTCACCAATGGGAGTATTCCAACATGTTTAAAAAGAGGGAGGAGGCAAATACCCAACATTCATGGCATTTGAGAAAGGCAAAAATATGCCCAAACGCGTCATGCCACACCTGCTGCCAAGAAACGGACTTTACTAACGACCCCGCTGTGTCCTCCTGTTACTTTTGATCAAAGTGATCAGTTTTGTATATATATATATATATATTCACTGAAAAAAACATAGGTTATAGACCATATATAGTTAGGAATTAGCATTTACAAAACCTTGAAAATTCACTGAAAAAACCATAGGTTATAGACCATATATATGTAGGAATTAGCATTTACAAAACCTTATTTTACTCACACAAAACCATTGAAATTCGCATATATAGTTAGTTGAATTTGAATTTAAAACATTTGTAGAGCGCAGCGTTCACCGTTCGGTTTCTTGGCGCTAGCACTAACTATATATCGCGCACCTGCAATCCACTGCTGATCATGTCACATATTACATCATTCATGACATGGTCAGTGACATCACTGATGACATCACTGATGACATCTCAAATGACATCACTGATGACATCTCAAATGGCATTACTGATGACATCACTGATGACATCTCATTTGACATTACTGATCACATCACTGATGACATCATTCATGTGATAATACGATGAACCTCTTCAGACTCTAATATAACCTTAGATACACTCAGTGTAAACAGACACTCACAGACTGTCACTCATCCATGGAGTTACTCACACACCTATCAATCACACCTCCATTTCCTCAACTATACAGTTATACACACCTTACTTATTCAAACATATACTAACACATATTTACTCTCTTATACAATCCCTGATACAAGTTCACAATGATCCATACAGCCACTCACACATTCACTGGCTCTTATGCACAGTTATTTATATATGTCAACTCTCACATGTACTGTGTTTTACATATGTACTTACTTTGACATGTAGCACTGAGATATCCATTCACTCACCAATACACTCATGCACACAGTCAACCGCCCATACAGCTGTTTCCACATGCACTTTTGAACCCATACATCTAGTGAATCAACTGCTCACACATCTATGCACAGAGTCATACACCTCCCAGCCACCCACACACACACTCAGTCTCCCATACAAATACTTGGGCAACCAATCAATAACCCATATAGTTACTCATATAGCTACTGATCAACATATGCAGCAGTTTACAGAACAACAGACATAATGATGCACAAATTAAGACAGTTTAGTCACTAACCCATGCACTCAGTGAGACACATTTAATCACTCACTCATACAGTCAGTCATGCACCTACTAAATCCTTCATCCAGACACTTATACATCCACTCATTCTTCAATATGTAAGACATATTTTAACTTTACAGAAACATACAGTCACTGGATGGTGTCATCAGTGATGTCATCAGTGATGTCATTTGAGATGTCATCAGTGATGTCACTGACCATGTCATGAATGATGTAATATGTGACATGATCAGCAGTGGATTGCGGGTGCGCGATATATAGTTAGTGCAACTAACTATATATGCGAATTTCAATGGTTTTGTGTGAGTAAAATAAGGTTTTGTAAATGCTAATTCCTAAATATATATGGTCTATAACCTATGGTTTTTTCAGTGAATTTTCAAGGTTTTGTAAATGCTAATTCCTAACTATATATGGTCTATAACCTATGGTTTTTTCAGTGAATTTCAATGGTTTTTTAATAGCAAATATCAAAAGCTGTAAAATGTATTCTTCTTTTAAAGGAAAAATATATTTTATATGTATTTAATATAATTTTGTTATGTATATAAATTTTTTGAGGGAACACATTTATCAACTATCATGCTGAAGAAGAGTGTGGGGAAAAAAAACAAAGAGGAGGACTAAGAGGAAAGAACAATCAGTTCAAAAATACAATTGCTTTAAAGCATGAAGTGCTTTTCCACACATTTACATTTAAATAACCCACATTAGAACATACAAAATATCTACAGAGGAAACGGTGTACATTGAATTTTAGACTCTTCATTGGTACCTACATGTTGGTACTTACATCACCCACACAACACAGCAGCTCTATTCAGAGCTACCCTACCTCAAAGCACTCTAAAATATTATTTTACTATTTCCCTTGGTTTTCCCCTTGTTACACTTTCCGGAACGCTACCCGGTGCGCGGACCGGGCGCTAACCGTGCGAAAATTTGAAAAAAAAAGGTGTTTTTTTTCTACATATATGGGCCTCCTCAGCGACCCTCAGAAAACATAGGGGGTCAGGATATGTCTCCCGTGCCCCCTTATACCCATTCCCAACATTGTTTATCCTCCATCTTGTGACTAAATTCGTCCGAAACACAAGATGGCGGACTCCCGTTACGCTACCGGTGAGCTACAAGGTTCGCGTACCGGGTAGCGCTTCCACAGCGAAAAATCGAAAAAAAATTTATTTTATTTTTTTGCCCCGCGGGGCCCTTTAATAGCCCCCACATCAATCCTAGGGGGTCAGGAGGGGTCTACCTTGCCCCTTTCATTCATTTCCCCCGTCGTTTATTTCCACCTCTTGTCTCTCGATCCTACCGAGAGACAAGATGGTGGCCGTTCCGGACTGTTTAGAATGTTGAGAGTCACCGGAGAGCCAATCCGCTTCTCCTCGCGAAGTTCCGTTACGCGTCTGGTACGTGAACCGGGGCACTAACCGGGACGCTGTCACAGATATATATATTTTTTTGAACGTTAATTTCTCAAAATCCACTGGAGCACATATCTTGAGACCTAGCAAAGGCACATCGGGCAAACAGTCTCTACAATTTTGCCAAGTTTCATAGAAATCCATTCAGCCGTTCGAGCTAAAAGTGAGTCCAACCGCCCTATGGAAAACTCAATGTTAAAAACATGTTTTGGGACCCCCCTTTTTTCTCGGCCCCCGCTTGACGAAACCCCCCCCCCAACCTTCGGGGGACGCTCAGAAAAAAAATGTGCCATTTTCCTGAAAATTTCAGCCAATTCCGTCCATCAACGCCAAAGTTATTCAACATAGAATTTTCAGAAATCCCTATTCAAAAAAATCCTAACTATATATACCTACTGGCGACCGCCAGTAGGTAATATATATATATATATATATATATATATATATATATATATATATATATAGATATATATAGATATATATAGATATATATATATATCCAAGCTCAACTCCTTTTCAACTTCAACGAAAAGAAAGGCAGCACTCCCGGGATTTCAGCACAGATGAGCATTTATTTTCTAGACAGACGCGTTTCGGGAAAACTCCCTTCCTCGGTGTCAAACATTCACGCTCTGCGTGGCGCCATTTTTAAACAAGTATCTGGACCAAAAAGTCAAACACAAACGAGGGACAACCATACATCATTGCATGCTGGAAGCGCCATTTGTAAGTGTAGAATGGTTACAGTTTACACATTTCCTGACAACAACAAATTACCTAGTTGTCTATCACTGTATCATGTTATATAGCCGTGGATCGGCAATCGCGACCCAGCCGGGTCGCAAACTTACTCCTGTGCAATATTTACAAAAAAGAAAACAGACAACAGCGTTTTGGGGACAAATTGCACTGACCGTTAATTCCGTGCCATGAGAAGTCTTTTTAAGGGTTACTAACATTCTCCCAGAATGAGATGTTTCATTATACATAATTGCAATTGAAAGACTCATTACTACTAGAGATCAAGCCGTGGATCGGCTATTGCAACCCAGCAAGGGTTGCTAGGTCCCCTACGTTGCAACTGTAATCCTCACTACGTTGATTATAAATCACACTTAAAATGTACACAGGAATACTTTCAAAATTTGGTCCAGAACCTGAGTGAACATTTGTAAATGAAGTGAATCGCATCCCAAAGGTAGAGATATGAAAACACTCAAACTGTACTCAACCATGAAACTGACATGAATGCTTATCTTATAGCATATCTTTACAGATTATTCAAATTCAAACCATCAAAATATAAGATGCAGAACGATGATCATTACGTAAATATTATAGCTGTACACACTCAGATTTCATGAGATACATTTACTGCCTAACTCAAAATGTGTTCATTTAACCCAGATGTATCGACATTTCCTCACTGCTATTGAGGCCTTCAGGGGCCTTCGACTGCAGGTCTACTATGTATCGGGATTCCAGTCTCCAAAGCTTCAGTAATTTGTCACCTCCCCTAGTACTTTCAGGGACATAATCCAGACAAAAATACTGAAGCTGATTCCTGTCGCTTTTATGTTTGATTGCAAAATGACGAGCGACTGGATAAGTGAAATCCTTACTCGCAATCGCTCTCATATGCTCGAGGATTCTCAACTTAACTGGATTGATCCTGCTCCCTATGTAACTAAGTTTACATGGACAGCGTAAGCAGTATACAGCATAGCTGGTATGGCAGGACATGAACTTATTAATTCTTCTGCCACCCTTGCAACCCTTCACTTCGTAGGACAATACCCGTTTGCTATATGCACAGGCTTTGCATCTTCCACAAGCTAAGAACCCTTTAGCTTCCTTAATTGACCCAGTTTTCTTAACTATAGGATCAAGATGACTATTTACTAGTTGGTCACGAAGGGATCTTGCTTTTTTGAAGGTAATCTGGGGTGACTGGGGAATATCCTTGCCAATAATGTTGTCTGTCTTAAGGACATGCCAGTGTTTTTTCATTAGAAGTCTTAGTTTGTATGAATCACATGAGTATGTGGTTATGAGGCGAAACCTCCCTTCCTCCAAGTTTGTTTTTTCATTGTTTTTGTTGAACAAGGACTCCCTCGGTAGTTGTTGGACACGTCGGAGTGCACTCCCACCACGCTCCCTGACCCCAGCTCCTGCCCTGGCTTCTGGTGAGACTGAGACTGCAAATCTGGAAGTGAATCAATTGATTTGAATAACCTCGCGCTATTGTATAGTTATTTAAGCTTGACTCGCGCTGTGCATTTATTAATTATTTCGACTCGCGCTGAGTATTAATTAATTATTTCGAGTCGCGCTGGGATTTATTATTTATTTACAGTCGCGCTGGGACTTATTTAATTAATTGTAGCTAACGCTGGAAACTGATCTGTGCCCCTGGTGCCGTGGTGCTTCTGCTGCCCCTGCCTTAGTCTCCCTTTGACCCTCCATCTTGTTTACTCGCTCCCTAGCCCGCCCCTCCTCCCTGCTACCGCCTCCCAGCTGCTGACCCTCCCACGCTCCGCCCCCTTCCACCATCCATTTATGGCCAATGCCCCCACGCGCAGCGTCCACGCGCTTCGGCCACGCCGAAGGTGCGCCAAAGGTAAGCCCGTCTACGCCCGTCCGCGCCTGGACCGCGCCCAGCGCCAGTCCCCCTGCCCCACGCGCTGCCCAGCCCCCCCGCGTCACCTACGATGCCGCCACCCTCCTAGCCCTTAACCCCGGTCGCGCCCCCAACTGCGTCCAAGCCGCTCCTGGACGCACCCATGGACCGTTCTCCTGCTTCTCCTGCAAATTCATCGGCACCGACAACATCTCCGCTACGACCACACCACAGATTCCCGACCCCAACAACCTAGAATGCATCCTTCTCAACACCCGCTCGGTCCACAGGCACGCCATTGACCTTTGGAACCTACTAGACACCATCTCTCCTGACGTCGCCTTCCTAACGGAAACATGGATGAACGCTTCCTCCGCCCCTGACATCGCCATCGCTATCCCTGATGACTATAAGATCACACGCAAGGACCGCACCGACCATACAGGAGGTGGAATCGCTATCGTCCATAAGAAAACAATCCGCATCTCAACCAGCTCTGATGCCAACCTCGCCAACTGCGAACACCTTCACTTCCAGATCCACATCGACCCCAAAACCACACTCAGAGGCACCCTCCTCTACAGACCACCAGGACCCCGCGCTAAATTCAGTGAGGACCTCACGGACTTCATCACTCCACACGCACTCCCCTCCAAAGACTACATCCTTCTGGGAGACCTCAACTTCCACCTTGAAAAGATCAACGACCGCAACACCGCCACCCTCTTAGACAACCTCGCCAACCTCGGACTTAAACAACTGGTCACTTCCCCCACCCACATCGCAGGTCACACTCTCGACCCCATCTTCACCTCCAGCAACCATGTCTCCTTCAGCCACACTTCAGATCTCCTCTGGACTGACCACAGCTGCGTTCACTTCACCTACAACAAGCCGAAACCCATCATCCACCTCCAACCAACTCTACAAAGAAACTGGAACAAAATCACCACAGACCAGATCTCCACATCACTCCTTCAAACCTCCCCAGCCCTCTCCTCTAACGCCAACGAAGCCGCCGCCAACCTCACCCTATGGTTATCCAACACCGCCGACACCTTAGCACCACTGAAAAAACGGCAAAGCAAACCAGGCAGCAAGAAGGCCTCATGGTTCAACGATGATCTTAAGAAATCCAAGAAACTCTGCCGCTCCCTTGAAAAGGCCTGGAAAAAAGACCCAACCACCAGCACCAAGGACGCCTTCAAAAGCGCCACCCGCACTCACCACCAACTGATCCGAAAAGCCAAGAAAACAGCATTCAAGGATCGACTTGACAACAACGCCCACAACAGCAAGGAACTTTTCAACATCGTCAAGGAATTTTCCAACCCCTCGGCCAACTCCAACGACATCACCCCCTCTCAAACCCTCTGTGACTCCCTAGCCTCTTTTTTCCACAACAAGATTGCAGACATCCACAACAGCTTTGACAACCAACCCGAAAACCAACCCACCCTACCAGCTGCTGACCATCTTCCCCCCGTCAACACCCTTAACGCCTGGAACCCAATCTCCACTGAGGACACCATCCGCCTGATGAATTCCATCCACTCTGGATCCCCCACAGACCCATGCCCTCACCACATCTTCAACAAAGCAGACTCCGTCATAGCACCTCACCTCCGAGACGTCATCAACTGCTCCTTCAACTCCGCTATCTTCCCAGAAGATTGGAAACACGCTGAACTCACCGCCCTTCTGAAAAAACCAACAGCGGACCCCACCGAACTCAAAAACTACCGCCCCATCTCGCTTCTTCCATTCCCGGCCAAAGTCATCGAGAAAGCTGTCAACAACCAGCTCGCCGCCTTCCTCGAAGCCAACAAATCACTCGACCCCTCACAATCTGGCTTCCGAGCCAAACACAGCACTGAGACCGCCCTCATCGCAGCAACAGACGACATTCGAACTCTCCTGGACAATGGAGACACAGTCGCCCTCATCCTCCTCGACCTCTCTGCAGCCTTCGACACAGTCTGCCACAGCACCCTTTTACAAAGCCTCAGAAACATCGGAATCCAAGGAAAGGCACTGGAATGGATCACCTCGTTCCTCACCGGAAGAACCCAGAGAGTCCGCCTCCCACCATTCAAGTCCGAGGCCTCTGAAATCATCTGCGGCGTACCACAAGGATCCTCACTCAGTCCCACCCTTTTCAACGTATACATGAGCCCCCTCGCGGCCATCGCCCGCCAACACAACCTCAACATCATCTCTTACGCAGATGACACTCAACTGATCCTATCTCTCACCAAGGACCCCAGCACAGCTAAAACTAACCTACACGAAGGAATGAAAGAAGTCGCCGAATGGATGAAACAAAGCCGTCTGAAACTGAACTCAGACAAAACAGAAGTCCTCATCTTAGGCAAATCCCCCTCTGCATGGGACGACTCCTGGTGGCCGGAAGCTCTCGGAAATGCACCCATCCCGACAGACCACGCACGGAACCTTGGCGTCATCCTTGATTCTTCACTCTCAATGAACAGACAAGTCAGCGCCGTATCCTCTTCCTGCTTTAACATTCTTCGCATGCTCAGAAAAACATTTCGCTGGATCCCCTCCGAAACAAGGAAAACAGTCACCCACGCTCTAGTCACGAGCCGACTGGACTACGGAAACACCCTCTACGCAGGTACCACCGCCAAACTCCAGAAGAAACTACAACGAATCCAAAACGCCTCAGCCAGGCTCATATTAGACATCCCACGCAACGAACACATCTCTGGTCACCTTAAAGACCTCCACTGGCTACCCGTCAACAAGAGGATCACTTTCCGACTGCTTACCCACGCACACAAATCACTCTACGACATCGGACCAGATTGCCTCAACTCTCGACTGTCCTTCTACACCCCCTCCCGCCAACTTCGCTCTTCCAGCCAAGCCTTCGCCACTGTTCCTCGCATCAACAAGACCACCATGGGAGGCAGATCCTTCTCATACCTGGCTGCCAAAACATGGAACTCACTCCCCGCTTACCTTCGCCTCACCCAGAACCACCTAGCGTTCAGAAAGCAGCTTAAAACGTGGATTTTTGACAAATAATCCACCTCCCCTTCCTAAGCGCCTTGAAACCCTCTGGGTATGTAGTGCGCTATATAAATGTTTTGACTTGACTTGACTTGACTTGTCCAAAAGGCTCTTCTTATAGCCTCTCGCTAAAAATCTGTCAGTACTTTCAATGATAGCTTCCTTGAAATCAGAGTCAGATGAACAATTGCGTCTGAGTCTCAAAAATTCCCCGTAGGGGATACTGCTGACTAAACTATGGGGATGACTGCTTGACGCATGTAGCGTGCTGTTACCCGCAGTGGGTTTCCTGTAGAGTGCTGTTTTAACCTTCCCCTCATACACCTCCACTTTTAAGTCAAGGTGATTAGCTGACACAGGGCTTATTTGGCCAGTGAAGACCAAATTGCAACTGTTCTTGTTTAACACTTGAATATAGGATTCTGCCTCCTCAGACGTACCATTCCAGACTAAGAACAGGTCGTCTATGTACCTCATCCAGGATATAATTTTGTTAGACCACTCCTCATTCTCTGGGGCCCAGGCTACCTGCTCCTCCCACCAGCCCACAAATAAATTTGCGTAGCTGGGGGCGAAGCAGAAGCCCATCGCCGTACCGGAGACTTGTCTATACATACTATCCTGAAAAAGAAATATGTTGTTTCTAAGGCAGAATTCAATCAATTCCAGTAACATTTTATTATGCATTGCCAACTTCAATGGTCGTTTCTGCAAGAAATAATTAATCGCATGTAGCCCTTTAGTGTGGTCAATACAAGTATAGAGACTGGTAATGTCAAGTGTTACTAGGCAGTATGAGGTTTGCCACTCCAGTTTTTCAATTCGTTCGATAAAGTCTGTCGTATCCCTGATATAGGATTTCAAGGAAAGAACCATTTCGAACAGATAATGATCAAGGAATTTCGAGAGGTTCTCTGTCAATCCTCCTATTGACGAAATGATGGGTCGCCCCGGTGGATTGTCCATATTCTTATGTATCTTAGGAAGATAATAGAATGTTGGTAAAATTGGATTCATTGTCTTCAAAAATAGATACTCGTCCAGGTCGAGCATATTTTTGTCATGCCAGTTCTTTAGTAGGCCACAAAGGTGCTCTATGCTCTCCTGGTACACAAGTTTCGAGCAGGGTTCATAACAGGTCTCATCTCCTAATTGCCGCATTGCCTCCTTCACATATGCTTCCCGTGATAAGATGACCACATTGCCTCCCTTATCGGAAGGTTTGCATATGATGCTGTTGTCCTCTGCCAATTGTTTCACTGCCGTCCTCTGTGCTTTAGTGAGATTGTCCTTTCTATTCCTCAGCGGCTTTTCTAGTCTTAAAGCCATCAGTTCTTTGATCATTAGATCCGAGAAAGTATCTATGGCATCTGGAGGCATTTGTGGTAAAAATTTGGAGGTTGGTTTTAACCCACTGCTGGGTGACTGTTGCTCTATGTCAACTCTCAATAGTGGGCTACAAGGAGCTCCAGCCACCAGAAAATCAACCCTGGAAGATCAGTGTCCTCACTGCATCCCTTGAACCATGACCCTCCATCTTTAGTGAGCTGCCTGAGGTCCTCTTGCAGCTCTTACGCCTTCGGCCTATGGGTCCTCTCAAGGGTCTGCTCCTGCTTTGGTGGGCTTCCCTGCTAGCTTGGGCCTGCTCTGACTCTCCTGCACTTGATGAGTCCCTTGGACCCCCGCAACTGACGTGGAAGACAGCAAGATTGCACCTTGGTGTCTTCCACACCAGTTGTGGCTACCAAGGCTTGTTGGTGCTCCTGCCTGACACCGGCCACTTAGATGCTGATAACCCACAGCTGCAGCTACAAGGTCCTCATCAACTCCCCTGTGCTCCCTGCCAGGCCTCCTGGTCACCTCAGAGTGGCATAGACTCTGTCCCTTCTGCATGTAGGTTTACCTCTTCAGGAATCCACCATTGGATTCCACCAGACATTTTCAGAGACTTCCTTTCTTCCCAAGGCTTCCATTGTCGCCTACAGGAGGTTCCAACGTCTATTCACCCCTATATAGGCACCTGGCTTCCCTGGAGCATGGTAACCTGGTTCCTGGGGCATCCACGGTTGGCGTGGCTCTCCAACCTTCTGTCTTCCAAAGGGTTTCATCGAGGTCCTCTGGAAATGCTCCTTTTTCCTTAAAACTGCAACCGCACTTCTCCATAGACTTCCATTGGGCATGCAGCTGTGTTTCCCTCTAACACAGCCTCCGTGAAGTTCCTGGGTGCTTACCTTGGGTGGTTCCTCCCTCCTAAAAACCAACCCCTCCCCCCAGAGTCCTAAAAATGCCTATGGCCTCAGTCCTAAAAACTACCCCACTCTCCCCTAAGCCTAAAAACGACCCCTCCCTTCCATGAGCCCTAAAAACTACCCCGACACTCCCAGAGCCCTACAAACTACCCTGCACCCATAAGCCCTAAAATGTATCAAAATCCCTGCCCCCGACTGAGCCTTAAAACGGCCCCCAAGACCCCTTCCTGACATCTAAAACTACTCCCTTCCTCCTACAACACCCCCCAGCCCTGAAAACTACCCTGACTCCCTGCCCCCAAAACCATACAAACTAACCCCCTCCAAAACCCAGCCCCAGCCCCACTTTCCTCCCAGCGTTGCGTCCTCTCCTGATCCTTCCTGCTTCTTCCTTCCACCAGACAGCAACTAGAAAGAGCACTGCCATTACCACACAGATGCGCGGTTAAGGCATAGTGTGGTTAAGGCAAGCATGGTAGAGCTTGCGACGTTGGAAAACTGCGTCTCTGCCCACGTTGTTCCAACTGTTTCCCCTAAAATAATCCCTTAAGTGTGCACCATATACTAAGCCATCCGCCTATACTCACATACACAGATAGTCAGATTTAAACATGTTAAGAAAACATGGAGGCTTGTATATTCTGTGGCACCTCTTGGTACATTCTACAGCTGTGCCAGGGCCCGTTGGGCAGGACACATATAGCTGGTGCATGGATCTCATCTAGCCCCTTCTAATAAATGACCCCTCTGCTAATGAAACTTATAGAAAGCGTTTTCGAGACAATATACACTACCAAAGCCGCCCTCGAAATAGACCTCCGCTTTTATGTCTGATCTGAGGCTTCAGCAAGCGACTCACTATAAATGTAAATGACGTTGCTGCCATCTACTGGTCAGATAAAAGGCAACATTCCCAGTGAAAGCAAACCGTAAACGGCCGCCCCAAAATTGTAGACGGAAAACTGCACACCAGCTACCAGCACATTGCTATGAAGATTGTAGGCTTATTAATTAATAAATTAACACCAAAAGATTAACATCCAATTATTAATATTGCTATCATAAAAATACAAATACGACCATGTGAATGAAAAAAACCGTTGTAATTTTCCCCAACAAAACACATATCCCCATTAAAAATGAGTGCACCCACTCATTACTGTCCATTTTGCGGGGCAGTGGCTGTTGCATGTCAAAATATAATTAGCGCAGATATTGCCTGACAGAAATTTCATGTCCTTAATATCCCTTACAAAAATAATATCTCACTGGGTGTAGATTTTCTGATATTAAACTCCAGTGGAGCGATATTTTTCTAAATGATATTTAGGACATAATATTTTTGTGAAATTATGTTTTGGTTATAATATTTTGTACCATACTCTTCTGGCAGTGGCACGAAGAGAGCAGGGTGCACCGGAACAAAGACACTCAAGCGAAACATCCTACCACCAAAGAATCATTATAGAAAAAATGCCATAAAAGCACTGTATTAAAATGAGATGTATTCAATAATAGCATCCCTCTGTATTAAAAGAAATGTAGCCTCTCTGTAAGGCACCAATAATCAGCTAGTTAGTGCACCTGCATTTAGAGAGCTTCAAACACACACATGAACGCACACACCACACAAGCAAAGCAGAAAGATTCAGCTACAGGTATACCATAAGGAAACAAGCATTGACATAGCCAAGAGGTCTCGAATTTGGCACCTTATAAGTGTTTAGCCATGCAACAGTTGGTGTTGTTGTACCAAGGATATTCTGCTGCATAACTAAATACTTATGGGGTCCAAAAAGCTTGACCTATTGGCTATGCCAATTTATTTATTTATTTATGAGTTTATATAGCGCTGGAATCGACTCCAACTGGAGTATCTCTGCACTTTTGGGCCGGTTGAAATCCACAAAGGAAAGAGTAATGCTGGAGCTAGATCTCGTTTTTAAACAACAGGGTTTTAAGGTGTTTTCTGAATTTTAGATGTTCAGTGCATAGTCTGAGAGTCAGAGGGAGTCTGTTCCACAGTGCGGGTCCTGCTACAGATAATGCTTTCCCTCCGTGCCTGGCTTTTTTGGCGCGAGGTTCTACCAGTAAATGGCTTTTACTAGATCTGAGCGATCTGGAGGGGATGTAGGGAGTGAATTTCTGTTCTAGGTAGGTAGGGCCTTGTCCGTTTATGCTCTTGTGAATGATACTGAATATGTGGTAGGGGGTATTGCACTCAAATATTCAAAACTTCGAAGTTTGTTCGATATGTGTGCAGCACTAGATTAGTGCCTGCTGAACCCTTGTGTATCAATAAACATGGCCTGGGATCGCTAGATCACCAGGACTCTAGTGCGCACAACGAGTAATTTATTCATACAAATGAAACCATTCTTTCAATTTTACTTTATCGTTGAATCTTCACGAGTTTAGTCAATAAAATTCATTTTTAACAATTTTGGACAATGTATCAAAAATCAAAAGTCATTGTAAATAAGTCATATACATTTTTCAAAACAATTTTTGTACAACACAATTACACTTGTAACCCAATGCATTTCGGGGTTTGCACCCCTTCATCAGGGGTCTAAAGAAAAAGAAAGAGAAAAGAAAAGGAAGCTCAATTAATCTAGATGCTCTAGAAGATATGTGCTGTGTAATCTCAAATGTTTGCGCAAATGTCTTACCCAGATAACTGGTTGTTTCATAGATGTATATATCTGTATAAGGAATGATACAGCATATTTTGAATTTTGCCCTTTGTCGGATGAAGAGCCAGTGTAGCTTGTTTAGAAGTGGTTTAGATGCTGTTCTTGGAGGGGCATTTAGGACTAAGCGAGCCGCCGTGTTTTGGACTGCCTGGAGTCTAGCCAACACTCCCTCATTGGCAGAGAGAAGCAAGCTGTTACAGTAGTCGATTCGACTCAAAATAAGGGCCTGCACTAGGATTTTCCTGAAAGAGTCTGGCAGCAAGGGAAAGATTTTTCGCAGCATGCTAATGATGTGAAGCATGAGCCTGCAACGAAGTTGCTGTGTTGTTTAAGTGACAGTTCTTGATCGAGGCGGATCCCTAGGTTTTTGACGACCTGTTTGGGTTCTGGGACCGTACCAAGATCAGATGGCCACCAATCCGGGGTCCACAGTACTTTGGCCTCTCCGAATAGCATAACTTCAGTCTTGCTGACGTTGCACTGTAGATAGTTGGTAGACATCCACTGTGCAACGGCTTTCATGCCTGCAGAGAAGGAGTTCCTTAATTCAGCTGTGAGATTTTTAAAGGGAAAGAGGAGCTGCGTGTCATCCGCATATGACACGGGGATGAAACCAAATTTGCGCATCACTCTTGCCAGGGGTACCACATAGATGTTAAAGAGTGTTGGGCTCAAACAGCGCTGATCTATATTCACCCATGGGGACAGTCTGGGTGCGATCTGATAGGAAGCTCCTTAGCCAGGCAAGGGCTTTGTTCTTAATACCTACGTTCGACAACCGGTCAATAAGGATGTTATGTGACACGGTGTCGAACGCTGCCGACAGGTCTAGTAACACTAGGATCACAGAGTAACCTTTGTCCTGAAACATGTGCAAGTCGTCGGTAACAGAGAGGAGGGTGGACCCTGTGCTGTGTTTCGGCCTGAAACCGGATTGGGAATAGTCTAGGCCGCCAGCTGTTTCAACATAGCTGGATAGATGTCGGTTTACGTATTTCTCTGTGATTTTTCCCAAAAACGGTAGCAGGGAAATGGGCCTGAGGTTTGCTAGTTCGGTCCACGGTGTGGCAGTGTTCTTCCTAATAGGCCTAACTAATGCCTGCTTCCATTGTCTGGGGACAGAGCCTGTACTCAGTGACAAATTGACAAGTTTTTCAAACGTAGGACCTAGGATTTCCAATAAGCTGGGCATAAGTCTAGCAGGAATGATATCGTCAGGGCTGCCACTTTTGATCTGCGTGGTGAGTGCTGACAACTCCTTAGGGGTGATAGGGGGAAGATATCTAGGGTGTGAGAGCTTTGGTTGTATTCTGCGTTGTGAAAGATGGTAGCTGTGTCGGTAGTCATAGTATTGTTGGAGTTGACTATTTTCTCGTAGATAGTATCTATTTTATTCGAGAAGAATTGGGGTATTTAGTCGCAGAGCTTTTGTGATGAAATGTCGGAGCTTTTACATGCTGCTGGTTTGACAAAGGATTGTAGTACTTGGTATAGGACCCTGGGGGAGTTGTCTGCTGCCGTGATAAGGAATGCTATGTGGGTTTTCCGCGCAGTCCGGATAGCTTTATGATAGGTGGTTAATGAGTCCCAGTAGAGGCTCCTGTCGGTTGCAAGGTGGAAGGTCCTCCATTTCTTCTCTAGCTTTCTAGCTGTTTGTTTGAGTGTCCTGAGCTCCTCAGAAAACCATATTTCTTGTTTGTTGGCTGGTCGGGGTCTGAATTGTTTTAGGGGGGCTATGTTGTCTATGGCAGTCTTAGTAGCTCTTTCGAATTTTTCGAAGGCATTTTCAATATTTTCAGAAGTAGTAATGGAGGGTTCAGTGAATTTATCTAAAAATGTAGTCTCGTTGACTTTGTGCCATTGACGCCGTTCGCTTGGAAGGGAAATCGGCCCATGGGGGGTAGGTTTGGGGTGGGGGTATAGAACTCAATAATAAAATGGTCAGTCCAGCTGACTTGAGTGGGAGGTAGACAGGTGACTGTGGGGAAATTGGCTAGTATGAGATCTAGGGTGTGTCCTGCCTGGTGTGTTGGGCCCACGTTACGTTGTGTTAGCCCAAGTAGGGAAAGGTCATTTAGAATAGATTGTGCTTCCTTGCAGTCTTTCTGTTCACTGTGTATGTTAAAATCTCCTACTAATAAGAAGTCTTTGTCATTGTGCACATAAGGTGCAAGGTTCTCAAGTAGCGTATTTGAAAAGTTCTTGCAGGGTCACGGTGGGCGGTACACTAGGGCACCCATTCTGGTTTGTTTGGGGGAGAGAGCAGATTTAAAGATCAGTAATTCGATCTCGGGAGTGCTTAGTTCTGCTACTATGGTACAGTTGATTTCTTGTTTATGAATAATTGCGATCCCTCCTCCTATTTTCGTGGGGCAGTCTAGCCTAATTATTTTGTAGCCAATTGGAATACCTAATGTGATAGAGGGGGTCGAGTGGGGTTTGAGCCAAGTTTCAGTGATGAAACACAGATCTGGCTCGTTTGTGGAAATAAGGTCCCATACTTCCGATCTATGTTTGGGTAGTGACCTTATGTTGCAGAGGATGTTTTTCCTCCCAGTGAGATTAGGGGTGTTGGTGTTTTTTTCCCTGGCTTTGGGAGAGGGAGTATAGGCTGATACATGCCTCTCAGTGCAGTTTTCCTGGAATTGTGTGGTAAACTGGGTTCTGCAGTGAATGCAGGCAAAAGGACCCTCCACGGAGTTATTCTCAACCTTACGACAATCTGGTGTTAGTTTCACATGTAGATTCTGAAGTACCTGTGCAGGGTAGGTAATCCTGGTGGAAAGGGGATTTTGCAGATTGTGTATAGTAGCCCCCATGGCCCCTGGTCCCCTCCTGTCGCGGACGGGCGCAGACTGGCTGGTCTTAGACTAGTCTTTGGCGCTTTCGAAGGTACCCCTATGCGCGCAACCGCTGCGCGCTTGGGCCGACGACTGGCTAAATAGTCCTTCTAAAGTGGTGCTAGAGCGCTAACCGCTCGACTGCCTCGGGGTTGCTGGGCGTGTCTGTCTCTCACCTGCCCCGCACTCCGCTCAACAGTATTGGGTACCGAGTCGGACCAGGGCGGGCAGGCTTGAACACTGATGCTTATCTGTTTTTTGTTGCTGTTTTGTTTAAGTTGCAAGATCTACAATAGCTGGACATAGTTTTTGTTAACAGTTCTTTGCATCTAATGAACTTGTTTTCATTGCTCTGAATGTTGTTTCCATTCTGGTTGTAGGAAGCAGTCATTCCCGGGTGTGTGGGGCAGCCTAGCTGTGCGCATGCGCCAAACTTTGTAAATGAGAAAAAGCCTGGTGCAGGCACAATTTACAAGTGTGGAGTGAGTGAGCCCCAGGCAGCATCACTCACTCACACAGGAGTTCATGCACTGCACCTGCATACTCGGCATGGTTTAAGGAAACTCGACCCACTCCCTCCCAGGCATCAAACACATATTTACCAAGAAACTCTGAGAAGAGCCTGCCTGCTGCACTGACGGCTGGTGGTGTGTGTGCCTGGTGAAAGCGTGCACTGACGATTGATGGTGTGTGTGCCTGGTGAAAACGTCCACTGAAGGCTGGCAGTGTGTGTGCCCGGTGAAAGTGTGCACTGACGGCGGGTGGTGTGTGTGCCTGGTGGAAGCGTGCACTGATGGCTGGTAGTGGTGTGTGTCTGGTGGAAGCGTGCACTGACGGCTGGTGGTGTGTGTGCCTGGTGGAAGCGTGCACTGACGGCTGGTGGTGTGTGTGCCTGGTGGAAGCGTGCACTGGCCGCTGGTGGTGTGTGTGCCTGGTGAAAGTGTGCACTGATAGCTGGTGGTGTGTGTGCCTGGTGAAAGCGTGCACCGAAGGCTGGTGGTGTGTGTGTACCTGGTGGAAGCGTGCACTGACAGCTGGTGGTGTCTGTGCCTGTTGGAAGCCTGCACTGACGGCTGGTGGTATGTGTGCCCGGTGAAAGCGTGCACTGGCGGCTGGTGGTGTGTGTGCCCGGTGAAAGCATGCACTGACGGCTCGTGGTGTGTGTGCCCAGTGAAAGCGTGCACTGGCGGCTGGTGGTGTGTGTGCCTGGTGAAAGCGTGCACTGACACATGTGCCAAACTTTGCAAATAAGGAAAAGCCTGGTGCAGGCAGAATTTACAAGTGTGGAGTGAGTGAGCCCCAGGCGGCATGACTCACTCACACAGGAGTTCATGCACTGCACCTGCATACTCAGCATGGTTTTAAGGAAACTCGACCCACTCCCTCCCAGGCATCGAAAACATATTTACCAAGAAACTCCGAGAAGAGCCTGCGTGCTGCACTGACGGCTGGTGGTGTGTGTGCCTGGTGAAACCGTGCACTGACGGCTGGTGGTGTAGGAGGGGGAGAAGGGAGGGGGAGTGTGAGCAGAGGAGCATGATTCACAGCTAGAAGACACAAATGAAGCTGACCAGGAGGGAGGGGCAAAAGGGAGGGGGGTAGTGCAAGCAGAGGAGCCTGATTACAGCAGTAAAAACACAGATGGCAGCTGTGCAAGTGCTCCTGAAAACAAGCTGTAGGCCAGCAAAAGCCTCTGGTGGCACTTTTAAAGGCCACTTACTAAATGTCTCAAAGAGACAGCGCATGCGCTGTCTCAGGCAAGACCTAAAAAAGTAGCTGGTTAGCGAAATAGCTCGCCCTACAAACTACAGATACTTCTGCGGAATAGGGCTTGGGCAGTAGCACTTCGGGCCTGCTCAGCAGGAGTGACAATAGACCACCAGGCACTCAAGGAGCAACTGGTGGTGACTCCAACTGAAGAATATCTATAGGTTGGGACACCACATGGAAATGGAAATCCTTCAGACAGGGTTTACGATGCAGAGATACACATTGAGGGCAATGTATTGCACAAAATCAAAGCTATATTCTTGTCTCATTTGTTGGATGCTTATGTCATCATCTTTGCAAAGGATTACGGACCTCTGTGTTTTTTATAAGGGAGGCACCTCAAGGTGAGATGGTAATAATGCAAGCATATTTCTTCTTAGTACCTAAAGAACTCAGAGAGAAATATGCACAAGAATGGGGCTTAAAGCAGGTTCCTTTGCAATATAGGAATCAAGCAGGTGGGACAAATAATCTGTTCATCTTGTGATTCCCTTAATGAATGATCATCAAGTTCAGACTCAATATACTCTAAAGCCAGGAACTAAATATAATATAAAAGATATTTTAGATCAACTTCAATATCAAGGTGTAATGGCATTTCATTATCATACCACCATGAACACTCCTCTTTTTTCCTGTGTTGAAACCTGATAACTCTTATCGAATAGTTTTGGATATCGAAATGTAAATGCACCTACACACATGCTATACAAATGCTTATGTTTCATAACATAAGGGTAAAACTGCGGGATCCACAGGGACCTGGTTAAATTAGCAATGTTTTTAAGAAACAGCGTTCCCTAATTAGGGACTACTGCACAAATGCTTAAAGCACTGGATTAATGGCAAATTTAGTGAGGAAAAAATATAAAACATCGTTAGACATATCTAATGGATTCTTTAACCCCTTCCATGCTTATGACGAGCCCAGCTCGTCATGAGTCACAGTGGAGCTGTGCTCATGCTCGTCATACCGGCCGCGGGCCACCCACAAGCAATTGATTCCCTGCTGTTGCGGGAAATTGAATCAGTGGGCGGGGTCCTGACGAGCCCAGCTCATCATGAGCACAGCTCCACTGTGACTCATGACGAGCTGGGCTCGTCACGAGCACCGCGGCCCCTCCCCTTACCCCTACACCGTGGGGGAATTACCCTTGCGGCGAAGGGGTTAAACAAAATATTACACCAGAATCCCTGTATCTAACCACTTTTTCATTTGGCAATTTTCAACACTATTTGTTCTGTGCTGAGATCTCCACCCGACTGCAGAGCCTTCGCACACGTAAGTATACGTTTCAATAGTAATTGTAAGAGGAACAAATCACTGGTACTGCCATATGGACTCATGTAAAATAAGAAAGGCAGGGACTAAAAATATAATGATAGAAATAATTTTAAATTAAATTACATTATTTAAAATAGTTAAACATGTATATAAATATAATTTAATGTAAAAAACATAAACATAAAACATTCATTAATGAAAATATATTTTAACAAGTTTTTTAAATTAGAAATGAATGTAACATACATGTTTTCAATGCATTCTATACATCACTTAATACTAATTAATTCATAATAAATACATATTTATTTTACTTTAGGTGAGAATTCATTTTTTAATTTAAACTCCAGCAACATAGTTTTCATTTAATTTAGTATACTCAAATGAATTGAATATTTATTTAAAAATTAAGTTACGAGTGCTGTAGCATTTGTTTTCTTTTGTTCTATATTTAAAATAAGTTTATAAAAATAAGTTATAATACTATTTAACTCCTCTCGGCTGGTTCTAAAATGGAAGGGACTGGTATTAGGGAGGGGTAGGGAAAGAACGAAATTAGACTGTTTGTGCAGAATATAAACTCCTAGACATTGTTTCCAATACACTAGGAACAAGAGGTATTCCTAGGTGGAGCTAATTTTGTCTTTCCCCTAACCCTGCCCCAACTGGCTCTTCCACCTCCATGCCCCCCTCTGACCATTTGTTGAACAAATTGCATTTAAAGAGATACTAATTTTGTTTTTGTAGCCTGGGTCAAGATGGGTTTGCATAAAGCTGAGTCCAAGCAGAGGTGGCATGATGCGCAAAATAACGATGGATTGGAATGCAACCAAAGTAATTACCAGTAGCTGAGATTAATTCAAGCATTGAATCAATCACATTTTTGTGTTCTTTAGTTTGAACCCGCTTAATGTCAGGGTCATTCAGAACAGGGCTTTGGGAGGGGCGGCCGACCGAAGGGAGGCCAGTTCCTCCCGGGGGTGAGGGGGCCTTGGGTGTTAGGGGGGAAGCAGCCAGAACCGTAAGAGGGCTGGTTTTGGGCTGCTTCAGTTGCCTTGGGCTGGTTGGGCTGCTGTTTGGGCTATATTTGGGCTGGTGGTAAATATAACCTGCCATTTTAGGTCACTAGCCACTACTTCGGTGTCAGTGACACAGCAGCCGGATAGGGTGGTTCTGTGGGGCTTTGCTTTCTTTTTTGATGCTTTGTCTTATTGTTGGGCCTTGCCTGTGGTGGTCTAGTCCTGCTTTGGTGGCGTACAAGTGGTTTGGGTCCCTTGGGTTAGAGGGTGTCTAGTGGTCGCCTTGTTCCGCGCATCGCTATCGCTCTGTGGGGTGTTTGGGGCCTGGTGCGTGGCGTGGTATGGGTCTTAGAGGACTACGCGTGGTCTGCGGGGGAGTCTCGATGTGGGAGTGGAGAGTTTGCCTTTGCGCGGTGTGCCGGCCCATTTGACGTATCTTCTGCGATGGCGAGGCTGGACGACCCTCGCGTTGTAGAGGCCCTCCGCCTCTTGGATGAAGCGGGCCGCATGGACATCGTGCGACCCGAGGTTAAGGTAATGCCGCCGCGACACGCGGCCAGCGACGCCGCCGCATGGGTGCTGGCTCCAGAACCGCCTCGGGTGTGTTAGCACCTGGAGGCGGGGATGGGGGGGCGGGCCAGAGGTCCGGGGATGGAGTGCGGCACGGCCACCCTACTGCTCTGGTGGTCAAGGAGAAGAGGCAGGCAGGAGCACGCATGACAGGCCGGTTCTGGAGTTTGCGGCGGGGGCGGAGGGGAGGGTGGGTGAGCAGCAGACAGGGGCGGTGCTGCAGGCGGGAGGGGGTGGGGCGAGGAAGGAGGGGCAAGGCACGAAGAATGGTACGCCTTCCACGCACGGAGAGCTGGCGGAGGGCGGGGGAAGGGCCCCTATGCCGGAGAGCGATGGGGGGGCAATCCCATTATTGATTGAAGAGTCGAAGGGGGAGGAGGAGGGGGGTCAGGGGGCCAGGGGGAGTGCTGCACATGTGGATTCATCTTCAGAGGGAGAGGGGAGTGTGGTGGGACCCAGTAGGCAGCAGTCCCCAGGGGTGGGGGCACGTTGGGGCGCACGGGGGTTGGGGCTGGGTGAGGGTGAGCTGGGGGGTAGCTTTGAGCGGGGTGCGAATGAGCTGTGGGGTGCTGGTTGGGGGAGTGGGGGTGGGGGATGGGGGGCTGTAACGATGGCGCATCACAGGGGTTTTGGAAGGGTGGGGAGGGGTGCGTCCAGGGGTATGGGGGACAACAGTGTTTTTTTGGGGCCCGGTCAGGGGGGCAGGGCTTGTGGGGGGGCGGGGCGGTACGCTGGGAGATGGACCCCTCGGAGTGGAGCATCGGGGAGGAGGAGAGTTGCAGGGGGTGGGTGGGAGGGTGGGCTGGTCAGGCACAGGGGGCTCGGGGGCACTCGGTGGGGGGGTCGGGAAAGTGCGAGGGAGGTGGGGGGCGCTTGGGGGATCGGGCGGGGCGGGGGGTCGATTTTACCCCGGGATGCTGGACTCCACCTCTTTTTCCTGACAGGAACGTGTGGCCAGGCGCTCAGGAGAGCAGCATGCGGCTCCACTCCACAGAGGGGATGTGCCGGCTCTGTCTTGTATGGGCAGTCACGCTCCACCGAGGGACCAGGCAACAGCACACACCGGGAGGCGGGGCAGTAGGTCCCCGCCAGCCCCACCCCGAAGGTCAAGATGGCCACCGGGGGACGGGGGCGGTGGTCAGGAGTGGGGGAACCGGATATGGAGGTGTAGGGGAAGAGGGAGAGCGTGGATTTGGGGGACTTGCTGCGTACATGTAGGGAAAAGGCTGGATTGAACCAACTGGAGCCCATGGGAAGCGGCCAGGGTCTAGAATTGGTGGAGGTGCAAGGTGTGGACTGGCTGAGATGGTGCAGCTAGATTATGAGGATACCTCCGAGGAGGGGAGGGTGGGGGGGAGCGGTGTAACGTTGTTGCTAGTGTATTACAGGAACGCCCACGACACGGATCTGCGAGAGTGACCGCCCCCCCTGCTCCACTTGTAAGGTGGCGGAATCCCGTGCGGACGCCAGCCTTGACGCCAGGTAAAGACTGTGGCAGAGTGGGGAATGGGTTGGGCGAACCCATTCGAGTGGATGTGTCGGTGGGGACGGATGCACAAGGGGGAGAGTTGGGGGTGCGCCTTAATAAGGGGCGGTATGTGAAGGATACCGGGGTGGGCCCGGATGAGGCGGGTGCTGGTGAGTCGGGGGAAGGCAAGGAGAACGGGGTGGGCGTCGGGGTGCCGGGGCGGCGAAGCCAGGTGACGGAACCGACAGTGGAAAAGGGGGGAAGGAGAGTTGTGATGTTCCGGTGGGCAAACTGCCCTATATGGGCATTACGAAGCCGCTATAGGGCGCATCTATCGCTGGAGACTAAGGAGAAAATTTGGAAGGGAGAGTATGTGGAGATCCTGAAGCTCCTTCACAGGGAGCTAACGGCGAAGGAAGGATCGAAGGAGGAGGAGCAGGAGCTGGCTAGGCGACCCAAGATGCCCTTGACCATTGAGAACTAGTCGGCGGGTTTTCTGATTTTCGAAGCGTATACTGCGAAAAGTACGGGTGGTGGCACTTTTGAAATATATGGATGTGATCCGCTGGCGCAAATCACATATGGGGGGTATGCCTGGTCGCATTACGACGAGGAGTTCCACACGCGCTTGGAGTCGGATCCGGAGGCAAAGTGGGGCGAGCTTGACTTGGACTTGTACCAGCAAACCATGGGGGGGCGATGGTCGGCAAGACGATATATATGGCCTGCGGCCTCCCCCTTACACCGTCCCCCTTTTCGGCACGCCCCACCAGCGGGGGGTGGGGCAGGAAGAAGGTACCGCATCTGCCACAGTTGGAGCCTGTTGGGACTTCAACAAGGGCTCGTGTGGCAGGCAGTATTGCCGCTTTCGGCATGAGTGGCAGAGGGCGGGGGAAGGGCCCCTACGCCAGAGAGCGATGGGGGGGCGTCCCCATTATTGATTGAAGAGTCGGAGGGGGAGGAGGAGGGGGTCAGGGGGCCGAGGGGAGAGGTGCACATGTGGATTCATCTTCAGAGGGAGAGGGGAGTCGGATCCGCAGGCAAAGTGGGGCGAGCTTGACTTGGACTTGTACCAGTAAACCATGGGGGGGGGCGAAGTTTGGCAAGACGATATATATGGCCAGCGGCCTCCTGCTTACACCGTCCCCGTTTTCGGCACGCCCCACAAGCGGGGGGGTGGTGCAGGGAGAAGGTACCGCAACTGCCACAGTTGGAGCCTGTTGGGACTTCAACAAGGGCTCGTGTGGCAGGCAGTATTGCCGCTTTCGGCATGAATGCTCCAAGTGCGGGAAGAGACACCCTGTGGTGCGATGCTGGGGCATCTGGGGCAGCAGAGACATTTTAATGCATGGGCAAAGTGGGCTCTGGCCCAGGGCCCCAGCCTTTCAGGGGGCCCCCTGACAAGGTCAGCTCCATTTTCCAGAGTGTTGCCCTAATGACCTTTAATATTTCTTAAACAGATTGTTTTAACTACTGTTTTCCTTTAATTTATTTTTTATGTACCTGATGTGTGAGAGTCAAGTACAGCCATTTTTCAGAGAAATGTTTTGTTGATGTTTCATGTAATTTACATAAAAAAGTTTCTTTTAGATAGAAAAAAGCCCTAACATATAAGAAATGGGAGGGTGTCACAGAGATTATTTGCAGTAATATTGGTGAGCTGCTGCTGTGTTACAAAACTGAAAACACACATAACTATCCCTGTATATTAAATGTAAATACATTTAGGGCCTTATTTATGAGAAGTGATGCATCGCTGTGTGAAAACAGGGATACGTCACTTCTTAGTGCGCCCTCCTTGCGATATGATGGATGCGTCATATTTACTGTATGATGCATCATGTTGCAAGGAGTTACAGATACATCAGTATTTCGGACATATCTGTAGGCGCAAAAGTGATGCATTGCTGAGGTGTGTCCAAAAATGGACGCAACTCCAGCAATGTGTCCTTTCACATGGGGCAAGCCCCATGTGAAGGGGGCTGCATCAGTCTTACGCCTACTGTGAGGCAATTGCAAGATATTGACGCAATGGCGTCATAGAGTTCTCATAGATTTCAATGCGCCACTTCTATGAGGCTTTTTGTGTGGAACACCCACCCTGCATACATAATACCTGGCACAGGTAAAATGTGGTGCAGGGGTTTAAAAAGTGACGCATCTGCCTAGATGCGTCACTTTGTAAATAGGGCGCAACATGGCACATTTTTTACTCTGCCGGTGCGACAAAAAACGTGACGCACTATTGGCATAAAAGTGAAGCAAGGCCTCATAAGCAAGGCCCTTAGTATTTGGACGAGTGTTTCTTTGCACTGTCAGGGACCTAATGAAATGAAATAGTGTATTTAATAAAGCGTGCAGCTACTCATGCTTAACTGTCCTGGCGCGTGACGGCGGGAGGAAAACGCGCATAAAAGACCCATCAGTTATTAAAAAGCCAGGTTTTTAGGTTCTCCCTGAAATAGTTGGCCTGTGGTTAGTTTCAGAGATTCAGGGAGTCTATTCCACAATTTTGCACCTAGAAAGCCGAGGGATCTGCCTCTAGTGCGGGCACAGCATATTTTAGGCACAATGGCAAGGTTTGCATTGGAAGATCTTAGGGGTCTACATGTTGTGTAGCGATTAACGCACTTATTTAGGTAGCCGGCTCCTAAGCTGTGGAAAGCTTTAAAGAAGATGATCATCGCTTTGAAGTCGATCCGGTCTTTTATGTGGAGCCAGTGTAGAGACTTAAGAATATGGGTTATACTAGATCTGGGTTTAGGTCTCAGGATGGCTCTGGCTGCCGCGTTTTGTACCACTTGTAGGCACTGGATAAGGGATTTGGGAAGACCGAGGTACAAGCTGTTGACATAGTCAAGTTTTGATGTCCTGAGAGCCTGCACCACGATCTTTCTGCTCTCAACCGGTAACAGTGGCAGGAATTGTTTTAGCATCCAGAGTATGCCAAAGCAAGCGCCAACTAGATTTTGGAATTGAAAGTGCATGGGGAGTGTCTTGTCTATGACAATTCCTAAGTTTGTGAACCGCGGGGGTGGCAGATCTTTTGGTCACCAAGAGCTCCAGTCAGGCGTTTCTGGATTACCAAAGAAAACAACTTCAGTGTTGTCAAGATTGCACTTCAGCTGATTGATCTTAAGCCAGTTAAAAAACATTGTGAGGCAAGACCTAATCATTGCCCTGTCAAAGTCAGTTCCTTTTTCACATTTAAAAATCAGCTGAGTGTCATCAGCATAGGAAACCATTTTGGTACCTCTTCCTCTGCCAGAAATGCAAGGGGGATAGATATATAATAAAAAAGGGCAGGACTGAGAATGGAGCCCTGAGGGACACGTGCATTCATGGCCGTAACAGCAGATGAGAAACGGGGAGCCAAATGTCCTGAGATCTATTTGCCAAGAAGGATGACCCCCCCCCAGGATAATGTTAGGACTTTCTCCAGGAGCCTCTCATGTGGGACCGTATCGAAGGCTGCCAACAGATCGGGCAGTATCAGAACAGCCTTGCTTCTCTGGTCCAGCTTACCCTTGAGAAATGCAGTAACTTCCAGCAGAGCGGACTCCGTACTGTAGTTAGCCCTAAAATCGGATTGGGATTCATGACGGAGCTTCCCATCTTCAATGTGTTTTTGGAGGGCCTTGTTTACATCCTTCTCTAATACTTTGGAGAGGGCCTGCACTTAGTGGGGTCCATAGGTTTGGCATTAGCCTTTTTTGTCAGTGGAAAAATCTTTGCATTCTTTCATAATTTCAGCATGTTGCCTCTGGAGAAGGAAGCATTAAAGAGCTGGTTTACCGTGGGGTTTATGGTGGGAGCTAATAGGTTCAGGATATTCGCTGGACATGGGTCGGTAGGAGAGCCAGAATTAATGCTTTGGAAAAGGGTCAGTGACTCTTCAAGCTGAAACTCAGGGAAAGCTAGTAAAATATGGAGGATCCAGGAGGTGAAATGTGCCATTAAAACTAAGGTCAAAGGTCAGTTCTTCCTCTGAGACATTAGTGAAGGCTTGTTGGATCACGGAGATCTTTTGTTGGAAGAATTGAGCTATTTGCTTAGGCCATTCATCCATGCATGGCCCTTCCTTTGTGCCGGCTTTCGGGGTGGGAAAGGATATAACTATGCTAAAGATTTGCTTACTCTTATTTTGGGCATTTTCTATCTTGGTTTGAAAGAGGTTTTTCTTGGCTGCCTTCACGAGAATGTAATGAGCTTTTACAGTGTCTTTATACAACTTCCTGTCTTCAGGTAAATAGGATCTAGGCCATTTCCCTTCCTTTTTTCTACAATTTCTTTTGCTAGATCTGAGGGAATCGTTAAACCATGGAGCTGGTGGGGCCGACCTCTTTGAGGATCGGGAAACAACTGGTACCGCTGCACCAATTTTGGTTTGGAGCCATGAATCTAATGAGAGGGAGTCCAAGTCGGGGCAGCCAGACAGTTCCGGTGAGGAACGACCGAGGGTGTCTGCTAACATCGGGATGGATATTTTATGGAATGCCTGTAATTAGGGACCCTCTGCCCTGCGTTAGCACAAGGGGCTGTGGCAGAGTTGGGAATGACGAATTTTAATACGAGGTGATGGGAGGAGGTAGGCTTACTGATAAGTCAAAGTTGTGAAAGATTTGGTCTAGGGTATGGCCCTTCTCATGGCAAGCCTGCAGCGTCTCCAACAAGGAAATTGTTTGAGGGTCTTTTCCATTGTCCATTTGTATATATTGAAATCTCCCAGAAAAAGGCAGTTGTTGTATTTTGAGGCCAGGGAGGTGGTGGCGGTATTGACCGTTGTAAAAAAAATTCCAATTGCAATGGGAGGTCTGTAAATCACAAAAGCAGCTATGCTATGATGGGGGGAGGGTGAGGTACAGCAGAAGCTTAAGGACTCAGCGCCCTCAATGTTTTCCATCAGGATGGGACAGCAGTCTAGTTTTTGATTGTAAATTATGGCGACACTGCCCCCCTTCCCACTCGGCCGGTTCCGCTTAAGGATTTTATAACCCGTAGGGATGGCCGAGGTGAAGGTAGGGTTGGTGGCTTTAGACAGCCAGGTCTTAGTGAGAAATAACACATCAGGCTGTTTGCCTAAAAGTAGGTCATAAATGTGTGGTTCATGCTTTTTCATAGAGCGTTTTCTTATTGTTTTTACACTTATTGTTGTGTGGGAGGATCTCGGGTGGGATTTTCCTGGGCTGTGGGAGAGACCAGTTGCACTTTTTGCATCGAAAGTCTACCTCCAAGCTCAGATCAGACGCTGAACACTGACATAATGGTAGCCGCCTAAGGCTAAGCAGTTTTTCCCTATCGTAATATATTGGAAGAAACGCACCGGAATTGAACTGGGCAGCATGGCCGGCGCCGGACGCCTCCAGGATGCTGACGGGCACAGGTGGGCTTGCCTTTGGTGCCCTCTACGTGCGTCCTTCTGCATCGGGAATATATAGGCTAATGCCTATGATGCAAACCGGATCGCTAACGTAGCTGAGGAAGCGGAAACTGTGCTGGCGGAAGTGAGGAGCTCGATAGTAGCACCATCCCTCTGCACAATCGGTGTATCAGCCGCAGCAAACCAGGACTGGAGGAAAAGCGAGATGCGTATCGGGGTAGCTAAGGAGGTGTAGGCAAGCAGAATCAAGTAAAGTGCAAGTGTACGTAGGTAGAAGAAACTGTTAAAAAGCACAGAGTAATTCAGCCACACATATACAATTTAAAAAGAATTAAAACCTAGTAGCAGGGCAGGAAACACTAAATCCTACCGCTGTCAGCTGCGCGCATCCGTTTGCATCGGGAATATATAGGCTAATGCCTATGATGCAAACTGGATCGCTAACGCAGCTGAGGAAGCGGAAACTGCGTGGGTAGAAGTGAGGAGCCCAATAGTAGCCCCAGCCCTCCGCACAATCAGCGTGTTAGCTTCGCGGACCAGGACTGGAGGAAAAGCGAGATGTGAATCAGAGCAGCTAAGGAGGTCTAGACAAGCAGACTCAAGTAAAGTGCAAGTGCGAGTAGGTAGAAGAAATTGTTAAAAAGCACAGAGTAATTAAGCCACACATATACAATGTAAAAAGTATTAAAAACCTAGTAGCAGTGCAGGAAACACGAAATCCTACCGCAGTCAGCTACGCGCATTGGTTTACAACGGGAATACATAGGCTAATGCCCATGATGCAAACTGAATCGCTAAGGCAGCTGAGGAAGCGGAAACTGCGTGGGAATCAGGGGCTCAAATTGGATCATAAATTCAAAGCTGTTGTGAACAGGGGCCCCAAAAATATGTTTGGCCCAGGGCCCTCAAAATCCTTAAGATGTCACTTAAGATGCCGGAGCACAGTCTGGGGGGGGGCCTGAAAAGGGGGTTTGGGGGTTTTGGGAAAAGGCTCATACGTCGGTTAGGCTGGACCGGCTTGAGCCCCTCTTGGCATCCTATCCTCGGACGGACGACGCGGCCACAATGCGACAGGGGTTTTCAAGAGGGTTTCCGGCTGGGGGTACGAGGGTCAGCGGATCGCCAGGTGGGTGGAGAATTTGAAGTCAGTTAATGCGCACAAAGTGGTGGTGCAGGAGAAATTGTTCAAGGAGGTGCGGGAGGGGCAGATGGCGGGCCCCTTTCGGGAGGCACCCATTCGGTACTTGATTATCTCGCCTATCGGCATGGTGCCCAAGAAAGAGCCAGGGCAGTTTCGTCTGATACAGCACTTGTTGTGGCCAGAGGGGTCGTGGGTGAATGACTATATCTCGGCTGAGCTGATGTTGGTGTCTTACTCGTCTGTGGATGTGGCGCGGAGGATCGTGGCTGCGGAAGGGGCGGGCGCCCTCATGGCAAAATGTGATATTAAGTCGGCTTTCAGGCTGCTGCCAGTACACCCGGTGGATCACCAGTTGTTGGGGGTCCAGTTTGATGGGGGCATTTTTGTGGACAAGGCATTGCCCATGGGGTGTTCGATATTGTGCGCATTGTTCGAGCGTTTCAGTTCGTTTTTGCAGTGGGCTTTTTCCTGGCACACAGGCTCAAGCACGGTGACGCACTATCTGAATGACTTCTTCTTGGTCGGAAGGCCTGGTTAAATGGACTGCCAGCAGCAGCTGGACTGTTTTACGGAACTCATGGGCTACTTGGGTGTGCCCTTGGCGCCGGAGAAGACGCACGGTCCCAGTACGGTGCTGTCATTTTTGGGAATTGAGCTCGACTCGGTGGTCATGGAAGCATGCCTGCCGGAGGAGAAGAGGGCGCAGATGTTGGCATTGGTGGGTGGCGTGTCGGACAAATGGAAAGTGACCGTACGGGAGGTCCAGGTGTTGCTGGGACATTTGAACTTCGCATGCAGCGTCGTGAGGGCAGGCCGTACTTTTTGCAGGCGGCTAGGTCTTGCGCTGTCCGGTTTGACTCTGCCACATTACCATTTTCGCCTGTCGGTGAGGACAAAGAAGGACTTGCGCATGTGGCGGGCCTTCTTGAAGCGTTTCAATGGTGTGCCCATGGCGCCCCCTGAGGACTGGAAAGGGGACGTCACCTTGTCGTCGGATGCGGCTGGGGTAGGCGGCTTCTGGCTTTACTGGGAGGAAGGTGTTACGCAGAACAATGGCCGCAGCATTAGCAGGGCGGGGGGCGGAACATCGCTTTTCTGGAGCTTTTTCTGCGGGTTGTGGCGGTATCCGTCTGGGCGCGGGAGCTGGCACAAAAATGGGTGCTGTTCAAGGTGGACAATATGTCAGTGGTGCAGGTTGTTAATTGGCAGTCTGCCAGAGACCCACAGGTGTTGAAGTTGATGAGAGTTTTCGTGCTGCGCTGTTTGGAGCATGACATTTTGTTTCAGGCTCGTCATGTGCCAGAGGTGGACAATGACATTGCGGATGCTTTGTCTCAATCACAGTGGCAGAGGTTCCATGGGCTATCCACGGAGACGGACGAGTGTAAGACGCCGGTGCCAGTGGAATTGTGGTCGGTGGGAGAGACCGGGTCATACAACTGGTAAGAGCGTCGGTGGTGGTTTCTACATAGAGGGCATGTGTGCAGGCCTGGGATGAGTTTTTACACGGGGGAGCGGTGCGTCAGAGCGATCGATGGTGACGGGAGGAGCAGGTGGTGCAGTTTATGCTGAGCTTGATGGATAAGGGGTTGTCGAAAGTGAGGATCGCTGGAAAATTGTCGACCGTGGCTTTCATGGGGAAGTTGTGGTGGGGAACTGGGGACACGTCTCTTGGAAGGTTGGGCGAGGGAGAAGGGGGCCAAGGTTAGTCAGCGCCGGCCCATTACGGAGGGCATGCTTGCAGGTTTGTTACGGATGTTGCCGGCGATTTGCCACGACCGGGGGGAGACCATATTGTTTTTCACGCTCATGTCGTGGATGTATTTTGGAGCTTTTAGGGTTTTAGAATTGGTGTGGCTTAAATGTAGGCCTGGGGTTCTTTGGGGGGAGGTGGACCTGAGGGCTCTGGAGGTTGCGGAGCGGTTGCGGCGTCCGAAGACGGACCAGCGGGGTGTGGGAAATTGGGTGGTGATGGGACCGGTGGGGTCAAAGGCGGTTTTCCCGGTGGCATGGGGAAGGCTGCTGGTGTCCGGGTGGCGGGAACTGTCGGGAGAGGTGTTTGACCAGTTGGACAGGGGCAGGGTGATGGCAGCTCAGTTGTTGTGGGTCCTGCGGCACGCCCTCGCGTCATGGGTGAGGATCCGAAGGCTTTTGGGACGCATTTGTTCCGGATCGTAGCGGTGATGGAGGCGGCGAGACACGGTTGAGGGAGGGAGGAACTCATGCGTATAGAGCGTTGGCGGTCAGATTGCTACAAGAAGTATGCCAGGCTGAGGGGGATGGGGCGGAACAATGAGATGCATGGCTTTCCGCTCTCTTACATGTGTGTCTTTGCAGGTGCAGTGGCGGGGCCGAGTGTGGCAGTCCTGGAGATTTTCATGATAGGGCATTCATTTGTGAAGAGAGCAGAGAGGGCTGAGTGGGATAAACAACGGAGTTTGGCGGCTGATGGGCTGTGTTTTGCACATGTTTTTCATGTTCCCCTTTCAAATATGAAGGATACGGCCGGCCCCTGAGGTTGTAGACCTGGAGAGATGTATTTCACATTTGTGCCAATAAAGGTTTTTAAAAAAAAAACAACGGAGTTTGAACTTGGAGTTGGACCAGAGGTTGTTTCACTGTCAATGGCAAGGAAAGGGGGACATGAGATGGCATGAACTATTGCCGGCATTGAACAGGGTTGTCAAGGGAGGAGTATGTCCGTAAGTGGTTGTCATTCACTTGGGGGAGAATGATTTGGTTCAGTGCAAGGGGATAGCTTTGGTGAAGCAGATGAAGAGTGACCTGTTGGAAATACGGCGCAGGTGGTCTGGGCGCCATGTGATATGGTCAGAGTTTGTTCCAAGGCGGGTTTGGAGGGGAGCGGAGAGACCGGGAGCCATAGATAAGACCAGGGATATCTTAAGGATTTTGGGGGCCCTGGGCCAAACATATTTTGGGGCCCCTGTTCACAACAGCTTTAAATTTATGATCCAATTTGAGCCCCTGTTTCCCACGCAGTTTCTGCTTCCTCAGCTGTCTTAGTGATTCAGTTTGCATCATGTGCATTAGCCTATGTATTCCCGTTGTAAACCAACGCGCGCAGCTGACTGCGGTAGGATTTTGTGTTTCCTGCCCTGCTACTAGATTTTTAATACTTTTTACATTGTATATGTGTGGCTTAATTACTCTGTGCTTTTTAACAATTTCTTCTACCTACTCGCACATTCACTTTACTTGATTCTGCTTGTCTACACCTCCTTAGCTGCTCCGATTCACATCTCACTTTTCCTCCAGTCCTGGTCCGCCGCGTCTAACACACTGATTGTGCGGAGGGCTTGGGCTATTATTGGGCACCTCACTTCTACCTGCGCAGTTTCCGCTTCCTCAGCTGCGTTAGCGATCTAGTTTGCATCATAGGGATTAGTCTATATATTCCCGATGCAAACGGATGCACGCAGCTGACAGCGGTAGGATTTAGTATTTCCTGCCCTGCTACTAGGTTTTTAATTCTTTTTAAATTGTATATAGGTGGCTGAATTACTCTGTGCTTTTTAACAGTTTCTCCTACCTACGCACACTTGCACTTTACTTGATTCTGCTTGCCTACACCTCAGCCGCGGCCCGTGGAGGGAGATGCAGTTGTTCAGGCAGGCGGGGCGGGGGAGGGGCAGGGTGGGAGGTGATAAACACCGAAATATGGGGAGGGGCAGGGTGGGGGGTGATAAACACCGAAATATGGATGATTATAGGTAAGTAAACAATCAAATTAATAAAACGAATTTCGTAGCGTGCCCTGCATTGCATTTTGCGATGCAGGGCACGGAACGAAATTCGTTTTTTATTAATTTAATTGTTTACTTACCTGTAATCATCCATATTCCGGTGTTTAACACCCCCCACCCTGCCCCTCCCCCGCCCCGCCTGCCTGCCCCACCGCAACTCCCTCCACGGGCCGGGCTGCTACACCTCCTTAGCTGCGATTCGCATCTCGCTTTTCCTCCAGTCCTGGTTCACTGCAGCTGATACACCGATTGTGCAGAGGGATGGGGCTACTATCGGGCTCCTCACTTCCCCCAGCACAGTTTCCGCTTCCTCAGCTTCGTTAGCGATCTGGTTTGCATCATAGGCATTAGCCTATATATTCCCGATGCAGAAGGACGCACGTACTGGGCACCAAAGGCAAGCCCGTCTGTGCCCGTCAGCATCCTGGAGGCGTCCGGCGCCGACCATGCTGCCCAGTTCAATTCCGGTGCATTTCTTCCAATATATTACAATAGGGAAAAACTGCTTAGCCTTAGGCAGCTACCATTATGTCAGTGTTCAGCGGCTGATCTGAGCTTGGAGGTAGACTTTTGATGCAATAAGTGCAACCGGTCTCCCCCCCAGCCCAGGAAAATACAGCCAAAGATCCTCCCACACAACAATAAGTGTAAAAACAATAAGAAAACGCTCTATACAAAAGCATGAACCATACATTTATGACCTACTTTTAGACAAACAGCCTGATGTGTTATTTTTCACTGAGACCTGGCTGTCTAAAGCCACCAACCCTACCTTCACCTCGGCCATCCCTACGGGTTATAAAATCCTTAAGCGGAACCGGCCGAGTGGGAAGGGGTGCAGTGTTGCCATAATTTACAATCAAAAACTAGACTGCTGGGGGCGTGTCCATGATGGCGGCGTGATCGGACGCAGGTCACCGGAGCTCCCTGCCCGATCCCGCCACACCACCGAGAAACGCAACCTACTCCTCTCCTGACCACAGCCACTAATAGCGGAGAGGCGGCCACACTGTAGCGGAGTCCTGAGGGTGCACCTTTACCCCGCAATCAGCGCCTGGAGCCGTCCGGAGGGCCTGCAGCCGAGAGCCGGTGGACGCGGCGGTGCCGGGGATCGGACGTCCCGCGCGAACACCCGGCTGCCTGCACGCTGTCTGGAGCGGGCCATTAATGCCAGGGACTCTGCGGCGGACCCGAACGCAGCCGCTCTACATACCACTGCCGCGAAAGCCACCTCACGGGCGGCCGCCTCACTGGCGCTCACTGGCGCTCTGCTGGACGCGGGGGCCGCAAAACTTTACGTCCCGGCTTGGGCCTGCTGACAGGAGGGTAACTGCCATCCAGTGGGATCTGGCCAGCGCTAGTTGGCGCATACAACATTCCCCTCACCCGCGGAATCCTCCGGAGCCTGCCCCCCGCTGCCTGCAACATCGGGGCTGCGCGGGAGACGCGTCTTCATCAGCGTGACCCGGCCGGCATCCAGGGCAGCCCGGCCGGCAGTCGCGAAAATTCAGGCCCCGGCCTCGGGCCTGGCCTCGGAGCTCCCCGCCCCAGCACCCTGAAAGTGATCGCGTGGGTGAACCTGTGCCCTCCTGGTGCAACAACGCTGCTTCCCTGCAGCTTCTGGGGGCCCCCCAGACATCGGGAGCAGCGGCGACTTTCTGGATGGTGTGGGCACTGACCAGGCTGCAACTGCACAGGTGAGGAGGACGGGGGCGATACAGGGGTGGCTCGGGGGGCATAATCGAGCCCCCGGCGGAGTGCTGTCTAATCGAGCCCCACAGGCTTCCTGGGTGGGCTGACCTGAACCCGTGCAGCTGTTACGGAGTGCCACGCCTCTGGCTGGTGTATCAGTGGCCTCTATCTTCACTGCCCCCCGACTGGTTAACGCACAGTGCGCAGTGACCTGTTGAGGGCTCCTTGCTCCAGATACTGCCTCCCCACCCTTCCCGCATCGGACTACATCCCTGCTACCTACCGCCTGCGGGCACCCTGAGCATCGGACCGGCGGCGAGTCCGGCAGGGCGCCGGCCCGCCCCTTCTACAGCGGACCTCCTAGGATACCTTCCAGGCTGCCACATCTGTCGCCGGAGATGGCGGCTGCCGCCCAAGCAGCCCGGTGAGTGGCCCGGGGGCCGTGCAACTCGAGGTCCCGGCTTCGGGCCTAGTCTACTCCCCCACCTACCTCGGATTCCTGCCGAGAGCCCACCTGAGCCCCGACAGGCCCCGCAGCTGGAGGGACCCTGGACGCTGCCCCCTGGATCTCCAGGTGGCCCCCAGCAACCCGGGGCAACACAGCTGACTTGGCCTGGCGAAAGGAGTCCCTGGACACACCGACCTACCACAGGTGAGGAGAGTGGAGAAGGGAGTGGGAGAGCTCGGGGGCGCAATCGAGTCCCCGGCGAACGGACATCCCTGTGGGCCCCCACCGCAGAACCCTAACTGGTACCTCTGAAGCGCCTCTCCGGAGGGGTAGGCCGCACTCCACTCACTGCGGTCTGTCACCGGCTGGGCGGAGGCCACCTCCTTGCCCCCCCCCCCCCTGGGCTTGCGGTCATCTGGAGACATTGGACCCTGCCCGTGCACAGACATATATAGCCGCCTGGACACTGCCATACCCTCCACTCCCCGTCCGCCTCATCACTGGTCCCTCTTGGGACGCGCGCTCCACTGCCCTACTGCCTGTCAGGGCCCTACCCCCTCACACACCATGACGGGGCAAAGAGGCAAGAAAGGATCACAAACTCTCCCTGAACTGTTGGCTAAATCGCAGCCCAAGCTTGGCAAAGACCCACCGTCCCCTGGAACTGGGAAGGCATCACCTGCGGCCACGGATGACCAAGTGCCCATCACCAAAGCCTTTCTGGAGACGCTCTTCAACTCGCTACGGGAAGATTTCAAATCTCTGAAACAGGAGGTGGCGGGGGAAGTAAAGGAACTCCGGCGGGATGTGGAGGACCTCGGCGAACGGGTGGTCGCAATCGAGGAGGCCGATCATGCCAGGAGCTCCGAGATCGAACTGCTCCAGCAAGAAGTCCTGCGGCTCACGGACCAGCACCTTGACCTCCAGGCCCATACGGAGGACCTGGAAAACCGTTCCAGACGGAACAACATACGGGTCCGGGGGGTCCCTCAGAAAGACGAGGGGGCTGATGTTACCGCGTACCTGCAGACCGTCTTCAGGAGCATTCTGGGAGAGGCAGACGACTTCCACATCCGCATTGACAGGGCACATCGCGTAGGACTGCCCCGCAGAGCCCCAGCCCCACCGCCGGACATACTGGCCTTTCTTCCGGACTTCCCGCTAAAAGAACGGATCCTCCGGGAAACCCGGAGAGCTCAGCCCATCCAGTTTCAAGGCCATTCCATTGCCCTATACCAAGATCTCTCCGCCACAACTCTCCAGAAAAGGAAGGAATTCAAGCCAGTCACGGACTTCCTGCGGGGAAAAGAAATTTCATATTCTTGGGGGCACCCCTTTCGGATCATATTCAAGTGGAACGGACGGCTACAGCAGCTACGATCTCTTAAAGACACTTGTGATCTCCTGGGTCTAGACCAAGTGGAGACTGAACCGGTTTTCAGGAGCTCGCAGGGCTCCTCCAGAGGGGGTTGGCAGACTGTGCACCGCAAACGATCCCCTCCTCAGCGCTTCAAGCCCGATGCCTCTGTCATTTCCCGGGAGCGTGAGACTGCAGTGGCAGAGGTGATCAAAGAAACCTCTTCCCCAGAGTGACAATAACTCTTGCTAAGGAGATTGTGTATCGCACCTGCTCAGCCCTGGTGGCGGGTGGGTCGGGCGGGGGGCCCGGAGGAGCCGCCATCGGAAATGACCCCTTCATTGTTCTTTACCACGGTCCTGTGTGCCTTGACAGGATTGGGACTACAGGTTTCAGTTTTGTTGGGATTGGGTTGGGGGGGGCTGGGTTTGGGGTTTTGTTATTATGCTGCTGCCTACTACTATCCTTATCTGCATGTACAACATTGCATGCTTTGGTGGCTGTGGGCTGTTTTTGGGGGGGATGTTGGGTTAGGGAGGGATCCAGGGTGGGGACCAGTGTGCCACGCTAATTCAGCTCTCTCGCGGAGAGGCCCTTCACCAAGATGCATAAGTCGACTTGGAGTATTCACCCACACAAAAGGTTCACACCCAGACACAACTAGAGGCCGTACCATAAACTATTCGCCAAGAACCGCCATATGCTCCCTTGGCATGCCTATAGCCCAATCAGCGCTGCATCACACACCCCTTGCGCGATGACAGACAACACCCTTAAGATTATAACGCTTAATGTGAAGGGGCTTAACAACCCGATCAAGAGGAGAGCTGTTCTCTCTTACTTGGAAAACTCTGGAGCCGCTATTTGCCTGCTACAGGAGACGCATCTCCTCCAGAAGGACTGGCACAGAATGCGCTCGCGAGCCTTCCCACAGCAATTCTTTTCCTCCCTTCCAACAAAGAATGCCGGGGTTGCGATCCTAATCTCTAGCTCCTTTAGAGGGAGGGTGGGTATCAAGGTGGGGGAAATCAAAGGCCGCCTCCTGCATACACCCTCACTGTGGGTGACACAACACTCACAATCGGCTCCCTGTACGCCCCAAACACAGGTCAGGAAGCCTTCTTAAAAGGCGCCATTTCCGAAGCCCTCCAAACCCCACATACACCCCTACTCCTGGGCGGGGACATTAACATTGTTATGGATACACATGCCGATCGGTCTGGCCACCGCTACGGAGATACTGGGGCCTTGTCACCTGCCGGACATGAATGGCTGTCCGAAAGGGGCTTGGTAGAGCTCTGGAGGGCCCGTCATCCGACTGCCTCACAATTCACGTTCTACTCACATGTGCACCACACCTACGCCAGGCTTGACCACTTCCTGGGTTCTTCAGACCTCCTTACAACCCTTGAGGACATTACCATCACGCCCGCAGCCCTCTCTGACCATGACGCGGTGGAACTCTCCCTCGCTCTCCGTGCACCGCGCCGCCCCCGGGGCCCATGGCGACTCCGCGAAACCTTGCTACAACGCCCTGATGTCACTAAACGTATTGGGGACTGCATAGACACTTACCTATCTACCAACGACACACCGGGCATCTCAGCGACGGCTCTTTGGGGGGCTCTGAAATCGGTCGTGCTGGGCGAACTCATAGCTATGGCGGCTGCGGAAGCTAAAGACCGCAAAAGCAAGAGAGAGGACCTTACGGCGCGGGTGGCGGAGCTGGAACGGGTACACAGTCGCACATGTGCCCCTCGAGTGTGGAAACAGCTAAAGGCTGCTCGGGCCCAACTCGCCAGTCTGGACACAGACAGGGCGGAATTTGCAGCTCTCCGCCTACGGCATACTTACTATGTCGGAGGGAACAAAACGGGGCGTCTACTGGCCAGTGCTCTAAAAGCCAAGACCCAACGGGCCAAAATCACCACTTTGGTTGGCAACAATGGTGAAGCGCTCACGGACGACGCCCAAGTGGCCGAGGCGTTTCGTTCATACTACGCTTCCCTTTATGGGGGGGAGGAAGTCTCATCCAGGGATATTGAGGCATACCTAAATACTGCGGCTATCACCGCGATCCCTGAATCTGCTGCAGAAGCTCTCGATGCCCCCATAAGCCAGGAAGAAGTCTTGGCTGCCATTTCTCGACTGCGCCCACTTAAATCCCCAGGACCAGACGGCTTCTCAGCGGGCTTCTATAAGCTCTTCAATCGGCGTTTGGCCCCGGTGCTTGCTCGCCTCTTCAACTCCTTCGAGGGGGCGGCAGCCATACCTCCGGACATGCTAGCCGCTGAAGTGGTGGTGCTTCCTAAACCCGGGAAAAAACCCACGCACTGCTCTGCGTTCCGCCCCATCTCGTTACTGAACCTAGACCTAAAGCTTTTTACAGGTATCCTTGCTGCCCGCCTTGGCCTGTGCCTTCCTGGTCTTTTGGAACCAGATCAATCTGGCTTTGTCCCAGGCCGCCAATGTGCAGACAATACTAAACGGGTGCTCCACCTTATTGATAAGACACATTCTCGAGCTTCGGACTCTGCGCTTCTTGCCATCAACGCGGAGAAAGCGTTCGATCGCGTGAACTGGGATTATTTACAACACATACTCCGCCGGTTCGGTCTCAGTGACCGTTTTTGCTCGCGCATAGCGAGCTGCTATCATCACCCGCAGGCCACGGTTCGCCTGGGGAGCCTGCGCTCGCTCCCGTTTGAGATCCAGCGAGGCACCAGGCAGGGGTGCCCCCTCTCCCCCCTCCTATTCGCGATGTATATCGAGCCGCTAGCACAGAGAGTCCGCGATAACCCGAGGATAGAGGGCATCGACTTCGGGCGCGAACCCCATCCTATCAGTTTGTACGCGGACGATGTCATAGCCACTCTACACAGCCCTGATACTTCTATACCTGCCTTCATGGAGGAACTTGACTCGTTTGGGGCTGTTTCAGGCTTCCGCATCAATATCGCAAAATCCCTCATCTTACCTCTAGGCAAGCATGCGCGCCCGCAGGCCCCGGCAGTGGGTCACCACAGCGGCCTACAGGTGGCCGACCGGATACCATACCTAGGTATTACCCTGACTCCCTCAACCGACCTCACGGTCTCCACTAATTACGCAGCTCTCATCACCCAGATACGCTCAGACCTGACGAGATGGTCCAAACAACCTCTTTCTCTGTTGGGGAGGGTGGCCGCTATAAAAATGTCAGTCCTGCCGCGGATTTTATATTTGTTTCAAACAATCCCCATTATGCCCCCAACGGGCACATTGAAAACCCTACAAGACTTACTGTCTGGCTTTATCTGGGAGGGGAAGAGAGCCCGACTTCATAAACTGCTTGCACACAGGAGCATGGACGAGGGCGGTCTTGGAATCCCGGACTTGGTGCGCTACTTCCAGGCATCCCAACTCCGGTACCTGGTGGAGTGGTACAGACCCGAATCGGAGAAGAGATGGCTCTTCCAGGATAGAGCCATGGCTCAGACGCCGCTGTGGCGGGTCCCATTCCTGGCCAAACACCACAGGCCCAAATACATGTCACGGTCCCCAATCACTCGCACGACTCTACAGGTGTGGAATCGGGTAGCACTTAAACGCGGACTGACTACTTTCCCTTCCCCTTTCACCCCCCTTCTGGACAACCCTGACTTCCCCCCAGGTGAGGGCCCGGGTGCATTTTCTCAGTGGCGGGGCTCAGCGTGCCGAGCTGCGGGTCACCTTTTTGACCTGAACGGATTTCTTTCCTTCGACGACATTCAACAAGGATACGGGATAGAACGCCCCCACTTCTTCCAATACCTTCAGCTCCGACACTGGCTCACTGACCCGAACGTCATTACCCTAGTGGGCCGCCCCATGACGGACTTCGAGAAGTGGCTGCTTACTAAAACCACAGACAAGCGCCTCATCTCCGAACTCTATAAAATGCTTGCCCCTTCACCCTCCCTGGCTAAATCACCCGGCCAACGGCGCTGGGAGGCTGAACTTGGGAGAACCTTGTCATCCAAAGAATGGGGGTACATCTACCACAGAGCCTCACACACTACACGAAACACCAAAGCAAGAGAAACTGCAGTCAAACTCGCCATATATTGGCACCTTACTCCAGCCCGATTACACCAAGGAAACCCGAAGCGCAGCGACCTTTGCTGGAGAGGGTGCGGGGAACGTGGTACCTTAACTCACATCCTCTGGGAGTGCCCCGAGCTGGGAGACTTTTGGAAACAGGTCCTGGATGACATAGACTCCACTTTCAAGACTGAAGTCCCGAGATTCCCTGCATACACCGTGTTGGGCCTGCCCAATGCCTTAATGTTTCCCCTCAAATCACTGCGAGGTCGACAGATGGGCATCGCTATGCAGGCAGCCACACAACACATCTTGTCACTATGGGGCACTACGACTAAACCCACACACACGGGATGGCTCCACAAACTGTGGTTCACCCTTGGGATGGAGCGTATCCACGCCACTCTCACCAGCTCCACAGACGCCTTTCGCAAAACGTGGCTTCCTTTGCTGACCCTCTTATCCAAGGAGTTCAATGAAGTTACCTGCCCCAAATATCTTAGGGTTTTGCGTCTCACTAGCACTGCCGGTGACTCCCGGTGACTCTACTCTTGGCATCGTCATACTCCCGCGACACAATGCAGATGCCACTGACCTTCCTGGGCACACTGGTCGGGGTGGAGGGGAGGGGGATTTTGTGGGGAGGGGGTAGGGGTTTTTGGTTTGTGTTGTTTTTTCCATGTCAATCTTTTGCCCTTCCAAGCAAGACGTCAAGTCGCCCATTGGGCATATCTTCACTGCTTATTCTGCTGCACAAGGGAAGACATGCTTGTCTGTCCCGCCCGCAATGTATGCTCTGAGCTTACTTTTCTCACAGAGATGTCTTACTATATGCCTGTTAAAAATTTCAATAAATACACTTTTGAAACTAAAAACTAGACTGCTGTCCCATCCTGATGGAAAACATTGAGGGCGCTGAGTCCTTAAGCTTCTGCTGTACCTCACCCCCCCCCCCCCCCCCCCATCATAGCATAGCTCGTTTTCTGATTTACAGACCTCCCATTGCAATTGGAAATTTTATTACAACGTTTAATACCGCCACCACCTCCCTGGCCTTAAAATACAACAACTGCCTTTTTCTGGGAGATTTCAATATATACAAATGGACAATGGAAAAGACCCTCAAACAATTTCCTTGTTGGAGACGCTGCAGGCTTGCAACATGTTTCCATCTATCTCTTCGGCCACCCATGAGAAGGGCCATACCCTAGACCAAACCTTTCACAACTTTGACTTATCAGTAAGCCTACCTCCTCCCATTACCTGGTCTGAACACCTCCTATTAAAATTCATCATTCCCAACTCTGCCACAGCCCCTTGTGCTAACGCAGGGCAGAGGGTCCCTAATTACAGGCATTCCATAAAATATCCATCCCGATTTTAGCAGACGCCCTCGGTCGTGTCTCACCGGAACTGTCTGGCTACCCCGACTTGGACTCCCTCTCATTAGATTCATGGCTCCAAACCAAAATTGGTGCAGCGGTACCTGTTGTTTCCCGCTCCTCAAAGAGGTCAGCCCCACCAGCTCCATGGTTTAACGATATCCCCAGATTTAGCAAAAGAAAATGTAGAAAAAGGGAAGGGAAATGGCCTAAATCCTATCTACCTAAAGACAGGAAGTTGTGTAAAGACACCGTAAATGCTCATTACATTCTCGAGAAGGCAGCCAAGAAAAACCTCTTTCAAACCAAGATCGAAAATGCCCAAAATAAGAGTAAGGAAATCTTTAGCATAGTTAAATCCTTTCCCACCCCGAAAGCCGGCACAAAGGAAGGGCCATGCATGGAAGAATGGTCTAAGCAAATAGCTCAATTCTTCCACCAAAAGATCTCCGTGATTCAAAAAGCCTTCACTAATGTCTCGGAGGAAGAACTGACCTTTGACCTTAGTTTTAATGGCACATTTCACCTCTTGGATCCTCCATCTTTTACTAGCTTTCCCTGAGTTTCAGCTTGAAGAGTCACTGACCGTTTTCCAAAGCATTAAGTCTGGTTCTCCTACCGACCCATGTCCAGCGAATATCCTGAACCTATTAGCTCCCACCATAAACCCCACAGTAAACCAGCTCTTTAATGCTTCCTTCTCCAGAGGCAACGTGCTGAAATTATGAAAGAATGCAAAGATTCTTCCACTGACAAAAAAGGCTAATGCCAAACCTATGGACCCCACCAACTACAGGCCCTCTCCAAAGTATTAGGGGCAGGCCACTCTGCCGCTCCCGTCCAATACTCTTCTGCGCAACTAACCAGTCTCCAAGGCCCGTGGCCGCTGGACGATACTATTACAGCACGTATCAACAGGCTGGGACTGTCTTCCCCATCCGCGTCTTCCCATTCCGCATCCCCGCTCCCCGCCATCTGTTCGTCCGCTGCTTCACCAGCTTGTACACCCCCCGATGTTCTCTCGGCCTTTTACCTTAACACCAGATCAGCTGTCAAGCATCATCACGAACTCTTTACCTTACTCGACCTACACAAACCAGATCTTCTATTCCTTACAGAAACTTGGTTCTGCGACAGCTCCCTCCCTTCCCTACTGGCCATGCTTCCAGCATCCTACTATGCTCTTCGAGCTGACCGTCCCCCCGGCAAATCGGGTGGTGGCGTCGCACTGATTGCTCGCAGGGAAATCATCTTCCAAACCCTAACTTGCCCCTCCTTTGGATCATCTGACTGCCTAGTGGTTCGCTCACTTTCTTTCAGATCTCCACTTACATGTGTCCTCATTTACCGTCCTCCTTCTTCCCCCCAATCTTTCCTTTCGTGTTTCCTAGACTTGCTGGTCACCTTAACAGTAAACAACTCCTCCGTTGTGGTTTTGGGGGACTTCAATTTCTGGCCTTCTGACCCAGCCGAATGTGCAACATCCAAAGAGTTCTCGGAAACTCTCTGCTCTCTTAACTTCACTTCCGCTGTCCACGCCCCAACCCATAGCAAGGGCCATATCCTTGACCAGATATGGTCCCTCAACTGCCCGGTCACCTCGCTGCTTATTTCCCCCTGTACTTGGTCCGACCATTCCCTTATCTCTTTTTCTTTGTCCCTCAGTCCAGCGGCTAAGCCCCCTCCCACTAAAAACATCTGGTTGCGCTCATGGAACCGGGTGGATGTGGCCTCCTTGTCTGCCACACTCTCCACATCCAGCCCGTACCTCCACGGACTTTTATCTTGCAGCCAAGCGGACTCCAAACAACGTGTGGCTTCGAGCAGGCTGTGACTCAGTCGCCCCTCTTAGGCAGATTTCATCCAGGCATCTTAATGATGCAAATCGCTGGTTCACCGAGGAATTGAAGGCACAAAAACTCAGTGTCCGCCGGGCTGAGCGATCTTGGAGGCGAAATTACTGCCCAATTCTTAGAAATCAGTATGTCACTCTCCTGGCTTCGTATAAAAACTCTATTTTAACAACTAAGAAGGCTTATTTCTCGTCCAGGATCCACACAGCCAAAAATCGTCCCAGAGAAATTTTTACTATCGTGCATGACCTTGCATATTCTGATAGGGCCACACTCAAACCCTCCCCATCACAACACCTCTGTGATTCCCTCAACTCTTTCTTTCTTGATAAAATAGCTGCCATCAAAGCGAACATCCCCCCTCCTTCCCCTTCTTTTGTTAGCCCTCAGTGCCCCCCTGCTGCAGCTCGCCTTGAATCCATTCCTCTTCTTACAGAAGACTCTTTTTTATCTCTTCTGCCATTGGTTAAATCTGGCTCCCCCCTAGATCCTTGTCCAGCACATATCCTTAAACAAATCTACTCTACCTGTGCTCTGCCACCTCTCACCTTTCTTAATAGCTCCCTCTCACAGGGCATTGTCATCCCTTCTCTTAAATCGGCCGTTATCCTACCCATTCTAAAAAAACCTGGTGCTGACCCCTAGCTGTCCATCAACTACTGCCCCATATCACTCTTACCATTCCTGGCGAAGGTACTGGAACGTCATGTAACCAGTACACTGAGCACCTTTGTGGAGATGAACAACGTATTGGCCCCTAGGCAGGCTGGGTTCCGCCCCGCTAACTCCACAGAATCCGTAGTCATATCGGTCCTTGACAATCTCAGAGAGGGCATGGACACCAACCATCCCCAGGCCTTGGTCCTCCTTGATCTCTCCGCCGCTTTTGACACGGTTGACCATACCATCTTACTGTCCCGTGTCAGAGCGGCGGGAATCGAGGGCTGGGCCTTGGTCTGGTTGTCCTCCTTCCTGCACGACCGCTCCGAAGCTGTGCAATTGGGTGACTACTCTGCGGATTTCCGGGCAGTTCTATGCGGGGTACCCCAGGGATCTTCCCTCTCCCCTCTGCTATTTAATTTATACATTTCCCCTCTTATTTTTGCCCTTCAACAGCTGGAGGTCTCCGTTTATAACTACGCGGATGACCTCCAGCTCATCTTCTCCCTTTCTTCCTCCCCCCAGTCAATATCTAATTTCCTCTCAATCATGATGTTTATCCAAGACTGGATGAACCACAACCACCTGAAGCTAAACCCCGACAAAACGGAGTTGGTGCTGACGGGTGGTTGCTCCAGTCATTGGTCCTCTCGCTTCTGGCCCCCTTCCCTTGGTTCCCCCCCCCCCACCCCTTCTTCCTCTGTAAAAACCCTTGGTTTCAAACTCAATGACCAACTCTCTCTTCATTCTCAAGTCAGCTCCATTGTTTCCTCATCGTTCCTTTCCCTCCGTACCATTCGCAAAGTCTCTCGCTTTTTCTCTTTCTCCGCACTCAAACTCATAGTCCTGGCGATGGTTATCTCCCGCCTGGACTATGGCAATGCCCTTTATAGTGGTATGCCTGCGTACATCGCGAGTCGCCTTCAGTTGGTTCAAAACCAGGCGGCTCGCCTGGTTTTCAATCTACCCAAATCACACCACGTCACTCCTCTCCTCAAGTCCCTGCACTGGCTCCCTATACCGGAACGAGCCCAGCTTAAGCTGGGCTGCATTATTGTTAATACCCGATCTGGGTCAGCCCCCGCCTTTATCACATCCGAAATTCACTCATATGTCCCATCCAGGGAGCTGCGCTCATCTACTCAACAATTGCTCGTAGTTCCCCGTTTTAGAAGGAAATAATGGGGCGGCTCCAAATTTTCTACAATCGCTCCCACATTTTGGAATTCCCTCCCGGCTCATTTGAGATCTTGCACCCAGTATTCTCTTTTTCGCAAGGCACTCAAAACCTTCCTTTTTACCAAAGCCTTCCCTTCCTAACTGCACCTTAAGCGCCCCCGTTCCTTCTGTCCCTCAGGATTTGTAGTACTCCATAGCGCCATGAAACCGCTCGGTGTACGTGCGCTCAAGAAATATTTTAAACTCAAACTCAAGGATGTAAACAAGGCCCTCCAAAAACACATTGAAGATGGGAAGCTCCTTCATGAATCCCAATCGGATTTTAGGGCTAACTACAGTACGGAGTCCGCTCTGCTGGAAGTTACTGCATTTCTCAAGGGTAAGCTGGACCAGGGAGGCAAGGCTGTTCTGATACTGTCTATCTGTTGGCAGCCTTCGATACGGTCGCACATGAGAGGCTCCTGGAGAAACTTCCTAACATTGGCCTGGGGGGGTCATCCTTCTTGGCAAATAGATCTCAGGACATTTGGCTCCCCGTTTCTCATTCCCGGTTCCGGCCATGAATGCACCTGTCCCTCAGGGCTCCATTCTCAGTCCTGTCCTTTTTAATATATATCTATCTCCCCTTGCATTTCTGGCAGAGGAAGAGAGTGCCAAAATTGTTTCCTTTGCTGATGACACTCAGCTGATTTTTACATGTGAAAAAGGAACTGACTTTGACAGGACAATGATTAGGTCTTGCCTCACAAAGTTATTTAACTGGCTTAAGATCAATCAGCTGAAGTGCAATCCTGACAAAACTGAAGTTGTTTTCTTTGGTAATCCAGAAACGCCTGACTGGAGCTCTTGGTGACCAAAAGATCTGCCATCACCCCACGGTTCAAAAACGTAGGAATTGTCATAGACAAGACACTTCCCATGCACTTTCAATTCCAAAATCTAGTTGGCGCTTGCTTTGGCATACTCTGGATGCTAAAGAATTCCTGCCACTGTTACCGCTTAAGAGCAGAAAGATCATGGTGCAGGCTCTGAGGACATCAAAACTTGGCTATGCGAACAGCTTGTACCTCGGTCTTCCCAAATCCCTTATCCAGTGCCTACAAGGGGTACAAAACGCAGCAGCCAGAGCCATCCTGAGACCTAAACCCAGATCTAGTATAACCCATATTCTTAAGTCTCTACACTGGCTCCGCATAAAAGACCGGATCGACTTCAAAGCGATGATCATCTTCTTTAAAGCTTTCCCCAGCTTAGGAGCCGGCTACCTAAATAAGTGTGTTAATCGCTACACAACATCTAGACCCCTAAGATCTTCCAATGCAAACCTGGCCATTGTGCCTAAAATATGCCGTGCCTGCACTAGAGGCAGATCCTTCGGCTTTCTAGGTGCAAAATTGTGGAATAGACTCCCTGAATCTCTGAAACTAACCACAGGCCTACTATTTCAGGGAGAACCTAAAAACCTGGCTTTTTAATAACTGATGGGTCTTTTATGCACGTTTTCCTCCCGCCGTCACGCGCCAGGACAGTTAAGCATGAGTAGCTGCGTGCTTTATTAAATACACTATTTCATTTCATTTGGTCCATGACAGTGCAAAGAAACACTCGTCCAAATTCTAAGGGCCTTGTTTATGAGGCCTTGCTTCACTTTTATGCCGCTGGTGCGTCACTTTTTGTGACGCACCGGCAGCGTAAAAAATGTGCCATGTTGCGCCCTATTTACAAAGTGACGCATCTAGGCAGATGCGTCACTTTTTAAACCCCTGCACCACATTTTACCTGTGCCAGGTATAATGTATGCAGGGTGGGTGTTCCACGCAAAAAGCATCATAGAAGTGGCGCATTGAAATCTATGAGAACTCAGTGCGCCACTTCTAGGACGCCATTGCGCCAATATCTTGCAATTGCCTCACAGCAGGCGTACGACTGATGCAGCCCCTTTCACATGGGGCTTGCCCCATGTGAAAGGACACATTGCTGGAGTTGCGTCCATTTTCAGACACACCCCAGCAATGAATCACTTTTGCGCCTACAGATATATCAAAAATACTGATCTATCTGTAACTCCTTGCAACATGATGCATCATACAGTAAATATGACGCATCCATCATATCGCAAGGAGGGCGCACTAAGAAGTGACGCATCCCTGTTTTCACACAGCGATGCATCACTTCTCATAAATAAGGGTCCTAAATGTGTTTACATCTAATATACAGGGATAGTTATGTGTGTTTTCAGTATTGTTACACAGCAGCAGCTCACCAATATTACTGCAAATAATCTCTGTGACACCCTCCCATTTCTTATATGTTAGGCCTTGTTTTGATCTAAAAGAATCTTTTTAATGTAAATTACATGAAACATCAACAAAACATTTCTCTGCAAAATGGCTGTACTTGACTCTCACACATCAGGTACATAAAAAATAAATTAAAGGAAAACAGTAGTTAAAACAATCTGTTTAAGAAATATTAAAGGTCATTAGGGCAAAACTCTGGAAATGAAAGGCTGGGGCCCTGCGCCAGAGCCCACTTTGCCCATGCATTAACCCCTTAAGCGCTGCCGTCGGCCAACGGTCGTCACGAGCGCTACCTCCCCAGTGCTGCGCACGACCGTTGGCCGACGGACCTTCGCTCGTTATTCGAACGTTCAGCACTGCGTGCTGAACGTTCGAAGCAGCCAAGGTGTTATAATGTCACTGGATAAGACTCGTAGGAAAATCAACAGGGAGATGAAGGTTTTCTGTGAGAAGGATGGTATGGGTACGATGGAACATCCGGAGATAAGGTATGGGGCACTGTATTTCTTTAGAGAAGACGGGGTTCACCTTTCTAGGTATGGGATGGAACTCTACATTGTTCAGTTGAAGGAGGCACTGGATAAAGCAATCGGGGTGCGCAGCTATCCAAAGATCCAGGTATCCTTGGGGGGGGTCGAAAGTCGGAGGCCGACTTTCGAGTGGCGGTTTTCCTAAGGACTGAGAGAATTTAGGAGGTCTGGTTTTGCCGGGGGTTTGGGGTAAGTACAAGAAGTTATTTAGTTAGGGAGAGAGGCAAGTTGAAATTTGCTAATTGGTTTCATGTTTGTTGTTTGGGGGAACCATGTTTTGGGGAGGGGGTAGGGGTTTGTTAGGAAAAATTTTACTTAGCGAGGTTTAGTTTTGTACGGCACAGACCAAGGGAGTGTTTTGAAAAGTGCACCTGCTTCCAATAAAGCGGCCTTTGACACACCTTAAAACGAGTCTGTCGTTGGTGCTGTCCCCCCTCCCTGGTGGGCCCCAAACTGAAGCAGAGTGAAGATTTTATCGTAGTGAACTTGATACATTTTAATATTGTGTTTTTTTGGTTCTCTGCCCATAGAATGTAGTAAACAGAGCCCTTAGTAAATCAAAAGTTCACAAAGTTTGTGGAAGGCACTCAAATGCTTACATATAGGACAACATTGACCAGAGGACTCCTTACTGTTTGACCTCTATGAGGTTGTGTTTCTGGCACGGAAAGTGCTATAACATTCTGGTTTATTGTGCTGTTCACAATTCTAATTAGCCTACTTTTCTACCTGTAAGGTAGGATCGTTTCTTTTGAAGGATACAGTCCTATCTAGGGGGCAGATTTACAAGCCCCTTGCGCCACTTTTGCGTCACCTTTAACATGGGAAAAGTGACTCAAAAGTAGCGCATGGGGCTTGTAAATAAGCCCCTAGGTGTTTAGGGCCTGCTTCAGAACACCATTTTTGTTCAAAACGTAAGTATCAGTGGCAGGATTTGCGATTGCTGGGCATTCACTGAGGATGACCTGGAATTGTAAATGTTGATACCCCAACGAGATATTCGTTGGCAGCACGACGGCGTAATATTACCTGGGGTTATATCTGAATCAATCGATGGGGAGTGGGTGTTTCAAGGTGCGCTCAGTTTGTGTGTGTTCACATTCACGTGTTTGTAGCCTTTTACACACTACTCAGCAACTCTTTCCCACCCTGAAAAATCTTGGAGATTTCCTCCTACCAAGTTCCGGAGTAAATCCCTGTACAGGGTTGGAAGGAGAACAGAACACACGCACACCACGTGGGAGTGTAGGGAGAAGGGTTTGTCCACAAACAAAAACATTTTATAGCTGTAGAAAAAAAGTTAAAGGACTTATGTGATATTGGCACGGACTTCCCACTAAAGAACTATACTGTGTGTACAGTTCCGCTCTGGGGAAATGATATTGCCAACAAAAAAAAGCTGTCCACAAATCTTCCCAAAAAGTACATATGGAAACGTGTGACTGACGCTCCTGGAAACAGTAGCTGGAAAAATTTTCGGAGCAGGGATTCTGGCCATCAACGTCATCTCATGAGTCACCACCGGGCTTTCGGAAAATTCAAGTGCTATTTAAAGGGTGATTGTACCGAATGAGCACATTCTGCTCAGCCGTAAGGGGGGCTTGGGGAGGGTAAAATGTGGCCATTGGTACATTTTGGAAGACATGTTCACAAATACATGACTAAATGTGACACGTGGTATGTTAATGTCACGCAAAGCCGAAATCGGCAGAACTCACCTCTCAACACACTTTCAGTTGTTGGGACATACATTTATTATTCCTCAGATTAGTAGCTTTGGGATTCTTAGGCTTTTAATTAACCATACTTTTCTTTTAAGGAGACTATTCCATTGCACAACTTTAAACGAGTTGTCACTTGATATTACAACGGAGATTATGCAAATAAATTGCTTGTGTGGGGTGTGGGGGGGGTTAAAAGTTGTCCACACTGTTCGATTTCCTCTCTATATATTTATATAATTTACCTGTTTTTAATCCGTATTCTTGCTGATATCGGGGCTGCTGGGGGCTGACTCCTAGGGGCAGAGGCTGACTTCTTGGGTGCGGAAGGGACTCCTCCGCGCTCATTCTCACACGTGACATCTTCCACTCTTCTGATTGGCGGGGACCTTCCGTGCGAGCGGTCCCGCCTTTCTGGAAGTTAGCGGTCTAGTCGGATGTGCACAGATAAAAAGAGATGCTGACGCAAGCGCGCAGCGTACGCGCGCCGGTGGACGCGTGCCGGCGGCGCGCCAAAGGCAAGCCCGTCTGCGCCCGTCCACGTTAAGGACGCGCTCAGCGCCGGGCATGCTGCCTCTCCCTTGGCATACTTGGAACCGGAGAAAGTAAGACGCCCGCTCTGTTACTCCAGTGCAGAACTCCACCTTATTAACAGAGAGGCTAGTTGTACGGGAGCTCTCTATGTTGAGGCTGACTTCTTGGTTAAGGACTTTCTACCATGTGGACTTCTGAACGTTAGATCGTTGCCCAAGCATAGGGTTGAAATTCAGTTATTAATGGAAGTGCACGAGCTCGAAGTGCTGTGTATGACAGAAACTTGGACGCAGCCAGATTGGGAGGTCGATCTTGGTCTGGCCTGCCCCCCTGGATACAAAATTCTCCATAAGCCAAGATTAAGGGGGAGGGGAGGGGGCGTTGGGTTGATTTATAGAGAGTCCTTGAACCTGGCTAGTATTGATAATGATGGTGTCGTAGGGGTTGAACTCATGGGGTTTGTAATCAAGAATGCGTTTGGCCAGTCTCTTACAGGGATTATTTGTTATCGAACCCCGGGGCCTTTTAGCGTGCAACAGCAACATCTGTTATTGGAGATGTTTACCAATATGGCTGCTACGCACCGTAGACTGCTGATTTTGGGCGATTTTAATCTCTGGGCGAGTGGGCCCCTGGATACTTGTTTGGCCAATATTACTCAGTCTTGTGAGGGTTTGGGCCTTTGTCAACAAATTTCTAAGGCCACTCATATTGGAGGGCACATGCTAGATCTTATCTTTTCTGAAGATGAGCAAGTGTTTATTGGGGAAATCCTACCCATGGATTGGACTGATCATTTTTTAATTAAGTTCTATATGAACATTGCCAATCTGGATAAGCGGGGAGGCAATCGGGTGGGTGAATTTATTGGTAGGGACTGGAAGGCTCTTATGCGTAAGTGGGGCCAGGATCTGGTGTTTCAGGTGGAGGATTGTTTCTCCCCGGAAGTTCAAGTGGAAGAGAACTATTCTGCTTTCTGCAGGAAAATCATCTTGGCTCTTGACTCTCGTGCTCCCCTGTAGAACCTTCGGAGCAGGGGTAGACCCTCTGCCCCTTGGTTTAGTGAGAAGCTGAAAACCATGAAATTTGAATGTAAACAGGCTGAGAGGAAATGGAGGCATGGGTACCAGGAAGGGGATAAGCTGTCCTGGAGAATACAAATTGCAGAATAGAGGAAGAGAGTTAACAGGTCTAAAGCCAATCATTTTGCCACCTTGATTCTTAATGCCCCTAATAGCGCTAGAAGCATTTTTAACATTCTTAACAGCCTGACCAACCCAGATTGTTCCAAAAATGTGATTTCTCCCTCTCAAAGTCTTTGTGATGATCTAGCTAGGTTTTTCCATGATAAAGTCAATGACATTATTATGGATTTGGGTGGGGTCCTCCACTCTCCGGTCGGGGTGAACACGTTACTGCCTGACATGGAGGATAGTTGCACTGTGGCTGCCGGTGTCAACTTGGAGGGGGCTACCTTGGTCTCTTTCTCCGAGTTTCCGTCCTTGGAGCCTGAGGATTTTTGTAGACTAGCTGATGGTATTGCATCTGGTTCTCCCTTGGATCCGCTGCCTTGTAAGATCTGGAAAGAATTTAGAGCAGTGCTGTTCCCCACGCTTCGTTTGATTTGCAATCAGTCTCTCACTGATGAGGTGGTGCCGTATCAGTGGAAGCAGGCATTGGTGACACCCTTGCTTAAAAAGCCCTCCCTCGATCCGGAGTGTCCTAAAAATTTTAGACCCATCTCCCTCCTACCTTTCCCTGCTAAAATAGTGGAACGGGTGGTGAGTAGTACGTTGTCAAAATATGTAGAACAAGCTAAGCTCTTGGAGGTGGAGCAGTTTGGGTTTCGACCAGCCCATGGCACTGAAACAGCTCTGGTAACCGTGATGGACGAACTTCGGGGGCGGGCAGACAGGGGTCAGGAAGCTGTACTTATTCTGCTTGACCTGTCTGCCACCTTCGATACGGTTAACCATGAAATCCTGTTGAGACGACTTAAAGAGGTGGTAGTGACTGGCTGTGCCCTGAGGTGGTTCCAATCGTTTCTGTCAGGCAGGCAGCAGGCAGTCTCCCTCTCTTCTTTTCAATCTGGTTTTACTAGTGTCCCGCATGGCGTGCCACAGGGCTCGGCCATCAGCCCTATTCTTTTTAATATCTACTTGAAACCCCTGATGACTGTCATCAAGCGTCATAACATTGAGATTGTTAACTATGCGGATGATACGCAATTAATTCTCTCCCTGGAGGGAGCCCATTCCACCTCTCTAGATGAGTTTCATAGTTGCAGGCAGGACACAACATTGTGGCTGAGGGATAACTCGCTCCAATTTAATGCGTCCAAAACGAAGTTGCTTTACTGTACCTTGGAAAGGATTCCTTCTGGGCTGCCTAATAATTTTTGGTCCTCTGATCCCCCCAATTTGGTTCAGCCGGTTAAGTCAGTACGCAACCTGGGTGTGACATTTGATTGTAATCTTACTTTGGAGGCGCATGTGGCGAAAGTAGTAGGCTATTGCCTGGCTATTATCCGTTCTTTTTGGAAGATTTTTCCCTTGCTTACTCCTTTGGCGCGCTAATTGATAGCTCGGAGCACCGTACTTAGCAGAGTAGACTACTGTAATGCCCTCCTCCTTGAGTCACCGAAGTTTCTACTTGCTAGGATGCAAAGGCTACAGTCAACTGCAGCAAAATTAGTACTAGGATGGTCTAGAATGTCCTCCGCCTCATTGGCTCTGGCGGAGCTGCACTGGCTTCCTGTGAATCAAAGAATCCAGTTTAAATCACTCTGATTGGTATTTAAGGCTTTGCATGGAATGGGCCCTACCTCTTTTCAAAGCAAATTTGAGTGGTATGTTCCTGCTCGAACATTACGCTCATCTGGTGCAAAACTGATAAAAATCCCTGAATTAAAAAAACTTAGAGCAGGTGATAGATCGTTTGGGGTCGCGGCTGCAAAGCTCTGGAACACCTTGTCTTTTGATCTGAGACAAATCAGTGACCTCCTGCTATTTAGAAGGAATTTAAAAACATGGTTATTTCATAAGATCTAGGGGTGGGCTTCAGTAGGCTCTTAAGGAGGTATGCTATTTCGAGTCACTATTAGCACCAGGATGCCTGTCAGGTGACAGTGCGCTCTAGAAATTATATAAATAAAAAATAAATAAATAATGCTTTGAATGTTAATATAACATAAACTATGGAGTATGGGATCCTCGAGAGATGGGCAATTGGTGGGACACAAATATTACCTCGATAATTATTCCACTTGCTCCATATAGAAGTCCATTATTTTTTAAGCCATCCTCTTGCTACATACACCGTTTTTCTCCTTGACATATACCAATCCATGTCAGCCTTCCATGCCTCCACTTTGGACGGTACACCTGCACCACACAGCCTGGCCAGATTCCTTTTAGCTGCCATCAAGCCCAATGTGACCCATATCTTGTGTTTACTATTTAAGTCGGTGGGTTCCCAAATGTTCAAAAGACATCTTTTGGCCTCAAGTCCCACCTCCAGTCCAAGGACCTCCCCAAGACAGTCATGGACTCCTTTCCAGTATCTTTGAATGTACACACATTCCCACAAAATATGCATGAACGTACCAGCCTGGCCACATTGCCTTCTACACATGCCATCATCTGCCCTGTCCATGCGAACTAGCCGAGACCCCGTGATGTAAATTCTATGAAGGATCTTAAGTTGGACCAGTCACAGTCGGGAGGAGATTGCAACCGCTTGTGGAGAGGCCACCGCTTCCTGCCACCCCTCATCGCAGAGTTCCAGCCCATCTACTTCCCAGTACCCCCGGACCAGTCTAAGGGGGTCGAAGGCGTTATTAACCAATTTCTTATAGATTAGGGATATTGCTTTAGTTTGTATATACCCATTGAGCAACCTATCGTCCAATGATGAAGACTTTGGGGAAGATTCTTCCTTTGGTAGCTGTGATGTTAGTGGATGTCTCACTTGTAGGTATCTGAAATATTCTGTGATGGCCAGATCATATTCTTGTTGCCAGGTGCCGAATATGACCACTTCACCCTTCTTTAATAGGTCGCCTTTCTTTGTAATCCCAATCAAGCCCCATTTGTCAAACCCCTTGGTGTTTTTCAGGGAGCCCAACTGCTCTGAGTTCCACAGAGGAGTAGCTAGCATGAGCCTCTGTTCCCACCCCATGCATCTGTTGACTGCGTGCCATATCTGTACCGAATGCTTAGTAGGCACCGTCAGGGGAAATTTATTGGGCTTAGAGTAAAGGGCCATGTTATAGTTACCACCCGGCAATAACCATTTGTCCACCTTATAACCTGGGTCATCTCAGTGACGGTGGGTGCACTGGTTGATGGCAGCCAGGTGAGCCACCGAGTAATATTTTTTAACATCAGGGATTCCAATCCCCCGTCATACCAACTCAGGACTAATTTTGGAAGAGCTATACGGGGCCGACCCTCCAAGAACAGCTCACTTTGGAGGCTCTCAACCTCCTTGAATTATTTTCCGGGACCGGATATGGGAAGTTCTGGAGTGAGTAGAGAAAGCGTGGCAGTGATATCATTTTGAACAATGCTGCCCTCCCAGGAACGAAAGCTGGAGAGTTTTCCAATTGGCCACCTCTCACTTCAGTGGGGGAGAATATTACGTTCAAAACTAGTTCTGGGGTCTGTTGTGATGAATATTCCCAGATATTGGAAGCACTCTTTCACCTCCTGTATAGGACATACCCTAGGCAAGGGGGGAGGCCCGCCACTGAGGACATACATTAAGGATTTACTCCAGTTAATTGTATACCCAGAATATTTCCCAAAATTCGTAAATATGTTAAGCACTCTGTGGAGGGATGCCTTGGGGGATGCGAGGTACATCAGAATGTTGTCTGCATAAAGGGAAATGCGGTCCTCCCATGTTTCAGCTCACTTCAAACCCCGGATTACAGGGTCTCTGCGAATCCACGCCGCCAAAGGCTCCAGGGTTAAGGCAAAAAGCAAGGGGGATAGTGGACATCCCTGTTGAGTCTCACGGCCCAGCGTGAATACTTCAGATTTTTTATTATTGACAACTACCTTCCCCAAGTGCTCTGTATATAAAAGCCACACCCACCTGATAAAATTGGGCCCGAATACCAGCTTTGCCAAGACTGCAAAAAAGTACAGTCACTCAATAGTATCGAAGGCCATCGAGGCATCTAACAAGACTACAACTGCTGCTTCCTGAATAATATCCTGACCCCCCCAAAACACCGTGCAATCTCCTCAAATTTAGTGCTTCGTTCCGTTGAGGCATAAAACCCAATTGATCCGGGTGCACCAATTTACCTATCACTTGAACCAAATGACCAGCCAGCAGTTTTGCCAAAACCTTAGGTTCAGCATTTAATAAGGAGATGGGCCTATAGGAAGAGCAGTGATCTCAGGGCTTGCCCGCTTTGTGTATGGTAACCAGGGTAGCCACCCTTTGATCTTGAGGGAGCATTCCTGAATCCCTGCTTTCAGTAAACATGGCCCGTAGGTGAGGGGTAATCCTATCCGGCTTCAGCTTGTAAAGCTCAATCAGCGGCCCATTAGGGCCAAAAGTATTTCCTGACTGGAGATTTATGATTGCCTGAGCAATTTCACCATCAGTAAAATCACTATCAAGCATGTCTCCTTCATCTGCAGCTAACATAGTTAGCAGTATGTCCGAGAGCAGGGCTTGTGAGTCCTCTTCTAGGAGGGGGGAGCTTGCTCTGTAAATAGAGCGATAATAACCTGCAAATTTGTTGGCTATCTCTGTGGGTCTGTAATTATTTTCCCTGACCCCTTCTGTAGTTCAGGTACTAGTCTACTCGCCAGCTATTTTTTATCTAACCAAGCCAACAACTTTCCTGCCTTCTCCCCCAATACATACAGTCTACCCTCTTTGTCTCTGCTCAGTGTCTTGGCCATGTCAGTAGCGATGGATCTATATTCATCTCTTTTGAGTTTCAGTGCATGGAGTCTGTCTTGCGTTATTGGTCCCTCCTTTCACTCCTCCATTAGGAGGATTTCGTCCTGTAAGCGGGCTAGGTCTTTAATCTTTTCTTTCCGCACACGGGCAATCAGTGATATTGCTTGACCCCTTAGGACAATTTTAAAGGACTCCCACAGAGTTTGAGATGGTTGCACTGATTCTTTATTTTCTAGAAATTATTTTCCAATAGCCTTTATCAGGTTGCTTTTGAGCACAGGTTTACGAAAGTACCATGGGTTGATGGGAGCTATTCTCCCCACCTTCTTCTCACCCAGGACCACTTCTACCCATAGTTGGGAGTGATAGGATATTCCGCGAGCCAGGTGCCTAATTTCGCAAATATTTCCGATTTGGGACGCTGGTGTAGGAAGATGGCCAATGCGAGATAAGCTATTGTGTGTCCCTGAATGGAAGGTGTGTTGGAACTTTCCGGGTGATATACCCTCCACGTGTCCACTAGACCCAGTGCATCTAGGAAATCAGGAAGCCACCTATGTGAAGGGCCTATATTATGGGAAGGACACTGGTCAAGAGAACTAGACCCAACAGAGTTGAAATCGCCTCCCATGAACATGTAGCCTTCTGGGAATTACAGTAATTTTGCCCAAATCTTTGAAGGTTTGGCCCTGTATTCCTGGCGGGACATATACTGCTGCTAGTGGGAGTGACTTCCCCTTCCACAGCCCTGAGATTGCAGATTATCTACTCATCCTGTCAGTCCAGGTGTGTTGTACAGACAGTGGAAAGTAATTTTTGAACATAATGCCCACTCCCCTAGAACCAGTGGTAAAACCAGAATGAATCAATAGCCGGTAGCCCCATCTACTCATAGCTTTACAGGAGTTACCAACCAGGTGCGTTTCCTGGAGGAGCACTACATCTGGGGCATGCAGCTTAATATATTGTAATACAATACTAAGTTTTAGTTTATCCCCAAGTCCATTCACATTCCAGCTTAGGAGCTTAAAGTTTTTGTCCTATTGTGTTCCCATCCGTATAGTTGTGGTTTGCGTATCCCATCTCTTGTCTTGCAGTATTCAGTACTGCACTCTCTGAGAAAACATGAAACAACCCAACCCAACTACCCGCCTACCTGCTCCCGAGCACTCTGGGCCTAGAACTGCCCATGAATCAAACTATGCAGAGTCCCTGTTGCCCTAATTTTAAACTAAAAGTAGAGTATAATGAGGGCAGGAATACTCTGCCTCCCTGACCCTTCCCCTTAATCTAAAGAAACATTTTGCCTCACAGGGGGTGTGGGGGGGGTTTCAAATAAAGCCCACAAGAACTAACAGGACACTAATCGCAATTACCCAGACCATTGTTCATCGTATGGGCTTGTTGTGTGTTGATTTAGATGCCGTATATAGGTTTCCTGATTTATGACCTTATGTAGGCACAATTCGCATTGCCCATATTTAGGCATAGACATCCTAACCTTATTTAGGCATTATCCATGCTAACCAAATACAGGCATGGCCACCTACATCCGTCCATCTATGTCACAACGAGTTCTTGGAAAACCAGACTCTTAAGCCTTCAGGACTTCCCCTTGCTTGAACTATTGATTTCTCCAAGAACTCATTTATTATGCATGAAAATCTATTCCTTAGGAGTTCATTCATGGCGTTCTTCTGCCCGACTTTTACGTCAATACTAGCATTCCTAAACCCCTTCAATGTATAAATATACCTTCACTTACCAGGGCAAACCACGGTTCGGCTGCATACTTGCACGACACGGCTCGCCACGGCAAGTTCGGAAGGAAGTTAAGTCCCCGCCTGACGCACTGACCAGACGCTGTCATCCTCCTCGCAGAGAATACAGCTCCAGTGTTTCTGACTCCCCTTGCGGGGTGTTAGAGATCGAGACCTGGAAAGAGATTCCAACCTCACTCATTCTAAGGTATGGAGCGGACTAGAACCTAGAGGGACTATGGGCAAATCTTGGCAACACCAATCTAAACTATAGCCCAAGTAGACTATAGACAAACAGCACCAACTTCTTACCTCGTACTACACTTAGATTAGGCACACTGGGGTAGAACTAGCTAGAAGCGTCAGATGAATATTCACATTTTAGCCTGTGTTATTTATGTATGTATTTTAATGACTATATGTCATAGCTACAAACCATGCTATTGCAGTATTATTTTATCTTACTGCTAACACTGTACATATTATACTTCGCATTCTGTCTTACGATTGTAGCAGTTCATATCTCTTGCACGACAAATAAGACTGTTCAATATACTCTTTTTATTGAAGCGCCCGTCTATCTATTTCTGTGTAAACTCTGTAGAAACGAAGCATGCACGATTGACTGAGTGAAATTGTTATCTATTGTTTCCACAATTCTGAGACTGTTCCGATTCTAAGGGAAACAAAGTTGTCATGTTTATGCAGTTGTCAGAAACTAATCCCTTCTTGTTTATTCAAGAAGTTTCTAGTGACCTCTGAGTTAGCTGGCACACACAAGTAATTAAGTTTAATGTACTCAATAGAGACATAGTGACCTCAGTCCTATGTCAAAACTATAGTGTATATTATTCCTGATAGGCAGAGCCTATCAGGGCTATAGGAAGTACACTACAAGGCGGCCAATGGTTTGGTAAGGCACTAATTTAACGCTAGATACTGAAGTAACTCAGTCGTGCTTTTCTCAGAGATCCCTACTCATAATACTCCATAAGACGTCTGGAGTGGGTAGGGATAATATCTGCCATTGCTGAGTAGGAAGAAAATCCTATGTATTAGCTGTTTGGTTTGTTCAACGTTGAAGGATACAGTGTTCCAAAATATTGTGCACCATATCTCTGTGTTTCCTTGACACTTGCTCTGCATTTTTCATTAAACAATGTACGATACCGAGACTAACACCATGAACGGTGGAGCTGCACCCGACAATGTTGCGGTACTTTTTGATAATACAGGTTTTAATGAAACCGATGAGAATGTTAAAATCATTCCTCCAAATTTAAGGAGAGCCATCACTCTAAAACTTATAAAACATGGCCTAACACCAGGAGGTGGTGGAGCAGTTTTTGTGATAGAGGCACATGAATCTCACCAGACAGAGGTATTCTACTCATGGATAGTATTCCCTGAATCATATCCAGTAACTAAAATGTTTCACTTCTACAAAGAAGATGATCCACTTGAGGAATATATTCCTTTTGAGGATATTGAAAATCCACTCACATACCAGGAGCATGATCTCTGGTTTAAACGCCCCTAAAACATTACAATCACATTACCAGGCTCGGTCCACTAGGTAGACCAGGAGCAACATGGCTATACACCTCATTCTGACATCGATGAAATGTCAAATGAAGAATTACTTACTCAACTCAAAGAGTTTATCAAAATATATAGACAATTGGTTCAATATGTCATGCAGACTTTCACAGTCCAACCAACAATAGCCATTCCAAGACAAACCTCTCACCAGGGGAATGTACTAAAAATTACTCCACAAACTGTACATGCAGTCATGGGTAAAATGCCCACAAAACGTGAACAAATTCCATTCTGGATAGCTCAAAAAATTACTCAAATCAAAGCGCTATTTCCTAATACTCGTCCTTATGAGAAACATAGAATTCTAACACTCTGTTTACCAATGGGGATCACACCACATTTGGAAGACTGCACCACTTGGGGCACAGTCTTTGCTGCTATCTACACTAAAACACATGGTGTTCCATTTATGGCAGTAATACCTGATGTCCTGAAACAGATTCAAAATGAATATGGAGCAGAGCCTGCTCTGAATTTAGGTATGAAGTTACTGAAAAATTTTGTCCAGGTTTCTACAATAATATGATCTAATGTTAAAGGAGAAGCAGCATCAGTGGCAATCCACCAGAAATTGAGGGAATTTGATGTAACAGAACAACCACAAGAACTAGCCAGAATAATTGAAAAATCCTATGAAGAATTAGGCACAGACATTTTGGCTGGGAAACCAGTTAAACCACAACTGTCTGAAAGTCCTGAAAGGGTCTTTACTAAAAACAATCTTACCTCTTCTAAAAAGAAGTGGGAAAATAACAAACAACATTCAAAAGAGAAAGTTTCTCAATCCTGAGGTAGGTCTCCTCAAAAGAAGCCCTCTGAAAGGAGGCATAACCTCAGGAATAGGGATAATTTGAGCAAACCTGACAGGTATCAAGATACTGATACACGTTTCTCTCGTACCTTTCAGATATCGTCACAGACATCCGAAAGAAGAGGACGGTCAGATCAAAGAAAAGAATGCATGAAGTCCAAAGACGATTAACACGTTCAGAGAAACAAACCAAAACCTCAAATCTCCAAGAAGAAGGTAGCAGGTCTGAACATCAGACATGCCGAGGATTCTGAGAACACAGCTCAAGAACGGAGAAGGGGCTCAGACAATGTTGGACAGTGCAGCAGAAGTAACAATAGCTCACCAGAACCTGAGGGGACTTCTGGAGACAGTGGACCTGAATGAAGACAATCAAGTTCAGACTGCAGACACCAGGGTTAGTTCTCCACAAAGGTTATATGAAATAACACTCAGAATGGAGGGAGACATACCAAGAAAAGTGAAAGCACTCTTTTGGGAGCGACATGCAAAGGGTTATGATATACTTCTAGCAGAACGGGACTGGCCACCAGAATTTGTCAGGGAGTGCCCACATGGCAAAGACATCATTATTCTTATGTCAGGAAATGGGCAGTTGCCCAAGCCCCAGCATTATACAAAAATCATGTAGGATGGGATGAGGATTCACCTCACCACAAAATTCAGTTAAAAAATCCACCAACTGCACAAAGGCAATACCCAATCAATCAAAAAACTGGTCAGGGAGACCTTAGATCAACTTGAATACCAAGGGGTGATTGAAACATGCACCTCATCAATGAACAATCCTTTTTTCCTGTTTCCAAACCAGACAATACATATCGTCTATTTTTGTATTACAGACTTCTAAACTCTTGTTGTAAAACATTTGGAATGCAAAATGCACATAGTACAGCATTAATGAATAACATTGTGGGTAAAAAATATAAAACTACATTAGATATTTCTAACGTTTTTTTTGTCAAAACATAGCACCTGATAGTAGGTATTTGACAGCTTTCTCAATAATGGGGACTCAGTGTCAATTCTGTTGTCTCCCACAGGGATTCAAGACAGCTACGGAATTGTACCAGACTTCCCCAAGGTAGGCCAAGTCACGCCACTACTGAAAAAAACAGGACTAGACACAGAGGATATGAACAACTTTAGACCTGTATCGAACGTACCCCTTCTGTACAAAATCCTGGAAAGATGTGTGCTCCCTCAGCTGACCCAACACCTGGATAACATCAATCGGGCTTCAGAAAAGGCTGCAGCACCGAAACTGCAATCATCAATGTCCTAGACGATCTTCACAAGTCACTGTATTTGGATCAATGCTGCCTTCTCATCCTCCTAGACTTATCGGCCGCATTGGATACAGTCGATCACTCTCTGCTCCTCAAGGTCCTCCAAGAAAGAGCTGGTCTTGAAGAGACAGTCCTCCACTGGTTCTCCTTTTTTCTTCACAGCCGCTCACAAAGAATAAAAATCAAAAACTTCGAGTCCGACCTCCAACCAGTCATTAGAGGTGTCCCCCAAGGGTCAGTGCTCTACCCTCAGCTTTTCAACATCTACAAGGAACCCTTACCATACTGCTCAGGAACTCTAACATCCCTTTCCACCTATATGCGGACGATAAGCAGATTTATCTGGAAACCACCTCCATCGACGACATCCGGAGATTAAATGCCACGCTCAAAGATGTTCAACACTGGCTCAAAGAGGTTCAACACTGAAACTCAATCAAGAGAAAACTGAATTAGTTCTCATCTCCAACAGAGACGAAAACCCCCAAATTGAAGAATGGCTGAAAGCCATTGACGGCCTCAATGTTACCTTCACCTCAGCGGACTCTGTAAAATCTCTAGGTTTTACCCTAGACCTGAAACTGAACTTGAAAAAACACATTACTAGATCCGCCAAAAGTGCTTTTCTCAACATGAAATTACTATATAAAATAACACCCTTCATTTCCCTTAAAGATCTCCAACAAGCCACTCAAGCACTGCTGCTCTCCAGAATCAACTATGGGATCGCAGCCCTGACCGGAACAGCAAAATCTCACCTAGCACCCCTAAAAACAACCTTCAATGCGGCAGCAAGAATGGTCACAGGAACTAAGAAGTTCGACCAAATCTCTCCTGCACTCAGGGAACTTAAATGGCTCCCAATTGAACTTCGAGCCAGCTTTAGAACAGCTTGCCTCACGCATAAAGCGCCGCACACAGGAAAACCGGAATACTTAGCCACCAAACTCAAAAGAGCCGGCCAGTCTAGGAACCTCAGGAGCTCCAACACTCTATTGCTCATCCCTCTGAAAACTAGCAAGCAAAATACTGCAGCTAAATCTTTCACTGGAAATGCCCCAACAATCGGGAACTCTACCCCCCCCCCCACATCAGAACGATCCCCTCATTCCCTAAATTCAAGAACCTGCTCAAAGTCCTCTTCCTAGACCGTTCTCGAGCAAAACTATAAGATCCAAGGAAGCTCCTTTCATGGTTCTCCATCTTTCTGAATTCTCTTGACTGTGGACTTGGACGTGGACCCAGAAAACCTCTTGGTCTCCCGTCCTGGTTAAATATAGAATCCGATTAGACGCTTGTCCTGAAGGATCGACACCCTACCCGCTCCATGCTCGCTCCCGTATCTGAGCTATACTCAGCTTGATCCTCCATGGTCTATCATAATATCTGTATTGTATATCTGCACATAACTGTACATGTTGTAAAGCGCTCTGATACCCTGGGAGCCAGCTAGCACTATATAAAACTCCTAAAAATAAATAAAATAGTCCAGGGTTATTCCCAGCAAGGGTAACAGAGTTACTACAAATTTATGATGACGAGGCATTGTCATATGTCGATGATATCTATCTGACAGACAATGACCTGAACAAGCACTTGAAAAGGGTGAACACCATTATACTGGGCTTCGCCTTAGAGGGTTATAAATTCAATTTAAAAAATCAAGAATTGCCTATCTCAACGTCCTTTTCCTAGAATATGAACTATCAAGTGAAGGCAAAAGCCTGGCAGCCAACTTTTTAGAAAAGTGTGCGCTGCTCCAACCTTCTAAAACGATGAGAAACTTACAGTCGATTTTAGGTTTCCTGAATTTTGGAAGAACACACATTCTAAACTACGCAGAAAGGGTTAAACCTCTCTACGAATTAATCAAACCTGATTTTAAATCACACATTGAACACAGGAACGCACAGATATCCTGCGTTCACTTCGAGGTGACATGTTAGCAACAAAACACTTACAAACACTTGTAAACATACGCAACTTAGTGATCCGAATCATTCGGGGTCAATGCGGATTCACCTACTTAACTTTTAACGAAGGTGAAAAAGTACCAATTGCATACAAATCACATTTGTATACACGAGCAGAACTGAAATTTACATCAACAGAAAAAATTCTGACAGCAGTCCAAACTGCAGTAGCAAAAGAAAGAGCCCTAGCATAGGGGAAATGCATTATGGTTATGACCGTAGGGGTGGGCGTCAAATTCCGTTCCGCTCGCGGAAATTGTGATAATTTGACATTTTTGCTTTCCACGGAGAGCCCGAAAATGCTAACATTTCCACGATCCGTAGCATACCGTACATTTTTTTCATGCTTGCGCTGTGAAAATACGTTCTCGCGTGCGCGATCGCCTTACCTGGATCCCCGCGTTCGCCAACAAGTTTTCCCGATCCGGTCGCGTGCTCCACAAGATGTTGCCATGTTGGTAGCCATTTGCGCTATCTCGCGAGAGTTCGCGCCTGCGATCACGTCATTCGTCTCGCGATCATGCACCGCAAGAGAATGAGACTCGAACACGTCATTCTCCACCGCGAGTGAAAGCGCGAGGACGCGAACACGTCATATCGAGCGCGACAAGGAGCGAGAGAACCCGAACACATCATTCTCCACTGTGAGCGAGAGCGTGAGGACGCAAACACATCATATCCAACGCGACAGGGAGCGAAAAAACGCGAACGCGTCATTTTGGACGCGCCATCGGCATCCGGCGGAAGTAATGTGAAGCTCGATAATTCGAACATGTAAATCTTTCAATTTGGAGAACAATATCAGCTCTAGCAGCATAAATCCTTCTGCAAATGATTAATTAGACGAAAAAAACTCCTCAGATTGACATTTGGCTGTCCTTTTTTGTGCAAGGAGTCCTTTTTTTAAATGGGGGGAGAGGGAGGAAGTGCCACAGAATCTCCAACTTCCTGTTCCTGTCCAGCAGGCTCCTCCCAGGGCTTTGTCCATCTCCTTCTCATTCTGCCTTTGGATTTTGAGCTGGAAAGATCACTCTTTTTGTCTGCTGCATCATTGCAATTGGATTTGAGGTTGTTGTGTCTGTTTGATCGGGGGCATTGCAGTTGTTGCAACTACAATTTAATTTTGGTAATCATCATTCCTTTTTTTTTAAATGTTGTGGGTAGTAGACGTCAGTAGTAGGCCCCGAGCTAGTCATGGCCTCATGGGTGTGTGCATGGTTAAGCAACTGTTCCTTTGGTGTTTTTTTTAATGTATTTCATTTTCAAGCATCATTTAGGGCCTGGATGGCATTGGATTGAGTTAGGAAATGTGTTTTTTTAGGGTGGGCTTTCTGTTGTTGGGCCTGGCCTTGTGGCTGGTGGCCATTTAGAAGCCTAGGCCTGCAAGCTTGTCTGGCCTTGTCTGCTAACAGGCCTGCTTTCATCCAGTAGGCTCAGAGCAGGTAGCCACAGCTGCATTAAACACGTGTTTCTGTGTGGTCTGTTGAAGTTAGGCATCATTGAGGACACAGATGGCATTGGATTGAGTTGGGAAATGTGTTTTTTTGGGGTGGGCTTTCTGATGTTGGGCCTGGCTATGTGGCTGGTGGCCATTTTGAAGCCTAGGCCTGCAAACTTGTCTGGCCTTGTCTGCCAAAATGCCTGCTTTTATCCGGTAGGCTCAGAGCAGGTAGCCACAGCTTTATTAATCAAGTGTTTCTGTGTGGTCGGTTGAATTTAGACTTCATTTAGGGCATGGATGGCATTGGATTGAGTTGAGAAGTGTGTTTTTTGGGGTGGGCTTTCTAATGTTGGACCTGGCCATATGGCTGGTGGCAATTTTAAAGCCTAGGCCTGCAAGCTTGTCTGCCAACCGGCCTGCTTTCATCCAGTAGGCTCAGAGCAGGTAGCCCCAACTTTATTAATCAAGTGTTTCTGTGTGGTCTGTTGAATTTAGACATCATTTAGGGCATGGATGGCATTGGATTGAGTTGGAAAATATGTTTTTTGGGGGTGGGCTTTCTGTTGTTGGGCCTGGCCATGTGGCTGGTGGCCATTTCGACGCCTAGGCCTGCAAGCTTGTCTGGCCTTGTCTGCTAACAGGCCTGCTTTCATCCAGTAGGCTCAGAGCAGGTAGCCACAGCTGCATTAAACAAGTGTTTCTGTGTGGTCTGTTAAAGTTAGACATCATTGAGGACACGGATGGCATTGGATTGAGTTGGGAAATGTGTTTTTTTGGGTTCATTATGGACGCGCCATCGGCATCCAGCGGAAGTAATGTGAAGCTCGATAACTCGAACATGTAAATCTTTCAATTTGGAGAACAATATCAGCTCTAGCAGCATAAATCCTTCTGCAAATGATTAATTAGATGAAAAAAACTCCTCAGATTGACATTTGGCTGTCCTTTTTTGTGCAAGGAGTCCTTTTTTAAAATGGGGGGAGAGGGAGGAAGTGCCACAGAATCTCCAACTTCCTGTTCCTGTCCAGCAGGCTCCTCCCAGTGCTTTGTCCATTTCCTTCTCATTCTGCCTTTGGATTTTGAGCTGGAAAGATCACTCTTTTTGTCTGCTGCATCAATGCAATTGAATTTGAGGTTGTTGTGTCTGTTTGATCGGGGGCATTGCAGTTGTTGCAACTATAATTTAATTTTGGTAATCATCATTCCTTTTTTTTAAATGTTGTGGGTAGTAGAAGTCAGTAGTAGGCCCAGAGCTGGTCATGGCCTCATGGGTGTGTGCATGATTAAGCAACTTTTCCTTTGGTGTTTTTTTTATGTATTTCATTTTCAAGCATCATTTAGGGCCTGGATGGCATTGGATTGAGTTAGGAAATTTGTTTTTTTAGGGTGGGCTTTCTGATGTTGGGCCTGGCCTTGTGGCTGGTGGCCATTTAGAAGCCTAGGCCTGCAAGCTTGTCTGGCCTTGTCTGCTAACAGGCCTGCTTTCATCCGGTAGGCTCAGAGCAGGTATCCACAGCTTTATTAATCAAGTGTTTCTGTGTGGTCTGTTGGATTTAGACATCATTTAGGGAATGGATGGCATTGGATTGAGTTGAGAAGTATGTTTTTTGGGGTGGGCTTTCTAATGTTGGACCTGGCCATATGGCTGGTGGCCCTTTTAAAGCCTAGGCCTGCAAGCTTGTCTGGCCTTGTCTGCCAGCAGGCCTGCTTTCATCCAGTAGGCTCAGAGCAGGTAGCCACAACTTTATTAATCAAGTATTTCTGTGTGGTCTGTTGAATTTAGACATCATTTAAGGCATAGATGGCATTGGATTGAGTTGGGGATTGTGTTTTTTTGTGGTGGGCTTTCTGATGCTGGGCCTGGCCATGTGGCTGGTAGCCATTTTAAAGACTAGGCCTGCAAGCTTGTTTGCCAACAGGCCTCGCTTTTATCCAGTAGGCTCAGAGCAGGTAGCCACAGCTTTATTAATCAAGCGTTTCTGTGTGGTCTGTTGAATGTAGACATCATTTAGGGCATGGATGGCATTGAAGTGAGTTGGGAAGTGTGTTGTTTTGGGGAAGGCTTTCTGATATTGGGCCTGGCCATGTGGATGGTGGCCATTTTGAAGCCTAGGCCTCCAAGTTTGTCTGGCCTTGTCTGCCAACAGGCCTGCTTTCATCCAGTAAGCTCAGAGCAGGTAGCCACAGCTTTATTAATCAAGTGTTTCTGTGTGGTCTGTTGAATTTAGGCATCATGTAGGGCGTGGATGGCATTGGATTGAGTTGGGAAATGTGTTTTTTTAGGGTGGGCTTTCTGTTGTTGGGCCTGGCCTTGTGGCTGGTGGCCATTTAGAAGCCTAGGCCTGCAAGCTTGTCTGGCCTTGTCTGCTAACAGGCCTGCTTTCATCCGGTAGGCTCAGAGCAGGTATCCACAGCTTTATTAATCAAGTGTTTCTGTGTGGTCTGTTGAATTTAGACATCATTTAGGGAATGGATGGCATTGGATTGAGTTGAGAAGTATGTTTTTTGGGGTGGGCTTTCTAATGTTGGACCTGGCCATATGGCTGGTGGCCCTTTTAAAGCCTAGGCCTGCAAGCTTGTCTGCCAGCAGGCCTGCTTTCATCCAGTAGGCTTAGAGCAGGTAGCCACAACTTTATTAATCAAGTATTTCTGTGTGGTCTGTTGAAATTAGACATCTTGTAGGGCTTGGGTGGCATTGGATTGAGTTGGGAAATGTGTTGTTTTGGGGTGGGCTTTCTGATGTATGGCCTGGCCATGTGGCTGGTGGCCATTTTGAAGCCTAGGCCTGCAAGCTTGCCTGGCCTTGTCTGCCAACAGGACTGCTTTCATCCAGTAGGCTCAGAGCAGGTAGCCAGAGCTTTATTAATCAAGTATTTCTGTGTGGTCTGTTGAATTTAGACATCATTTAGGGCATAGATGGCATTGGATTGAGTTGGGGATTGTGTTTTTTTGTGGTGGGCTTTCTTAAGCTGGGCCTGGCCATGTGGCTGGTAGCCATTTTAAAGACTAGGCCTGCAAGCTTGTTTGCCAACAGGCCTGCTTTTATCCAGTAGGCTCAGATCAGGTAGCCACAGCTTTATTAATCAAGCGTTTCTGTGTGATCTGTTGAATGTAGACATCATTTAGGGCATGGATGACATTGAAGTGAGTTGGGAAGTGTGTTGTTTTGGGGAAGGCTTTCTGATATTGGGCCTGGCCATGTGGATGGTGGCCATTTTGAAGCGTAGGCCTCCAAGCTTGTCTGGCCTTGTCTGCCAACAGGCCTGCTTTCATCCAGTAAGCTCAGAGCAGGTAGCCACAGCTTTATTAATCAAGTGTTTCTGTGTGGTCTGTTGAATTTAGGCATCATGTAGGGCGTGGATGGCATTGGATTGAGTTGGGAAATGTGTTTTTTTGGGGGTGGGCTTTTTGATTTTGGGCCTGGCCATGTGGCTGGTGGCCATTTTGCAAGCTTGTCTGGCCTTGTCTGCCAACAGGCCTGCTTTCATCCAGTAGGCTCTGAGCAGGTAGCCACAGCTTTATTAATCAAGTGTTTCGGTGTGGTCTGTTGAATTTAGGCATTATTTAGGGCATGGATGGCATTGGATTGAGTCGGGAAATGTGTTTTTTTGGGGTGTGCTTTCTGATATCGGGCCTGGCCATGTGGCTGGTGGCCATTTTAAAGCCTAGGCCTGCAAGCTTGTCTGGCCTTTTCTGCCAACAGGCCTGCTTTCATCCAGTAGGGCTCAGAGCAGTTAGCCACAGCTTTATTAATCAAGTGTTTCTGTGTGGTCTGTTGAATGTAGACATCATTTAGGGCATGGATGGCATTGGATTGAGTTGGGAAATGTGTTTTTTTGGGGTGGGCTTTTTGATTTTGGGCCTGGCCATGTGGCTGGTGGCCATTTTGCAAGCTTGTCTGGCCTTGTCTGCCAACAGGCCTGCTTTCATCCAGTCGGCTCAGAGCAGGTAGCCACAGCTTTATTAATCAAGTGTTTCGGTGTTGTCTGTTGAATTTAGGCTTTCTGATGTTGGGCGTCTTAAAGACATACCTTTTTTTTCTGTGTCTGGTGATTGTTGGTGTGCAATGCATGCACCCTGCAGACCTTTTTGGGGCCTGTGAATTTTCGTACTTGCATTTTGTTGCATTAAAAAGACAGAGCAGTGTGCTTTAGCATGCATCCTTTGCCTGGCTTTTATAGTTGTCAGCTCCTGGTGTTTCCCAAGCCCCCTGCTTGTTGATTGTGATTCGTGAGTGTCCATGTGGCTGTTGGCCTTTTTTGTGGTGGGAGTTATTAGTGTCCTGCTTTTGCCATATAGGCTTTCATGGTTTTCCTATTGGCTTACTGCTTCCTACCATCCACCCCCTTTGCCAGCAGCAGCTCCATGAATGATGTGATGCTCAAATAATTTAATGGCAAATAGGGTCCACCCCACTTCCATTACATTTTTATTTTGGTGGTCCTCTTTCCTATCCTTCCTGAGAGTGTAGTGTGTGTACACAGTAGTATAACATAGCCCTTGTTGACAAAGTCTCAGAAATGGCTAGACTATATCTTTTGTTTGCACTAGTACAGTAGTAACTGAACCACAATTTCACTAATGTTCTTCTCCTGGCTTATTTGCTTTTAGGTGCACAAAAAGCCAAAAGAGGAGGTGTCCTCATCATCACCCGTTGTACTGCCAGCCAGACAGAAGTCCTGCTGCGTATCACGTCTACGTGTGACCATAACTTGTTGTGCATCTGCGTACTGCCTGACATCTGAAGATGGCCCCAAAGAAAGGCACCAGGTCCATTACCAAGAAAATTGCTGGTGAGAAGAAGGAACAGAAAAAGGAAGTGCCATTAACCACGACTAGTGTGCGGCCAATGTTTTTTTTGGGACCAAAAACGTTATGCCTGCAGCAGCGTTGTCCGCGAACCAAGCTGAGAGCAGCACCTCCGCACCAGCGATCCAACCCCACCAACCTAGGCCCAAGCCCTTAGAGTGTCGCAGAGGTAGTCAGTCTACTAACGAGCAGCGATGTTGAAATGTCATTATCACAAAGTAGTACACAATCAACGCAGGCGGAAATTCAGCAGATAAGTGTGCAGCCGCAACAACAACAACAGCAGCCACAAGAACAGCAGCAGCCACAAGAACAGCAGCAGCCGCAAGAACAGCAGCAGCCGCAAGAGCAGCAGCAGCCGCAAGAACAGCCTACAATAGTAGTTGTAGCTCCTGAAGTAGGGGCATTTCAGGAAATTGAGCTTCCTGCAGACAAAGTGGAGCAAACCACTGTTTCGGAAGATCTATTGTCTTCCAGACCACCAGCAAGGAAAAGGAGGCTTAGTCCATCATCTTCTTTTTCAAGCCCCGCTTCTGATGATCGTGATGCCACTTGGCAGCCACCAGCTCAGTCTGAAAGTGATGCATGCCACTTTGTCAATGCTTCTGAAAAGGAAGGTTCCAGAAAAACCTAGAGTTATGAAGGTAGATATAGAAGAGGGGAATGATGTTGATGAAGACGAGCCAGTCATCACGCACATCACTCCCGCCCCCAAGGGGATGGAGACCAACATTCTCACCCTATCCAGAAAGGCTGCTACTGAGCGGGATGTAGCAAGGATACCACCAACACAGGTTACACCATCACAGCCTCCAGCTAACATATTTTCAAAGGCCGGCAGCGACCTACATCCAGCTCAACCATCTCAGTAGGTAGTGGTAGTAAAAGTCACAGTGAAGCAGCACAGAGTCACATTCCAAGCACACCCTCCAGTTCATCTGGTATTGAAAGTGGCACATCCAGCAGTGCCAGAAAGTTCTCCTCCCCAGTTTGGGACTTGTTTTCTGTTTGCACCAAGGAGGAGAACGTTGCTATATGCTCAATTTGTCGACAAGGTGTTCGGCGGGGTAAGCTTGGTACAAACTATGGTACCCGAGGCCAATCAAGTCATCTCAGAATACACCACACTATCGTGTGGGAGAATCACCTACTTCACTTAAAACAAAGTAAAAAAACTCAACCCATTGAAGTTGGGCATGAAGAATCAGGGGACGATATTATTGCGGTGGAAGGTGAAGAAGAGGGTGGCATTTCTAGCCCTGTCCCCAGTAGTGTAGTGGTACCGCCCACATCATCCTCAGTAACATCTGAGTGGCAGCGCAGTCAGAGCCATACTCAGAGTCAGGCTGAGACACCAAGGCGACCGAGTACTGCAATGAGACAAACTGCGTCGTTGAGCCTAAGTGGGTTAATGAAAACAACAGCACAACAAAGGAAAGTAATCCAGCCTAGCATTGAGAGCATGCTTAGGTTGGAGGGGCAGTTCCAAAGCAACCACCCAATGGCATTGTTGTATAATTCGAAGCTGGCTAAAATGTTAGCACTGGACCTTCTACCTTTTTCATTTGTGGAAGGGGTGGGTTTCCTTGAATTTGTGTCAGCCATGTGCCCTAAATGGAAGGTTCCCAGCCGGTCCTATTTCACAAGAATTGCTGTTCATCATGATGTGCTGGAATTGGTTGGACAAGCTTTGCAGCAGAGTGCTGTTCACAATATCCACCTGACAACAGACATGTGGACCAGTTGCCAAGCCACAGATTACATGTGCATCACTGCACACTGGGTACTTGCTACATCATGATGTGCTGCAATTGGTTGGACAAGCTTTGCAGCAGAGTGCTGTTCACAATATCCACCTGACAACAGACATGTGGACCAGTTGCCAAGCCACAGATTACATGTGCATCACTGCACACTGGGTCTCTTTTGTGGGGGTTAGAGATAAGCTATCTGAACGATTTGCTGTTGACACAGCTGAGATTTTTAAAGCTACTCGGAAACATGCAACTGTAGCCATGTTCGCCATGGAGAAATCTCATACTGCTGTAAACATTTTGGAAGAGTTTTGCAGCAAGGTTTTTGAATGGCTGCGCCCAAGAGGGCTTAGTATTGGTTTTGTTGCCACAGATATTGGCAGTAATGTACTTAAGGCCATAGAGCTTGGTTCCTATTTCAGGGCTCCGTGTTTGGCGCACTGCATAAACATTATAGTTCAAGACTTTCTGAAAAAAGAACCCATAGTCAGCAACTTACTGACCATCTGCCGAAGAATATGCACTAATTTCAGCCATTCTTGTAAAGTTCGGAAGCAGCTGAGGATCATTCAACGTGAATATAACATGCCAGTCAAAGCATTCATCTAGGAGGTGGCAACACGTTGGAACTCAACGTATTACATGCTTGATCGTCTGTTTGAGCAGTACAGGCCACTCAATGAATATGTCATGCAAAGACTGGATGCTACTGTGAAAGGCATGACCCTTCAGATCGACCAATGGTGCCTAAGTAAATGCCTGACTGACATGCTTCGTCCTTTTGAGGTCTTCACACGTGAAGTCAGCAAGGAGGACTGTACAATGGGCCAAGCTACCCCATTATTGCAAATGCTAGAGCATCAGCTGAAGAAGGCGTCTGAATCATACAAAGGTATACAGGAAAATAAAGAAGCCTATGACTTGGTGGAGAGCTTAGCCCGTCGCTTAGCTGAAAATACAAGGGTGCAAAATAAGATTTTGTCACAAGAACATTACATTTCTGCCACAATCCTGGATCCACGGGCAAAATTGGCACTGATGACATTAATTTGTTTTTCAGAGATGGATGTTGCCCGCTACAAAACTTGGATAGCTGAGGCAGCGAGTAAGTTGGAAAATGAACCGCTGCTACTTAAAAAAAAGTCCACTAGATCAACCCACAAGAATCACTGCAGCGGGGCATGCAGCATCAAGTGCAAATTCGGAGGCTGAGGGCAGTGCGTTTGTCTCACAACACTCACCATCACTATCGACAACAGCAACAACAACTAGATCATTAAGCCCAGTAGAATCGTTACACGATTGGTATTTACAGTTAGGCATTGATATTAAGCACAGTGCTGATGCACAGAGAAAAGAGCCCGAACAAAGGTTAGCAGCAGCACCCCTGAACATTGAGCGAATGGTCCAGGCCTATCTGGATGACCCAACAGAGGTGTACATTGATCAAAACCCATTGCAGTATTGGTATAGGAAAAGGGCTGAATGGCCACTGCTCAGCAGGCTGGCGATTAGCTATTCGGCTTGCCCTGCCACAAGTGTCTCTTCCGAAAGTGTTTTCAGTGCTGCTGGTACCATTGTAACAGTGAGAAGGACCAGTCTCTCGCCCAAAAACGTGGAAAGGTTAACAATGATCAAAATGAATCAGCACTTCATACCACCGAATTACACAATACATGAAGCAAGGAAGGAAGATGAGGACAGCGGCTCAGGTGACGGAAGTAGTGTGTCACATGATTACCTACTACTGGCTGAACCCCCAGAGTTTGAGGACGAGCTATACTTCCCTGACAATTAGGCTTGCACTTACTGTCTTCCTCCCTTATTTTCTTTTATTTGTGTGTCTGTATTTCCGGTTACAAACTTTGAATCACAACAAATCCATCACCACTGTCTTCTACTCTTCTTATTTCAATATACAAGTTTCAGGTGTCTGCATTTCACAGTACAGTCCTCGGAATCCAGCCCCTCCGCTCCATCCTCCTGAATCTCCCTAAATCCATTGCCCTCAAGACAGATGATGATTGGATGATGCAAAATAGAAGAAAAAATAAAATCTTTCCTAGTCCCGCCAAAAGACGTGGAACATGATGACTACTATATCTATCCTCCTTTCAGAGCCGAGAGAGACTGCCCATTAACTGAAAATGAGAAGGAACAGGTAATGAATGATTGATGCCATGCATTGGACGCAGACTGAGTGATTTTGTTGTTGTTTGTTGTGCATGAAGTTATTTCATTGTGCACTAATCATCTTTCTACAGTACACACTAAACTTAACTCAAGGCAATTTTCCACGTCTTTCAACTATTTTTAATAAGAAATTTGTACTTCTACTGCAGCTTGATACATTGATTTTGATTGAATACAGGAAGGGGAGTCAATCTGCACACTGAGAATGACAACAGCACCGTCCATGCTGATGATGGCAAAAAAGACGGCCCGTTAGCTTAAGATGAGAAGGAACAGTGTTAGACCTGTCTGACTTTTTGCGTAGTCCCTCCAATTTATTATTTATTTTGTCCCCTTTTTGCCCCTCATACCTTTATTAATTTTTGTGTCCACTAGCTTTTTCAAGGTGTTGGTCAAGGGGATAGGTGTTCTTTCACCCTCATAGTTTTTCACCTCAGGCCTAGAAGCCTTTTCTGACAGGAAAATAGTTGGAGTCACAAAATGGTGGCTACCAACTGTCCCAACTGCCATACCCAGAACCTGTCCCATAGGATAGAGTAGGGCATTCCAGAACCTTCTGGTCCCTTCTGGACCTCTGAGGGTCAGTCTATAAAAGGCAGAATGCTGGTCCGCCATTTTGTCTAACCAGAGAGAGCCAGCTGGAGGACAGGCTGTAGCAGAAGGTGGGGGTAGGATAGTCAAAGGGTTGACCTATTGATTCACCACCCTTCCTCCCTTGGGTTACTTGACTTGTCCCCGCTACATGGGATTCCTGGAGACCCTGGGCGCCTGACCAACCTCTAGTTTGGAAGATAGGGGTGTGAGAAGGAGAAGGAGACTGCGGCGCTGTGGAGCGCAGTCCTCTGCCCAGTGGAAGAGACTTTGGAAGAGTGTCCCTCATTCCCTGTCACCAGCCTCCGTCCAGTACTGAGTGATAATAGGACCTTGATAGGGATAGGAGAGAGGAGCTGATGTGTGAGGAGATCTAGCGCTGTTTTCCCATCTCCCTGGGTATTATAGAAGGCTAATGCCCTTGTGTCCCTGAGGGCCCTTACCGGACGTGCACTCGGCAAAACCCCTGGTTCCCTCGTGAACTGGAGTAAGGAGAGGGGTGCCGGTTTTCTCGTGGCAACGCCGTCTTAGCCGTGTGTGGGACCCCGGGGGCTCCGGTCGCGTTGCTGTGCTAGCGCCACTGTTGTGAGGCGAAGGTGAGGGCTAGACACTGACAAAAGGCGCCTTCGCGCATGCCCCAAGTAGATGCAGATGTCCCTGGAAGGAGGGGCCTGGAAGTGAGCAGGCCCGTGAAAGAGACGCTGCTAGTGTCAGGTGATCGGGCCGACTCCCGCCTTGTGCCGCTAGTCGCCTGCACATGCGCGGTTGCACCGCTGTGAGGGAGACGTCCCGGACCGGCGGAAAGAAGAACATCGAGGAAGCGGGCAGGAAGCAGGTACTGGCGCTTCACCGCTCCTGGAACCCCTTTCCCTGCTTGATCTCCAACACGGAGGAGCGGTATTGAGCAGAGGAGAAGGGGCGGGGGCCCGTCACGAGTGCCTGTGAAGTTGGTGTTGTTTTTCCCCACGCCAGGCAGAATCACCGGCCCATGAGAAGGGGGCCCAACACTAAAGAAGTAAGGAGGTTGAGTGGGGGACGTGGGAGGCCATAGAGTCCCCTTCAAAGGAACTCAGACTACTACTTGGCTTCCTGAGGATTAGGCTGGCCCTGGGGAAGGTGATCTAGCGGCTTAAAGGAAACTAATAAGTCTTAATCTTAGGATGTTCCTCTTTGGTGACTGAATGACTTGATGACAATTTTCCTCCCTTATGTTTGTCAACTCTGGTGAGGAGCTTCTTTGGAGCCACTAAAGTGAGGAAGGCTCACCAAATCTTCTGGTGGAAAGGGGGTAAAAGAGTAAATCTTATCTAGCGAAGTGCAGACACTGCCTCATTTGAACTGTTGTATTGTGATGAGAAGTATAGGGCACTTCACAGAAGTTGTGTCTCATCAAGTTTGAAGTCCAATGTAATGCACTGTTGATGTTGGGTAACATTATAATTTAGCAACTGGAAAAGTATTATTATTAATGTCATGTCAAACTGTAAAGTGCTAAGCTGTGATTTCTAAGAACAAAAAGAGCAAAGGATATTTTTATAAACAAGCTCGTATTTTTCCAACATTGGTGTAGTGTCATTTTTGGGTGTTATTGCGTTAATTTACTGCTGGGTGGTTTGCAACCTTCACACATGTGCCTTTAGTGAATGTGTCTTACCCTAGGCCAGGCTACCCTAGGTGACCTGACATCCCAGGTTCCAACAAACAGGTAATGAAAATGCATGTAATTCATTGGACAACTGACTCTGAGCGATTGGTGTTTGTGTTTTTATTGTTTGTTTGTTGTGCACGAAGTGAAGTCAAAGTATACTAGTAGTCTTACTGTACACACTAAAGAGTGACTCAAGTCAACAATATTTCTACTCTTGTTGTGTAATAATAAAATTGTACTTCTACTGCAGGCCAATCTTCACAGTCAGTCAGTACAAGTATTGGAGATGATTGATGGAATAATAACAAGTCAGGAGGACGTTTCATGAGTGGCATAAAAGGTAAACACGTCAACAACAACCGCAGCAGACCTAAATGTCTGTGTAGAAGTGGAGTTGAGTGTAGCGGTGGGATGACTGCGGTCCATTGATTTACTCACTTAAATTGTAAAATGCTATGTTGCTGGCTATGTGATTTGTCCAACTCTTTTTAAAAAAAAAGTACTCTAAACGGAGGATGTGCTAAGCGAAGTGCCGTCACTGTGGGCCTGCTCTGTCCTGTTGTTGTTGAAGGTCAATGCTGGAAACAGACTAGAATAGAGATGATGCATACATGCCGCTTTGGAAAATGTTCTTGTTGCACTACACCATAACTTGTGCATTTCTTTCAACTTTGTTTCTAAATATCCCTTTTGTTTTTCCATCTACAATTACAGGCCGGACCTTGCGCTATACTGGGGAAAACATTACAATGCACACTCACTTTCCAATAAATCTACATTTGCCTTGTCGGCAGTGGCGACTGTCGGCACCCAAGATTGATGGACGAGAGGACCAAGATGAATGCTGAGATGCAAATCCACATTTTTGATCAGGATAACACAGTAACAGTATCAACTTTCATTATCTTTTAAGTAATTTGATTAATTTTTTTGTCTACAATCTTTACAACAGTGTGTTCTTCTTGTTGTTATTATTATCATTAGGTTTGCTCTCTGTTTAGGATTCATCCCTACCAATATTTAAAAATGTTATTTGCTATCTGTAAAACTAAGCCCAGAACAACTGAACAAGAACTGTATGTAATTCGGGTCTACTTATCAATCATCATCATGCATGCATTTCCTTTGATCACTACAGGCGCGCAGCGGTGACGCGCAGCGGTAGCGCCTGACTCGCGCCGGAGTCAAGCCAGAGTCCTGCCCGTCTGCGCCCGTCAGCGCTACGGCAGGGCTATGGCGGGGGACTCTGGCTCTCGCCGGATGCTATCGGCGGCGACTTTGCGCTCGCTGCGTCGTAAGGTAAGAGATTGTCCTCATGGCTCTCTGGACCCTTTATGTGGGCCTTTTCAGTGTCCCACCTGTTGTTTTAATATCCCAAAATCGCAGCCTATTTGTAGTTTACTCTCTAGTCCTCCTACTACTCGTGACTCGGAGCTGGCGACTGATGCCGCCAGACAACCAAGTCTTAAAATATTCCATCTGAATGTCAGGTCTTTGCCCTGTCACTACCAAGATGTATTCACCCTGATTACTGATGACAAACCGGACATATTTTTCTTTTCTGAAACTTGGTTGCATGATCAATCCAACGCTGTTATAAATTTAGCCCTCCCGCCGGGATACACCATGCACTCTCTACACCGGACTACTAGAGGTGGAGGTATCGCACTTGCACTAAAATCCTGCTATTCATGTGTGTGGAAGCCCATCACTATAGCTGGGTGTGAGAGCGCGCATTTTAATATCTCAGTTAATCCCAATTTTTCTTTATCGGGATTATTAATCTATAGGCCACCTGGCCCTGAGGGCTCCTTTTGCCATAGTCTCTTAGAGGTTGTTTCCTCTTTGATTTTGAAATCATCCAACTTTACGATAATCGGCGACCTGAATTTACACATGGACGCCCCTCTTTCTAATCTGGTCTCCAACTTGTTGGCTGATCTTGAAGCCTTTCAAATAAATCAACTGGTGCAATCACCGACCCATATAGGTGGTCATTTGTTAGGCCTGTTCTGACGAATCTTACCACTAATATTCTTGTGCTTTCGCCTAAGCCTATGGCTTGGACTGATCACTGTTTGATAGAAGCCCATGTCACCATCCCTAATCCCTCCTACAATAATAATACCCCGGGTCTTTTTAAGCGCCCTTGGAGAAAACTCGATCTGGAACATTTCCATCAGTTGTTGATGGAACATCATCCTCAACCTCCATCGGAGGTCTCTCTTGGGTATGACAACTTCTGCGAGTGGCTTAATCACTCCCTAGATGTGTTAATACCAGCTAGGTGGAGCAAGACTAGATCTAGCCCTTCCAGCCCTTGGTATGATGAATCCCTTAGACTGCTCAAATCTACCTGTAAAAAAGCTGAACGTGCATGGCGTAAAACTTACGACGCGGATCTTAAGTCCGCCTACAGGGCCTGCACGAGAGTCTATCATCGGGCCATCTGCTCTGCCAGAGCAGCCTTTTACTCCCGGGAGATAAAAAATAGTTCCAATCCCACAAAAGTAATTTTTAAGGTCTGCAAAGACCTTACAAGTAAACAAAATCAATCTGCCACTCTGGCAGCCTCCCTAGAGCACTGTGAGGATCTGGCGTCATTCTTTATTGAAAAAGTCGAGGCCATTTATAAGTCATTCTCCCAGTCTATCATCCAGGAGAATAACACAACACCTAAGGCTTCCATACCACTGCTGACTATTCCCAGCCCTACGCTAGAGGAATTTAAAGCCTTGACAACGAAGGTTAAATCCGGCTCACCTGATGACCCCATGAGACCCATTCAATTCCAGGAATTTGCTGAGTGCTGCTACCCGGCCATGCACAGTCTCATCGAGCTGTCTTTTAACACCGGCTGTGTGCCTAGTGCTTGGAAGCAGGCTACCATCATTCCCATTCTAAAAAAACCGGCCCTCGACCCCACTAAATCGGAACATTATCGGCCGATTTCCCTGCTTCCCTGGCTAGCGAAATTAGCAGAATCTCACGCTAAACGCATCCTGTCACTCCATCTGCAGGAAGCGAAAATACTGGATAAATCGCAAAACGGGTTCCGTGCGGGTCACAGTACCGAAACGGCTCTTCTAGCAGTGGTGGAGAACATCAGGAAGATGTTGGACCAAGGTCAAACGGCGGCACTGATCCTATTGGATCTTAGTGCCGCGTTTGACACGGTGTCCCATCAGATCCTCCTCCATCGCCTCGAGGAGGCCGGAGTTGGAGAGAGAGCACTCGAGTGGTTTCGATCTTTTCTCACTGATCGAACTTTTAAAGTTTCCACTCCCCCTTTTGTTTCTGCTCCTCGTCCGATCCTGCAGGGCGTCCCGCAGGGGTCGGCCCTAAGCCCTACCTTATTTAATTTGTATGTCCAACCGCTGGCTCAGGTCGCCCATAGTTTTGGTCTCTCCATGGTGTCATACGCCGATGACACGCAGCTGGCGGTGGCACTTAATGGAGAGACCAACATGGATGCTGCCTCTTTTCAGACCGCGTTAAAAGCTGTGGCGGGCTGGATGGCGAACAATCGCCTCCAACTGAATGCCTCTAAAACCGAGGTTATTATTTTTGGTAGGGAAAGTGAGCTTTGGGGCGAGCAGTGGTGGCCATCTGAATTAGGCCCTGTTCCCACCCCAGTGGCTGAAGTTAGGAACCTTGGGGTGTGGTTGGATGATAAACTTTCATTCACCGCCCACACTAAACGGGTTGCCGGAACTTGTTTTGGTGCCCTGAGGTGTTTGCGACCCATTTTTAAGTTTTTCGATGCTGACACGAGACAGATCATTGTCCAGGCCACAGTCTTGGCTAGATTAGATTACGCCAGCTCTTTGTTCTTAGGCGTTAATCAAGCAGAACTAGTTCGCCTCCAGCGGGTGCAAAATGCGGCCGCCAGGATGTTGGTGGGTCTTCCGAAGTTTGTTTCTGCGCGTCGCACTATTCAGGATCTTCACTGGCTGCCTATGGGGCAAAGAATCAAATTTAAAACCCTTTGTCTAACTTTTAAAATCTTGAAGTTGGCTTCTCCCCCTATTTTGTCTCAATTAATCTGTCATTATGAGCCATCTAGAGCTCTCCGATCCTCAGGGACTAACCTTGCTGTAGTGCCACGTTTTAAAAGAGCAAGGATGGGCGGACGCTCTTTTGCTGTGATGGCAGCAGCTCTCTGGAATTCCCTGCCTGCCTCTCTTCGTTCCATTCCTGATCTGCTCCCGTTCAGAAAAGCCTTGAAGACCTTTTTATTTTCCACTGTTTAGTCTTTTCTGGTCACTAGTTTCCGTGTTGTGTTTTTTACCTTCTCCTAAGCGCCGGGACGCCTCTTGGCTGCGGCATCCGTTGCGCTTTACAAAATAAAATAACATAACATAACATAACATATGGATAGGTTAGTCTACAGAGATTGTGTTTTGTTGTTTGTCCATGCGTACTGTTTTTCATTTTCAAACCTTTCCCCAAACCCCCCTTCCCATCTATTCAACAAACCCTAACCATCTTACCCCGGGCCGTGTGACTTATTGAGGTGTGACTAAATTAAATGTACACCAATAATTAATCACACGCTTGCTGGGGTGGATGTGGCGAAAGCAACAGTACTTCAATTTCAAGGCAGAGCGATGATATTCTTCTGCTTGCTCACCCATGAGCAGTATATTTTAGAGGTGATTTTTATTTAACAAAGCAACATATACCTCCGCATTAATTGCCGGCAATGATTGGATTTGTTGTCATCCTCATACACAGCACTAACTGTTATGCTGTACCATAGTCTAGTAACTCGACACAACTATAGTTTGTAGCGCTGTCTAGTAGGCTATCCCCACCACCATTATGTTTTGTTGTAAAAAAAAATTTATATTATTGTTGCTCTGTAAGTTCTGTACTGTACTTCATTCTACTACTCCTCAAACAGTCTCTCAAAGGCGACTGCCTATCTCATTTTCTTTTTTTGCAAATGCTGCTGCCCTGCCAGTGTCTACTACAACTACTACCACCACCACCACCACAATCATGGCATGTTAGGAAAAGAAAAATTATCATCACCATGCAGCCATCGCTGTGCCTAAGTTAAACATCAAGCAAAGTTAAGAGAAGTTTGGGGGAGGCATAAATAATAATGGACATGTTTTCAATCAATTCACACACCCCTTTGAGTCCAGTTAAAGAATGCATAGACTAGAAGAGAGAGTCTGACAGTACTAGTAGGACAACTCAATCAGTGAGTGGTTATGCATCTATCTGTTTGTGTCTTACACAGTCAGCCAATTATTTAAATCAAACATTGGCTATGGGTGGACCTGCACTAGCAAGGAAACAGTATGATGTAAAACAGTAACTCCACATACAAAACATTAACAACATTGTATGTAAAGTAGAAATATATATTTAATATAACCCTAACAAAAATAAACTATGTAAAAAAAAACACAAGACCTGACCACCCCTCTCTCTAACCCCAACCAATGTCCGTAACGAGAAAGTCCAAACAAATGTCTTAAACCCCAACACCCAATTCCCACCCACCAAAACAAGAATTAAAAAAGGGGCAATAGACAGGGTCTACTATGTCCGGCGGCATTGTCTTTGGAGGACTGCACTGCCTCCTCTAGTAGGGCGACAAGGCGCTTTAGAGCGCGGCAGTTGCAGCCACAGTGGGGCGGGGCACCAGAGATGGAAATGCGGCGGCGGGCGGCCGCCAGACGGTAGCGCCATACCACTGGAGAGCGGTGGTTGGGGCCCGAGGCTTCAGCTGCTGCTGCCTCCTCTTCCTCCTCTTCCAAGACCACCAGTCGCCAATATTCTAGTAGGATTGCCTCCAACTTGCGGCGCAGTGCCTTGGCAGCCAACTCCTTCCGATCTGGTTTGTAAGGAATAGCTGTATATCAAAAAGAAAAAACTAGACAATTGTAAAATATACTCTTAGAAAAACAGTAAGACAAGTTAATTATACACATAGTGGTATGGTAGCACTATGAAGCACAGTACATAACATTTGTGGTATGTATCTATCCTCCCACTTGCATGGGCTTTAAATTTTGCATAATTTTTTCAGGCATTCAACCAACCATGCATCAGATTCTTTACTATCAGCCACCTTTGCAATTTGCATGCTTGCATCACATGTATCCTTCTCTCTGTCAGTCATAAATATTAAATCTCACCCATCCTTCTTCCTTCCACCGTCTTTCACTTTTTAGTTCAACACCAGGTGATCTGATTTGACTTTAGCCTTCTCCATAAAACTTTCAAAGCGGAGTTGAAATCACAGATAGATGAGGCCATTGGTTACTCAATACTCCCGCTTCTAATGCCTTTACTAATGCCAAATAAAGGGTGTCTTCACTCTTCAAACGTTCACAACAACTCCTAATTACTTAGGGCATCATTAGGATGGCGGGCGGGCTTTGTCCGCCCGCCATCCTCCTCACGCTAAAAGGGACCGCACGCCATAAGGGCGGGGGTCCCGTGGGGGCAATTAGGATGCGCCCACCATAGTGGCGGGCACATCCCGTATTTTTAACAATGCAGCGGGTGGTGCTGAAAGCACCGCCAGCCGCAATGCTAAAAATAGATGTTGTGCTTTTCCAAGCACAACATGACAGGCACCGCGTAGGTACCCTCCATGGAGGCCCGCAATGGGCCCCCCAAGCATACTCCGCATGCCACCACAGAAAGGCATTCCTAAATGCACATTATATGGCTGGCGGTGTGTTTCAGATACTGCCACCTTATTGAACCCATTTCCACCTGGTCGACATGTCGACCGTGAGGAAAATCGGCAGATGGTCTTTCTATCCACAGCAGACCCTCCAGACTTTGTAATATGGCGGGCGTCTTTTCTACAGGTATGGCGGGCAGTTTGCCCCTGCCAGGTCGGCGGTGACTACCGCCGGCCAGGCGGGGGCAATCCGCCCGCCAATACTAATCGGGCCCTAAGAACAGTACAGTATACATACAGTACACCCTTGCAGTGAGTGCAATGTCAATAGTTAAGGATTATGAATCTAACTTACCACAGCCTGCCACTGGTGCTGACTCGCCCCCTACCGCTCTGTCGGCAACTGCCGCATCCTCTCCATCCGCGTCATCTTCGCCGCTGGCGCCGGTAATGGTGGTCAATAGTGCGCCTAGAAAACATTACACATTTTTAGGCGTCATATACACCTCCCCCTATTGGTTAGTAGCAAGATTGAAAAATGAGTTAATAGTATACAGCATACATCACTAGTACAAATCAGGTAGTGGTAGAATAGACACTAGTAGTTATATATGGTCCCTAGGGTCATTCTAGCCTTTGCTTAGTTAGCCCGAGCTAACTAAGCAAAGGTCTCTTTTATTTTTGCACATGTGATGTTACCTTGCAGCTAGTTGTATAAGACACCTTTGAGCCCACATGACCTCATACTGCTACTGTCTAAGCGTGCATACAAGGTCAAACAAAACATAAACAAGCCACTTTTTTATGAAGTTCTGGTGTACTGTTAGTCCATATTGCTTATCCATAAATGCTACACTTTTTGGCACGGCTGAGAAATGCTTGCAATATACTAACGTGCACCATTTTTCTCATTACAGAGAACATTCCCTTCTACGAACCAGAGCTTTGCAGAGCTTATGATGCAACAACTACCAGTACTAGGTTCTTCTAAGGTGAGGGGTCCCCAGAATTCACTCATAGATCTTCATTTATAAATTTATATAAACTATATTCCTACCTAGGGGGTAGTGGTGCTTCCACCACTGTTCAGTTATCATGATTTATTTCCCAACTGTAAGTAAGTGTAACAATGTTTATTGTTTTAATGTTATTGATTTTTGTGTTGGTGCTGCATTATAGAACAACGTACAGAGCTTGTCAATTCAAAATAAAAATTTTGAACTTACATAGACATGGTGGTATTTGGTGTGGACTTACACGAGTGAGTGAGCGAGCGAAAGGAAGGGTGTGCATGTGCATTGCTTCCACGACTGAGAGGTTGGGTGTGTTATATTCTGGGTTGTCTACTTGGTGGGTATCTTGGGAGGAGGGTTCGGAGAGCTAATAGTTATGACAAGACACTTCTATAACTCGTCGGGCAGCGGATAGTGGTGGGTTCTGAACTTCTGATTGAGGTGTGTGAGGAAGGTCCAACCGCCCATCACCAACATCCTATTTTCTTGTGCAAATTTCTGTATGTTCACAATCCCTACAACAGTAGTAGTATGTCCAATCCTATCAAAATAGTAATACATCTGGTTGGGCATTTGTTGGTGGGAATTGTCGAAAAGCCTCAAGATTAACAAAGACTGAAGATCAATAAGACTAGAAGTAGTACAAGTGGGCGACCCAAAGGACTGGACTCAATGGCTAGAGCTACTGGTGAATCTGAATTTCATTTAAAACCTTTTAAATAAAGAGTGGCCAACTGGGCAAGCTTAGCTACTACAGTACAGCCACACTAATAGTAGTAGTACAGAGAGTCAACATAGCAGAGGCAGGGATGACAAGATTTTCAAAACAGTACAGATCGAAGGATAATTGTTGGTAAAAAAATAGCATGAGGAAACGGAAACAATAGTTCGGGAAAACTATGGTGCAGTAAAAGTTATGGAATAAGAATTATTATCAAAAACAAGAAGACTTACTAGGACAAGGAGAAGAGCCTGCGTTGGTGTCCTCCTGTTGCTGGTGTTCTCCCACCGCCTGCGCCTCTGTCTGCCTGCCCCTAGGTGCTGAACAGGAAAGATATAAGAAAGAGACAAACATTGATGAATGGTGTCAAACAAATAAAATATTTTTAAAGAACGGTAAAAAAACACTTATGTAAACAACAATTGCAATAACTAAATTGACCGATCTCATCTGGTCAACAAGTAGTATCGGGGGATTCGCGGATCGACTGCTTAGTACTATTTATCAACACTAATCCAGTCTTCCATTCTGATTCCAGAATACTAACTAGGCCTAAGTACGACGTACCACCTGACCTAGCCCATCTATTCCAGGCGTGCCAATTGTACATTAAGTATGCATTTCCACTTCTTTTAGTCCTCAACAATGCATATGGTCAAATGGAGGACACATGACTACATTTTTGTATACACCAAATTTTTGGTTGATTGATTGATGCTGATGTTCTGCTAGTGCTAAGCCTATTACCACTAATTGAACAAACTAAAAAAGGTTCCAATAAAGACTGGGGTACAAGCAGCACGTGACGTAACACTGCATCATGCATACCACATCATGCATACCACTAAAAAATTACAAACTCATACAAAGTAACTAAACCTAAGTATCAATCCGCCCATATCTCTTAGTAACAGGACAAAGTAAGGACTAGAGTCACTATAGCATTACGTAACTTAATTTCTCTAAAATAAACTCTTACATAATCACGCTAAGCGAGCGCAAACGCAAAGTTGCAAACAAGTAAGATTAGTAGCGCAGAAGAGCACCTGTGTCATAACAATCACAGAAGACTTTTAAATGTAATTTACCTGTAATGTAAGCAGCAGCATTCTTGCTGGTTGGAAAATAAAGATATTCGCAATATATAACACAGAGTAAAAGAACAGACACAAGTAGTTAAATGGTTACTCACCAAGACCCGGGACCTCCAATCCTAGCAGGTCCAGCAGGTCCTGCTCCCAGTCCAGGATATCGGTCCACCGGTGCGTCAACTGGTTCTGGGTGCGTCGGACCCCAGAGCAGCGAATCACTGCCCGGCGCACCTTCCCCCACTGCTGCCGACGCTCTCGGAGCCCGTACCCGGACCCAGGCCTGCCACCTGCTGCCAGGGTTAAGGGGAGGTGGCGCTGCACAAAGAAAACGAGTGCAGCCAACTCCATCTCCCCAAATAAGGCCCGTGCCTGCACCCCTTGTGGGCGTTCCTGCGGCGAGCCCTACACTTGGACATGGTTCTGGGGTAGAGAATGAGACGGGCGGGAAAGAAAAGGTAATAAAATATTTGGAACTAGAATGTTGATTCCGGACCTTGACATGAAAGGCACAGTGGTGGAAAATAAAAAGTTTGATATCAAAGATCGTTTGGCTGTTTTACAGGACTTAAATGAACTAAGAGCGAAACAAAGCAACGTGTTCCTGAAGCCAACCACCACTGGGGAAAAACCAACTGCCCCAGCAAGGCCTATCTGGATCCCAAAGCTTGGTGATCTAGTCAGAGAAAAGGTCGCATGCAAGAAGGAATTTGGGCCTTACAGACAACCAGTACCTGTCCTAGGAGTCCACGGATCGAGCCCCTTGCTGGTAAAAAGGAGAAAAGATTTGTGTCCATCGACCTGATCAAACCACACTATGTGGCCGATACTAAGCAGTAGGCAAAGTGGACTCTGACAATGTAGCAGCCGCACTCTGCTAGCTACAATCCAAGAGGTTCAATCTGAGAGACTCATCACCTTTGAAGATTCTACAGTGAGAAATGAAGGACTAAGCAACAAAGCTATGGAACTCATTCCTCTTGAGACCCAAATAACATTACTCTCTACAGCAAAGTAACAAGTGCTCAACAGGTTCCAGCGATTTCAACGAATCCTTATGCAATTCCAAACATTGACAGAACGGCCTCTGGCTATTTAATTGACTTGGATATGTTTTCTGAGGATCCCAGCGAACCTGAAACGACGCCAGCACAAAGAACTTTCAAAGAACAAGCAACATACTTTTTTTCACCTCCTGAAGAAGACTTCTCTGGTTTCACCATGGATTAAACTATGGATTGTTTTGTGAATATTCTTCTTTCTACTTTGGTTAGCTCTAGTAATAACTCTGGGTATGTTGATAAATGGAAGATGTATTCAAATGGACACAGCAAGTAAAAGAGTGAACTTACTTCTCCAGCCACACAAATCATCCCATCGTAAAGCAAGAGACTTGTCAGCAGTGAACATCACAGCCGTACCTATCCCGGATGATATAGTTTGGGACAGAACTGAATATGAATTTTTGGACCGTCAGAACCTTTGAAGATTCCACACTTATTTACGATTTCTTGAAGTGACTTTATTACCTCTAGTACCTTTTCTGATGATTGGGACTTCAAGACTGTTAATAACATGATGTCTGATGTAGAAATGTCTGTAGTGTTCACAAATCATGAATATTTAGAGTGTTCATCAGACTGTAAACAAATGTATTGATATAACCATTATGGTCATCATTTCTTGCACAAAACTGCATCACCTAGAAATGTATTTATGTATAACCAATGGGAAAATTATCCTACCCCTCCAAAGGGTAGCTCAAAAACGTTTGCAAAGAAATTTCCATATTTTTCATGGTTCAACTTGTCAAATCCAGAATCGTTTTATTTTAGAAATATGAACAAAACAGGAACAAGAAATATGTTAACCAATCCAATACAAAACAGATTTATTCTGCAGCCTTTACTGCCCAACTGTCTGGACAGGGTTTCGACTTTTGGAAAGACAACATTCAGACAAAATCTGTCTGAGGTACAAAAGATTGGCAAGTGCAGGGGGTAGAAGCTTTGTTTAGAGCCTGTATCATCCCTGAGCAAATTATGTTTTTGAATGACACTGTCCAACAAATGTCTTCCATTGGGTTAGCCAAGATCAAAGACATGAACACACCGACCATACCTACACCTGCAAGTAATAGCACTACACAGGGGGAGGTCGACGTACATAATATTTTGCATCACAACAGATCAGATCCAGAATGGAAAAAATGGTTACTCTGGCTCACAGACACAAACAACTGTCAAAATCAGTTCCTGGGTTTTACTATCACGGTTTTACTATCAATAGGCCAGACCCACTTTATGTTCAAAGACAGCATCCAGGGGTATTAATAACATACAGTGTAGGGAAACTTTGCCTTGATTAGCTACAGAATGCTACACTACAGAATGTAAAAAAACACTTATCTTTACTTAAAAATGGCGCAGATCTTAGCGAATTCTTGCTGGCACCAAGAAAACCGTGTCCAAAACGTTTCATATATGCCGGTATCTACACTGCTTATAATGAGATATGGAAGATTACCCAAGCAAAGACTGCAGAACGAATACGAGAAATTGATAGTATTACTTTAGAGAAATCTCTCTCTGTAGTAGACAATGGGTTAACGACTCTGTCATCCAGGATATATTCATTGAACAACATTGTGTCTTCTGCCATAGACATCATGGAACAAGACTTGGTCATGCTGCAACAGAGAAAATGTATAAATCTTGAAGTTCCCTTAAGATGGAGGGAGGGATGGGAGGACCGGATCTCCCTCTATGCAGATGATGTTCTGATATATATAGCCTCTATTGCGTGGTTTCTCAACGTACTACTTGATATCTGTCGTGCATTCAGATCGGTGTCGGGATACATGATTAACTGGGAAAAATCAGTTCTCTACGTTCTGTATGGCCCACCTCCTCAATTACCCCGGGGTTGTATGGTCAAGATGGTAACGGATAGCTTTAAGTACCTTGGGATACATGTGACGTTGGACCCCGACGAATTCCGGGCGCTCAATCTCCAACCACCGCTGCACATGCTGAGACGTGATATTCGGCACTGGAAGACGTTGCCACTCATCCTGCTGGGTAAGGCAGCTCTTTTTAAAATGATGGCTTTGCCTTGATTCTTATATGCCCTTCAAACCACGCCATATTGTGTGCCCAACTCCTGTTTCAAGGCAATAAACTCCGAAGTTACTAACCTCCTCTGGGACAATAAACCTGCGAGGATAGCCATGTGTAAACTCGTTCGGAGCTGGTACGACGGCAGCATTGCTCTGCCCGATATTCGCGCATACTATTGGGCCTCACAACTGACAACAGTCAATCAATGGCTCCATGTGCCTGATACACACTCAGCATTTCGCTTAGATAAGGTGGCGCTAGGAACTGGAGGAATTAATAGGATGCTATATAATAAGAGGAAAACGAAGGGGCTCCCTGGGCCGACTGCACACACACTCCATGTCTGGCACGCAGCGACACAACACCTCAGGTGGGCCAATAAGCTTACGCAGCACACCCCACTGTGGGACACTGGGAGATAGGGTACCCTGGGATACAGCAAAGGGTTTCAGAAATGGGACTTGATAGGAATTTCCAGGATAGGGGACCTGTGGAAGGAGGGCAAGGTGGTCGCCTTTACTTTCCTGCAGGAACACTATGAGTTGGCCCTTGGGGAGCGGTTTCGATACTTGCAGGTGAAACACTCACTAGAAACAACACTTCCTGGACAGACATGCTCCCTGTATCATCCCCCGTATAAGACTGACTGCTGACTGACTTTTTTCATAAGAAAGCAATCTCCTTTACGTACCGTAAAATCATTAATAACCAGACAGACCCCCTGACACGACTACAAGTGATTTGGCAGGCGGAGGTCGGGGACATAGACAACTCGGACTGGCAGGACGCCGTAGCATCACCACGAGAGGTAGCGATCTCCTCCAAACTGCGCCTCATACAACTGAAAATACTACATAGGACCTACTATACAAGAGTGACTCTACATAAGATTGGCAGGGCCTCAGGCCAGTATTGCTTACGCAACTGTGAAGGAGTGGGCACATTCTATCACACTTTTTGGGAGTGCCCGGGGATCACATCATATTGGAGAGCAGTAATGGACACCATCACTGAAGTTAGTGCAAGCATAGTTCCGCTCTCTCCCAAGTGCTGCCTGCTGAACATATGGGAGCCTACAGACCTCAACCATGTAGACAGACAATGGGCAATAACGGGGATGATGGTAGCAAAGCGGAACTTAGGGCTAGATGTAGGTAAATGAAATTTACCGAATCAAAAATACTGAATTTTACCGATTCGGTATTTTCGAATCGGCAAATGCTATGTACCTAAAAAATCGGTAATAATTACCGCATCATTAAGATTCTGTATTTACCGAATCGGTATTTACTATGGGCCTGGAGGCCCATAGGAATGAAAGGCAATTACCGAATCAGTAAATACCGATTCAGTAAAATGGGGAAAGAGTCAAGGGTGTCAGGGTGTCACATTGACACCCTGTTGCACCCCTGAATAGTGCTTGTGTGCACATGTGGCACACATACATGCCCTAAGGGCATGTATGTCTGCCACATGGCACTGGTGTAAATGCCCATATTTGCATTTACAGAGGTATTCGTTATTTACCACCAACTAATAGTTGGTGGTAAACTGTGAGACACAGTTAGTGAAACTCAGGTATGGCAGAAGTGCAAACCAGGGCACAAAAAGCGAAACATCCAGTAGCGGCACATGGTGGGAGTGCTGCCAGGCGCGGACGTGGGGCCGCGGAGGGGCATAGTGGGGGGTAGTAAACTCCGGAAAAGGCAGCACAGAGGTAAGTACACAAACAAATAGATAAAACGAATTTCTTTGCGTGCCCTGCATCACATTTGGCGATGCAGTGTGCGCAACAAAATTCGTTTTATTTTTTTGTTTATGTGCTTACCTCTGTGCGGCGGTATTCCAGAGTTTACTACCCCCCACCCTGCCCCTACCCCGCCCCACATCAGCGCCTGGCAGCATTCCCACAACGGGCCGCTACTGAAAACATCCCAGGTGATTAAATGAGGTGGAACCTATTTCTCATTGGTGCTCTTCCAGCACAAAAACCCATGTTTACATTGCACACACATACACTCTTGTACTTTTTACAGCTGTAAAGCTAAGGAAAATGCATTGAAAAACTTTAAAATTATAAATGTGGCGCTTTGTTTGCTGTGTTTTTGATTTTAATATTTTAATGATTGTATTTTTTTACTTTATCACTGCTACAACTATGAATTTTGTATTTATTAAGTGTGCGATTATTACCATTAATTTGGTCGAATAAAGATCATTGATTGATGATGACGTGCTATTTTTCATGACCGACCTGCAGCGTACGGGCCCTCGTGTCCTGGAACTGATGCAAGAGTTTGGTCGGGTGTCGGGGCTCTTCCTTAACCCGCGCAAGTCGACCCTATGGGTGTTGGGGGGTGACGCGGTGACCTGTCCTTGGGCTACATCCCTTCAGGTGGCTGTGGAGGGTGTGAAGTACCTGGGTGTTTTCCTCTCTGCCTCCCCCACGGTGGCGTGGGACCGGAACGTCCAGCCGGTGTGGGATCGGGTCCGGATGGCCGTCAAGACATGGGCGCGTATGCCTCTTAACATCTACGGCAGGTCGGCCATCTTTAAGATGGTGGCCCTGCCTCGTCTTCTCTACCAACTACAGAATCATCCATTCAAGATTGACCCGCAGTGGTTCTGATAGAGCGCGCGGGTCACCCGGGTCACTTAGATTACCAATTTTCCCACGCACTGGGCCCTGGCGTGCATATGATGACAGTGTTTTGCAAATGAACCGGGTGAAACCTCTATCACGCTACTATCAGTAATCGGGTGGATGACTCTTACACCCCTTACTATTCATGTACCTGACTTACCACAGGCACATTACTCCTGACGGATCAGGAGCTAGCAGTGGACAGGTGATAAGGGCTTTCCTAAAAAGGGAGAAAATTCTACTTTAAACCTTTAATACCTTTAATATCACTTTAATGTATAATGACCACAGACACCTTGATGGTTTTAAGGGTTTTATATAGTATAAGTTTAGAACGAAAATGCCATTACAAGGAGGCAGATGCAAAGCAATACATCAATGATTAAAATCAGAACCAGGATGTAACTATGAATGAGGGTGAGTATCATAGAGTAAAAGGGAACACTATAGGGCATGAATTATAATGAACATTTATCTAATACAGTTTAATCTAGGGCAAGGATGTGAGGAAGACCTAATGTGTGGCCTAATACTGATTCCTAAACCTTATGCTATCTTTACTAACGTCACTGCAACCATACTAAGGGAAAAGGAATAAGTGGAACAATCAGAATAAACAGTCGGGTTCAACAATGTCCTAAAGGAAGGGTAAGAAGTGGAACATTTACTAATAATCAATTGCATAAAATTACATTCAAAGGAGATATGGAGAATATCACAGGCAAGATTGCTTTAATCAGAGGAGGAAAAGTTTGAGGGTATAGTATAGACAGACACCTATGCCAATATTTACCTAGGTGAGAATGAGGACTAACCCTGGCCACGGGTCAGTTGGGAAAGAACGGGACAAGGACCCTCAAGGATTCAGGAAATACCAGGAGGTGAGCAGGTACAGCTCATGGACAGTCAGGACAGGATACCCTTCAGGTCTGGGTCAGGACTGGGTTCACCAAGGCACGACCAACCCCTCACAGCATCGGATGCAACGCCAGCGTTACCCCCTCTTCTGCACGGAATCCGCCAATAACCCCGATTGGGTTTTCGAATCTCCCAGCAAAGTGCTTTGCTTAGCACTTAGGACTAATTTCCACCCCTTGGAGTTTGTGGAAAGTTTCAGGCAGAATGCTCCGCAGCACTCTGTATCAGGCACCTATAGAGTTCGTAGGGTCAGTGACAGGTCTGCTAGTCGGACAAGTCGGACAATTTCTCTAAGCTAAGCTAGGCTATTTATACAGGTTTAAATCCCCAAGACCACCCATAAATGTTGCAAAATGACAAAGTCCCATCTTCTGATTGGTCAAGGGAGGTGGTTTAAGACATTTGTCACCACCTATATTTCTATTACGTATTTCACGTGACATTACCCTCCCCCTAACATCTGGGTTCCCAGGCATACGTGTGGGAAAGTACAATAGTGAAGAAAAGGTTTGCAACATTGTTGCGCATTTCAGAATAAAAATAGCACATCTTCAAGGGCAAAGGTGCGCCTGGAAAGGACAGTCCCCTTTTCAATGGCCAACTGGCCAGGTTCCATTGCTGCACGTCCCAGATCTTTGATCACGTGATGAGGGATACGTCAGCTTCAAAATGGATTCCATCCCCACTTCAAGGCCCTCATTTACGCGGTACATGAAAAGTAAGCGAAAACAAATTAATAACACAGAATAAAATGAATACACTGTACACCATGACCAACTACTCTTAATCCCTTATTTTATAACACTTATAGCATTAAGAGTTAGTGCAGAAAAGATGCATAGACAAAAGCGGCTTAAGATAGCATGAAGCATGATTAGTGACAAGCGGCCATTTTAGCAACAATGCGCATGTGCGAACTTTTCCCTCCAGATTGCGAGTGCGTCACATCACATGGGTATGACCGACGCATGCGCAGACTGAATTTCTGCAAAGCGGCCATTTTATTAATGTGCAAGCTTGATTACGATGAAAAACACATAGGCAAGCCTCCTAGGGACACCCGTGTGTTGGGGAAATACAAATAAATGACAAACAATCAGAGTTAGTACAGTTATGATTTAAGCGAGGTTCATGAAGAGAGCAAGTCGCGTTACGTGCGAATCCTTGCTCCATCAGTTCCGGAGTGTTGACTCTGTGCTGGGCCGTTTTCTGTGGGCTGGGGGTGCCTCCAGGGTGGCGCTACGCACATGCTTCCTCTCTACATACTGCGGCGGCTTGGCGACCGCGGATATTTTGTCCTATTATCAGGCCTCCCATCTCCTTGTGCATAACGAGTGGTGGTATGGGGACCGTAGTGATCCGGCCTACGCTCTGGAGCACTCTCTGATGGGTGGCGCCTCCCTCCACACCTTGCTGTACTCGGCCAGGCGGAGGCGACTGCTTCCACAGGTTACCCAGGTAGTTTTCGCGGTCTGGCGGCGGGCCCTGCACCGTATGGGTTGGTGGGGTAGACTGACGGCCGAGACTCCATTATGGCGTAATGGCCTACTACCGGCGCTGGCGTCTTTGTCCGGGTTCGATGGCTGGGACGCGATCGGGATCTCATCCCTCGGCCATGTCCTCGCTGGCACTACCCTTAAGTCCTTTCAGGCCCTCAGTTCTGAATTTAGCATGCCCAGGTCCCAGTTCTTCCGCTACCTCCAATTTCGCCACGCTCTTACCCCTAGCCTAGTGGGCTTGGAGCAACTCCCCGACTTTAGCCCCATCGAGGCAAAACTTTTTATGGGAGATTTGGGCGACAAGAAGGTCTCTCAGATATACCGCTCCCTGGTCACGCACTGCTCCCCTTCCCTCTCGACATTGAAGGCCTCCTGGGAGAATGATGTTGGTCCCCTGGATGAAGACGACTGGCGTGAGGCCCTTGAATCTCCCCGTGGTGCTGCTATAGCTATCCGCCTCCGCTTTATCCAGTTCAAATACCTTCACCGGGCTTATTACACTAGGGACCGTTTATGGCGGGCGGGCCTTATAGCAGCTCCGGAGTGCCTGAGGTGCGGTACTGAAAGAGGGACGCTTTTCCATACTGTCTGGTCCTGTGAGAGACTGACTCGATTCTGGGCGGGGGTTTGGGACTGCTTGTCGGAGGTGTTGGGGTGGGACCTGCCTCGTACCCCTAGGCTGGGCCTTCTTCATGTTCTGGAAAACGTTGGGGGTAACATTTACAAACGTCATCTGTTGTTGCTGGGGCTTGTGGTGGCGAAGAGGGATCTGGCACAGGCCTGGAAGAGCGAGCGTGCCCCCCCACTCGGTACCTGGAAAGCGGGCCTGAACTTCCTCATGGGTCTGGAGCAGCCTGTTTTCGAAGCCCGGGGGTGTCCCCGCAAACATTACAAAATTTGGAAACGGTGGGCGGACTACAGGGGCCTGACCCTCGACCCCCCCATGGACATTGATGATGCACTGCCTCCAGATGTGGATCCCGTACCTAGGCTGCTGGCCAGCACCACCTTTTGTTTGCCATCTCATGTTGCTGAACTGTGATCACGTGCACTGGGTTAGGGTGGGATAAGGGGTGGGTAGTTGAGGGAGGGGTTGGATGGTGTTCTTGGGGTTGGGTGGGAAGGGGTAGTTAGGAATATATCGCTCTATAGCACTGGGTTCAATGCTGTGTCTTTTCATATCTGTCGTTGACAGTCTCCTCCTGACTGTGGTGGGCTGTACTGAACCTTGCTTGAACTCATAATAAAAATGGTTTTGAAAAAAAAAAAGATCATTGATTGATTGACTGATTGACTATTACACTTTGCAGCCCTTATTATCCTATGCAATATTTCCTATATATTGGATTACATACTTATGTGAGTCATTGTCTCTGTATGATATGTGTGTGTGATGTAAAGCTCTCTGACATCCTACCTTAGGATGAATAGCACTATAAAAGACACTAAATTCATGTGAGAGATGGGCTAAGTAGAGATGAGGATTTCCATTGGAGAGTAGTAGTAAGGGAATCCGTGGAGAAGGATGTCAGCGGGAACACCAGCAAAGAATGTTGCCCTGGGCGCCACTAATGCTAAAGCAAGGCTTTATCCAACCCAACATTTTTTATGCAAAAATAATGCTTAAAATGTGGTAGGTGGGGCAACTCATTAGGCTACTAAGCTACCTGACTGAAAAAATATCTTTAACATCCCAAAACTATTCACTCATAAGTGAAATGAAATTTACAACCCAAAAAGACGAGGGTGTCAGGTTTCCAAATGACTGGGTCTAGAAGTAAAAACTCTAGTGCCAAATAAACAAGGCCTCAGTGGATCTGGTGGTTAATGGCAGTGGAACCAAAAACTATTTAGAAGACACAAGACTAACTCCAAATTATCTTCAATGTCAAAGTTCCCACAGGGCTCTACTGGGCCTTGGAAGAAACTTGCAGTAGGTCTCCAAAGGTGTAAATCATTTTTTTGATATTATTCCAAAGTACATAAAATATTCAACAGTCGGGCAATCATTACAGCACAAAATCTGACTGTCTTTCTTAACTGGTTGGCCATTGTTGACATTTTAATTTGGGACTAGAGGTACTCACAATACCCCTGGTCCTTACTAAAAACGGAATAACCGAGCTTTAAGGTCAGGATTCTGTCACACCATTAAAGCATACGTAGTAACAGCAGAAGATGCAGTAAGGGTATTAAAATAGTTCTGCAATCAGAACAACCAGCCATGGCCAATTAAACACATCCCTGAGTCCTTGGGGAAAAAAAGAGCCCTAATGAATCTCTAAAGATGGAGACCGGGTAAAACAAGCTCCAAAAAAGGCAGGCAACCCAGTGTCACTGCAGACTCCATTACTGGTGCTTTCCTTAGAAGGTCAGAGCACACCCTTCGTCCTGAGATGAAGTAGATGCTTTGGATTGGTCATGTCCAGCTGGCTGTAGGCTCTTGGAGTTTGTTGCAGACTCCTTGAGTAGATCTAAATAGCTGAGCTTGATCACACTCTCCTCCCCAGGGCTTGACAGCTCCAATTTTAAGGGCAGACCTTCCCTAATGGCCTGTGTTTGGTTCCAGCTCTGGGAATGCAGTTCGAAGCAACAGAGGCATCCTGGTCAAATGTTTCTCCAAACATGAACTTTAGGGCATCTTCCAAAGTTCAGATGAATGCAAGAGAGTCATGAAGGCCCTGTTCTTTTCTAGATCATGGGGTCATGGACGGTAAGGATTGGGGAATCAAAAAGTGTTCTATGTTTCAAATCTCTGATTCTGGCAATCCACAGAGTGTGTGTATTTTGTTGGGTTTTTCCAACAGAACAGTATGCGAGCAACTGGAATGTGCCTCAAAGAGAAACATTGTAGACTTCCTCAGCGGGTTTCTGTGGTTTTTAAGCAGCACGCAGCACAGGACAAAGGGGGAAGCCATTGATAGCATCAAGAAGGTGTATAACAGGGAAGATGACCAGACCTCCCATGTTTAGCAGGGGTTGATGGCCCCAAGCCCTCCTGGACAGCCTGGCTATAGGGCTCTGCAGCAGGAAGCTGCTTGAATGATGTCTCATCCACAAAGGCACCGTGGAGATGAACAGTCGGGTCTTGGAAAAGGCACAATCCAAGCAGCACATGTGCATCCAGCCATGTAACACACAAATACAGGTCACACACATATATCACATTTTACAACTCACCACATAAACAAAGGAGAAAGTGAAGAACACTTGTTATAGAGTTGTGAACCAATTGTAGACCGGGAGAGTTGGTAGACTTCTCTTCCATGGGTACAAGTGAAAACGCCTGCACCTTTCACTAGAATCTCTGCTGTAAAGAAATGTCAGTCTTCCCGTGCTCTGATGAGGAAGCAGTAGCAGCCCTCTACTCTAGTTTAGAATGCAGTGGAGTACACCTGGTTTATACACCTGGTCAGCAGGGTGTTGTATGGATTTTGTGGTACATCAAAATAATTGAGCACTCTCCATCGGCCCTCCATCAATTATCCTGAGAGAACAAAAAACAAAGACTTTGAATACAAAGCAGCTGATGTATTGGCAGCCATGCGGCAAAGAAGGGGGATCCCGCAGGATCTGGCAGGTATTCTGGGCCGGATCCCAAGGAAACGTGCTGAATTGCAATGTAATGTAATGTAATGTAGCCAATGCTTTTTATAGCGCACTGTGACCCAGCGGGTATCCTGGCGCTGTGAGACGACTGGCCTGTGACAAGGGAAAGTGTAGTTCGGACTGGACTGTTCCCATGGGGCACAGGGTCAGAGCTGATTTGCATATCGCCATTGTCTAATCCAGGGTGGTGTGGAGTGCAAAAAAACGATGGATTTGGGCCCAGATCTTTTGACTGGGTTGAATGTGTGACATTGATCCACATTCGGTCCATCACCTGTTTTGTTTGTGACAAGGGAAAGTGCATTACGCCCTAGGGTAGAGCCATGTCTTAATTTCCCTTCTAAATGGCAGTAGGTCTTTCATCTGTCGCAACTCCGCGGGTAAGCTGTTCCAAAGCCTTGCTGCAGCGACACTGAAGGCTCGCCTCCCTAGTCTAACTCTTCTTGACCGCGGGTACCTTCACCCAGTTAGCAGAGGATTGCCGTAGACAGTGAGTAGGAGCATACCAGCTGAATTTGTGCTGCAGCGGTAAGGGCCCCAGACCATGCAGTGCCGTAAACACGACACAAAGGGATTTAAAATGAATCCTCTGCAAGACTGGGAGCCAATGACTGGCGGGGTCTCATGAAGGCCAGCTTTGCCACCGCATTCAGGATTCTCTGTAGTCTACCAATTAAATACTTTGGGGACTCCAGCAGCAAAGCATTGCAGTAATCCAGTTTGCTCATAATGACGCTCCTTACTACCAGTGCACATGTCTGAATAGGAAGCATGGGAAGAATTTTCCTAAGGGCCCTAATAAGGGAGAAACAACTCCCAACGGCCTTGTTGACTTGTGTTTCCAAGGTCAACTTATCATTAAAACAGATTCACAAATTGCAAACCGTTTTAGATGGTGCCAAAGGAGGATAAGCAGGAATGGGCCAAAAGTCCGCTCGGAGAAAATGTGGCACTCTCCCACCCCGATACATAAATCTCTGTTTTATCTGCTATAAATTGCAGAGAATTATTTCTCAGCCAGTGTACCACATCCAGCATACAGGCATGGAAATTATGTAGAGTGGTTGACTGATCACCCTCCAGGGAAAGGATGAGCTGGGTGTCATCGGCATAGTTCACCAAGCCTATATCATGAGGTTTAATGACGTCCAACAAGGGACACATGTAGGCGTTGAATAATATAGGGCAAGTCACAGATCCCTGCGGAACCCCATAGCGTATCTTGGTGAACTTTGAGCGGAAGGGTGGAAGAGCCACTGTCTGACATCTGTCAGACAGATAAGAATGAAGCCACTTCTGCGCCAAACCCACAACCCCCACTCTTTCCAGTCATTTCAGGAGGACCTTATGATTGACTGTGTCGAATGTGGCAAACAGGTCTAACAGGATCAGTATGGCCGAATGACCCCTGTCTGCATGCATGCGAAGATCGTCCAACACGGTCAGTAGGGCGGTCTCCTTCCCCTGTGCTGGGCGTAAGCCAAATTGCACGTCCTTCAGTATATCATTGGCCTCCAGAAACTGGGAGAGAGCCTTGCTTACCAGTCGCTCAATGATCTTCACCGGGTATGGAAGGAGAGAGATGGGCCTGTAATTTTTGAGACATGCAGGGTCAAGTGAAGTTTTTTTCAATAAGGGGGATACAACTGCTTGTTTCCAGCAGGATGAAACCATCCTGCTGCACAGGGATTGGCTACACAGCTGTCTTAACAAAGGGAATTGTTCAGCGCCTAATGCTTTCCAAACCCTATGGGGAAGAGGGTCCAGGGGTGAGTCAGAGGAAACACCCATTGCCACTTTATTAAAATCTTCCACCAAAGGTATGTCAAAGTGATCAAGAAGGGGCCTCTGACCCGATGTTTTGCTCACCCCGGTCCATCCCTCCTTCACATCCTGTGGGGGTCCACAAGCCCCAACATCAATGCTATCTCCTTCTAACCCTTTGATAATTTTACACATCTTGTCTTCAAAAAGACAGCCAAGCTATCACACAGTTCCTGTGTGGGGGAGATCTTGTTTTTTGTGCAGGCGGGGCTGATAATTTCATTCATGATTTTAAACACACTCTTGGTGCTATTAGGTGCTTTCAAGATTACATCTGCAAAATTTTCAGCTTTAGCAGAGGCAATATTTTTCTTATAGTTGAGGATATTCTCCTTCCAGGCAACCTTATCTGTATCAAGATACCCCTTCCTCCACCACCCTACTGCCTGTCTCCAGCCAAGTTTTAATTTTTGCAGTTCAGCATTATACCAAGGGGCAGAGGGTTTGTCTACTTGTTTTATCAGTTTTTGGGGAGCAACCCAGTCGAGTTGATCATTAATATGTAGACAGAGGGTAGCATAGTTATCCTCCATCTGTTTTCCAGGGTCAAAAGATCCTTCATGGTGGAATACTGGGGAGATACTAACTTTTCTCAAGAGACTTTACCAGTCCCTACTTAGAAAACTAATTTTTTCCCTCAAAATAGCGCTGATCTGTTTAGTTTTGAACACCTCAAATTTAATCAGGTGGTGGTCAGACCATCCGACCGGCAGAATATTCACCACTTCCATCGAGTCTTCTCCAGCAAAGATTAGATCCAATATATGCCCCATGTGTAGGCTCTGTTATTCATTGTAAAAGATGCAGATCCCTACAAGATTGTAGAAGATTATCATACCCAAAGCCCATGCTCCTGTTCGCCCATAGATTAAAATCCCCCAAAATAAGGAGGCTAGCGTGGGAGAGAGCCATATTGCTGAAAACATCAATCATATTTTTCTGTTGGAGGTGACTATCCACACCTGGGGGTCTATAACAGATAATGCCAGTCAGCAGCTGGCTCCCATGGTCTTTAAGAGCAAAGCCCAGTAGTTCAATCCCATCAACTCATTAATATCAACAGGGGAGAAGTCCCATAACTCTTTAAAAATAATTGCAGGGGGGGAGGAGCCTAGCCTGCAACCATGATGGCCGCTTGATCCTTCGGCTCTGCCGATCCTTTCGCTTCCCTCCCGTGCCGTGCCCTATCCTGCCAGCAATCCTGTCTCTGAGTCGAGGTTTCGGCTTCGGGAGGTGACCCCGACTCCAACGGTGTGTTTCCCTGCGCGTTCCCTGCAGTGGAAGCGACGGGGCGTCCTCGCCTTCTCCCTGACGCTGGCTGACCGGGTCTTTGTTCCTCGGGGTCAGCCGGCCCTACCTACAACAACAGCGGCCCTTACAGACGGGGCTGAACCGGCCGGCGGTGAGCAGCGGCTGCATTGTGTTTTTCCGCTGTGGCGTCCTACTCTGCTCCGCTCGCCTGTACGCTGGGAAGATATCGCAGCTGTGATTGCTACATTGTGTTGTCGCCCCAGCCCGTTGACGGCTTTGTTTGCTTTATTGTCTCGCTCGGTGATGCGGTGGGTGCCATTTTAAAGATCGAGCATCCAGCACTTTACTTCATGATCCTGGGCTGCAACTGGGGATACGACCGCTGCTAACACTACATTTGCGCCGTGCATGGTGTAAAAATGGACTGTGCTTCCTTTGTGCCACTGGTCCGGCTGTGCTATACGGAGCACCGGAGAGATGAACAATTGCTTGATGGAGACGTTGATGACCAATTTCGTGGGCTAACGCGAGTCCCCGGGCTCCGTATGCAGGGACCTGCTGCATCCTTCCCTCCTGAGGCACCATTGCGGATTGGGGACATTCTGAGCGCCCTGGATAATTTTCGGACTGCTTTACATGACAACGCCTGTGATCTAGGGGACCGCCTGGATGCCATTCTCTCTGTTGTGCCCCCGACTGGCCAAGCATGCTCTCGAGTGCGGGGCACTTCGCCACACCTTGTGCCCGACTTCTGTGGACTGCCTAACCAGGTGTGCTCGGAGGCTTTGGAGGTATGTGATCCTGGTATCCCCGGGATGCTGAATGTGGTGGTGATGCAGTGGTCCGGTGTTAGTGGGCTTGTGCAGTGGATGGGGACTCGTCTTCGGACGCTGTGTCCGACAACTCCTTTGTGGTCTATTGGTGCCATTTGCTACACTATCTTACAGCTGATGCTTCTGCTCTGGCCGACCGACCATAGAGGATTGCTGCAATATGTTGCCCTCTTCTGTGCTGTTGTGGCATACATGGCTTTGAGATGGACGGACCTTGGTGGACAGTGTCCTGCCTTGCTGTGGTCTTTCCGTTCACCCATCTCATCCAAGATGGCTACTATACAGCTGGACTACGTCGATACATCGGAGCGCAGGGGGCAGGGTTGAGGATGTCCCCCTTCTCTCGGACTGCGGTTGCTTGCACTGCTGGAACTATGGAGGATAGACGGGGGAGTTGAACGCTATTTTACATTGGTTCGGGGTTCCGGGGATGGGCGGCCGGGAATGTACATGATGATTGTCGGGTACACATACGTATGGCCCTCCTCCGGCTTTATATGACTCTTTCTTCCTTCCTTTTCTTTCTATGTCTGTATTTCGGGTACTCTTTTTTGGGCGACAGACACACTGCTAGGGGGGGGGTAGGCCGTAGCCTCTGCATGCGTGTAGGGTGGGGGGTGAGGGGGGGGGGGGGGTTTATTTTGTCCGTTTCAGTTTCTATGGGCCTTATTTTCTTTCTATTCTTAACATCTTTTCCTTCCCCTGTTTCTTTCTTGGGTCAGTAGGGTGGTTCTGAGTGAGGGGTGCAGCGACTGGCGGGCACTATATTTTGTTATTGTTTATCCTTTTGTATCATCCCAGTGCCGCTTCTCTGATTATGTTTGCTTGTTGGATCTCTTCTGGTGGACGTTGCCCTCTCTTGTCTTCGGTGGATTGTTTAGTTTCTGATCCTTCTTAGTTCTTATACTTTGCAACATAATTTTTTTTAAAAACTTTAAAAATTAACCTTATCTTCTCCTTTTTCTCGGTAGCGCGAAGATGTCAGTGTAACCTAAGCTGTTGATATATTGTATTAATGTACTACCGAGTCACCGTATAGCTTGCTAAATTGCTTAAGTGATGTCGTGGCCGGCTGGACGGTTGTGGGCCCGTATTTATTTTGCTGATAATGTGCAATAAAGGTTTTAAAAAAATAAAAAATAAAAAAAAAAATAATTGCAGGGGGCGTGGCCAAGATGGCGGAGTGAGCGGTCGCATCTCTGCGAGCTCCCGTGAACCCGAGCCCCTTTACCGCCTTTATTTGCAGATCTCCCCCAAAAGGCAGGGGATCTGCTGATGGATTGCGAGATCTTCCTGCAAGGACATCAGCGGTGCTGGTAGCCCTCAGAACCACTGCCTGAAAGCTCGAGGAGTGTGTGCGGAGGTTGAGCTGGCTCCGCGAGAAGACTGCGGGCCGCGGCCACGAGGCCCGAATCGGCCCGGGGAAGTTCTGCGGCAGAGCGGCTGGCTGGAGCATTGAGGCAGGACTCGCCTCAGCGGACCCCAGTACCGCACGGAGAGGTGCTCGGTGGTGATAGGCTGTTATCCGAGGTCCCCGGGTCGGATCTTCACGCGAGACCAGGGTTGAGGCCCAGCGGCAAACTCTCCTGAAGCGAAGTTTCACCGGTGGCGGAGACGTGTTAGAGGTCCGGAGTTGGAGTCCCTGTGGCTGGCCACGCTCTGAGCGGCTGAGTGCGGATGCCTGATGCCGGAAGGTGTGTGAATGGGAATCGGAATGCCGACGCAAGAAACTACGCGAGGCCGGAGATGAGGCCTAGCAGTACACGCCCTTGACGCGCGCTTCTTCCGGAAGCGGAGGTTGTCGCGGGGCCGGAGCGGAACCCCCTGAGTACAGCACCCAGTGGAGAGGCGCAGAGGCCCAGCGCCCAGAGGAGGGAGACCGGACCCCGGAGTATCGACGGGGACCACCGTGTGAGACCTAGCGGCTGGCTCCTTTGAGGCAGACTCCTCCCGACGGCGGCAGCTGGCCGATAGATTGGACTTGGAACTTTCGCAGCTGACTGCCGCACCGACTGGGGAAGTGCGACTAGCCAGGACCTGGGGGTAAGAGACTGGGCCCGAGAATGTGGCGCTGATCGCTACGCGAGGCCGGAGGTGCAGCCCAGCAGAGATCCCCACTGCACCGGCCCCCCGCGTCGATGGTCCACTAGAGGAACAGAGCAGGCTCCACAATTGGTTGGGGGCACGTGTGTCTGCTGTTGGGACATGACGGACTTTGGTTCGGAACGCCAGACCGGCCCACAAGTGATATCGGGCCTAGTCCGGAGCTCCTCCTACGCGAGGGTTTCCCACCCAGCCACCGGTTTGATCAGCGGGTCCTGCGGCAAGCCGGGTTTGAGACGCCCGATACCAGGAGTAAGGCTACCTACGGAGCTTGGAAGGCGACAGGGCGCTCCCTCACCGGCGATATGGCCGGTAACAGAGGTAACAGGAAGGGGGACCGGACACTGCCTGAAATATTGAACAGAGGCCCAGTGCGACAAGAAAGGGGGCAACAATCACCGGGCCACTCGAGCAGCTCCCAAGGGGCAGCGGGGGGAGAACCCCCAGTGACTAGATCCTTCCTCGAATCCCTCTTCAGCTTGCTTAGGGAAGATTTCCAAACGCTAAAGCAGGAAGTCGCAGGGGAGGTCCGTGAGGTGCGAAGAGAGGTCGATGGTCTTGGCGAGCGAGTGGCCACTATGGAATAAGCCGGTCACTCCAGGGACGAGGAGATTACACAGCTGCAGCAGGAGGTGCTGCGCCTACGGGATCAGCAACTCGACCTCCAATCGCATAACGAAGACCCCGAGAACCGGTCCCGTCACAACAATATACGGGTCCGGGGAATTCCATCTGGAGACGAGGGCGAGGACGTTGCTGGGTATCTCAGGGAACTCTTCAGAGAGATACTGGGAGAGCTGGATGACTTTATCATCAGAATAGACAGGGCTCACAGGGTAGGCCCGGCTCGCTGGGCCTCTGCGCCTCCTCCTGACATATTGGCTTTCCTACCGGACTTTCCCCTGAAGGAGCGGATTATTTGTGAAGCGCATCAGCAGCAGTCCCTGCGCTTCTGGGGGCACCAGGTTGCTCTCTATCAGGACCTCTCGATAATAACTCTCCAGAAGCGTAAGGGGTTAAAAATCGCTACGGACTTCCTGAGGGATCACAATACGCAGTACTCATGGGACCATCCCTTCCGCTTGATTTTCCAATGGACTGGGACTCTGCATCAACTTCGCTCCCTCCAGGACACCTGCGGGGTACCTGGCATTACCGCGACAGACGACGCAACTCCCACTCCCCGTAGACGGCGTGCTACCAGAGACGGTTGGCAATCGATCCCAGAACGCAGGTCTTCTGCCTCTTCTGCCCGTCCAGACTCACCCACTATCCGAGCGGACATGGCCAATGCAGTTCAAGAAGTGGCTAGAGACACGGCGCCTACTGAAGTCGCACTGACGGCCTGAATATTCTCCGGGGGGAGATCGACATAGCCATTCTGACAGGTTTGGGGGCTCGGGGTGGAGGTGTGGTGGGGGGGCGGGCAGTGGCTGGACGTCCACTTGAGTAACTTTTTGCAGACTTGTCCGCTGAGGACCGGACTGGGACAATGGAATCTTGGGAACAGTTAGGGGAGCAGGGGGGGAGGGGAGGGGGTTGTTGCAGTTGCGGGTCGGAGTTGGGGACAGTTGGGGATATGGGATGGAGGGGTGGAGGGAGGAGGGGGAAGGGGATCCGGGAGGTGGGAAGGGGGGTGTGGGTTATCCAGTGCACTGTGCGGCTACTAGATAATATGGCGAATTTCATACACCTTGGTCTGCCTGAACGGGGAAGCTGTGCAAACACCTACACTCTCTTCTTTGCCTTGCAGCCTCTGGTACCGTTGGGGGGCGCTTATACACACCGCCTTATCAGAGTGGGGTCTTCAAGTCTTCTTCCACATCTTTCCCGATGCCTCCTGACACTTTTAAGGTTGTGACCCTGAACGTCAGGGGTTTGAATAATCCCGTCAAACGTCGGGCAGTGCTCTCTCTCCTGGAGAATACATGTGCGGACATATGTCTCCTTTAGGAGACACACCTGCTGCCACAGGACACACACAGAATGCGCTCCCATAAGTTCCCGTCCCAATTCTTTTCTTCCTGTGCCACTAAGACAGCGGGGGTGGCGATACTGGTGGCCAGACACTTTAAAGGGGAGATCCTCCACAAGTTCACCGAACAGAAAGGCAGGCTGTTGGCATACCGGTTTAGGATTGGGGGTCTTACTTTTACGATCGGGTCCTTGTACAGCCCTAATGAACGGCAGGAACGTTTCCTACAATCGGCGGTTGAGGATGTTACTGCCTCGCAAGATAGGCATATTATTCTCAGGGGAGATCTTAACATGGTTTTTGATTCCGCTATGGATAGGTCGGCGCAGCGCTCCCCGCAGGTCGGCTGTAGGGCGCGGCTGGCGGAGGTAGACCTCCTTGATCTTTGGCGACATATGCACCCCATGGACAGGGATTATTCATATTATTCCCACACACACAAGACGTATGCGCGGCTAGACCACCTTTTGGTCACGTCTCAGGTGCAAGCGCTGGTCTCGGGGTCGGATATGGGCGTGTTGTCTCTATCGGATCACACCCCGGTCGAGGCTACGTTGTGTCTGCCTCCGACAGCTCACCCTCCCAGAACATGGTGCCTCCGCAACACCCTGTTGCACATTAAGGTTGTGGTGGACCTCATTGAAGACGCGATCCGGGAATATCTAACTCACAATGACAACTCTGACACCGCCCGGGCCACACAGGGGGCAGCCTTGAAAGCAGTCCTCCGGGGGAATTTTTGGCGATCTCCTCTGCCGAAAATAAAGAGCGACAGGCCAAGAGGGAAGAACTCACCGATAGGGTCTGTGAGCTTGAACAGATACATCGACGGACAGGGGCCCCCAGAATTTGGCGGCAGCTCAAGGAAGTGAGAAAGCTCCTGGCGGCCCTGGACCTGGACCGAGCGGAGTACGCTGCACTCCGGTTGCGCCATACCTTTTACACAGGGGGGGGGGGGGGCGCTGCGGCAAATTGCTGGCCAACAGGCTCCGAGTAGCGCGCCAGAGTCAGCTGGTGAAGGAGATCTCTGACCCTACGGGGATGGTGAAGACAGAAGACGCTGACATTGCGACCGTATTCCGCGTAAAACCTGCGGATCTCTACACTAGCGAGCCATGGCCGCTTATTTGGATTCGGTCTCCTTGCCTTCCCTTGATCCCTTGCAGGCGGAGCACCTCAAATCGGGATATCAAGATGGAGGAGGTGATCTCTGCCATCGCCAGGCTTAAACATGGCAAAGCGCCAGGCCCGGATGGATACACCTCGCTCTTTTACAAAACGTTTTGCACGTCGCTGGCCCCCATCCTTACTCGTCTTTTCAACTCGCTTGCTGAACCGGGGGCCATCCCGCCTGATCTTCTACAGGCCTCCATTACAGTTATCCCCAAACCTGGGAAGGACCGAAGCACTGTGGATCTTATAGACCGATATCTCTTCTGAATGTCGATTTAAAATTATACACGGGAATCCTGGCCACCCGACTAGCCCCACACTTACCCGGTCTCATAGATCCTGATCAGGCTGGTTTTGTCGCGGGGAGGCAGACGGTTGACAACACGAAACGGATCGTCCACCTGCTAGAGAAAGCCTCCCGGATTCCGGGGAAAAGAATGATGCTGGCGGTATACGCAGAGAAGGCGTTCGACCGGGTGCACTGGCCTTACCTGGAACGAGTTCTGGTGAAGGCGGGCATAGGGGATAAGTTCCGCTCCATGATCCTCAATTGCTACAGACAACCGACCGCTATGGTTCGCGTGAATGGGTATAACTCTAGGGACTTTAACATCGAAAGAGGCACTAGGCAGGGATGCCCGCTCTCGCCCTTACTCTTCGCGCTTTATATGGAGCCATTCGCCCAACGGGTCCGCGACAATCCGGCGGTGACGGGGGTGCAGATGGGAGGATTCACACACGCTATAAGCCTCTACGCTGACAATGTCATCTTGTCGCTTGACGAGCCTGCATCGGGAAGCTGGCCTCCTTTGGCGCGGTCGCGGGGTTAAATTGAACATGGGAAAGTCGGTTACTCTGGATATCTCCCTTGAATCGACCACTAGGGCCCACCTACAGAACCAATTCCCCATGGTTTGGTCATCTGAGGCAGTACCCTATCTGGGGATCCAGATAGCCCCCACTTTGCCGGCCATGGTATCGGCCAACTACACGGCTTTTGGCGCGAATATCAGGGAGGAATTGGGCCGATGGAATCGCGGCACCCTCTCCTGGTTGGGCAGGATAGCGGCCGTTAAAATGACGGTCCTGCCACTGGTGCTTTATTTGTTCCGGGCCCTACCGCTCCAACCACCGATCGGATGGATCCCTCAACTACAGACGGATGTCTCGCTCTTTATATGGCAGGGGAAAAAGCCCAGGATGCGCATGGCCCTCTCACTGTTGGCCCCTGAAGTGGGAGGTTTGGGAATACCTGATTTCCGTACATATTTCTAAGCAGCGCAGTTGCGTTATCTCGTGGAATGGAGTAGGTGGGAGTCCGATAAGCACTGGCTCTTTCAGGACCAGCCGGTGGCGGGCAGACCCTGCAGGAAATCCCATTTCTATGCCAAACTCACCGACCCAAAAACTTGTACGCCTCTTTTGTTACAAGAGTGCCCCTGCGGGTCTGGGATGCCACTAGCATTGCGCATGGCCTCACCTCATTCCCGTCACCACTCACACCGTTGGCGAACAACCTGGACTTTACCCCGGGAATGGAAAAAGGAGCATTCACACACTGGAGGCAGGCAGGGTGTAGGGCCCTGTGTCACATGTATGGCCCAGAGGGGGTTGTCCCCTTCTTGCAGTTCCGCCAGGAGTTTTCAGTCACTGAGACTGAGAGACACCGCTATATGCAAGCTCGCCACTGGGCTCTTCAGCCACAGGTGCGAGGGACGGTCGATAGGCACCTCCTACCGTATGAAAAATGGCTACTGTTGCGTACATCGGATTCGAAATTGATTACGGATCTCTATAGATTGCTACAACCTCCTTCAACACATCTCTATAACCCCGGGAGAGAACGCTGGGAGCGGGAGCTGGGAAGGACATTGAGCCCTAAAGAATGGGAGCACATATCCTACAGAGCGAGGCGTTCGGCATACCACATGGGTCTCACTGACACGCTGACTAAGGTCTCCACCTATTGGTTCTATACACCGGAGCGGGTTCATGAATTTGACCATAGCAAAGAGGACACGTGTTGGCGAGGGTGCGGGCACCGGGGAACACTTACCCACATTCTATGGGACTGCCCACTCCTGGAAAACTATTGGAAGGAAGTGCTGGACGAGGTTGATTCCAATTTTGGCATTGAACTACCTCGCTTTCCGGCATACACCCTGCTAGGACTCCCAAATGGACTGATGTACCCACTCAGATCCCGTAGGGGTAGGCAAATAGCCATTGCGCTGGGTTCAGCAGTCCAAAACATCCTGATACATTGGCGCACTTCCACGACACCCTCTATCACGGGCTGGCTCCATAGATTCTGGCACGTGTTGGGCATGGAGAAATTGTCGCTCACAGTGGTGGGAGATATAGAGCAGTTTAATGAGCTTTAGCAACCATTTCATTCCTTACTGCTTTCAGAATTTAAAGAACTTACCTGTCCCAAATACCTCCGCCTACTGCGGCTCACGAGCCCGGCAACGCCAGCCCCGTGAATTGATGAGAGACTCGCTTTCCCCGTAGGAGGTGGCTTTAGTGCACTTTTTGGTTAGGGTCTGTGCACTGGACGAGGGGTGGGGGGGGGTCGGGCCGGGGAGTTGGGTAGTTGGGGTTTTGGGGGGGTGTGTGCAATGGAAATGTCACCTCATGCTGCGACAATGCATACTATGTACTCCTGTACTGGACTGGCACACACAAACTGCACTTGATAGTTCTTCGCCGGGGCTGAGGCTTTGCCCGCCCTACCTAGTCGCTCCTTGATGATGTATGTTTGTCCATGTATGTTGTACTGAATAAAATACTGTAAACATAAAAATAATTCCACCTCTACCACTAGGACGTGGCTTGTGAAAGGCTTTATAGCCCTGAGGACAGCTCCAAATCAGATCCGGGATGGCTCCAAGTCTCAGTCAGAACCAAGGCATCCAAATCATGTGATTCTAACAACAACTGCGCCTGTGTGGTGCTTACCGAGGGACCTAACACTGAGCAGACCGCATCTTAGGGTGTCCCTTTAAAGGAAGTCAGCTACAGCCCCAGCCGTGTCTTCCAGTTTGAACTCCCCATAACCACCTCCCTGCACACCTATTTCCCGTAGTAAGGCACTCGAATACATACAGGCTGACTAGGCAGGTAGAGCTGTCCCGAATCCAGCAGAGTGGCTGGCGCAGTATGCGGCCGATGCGCAGACGGGCGCAGACGAGCGCTGACGGGCTAGCCTTTGGTACCCCTTTGGAGCACCTGCTCCACCGCTGTGACGATTTATAGGTAGTCACGTGGGTGCCGGTGCAAGCAGGAACTAGCAGGCTGACCCCAAAAGGTACAGCGGGGCCTCTCTAACAGGCAGACACCGTTGAGTCAAGCTGGGAAACAGTTAAAATGAATAAAATACAGGCAAAAGTATTAAAATTGGCAGTTTATGTTTTTTAAAACGCACACAGCAGAACATCAGCACTAAAGTGCAGCAGCAGACTTGAATACCACTCACACGCAGAGTATACCCCATCTCAGCATTCACACTCACATTCAACATTGGGAGGGAGGGCGAGGGGGGGTTAAGCAGACCAAAAAGGCTTGAATGTGGAAAAGGCCGCTTTATTAGGAACAGGTGCACATCACAAATAATAAACCTTGGCAAAGCCTTCCAAAACTAATCCTCACTAAATAAATAACTAACCTAAACCCCGCCCCCACTGACGCCCCCCAAAATGTCTAAACGGTCAACCAATGACAAACTCATCCTTCCCTGACGATAAACAAACCTGACCATTAATCACCAAAATCTGACACAAACAGCCCTGAAACAACTAGACCTTGCACCGCACCTGTTCCAAGCGACAATTACAAAAAATAAATCCCCTGCACACCTGCTCCAAAGGAAAAAGCCATCCAGATGAAGAGAAAAAGGAGAAACATTATAGAAAAAAAGGAGGGGAGATGACAAGAATATAAAGAAACTGAAAAAAGGAAATCTGCACTAAGGAAAAAAGATTGGGAGGGAAGGAGGGAAAAATATTCAACTATTTAACCTCCCAGCCACCAGGTCACCAAACCTAAAATGATGGCTGGGAGGAGGAGTCAGGGACCTATATAGCCAGGACTACTAAAACTACCAAAAATAGCCCAAAACATTCTGGAATGTTCTGAACTTCAACCCCTGCCCCCCCCCCGCAGCCCTCCCAAATCGCCGGGGGTGGGACCTCCGTACGGTCGGCTGCCCCCCCCCAGGCCCACCTTGGGAGGGAGGGCGAGGGGGGGGGTTAAAGCCGACCAAAAAGGCTTAAATAATAAACCTTGGCAAAGCCTTCCAAAACTAATCCTCACTAAATAAATAAATAAACCTAAACCACGCCCCCACCCCCTCCCCTAACATTTTATGGCCCCACCCATACAATACAATAATTCAAACATTACAACAACATTATAAAACATTACATCATCATATAAACATAACGTCATCATTATAAAACATGTCGTCATCATTATAAAACATACGTCATCATTATAAAACATTACGCCATCAACAACCCCAATAACATTATGAATACCAGGCCCTCCATAAACCAATCACCTGCCTGACCATTCACCCCTGTCAAACCCCCCCCCAAAACGTCTAAACGGTCAACCAATGACCAACTCATCCTTCCCTGACGATAAACAAACCTGACCATTAATCACCAAAATCTGACACAAACAGCCCTGAAACAACTAGACCCCGCCACCCAGGAAGGTGGGGGGGGGGGGGGGGGGAAACTACCCCCCCTTTCTGCCCCCCAGTAGGAAAAGAAAAGAGAAAAACCTCCGAAAATCACCACTGCATCGTCAAAGACTTGCTAAAACTTCTCGTAACTCCAACAAATACAAATCCATACCTACTCTGGAAAGGTGGACCCCATCATCCCTGAAGAACTCTACCGACTCAAAACGAATCTCTCTATGAGAAACTCTCCCAAAACCAAGCTGATGGCAAAATCTAGAAACCTCAGCATTCACCTTCTTTCTGGCTCGATCAACCGCTCTAGGATTCACTGCTCCTCTCCAAATCCTACGTGGAATCAATTCCGTCCAGAAAACATGGCAACCAGCCCAATGCTCCTTAATAAGCGCCAAATCATTCTTGATGGCCCGCAACAGAACCACACCCTTAGTTGCGCAAAGATCGTTCTCACCCAAATGGATCACTAATATGTCCGGGCAGCAACCTCTCACCATACCGTTATTAAGGCATGTAATCAGTTCCCTCCAGAGCATCCCACCTTTACCTTTCCAAACAATATTAAACATTCTGACATTAAAACCCAATGTTTCACCAAAATAACTTTGGGCCGCTTGAACCCGGGCCCATTTCACGAACGAGTGCCCCACAATCCAAACCGTCACCGCTTGAGATTGGGGCCCAGCAACTGAACCTGAAAAAGAAAAAACAGTAAATACTCATGCAAAGGAAGATGACGCATGCGCCTCTCCGCGTCACCTCTCACGTATCGCTGAAAGCACCTTGATGACCATCGCCCCAACCTCATGATGTCCCCCTGTGACCAACCTCTATTAAACGCTTCAGTCGCAGCGCCAATCCTAAAAGAGTGCGTACCGTAATGCTCCCCATCCAGACCAATGCGCTGTAAAGCCTTACGCAAAACCATGCGAGATTGATAGGCTGTAACAGGAGATTTATTAATATGCTGAAACACAAGATCATCATCACCACCCCCTGATAAAGAACGCCAACGGCGAACCAACGGCAATGGACATGTAACTCTAGGGGAACTCGCCTCCAACCACACTCTTTTACCCAACTTCTTCTGATCAGTTTTAGAGCTATGATTTCGATCAATGCCGTTGGTAGGATACGCACTCCCTTTTATTGTTTGAATGTAATCAAAATTCAATATAGGTGGGTGGTGCCCGTGGAGTTGGACCCCCTGTACTTGGGGTAAGCAAGACTGTGGAACGCACTGTTCCCTCGAGATCAGTGTCTCTCCAGAGCACTCTGTGCTAAGTTCAATGATTTGCTCAAAAAGTGTAAATCAAGTTCAATTGTCTGATTACATTTGTTCTTTTAATTGATCATTTTAAGTTCATCACGTGATTATTCTCATGGTGTTTAGCCCTTCCTCAGGGGCCGTGTAAGATTCTGTAAAGTAACCAAGTACAGTTTCAAAAGAAAAATTCATTTTCGTATCGTTTTGTACAACTTCATACATATTACAGCATTTGTAATCATGCAAAAGGGGAAAGAGAAGTGGAGTAAACAGTGCGAATCAACATTTTTTAAGGCATACTACATCGTGCTTGCATAAAAGAAAAGTGACTTGGTATCATGCGTAAAGTTTTGAAAAGTGACGGTATCTGCACTGTCATGTGAATGAGGGTGAAGTGGTGGAAGTTACAACATCATTTTTCAATTCAATTCAATTAATTTATATAGCGCGCTACATACCCAGAGGGTATCAAGGCGCTTGGAGAAGGGTGGGGAATTACTTGTCGAATATCCAGGTTTTAAGTTGCTTTCTGAATGCTAGGTGGTTCTGAGTGACGCGAAGGTGAGTGGGAAGTGAGGTCCAAGTTTTGGCTGCCAGGTAGGAGAAGGATGTTCCTCCCAGGTGGTTTTGTTGATGCGAGGTACAGCAGCAAGGGCTTGGTGGGAGGAGCGTAGCTGGCGGGAGGGGGTGTAGAAGGAAAGTCGTGTGTTGAGGCATTCGGGTCCAAGTTCGTAAAGTGCTTTGTGTGCGTGGGTTAGGAGGCGGAATGTTATCCTCTTATTGACGGGGAGCCAGGGGAGGTTTTTCAGGTGACCAGAAATGTGGTCTTTACGCGGAATGTCTAGTATGAGTCTGGCTGATGCGTTCTGGATGCGTTGGGAGTTTTTTCTGAAGTTTTGCGGTGGTACCGGCGTATAGGGTGTTTCCGTAGTCCGGCTTGTAACCAATGCGTGGGTGACCGTTTTTCTAGTTTCGGTGGGGATCCAGCGAAATGTTTTTTTGAGCATGCGAAGGATGTTGAAGCAAGATGATGAAACGGCGTTGACCTGTCTGGTCATCGAGAGTGAGGAGTCCAGAATGACGCCCAGGTTCCGTGCGTGGTCTGTCGGGATGGGTGCTTTTCCAAGGGACACTGGCCACCACGAGTCATCCCAGGCGGAGGGGGAGGTACCAAGGATGAGGACTTCTGTTTTGTCGGAATTCAGTTTCAGACGGCTGTGCTTCATCCACTTTTGTGCTGTATTAGTGGATAAACGTGCCATAGCTGATGTAACGTTCAAACCTGTTTCGAGCAGTGTTGTTTTTTTTCGGTCTAGGAGCTTTAAAGATCTTCATGATATCCTGGTTGAAACTTTTTCAAATGCATCGAGTACCTTGTGACTCACCGGTGATATGAATCGGCTGGGATTCCTAAGACCCATGAGTTTGTCTGGTTCTGTGTCTGGTCCTGTAATCGGTCTCTCGACCACATTGGAGAAAAAATGTCTAAGGCATAAACTTCTTAAGAATTTGTAAACACAGATCTGCGTTTCTAGTACATTAGAATGATAGGACGGCACGAAAGATGTTCCCTTTTGTAGAGTTTGTAATTGGAATTTAGTGATGTTGTGGCTGGAGATATTAATAACTAAGTTCTGTGACTCCTGGTGTTTTTTGCTATGCTTTCTGTCGATTGACCTTTTGCTGCTCCTGCTTCTCCCCCTCCTGGTTCTTTTGGGCGTCCATGGCCTCTCTCTAAAAAAGGAGTTGCGGCGGTTGACGTGGTGGCCGTTTGTTGTCTACTATTGTCCGATGTTTGGATTTCCTCCCGAGATCTTTGGGTGTTTCTTGAAGTCATGGGGACTCTTCTGTTTGATTGGGAATCGTCTGATGCTGTTTCGTCTGATGATTTGTATTGAGGTTTTTGTTGGTGTCGGCGGGCATATATGTCTGCCCAGTTGTAGACCTCTCCTGTTCGATAGTCAGTAGTGTCCCTCTTAAACTTTCTGATTTTGCGGTCATTTATCTCTTTGGTATACACATCCAGTTTTGTGTTGATATCTGTATTCACTTGGTCCCATTCTTCCTTGGATAACATGTTGTTCAATTCATCTTTGAGTAGTGCTGTTTCTTTGTTCAGGTCTTCAATGAGTTTTGCTAGTTCTTCTATGATTAGTAGTATAAGGTCGAGAGAGCACTTGTTGAGTATTGCGAACCATTTTTCTGTAAATCGTGCGTTGTTTTTACACAGGGTGGATTTTAATGATATCCGTAGGCCACGTGGAATTCGCTGTGCCTTGTTGTATTTTATTAAGGTGCTCGCTTGAAGCCGTTGATTGACAATGCGTTTGGACATATGTATGAGTTGTTTGATATTAGCTTGTGTTGAACCTGTACCTGTGCTCTGACTTTCGTCCTCCTGGATTAGTGAATAAATACGTTTGGAATCTTCATCTGTAAATGCCAAGGTTTCGCCTCGTTGGTCCGTTGAATGTATCATATCTTCAAATTGCATGGTTGGTTGGGTGCTGTATCCTCTGTAGTACAGTAGTAGAATGATTTCGACCAATGCAGTTGGTAGGATATGCACTCCCTTTTATTGTTTGAATGTAATCAAAATTCAATATAGGTGGGTGGTGCCCGTGGAGTTGGACCCCCTGTACTTGGGGTAAGCAAGACTGTGGAACGCACTGTTCCCTCGAGATCAGTGTCTCACATGACCCGGTACACCCATTTAGAATGCTGCACACAGCGTGCGTCCAATTTTTTCGAACGGAAGAGCGCGGAACACGCCGAGATCACCACCATCCCGGTAAGTCCCGTAACCATTAACGGAGAATCAGACAACCTTATGGATACAACGTAGCAAACCTGCTACCGCGTAATACACGCTTATTGACCTAGTTTACTATTTTTTCATAGGCTCGTCAACACTCGCGAAAGCACGCCGACACACTGCTCGAAACAGGTTTGAACGTTACATCAGCTATGGCACGTTTATCCACTAATACAGCACAAAATTATGTTATAACTTCCACCACTTCACCCTCATTCACATGACAGTGCAGATACCGTCACTTTTCAAAACTTTACGCATGATACCAAGTCACTTTTCTTTTATGCAAGCACGATGTAGTATGCCTTAAAAAATGTTGATTCGCACTGTTTACTCCACTTCTCTTTCCCCTGTTGCATGATTACAAATGCTGCAATATGTATGAAGTTGTACAAATGAAATGAAATGAAAAATTCCACTTATATAGCGCATAACCACCCGGAGGCCTCGCAGCGCTGTTGACTGATTACTGTGTCCGGCTACAGGGTAAATTAGTACGCTTTTGAAAACAGGTAGGTTTTTAAATCTCTCCTAAATGACATCAGGTTGTCGTTTTGTCTGAGGGGTAGAGGCAAGGAGTTCCATGCCTTCGCTGCTGAGTGAGTGAAAGAACGGCCACCCCAACGGGCTTTCTTAATTTTTGCCTTGGATGCCAAATGCAATGAAGCCAAACGAAGGGTTCTAGGCGGCGCATAAGGCAACACTAAGGGGTACAGCACTGCCGGGCCAGTTCAATTGAAAAGATTTGTGCAAAATGCACATGGCTTTAAACAGTGTTCTGGCGGCCACTGGGAGCCAATGAAGCTCTTTTAGGGCAGTTCTCGCTGACCGCCAGCGAGGGATGTTAAACAAAAGGCGTGCGGCACATTTCTATAATCCAGGCGAGAGAGTATCAGGGCCTGTACCATGACCCTTCTCGCCTGGAATGGAAGTAAGGGGAGCACTTTCCTGAGCATTTTCATTAGCCCCACACATACACAGGCAGTTTTAGTAGCTTGGACCGAGAAATCCAGTGCTCTATCCAGCCAGATTCCTAAACTTTTTATCTGGTCTTTAGGGGGAGGGGAGCGCCGAGACATGAAGGCCAGTTCGACATCAGGGAGGTAGGAGAAGAGTTACCTAGTAACATAATCTCGGTGTTCTCCCCGTTGAGTTTGAGGTGGGAAAGTTGCATCCACCCAGCAACAGCCTCTAAACTCGGGCCCAAGGTGTTAGACGAGCCCTCCTTGTGGTCCAAAGAGACCACAAGTTGGGTGTCGTCTGCGTAGGTGACAATCCGCACACCAAAAGGGAGGACTATCTTCTCTAGAGGCTGCATATAAACATTGAATAATATGGGGCTCAGGGAGGAGCCCTGCGGAACCCCACAGCTGAGCGGATGCTTTGATGATACCACCTCACCTTCAAATACCTGGAAAAAGCGTTCCTCTAAAAAAGAGGTCAGCCACATCAGGGCCGCGCCCGACACCCCATGCCCTTCAAACGATGTAATAGTGTGGCATGGTTAACAGGGTTGAACGCGGCACTGAGGTCCAGAAGTATAATAGCAGTTTTTCCACCTCGGTCCATTATAGCTCTGGCTGCCTCTGTGACCGCCAGGAGGGCGGTCTCAGTGCCATGCTGAGGACGAAACCCTGTTTGGGAGACCTGTAGAAGTTTATTGGACTCCAAATAGTCCCCTAATGTTTTGTTGATATGTCTCTCCAACAGCTTACTCATCCAAGGAAGCAGCGAGATAGGGCAGAAATTGGAAAGATTGTTAGAATCCAAGTTCGGCTTTTTCAGCAAAGCCCTTACCAACGCACACTTCCACGTGGATGGGACAGAGTTGGAGGTAATAGAGGTATTGAGAACCTCCAGCATAGATGGGCGAATTACGTCAATTGCTTTTACTAAGGTCTGGGGCGGGGCTGGGTCATTTGGGGATCCTGAGGTGACCTTCTGGACCAAAGTATCTAAAGTATTGGAATCCAGGTGTGGGAAAGTGACTAAAGAGCATGATACATGCAAATCTGCGTCTAAAGTCTAGGGGGAGAATATGCCATCGCCATTTATCACTAGTTGGGAATAGATGGCCTGAATCTTCTGAGAGAAGAAAGTGGCAAGATCCTCACAGCGGGCCTGTGCACCCTCTGATGGTAGTCTCTCGGACGGGGGGGATATCAAAGATTTTGCAATTTTGAAAATTTCCCTAGGGGAGTTGGCTGCCATATTAATTTTAATTTCAGAAAACTCAGCTTGGGCAAGTTTTATCTTGCTCTTATAGTGCCTTATCACTGATCTATACTCTGACCTCTTGAGTTGAGAGCGGTCTTTCCTCCATGCTCTCTCTGCTTTCTGGCAGGCTTGTTTCAACAACCTAAGGGCAGGAGAGTACCATGGAGCAACTTTAGGTCTTTTTATTGTTTGCAAAGAGCACTTCGGGAGGACTGCATCAAGTGTGCTGGAAATCCAGTTGTGAAAATTAAGAACTGCTAGATCAGGATTCTTAGTTGTTCGGGGCGGCTGTTCAGAGAGGGCCTGCTCCCATGTAGGAAGCGGAAGAGCATTCCATTTCCTACCCCAATGCCTGTCATGGGTTTGAGCAGTAATAGGAGTATTAATAGACCATGTGAGGGGGATTAAAAAATGGTCCGACCAAGGTAATAGCACCGGCGTTTCCACTGAAAGCTTGTCTAAATTGCTAAAAACATGATCCAAGAGATGACCCCTATTATGTGTCGCCTGAAACCCCTTTTGGGTCAGGTCAATAGCCTGGAGATTTAGGCGAAGGTTATTAGCAGCAGCATCAAGGGGATCGTCTAAATGCAAATTTAGATCACCCAACAGAGTGAAATTGGCTGAGGTAAGCACTGAATTAGCAACCAAGTCTGTTATATCGGCAATGAAGTCGCCGGGAGAGCCCGGTGGTCGATAGACCAAAATTCCAGAGAAAGTGCTAGTGGGGGAAAAATACAGAGAAAAGTATAAACTTTCACATGTTAACGTGGTCGAGGGAGTAACACGACAGCTGTAAATGTCCTTATAAATAATAGCCAATCCTCCACCCCTACCTGACTGGCGATCAAGGCGCTTAATGGTATAGCCTTGGGGGATGGCCCAACCTACTGTTGGATCATTTTGGAGCTGAAGCCAAGGCTCAGTTAAAAAAAGGGCCTCTGGGTTGTATTCCTCAATCAATAGTGCCAGTTCTGTATGATGCTTAGGGAGTGAGCGACAGTTAAGAAGCAACATTTTCATAGTATGTGAGGACTGTTGTTTACTAGCTTGTTTGCCTATGCTCAGGGGAGGTAGGCTCCAATCGCAGGTTTTGCAGCATATATTAGTAGGGTAAGGAGGGACAGAATTAGTGCAGCAATGATTAGGAATGGGTTGTAAGGCGTGCAGCATAGAAAACGATACGAAAATGAATTTTTCTTTTGAAACTGTACTTGGTTACTTTACAGAATCTTACACGGCCCCTGAGGAAGGGCTAAAGCCCGAAATGCATTGGGCCACCGGGCCACTTGTTAAAACACCATGAGAATAATCATGTGATGAACTTAAAATGATCAATTAAAAGAACAAATTTAATCAGACAATTGAACTTGATTTACACTTTTTGAACAAATCATTGAACTTAGCACAGAGTGCTCTGGAGAGACACTGATCTCGAGGGAACAGTGCGTTCCACAGTTTTAGAGCTAGCCAGCCACACATGCACACCCTCCTCTGAGCAAAAAACATCTCGCCAACAAATCCCTCCCTTAGATTTAGAACCCAACAACTCAGACACCCGAAAAGCACCAAAGAACATAAAGGCCATTAACATTGCAAACAAACAAGCCTCAAAGTCATCTGCACAAACAGAGGTCTCTCTACTCCAGGCACTCCCTGCCCTCAGCCTTTGGCTGTCCCTGTATTTTCCCCCACTCCAGTCGAATTGGAAGAACAGACAGCTCACCGGCGGCTGGAGAGTTTTACTCTTCCCCCATTCGATGAGTTCTGCGCATTAGCAAGTGGGGTGTCTTCCGGCTCCCCTCTTGATCCACTCCCCCACAAACATTGGAAATCTTTTCAGGAGGAACTCTTCCAGCCTTTATATTCCATCTGTCATCAGTCTTTTAGCACTGCCACGGTCCCTGATAGCTGGAAGCTAGCGGTGGTCTTCCCTCTTCTAAAGAAACCTACTCTTGACCCCACCTGTCTGTCTAACTATCGGCCAATCTCATTGCTTCCTTTTCCAGTCAAGATCATGGAAAAACTTGTGACCCGGTCTCTATCCAGCTTTTTGGAAAGTAACACCTGTCTGGATGTGGCCCAGTTCGGCTTCCGGCCAGCCCAAGGTACGGAGTTGGCGCTGGTGGTCGTGTTGGACACCCTACGATCTCGGGTCGACAATGGTCGAGCAGCCATTTTAGTGCTGCTCGACATGTCGGCCGCGTTCGACACGGTCAGCCACCCCATTCTTATCAACAGGCTGGAGGAGGCCGGGGTAGCAGGTTTGGCCCGTGATCGGCTGATCTCCTATCACCAGAACAGACACCAGGTGGTGGCACTACCCCCTTTTCGGTCAGGCATTAGGAGCGTGGGATAGGGTGTCCCCCAGGGGTCTGCGATCAGCCCCATCCTGTTCAATCTGTACCTGTGCCCCCTGATCAAAGTGATCAAATCCTTCGGCATCTCAGTGATTAATTATGCAGACGACACCCAGCTCATCTTCTCCCTTGAAGGAGAAGATGCTGTGTCTACAGAGACTTTCCACCGTTGTATGACTGCCACTGCCGATTGGTTGAAAAACAACTACCTCCAATTTAATAGCTCTAAGACCGAGGTACTCCACTGCTCATCGGACCGTGTCTCGTGTCCTCTATCGACCGATCTCTGGCCTTCTTCCTCCTTGGGCAATGTGGTGGCGGCGGATTCCGCCCGCAACCTCGGAGTCATGTTTGACTCTAACCTTCAGCTGGATGGCTTTGTTAATAAAACCATTTCCACATGTATGCTGCTACTCCGCACCTTGCGGAAAATCTTCCCCCTGCTTCCGATCCAGGCTAGACCAGAGGTGGTGCGTGGCATTATCCTTAGCAGGATAGATTATTGTAATGCACTGCTTCTGGGGGCACCCGGCACTTTGATCAACAAGCTGCAGCGCATTCAAAACATGGCTGAGAAGCTGGCTCTTTCTAGGCCGCGCGCTGCCTCCTCCTCTCTCACACTTAAAGACCTTCACTGGCTGCCAGTTCATCAGTGAATTCTTTTTAAATCATCCTGCTTGGTCTTTAAGGCTCTACACGACCAAGGTCCAGCCATGCTACATAACCTTTTTTCTTGGTACCACGCAGCGAGACCTTTACGCTCCTCTTCATTACATCTTATGGTGGTTCCGAGGATCCAAAGGTTACGGATGGGGGGCCGGTCCTTTGGACACGCAGCTGCCAAGCTTTGGAATTCCCTCTCTCTGTCCTTGAGGAGCTTGGAGGACCTCCCATCCTTCAAGAAAAGTAAAAAAAACCCTCTTTTTCCTAGAACAGCTTAACAACGTGTCTGCGTAGACGGTTCAGTAGAGTCAAAAGCGGTAGGATACCCTCTGGATGGCAGTTTCGCGCTATATAAGTGCACAATACAATACATACACGCCAGAGTCTGCCAAGATAGTGGAGCCCTCAGCCTTCTATTACTCCCCTGCTCTCTGGCCCAACCCTCAAGCATTCTCCTGCCAATCTCACCAGCAGAGGGGGAATAACCCCAAAACAATTTACCCATAAAGGAAATGCCCGCCAACTTTCCTGAAATAGTCACTCTAGACAGACCCTTGTCCATGAGGTCCAAGATGAACTTAACTACATCCTCCGAACGATGCCAAACCTCTTCACGCCTAGAAGCTCCATATTCCAAAAACTCCCTCCAAGCCAAAGAATAGGCAGAACGCGTAGACACAGATAAAGAACCTACCACCAGTTGTAAGACCCGACGTTGCCTACGTGCCACAGATGTATCGGCATCAGGGTCGGTGATGTGTCCGCCTCCCTGGCCAGTCCACGGAATCTCTCCCACTGCGAACGAGACAAAGCATCCGCTATGTCATGGTCCACACCAGGGATGTGCAAAGCGCGAAAGTTAATGTCATGTTTCAAGCAGCCCAGCACAAAGACTCTCATGAGTTTCAATACCTGTTCATCTCTGGCAGATTGCCGATTCACAATCTCAACCACAGCCATGTTGTCAACGCGGAAAAGAGCTTTTTTGTGCGCCAAATCCTCCCCCCAAAGAGACAAGGCTACTAGCAAAGGAAAAAGCTCCAAAAAAGTTATACTCCAACCACCATTCAACCAATCCTCAGGCCAGTGTTCCACACTCCATTTACCATTCCAGTACAGTCCAAAACCCTCACTGTTTGCGGCATCAGAAAACATTTGCACATCCCATTGGAAATCAACATCTCTCACTAAAGGCACACCATTAAAGGAAGTGAGAAAAAATTCCCACATATGCAAATCTTCTTTGACACCCGCTGACAGGCGTACACGGTGGTGAGGCAAATTCTGTCCTGCCAGAGCCCTGCCTAATCTACGACAAAAAGTCCTCCCTGCTCTCACCACCATGCACGCGAAATTGAGGTGTCCCAGTAGCACTTGAATTTCTTTCACAAACACCTTCCGTTTTGTCAACATAACACCCAACAACTCCAACATCTTCACTTTCTTGTCATCTGGCAAGCGAGCTCGCATTGCCACTGAATCTATTTCAATCCCACAAAATGACAAGACTGTGGCAGGGCCCATTGTTTTCTCAGGAGCCAAAGGCACCCCCAAATCCTCCATGAGCCCTTGGAAAGTGTCCAAAGCTGTCTGGCACTCCGCGGAGCCCGGGGACCCAACAAAGAAGAAATCATCTAGATAGTGCGTTACCAGTGAATGACCAGACTGGTGTGTAAAATGCCACTGTAAAAAGGTGCTGAAACATTCAAAAAGGGCACATGATATGGAGCAACCCATCGGCAATGCTTTGTCCACGTACCATTTCCCTTCAAAATGGATACCCAGAAGACTCCAATCATCCGGATGGACTGGAAGCAGCCGGAAAGCAGACTTAATGTCACACTTAGCCATCTCAGCAGCTGCGCCCGTGGTCACAACAAGTGACATGGCCACGTCAACTGAGGAATATGAAACCGAAGCAGCATCCGTATCAATAAAATCATTTACAGATGACCCCTCCGGCCATGATAAATGTTGAATAAGTCTAAATTGCCCCACCTCTTTCTTGGGTACCACTCCAATAGGTGAAAAAATTAAGTCACAAATCGGCCAGTCATGAAAAGGGCCTGCCATCCTTCCTTCATGTACCTCCTTATTCAATTTTTTTTGCACCACTGCACTATGTTCAGATGCTGACTTCAAGTTGTCAGCCCAACGTCTCTGCCTTGGTCCCAAATAGCCCAAATGAAAACCAAATTGAAAACCCTCCAGCTGTCTCTGTTTAACACCTACATCCTCAAACTCCTGAAGGGCAAGCTGTAACTGCGCCAGCTTAACTGGCATATGAGCCTTTGGGCCCAGTACCCTGTGCACCTCTACCTCCCCGACCCCCTTGAAACTGCTGGGACGTCCCAGAACCTCCTGCACCTGACTGATTCCCTTGCTGGCACCCGCTGATTTGTAACCCCAACATCTAACCAAGGGGTGTCGTCTACCACAGCCGGAGCATTCATGCCTATACCTGCAATTTTCTCTACTACATGACCCCTTGTTAAATTCCCAGCACGTGCCATTTCCTGACAGTGTATTGGACGCACTCCCCACCCCACCATGGGTGGGCTTGCCTTGAAAGGGCCGGTAAATCAAGGGTAGATCACTGGCTGTAAAAATTGTCTTACCCCCTGAGGCAGCCCCCATCGTATGCTGCCATAAATCTGTATCCAACTCCCCCCACTTAGCCTCTGGATCCCATGCCATCCTAGCCCTAAATTCTTCATTGCATTGGGCCCAAGCATATCCCCCTCCAGTTGATTGCGCCTTCTGAATGACATCCATGTATTTAAAAATAGATACGCTGCGCTCTGGAAACTTTTCACAGTAAACACTTGCATATATAAGAAATGCTGCCGTCCAATTCTCAATGGTTAACAGAACTCTTGGACGCTTTGCAAGCTCATATTCTTCCTCCTTAGACCCCTCCTTAGATCGTACTTCACGATGGACGAGTTTCAGTATTTCCACATACTCACCCTTCCAAATGCGCTCCTTTGTAGACAACATTAAATGAGCGCCCAAAGGTTTAGTAACACCCATGTAAGGCAATTTTTTATTCTTCAATTCCTTGCTGTCAAGAGGCTCCTTAACGCCTCCAGTAGCCTCAGTATTTGTACTACTTTCAACTTTGCCCCCTGCAGATCCAAAAACTTCATCCGTGCCCACAGCAGTGTCTTTCACATACCTCCCTTTCAATAACCTCCCTTCACCAACCCAAGCAAACCCAACCACCGCCGTCCCCACAGACACCATTGTAGGTTTGGCCTGTGTAACTGGCTTCTCACCTGGCAACAGAGAAACAGCTCTCACAGATTCCGCCCACGTTGCTGAAACATCAAACATAGGCCGCCCTCGAGGAGCCCTGACTGGTGGGCCGCTCTCGTCTCTCCTGAACTGGCCTTGAAACTTTCAGGTTCTGAAAAACACTACGGGACACATTAGAGGGCTCCCCCTCATCCACCTCACGCAGTTCACCTTCTTCAGGAGTATCTTAATCCAACACCACCGCCTCCATATCAGGAGGGAAAGCAACACTTCGGGTCTTACCCAACCCTTCATCAACAACATTACTCTTAAACTGATTAGAAGATCCTCCTGGCGGGGGAGCAGACTGTACCCACCTGTACCTCCCCGTGCGTTGACTCTGTAGCTACATAGCCGATGGTAAGGTAGACCACCTAGACCTGCTATTCGTCGGGGCCAGCGAGATCGCGCCAGATCTACGTGTGCTGACCGCGACGGGCTCCCTCGGTGGAACAGAGCTCTCCTCACTTCACCTGGGCGAAGCTGGGCTGGGCCACGCCCTACCGAGTCTGGACCGCCGCACCGATCCCCCTCCTGTAAAGAAAAAATTTGGACTAGTGTGCTGGGTTCCCTAATAATAACACCTGCCCCAGGCTCTGGCCGCTGCAATACCACAGTACCAACTGATCTACCCTGCAACCTATCAAGTGACAATACCCTACCAAAACTTCTCAGAGGCACATCCCTCACTGGAGAAGCACCTACCACATCCTCTTCATCACTCCAATCCAATATAGTATCGGAAACCGCCGCAAAATCACCTCCATGCAACAACCCCTCCGACATTGCCTGTTCCTCATCCTCCCTCTGTGCCCCACCATGATCCACAAGCCCATGTCCAAAACTGTCTAAACCAGAGTGATGCGCCTCAAATTGGGAGCTACCCGTACCCTCCGACCAATAAGGAACAGTCCTGGAAGGCCCCTTGAATGAAAAACCACCTACCTGCCCTAAACCACCACTATAGTGAGAAAAAGTACCAGGCACCACATCTCCAAAGGCAACCTCAGGCACATTCTGCCAAGGCCCAGAAAACCTAGAAGCCACTGGCCCTCCCTTTCCAACCTTACCCTCGCCCTGAAGAGAAAAACATGACTTGCTGGCATCCCTTGTTCCCATGAAATCCACATCCCCGTCACAACAAAGGACTGCCAACACTCCCCTCCTCATTATAAAGCGCAATCCTTGAATCAGAACCTGAAAAAACCTGTTCACTTTGAAGAACAAAATCCCCATGGCCCCCTGCCCCACCTGTCTCCTGACCGCCAATAGCCCTCACCTCCACAAACTGTATCAGCTGCAAATTGCCCCACAAGATTCGGCTCAGAAAGCTGCAAAATCCCCTGACATGAGCCCTGCCCATCACCCAGCTGCAAAGACCCTCTGCGTGCCCCACGCTTCGAAACACCTGAAACCGGCCCAGACAGATGCTTGGTCACAGGGTCGGAGGCGGAGCGCTTCTTGGTTCCTCTCCGCCCCCGCCCCCCGCTTGGAGCCAGGCTTTAATAACAGCACTTCAACGCCTCTCACCTGCGGGCGAGACGTGAAAGCCGACTGCTCCGCTACCGGCACACCAAATGGCCCCCCCACCTCCACAGTTACACACGGAGGCACGCCGGGCATAACAAAACCCTCCCCACCCCCAGAAACAACACGCGCTGCCTCAGAAGGTGCCGGCTTTCTCGTGCGAGACCGGCCCCTTTCACTCACCTGACCCGCCCGGCGCTTCTTCGGTGAAAAGCACGCCGCAACCACCGCAGCCACCCCGGCAGAGGCCTGACGCTGGGGATGCGCCGGCCCCCCGCCGACCAATAAATCCATTCTGCCAGCCTCAGAAAGTAAACGCATCGCTTCAAGCACACGAAAATCCTCCATGATGAAAACGGTAAGAAAACGCTAGCTTGAAAAACTAAATTTACTAAAGGCAAACACTCTAACCAATGACAAAAATGTTCAACTATCTAACCTCCCAGCCACCAGGTCACCAAACCTAAAATGGTGGCTGGGAGGAGGAGTCAGGGACCTATATAGCCAGGACAACTAAAACTACCAAAAATAGCCCAAAACATTCTGGAATGTTCTGAAATTCAACCCCTGCCCCCCCCCGCAGCCCTCCCAAATCGCCCGGGGGGGGACCTCCCTGCGGTCGGCTGCCCCCCCCAATCCCCCTTCACATTGTCTTGGTGTTTTTTTCCAACACAAGGACACAATTCAGCAGCACACACATGTTGTCTTTGTTGTGTTAAGAGCAGCAATGTACAGGCAGGGAGGGAACTTTCTTATTTACACTTACATCTGGGACCAAATAAAGGCATGATTTAAAGGGCCATCAGCTCCTCTTTTGTTCAAATATCATCCCGGCTGTAATCCATCTAAACCTAGCATTTGATTCCGATGCAATGAAAGAAAACAAAGATGCATAGCTTGTTTTCACTTTACAGGTTTATAAGACAAACTACGATTTTGAGGTAGGTTGTTAACTTTCTTAAACTCCCTATGTAGGAGATGTGCTTACAATGTAAGACTGGACACTTTTCTGTCTGTATAGGTAATTGCCTAAATATTGATGTAAATGTCACCAACTATATTTTTATTTAATTCTTCTATAGCGAGACTCACTCCAGTGTAGCGTGTCATAGCACTTTACATTACACACTGAGGCACAAGACATCATACAAGTGTGTGAAGCAATGTACAAGAAATGTAACATAAGACAATGAGGGCTATAAGGTGTACGAATCACGTTTCATCCCTTCGTGTAGACAGTGAATTTTAAGAGTGAGTGGTCGGATAAACGCAAAGTCAGGGTATAAAACATAAACCAGTGATTCTGGTTGTCTGTACTAAAAAGGTGTTAATGCTGCCCAAAGGAACCCTTCTTTGCAAACTTAGAATGACATCAGATTGAGAAAAAAAATAATAAGAATTGAAACCCAATATTTACCATTTGCAATAAGTTCGACCTCAGCGCACCCACAGCATCACTCAGTGCCACCCCAGGATCCCTCAGTGGAACCACAGCATCCCTCAGTGTCACCACAGCATCACTCAGTGCCAACACAACATCACTCAGTGCCACCTTAGCATTACTCAGCATCCCCACAGCATCACTCAGCACCACCACAGCATCACTCAGCACCACCACAGAATCTCTCAGCGCCACCACAGAATCTCTCAGCGCCACCACAGAATCTCTCAGCGCCACAACTGCATCCCTCAGTGCCACCACAGTATCACTCTGCACCACCACAGCATCACTCTGCGCCACCTCTGCATCAGTCAGCGCCACCACAACATCACTCAGCACCACCTGTGTCACCACTGCATCACACTGCGCCACCACAGCATCACGCAGCTCCACCACAGGATCATTCAGTGAAACCACAGCATCCCTCAGCGCTGATCTGATCTTATCTGGACACCTTCCATACCTGAATGACCTACCTGCATAGTCACTTGTGACTCCTTTTCCAGCACCGTCCTACGTAATGTTACTCAGGGCCATATGCATCATCAACCTGATTTGCGATTCTCAAATAGCGATTTTTTAGTAATCGCTATTTGAGAATCGCAAATAGGGATGTATGTACAAAATCGCAATTTTTTAGCGATTTCTTAGTATTCCTTAATTGCGATTAGCAAATTGCGAATCGCAATTAAGGAATACTGGGCCATATGGATCAAGCAAAATTGCATTCGCAAAAGCCGAAATTCTGTGAATTTCGGCATTTGCGAATGCAATTTTGGCAAATCGTATATAATAAGGCAAAATAAGGAACCGCAAAAGTTGTGATTCCTTATTTTGCAATTGCATTTAAGGAATCGCAAATTTTGCGATTCCTTAAATGCAATGTAAGAAGCACCCAACTTGAAGTTGCTGGTAATTTACGATTTCTTTCCCAAATGCACTTTTTGGCATTTGTAAAGGTGCCATGTGGCACACATACATGCCCTTAGGGCATGTATGTGCGCCATATGCGAACACATGTACATTTCTGGGGAGCATCAGGGTGTCCTTATGACACCCTTTCACCCTTGAAATTATTCTCAATTTGCGATTCTCAAATTGCGAATCACAAATTGAGAATAAATTCCCATTCATTCCTATGGGCCTCCTGGCCCATAGAAATGAATGGGAAAGTATTCCTTAATTGCGATTCGCAATTTGCTAATCGCAATTAAGGAATATTAAGAAATCGCTAAAAAATAGCGATTTTTTTACATACACCCCTATTTGCAATTCTCAAATAGGGATTCCAAAAAAATCGCTATTTGAGAATCGCAAATCAGGATGTTGATACATATGGCCCACTTTCCCATTCATTTCTATGGGCCAGGAGGCCCCTAGAAATGAATGGGAAGTTATTCTCAATTTGAGATTCGCAATTTGAGAATCGCAAATTGAGAATAATTTCAAGGGTGCAGGGGTGTCAAAAGGACACCCTGTTGCACCCCTGAAATCAGCATGGGTCCACATGTGGTGCACATACATGCCCTAAGGGCATGTATGTGCCTCACATTTCACTTTGAAAAATGCAAAAAAGTGAATTTTTCATGGAATTCGCAAATTACCACCAACTTGATGTTGGTGGCAATTTGCAATTCCTTAAGGCCAATTAGCATTTTGTTATGCTTCATACATTGCATTTAAGGAATCGCAAAATTTGCGATTCCTTAAATGCAGTCGCAAAATAAGGAATCGCAAATTTTGCCAATCCTTATTTTGCACGCAGATTTCTTTGATACATACCATTTTGCACTAATGCATTCGCAAACGCCGAGTTTGCGAACGCATTAGTGCTTGATACATATGGCCCTCAGTCCTGATGATGGCCCTAAATCATCCGGGTGCCATCGACTGTTCAGCGCTTCTCTAGGCGTCATCCTGGCTCCAAAACAACTGTACAAATCCTGTAAAAAAGGTCCTATCTACTGTTTTTTGTAACCTTTAATTATCCTTGCTTTTTGCGCTGTTGTTCGCTGTTTTCTCACTATTTCCACTTGTCACTTGTGCCATTCACTTTTCCACAGGCACTTTTGTGCACAGTGTACATTGGGTTACCATCCAAATAATGTAATGTAATGCTGATACAACTACTATTACCTCTAAATATACCGACCAATCTCTTGGTCTTTCCTTAAATCTTTGTGGTCTCCCTTCTCTATGTGATTGACATTAAACTATTATATATTATACTTGTCTTTTTATGTTAATACCGGTTGAGACATTGTTGCCTTATATAACATAATTACCTGGTCTCAACTGGACTTTCGGGTTTCCTCCTGTTGTTTTCTTTTGTTACCACAGCATCACTCAGCGCCACCACAGAATCACTCAGCACCATCACAGCATCACTCAGTGCCACCACAGCATCACTCAGCGCCACCACAGCGTCACTCAGCGCCACAACAGCATCACTCAGCGCCACAACACCATCACTCAGAGCCACGTCAGGATCACTCAGCGCCTCCACAGGACCACTCAGCGCCACCACAGCATCACCCAGTGCCTGCACAGGATCATTCAGCTGCATCTCAGCATCACTCAGCACCATCACAGGATCACTCAGCATCACCACCGCATCACTCAGCGCTACCACAGCATCCCTCAGTGCCACCTCAGCATCTCTCAGTGCCACCACAGCATCACTCAGCACCTCCTCAGCACCAGCGCAGCATCTCCTCAGCATTACTTAACACCACCACAGCACCACCTCAGAATCAGCACAGCACCACTTCAGCATCAGTGCACCAGTGCAGCACCAACTCAGCATCACCTGAGCTCCACCAAACCTTCACTCTGCATCACTTCAGCATCACTACCTCCTAATCAGTGCACCACCACACCACCTCAGCACCAGAGCAGCACCATTGCTGCATCAGCATAACACTGTATCAGCATTACACCACCTCCACCTCAGCAGCAATTCAGCACCAACACAGCACCACTTCAGCACCAGCACAGCACCACCTCAGCATCAGTGCAGCACCACCTCAGCATCATCTCAGCACAGCACCAACTCAGCATCACTCAGTACGACCTGAGCAACAGCTCTGCACCCCCTGAGCACCAGTGCAGCACCATCACCTCAGCATGACTCAGTACCACAGCATCAGTCAGCACCACCTCAGCATCACTCAGCACCACCTCAGTATCACTCAGAATCACTTCTGCACCAGTACACCACCACCTCAGCATCACTCAGCAAGACCTGAGTATCATTCAGCATCACCTGAGCATCACCTCCGCACCAGCCTCCACCACCACTACAGCATTACTCAGCACCACCTCAGTCTGCTCTCGGAATCTGGCATCTGTTGATTCTCCCCTAGCGTCCGTCAGCTGCTAGTATTGTAATAGAGGTACTCATTCCTAACCTTCACTCTCCCGTTGTTTATGTCCCACCCCCCATAAAAACTAAAAAAGCTATATAACAAACAACCATCGGAACAGGCAGAAAGAAGTTGTCAGCATTGCAAAGACAAAAGAAAAGTGAAAAAATGTTTTATTGTAAATACTGTTTTTTAATATGGCCGTTCAGTTGTACATTATGCCTTCTTGGTCATATATAAGGTAACAAAAATGCTCCTGACACTTTTTTATTATAACTTTTCGGCATGCTGCACAGCAGTTACACTTCTCTACAGCATAGCTTAAAGACATTGGCAAAGTCAATATCTCTGGATAAACACTGATATGGTCCCAAAGGCGAGACCTATTGGCTATGCCAATGCTTGTTCTGACACATGATGTCCCAGGTAATCAACACATTTTTGAGAAAATTAGCATTTGTCTTTCTTTAAAGTCAAACCACTAGCTTTAATAATCTCTAAAACACCTCTCATTCTTTCGTTGTGTACCCCCTCAGTTTCCCCAAATCTCAAGATGTCATCCTGGAAAAACATGGACCCTGTGATGCTTTTAAACAACCTGTTCATCAATCATTGGAATACAGCTGATGCTGATGTAAATGTAAATTGATACTTGTATAGCGCACTACTCACCCGCAAGGGTCTCAAGGTGCTTGTACGAATACCGCTGTAGAACCCATCCTGGCTTTCCCTGTGAGGTGTCCACTCCTGGGCACCCCCAAGGTGGAGGCCAGGCATCCTTAGCGTTGTGGGGGCCGTTGTGGAGATTAAGCAAGCTATTGCCCAGAGTTGCAGAGTGGGACTCCATGATTGGAATAGGCTCCGAGGCGAGAATTATCAGGTCCGTGGAATTTTTGAGCCCAAGACCCGCCAAGGCGGGGAATTGAACCCTGGTCCCGGGCTAGACCTCTGCAGCAGGGTATGCCACTCTAACCATTGAGCCACACTTCTCCAATGTCAGGCCAAATGGCATGCAGGTATACCGATATGCCCTCTCAGGCGTGACAAATAAAGTTAGGTGTCTAGAATCTCTCAACTCTATGTGATGATGTTAGAAATTGGGTCTCCAGTTGGCAGAGGTATGCAGAGGTAGGGACCACAATCCTAGCCTGGTTAAGTCACGACACAGTCCCAAATTGCCCTATGCTCACCGCCTGGTAGCTTGGCACAGAGCAGACAGGCCTAACGTATAAGGTATTGTGTAAAAAGTATTTGTGCAATAACCCATACAACAGCACATTAAATACACCACAAAATGACTCCACAACAGTTGCGAAAAATAGTCACAAAATGACCACTAGACGAGTTGGGATCCTTTTGTCGATTGGTCGGAAGACTTGTTTCAGTGGGTGCTGGGCTCGCTGAGATACCTAAATTTGCTGATAGTTGGCAGCGCGCCTGAAAAAGGAATATAGCGGAGCGATAAAGATAACGGGCATACACTCACCTGTTTGACACCAGAACAGCCCTCATCAAGCATGCAACACTGGTCAATGACCCAGATTCCTGGAGATGCACGTCGTCTGGCAAGTCCTGTTGAGAAGGAAGACACTGGGAAAAGAACGTTGCTGCTGACAAAAGACTTTCAAAAGCAAATCGACAGCACTGAAAGTAGTTCGACAGGCCGTGGTATGCAGACGCGCAACGCCCATTGGGCTCAAAGGGCTTCAGCCCCCCGTCGTGTGTGGCATCCCGGGCTGAGACAGCCTCCCAGGCACACACACAGCTGCACCCGAGTACTTCACAGGTCTTTAAAAGACCATTTGCTTGTGAATGAGGCTTTGTTGTTTTTTCACCCCTTTTTGGATCCTCTGCATCACAGCTCTGCCTATTGCTGGAAGAATTAGCCCCCCCCCCCCCCCCCCTCCCCACACGAAATGTTCTTAGCTCCCCACAACCGAAATGTGGCTCTAGTTGCTCCTCTGGTGGTATGAGCAGGTACATTTAATCCATGTCAGCTTAACGTCCCAGCAGCACCTGCCCACAACCAGAACCCACGCCAGGTTCCACGCAGGTAACACAGAAAACTTACAACTCCAACATCCATCCCTAGAAGTACCTTAGATAGGGTTTGGTTAGAAAATAAAAAAAATCCCAGCTAAAGTAGAGAAAGTGCAGTCATGAATCATGTCTTCGCCATAATGCTGAAAAAAACACCAATGCCCGCACAGTGATAGCATTTCTAGAGAAGAAATGTTGAGGTCTGCAGTTCTGTGGTTCTCTTGTCAGGGTAGGAGGCACAAACTGCAACGCTGTCACGTGGAGGATGACGCAATGTTCAACTGGCAACAATCTGCAGTTGAAACCACTAGTGGGGTAAGCGTTTCCGGGGTAATGTGCGACAACGGTATCACTTGTGAAGGCCCATGTGCTAACTGGCAGAGAAACAACAGAGTTGCGCGACCTCAAACTGGCAGTGACTGGACACTGTCATCTATTGTGAGAGAGGGAGAAGCCGGGTCCTGATTGGCTGAAGGCCTAGGCTGTTTCGAATCATTGCCAACCTTCAAGATAGAGGATTGACAGGGAGTCTTATTTGCCAATAAAACAAAGCAGATTATGGGTTTCCTTGAGGATTTGCTGTGGTTGAAAGGGATCTGCTCTTTATATTGTTATCCTCAAAGCTCTCCTTCACAGTCAGTAATCCACACTGTATTACTTCATGATTTTCAGAGGACACGTTAATGAGTGAAACAACGACATGTCATGGCACGCCGCAGGCAGGATACACCGGACGGAGCTCAGCTGTGTCCTCGCGATTGCATCAGCCAACCGTCATTTTATGAGATTCACATTATTTTTTTAAAGATTTATTGAATACGGGTTGTAAAGAAAATTATGATGACTCATTATCGTGTTTTCGGTAAAAATGTAATACTTAGTATTTTTCTCACCCAAGCTTAATAAGTGATGGGGCTTGCACATGTCACAAAATGATTCCCAAAACATTTCGCGCTTGTTGACCCTTAATGCTGCAGGGGTTAATGTAACCTGTAGCAAATAGCAGCATATTTCTTAGACTGGCCTCGGCAACTACTTGACGAAACAAAATGTGCATATCTGAAGTAATCAAAAGGGTGCCTCACTGCTTATATATCACACCAATAGTAAACTTCCTTGAACTTCTTGTATGTTTTGTGTAAACGTGAATTTCTTCCGTATATATGACTCAATTCATTAAATACATGGTTAATTTTAGTGTGCCTGCACACAATATGTATAATCCTTATGGAAACAATCATTTACAGTATCATTAAACTGCAGATATATAAATAATCAATCCCATTGCTAGAGCTCTTGTTTGGCTAACATCAATTATTGTCGTTACGTGCTTGAAAGTCTTGCTTTACATATTGATCTGTGTTAAAAGGATTAGCATGTTTGTGATTTTATAATATTATTTCAATCACCTTCCTTGCAAATCCCCTGTGTTTTAAGAGGCATCCTTTATTTACTATTTTGGGGGCCTGGAAAAAATAAAATAAGGCTATAAACACCTCAGTAAAAAGATAGAACTGATCTGTGAGCTTCTAGAAAATAGACTGTCGTGATTATTTTCACAAACCTGTTGGTAGTGACGATTCATTTCAAGTCCGCCGTGTTTGGTCTGCTTTCTGCGCATAGTGAATCTGGATCCAAATCGCCATTCATCTTTCTACTTCTGGCATGACACACATCACTGCATAATGAGCACGAATGGGCGTAGCTAGAGCTTGTGGCGCCCGGGGCCATCCTTCAGATTGCCGCCCCCCCTCCCACCCCCCCCTGGGTTGGTGCTAGGGAAAAAGGACCTCGAGCACCTGAAAGACGTCCGAGAGACACGTAGTATCGCCGCTAATAGTTACAGTGATCATGCAAGTTACATGCACATACATGACATGGTCCAGGGCTAGACAGCCCCCGTCCCCAAAATAGTGCCACCTGGGGCAGACCGCCCCCACCAAGCTACACCGCTGAAGGAAAAGCAGAAGAAAACCCAAAACTTACAACAGTTCTACCTACCCTGTTTGTGACATCAACAGTTAAAAACATTTTAACAAGCTGAAGTAAAATGTGTGGCTGGTAGAGTATCCCTTAAATCTTTAATTAATTCCTTGTCCGATTTGCCTCCGCAATCCTTTAATTATCTATTCTATTACTACTTTTTATTCGAACCATCTCCTACTTGATTTGTTTTCCCTCAACTTTGTAGGTCTCTTGTTTTTTCAATTGAATACCCCTATCTATTTTTTTCAATCATTTTTATTAAAGCTTTTCAACATACTTTACCAATACAATAAGTAAACGGAGAGAGAGTGTGCACATTCAGCAGGAATCGAATCATCATCAGTAAGTAATCAATTATCAAACAGCACACACAAGACTCACTAAGCAAAAATAGAACTACAAAAAGCATCTGAGCGAAATTGATACTGTATTAAAAAACTGTAGGGGACATTAGAACTCATTTATCAAACCATGGACTTTTGAGACTACATGCATGAATAAAATATGTTTTAAAAAAAGACATTAGTACAATCCCCATTTGACCTCTGCAAAGGATTTGAGCAGCCTGCCCGTATAATATAACCAATATCAAAACAAATCTGATCATAAAGTGCTGTACTCGTACATGTGTAAGCAGAAAAATCCATACAGTGCAAAATCCATGCCTGCATTTAGGTTCAAAACCAGGTCATCCTACCCAAGGATCCGGGGCCAGCCAGAGAGCATAAACCCAATCCGACAGAGGCCCCCATATTATTTTTCCATTCTGCCTGGACCTTCTTCCTTTGTGCTCATACAATGCGATTTGTAAATTCAGGATAGACAAAACCAGCCCCCTGCCATTGCTGAAACGTGTGAGGCTGTGGATCGCTGATGCGATGCTCATACGAAAACAGCCATGGCCACATGTATTAAGGAATCACCCCCTCTAGCCATTCCTGCCTCCTGTATCCCGAGGAGCATAGTTTGAGAGGTCGGAACAATATTGGTGTTGCATAGCTGCCAAGGTTTCAAAATGCCCTGTGTGACATTTTCATAATTTAAGTGTAATTATGAGTGACATTTCAATGACTATGAGTGACACTTTCTTGCGATCAAATTTTAGCAATGAATACAAGGGAAACATACAAATATCAGAAATGACACCCATATGAGCAACGCAAAACTCTAAGGAGATCTTGAATATTGCTTCAAAGCACCAAAAATGGAAGGGCACTAACTGGAGACGACTCCATGCAATCCATCTGCACAGACTATCAACACCAACTACATTTACTAATCTGAATGTAATCCAAACTTTATGGGCACAACAATATTTCATAAACTAAACAGATTCAGTTATGGTTCACAGCAGAACTCATTCCAAGAACTTTATTAACCTTTCTTCCACAGTCATATTTTGTTAGCACTTACTCCACAGTCTTGCAGTGGACCAACTCATGGGGTCTGGAGGTTACACAGACTCTCGGAATGCACCTCAATACTAAATATATTTGTAGATAAGTGAACCTTTATAGGATCAGGAGTACCACTGTTAAAAACAGATTTGCATGTAGAGTACGCTACTAACTGGAAGAAAATATCACAGGCCCAAACTGTATCTTGACACCATATGGAATAAAAGTGTGTTTTTTTCCAGTATAGATTCTATCTGTGGGCATATTAAAAGGAACTACACAAACTCTGCAAAACTGGTACATTTGGCAAGAAAAAAGTTTAGGGAGACCACACAATTCAGGTTACTTCGGGAGAAGCATTGTTTAAGTTTTTCGTAATAAAGCGAAACAAACAAGTTAGTGCTTCCAAAAGAGGGGCACGTTCACATAGACAGCACTTCAGCAGTTTGATTCGAACAAAAATGGATTTGTACGTGTGCTCCTTTTATCAGCACAGGAAGTGTTCTTTTTCTAATAGCAATACATTTGTTTTACATTTTGGTGCCTATACTACCACAAACAACATGCACACACCTGACTCAATTACTCAATTGTTTTGTGTGATATGAGCAGCTGCACTGCACTGTACTGTACTGTACTGTACTGTACTCACCAGCCACACAGCATGCCCTGTGATGAATTACTGCCCGGGGTCAGGGATAGGAGGGCCGTGTTAGCAACACACAGGGCATGGATCTTTTTGAAGCCTACCAACCTGGTGACCAGTACGAGGGAGTAGGAGGTCGGACGTCGGGCAAGCTCTTGCTCGAAAAAGGGACAGGACAGGCCCCGGCTCAAGAAGATGACAGCTAGAAGAAAGACGCCGTTTTGACGCCTGCGTGCACAGCAAGGAACAAAACTGCCGCCTCCTGTACCTGCCTCAGGCAAATCAGACCCAGCATGGTCACGGGCAGACAAGGTGTCAGGCAGTCACTTTAAATGCACCACGCTTACTGGAGCAGCAGCAGTACTAGAAGAATACATCACACGCTCTGCTAACATTACTATTTGATTAATTCATTGTGTTACTTTGACTAGTATCTGGTTAACTTACAGCGTTCGTTCTGGCATTAATGTTCTGCCCCCATGCTGAGGAAGCATGACTAACTTTGCACCGGTGACGACCGGCCTTCAGCCTCTCACCGCGCTCACTTGACTGGCTGCCTGCATGCTGCCTTGAGTCGGCCCTCCCGGGCTCCCGGAAATAATTTGCTGGCGGGCGGCGTCATGACCATTTAGTGCATGGCCTCGTCCCACAGTGCGGTATGGGCCCAGCTGAGCAGGTCTTAGTGAGGTGCCAAATTCGAATAGCATTTAATTCGCGCTCTCGGGGAGCAGGACATGACGTCATGCGTCCTCCTGCGGCGCTACGGCCGGGCCAATCTGAGACTGCGTCAACCACTGCACCTGGGCCGGCCTAATTGACATGCAGCTTGTCCAATAACTGTGAGCCCCGCTGCGTGCCCCGTACCAGTTCAAACCGCGGCCGCGCAGCTCTTTCCCCAAATACATTATATTTGGGGACACTCTGACCCCAAATACATTACAAAGGCCGCTGCACGGGCCAGTGCCGCGCGGCGGCCGCCGCCCTCAATATAGTGCCGCCTGGGGCGGTCCGCCCCCCTCGCCCCCCCCCTAGCTACGCGGCTGCGAATGCCGTACTTTAATGTGAACGTTATGGCTAACCAGGGCGGTCACTTCGTGAAAACTGCTCTAATAGAATCTTGATAATTGGGTGTCACTAACAGCGTCGGACCCCCAGCTGCCAAATAATGAAAAAAAATCGATTTTAAACACATCTATTCACAAAGCAACTACAGCAACCTCTGAATGCATCGTGGTAAAGTCCATATAGTGGTGCTGTGGATTCACTTATTTAAACAGCCCTGGCTATTGAAAGGTAATGAAGTCCATCGAAGGTTTATTCGCCAGGCGGATAGTTCCCCATGATGTGCCTGTTGTGTATAGCTAGTGCATTCATACATTGATGTTGGCTGCACTCATTTGTTATTATAATATGACCCAGGGTTGGCTTTAGTACTGGTGGCGCCCTGTGAGACAATGTTTCTTGGCGCCCCCCATCCAATGACCACCTCACCACGGATTCCCTCTCTACCACCACTTGACAATCACCCCAAGTCTCCACAACCATTAGATTGATTTAGTTTTATAGCGCCACTTATACCAGTTTAAGGTGTTAGAACACTTTACATCACACATACATTGCACAGAGACAATCACACGTGTAAATCAGTGTATAGGGAAAGTTACATAAGACAAAGCCCTACAAGGTGTAGGAATCACGTCATCCATACTGGTAGGCAGTATAGTTTAACCCCTTCGATGCTGATGACGAGCTCAGCTTGTCATCAGCCACGGGGGGCATGTGCGGATGACGAGCTGAGCTCGTCATCTAACGCGGCTTTTAGAAAAAAGCAGCGTAGCGTAAAAATAACCGCCGCAGCGATGCGGTTAAGAGTCCTTGGTCTGGAAACGCACAAATGCAGAATTTAAAATGTAACACCATCTTTAATAATAAGAATTTATTTCTACCCAAATTAACCTTTTTGCAATATTAGGATATGGAAAAACTGGGCACAAAAACACGTAGCTGTGAAATATATTCCTTGCAGTTTGCATGCAGCTCACTGCTCTATATTAGGATTTTAACTTTTAAACTGCAAGTAACAAAAGGATCTCTCTGACAAAAGCGATAGCCCATTGATCTATTTATAGTGTATGCACTTTGTGATCTGAATGGGACACGTTCTTTGCAGCAGGCATAATAACCTTCTGCTCTATGGCCATTGCCAGTTCCAATCTGTTGACCCCTCACTCCTTTAAACGGAAGAAACTGGGAGGACTTCGATTTACGTTTCTGGCACCTCAGTTCTGGAACACACTTCCTCCTGAACTACGTCAAATCGATTCATATCCCATGTTTACGAAATCTCTTAAAACTTGGCTATTCTCTCAGGCCTACGATCAATAGCTCACCCACTGCATCTATCCACGCTTTCCCAATTTTAGCGCCAAGAAACCACTGGTGAACGTGCGGTCTAGAAATACGCGTTATCATATCATATCTATGATAAGTCAAAACTTCCACTACCAGACAAAGCTCAGTCTCTCTCCAGGAAAACATTTATCACTGGAGTTATCCTGACATTTTATTTGATGCTTGATAATTGCTGGGACAAGTAACGTGGCATCTGGTGCTTTTAAAACAATAAACATGGTGCCCCGACCCCAAGTCAGCTCCCGATGCGGTGGTACTGATCGCACGGCGTTAGAGCCGGCCCTGATATGATCTGTTGTCCATAAGTTGTCCATAATCATCACAGTATATTGTGTAGTTGTGCTTATTGCTTTACGAATTCTCTGGTGGCGTGACTTTTAATAGGTGTTATCATTCACGATGTGCAATGTCTTCAACATGTACAGGTTTTCATCCATGGTTTTAGTCAATAAAACTAGTCACTAGAATTGTTATTCAAGCTCCCAATCTTCCAGTGATTGCAAAAAGCATTTAATTTCTAATTCATCATTGAGTACAACATGTTGCACTGTATTTAATCCCGATCAGAAATATCTCAGTATGACCAGTATTTCTTTTACAACTTGTTCTCGATAGATATAGTGCTTTTATTATTTCCAGAAATAGCAATTGTCTTTTGCTTGAGATAAATGACCCACTGCTAGAACGTTCATGATGTTGATGGTTCTTTTATGTTCCCTAATCCACACTTTAGCTTTTCTTTTGTTTTGCCTTCATTCTCTTTCCCAAATTGTAATGTTACCTATGCATGCAATACGTTGTATCACATGTCATATATTGCTTCAGCTTGATTTGGTCCCCTGTAGTTAGATGGTATTAGGTAAGACCTTTTATAATATTTGTATCGTATAATATAATTTAAGAATGGAAAACATCAAGCATCACATTTTAGATGTAAAAGAAGGTTGTGTGATTTTGAGATTATGGGCCATATGTATCAACATCCTGATTTGCGATTCTCAAATAGCGATTTTTTAGAAATCGCTATTTGAGAATTGCAAATAGGGATGTATGTAAAAAATCGCAATTCTTTAGCGATTTCTTAATATTCTTTAACTGCGATTAGCAAATTGCGAATAGCAATTAAGGAATACTTTCCCATTCATTTATATGGGCCAGGAGGCCCATAGGAATGAATGGGAAGTTATTCTCAATTTGCGATTCGCAATTTGAGAATCGCAAATTGAGAATATTTTCAAGGGTGCAAGGGTGTCATAAGGACACCCTGATGCATCCCTGAAATTTACATGTGTTCGCATATGGCGACCTGCTGCCACTTTACAGCACTAAAACCTGTTGGAACACAGACACAAACACAACATATAAAAACACACACAAAGTGACACTGATTAATGGTTGCCCAAAGAAATTGTTATTCGATTGCAATGTAATTGTTCAGTGGACATCAAGTTTTATCTGGTGGTTGCCACTCGCTGTCATACCTGTAGCCACCAATGTAGCGGACGTGTATGTATCCACGTTTAGTGGTCCAAATCGCGTTCAGTCAACCTTTAACGGCATACACATACACACTGCCAATACAGGGCCACAAGGTTCCTACTGGTTCACCCGTTATATATGATTTTCATTGCTCTATCATTCACCCACATCACTCTTCAGCCACACCAAACATGGGTGGTCACATCTCAGCGCACCATCTCCTCGTGGCACATAAACATTCTGCCCGCAGTGCTCAATATCTCGACCTTTATGCCCCTGGGTTAGAGCACCATCTCCTCGTGGCGCCTAAACATTCTGCTCCCAGTGCTTAATATCATGACATTAATGCCTCTGGATCAAATACACGGATATTATGCCGTTCCAATCCACTCTTCCCCATCTTCCAAACAATTCTTATTAAATATGACGGTCGCATGCCATACGCTACACGCCTTGTACTTATCTAACAGTTGCCCCCATCTATACCTATTACCGGACCAATTCCTAGCGTGTTCCGTCTTGGGCTCCCCGCTCCGTTGTACATCTAGAGAGGAAATTTAAAATGAACTCGCTTCCGGACGTGCTCTGACGCCAGTACGAAGCATACGTGCGCCCATCACGTGGTGTACATTAATGGCGGCCATCTTGAAATGGGCAAGAACATACATTGTACCTCTCGTGCTCGCCTGATAATCGTGTATACTACATAATACATGATATTGACTCTCTCTTTTGTAAATCTAATGCAAAACCAGTCACAGTACAATTTATAAGAAAACAGACAAGGGAGTATCTTTTTATTCTCCCGCAGGATCCGGCCTTACATCAAATTATGAATACGAATAGACGTCCCATTAATGGCCACACACCCGGACCACCCACATATTTATGTTTCAGTTTTACTAGGACGTTTATTCGAACACAGGGCATATTTTAATTCACAGTGCACAGGTCTCACAGTTATTTACTGGTGCCCAGTCGGGCACCTAGCAACCAGCCATACGGAGAGCCCTCTTTTCAACATCCTACCTCAAAGTCACAGAGGTGGGGGGATGTATGTAGACTTATAATGCCTCCCTGGGAACGAGCTGTTTTTTTTATTTTTTAAAGGGAATCCATAAGGGTTGACACCATCCAATACTCATGGTAATGAGGATATTGTTTTGAATGTGACTATATGTGTTATATTATTTTGTTCCATTCAATCACATCGTTCAATCCAGTCTTACCTGCCCTCTCCTGACATCTCCAGCGTGCCTCTTTGGAAATCAATCTGTTTTCGATGCATAATGGATCACCCCAAACCTTCTCAAGAACCACCCATCTGATGTTCCTGCAATCATGTTTTTGTTCACGATAATGCACTACTAGACGGGTAGTCAATTTACTGGCTTTAATAGCTCTCAGATGTTCCTGGATGTGAATTTTAATCTTTTGTGTAGTTAAACCAATGTAATAAAGCCCACAGGGACAAGTCAGAGATAGATAACATTGGCCGTGTTACAATTGGTGAATTTATTCAAATGCCACGTTTTTCCGTCCACCAATTGCACACAGTTCACTTGCTCCGTTAAATCGCACACTGAGCAACCACCACATGGATGGTGCCCTGCTAGAATATCCAAGGTGTTCTGCACTTGTCTGGGGCGAAAGTGTACCAATCTGTCCCGAAGGTTCTGAGATCTTTTAAAGACAAACCTAGGGGGTGGCATCTAGAAGCAGTTTGTGCTTAAAAGGTGCCAATGTCTCTTGATAATTTGACGAATTTTTGTGGACAGAGGGTCAAACGTGGTGACTACCAGAAGACAATCCCTTTGATCTTTTTTGTTTCTTTCCAATAGTACCGTTCTTGGTGTATTCAATGCCCTCTTCCAGGCATTCTTCACAATCTTTTTAGGATATGCACGTTGACCAAGTTTCTCAGTCAGCTCGTTTGCTTGTTCCACACATTTTTCAGTAGTGCTACAATTCCTCCGGTACTGGAGGAATTGGCCTACTGGTAAATTGTCCCGGAGGGCACGCAGATGGAATGACCTATAGTGAAGTAGAGAGTTTTTGTCCGTCGGTTTTTGGTGAATATTAGTACATAACCATTTTTCCACGGCAAAAATATCTAAGTCTAGATATGTTACTGCGTCCCTGCTGACCTTCCAGGTGAATTTGAGACATTCATCCGGTCCATTCAGCCAGACCATAAAGTTTTGTAATTCAACCTCTGTGCCTGTCCAGATGCATAGCACATCATCTATAAACCTCTTCCAGAGATAGATGTTCTTCTGGAAGGGGTTAGATGAATGATGGATATAATGTGCTTCGAACTTGCCCACATAGATGCAGGCCAGACTGGGGGCAAAAGTAGCCCCCATTGAAGTTCCAGACACCTGGAGGTACAGCTGATCTTTGTATTGGAAAAAATTCCGGGTGAGGGCAATCTCCACACACTGGAGTACAAATGATTGAGGCGCGTCATAAAACCACTCACATACTGACAGGGCTCACGCTGCTGCCACCAGCGTGGCTTCCTGGGGTATGCTTGTGTATAACGATTCGATGTCAAGCATTACCAAAAATTGATGACTGGGATCATATTCAAGAGTTTCTAGGATATTTAAAATATCGGTAGTGTCCTGCAAGTAGGAAGGTTGGTTCACAACGCACTCCCTTAGAACAAGTCAGAGAACTGCAACAGCGGCTCCAACACTGACTGGATCCCCAAACATATTGGGTAACCCGGGGGGTGGGGGTGCAATTGCGCTTTTTGAATCTTCGGCACTATATAAAATGCCAGAATTCTTGGTTTTGTATTGATCAAAAAATCCATTTCCTTCGAGGTGATCCATTTTTTCTCCTTTGCCCCTGTCGCTAGGCCTGTTATAAGGTCCTGTAGGGTTGCGAGCCAATGGTTTGTAATGCTGGCGTGCCCCCAGCAGCCACAGCACTTCAGTCTCGAAGTCCACGGTGTTCATTACGACCACCGCCCGCCTTTGTCGGCTGGTTAGATGGTCAATGAGCTGTTATTTTGTAATGATATAACAGCAAACCACTCGGACTTGCTCATATTACAAAAACTGCGTTTGTACTCAGCTTTCTCCAGTTGATCGATATCCTGGAGAACTTTCTCCTCGAACACCAGTACTTCCGGTCCAACAGAGTTTTTGTAATATGAGCAAGTCCGCGTGAGTGGCAACCACCAGTTAAAATTGGATGTCCACTGAACAATTACATTACAATCGAATAACAATTTCTTTGGGCAACCATTAATCAGTGTCACTTTGTGTGTGTTTTTATATGTTGTGTTTCTGTCTGGGTTCCAACAGGTTTTAGTGCTGTAAAGTGACAGCAGTGTGTGGACTGACCCCTGACAGTAGCTTTCTGTTTTTTTTTTTTTTTTTTAATTTTTGAAAACCTTTATTTGAGGAAATGGATGCATACAAATACGGGTCTACAACCCGGGGGCCGGCCACGGAACAAAACTGGAAAGCACCATCATCAATTAAAGGCACGGAGTGGTTAGATGATATTACCTATCGCTGTAAGTCAATGTTATTAACTAACTGGAACCACTCGACATAGGATCAAAGGAGGTTAATTTTATATATTAAAGAAGAAAGGATCGGTTGTATAGGTAGCAACATGATGTACGTGGCGAGGAATAATCCAACTGGTTCATTGCAGTACAGCCAAAAAGCAATAATCAGAAAGGTCCATAGCGTGCAAAACATAGGTTCGCTTATAGTTCCTCAGTGGTAGTATCCACGCCCGACCACATGTACCCAGAAACAAACTGAACAGCGATTCTGCAGTAATAAAAACCATCAGGGAAACTGATAAGTTGCTATCATTATACATCCCAACCCAAGAAGTAAGAAAACAAGAATACTAAAGAGAAAGGGAAGTAGGGGGACTCCACGTTACTGTACCCGCCCCCCAGTGGTAATAGCGAGCAACAGTACAACTAGCGAACGTGCTTGGGGGCGGATCGAGCAATACAGGAGAAACAGTACTATGGGCACCATACTACCCAAAATACCTATCCCTCCCCTCACAGTAACTCACCCCGCGGGGTTACGCACAGTCGTGGAGATCCAAGAAAAGGACACAAAAGAGCCATAGAAACAAAGAACTACCTAATAGACCCTAAACCACCCATCCCACCCTGCACCCCTGCAGAAGGCTTTGGCCTAGCTTTCTGTTTTTAATGTGAGCAGATACCCAGCAGCGAATAAAGTTTATCACAGTGCTAGTGGTGTCTAGCTCAGTTTTAGCGGGTTAGAACAGTGAGTGTAGGTGCTCTAGCCCAGAAGGTTGATTTGCAGTAGGTTTGAGTGGTTAGTTTCACTGTTAAGTTTTACACATTACTCACACGTTCATTTCCAAAAAATGTTTTGTGGTTAGGAAGGAGCAGATGATGATAAGTGGAACACACTGGCGAGTACCTGTCAGCAGTACCTTGGTGGGTGTTTCCGTGAGGACCCTTCCCACCTTGCACACACTTTTTAGTACACCTTTAGAATTTGAAGGGTGTTTGGAATACGAGGAGACACAGACACAACTATGATTTTAGAAATGAGATAGGCACACCCTGTTAGTAACGCAGAAATGCTGCGTACTATAAATATCCTCACTAATTAGGAGGCAGGTGCTGTTTTGAGAGAGCCTATTACAGATGGGACAGGTTTCCTTGATGATAGTACAGTGGTGTTTCACCCCGCACATTTTTCCTTGAACCCTCAATGGACATAGTGGTATGAGCAATGACACTGCCAGGCACTACAGCATGTCTGCTAAGCTCCATCTCTCATTTTTGAAGCCGATGATACCCAGCTAGCGGTCACGATCAGCGGGGATGCCGATGTGGATGCCCCCGGGTTCCAACAAGGACTGCGGGCGGTCGCCGGCTGGATGACGTCCAACTGTCTCCAGCTGAACGCTAGTAAGACCGAGGTCATGATTTTTGGCAAACAGCCGGAACTTTGGGGAGAGAGATGGTGGCCAGGGGATTTGGGCCTTACACCCATTCCAGTTTCTGAGCTTAAAAATCTTGGGGTCTGGCTGGATCCTTCCCTTGCGTTTGTCTGTCATACCAAACGCACGGCGGCCTGTTGTTTCGGCATCTTACGGGGGCTTCGTCCCGTGCTTAAGTTTTTTGATGCCTCTACTAGGCAACTCGTGATCCAGGCCACTGTCATCTCTAGGCTGGATTACGCGAGCTCCCTATTAGTAGGCCTGAATCAGGCAGAAATTGGTTGCCTACAGCGGATTCAGAATGCTGCAGCAAGAGCGGTGGTAGGGCTACCTAGATCATGTCCCACTTCTAGCACCCTGCACTCGCTGCATTGGCTCCCGGTGGCTCAGCGGATTCAGTTTAAGGTCCTTTGTGTTGCCTATAAAATACTCAAGGGGTCTCCGGCTACGATTCTTTCTAAACTCCTGGTTCATTACATCCCAGCCCGAGCTTTAAGATCCGCTGAATTAGAACTGGCTGTTGTTCCTCGTTTTAAGCGGAGTAGGGCCGGCGGACGCTCCTTTCAAGTCCGCGCGGCGGTGCTTTGGAACTCCCTGCCCCTGGCCATCCGCGCCCTCAGGGATCTGCTTTCCTTTCGCCGGGCGGTGAAAACCTTCTTATTCCCCTAGTTTTAAATTCTCTGTTTTATTGTTTCGTTGTGTTGTGCTGCTGCCTTGTCGGGCGCCAGGACGCTCCTTCGCTGGAGCATCTGTGCGCCTAATAAAAACGCATAACATAACATAACATAACTATCATAGGGACAGGCAGGTTGGCGGGTATACGTCATCTGCTCATGATGACATACGTCACAGAAGGAGATCACACAAATTACAGTTTACCATACAGTCCCTAGTCTTGTTCTCTGTTAATGTGTACGTCATCCAATGAATCTCGTCCTAAACTCAGCCCCCTATTGGCTAGCCGGAGAGATTTCAAGTTGAAGCATATACACCTAACTATGGGCAAACCATTTTCACATGAAATGACTACATAATGGTACATGCTTTGCGCCTTTACCGCAGGTGTGTTTTTGCTGTGACCACAATGCATGTGAATGGCACACACAACTGACTTCTGTTTGGAGCACTTGGGTACCAAGAATGAGTTCTGTTTCCATGTATGTCTCTTGAATTTCTATTTAAACGACACATGTCAACAATGGATATAGCCACATTGATTGAGGAACATTGGTTGTACTCCATTTTTATATACACTTTTTGCACTTTCATTCCCTTATATTGCAGAGTGACTATAAAATGGTCCTGATTAATGCCCGACACTGCATTAAAGGGGCTTCAGATAGGGAAAAACATGTTGATCCCTCTACCTTAATTGGGTTGAAATATCACTCCTCTTTTTCAGTTTTCTTCTATCCATCAGGAACATGAATACAACATTTAATGAGTCCACCAGGAAGTAGTTTTAGCTTAGGCAGGGCTTCAAATGGGATGGGCCCGGCCGGTGCTCAGCACAGGCAGTTCTAAAAAACAGGTGCTGCAACGGGTCCCTATCGGGCTCTTCATTTTTCTCCTCATACTCAGGTTGAAAAAAAATAATCTCAACTCTGCAGCAGTGTCACCCTTCACTGCCTTTGTAACTTCAAAGAGACTCGTTATAGTTGTTTTAGTCTCATCATTTCAGAACTGAAGTATTTTTAATATGCTGTACAACAAAGCAATTTTTCTTGCTTATTTATCTTATGCAACCTGCACAATTTATGAATGGAGATATGCAGAGCAATTTTTTTTTTTGGTGTTCTGCCAGACAAAGCTAGTGAATTGAGTGTATTTTGGCTTCTTGGAAATAAAACAGTCTGATGGGCTGTTTGTGCAGTCTTTTGGGATACTATTGAGAAGCGCTTCTTGTAAATATGACTTACAACTAGTATTTACAAATGGTTTGGTTTGAATACAGTCTGTGGGCTGTCCTTTGTTTCAGTCCTATGTGTTGATCTGTGGGTTAAATGTGTGTTTAAATGTCTAAGTGGTTTTTCCCATTAGTGTAACTTCTGTAAGTAAATAGCGATGGCGCTATTTATGAAATGAATGGCTAAAGCGCGCTGTATTGTGTGTCCTGAGTGTTTGACCCCTTTCTGTTTATGTCTGAAATGAGCTCAATATGTGTTTGTGGTCTTTCTTGTTGTCTTCAGTCTGTTATGCAAAATGTTAGTTAATTAATATTAAGTAGAAATTTAACAAAAATCCAGCAATTTACCATGTGATATGATAAAATAGCTATATGTTGCTATTTAATTTATAGACTAAGTAAAAACGCATATGTACAAACTGTTAAATGCTTAAAAAAAGATACAGTTAAAATTCACATTCACTAGGAATATAAAAGGCCTCAAAAACAAATTCTGTGTTTTTGTAGAAAAACGAACTTGGAGCATTTTTTTACTTACATACATTGTATTACATGTAAACAGGCAAACAATTCAGCTAAAGTGAATTTTTGCTAAATTCAAATGCATATTATTGCACACGCATTTTAAAACTTTAAATGTCTGTTTTAAGTAAGACTGCCACTGTGCTCAGGTTTCAACACTGTGAAGAGCTCTTACTGCCGTTAAGGAAGCAGATGTTGTTTTTTTGTAGGGCCACGAATAACATAGGAATGTTTATTTAGCCGGGACTTCGCCTTTAGTTAATTACGGTTGGAACTTTGCATTTCAGAATAGTGTTTTAAAAGGTTACAAAATAAGGTTCATTATTTTGTATCACAAGAAGACATTTCAATTGCGGTTTTCCTCTCTTTAAGCATTTTTTGTAAGCATATTCTTGGTTCTGTTGCTAAATAATAATTGTCTTTTTAAAAACGAAGTGGCGCAAACATTTGTCATGTTTCGAATTAGGCTTCTGTGCTTAGGCTCATAAATGAATGCGTCTAAAAATGATAGGCAAGGGATGCAGCTTGCTTTTATATGTGGAATTATCAAAAATGATTGAGTTTATTGAAAATAATTATTAATTATGAAAAATAAGTATTAAAAATAAGTGCTTCTAAATTCGTTTTTTAAATATTTATAAAGCTTAATACTCATATTATGACCTCCTAGCATTAAAATTTAATTTAAGTTGCGTTTTACTGCATAATGAGGACATTTGTATGTGGAATTTCACTTGGCGCAGGCGTAAAAACTCATTTTTCTAAGGAATTACATGAGCTATGTCTAATGTCCAATCTCTGCAATCTGTAAAGAACATTCTGAGGATGATTAATATGTAGCACAATTATAGGATATTTATTTTTAAGTGCCCCAGGTGGCAAAGTTGAAATTGGGTGAGGGCACTATTTAGGCAGCATTTTTTTCATTCAGAGTAGCTTTTAAAGTGCCTTAGGCTTCATTAAATGCATACATTTAGGTATAATACAAATTTGCAGGTTGTTCTCATTTGGGGTTGCTTTTAATGGCTCAGTGAGCCAATGTGCCCAGTGCAAAGGTTTGAGTTTAATATCAGGGTTGAAGGTTTTAACTCTAGCTGGGCCTACTGAGACGTTCATCCATTTGAGGCTGATGAAATGAGTACCATTGCATAGGGTGGTAACAAGCATTTGTTCTAAAGCTGGTATGTTGTGTTGTTGTGTTCTGTGAATTATTCACAGTAGATGTTTTTGAGTCTGGGAATAGGAGTGGATTGTGGCCCCTAAAGGGAGCAATATATATGGTATGTGGTTTTGGATAGGGTTGGTTATTGCAAGTTAGAAAGAGTTAGGAAGGTTTTTTGTCTTTGACAGCTTCAGGGTGAAGAGAGAGAGGGCTGAGGAGAGTCAGATTTTGACCTTGAGGTCAGTAAGGTGGGGGTTAGCAGGATGTTGAAACAAGATGAGTTTTTGTATGACTCCTTTGAAGAAAAAATGTTCATGTGTTTTTTACGTTTTTGCATTTTGTTCTATGAATTGTTCCTGCTGGTCCTGTGTGTCAGAAGTGACACAGTAAGTTGTATTTGACAGCTGATCACCACTAACTGGTGACCAGTTGTCAAAAGGAGGGTGAGGAAAGTAAAAGAAAGTGTACTTTTAATTTTAAGCCTGACAAATTAAGCAGGCCCGAATATTGGGTTTTGGACTGCATGAAGTGCGTGCGTCACCGCTCATTTACATGTGCTATTGTAATTTGTCTATACTTTTTGTGCTTGGTATACAGCACGTATATCTGATGGCTTGACATGTGTGTTTTCATGCTGTGAACAAGACAGACAACACTTCATCAGTGTATGTCAAATTTGGCTATATAATATTGAAGAAAAATAAAAGAGATATACAGGATCAAATTGTGTCACCTGCAGTTAGTCATGTTACTGCCCTTTCCCTTAAGGAACAGGCAGCCCTAGATTTATGTTTCATTGATTGGACATAAGGATGAAATTATAGATTTTGGGCTCTTGCTAAAGGTGACCTAAACTCTTCATTTTTTCCCTTGAAGAAGGAACTGGACCATTAACTTAGATTACCGTATATGGTGTAGGGGCCAGCGGTAGAGTTAAAATTTGTGTACTATTGTGACTTTTGTGTATCACCCATACTCTTGGTATTATGTCACAAACTTGACTATCACCCGAGTAATATTTTTGTTCTTCCTATAGATTTTTCTTTTGCCGCTTCTCCCCTTGACTGATGTTGCATTGTGCCTAGTCATTGGGGATTTTAGCTGTGTCCTACTCCCATTTCCCTTTTCCGTATTCCTTTCACCAGTCAGCCCATTTATAATAATTGGTGTATTGTCCAGGTTCACACTTTCAGATTGCAGTGATGTACTAGGGATCCCCATATTATGTATAATTCCCTTTTGTATGACCAGATGGTTTTTTCAAGAATTTTACTTCATGCCCACTTAGATTTATTTTTTATTTATAGTCTGACTGTCAGGGTAGTGATGGAATGCACAGTTATTAAAAGGGAAGTATCTATATGTCCCTGATAATCTGTAATATGTGATTTCTCTTTTGAGGTGATCTAGATAAGGAATTTAGGAACACCTAGACGTAATCATTGAGAGAAAAATGTTTACCCCATTAGACAATGCCACTGTGTGAGGACATCCAGTTAGATAGAATTCCCATGGTGTATGGCCACTCCCTCGCAGATTGCAGGCCACCTGCTTGCAGTCCCCTTGTTAAATACAATAATAATAATAAAATAATAATAAAGGGGCTTGCAAAGCGCCTGGTGACGCCTCCCGGCGTATCCCCGCGCTGTGGAGAAGGGTCAGAGAGCAGAAGAGGGAGAGGACCTAAAGGGCAAAGAGGTAGGTTTTCAACAGTTTACTGAAAGTGGCTTCATTGCTAGCTAGCCTAATGTGGTGGGGAGGGAATTCCATTTGCAGGCAGCCAGCGCACGGAAAGAGCGCCCACCCATTCTAGTTTTTTTTGTACGGGGGATTTTGAGAAGGCCTGTTCCCATCGAGCGAAGAGATCTGTTCAGCTCTTAAGGAACGGGTAGATCCGACAAGTAGGAAGGTGCTTTCTGATTGATGATTCTATGGCACATGAGGAGTGCTTTAAATAGAATTCTGTTCTTTATGGGCAGCCAGTGTAGGGTAGCCAGGGTAGGTTTAGAAGCAACTCTTCTGGGTAGTCTCAGCACTAGCCGTGCTGCAGAGTTTTGGAGCACCTGTAGCCTCCTGACATTCTTTTCCGAGGTTCCCAGAAGAAGCACGTTGCCATAATCCATACGGGAAGATACTAGGGCCTGAGTCATGGTGCCCCTGGCCTCCAGAGGGAGGAGGTCCAGGGTTCGGTTGAGAGTTTTCTTGACTCCAAAGCACTTCCCTACGATTTTATTTACATGGCTGTCAAATGAGAGTTTAGTGTCCACCCAGACACCAAGGTTCTTTGCTTCCCTGCCAGGGGTGGGTAACGGTCCCAGACAGGGTGGCCACCAGTCTTTGGTCCAACTGGTGCCCTTTCCTCCTATTATTAACACCTCAGTTTTAGAGCCGTTAAGTTTGAGGCAGTGTTGGGTCATCCAGTCCGCAAGATCGCTCATACAGGTCTTAAAATTTTCAGCAGCCAAGGAGGGATCTTGGGACAGGGAGATCAGCAGTTGCGTATCGTCGGCGTAAGAGACTAGCTCTACGCCGTACGATTGGACCACCCCTGCCAGCGGGGCCATATATAAATTGAACAGGGTGGGACTCAGGGCAGAGCCCTGAGGCACCCCCTGTTCGAGAGCTATACTGTCAGAGAGAAAATTGCCTCTCTGAACCTGAAAGCACCGGTTGGTCAGAAAGGCTTTAAGCCAACCCAATGCCTCCCTGGTGACCCCAGCTTTGTTTAGACACTGTAGCAAGATGGAATGTGCTACAGTGTCAAACGCGGCACTAAGGTCAAGCATAATGAGTGCCATGGTCTTACCCTCATCTGCTCCATCCCGTAAGGTTTCGGTCGCTCTCAAGAGCGCAGTCTCTGTAGAGTAGCCCGACCTGAAGCCAGACTGAGAACTGTGTAGGGCATTTTGAGATTCGAGGTGAGCCATGAGTTGGGTGTTGGCTAATTTCTCAGCAACTTTCGCAAGATATGGTAGTAGAGATATCGGTCATAAATTCTCTAGGGTGTCCTGGCTCACATTGGGTTTTTTCTTTATGGGAAGGACGATTGCCTTCTTCCAGTCTACTGGCAGACAGGCTGTAGAAAAGGAAATTTGGAGCACGTGTCTGAAGAATGGCTCCAAGACAGCTAGACTGGCTACTAATACCTTGGGAGGGGCAGGATCCCGAGGGGAGCCAGATTTGATGCTTCGACAGGTTTTTAATAGGATTTCCAACGGAGGGACCGAAAACTTGCGTAAGCATGACTCTGTGGGAGCGGCAACATCCCTCTCAACAAAGTCCTGGCCAGATTTAATGTTAGCAGAGAAGTTGGCATAGATTTTTTTTTTTTTATTAAACCTTTATTTGTTGCGGTCAACAGAGATACAGGACAGTCACAGCATCAACAATCAAATAGAGCATAATACTTGTGGTACATCATTTGAAAAGCGTACATTCCCGTGGGCTGGCCTATCACATCATGCCTTAACAGCAAAACAACACCCAGCAGTCGGCAGGGTGAAGACATCAGTATCAGGGCTCTGTGCACAATGCATTGAGGGTTGCAAGTAGTAGGAAAGTCCCAATACCCTCGCAGTTACAAGCAGTGCGTATTATAGAGGACGAGCGTCACACTGCCCGTGGAGTGCGGCTGACTCAATCCATACCAGGCGTCCATCAGTATCCCTATTAATACTAGTGTATCATGCGTGCGGTATCAAGGGTGGGCTCTCACCTCATCCGAATGTGCATACAGAATGTGGGTACTCTGAGTGATGACTGTCATGAGGCGGTGCCCGGTGTCCAACCATTCATGGGCCATCCCTACATGTGCCTAGTCACGGAACCCAATGTGTATGTATAACCCCAACTTGACTACAGTTTTAGGATATCGGGGGGCCTGCATCGTGTGTCCAGTATATAGCAGTACCCGACTTGCAGGTGTCCTATAGCCCTTAACCCCATTCCGGCGCTGAGCATCCCGCCCCTTCTCGAGCAGGGAGACTCTGTTCCCACCAGTTAGGCGTGTTGCAGTTGTATACGAGCACTAGGCAACATCCATTCGTTCAGGGTCCAGCCAGCTGACCCTCATCCCCAGAGGTATCACTGTGAGTCGCTTGGGACATCCAGTAGAGCTGCAACGGGGACCAGATATCTTTGGGTCCGCAACGAACGGGCATCAGGTCTGCATAGATGCCATGTTGGTCTTGGCAGTATGTGAGATCATCCAGCCATTCTTTAAACTTTGGTGCCCTGCCTCTCCCCCATCTGCAAGCTACTCTCCTTTTAGCGAGGAGCAACGCAATATCTACAAATCGTCGGTGCGATTTGGGTATGTCTTTGGTATACCCCAACAGCATCAACACCGGGTCTAGTGGAAGAGGGCCTGCAATCATGATTTGGATCGCAGCATGTGCCTGCGTCCAATATTCCTGTATCGCTCTACACTCCCAGGCCAAATGAAGGAAGCCCGCACCTTCCGAGCGCACCGGGCGCACCTGTCATCGTCTGAGAGGTGAAATCGCAGCTTCCTGACTGGCGTGTAATAATATCTCTGAATAAACTTGTAGTGAATGATTTTCAATCAACCGCTGGGCGAGATGTTAGCCGTGACCGAGCAGCAATACGTCCATTGCTCGTCAGTGAGTTCAGCATCTAGGTCAGAGCTCCAGTCGTCTCGCGCTTTGGACCCAACAGGTGGACGCTGCGCTCGGATGTTAGTATACAGTTTTGACACCATATGTCTCCCATCTGACACCAATAGCACATGCAAGGGCAATACTGTCCCTGGTTCATCTGGGAAGCTGGGGAGTATGTCAGGCATACCCTGACGAAGTCTAATATAGTAAAACACCTCCATCGGTGTCGGGGGACCAGTCCGAAATATCTGATCTTTGGTACGAAATATCCCGTCCTGGAATAAATCACCCCATGTACTTATGTGGATGCGCTTACACATGGACCGGAATCCATTTTCTAGTAACAGTGACAGCCTCGGGTGGTACGTGAGGGGCATTGCAGGTGAATAAAGCATGGGAACGTCAAGCGTTTTAGTCACTCTCCTCCAGGCGTCGATTGTACATGTAACTGTGGTGGCAGGCGTCTCAATATCACTAATCACTCCCATGAGCATGCCGTTGAGCGGAAGCGGATGCGCAATCCATTCTTCAGCTGAAATCTGTGGCATAAAGGGAGCGGGACTAACCCAGTGGTAGGCGTATTGCGCCTGGGCACTAAGATAGTACACTTCAAGATCCGGCACATCAAATCCGCCTTTGTCGTATGGTTGTGTCAGGACAGCCCAGCTAAGTTGCAGTTGTTTACCTCCTCAAAATAGGCGAAGAAGCTCAGTTCGCAGTCTCTTAAAGAAATAGGAGCCCGGGTAGTAGGAGATATTCTGAAAAAGGTACAGGAAACGCGGGAGGATGATCATCTTGATCAGGGAGGCTCTGCCTGCCATCGAAAGCGGCAGGGCCATCCAGCGAGTCACATTGTCTGTCAATTGTGAGATAGCCACTCCGTAATTCAGCCGGATAGTGTCCTCTTTATTGAGCGATATCTCAATGCTCAGGTATCTGAGTTCCGAACTGCACCATTCTAGGGGGTAGTCCAATGGGAATTGGTCAACCGAGGCCGTGAGGGGGAAGAATTGCGATTTCTTCCAATTAATGTGCACTCCGGAAATGCCGCCAAAAACAATAAATTCCCTCAGGAGTGGGTTAAGGTTTTGCTGTGGGTGCCGCACGTACAGTGTAACGTTATCCGCGTATAAGGAAATCCCTATCTGCCGTCGGTTGCAGTTAAAGGCGCTAGCCTTATGTAGTTGCCGGATCCTGCATGCCAATGGCTCAATTGCCAAGGCGAAAAGCAGGGGCGACAGGGGGCAGCCTTGCCTGGTCCCTCTTGTGATCGGCATTTGTGTAGAAAGCACACCATTTATGATGACTCTGGCGACTGGGGCAGTGTAGAGAAGTTTCACCCATGAGATGAAAATCTGAGGAAACCCCATTCTAATCAAAATAGCCATAAGGTAGCCCCATTCCACAGAATCGAACGCTTTGGTGGCGTCCAGAAACACAGCGGCAACAGGCAGCTCAGGCGCAATGGTGGGTATAAGGGAGAACAGCGTACGAAGGTTATGCGACGTAGCTCGCCCTGGCACAAAGCCAGACTGATCTGGTAGCACCAGGGTAGTCATGAGTAGGGACAGCCTAGTCGTCAACACTTTAGCAAGTATTTTTGCATCACAATTCAGCAGCGAAAGGGGTCTATAGGAGTCGGTATCTAATGGGTTTTTCCCTGGCTTCAGAAGTGAGGTAATCGCCACCTCCCTCATTGAGCCTGGTAGTATCCCTACCTCCAGCGACTCTTCAAAGACTTCCTTCAGCACCGGTGCCATGATGTCAATGTAGCACTTGTAAAATTCAGCTGGAAGGCCATCCAGCCCTGCAGCTTTGCCGTTACTGATGGACATGATAGCTTCCCTAATCTCATCTAGTTCGAAAGGACACCCAAGGAAGGCCCTGTCACTGTCGCCCAGCCAACATAGCGCTATGTCGTCGAGGAAGTTCCCGAACTCCACTTCGCCCTCCTGCTGCGTGGAATATAACTGTTTGTAGTGCTGCAGGAAGGTGTCCTGTATCCTTTTTGTGTCCTGATAGGTCCCACCCTCACCATTAGTGATTTCCAATATATGGGTAGCATAGCGCTGGTGTCTCGTGAGCGCCGCGAGTACCTTTCCCGGTCGGTCCCCCTCGCAGTATCGCCTAGCCGTCCAGTACTTGCCTCGGAACTTCACCTCCCTGGCAGCTTCCTCCTCAAAGGACGAGAGCTTGGACCTGAATTCCTGCGCCAGGTCAGGGCGAGGGTTTCTGACCATCTCCGCCTCTAGGGCTTTAAGTTCCAATTCAAGTTTAGTCAACGTGCGCACTATGTCCCTCAGTATACCGCAGCTCTTAGCAATCGTGATACCTCTAATAGCACCTTAAAGGCTTCCCAAATCATCTCCACACTATCGACTGACCCCTTATTTCTAGGGACGAAAGCCTCTATCTCCTCACCAAGTTCATGCTTAAAGACAGGGTCAAGCAGGGAAGAGGGGAAGAGCCGCCACGGTGGACGCAACCTGGCAAGTCCAGGCATCTCAAGTACAGCCAAGACAGGGCAGTGGTCAGAGTAGGTCCGAGGCAGATGTTTTACCTTAACGACACCACCAGCCAGGCCCCGCGAGATAAAGCAGTAGTCAAGCCTCGCCCATGTGCGTGCGTGTGCCGTGAAATGCGTGCCTTCTCTAGTCACAGGGTGCGTGTACCTCCAGCTATCTATTAGCCCTGCCTCAGTCAGTATACCCTGCAGGGTGTCTCGAGCTTTTGTGTTGTATTGTCCACTCCCATCAGACCTATCTGCCCCAGGAATCAGCGACAGGTTGAAGTCCCCCCCCAGATAACGTGTGTGGCTTCGATCTCCAATACATGACCCCACAATGCCAGGAAGAAACCAGGTGTGTCAATATTGGGCGCATAACAATTCACAATTATGATCACATCCGTGCCCAGCCTGCCCCACAGAATCACATACCTCCCCTCAGTGTCCACCCTCGCTCCCAACTTTTGGAACGGCAGTGCTTTGTTGATCAAGATGACCGTACCTCTCGAGTACGTGGAATAAGAGGAAAACTCTCTCACAAGTGCCCATCTACATGCAAATTTAGGGTAGCTCCGCGGTTTCAAATGAGTTTCCTGAAGCAACGCTATCTTCACATGATGCCTATCTAAATACGTAAGTAAATTTCTACATTTCCTGGGGTCATTAAGGCCTCGTACATTCCAGGACAATATTGAGATGTTATTCAATGCGTCATCACCCATGCCCACCACTGTACTCCTGATAAAAAATCATGGCCAATCCGCCAGCCCCCACTCGTATCGTACCAAGTTCAAATCTCTCCGCTGTCCGGGACATTTGCATCTCCCATTCTGTAACGCTTTCAGTCACACTAGCTCCAACGTCTGCATTCACGCCATGGATATCTCCCGCAAAACTGCCTCTAGGCACAACAACCCGTACCCCAACAGTCATACTCCCCCCCTCCCCCCACATGCCGCAACCCAACTCCCTCGCTCCCTTTCCTCCCCCCTCCCACTGAAGCAACCCAATCTTGCCAGTACCATATCCCCTCCCCCCTCCCCGAACCCCGTACTCAAGAACCATAGAAGAACTGTGTGGGGAATCCCCTTCTGGGGGCATCAGAGGTACGCACCAATACACCCCGATAATCTCCTCCCGCCCCGCATATGCCATACGGGAACAGTCAGAGATGGGGGGGTGGTGCCTGGTATACATTACCCCTGCAGATTAGAACCTGTCCACCATACCAACGTCTCTCACGGCTTCCTCCCCAGGTGGAGAAGATGCCAGTCAATTCAAGTGAGACCGTCCACTTATCAGCTGCAGCTTACACCCCCTCCAAGGTTGCCATCAGCCTGCTCACTTCAATAACAATCCCATTCTCGGATCATAGTTTATGACCTGTGTGCCCAGCCACATCTTGTCCACGTAGCAATGAGTCTACAACCCGGTTCCATAACCAGGTTAGTACATCTGGGGCTTGGACAGGCCCAAGGATTCGAACCGAGCATCAGATCAACAACATGAGGTCAACCAGTCTATATCAAAGAGGCAATGTCAGTCTTCAGCACGCTCCAAAGGTTCTCCGTCTGCATCGCCATTCTCCTCGTTTCGCCTGTTTCTTCTAGTAGCGCGGAGTTTTTTGATATAGTCCTCCACCTGCTGCGGAGTTGTGAAAAAATATTGTTTGCCCTGATGGGTCACTCTGAGTCGTGCCGGGTATAGGAGTGCATAGTCCACCTGCATGTCTCTAAGCTTTTTCTTTACTTCTAAGAGCTTCTTCCGCTGCTCCTGCACCATAGGCGTGAAGTCCGGGTACACTGAAAAGTGCACACCATCACACGTCAGGTTTTGGTTTGTCCGCGCCGCCCGAAGTGCCGTGTCGCGTCGCGGTAGTTAAGCAACCGGGCGATAATAGGCCGCGGCGGTGCCCCTGGCTTGGGCTTTGGACCTAGGGAACGGTGCGCTCTTTCGACAATAAATTGACTAGAGAAGGCTTCTTTGCCCACTGCAGTGATGAGGATTTTTTCAACATATTCTTCCATACGTCCAGTGTTGGTGGATTCCGGCACACCTATGACGCGGATGTTATTGCGCCTAGTCCTCGCCTCCAACTCCTCTTTCTTCGCCGCTATGACACGCAGAATGTTGTCCATTCTGGATAGGCGCGTATCGTGGGATGTCGATGTGTCCTCCGAAGCCGAGATGCGTCGCTCTACTTCCGTCAGGCGTTCCTCATGGACCTCCAGTTTTTGTGCGACCCCATCCATCCTTGAGGACAGGCGGTCCACCTTGTCCACTATCGTGGCGAAGCCCTGCCTCATCTCCTCCATCATTACTTGCATCTCAGGGGTCATGGACGTGGAGGGGGGCTCATTGCCCAATGATCCGTGGGCACCGCCAGCGCCTGCCGTGTTTCGCAGCTGTTTCTTAGTGGCCGCGGGCTCAAAAGAGAGCTTAGGCTGTCTATTGTCATTCTTTCCCATTGTGCGCCGCTTGTAGGGGCTTGAGGTGCTCGGTGAGAGACGATTGGAGCGGTCCTCACTGCCCGGTGACAATCCTTTTTGCATTCGTACTCCCCAGTACAGTGTTTGCGCCAGTGGCAGCGCCTTCTGTGCGAGGAGCGGGCCAGCAGTGCGCAAGTGGTCCCTGCACTTCGGTGTGTCTCCAGCCCCAGTGACCAAAGCTGGCCGCAACTGTTCATGAGGGGGTCAGAGGTCCCATTCAGCTTTGTTGTGCGTGTGGCGGGTAGTGGTGTGCTAAGGATGATCAGCCAAGGTCCGTCCTGCAGTCCCCTCCGCCTTATAGGGAAACCACCAGTACGTGCAGGAGAGGCGCGGGGGGGGGGAAACCCACCGTGCTGCCGGCGGGTAGCAACCCGTGAGGGGTCCGATCTCAGACAGTGACCCACAGGAGGCTCCTGACGCTCCTCGACCCCCAGCCACCAGGAGCGGCGAGCCTGCGGAGGGCACACGGGCACTTTCGGTAATCTGCGGTCCAAGGCCGGGGCCCGGCTCCACCACCTCCCGGTTCAGGCGGCAGTCCCCGTCTTCGCCCGCCCTCCCAGCGGGACTCAGGTCCGCCGCTTAGCGCCCCTGCGCTTTGTAGTGGCCAGAAAGAGGGGGAGACTCACCGCCACTGTAGTCCGCCGAGCCCCGGCAGGTCCCGCACATCCCAGGCAGGTTGCTCCGCTTCTGAGGCCTGCCTCCCTCGTGGCGAGCCCCGGCCTCGCGTGGTCCCGTGCCCAGGCTTCTGCGCCGCCCCTCCGCAGCGGTGTGTCCCGGTCAGCCTTCACACTCGACGAAGTCCAGCATCGAACATCGGATCGCCCCCAAACTTGGACAGGATCGGCAGGACATATAGGCTCACACTCGCTGAAAGTTTCAGGTGGATACCTGCAGGATAAGAGGATAAAAGTAGGATATTTCTGACCAGGCAGCCAGAGCCTCACTAAAGTGCGGCCATTAGCTCGTGCGCCCTCTAGCGCCCCAAGAAGTTGGCATAGATATCAGTGATCTTGCCTGAGAAATATTTAGCGATTTTGTTGCAGGTTTCCACCGAATCAGTGTGGGAAGAGTTATTGGAGGTAATTACAGAGATCTCTTTAAAGATCTTAAATAGCTCTTTCGAGGAGCACTCTGCTTCCATGATGCGAGAGTTATAATGGGATGCTTTGGAGACTCGAATCATTTTGTAATAGTCTTTTTGAGCTTTTTTGTAGAGGGTTTTAATTTTAGGGCAGAAATTAGTGCGCCATGTCCGCTCAAGTTTTTTACAAGCAGATTTGGCTAGGCGTAGTTCCTGGGTAAACCACGGGTTGGTTTTCCTGGCCTTTTTAGCGTTGGTAAGTGTACGAATCGGGGCAGTGCTGTCTAGAGCGGTTAAAATGCCTTTTTGTAGCTGATTATTGGCTGTCTCGCAGTCAGACCCTCCTGGAGGTCCAGCATTATCAAGTAGTTTTATGAAAGTGTCAAGGCAGAAGTTTTTCCATTTTCTACATTGATAGCGTTGAGCGCTAACAGTATTGAGTTCGTTGTCATCAATCTGTATTTGCATGGGAATTACGAAATGATCAGACCAGGGTACCGGTAGTGGAGACAGAGGGTGTACTCCAGTCCAGTTTCCAAATATGGGGTCCAGCAGATGTCCTAGTTGGTGAGATGGATCTTTGTTTTTAAGTTCAAGCTGTAAGGAGAACAGTTCAGACTTTATGTCCGAGGCCTCATTGTCAAGGGGGTCATCAAAGTGGACATTCATATCTCCCAGTATAAGTAGTCTGGTTTTTCTTAGAGCTAAATGTGTCGTAGCCTCCATAAGGCTGGATGTAAAATCGTGAAGTCTCCCTGGGGGTCTATACACAAGGATACCCGAGAGGGAGTACTTCGGCCCTATTCTGATGGTGAAGGAACCGGCTTCACTATGATCTAGCGAGAGAGGAGATAGGGAGCATTCTAAGGGTGCTTTGGTTGCAATGGCAATACCCCCACCTCCACCATCCTTCCTATCGAGTCTGGAGAGGGAGTAACCAGGTGGCATGGCCTCTATAATATCGGGGTCAGAGTGTTCACCTAACCAAGTTTCAGTAAGAAACAAGATGTTGAGATCCTCATCCTCAAGTAGATGATATATCTGAGTGCAATGTTTCCTAAGGGATCTGCAATTCAGCAGAGCCGCTTTTAACAGGTCTTTCGTGTTGGAAGGAATGACGTTGTTTTCAGGAGTAAAGGAACATGTAGTGCAGCTATGTATCGATAATGCCTCCATAGAGTGTTTACATGGAAGGGTAGTGATAGGACATAGATCCAGCAGTTCTTGTCTGTCATACCTTAAATCGTGGGACCTAGAAGTGCCAGGGGTTGTGGCCCCGCGCCCCGTCCGGCCGCGGACGGGCGCAGATGGGCTTGACTTTGGCTCGACTTCGGCGCGCTTCCGGCGCGCCCGCTGCACGCGTCCGCTGCGCGGTCGCTGACCAAGACACATTTATAGGGGGAGGTAGGGGCTGCTAGAGCGCTGACCTGTCAGCCCTGAGCCCGGAAGTGCTAGGCTCCTCCTCACCCTCCGCTTCAAACGCCCATGAATGAACGCGGCGGACCGGGGTGGGAGTGGGCGGAAAGCGTGGTCCCCCAAGCTCTGAAATCAGCCTGGAGGTGAGGTGCAGTTACAAATTAGAATATAGTGACACACAAAATAAACGTTTTTTAAAATTACCCTTAGCTCGCTAAATTAAAAACAGTACGCTATTACAGCAGCGCAAGCAGTGTGACAAGCAGCGTAACCGCCTGGGTTAGAAGCGCTAAGTAGATAGAGCCCGCCTCTGCCACCGGCAAGACTCTTCTCCACAGCGCGAGTGTGTTTTCCTGACCTTTAAATAGTAAACACTCACAGCGTCGCTAGAGCGCTGACCTGTCAGCCCTGAGCCCGGAAGTGCTAGGCTCCTCCTCACCCTCCGCTTCAAACGCCCATGAATGGACGAGGCGGACCGGGGCGGGAGTGGGCGGAAAGCGTGGTCCCCCAAGCTCTGAAATCAGCCTGGAGGTGAGGTGCAGTTACAAATTAGAATATAGTGACACACAAAATAAACGTTTTTTAAAATTAGCCTTAGCTCGCTAAATTAAAAACAGTACGCTATTACAGCAGCGCAAGCAGTGTGACAAGCAGTGTAACCGCCTGGGTTAGAAGCGCTAAGTAGATAGAGGCCGCCTCTGCCACCGGCAAGACTCTTCTCCACCATGAACTGTTTTTGTACTAAATTGAAGGAAACTAACAACTGTGTCACATTTCCTACATCACTAGGTTCTGCGGGATCTTCCAGAGTCAAAGGGAGAATGATACCCTGCAGAACGGTGATAAAGATAAGTCCTAATTCTCATCAGTGTCAGCTACAGATGAGGGCTACATACCTTGGCCCTACAGTCCCAACACCCAGAAAGTGCTTCATCAACTGCATCTCCAGAGCATTGTGCTTGCTTCATCAGAAGGCGTTGAACAACAGAGAAGAAGGAGGATCTGGTGTTGCCACAGAACCAGAGTTTCAGTGCAAAAGAGCAAAAGCTACCTGTCATGTGCTGGTAACCTCTGACAGTGTGCAGTCCCTTGAGCCCCTTGGCCTGAGTTTTGGCCACACACTCCCCCTTTTTCCTTTGCTCCAATGGAAGGGCAGTGCACCAGAGGATCCAAGATTGGCAAAAGGCACTACATTATGGTGCCCATGAAAGAGCAGCCTGAGCGTCCTCTGACACTGAATAATGAGTGTTGGAGCCTGAGAATGGTCCCGGGTCTGCATGAGATGATCTGTGCCCATGACCATTGAAGAGCACATTATTTGTAGTGTCTTCCGCAGAGGAGAGATAGTGGTGCACTGCCTTGAGACATTGACACTTTCAGTGAGCTGTGAGTGTTTGCCAGGAGGGCACTCCAACTAAGCAATACTATTTTCATGAAGAGGCCTGAATCGAGAGGCCCAATGCGGAAGAAGACAATGGAAACAGATTTGATGGACGATAGAAGCCTGCCAGAGAGGCTTTGAACGGACTTTGGGCACAAGTTGCACAAGCGATTCCAGTGCAATTGTATAAAGTAAATGTTAATTAAGTTCTCATTTGATTGAATTGCCATCGAAGAGGAAGTGGCTCCGCCACTAGCATCCAAAAATGGTCCACCAGAAGTGAGTGTGTTCGGAGACCTGTCCAGAGAGAAGTAGAGAATAATAAGATTATGTTACAGCAACACCTTGACGACCTAATGAATATCGATATAGACCTAGATTCAGATTAACATGAGTCTTAGGTTATTGCCTACGTAATGGCAAAAGGAGGGTCTGAGGTTCTGTAATTCTCGAGACTGACTCCATTTTATATTGTGCCACCATTTTGTGTTGCCCTCACGTAGGCCTGTGAAGGTAGCCTGGCGAATAAAGGGGCTTGGCCTTCTTAGTCCATGTATACATTAACTAAGGTTTCTTTTTGACTCTGAAATGAACTGTAAGAAACTGACCTCTTCACCTGAAACTGACCTCGCAAAGCCAATTTCCCTGATTGATCTTTGTCTGAGATTGCCAGTCAATGTTCAGGACATCGTTAACTTTTAGTTTCCTTGCACACGCCTTATCTTGTTCATCATCTGTTACTGTTTCTTTTTATGTTTCTTCATTACATGGGTTATGCTTTCAATTATAGGTTTGTCCGGCTTTTGGAGGTTGAATTTGGGACATTCTTAATGATTAACTTTTGGGTTGGGATACTGTACATGTAATCATGCCATGCCCTCCAGTGCCATCTAAATCAGATTAACCTTTGTGAACTATGTAATTATAATGTTATGCCCACATCCTGCTAAAACCCCAAAGGCTACTCACCTGCTGACACTCCGGATTTTCCATTTGTTTAGGAATGTAATAAAAAGTTAACTGATACAACTCCCTTACATGCCTGTGGCAGGATAAAGAGTATGGGCCAGATGTAGGTAAGTTAATTTTACTGATTCATAAATACCGAATTTTACCGATTCGGTATTTATGAATCGGTAAAATAGAAGGGGGGAGAATTAGAAAGAATCGGTAATTGAATTACGGATTCTGTAAGAATCGGTATTTACCGAATCGGTAAATACCGATTCGGTAATGCCCATTGATTCCTATGGGCATTGAAGCCCATAGGAATCAATGGGCATTACTGAATCGGTATTTACCGATTCGGTAAATACCGATTTTTGCAAGGGTGCCGGGGGTGTCACTTTGACACCCTCTAGCACCCCGATTTAAGGCATGTGTGACATGTGGCACACAGACATGCCCTAAGGGCATGTCCGTCTGTCACATGCCATAGGTGTGCATGGACACATGTGCATGCACACCTGGAATCGGTATTTTACCACCCAATTGGATTGGGTGGTAAAATACCGATTCGGTAAGGCCTGTGGGACTCAGAAGAGTCATACCTACATTGCTAAATTACCAATTTGGTAAAAATACCGATTCGGTATTTTACCGATTCGGTAAATTTACCGAATTGGTAAAAAGGTGCCCCTACATCACAAATGACCATTTACCGGCCGGTAGCGGCCAAAATCGGCCGTTACCGGTCGGTAAATGGCCACCTACATCTGGCCCTATATAAGTTATGAAGTAAGACCATTCTAGCAGACTGCCTCATTCAGTTGCTAAGGCTTCTATGGGCCGTAGTCTCACTCATTTGAGTTTAATAAAGATGTTATTTTATATTCCAGCTTCTGTGTCAACTTCTTTGCATTAGTGGAACCCCTGAGAAGTGGATTTTTTAATTCTACATGATAACCATTGGCAAAGCCAATAGTCCTGGCTTCTTGTAGGTGTAATGTTACATGTTGTATTAGATATCTGGATACAATGACAAAGGTGGCAAAATACTAGTGGGGCAGCACACTATGCTAAGCGCAGATTTCTAGCTTAAATGTTTTAAGCCACACCCTTAATTACATCGGCCACGCCCCTTTGAGGAACCTCCCAGATTTTTCATCCCACTTAAATCCTCGAGCTTAGATATCCTCACCTCTCACCTAGCTCTACAAGAACATTTCGGGTCTTCACTCCATCAAGTTCTCCTTCTGTGTCCATTGGAGTTGTAGCCTAGCCTACATAACTAAACACAACTAACCTCAGTGAAGGTGTGTGAGGAGGAACCCTATCATGAAGCATGCCACCTTATGGTGATAGAGAGTTCACGTCCTTTCCATAGGAGCCTGTCGCTACTAACGAAGCAAACACTGGGACATCCATCCAGTGTGATCAGGGTTTAGACCGTGTCCATACTTTGTACTGTGACACTGCTGGAAAAAATGCATTCCCTGTGCCAACGTAATGAAAAAAACATTGTAAAATAATCTAAAAATAACTAGTCAGTTCTACATTTCTGAATGCAGTCAAACTTTGGTAGGTCTGGCTAAATTGACTATTTTATGTCAAGTCCTACCATATTTGGAGACAAGTACTTGCTAGCTAGATTTGAGGCTGTTTAAAGTTGTGATTGTTTTGTACAACAACTTCTGAAGGTTCTCTCCAAAACTTTGTAAGCTTTGCTAACACTGTGAAGATTGTAAATTCTAAGGGGCAACAAAAGAATTGCAAAAGTACATTTTGTTATTTTTTTTCCCCAAAACCTTTCTATGTAAGAATTTGTCCTTGCAGGTAACGTTTTGCAAAGTTTCTAAAACTTTTAAAGATTTGATTTGATTTGATTTGATTTATAATTTTATAGAGCGCGCGAATGCCCGAGGGCGTTTTGGCGCTGGAATTACTGCATGCCTCCTGAAAAGACTCCAGACAATACAAAAGTCAGTGGCAAGACTCATACTTGAACTCCCCAGAAGGACCCACATCACATCCCATATCAAGAAACTACACTGGGTCTCGATTCAGAAGAGATGCCAGTTTAAAATGCTTTATAATATGCAAAGTTTGTAAACTTTGCTGGAAAAAGTTAAGCACATTTTGATATTTTTGTAGGGTGATACTTATGTAAGGAAAGGGGTTGGGAGCAACTGCCTCACAGTCCCAGCAAAGTTCACCCCTTTACATCCTGGTAAATGCAGTACACAGTTCAAACTTACTTCAAAATTATCTGGAGTTTTTCACCAAAGTTGGTGCAGACATTGCTGTATGTCTCTAGACACGTGTTTCTGGGTTGAGCCCATCATCAGTAGAGAGCAGCAGTATTACAGAGCAAAGAAAAATCATCTGGGGTAGCTGGAAATGCTGCCAACTTCCTCTCAGGTCACAGTACCACTCACAGGCACACAGGTGCATCTCCAAAGCTTGTCAGCTTGCTGGCTCAAGGGAGCCTTTTAAACAGAAAGGGGGTTGGGAGCACACTGCCTCACAGTCCCAGCACAGTTCGCCCCTTTGCAGCCTGGTAAATGCGGTACACAGTTTAAACTTACTTCAAAATTAGCTGGGGTTTTTCTCCAAAGTTGGTGCAGACATTGCTGTATGTCTCTAGACACCTGTTTTTGGGATGAAACCGTCATCAGTAGAGAGCAGCAGTATTAGAGAGCAAAGAAAAATCATCTGGGGTTGCTGGAAATGCTGCCAACTTCCTCTCAGGTCACAGTACCACTCACAGGCACACAGGTGCATCTCCAAAGCTCGTCAGCTTGCTGGCTCAAGGGAGCCTTTTAAACAGAAAGGGGGTTGGGAGCACACTGCCTCACAGTCCCAGCACAGTTCGCCCCTTTGCATCATGGTAAATGCAGTACACAGTTCAAACTTACTTCAAAATTAGCTGGAGTTTTTCACCAAATTGGTGCAGACATTACTGTATGTCTCTAGACATGTGTTTCTGGGTTGAGCCCGTCATCAGTAGAGAGCAACAGTACTAGAGAGCAAAGAAAAATCATCTGGGGTTGCTAGAAATGCTGCCAAGTTCCTCTCAGGTCACATTACTACTCACAGGCACACAGGTGCATCTCCAAAGCACGTCAGCTTGCTGGCTCAAGGGAGCCTTTTAAACAGAAAGGGGGTTGGGAACACACTGCCTCACAGTCCCAGCACAGTTCGCCCCTTTGCATCCTGGTAAATGCAGTACACAGTTTAAACTTACTTCAAAATTAGCTGGAGTTAAGTATAGTTATAATTTTGACAGTTGTAGGTTTTGAGTGTATGTTTTTACATTGTTAGTTTATCATTCTTGGTTTACACATTTGACCAAAAGCACTGCTGCATTCTTACGCAATAAAGAAATAATTGGAAGGGGCCAAATTCTGGGTACTAACAATGATACAACCATACCTGGATTACAACAAAACATGTAAAATCCTTAATCTTCAGTTGCAAAGCATGCAAAATCAGACTGCTACATTTGATCTCGGTCTGAGAATTAGTCACACAAACACCAGCAGGCAATCAAGCAACAAAAACAGAAACTCTACAAGAATGGTCAAGAGGGTAGTACAGAAAAAAACATCTATCTTATGAGAACATGCCTAGGCAAATTGATCACATCTCTACCTCTGCTTGGTGGTAGATAAGACTATAGGAAGTACGCTAAGAGCTAGAAAACCAATATTGCATCCACTTATTGTTATGGACCCCTGCACATAAGCTGCAACCTAGCAGTAGAAAATCACTCTTTTTGCACCTTTTAGACTGAGGATCTCTCCCCAGTCTATGCACCTTTTTTGGTCCTGACGAAAGCCAGATAATGGAACTAACTGGCTGAAACATGTAGACCTTTCCATTGAATACAAGAGTTAGACCCAAACTCGCAGGGTGTCCGCTCCAATTAATTTTTAACCCTGCCATACAGCGCCATTATTAAACGTACTCGTTTTGGAGGGGTGCCCTATAGACAGTTTTAAATCACCTATCACTACACACATTTCGCCACCAAACAAAAACCTGCTCCGCTGTAATTCAGGTGTCGCAGCACACCCAAGGTGCACTCAATACCTTAAGTGGGAACCCAGTGATGAAGCATGCCACCAACTAGGTCGGTGGGTAAGGGTTCTTTTTAAAAGCCAAATAGTTTTTATTTGGACACAGACTGATCATTCGTGTGAAGGCTAGTTCTTGTTAATATATTGATTTTGTAGGGGAATTGAACTAGCCTCAGTCTCATCATTTCAGAACGGAAGTATTTTCAATATGCTGTACAACAAAGCCATATTTCTTGCTTATTTATCTTATGCAACTGATAACCATTGACAAAGCCAATAGTCCTGGCTTCTTGTAGGTGTAACGTTACATGTTGTATTATATATCTGGATACAATGACAGAAGTGGCAAAATACTAGTGAGGCAGCACACTATGCTAAACGCAGATTTTTAGCTTAAATGTTTTAAGCCACACCCTTAATTACATCAGCCACGCCCCTTTGAGGAACCTCCCAGATTTTTCATTGGTCCAGACACAGCGAATGCAACAGCTTTTTGAGACCATTCTGTGCGAAATACAGGACTGTAAGACCCTGCAAGCTCTGGAGCACTCTCTATTACAACAAAGATTAGATAAAATAGACATGGTTCAGAAAATACCTGATCGATTCAAGGAATTGGAGCAACGAGTATCTGATATTGAGGACCACTCTGTATCTTGTGACTCTGATATTGCCTCTCTCCAGAAAAAGCTCCAGCCCTCGCAGTTAAAGATAGATGAGATGGAGAATTATGCTAGACGCTCAAATACACGCTTTACAGGGATTCCGGAAGACAGTGAGTGCCTTGATGGCCAGCATAACCCGATGGCTTATATAGATTCAATGATTAGAGATCATATACTTGAGAAAGCACCTGAAGATCTTACTATAATGTGGGCCTACAGATTCCCCTACCAGAAAATTCCAGGGGCTAAGTAGCCCAGGACAATGATTGTGAATGACTCAGATTACCGTATTAGGGAGGCGGTTTTAACTATGGCGATCCAAAAGAGGGATATTGCTTTACCAAACGGAGCCAAAGTAAGAGTGTTCTCCGATATGTCAGCAGCAGCAGCACGAAGACGGAAGGATTTTGTGGGCCTGATGAGCCAATTTAAGAGTGCAGGAACACAGGCTTCTATCACCCAGCAGTCTAAACTAAAGTGGTATGGAAAGGAAGGTTCCATTCATGTGTCACCCTTGAGGGGGCTCAAGAGTTGATTGTAGGAAGGGCCTAGTTTTTAGTTGGTTTTCAACTTAGTTGGCCTGGGATCCTGCTAATCAGGGTCCCAGGCTATCTGCTCTCTCTGTAAAATGGACGCCATGTACTTTAGGTACATACCCAATTGGACATTGGGTCACCTTATCAGCCCCTGTACAGTGTACTATAGGTACCCAGGGCATAGGTGCATCCAAGGCCTACCAGGGGCTGTAGCATATCTTTTCCCACCCCTGACTGGCTATCCAAACTGACACAACTCGCTGATAACTTAGCTGGGGCTTAGATATAGTATAGCTATATCTAAATCTATATCTGGACACATATGCACCTATAGTTCACTCCTATGGCAGTCCTTACCAATCCTAGTGCTTGGTTTTATGTGAGATGGTGCTCTAGCATGAGCTGAGCCTGTCTGCAGCTGTCGAGACCAACTCCCTTAGCTGTTCCGGGATATTGCCATACCATATACTCTTAAGTGCATTATAATCCTCGCGGTTACTTGCTAACTTTGGTTTGGCTTTATCAAAACATGTCGTGTAAGGTGTCATACGCTTTGGAATACTACCCCCTCACCATTCCTGGCGATGGGGGTAGCATTCCATCCTTCTAGAGGGAGAAGACATGTTACTTTGCTTAAACACGGTTGAATCTAACCAGAGCCCCAGCATCACAAAATGGATGCTGCTGCCACAGACACAAGTCTGGCCTCCTGCTGCTGACCGAAACTCCGGCAGGGGAGGCCTGGACAAATGGTATCCTGTCACAGGGAGGTGTTACACAACCCCAGACAGGAGATAGTGGATTGTAGCAGGGAGGGTTGAATGAAACTAGACACTGCCTGGGGCGCACAAGGGACCCCATACATAGTCCAGTTCAAACCGGTGCTGGGGCACTCCAGCCCCAGCTCTGGCGCGAAGCTGGACAAAGGGAAAGGGGTGTAACCACCCCCTTCCTGGGTCCCACCCATAGGAGGGACCTAGCAGGTGATCCAGCCCCTTGATTTGGAATAAAGGTAGGAGCTGTGCCAATGCAATTTAGATCATCCTGAATGAAATTTTGAAATGAAACTCTGGACCCTTCGACATCCTACTCAACGTAGTAGACTGAAGAATCTCCCTTGTGGTCCAGGAGTGGCCACCCTGTGCAAGCAGGCACCTTCAGCGCGATGAGGCTTTCTTTGTCGTTGCTCCTGCCGGAGCTCGAATGACAAAGACCAACAAGACCTGGACTTCCAGACTTCCAACAAGCCCGATCCACAGTCCTAGCAAAGCTTAGACCCGTGGAGGCGACGAGAGACGTGGGACCGGCCATCTTGAAAAGTCAACAAAGTGCTTCCGGCGCAGCCCCCGAGGTACCCTCGACGCTGTGCTTTGGGGTTTGAGAAGCCCCAGCTCCGAGCAGGATGTGCTCCAGAGATCACCTCTCCACACTCTCCGAGTGCTGCGTGGGGCCCTTTTGCACTTTCCCTGCTCGACGCGTTGTCCGGTCGCTTGCCCGTTGGCTAGTGGCCTCTGTGACGACGGAACATCAAAGTACACTGCTGGTCTGGTTGCTCCAGACTGGCCCCAGCTCCCCTAAAAGGAGCCATCGATCTGACCTTCCCGGTCCGATCAAGAAGACATCTTTGCATCCTGCGTGGGTTGCCTTTGCCAAGGCTTGGGGACTCCGAATTGAGTACCGACACCGCTGACAGCAAGAGCCTTCGTGGGACAGCTCGTGTTCACCAGCTGGTAATCCTCGATCCTTCCTGGTCCACGTGGCAGTGGAGACAAACACCTCAACATCACCTGATTGCAACCCGACATCGCCTGGTTCCTTCCTGGTTCCTCGCTGGTCACTGGCTAGTGACCTGAACATTGTCCTCTCTGCTTTCAGGTACTCTACACCTTCGATCCACCCTTGGATCCAACCGGACTGTTCTCTCCTGGCCGCCTGCAGCATCTTATTTATTATTTATTTATTTGGGAAATTTATAAAGCGCAACTATCACTGTACAGGCATCCTGGAGCTGGGGCTCCACAGAGGGTGGCAAACAGAGGGGAGTGGCAGGAGTAACCAGCAGGTTAAACCTTGGGAAACAAACCAGGTTTTCACACGTTTCCTAAAGGGGAGAAGTTCCTCAATGTGTCGAATCTCCAAGGGCAGACTGTTCCAGAGTTTAGCAGTAGCAACTCTGAAGGATCTACCCCCTGCCCTGGCTTTCTTAAATCTGGGTACTCTCACCAGACGCGCCGTTGCTGAGCGGAGTGCTCTGGTTAGGGTGTACCAGACAAATTTAGCTTGCAAAGAGCTAGGACCAAGCCCATGAAGGGTTTTAAAGACAAGGCAGAGGGATTTAAAAAATATTCTCTGTCTAAGGGGGAGCCAGTGGAGTTTGGCCAACGCTGCTGAGGTAGAAGATCTTCTAGGCCAGCCAAGGGCCAGCTTGGCAGCGGCGGACTGAATTCTTTGAAGTCTGTCAATCAACAGACTCGGAGACTCAAGCAGTAGGGCATTGCAGTAGTCAAGTCTACTCAAGATAGTACACCTGACCACTAAAGCACGAGCCTGTAAGGGGAGTAGCGGTAAGATCTTTCTAAGGGACCTAATAAGGGCAAAGCAGCAGGACGCTGTTTTCGCTACCTGAGCTTCCATGCTCAGCTTGCTGTCCAGCATGATGCCCAAATTGCAGACAGTGGTAGCCGGTTGAACTTTAATAGATGTTTCTGGGGGCCAAAAATTATCCGGAAAAGGGTGAGGAATCCGGTTACCAGCACAGAAAAGCACCTCAGTCTTGCTAGCTTTAAACTGCAAGGAGTTTTGTGTAACCAATCGGCAGTGTCACACAAGCAGTCATGAAGCGTCTCCAGCGGGATCGACTCTTCCCCCTCCCAAGACAGAATAAGTTGGGTGTCATCTGCATAGTTGATTGCATTGATCTTATAAGACTTTATCAATGCAATCAGGGGTTTTAGGTAGAGATTAAACAGGATCTGGCTAACTGCCGAACCCTGAGGAACCCCCTGTGACACCGGAGAGAAAGCAGATTGAAAAGGGGGGAGGGACACTGCCTGCTTTCTGTCTAGCAAAAAAGAACGGAACCATCGCAGGGCACTGCCACACACCCCAGCCTCACTTAGTCTTCTCAGGAGTATCTCATGGTTTACCGTATCAAATGCGGCAGACAGGTCAAGCAGAATCAAAGCTGCTGCTTGACCTCTTTCTGCACGCCTTCGAAGATCATCCATGGCCGTAATAAGCGCCGTTTCGGTTCCGTGGACCGGACGAAAGCCAAACTGTACTTCTTCCAGAAATTGGTGCTGCTCTAGGTGGTTGCAAAGGAGTGCGCTAACCCAATGTTCAAAAATTTTTGCGGGAAACGGTAACAGAGAGATTGGTCTATAGTTCTTTAAACAGCTTCATCTACAGGCTCCATAGAACTTCACGACGAAACCCGACACACTTTGGCACCTATGCACCCGCTTCCTGTGGATGAGGTAACGAGCTAACGCCGGTGCTCCCGTAGGGGATTACACCTCTAGTGTCTTAGTTTTAAGTGGCTAAGTTCTAGTCCAGTCGGAAGTCTCCGAAACCTATATCTTTCTGATTTTTACGCACCATTGACTTGTATGGTAAACCCAGTTGCTTATAGACTCTGCACCCGTATCCTGTAGGCCTCTCCCGACCTAACCTTCATTAGTCCAGTGTAGGCCCAGCGATTCCCTAGGCCCTAGGCCTGTTCATTGTTCGCGACGTGGTACTTTTACCACTTTCTTAATATATGGTTTGAGTGGCCACCCGGCCTATCCATAATTGTGCAGCTTATTGTATGTTATACTGTGTTCTTTGTTTAACGCTTGTGCTCCTGTGCTCATAAAGAGTTAAGGGGATTATTATAGAAATAAATACATACATTTTATAATATATAACTTGTGTGGTCTCCTTTCATTTGGTATTTAAAGGGATTGCATATGGTAAAACAGCTGGCTTCACATGCCCTCTTGAGTTTAGCCTAAGACTGCTTTGTCCACGCTACCATTAGGATAGCTGGTCTATAAGGTTGACTTACAACCAATCACCATAAGGGTTGTTTGGACTGGTACAAGGTGCTCACTAGAATAGTGAACACCATATACCAGGCCAACTTCTCACATTGATACAAAAAATTGTCCAAGCAAATGGAAAATAATGAAAGGAGGGGTACTTGAGCAGTGACTCTTGTTCATATCATCTGGTTTATATTTAGAAATGGAAACTTACGCTTGTTTTTGCACCTTAGGCACCTTAGGCACTTTAGACATTTAGGGCCATATGTAGGTAATCTAATTTTACCGATTCCTAAATACCTAATTTTACCGATTCGGTAGTTCGGAATCGATAAATGGAATGTAGGTAAAGATTCGGTAAATGTTACTGAATTGGTAATATTCTGTATTACCGATTCGGTATTTACCGATTTGGTAATTCCCATTTATTCCTATGGGCCTGGAGGCCCATAGGAATGTATAGGAAGCCATTCACTATTACCTTTTCAGTAAATACCTAATCGGTAATAGGGGGAACATATTCAAGGGTGGCAGGGTGTCACATTGACACCCTGTTGCACCCCTGAATCGTGCATGTGTGCATATGTGGCACACATACATGCCCTAAGGGCATGTATGTCTGCCACATGGCACTGAAAAAAAAGCAAAAAATTGCTTTTTCAAAGGTATTCGGTATTTACCACCAACTTATAGTTGATGTTAAATAACGAATCCTGAATGCAAAAATGCACTCACTTGAGTGCCTCCTACATAGGATTTAAAGATTCGGTAATTTACCGATTCATTATTTTAAGAATTCTGTAATTTACCGATTCCTTAAATTACCGATTCAGTAAATTACCAAATGCTTGAAACCTTCCTCCTACATCTCAAATCCCTAAATACCGGTCGGTAACGGTGAAATTTGCCGAATTTCACTGTTACCGACCGGTATTGCCCCACCTACATATGGCCCTCAGACACTAAGTTCACTCTAACTATGTGTATTCTTTGCTATTTGCACTTTGTTCTCCGTTAGGGGGAAGATGTATTGGACAGAGCTGCTATTTGTACTTGCTGCCATAGGTATTATTCTCCTCTTATAATTTTTTAGTATGAAAATACTATAATGCACTTTGAACTTTTTGCAATAAGCTTATGGTCTATTTTGCAGTATTGCACCATCGCACTTTACTTTTTCCTCCCTTTATGAGAAGGGAATGATACTATCAATGTCGATTTGGGTAAAGTTTTGCTGCAGTTTTTTCTTCTTCCAATGTTCAAAGTACTTTGGCTTATACATAGCAACGGAATTCAAAGTTGGATTTCTTTTTGTACTTTTAGAAGATTTTATACACTTGGGCACCAAGCACATTTTAACTCTGTATATTTCTGCCATCTGCACTTTGTTCCTCCAGGGGGTAGGATGTATTGGATACAGCTGCCACCATCAGTTTCTTTTAAATGTATTATTCTCTCTGCCACAAGTACTCAGTATTAGTGAAGTGGATTGCACATGATTCTTTATGTGATAGGTTCACTTTTAAGATTACATTATCTACTGCACAAGCACTTTCACTTTTTTTAAGGCACTTGGGATTTAATTGCTGATATGGTATTGTGCATGGATAAAGGGGGGAGGGACTTGTTCCCAGGTGTGAAGTCAAGGTGCCTGTTTTTTTTTAGGGAGGCTGGGGAGGCGAGGTAAGGGCTACCTTCCTCCTCAGAAAGCTTGGGGAGGGAAGTGGGGCTGGGGATGGGGGGTGAAGAATCTTAGAAAAAATGGGTGCTGAATAGCGGTTAAACCTGGGATAATAGGCAAAATGGTAACATGTTCAAATTCAGAGGTCAGGGGGCATACAGAAGTTATTATGTCTTCAAGGGGGTATATGAAAACTTTAATAATAGAGAGGGTATAACTTGAAGTATGGCATAAGAGTGATTTTATCAGGTTCTTCTTAAAGTGGCATGGTTTATTTTTGAAGAATGACACAACCTTTGAAGGTCAAGTCAAGTCAAGTCAAGTCATAGAATTTATATAGCGCACTACATACCCAGAGGGTCTCAAGGCGCTTAGGGAGGGGTGGGGGATTACTTGTCAAATATCCACGTTTTAAGTTGCTTTCTGAATGCTAGGTGGTTCTGGGTAAGGCGAAGGTAAGTGGGAAGTGAGTTCCATGTTTTAGCTGCCAGGTAGGAGAAGGATCTACCTCCCATGGTGGTTTTGTTGATGCGAGGTACAGTGGCGAGGGCTTGGTTGGAAGATCGTAGTTGGCGGGAGGGGGTGTAGAAGGACAGTCGTGTGTTGAGGCATTCTGGTCCGATTTCGTATAGTGCTTTGTGTGCGTGAGTTAGGAGCCGGAAAGTGATCCTCTTATTGACGGGAAGCCAGTGGAGGTTTTTCAGGTGACCAGAGATGTGTTCTTTACGCGGGATGTCTAATATGATCCTGGCTGAGGCGTTTTGGATTCGTTGGAGTTTTTTCTGGAGTTTAGCGGTAGTACCTGCGTAGAGGGTGTTTCCGTAGTCCAGTCGGCTCGTGACCAGAGCGTGGGTGACCGTTTTCCTAGTTTCGGTGGGGATCCAGCGAAATGTTTTTTTGAGCATGCGCACAATGTTGAAGCAGGATGAGGAGACGGCGTTGACTTGTCTGTTCATTGAAAGTGAGGAATTCAGGATGACGCCTAGGTTCCGTGCGTGGTCTGTCGGGATGGGTGCTTTTCCAAGGGCTTCCGGCCACCAAGAGTCGTCCCATGCGGAGGGGGATGTACCTAAGATGAGGACTTCTGTTTTATCTGAGTTCAGTTTCAGACGGCTGTGTTTCATCCATTCGGCAACTTCTTTCATTCCTTCGTGTAGGTTAGTTTTGGCAGTGCTAGGGTCATTGGTGAGTGAAAGGATCAGTTGAGTGTCATCCGCGTAGGAGATGATGTTGAGGTTGTGTTGGCGGGCGATGGCCGCGAGGGGGCTCATGTATACGTTGAAGAGGGTGGGGCTGAGTGAGGATCCTTGTGGAACACCGTAAATGACTTCAGTGGCCTCTGATTTGAATGGTGGAAGGCGGACTCTCTGGGTTCTTCCGGTGAGGAACGAGGTGATCCATTCAAGTGCTTTTCCTTGTATTCCGATGTTTCTGAGGCGCTGTAGAAGGGTGCTGTGGCAGACTGTGTCGAAGGCTGCGGAGAGGTCGAGGAGGATGAGGGCGACTGTGTCTCCATTGCCCAGTAGAGTTCGAATGTCGTCTGTTGCTGCGATGAGGGCGGTCTCAGTGCTGTGTTTGGCTCGGAAGCCGGACTGTGAGGAGTCAAGGGATTTGTTGGTTTCGAGGAAGGCGGCGAGCTGGTTGTTGACAGCTTTCTCTACGACTTTGGCTGGGAATGGAAGGAGCGAGATGGGGCGGTAATTTTTGAGTTCGGTGGGGTCCGCTGTGGGTTTTTTCAGAAGGGCGCTGAGTTCAGCGTGTTTCCAGCTTTCCGGGAAGGTGGCGGAGTTGAAGGAGCAGTTGATGACGTCTCGGAGGAATCCTTGATAGTCCATCTACCCGCCCCCAAGGGAAAAAATATTAATAGATGGTACTTCGACAAAGCATTGCTCTCGGATCCAATATGGATTGCCGAAACTCGTAAATTTATACTGTGGTTCTTTAGGAAAATATGCACACAGCATCAGGCTTAATGGTTTGGGAGGCTTTTAAGGCTACTTTTATGGGACGGGTGGTAGCATAAAGAGCAAACCTTTACAAACTTAGGATATACAAGATTGCAGGGCTTCAGGAGGCTGTGGATCGGGCTAGGGGAAAAATGTTTTTATTATCAAGGAGATTTCTGGAAGTAAAGCTTCTCAACAAAAAGTCTATGAAGAGAGCCAGCACATTGGTAAATTTTTAGCCTGGTCTACAAAAACGCATCAGAGCAGGCAATCAATCCCACAAATTAGAGATCCCAGTCCTGCAAGTCTGGTTAATGATAAAGATGAAATTGCTAACATCTTTGTGTCTCATTTTTGTAACATATATTAAGAAGTCCAGCTAGTCAATCCCCAGGCTCTTGTGAACTATTTTGGACAGTCTAGCTATCCACGATTCCCGAGGAGGACTATACGATGCTCAACGAACCGATTACAGTCGCAGAATTAAGTGAAATTGTTAAAAAAAAACGCGACTCCTAAGGCAAGTGGTAATGATGGAATCCCTATTGAAGTTTTTGAATTGTTTTTAGACAAACTTTCCCCTTTTTTGTATCCCTGTACAGTCAAATTATGGATGGATTATCGGTCTGAGATAGATTTAAGAAATCAGTAGTGAACTCTTTTTTAAATAAGGATAAGAACTTGAAAAACCCAAGATCCTATCGCCCAATAAGTCCACTAAATGTAGACTATAAGCTTTTTATGAAAATCTGGACAAATAGGACTGTGTGCAACAGGTGATACACGTGGACCAAACAGAGTTTCTGCCTGGAAGATCGATGGCTGCAAATACCTTTAATCTGATTCAGGCCATGAACTACATCTCTGCCAGGAAGGATAGTGCGGCCATCGTAATGATGGACGAAGAAAAGGCATTTGATGTGGTAGACTGGCAGTCCCTTTTCTTTATTTTAGGGACGTTTGGTTTTCCATGCTGCCTGATTGAGATGTTAGAAGAAAATTATAAGAGGGCGACTGCAAAAATAATGATAAACTCTAATCAGGCAGGTGAAGTGGCAATAAGGCAGTGTACTAGGTAGGGATGCTCTCTCTCCCTCCTTTGATTCTCTCTTTTTATTGAGCCAATGGCGATAAAGATCCACTCCAATGTATTAATTTGAGCTCCCCTAGCATGAATGGCAAACATTAAGCTGTTTGCAGATGATTTGATCCTATATTTGAACCCACACAAGTCAAATATTCTGCTGGCTCTTGCAGAAATCCAGGCGTTTCCAGGGCTGGGGGTCTATAGGGTCAATCAGTCCAAAACGGAGCTTCTCTTATTTAATGCAAATGGAAACGATCTTCCTCAAGGGATAACATTTCTGCCTTTAAAACGTATTAGATACCTGGGCCTTTACGTTACAGACAATTTCTCGCAACTTTTTCATCTGAATTATGTTAAAACACTTGATAAAATTAAAAACCTGTTAGAAAAATGGTCGTTTTTTACATTTGTCTATAGTAGGTTGAGTCTCCTTGGTAAAGATGTGGATACTTCCCTTGCTGATATTTCTGTTTTTCAATCTTCCTTTAAAAATACCAATCCCACATTTTAATGATGTAGATAGGGTGATTCAGGAGTTTGTATGGTCAAAAAAAAAACTTGGACTAAGTTATCTATTTTTCAATTGGATATAGAGCAGGGGGGGGCTTGCACTACCTCACTTGTCTACTTATTATCAAGCTGCGCTACTTAGTTTAATAACTCAGCTAGTGGCTCTGTTCTCGAATTTTGATAATTTTCTACTTTGTCTCATGCTAACAGAAAGTGCAATTAAGCTACCAGCATTCCTACACACTGCAAAGCTACCAAAAAAGACCAGATATAAGGTAGTGAACATATTTTAAAATTGTATACAGCGGTTCAATAAAAACCTTCAGAGTTCCAACATGCCATGCATATTCCTCTCTCCAAGCTATGTGTGAGCTATGGGGTCTTCAGCTTACGCAAAAGGGGATGCAGTCATATAATATGCTAGGCTTTCGTATGCTAGGTGACTTTTATAACAGCACTAAGTTGATGATGTGGGATGCTTTTGTAGCGCAATTTGAGCCACAGAGCTGTGATCTCTGGTTGAGCTTCAGGCAGATTACATGTTTCCTCTTGATTCATTATAAAGGAATCAATGAGAGAGCTAGAGCAATTTTAAAAAAAGCCTTCAAGCTTAATTTAACCGGTATTGGTATTTGGAATAGACAGGACACGACTAAGAGTCTCGTTGAAACAATGCTCCCTACAATTGCTCAGATAACTAACTGCTAATTTAATATCCAGGAATGGCAACGATTCTGCGAGTTTGGCCATAGGACCCTGAGGGTGGCCAATTTTAAAAGGATGTCCTTTCTTTCAAGATGGATAGTTTACTACACTCCCCTCAGATTACATAAGTGGTTTCCTTCAATTCCCAATGATCATTTAAGATGTTATATTCCAGAGGCAGGTGACTGGATACATATATTTTTACATGTCCTAGATTACAACACTTCTGGGAGGAGGTGTTTAGGTTTATTGGCGACTGTATGCCAATAGCCATCCCACCATCTACATAGTTGGCCTTATTTGGCTTTTCCCATGTAGTCAGTCAGCTACCAAAACATAGGCAATGTTTTGTTTTCACGGCTATAGCGGTAGCCAGATCTTTAGTATTGCAAAATTGGAGATTTCATAAGGTCCCTACATTGGGTCAGTGGCTGCTTAAGTTAGACAGGGCCTATAAATTTGAAGAGGCTTATGCGAAAAGGATAGGGGCGCTTCAGAGATTTTGGCTGAGTTAGGAGGGCTAAACTTTGAAGACGCGTGTAAACGATAATATGTAACTTAGGTGATCTTGGGCATAATGTAAAGCTATAGGTTGATATTTCATAGTCTGCATATTATTTAGGAGGTTAAAATGTGGTTTGTTTGCAGTAAAAAGCGATGGTGCTATTTAGGTTGCTGGTTTTGCGCTTTTTATTTTTATATATGAGATTTGATATTATGCAAGTTTAATCATTTTAGTGTACCTTGCTTATCATGTTTACCATGTAAAATAGAATATAAAATTTCTCTATTTATTGTGTATTTAAATATGAGATTATATGTTATGTAAGTTTGCCTGTTTTATGTATCCTGCTTATCATGTTTGGTATTCATGCTCAATAAAAAAATGTTTTAAAAACATTTCACCTATATATTTCGTCATCTATTCAGTCTTTGATCCAACATGTAGTCTATCACCACTCCGCCCATCCGTCTGTCCATCCAAATACAAACCTATCCATCTATCTTATTTTATTTTTTATTATTTTCAAACCTATCCCTCAAACATATCCATCCATCCTTTTATTCGTCATCCATCTTTTCACTTATCAATCCTTCCTTTCAATCATCCATCCGTCCTTTCAATCATCCATCCTATCCCCATCATCCACCCTTTCACTCATCCATCCATAGACCCTTTGAGTCCATTGATCCTCCTGTTCACTCATCCATCCATTCTTTCACTCAGTCATCCATCCATTCACCCTTCCACCCATCTGTCGTTCCATTTACCCTTTCAGTCATCCATCCTTCCACCCTTTCATTCAGCCACCCGTCTACCTCCCTTTCACTCATCCATCCGTTGTTTTAATCATCCATCCTTACAAACAACCTTTCACTCCTCTATTCATCCATCCTTTCACTCACCCATACTTTAACTCTGTTCACCCATCCACCCCTTCACTCCATCCATCCATCTATCCATCCACTCATCGATCTATCCATTTAATGTTTTTCAATCATCCATCCATCATTTCACTCACTCATCCATACATACTTTCTCTCATCCTCCAACTATCAACCCTTTCACTTATCCATCCATCTATTCTTTCATCCATCATCCATCCGTCATCCCTTTTACTCATCCATCCTTTCACTCATTCATCGATGCATCTATCCATCCACCCATTCACTCACTCATCCATCCACCATTTCACCCATCCATTCATCCATCCACCTAATCTCTCATCCGTCCATCCATTTACCCTTTTACTCATCCATCCATTCACCCGTTCCTTCAGACATCATCTACTCTCCCTTTAACTCATTCGCCCATTATTTCACTCATCCACCCATTCTTTCACCCATCCATTATTACATCTATCCTTTCACTCATCCATCCATCCTTTCATTGATCCACCCATCTACCCATCCTTCCAACTTTGTCCATTCACTCCGCCTTTCACTCCATCCATCCATTTACCCTTTCTCATCACCCATCTACACTTTCACTCATCCATCCATCCATTCACCTTCACTCATCCATCCTTCCTCCCTTTCACTCATCCAGCCTTACATCCAGCCTTTCACTCATTCATTCATCCATCCATCATTCCAAATCCATCCATTCATCCATCCATCCTCTCCCTAACTTCTCCCACCCACCCTTTCACGCAAATGATGGGCCTTTGTCTGCCGAGTTACATACAGAAGAGGCCCAGCAAATCCCCCCGCCCCGCTGTAGCTGTTAATGCGAGTGGTGACGACGCAGCTGGTCAATTACAACATAAAAACTGACAAATGTTTCTCTACGTTCTAGGCAGCAGACAGACTGACATGGGTCTGCTCTCTGTGAGTTAGCACGAGTAACACAAAGCTTAGAGAACACAAATCTGGACAAGAAAGTAAGACAAAGTCTGGCTCTACTCCAGAATGAGCCCTTTTTATAAGAAAATACACAATGAAAACCACATATTAAGCACAAAATGAGCAAAATGTTACATTGACTCAGTAAATCAATATGCATGGTAAAATGCAGCAGTATCTAACACCGTCCCAACAATATCCCATAAATAAATATGAATAGGGCCCCTTTTGGCTTAATGTCAATGGACGTGACATTGCGAATTTAGTTACACGACAAACTCATAGAAAGAAGAGGGCCTCTGCAACACAGGTAGGAAGGACCATGTTCATTCTGACAGAAAGCTTCCTCTGAGTTCACAAAAAACAACACATCATCTCAAGGCCTTTAATGTGTGCACTTTTTTCTGTGTATGCAGAGAAATGAAAACCGTCACTTTAGAAAACAAAATGAAGTCAGGCTAATTTGGGCCTTGTCTGGCTAATTTTAAGAAAAATTGATTCAATAAAGTGCCGGAGAGTTTGTTGTAGTGCAATTATTCATGATACTAAGCAAACATTATTTATTCATCAGAAATTAGTGTTCTGGATGATTGTTCATTTATATAGTTCTTTGTTTTTCTGTGATCCTGATTATTTCAGCTTTATCAGAATTCTCATTACAATTTCCTTAGTTTATTTTGGGGGAGGTTCTGTGCCAATGGTATTTAGATATATATGTTTTTGAGGAATCTACTATTCCTGTCCCAATCCAACCTACGAGAACAATTTAACATCATTTATAGCCCTCAAGTTTATTAATATCGAAAGGGGCATAACCGACACCGGTCCAAGAGGCGCTTGAGCTCAGGATGATGAAGGAGCCAGTTGGGCATTATCCTTGGACCCCACAGGCCAGGTTGGCCCAGCCGTTAGAGGGTGAGAAGCAGACAAGACTGGGAATGTCATGATATCCTTGGGAGCCATCGAGATTCGTCCCTGAGCCTGCGCGCCACTCCCAATGTCAGTACCTAAGATGGCATCTCCCACTTGAGGCTGCAGCTGGCGGCAGCCCTGCGCATTTGAAACACAGGACGAGACCAGAGCACTACATCAGGTGTGCTATCACCAGCCAACTCCATCAGCAAAGCATTGAGGTTGAGGGGCTGTGGAGGACTGCTAATCTCCAGAGGCAAGCTGGGGGTACTGGGATGCCCCGGATACCCAGACTCCGACATCACTGGATCGTGATGCCTCCCAGAGAAACGTGGATCCCAATGGGGGATACCAAAGACGAACCTGCACCTTGGGGGTTGCACTCCTCACTTACAAGGGACTGCACCACAATGAAGCATGGCCCGATGTGTGCAGATGCTCGAAATCCTCTGCCACACACGACGGGGTGCCAGTCACCCATGCAGCGGGCTCCAAAAACAGTGGCAGCCGCTGCGGAAATGGGGATGGCGGGCCAGGGTTATGAAAAATAAAAATAAAGATCACTTACCTGTTCACACCTCAAACTTCTCTAACTTAAGCGCTGCGAGGCCTCCGGGTAGTTATGCGCTATACAAGTGTAATTTTTCATTTCATTTCAAACTTTTCATCGTCCTCTTCTCTTCCTCGCTCCTGAAAGCAGGAAGCACCCAGTCTCCCTTAAGCCAATCACGGCGCTGGTTGTGATTGGTCTGAGCGTCCTGGTTCGGCCCTCCGACAGGGACTGCAAGCCTGTGCATGATCTCCACCCAGGCTGTACATTACAGCCCAGTGGAGAAAATGCTAAGGGCGCATTACAGTTTGGCCGGTCGTGGGCTGGCCAAACTGTAATGCGCACTTAAGGTGCATATACCACTCCTGCACTGTGACAGAGGCCTACCCAAAACTAGCTCTGCAGAGTAAAAATAAAATGATAATTATCATTTAATGTTTCCTTACACCCACTACGGACAACAACAACAAGTACAAGATGGCGCCCTGAGGCCAGTGGGAGCCATCGATAGGAAAAGCAACGGAGAGCGAAGAGAGGAGACACCACAGCACCGTGCCATCACCCCCCGACAATCGAAAGCGGAGACCCACACCAAACGTGCCAAACTCACGCTACTCCGATATCCGTGAAGCAGTAGGGTGACCAGCGCCGGTGATCGACACGGGTACAGCGAGTGAGACAAGCTGCAACACAGGAGACTGCTTGGCGACCCAGCGACCCATCGAGCCAGCCGAAGGGGAGACCTATCGACTGGGTAAGGCTTCAAACCGGAAAGAGCCGCAGGAGAGGGCGCCATTGCCGGAAGTCTTCACCAACTCCAGGCGGAAGCGGGAGACCGGAAACAACAAAGCGAGAGAGCGGCCATCACCGGAACCTCTCGCACGAACAAGAAAGAGTGGGGGAATCAGCACCGGAGGCAAGTGCGCAGGACCCTCACAGGCGGAAAAGCAGGCGGAGAGAGAGCACGAACCCAGCAGCGTCCAACCCAGCAGATCGGAGGAGGAAGGATCACGCCTGGGTCAGTAGAGCAAGAGGCCACAGTGCAGAAAAGTGGTACGAGAGCCGGAGACAGTAACCGGAAGTCCGAAGGGGGCCAACAGTTTGATCAACAGAGCAAGCAACAACTCTACAAGGAACCCGGGCGGGCGCTGGAAACCGCAAGCAAACCCCACACACCGCCAAAGCGAACCTGCACCACCTGGGGGGAAAGAAACACAACGCATCGCTCTCCGCTCAAGAGGTGAGCAAGGCAACGAAACCCCGCGGCCGCCAGCACTTGGTGACGCGCGAACATAAAACAGCAAAGCAGCTTTCAGGCCTCGGTTAAGAAGCAAGCCAAGGGCCCGGAAGGTGACACAGAGGGACGCTAAGACAGAGCCAGAGCAAAGGGCGAGAGGTGGCAACAAAAGACACACGCAGGACAAATAAGACACAGAAACACAGTAACACAAGACGCGGAAACACAAGTAAGCGCCAAGACCGCAAACAGGAGCAAGGAGGGCATACTGGCCTTAAGGCGAACTAGCCCATGAAGTAGAGCGGAAGCCGCCCCAACCAAGAGATCACCTAGAGACACACCGCCATTTCAGATGGACACTCCAACAAGTGCTCAATAAGACCACAACCACAACAGCCCCAACATCTCCTGGACGCAAGACGCACAGGACCGCAAAATCAAGGAGCAAGTGGCTGAACAGCCGCGAACGAGACAAAGCACACGCTGGCAGGACCAAAAGCAAAGACCAGGACAAGGCACATCAGAGAGCCCAGCAGATACAGATCTCAAGGGATCCACGTGCCGGCGTCAAGGGCAATAAGCTTACCAAAAGGGGTCCTGGCAGAAGGGCGGCTAGGCAACATCTTATCTAGAAGAGGCATTGGAACAATGACGGGCAATGAGGGGAAGAAAGGGGAGGATCAAAAAAGGCCCAAAATAGACAATCAAGGATCCCCTTTGAAAACTAAAGGCGAAACAGTCACCTTAGAGACCATCCTAAGGAGAATAAATGAGGGCAATGAAGTGGCAAAAGAGACGAAACTCAAAGTGGAGAACATGCAGCTTGAGCTGGCGGCTATAAGAGCGGACCTTCACAAAACCAACACAAGAATGGAAGCAGCAGAAGGCCGAATAAGCTCAGTGGAAGACGAGACAAGCGAGAACACCAAGGCCATAGCAGAACTGCAGAAAGCCACAAAAGCCATACAATAACAACTAGCAGAGAAGGACGACAGGGCAAGAAGGGGCAACATAAGGATCCTGGGCGTACCAGAAGGAGCAGAAGACAAGGCGGGCTCGTGTGCAGCCATGCTAGAGGAGATGATCCCACAACTCACAGGCATCACATTTGAGAGAGGGTTCGAGGTGCAAAAGGCCTACAGAGTACCAGCAGGGAAACCAATGACAGGCAAAGGGCCAAGGGCGATAATATGCAACCCGCTCAGGCTAAGCCAAACAGACGCCATCTTTGCCTTTGCCAGAAAAAAACAGAACCTGACGTGGGCGGGAAGCAAGATCGTGCTAACCCAGGATTACTCAAAGCCAACGGTGGAGTCAAGAAAAGGATTCCTGGCCCTCAGAGAAACCCTGCGTAAGAGAGGCGCCACTTTCAGCTTTGTTTGCCCCGCCAGGTTCAAAGTAACAGACAAATGGAAAACAATGATTTTTGAATGCCCAGGAGACCTAAGGAGCTACCTACTAGGACCACCGGTGGAAGAGATGGAGGAAATAAAAAGCCCCGGAGCAGCGAAAAGAAGTGCCTCACCCGACGTGAGCGGACAATCTGAGTAAGACGCACCACAAAACTACAAAATATGCAAAACACAAGACACAAGACAACATATCTACCTCATGATACCCTAGACAGATAAATAGGAGCTGGAACTAGACACAATGGCCTGGGGGTACTCCCAAGCAGATACAAGAGGCTCGCCGCCGGACGGTGGCATCCCCAACAGGCCACAGGACAGAAAAAGGAACAGATCGAACAAAGCCAGGACGATGCAACAGAGACAGAAGAAGTCTGTGCCTTTTTTCCCTCCTACCTCAAGGCTATACCAAAGGAAGAACACAAACTCTACCTCAGGGATGATGCGGGGCAGAGGAACTTTGTCGTCGCACACCCACTCAGCAAGTAAGGGAGGGCGGGGGGGCGGGAGGGGAGGGATGGGCGGAGGGGGCAGGGGGAGCGGGGGGGAGCGGGGAGCGTGTACATGGGCTTACTTTCTATCATCTTCTCTTTTTCTACTATATTCCCCTCTATACTCTCATTTCGAGGACCAGCAAGCGCAGGCATAGAGACCTGGATCCACACACAACACAGAGACCAGAAGCACACAAGGAAGGGCCAAATAGTCCGCGAAACACAAGCATCATAAAATGACAAGCATCAACCAGAGCAGCATCGCGACTGACATTAAGATAGTGTCCCTAAATGTCAAGGGTCTTAACAGTCCGGTCAAAAGGAGGAAGGTGCTCGAGCACCTTAAGAAACTTAAAAGCGACATATATGTGCTCCAAGAAACGAGATTAGAAGCAGCAGACATTGGGCGCATAGGTGCGAACTGGATAGGCGAGGTTGTGGGATCTCCGGCACAGAATAAGAAGAATGGGGTAGTAACAATCATCAGCAAAAACTCCAAACTAGCAGTGGTAGACTCACAAGCAGATACCCAAGGAAGGACACTTTTGACCACTCTTAGAAGAGCGGGAGAAACATTTCATGTAGCGAACATATATGGTCCCAACACTGAAGACAAACCATTCTGGCAGGGGTAGGAGCACAACTACACACTCTACCGCTGGGCGACCTGCTGATAGTCGCGGGAGACATGAACCAAGTTCTTGACTCAGCGATCGACAAGCACCCACACAGACTAAGCCAATCGATAAACAATCCCAACATCCTGAAGAATCTTTGCTCCAAACTCAGATTGAGAGACCCATGGCGCCTAAGCAACCCAGATGCCAGAGAATACACATTCTACTCCAACCCACACAACTCATACAGCCGAATAGATTACATCCTTATGTCAGAAACACACATCCACCTCATAGACCACACGGAGATAGGACCCAGATCAGTATCAGATCACTCGCACATAAGTCTAACCTTATCGGGCAGGCACAACGAAAAGCCAACCCGCAGATGGCGATTCGATGACAGTCTACTTCATCACACCTCAGCGAAAGCCGAGACAGAGGAGGCGATAAAAGAATACATGCTAATGAATGACACACCAGCAGGGCCGGTCCTAGGATTTTCGGGGCCCTGGGCAAAAGGGAATGTGCGAGGCCCCTGAAATTTACATAAGTGACACCTTCTGATCTCGGGAAGCTGCTTTGTGCAGACTCCAACTGGGCCCCAGCTCCTCCTCTAAGCCACCCCAAACACCTCTTGTACAGCCCATTTCGGACTGAAGGTGTGAAAAATGCTTGGGGGCTGAGTTAAACCTATATGGGTTAAAGTGCCGACAATGGGCACCCTGCGGAGTCTCTGAATGGGCAGCCCGAGAGGTGTCTCCCTCCCCTAGGCCTTCCCACGCCATCCCTTAGAGGCTCCAAGAGGGGGGCACCCTTCCATGAGCCCAATTGTAAAGAGACGTATTTCTTGTACTTTGATCGGCAGGGGTACACAAGGACTAGTGGGGTGTTGCCATTGTGTGGGGCCCCATCTTGGTAGGCAGAGTGCGAGTTACAGCCTGAGTTGGAAGTGACGATGATCCTGAATTTGTGACAGTCAGTTATTCATTCATGCCATTCAGCAACACTAGGGCTATTTAATGGCTGTCATGTTATTCCCGCTGCCCGCAACTGCGTCCATTGCGAGCCTACCACGCTAGGAGAGCACTCATCGCCCGCTCCAGTCCCTAAGTAATACAGGCTTCCCCGCCAGACCGGAGGACTTGTCTCACGCAATCAGTGTATGCGTGCGCGGCACTGCCCTCATCGACAACCTTGTCCTGATGACGATCCCGACTCACGGGGATCGAAACGCCGTCGACACTGCAGCATTATTTGTTGACGCATTTTACGTTTTGTGCTCCAAACAATTTATTGAATTTTGCTTCAAAGTAATTGCAACTTGAAACTGTGGAGCCATCACTGTACATATTTCTTGTCACTATGCGTCGTTCACGCTGCTCACTTTAGCACTTGCACTTTCACTTATTGTAAATATCACCATTCACCAAGTGCCTCTTCGGTTGTCACATGATTTGCTCGACACAGTGCTGTTTAATTGTATTTAGCCATGTGAAAGACCCTAAAAACCTGCTAAATAATAAGCTTCTTCTAAAAAAACGTCTTTGAGACTCCTTGGCTCTGTCCTGTTCTTTGTAATGCTAATTGCATACTGTATTTAATTGACTTCTATTGAGACCAGTTGGGAATTGTTTCTTTTTGCATTACTCACCCATCCCAACGTGGTTCATGGGTTTACTCCTGTTTATCTTACACACGCAACTGCGGGGCAGGCGGCGGGGCCTCCCTGAGCGCGAGGCCCTGGGCAGCTGCCCATACTGCCCATGGCTAGGACCGGCCCTGCACACCAGAGACCAACAGGGAGGTACTATGGGATGCCCTAAAGGTCACCATCCGGGGAACAGTCATGACAGTTAAGGGCAGAATGAACAAAGAAAGGAACAAGAAAATTGAAGACCTAGAGAAAGAGATTAAAAAGCTGGAGAACAGCCACATAGCCAGAATGGAAGATAAGAACACACTCACGAACCTGACCAAACAGAAGTACGAACTTAATAGAATATTGAGTGAGCGAACAGGGACCTGGATTAATAAATACAAATCTATTAACCTCTGCACTGCAAATAAAGCGGGCAAAAACCTAGCATCCTACCTAAGGGGGAAAACAAAACAGCACATGATAGGGGCCATCAAAGACAGACAGAGCAAGTCCATGACTGCAAAGAAAGACATCCTAGAGGTCTTCAGAGATTTCTATGAGGGACTCTATACCAGAGATGATACACTAAAGGAGGATGGGGGCAAAGAGCTGCTAGGAAACATAACCACACCCACATTATCAGACCGTGAACGCGATATCCTAGAGCTGGACATGACGGAGGATGAGATAGATAAAGCCACGGCAAGCCTCAAGGACAATAAAGCACCAGGGCCAGATGGTTGCACAGCTGGCTTCTACAAGCAGTCCCTGCACATTCTCAAACCCACAATGAAACAGGTATTCACAGAATGTGTCCAGACTGGACGCCTGACAGCCTCAATGGCTGAGGCAAACATAATTGTTATACCAAAGGAGGGGAAGGATACAACTGAGGCGAAGAACTTTAGACCGATCTCCCTCATAAATGTAGACTGCAAGATCAACACAAAAATACTTGCTAATAGACTTAACGCATACCTGCCCAAACTCATACACAACTCTCAAGTGGGCTACCTCAAAAACCGCATGTCCCACGACAATACGAGACTACTATGCCACATAATTAACCACTCCTCCCGAAGCAGCAATGCAGCAGTCATGATAGCCCTAGACGCAGAGAAAGCTTTCGATAGGGTCTCATGGCTTTTTTTAGATCACTGCATGGCGAAATTCGGGTTAGGACCAAACTACAGGAAGATGGTGATGGCCCTATACAACAATCCCAAAGCGAGGGTGGTGGTCAACGGAGGCACATCGAACATACTCAACCTAGGCAGGGGAACGAGACAAGGCTGCCCACTCTCACCAGCCCTTTTCCTATTAGCCATTGAACCACTCCTTATGATGATTAGAACAAATGAAGATATAGTAGGGATACCAATAGGGGGAGAAACCTTCAAGTTAGCGGCGTATGCGGACGACGTACTAATAGTCACAGAAGACCCAGAAAGATCCATTAAAGCACTGACTGACACTATTGATAAATACGCCCAAGTCTCGGGGTACAAACTCAACAAAGACAAATCAGAGTGCAAAACTCTAAACATCCACATGACAAGAACGGTACTAGGGACATCCGGACTAACATGGCAACAGAAGCCCATAAAATACCTGGGCATCCTCTTTGAGAGAGACCTAAGAACAACACTGGAACACAATGAACAAGCAACAATCCAGAAAATTAAGGATAAAGTAGAAGGGTGGTCCCCCAAATTCACAACATGGTGGGGGAGGGTAGAAGCGATAAAAATGATGCTTACACCAGTGGTCAACTACATGCTAACCATGCTCCCACTGATTAACACAGAAGACTTCCACAAGAGACTAGAGAAGATACTGAACAACTTCCTGTGGAGAGGGAAAAAACCCAGAATAAGCCTACACAAGCTCAGGCTCACAAAAGATCAGGGCGGTCTGAACATAACAAATTTCGAAAGATTCTAGGTAGCATGCATAGCCAGACAGGGGCTACACTGGCTGGACCCAAGACAGGAATATACCATCGACACCATCAAACAAACACACAACCTACAAAGCATAGAGCTCTACAACTTCCTGAAAATCAAAGTGGCAATCAGAAAGGCAAACCTCAACAGCCGGACGCCATCGCTCATACAACTTGCAGCCAGTCTCAACACACTAGGACACCAAGTAGCACACCTATACAAAGTCCTCCGCCCCAAAAACACCAAACTAAAGAATAAGGTCACAAATTTCTGGGGGGCAGCAGCAGGGAGGGAGCTAAGCGAAGCAGAGAAAGCAGAGCTGTGGAGATCCTCCACTAGGAAAAAAATAACGGCAGCGCTCAACCAGACCAAATATTGGCTAGTGCACAAGGCATACTGGACACCGGCCAGCCTGGCCTCCCTGGGGATCCGTGACAGTGATGCATGCTGGAATTGCGACAAAGGGAAGGGAGACCTAGAACACCTTCTGCTCAGCTGCCCCAAGGTCAGGGAATTCTGGAATAGAATTGGAATACTTATCAATGAGATCACAGGAGTAGACATACACATAGATTTCCAAGTCTAGTCCTAGGTTTTACGTCCCCGTCAATCACAACGACAGAAGATCGCGACCTCATTGATCTATTGCTGACGCTGCAGTCAAAACAGTCCTAAGTAATTGGAAATACACTTCGAAAGCTGCGCCCCAGGCATGGCTCAACTCGGTCACGTTCCTAAGGGGGGCATATAATATCACAGCGAAACACTCACCGAAAACTCACAGGCAGTCGAACATGTGGGGACCCCTAGACCGCTACCTAACATCGCATAAACCCCCATAGGCGCAGAATCTAAACAAGAATAGAGGGGGCACACTTTGCGGACCCGTGCGCCCACAAAAGCAAACTAGTGTGCAAGGCTCCTCTTTCTTTCTCGACCTTTATCCTTCTCTATCCCCTCTATCGCCCGGGGCTTCGGAAAGGGATACCAATGAACAACGAAGCATCGCAAAGGAGACGGCAGAAGACAACGACTAGCAGAACTTGGACAATCAAACTATCGCAAAGACATGGAAGGCCGCTGGCCAACCTCCCCCCCCTCCCCCTACCCCCCCCACCCCCCCCACCCCCGGCGCCTTTTTCTTTCTTCTTCCTCTTTCTCTTCCCCTTTCCTCCACTCATGTATATCCCATGCTCCATGTAAATATATATTTTTTTTATACAATAAATAATTACAGAAATTAAATGCTTTTCCCTTAATTCTTGGAGAATTAAATTAGAGCATGTCACATGCCTCGACTTTTTATTTTGACAGTTTTTAATAAAGGAAACAAAAGCGTAGTTTAGAGCTCTGTTTTTGTTTGTGCTGTTATTTAACTCCCAAAAATGAAAAGCTGACTGTCTCCATACCTACCAATCGAAGCGATCCAGGTACATTGCATCTGGTTGAATATAATCTGTGGGAAAAATACATTCTTGCGACTATTCTTTTAAAATCTCCCACTTGCCTTCTCCAAAATATTGCCATGTATGCTGTGTTCGTTATATTAACCATGAAATGAGTGCAGACATTAGTGAATTGTAAATATGGGCTGCTTTTTTGTTAGTGCCCTGGTACGTTTCTGGCCCAGTTCAAATCTGCTGGTTTTCTTCACCTCTAAAGGTGATGTGGCGTTATGGCCAGAACAGCGGAGTTGGGAACTGGGGGATAAGGGTCGAGCCTGAGCGTCGACTCACCATCCTGTGATTCTGGGCAATTCACTTCCTCTCCACGTGCCTAAAATAAATGTAACTGCTGATGTGCATGTAAAGCGCTCCAATGCATTCGGAGTTCGTGCATTATAAATAGAGGACACACGGTTAACATCTTCGTCGTTCCTTGATGGTTTATGGTGTTAACGCTGCTCTTTTCCCGTGACCGTGCCAGAGAGGAGCGTGCGCTGCGTAGAGATGTCTGTCTGACTTGTCTGTCTCTGAATGAGTCGCTGCTCCTCGCGGGGGAGGTGGGTACCTCACTCAGAAGGGGGCGGTCTGGGAACCGCGCACAGGGCTGGGGTGGTCTCGGTCTCGGAGAAGGGGCGGCTCACAGGCTGGTCCCTCCCTCCCCCTCTCGGCCTCCCCTCCCCGAGATCCCACTGACAGTGCGGCCGGCTCCCCTTCTGCTCCCCGGACACTCCGGCGCCGCTGCACCCGTCCCCATGGAGGTCCCGGGCCCGGGCGGCAGGAAGCGGCTCCCGCAGCGGCTGCTGGGCGCCGAGGACGAGGCCTTGAACCAGATCGCACGGGAGGCGAGTGCTGGGTCAGGGGGTGAATGAAGGGTGGTCTGCATGAAGGGAGTTAAGGGCAAGGGCTCCTCGGAGGGAGTCGGTGGTTGGGGTGGGGGCTGTGGATATGCATGAGGTGGGGGCAGTGGCTGCTCTGCTTGTATGGAGCCCCCATTGTATACAGCACGGGGTGGGCGCAGAGGGTCAGCTTCTGTCCTCGCGCTGGCTTAACCCAGCTGTCACTTTTAGCCCAGCCTCCTCCGACCCAAGGGGCTGCTGGAAACGTAAGCTCGCCGATCCCCGCACAGCACGCGCTGTAGATCCACCAAAGACCCCATAAGGGCTGTGCCACGATATATGCAGTGCAGGCTGTCAGCTGGCTCGGTGTTCCTCCCTATGCACCCCTACACGTTCCTGTGTCCCCTCCCCACAGACCCCTTCTGCATAACTACCATGCAGCCACATGCCCTGTGTGTGACACCTCCAACATGCCTTGGCTGTTTTCCTGCAGAGCATTGCATGGTGGGAGTTGCACGACCATGCTTATGGTAGGCAGAAATAAACTATAAGACCCAGAATGCAAAGCGGTGTTAGAGACAAGACAGGTCGAGGTGAAGATGTCACTCACACGAATAATCACCGGTGTCGTGTGTGCATCCGCGCGTTAGAAAAGGGGTCCATTTGCCTCAGTCGTGGCATGAAGCCTTCTGTGTGTGCATGGGCGCCGCACGTGTCTCCTCTGTTATGAGTGATCGCACCATTCGCATTGCAGGAGCTGTGTAATAAAAATATGTAATGTGTATCAAGGTTAAATGAAGGGTGTTTGTTATGCCTTTTAGGCTTTAGTAATGTTCACGGTTCTGGTTGTTGCCCCTTCAGTGGTTTCGGATTCATTCGCAGCAGTGTTGTATATCAGAGCTCTGAGGTAGACTCATATGTGTAATAATAGCTCTTTGACTGAGGGTTCTATGTGTATTTCCTTTGCTTTTTAGTTCTATGAAGGATACTGCAATGTGTATTAACTCCTACATGTGTTAGCTCTTCAAAAATACTTCCTGGATTCTGGCTCAATGATGGAGGCTCACATGTGTATTAGCTATTTGACACTAAGCTCCCGTTTGTATTGTCTCCCTGACGGAGGCTCATGTATATTAGCTCTATGACGGAAGATTTAGTGTGCATTAGCTCCATGAAGGAAGCTCACATGTGTATTTTAGGCCTGGGCATAGTGCACAAAGTGACCAAAAAACTCTGCAGCGCTGTGCAGAGTTCCGCAAGCGGCAGAGTGCGTTAGTTTGCGCCATTCACCCTAATTTTTACTTCTGGGTGTTTGTCCCACACTGGAAAATCTGTGCGTACAGCACCATAAGCAGCGCAAGAGGGCGCTGCTTCTTTCTGCTGCTCAGGTAGATGTTCTACTCGAGCGGCAGCTTCCTCAACGCAAACAGAAGGTTTCTCAACGCGAGCAGTAGCCGCCATCCACAACCACCCGAGTTGAGAAATCTCGCTAGGAGATGGTCTGGAGTAAGATTTTCCTCGCTCACTAATGTAACGTTGACGGCTGAGGAATAAACTCTGCGGAGCGGAGTTTTTCAGAACTCCGCACACTACGTGGAGCACGGAGTGGGGAAAACTCGGCAAATGGGGCAGAATTTCACGACCAGGCCAAGTATATTTTCTCTCTGTTGGTAGCTCCTATGCGTGTTAGCCAGATGATGGACCTCCTGTGTGTATCATCTCCATGAGGGAGGGTCCCATATGTGTTAGCTTTAAGACAGAATCCCCACAGCACCACACCTCACCAGTGCACGGTGTTAGGACCCAGGGCCCTCGCCCTCTCCTGCACACGCAACTCTATGATCGCAGCAGGTTAGAGTGCGGGAGTCCTTCCGGGTTCGTGGGGTGTGCTTCCTGTTGCCTGTCCAGCAAGACATGTGATCAGCGAAAGGAATAGGAAGTGCCATGCAGGAATAGTTTCCATGGCCATGATGGTGGGGTCTTTTCGGCAGAGATCATCGGGGGAGGGCGAAGGACCTGGTGGCCCTGGCCGCCCTAGTGCCTAAAAAGTTACCCCAAAAATTACTTTTCAACAACAGCGAGGGGTCTTCCACTCATTCATCTTAAAGCACCATTGAGAGGGAAGACAGCAATCTGGATTGTGAGAGAGAATGTTCACACTGGCTTCAGGCATGGGCACATAGTTCATCAGTGTAGGGCATGGGGTTGTAGAGCCTGGTCACATTTCTTGTAGCTCTTGAGACCGCCTGGTGTTGGAGAGCATACCAGGGATGCAGACAAGGTTCCAGTGCATGGGGACCACCCCATAGCAATCAGATGGGTGCACCTGTGTGCTACTTCTGGGATGAAGGGTTGCCTAAACCTTAGTGTTTGAGTGTTGCCCATGGAGGTTCTAATAGTAAAGAACTGTATTTATATCATGCTACTGAAATATGTACTTGTTTACTTAACAGTTACATATCCTAGAATTTTGATCTATGGTTATCCAGGCTTTCTGTGTTTTGATATGACTTACTGGCAATGTGTGATGCTGATTAATTCTTGTTGTGTTCTGATTGTACTGTAATAAACTTGACCAGTTGTTCCAAAACAATTAGTTGACTTGTTTGGGTTTGAGGGTGTGTGGTACGGATTGGGGGCTTCGTGTCCTAACTCACACGTGTATTAGCTCTGTGACGGAAGCTACTATGTGTATTAACTCCATGACGTAAGCTTCTAGGCATTTTTGCTGTCTGAGGGAAGCTCCTGAGGCAGCGACCCCTGTGCATAGCAGAGGGTCAGCATTAATTGCTCCATAGGTAGGAGCGAATCGATGGCCAGGTACGGAGCACGAGGTCAAGCACCCCATACTCCCACCCATATGGTGACATCATCATTTGGCGCTAAGGCGGGGGTTTTAAATGTGGTGGGGAGGAAGGACCTGTCTGTTTGTTCTCTAGCTCACAGGATGGAAGGCTTCTCCAGACAACCTGCTCATGTGGCTGGAGGCCACTTAGTGAAACTCCCACCAACCCTCACCTTGGCAAAAGGAGGGGAAAGTTTAGCATAAGAGAACGGGTCATCCCAAAAACGTGGCTGGTATGACCCGCTTGACAGGGTAATGACTTTCTGGGCACTGGGCTGGCCGGAGGGAGAATTGACCTGCTGGTCGTCCTGGACCTGTCTGCTCTACCCTGGGTTGCCTGGGATTGATTATCAACAGTGCTTCGCTTGGTGGCTGGTCTGGCCACAGGCACGTTGGTAGGGACGGTGCGTTATGTGGTTCCCTGGTGTTGTGTGCGCTTGTATTAATCTTTGTGTCTTTTGCATCCTTCGCCTAGACAAAGGTGAAGCCTATATAATAGAATGTTGATGGCGTCGTTTGCCAAGGAACCTTTCGTGGTGGTGGTGGTGGGGGGGGGGGGAGGTGGTACATTGTTGGCACAAGGTGTCTGCCCCTGCGGAGGATGTTGTCTGCAATGTGACCAGTGCTGGGGACATGCAACTGGAAGAGTTGTTCCCCAGTGTGCAACTGTTTATAACTGCTGATCCATACCAACAAGTATGTTTTTAGATATCTCAGTGTCACTTGGAGTGCCATTTAATCCGTGTGATGCTTTCCTTATCTTTGTTATATGCAACTGCCCTTCCATTCCTTGACCGATGTTTCATGTAATTAAATAGCTGCGCCTTGGTGTTAAATACACACTCTTGGTGTCTGGCTCCCTCGTTTGGAGTTGGTTGAAATGAAGGGAAGGATGGTGACCTATGGGTGTGTCTCTGTTTGGGATCTTAGCGATTGGCAAGTTGTGAGTGCGCTATTAGTGCCTTAGCTCTACAATGGGAGCTTCTATTCCGCAGGCCCCATCTGCATCAGCTGTATTCCGGAGGCCCCCGTGTGCATCAGCTGTATTCCGCAGGCCCCATCTGCATTAGCTGTATGACGGAAGCTGGCGCGTGCATTAGCTGTATTCCGGAGGCCCCGCGTGCATTAGCTATATATGACGGAAGCTGGCACGTGCATCAGCTGTATTCCACAGGCCCCATCTGTATTTGCTGTATGACGGAAGCTGGCGCGTGCATTAGCTGTATATGACGGAAGCTGGCGCGTGCATTGCTGTATTCCGGAGGCCCCTGAGGGCAGTAGGTGTATGACGGAAGCTGGCGCGTGCATAGCTGTATTCCGCAGACCCCATGTGCATTAGATCTAGGATCGAAGCTTCCGGGTGTAGGAGCTCTCTCACAAAGCAGGCACCAGTGTAAGTCAAGTCAAGTCATAAAATTTATATAGCGCACTACATACCCAGAGGGTCTCAAGGCGCTTAGGGAGGGGAGGAGGATGGCTTTAGAATGAAGGTACCATGTTTAGTAATCCGATAATAAAATCGCCCGTTGGCCTTGTGTATTATGTGTGTAAAAAAAGGCGCCCCGTTCATCAGTGCTATAAACACGAGTTCTTGTGTGGAATCAATTTACAGATACCCCCGAGCTTGGTTAACTCGTAAGACATGCATTAATACGTTAATAAATAATGCAGATCTTTAAGTATTTCAGCTCCGAAATGATGGGGCATTGAGTACCAGCCCTGTGGCTGGCCCACAGTACTCTGGTGATGTAACTACGTGTATTAACCCCACATGTGATAACCATAGGTACTGTCCCATTGTAGATGGTACCCCTTGTATCTGCTCAAAAGGGATGTGAGTGCTAAAGCCATGCTAACAATACGGTTTCATCTCGGCTTGAGTGTTGTTAATGCACGGCTTATGGTCCACTTAAGTCTCTTGGGAACGCAGAGTGCTCTAGACATATTTGTTGATGCTATTTGGAAGGGCCATGTTGTCCTTTGGGGCAGCAGGAGCATCGTTACCAATGGTGCAGCGGGTTCTGTGGCACCAGGGCCCAGAGGGCTGAGGGACCCCTCACCCCTGTTTTTTATTATTCAAACAGCAGCAAGGGGGGGCCATCTCCTTGCTTGCCCTAGGGCGCACAACACACTGGCTACTCTACTGTGGGGCAGTTGTCTTTTGAGATGTATTGATGGCAAGCTCATGAATCCTCAATATCTCCTGGACACGGTCAGGGATTGACTGGCTAACGTCTTCTGTCCCACTGGGTAAGATAATAAGTTACAGATTACAGTGATCCTGAGCCTCATGCTTAAGCATTGCTCCAAAATATGTACTGATGACATTTGCTGGTGGCTTCTCTGGAGCTGGTACCCCAGGCTCTCTGTTCCTGGATAGAGAAATCTGTCTCTCCTAGGCGGTTCAGAGCGAGAGCAAAGGGGAAGGTTCACATATTAACGCAACCTTTACTTTAATTCTGTCTTTATGCCGTTATCAAGTTGCTTAGGCCCCTACTTGTAAAAAACATGTTGGACATCTTTGAAAATTTCCATCCTTACAATGGAAGTGTAAAAGTGTAAATGCTGTCTGTCAAAGTATCTATTTTCTATTGAGCAGAGCCATTAAATGTACTGCCCATCAGCTGAGAAGTGGAGTTATTTTGTACCTGTCGTCACCTGCCCATTTATAGCACCGATTTGTGCCTCCTCTGCTGAATAACAGAGGTGTGTGAACCTTGAATGGTTCAGTTTCCCCTGAGTAAGCTTCCTTTATGCATAGACCCTGAGATCCAGAGCTGCAAACTCTAGTCTTTTAAGTTCTAGTTCGGACCCTTATGGGGTTAATCATCTGTTGTATTGGCGGATGTTTCTACAACCCGACCTCAGACGGGTGAAAGTGCGAGTAGGATCCGCTACTAGTCAAACTGTAATTTTTAATTTTTAATTTTTTTTAGTCCTCATATCACCGTAAGCATCTGCCATTGTCACATATAAGACCCAACTGATCTTGGACGCCCTGGGTCTATGTTCCTGCATTCCCTTTCGGCCCCACCAGGCCAACATCTTTGTACGAGGCGTGGTGTAATCATCAGACCAAAAATTAGATCCGCCTTAGTTCCTTTCCCCAGCAAACCAAGGGCGACCAGATGTTTCTCTCGCTACGTTCCAGGCTTGCCATGTTCAAAGCCACTCGGACCCATTTCTCAAACGAGGGGGGGACTGGATCTTTCCGTAGTATGCAGATTTCACGTCGGGCCAACAGGATTAAGCATAAAAAGAGGCCCATATATTGCCCCGATTCAAAGGTGGTGGTACCTGAACCCAGTCCAAATATAACTAGCTGTAGATCTAGATTGATTTCCACCCCAAAGATACCCGTCAATGCCTTCTCTATATTGCCCCAGTAACCCTTTAGCTGGATGCACTCATAGAACATGTGCAGATCGTCTGCTTCTATAAAGCCACATCTGGGACATCTGGGGGGTGGATTTGGGGCAAACTTGGCAAAATGGTAATCTTTTTTAAAATGGCAATCTTACCCAAGCTGACTTATCTCTTCAGTGCTATCCCTCTAGATTTCCCAGGCAAACTTCTAAGTAAAATACAGGGCAAGATTGGAAGTTTTATTTGGGCCAATAGGAGCTCCAGATTGTCATGGAAGAAACTAAAGAGAAGGTTAATTAAGGGGGGCCTAGCTTTACCAGACGTTCTCTGTTATTGTATGTCCTTCCAGTTTAAAAACATCAGTTGCCTATTTTCTAGTCCAACTGAAAATAATTGGGGGAGGATCCTGAGTGCCATGGTCCACCACGAGGGAGGCGGCGAGGGATTTTTGTATAAGTTCGGGGCCCCCAGGTTCTTTAAAAAAGTCCGTCTGAAGGTGATTAGATCAGCACTTAATACTTGGGAAAACCTCAAGGCAAAGTGGGGAATAAAATACTTTTCAGAATTTTCCCCAATTTGGGAATCCCCGGGACTCCCTGAGTGCCTGAAGGACGGCCTGGCTGTACCAATTGCACGTGCGGGTATTACGGTGTGGTCTGAGTTAATATCTTCAGATGGGATTTTACCATGGGAAGTCCTGAGAGCAAGGATTGGAGATACCTTTTCTCGTTTCAAATTCCTACAACTATGTTCATGGTACGAGGCAGAAAAAGGCAATACAGGGGGCAATTATGAGGTGGAGGCAAAGTTCCAAAATATAGCCCCAATTAAGAAAGAAATAGGACTATGGTATGGTAGTCTGTTAGATAGGGAAGACACTGAATTACCATCACCACACCTGGTTTGGAGGGCATCTATATTGGAGGATATTTCCCTGGAGCTCTACTTTCTGTCTCTTAAAAATTTGTACAAGTTTGTGAAGCCTGCTTCCCTTAAAAAAACATTTTTACACCATCAACATGTTGTACTACACCCCCCCAAAAAATAGTCAAACTGTAATTTACAGATTTCTGAGGTGGCCTGTAAATTGCGCAGCTACTTTATCTGCGAAAGGTGAGAGCCTCTGCTAACTCAGTCTGGTCAGCTACATCCTGGTTTCCAACTTTCGCTGGCACTAATGTTTACACACTCGCACGGTGCCTTCAAGCACCCTGAATGACTTAACCACTTCATGGTGGCTTCTTTCATCAGCTTGTGCATAATCCCTCAGTAACCACACAGTGGCACATCTAATTTAACTGTACTACCATCTTTTTTTCTTTCCCAAAAGTTTGCTTCTTTTTAGCATCTTTTTTAAGGTGAAGTTAATGCAATTTCCCCCAGATCACAATTAGTCAATTTTTGTATTTCATTTTTATTGCCGTTTTCTTAATTCAAAGTTAAACGCCCATGTCATAGCAGTCTGGCACTAGTGGGCGCACTCATATATTTCATGAGGCTGTAATCCTTGCATAATGATGGACAGCAGTCACAGAGGAAGAGCTGAGATCTCTACTGAGCACGTTTCCCTAGAGAATTAGCGTGGTTCTTTATTTCAACAGTATCTTTTGGTGCTTGTAGACCTCTTTACAAGACCGCCAGCCTGCTGCAAGTCATTGTTGATTCCCCCCCCCCACCCCCCCCCCCCTCCAGCAACTGTAGTTTCCCTTCTTGGTGGATGAAAACGTATCATTATGCTGTGGTTGGATGAAAACGTATCGTTATGCTGTGGTTGGTTTGATCATGTCACAACAGTCAACTGAAGCGAGCGTTGTCAGTCGAGTTTGAGTTTAAATACTTCATTTCGGTCTACGACCATAAAAGCAGCACATACTAGGAAACACATTGTATGGGAAACAATTGAATACAAGCAAAAGCTAACATTCCCAAGAGAGGGAGCCACAATATTACATTTCGTTAAAATTGAATAAAATGAAATCTATACGAAAAAGTCAGTTTCACAGTTTAAAACACAATTTTAAAAACAGAACTGCATAAATCCATATTTTGCTAAAAATAAATGCTTTCTTGGCAAGATGTATTTCATAATTAGCAGGACAGAAGTGTCCAATTGTAGCTATCGTAGTTACAGGTAATGTATATACTTAATATTTAGATTTTGGTGTTTGCTTGAGTGTCCTAGAGTGAACAGGCCAGGCTGCTTCTAAGAATTTAGGTATTGAAAAAAACACACAAGACTCAGTGTCAGACCGACAAATACGCAAAGCATGCTTATGAAGCCGTATTCCAATGTGTCTGCACAAGGGGAGAATCCAGGGCTTTGTTGTCTGGTGTATACTGGACAAAAAAAAGAGCAAGTGGGCAATTGTCTCCTGCGTTGCTCCACAGGCCAAGCTGGCTGCACCACCATCTGAGTGAGGATCTCCATTTACAGATGAAGGATGCAAGCAGCAAAGTACCCAATCTAAATTTTATATACAGGGATCTAGTAAATAGCAGGTCAATTTCGTCCAAAAAAGTTTCAAACCTTGGCCCAGGTTTGTGGTGCAGTAAGATGTCAACTCGACTACCAGAGCATGGTAAGTCAATAGAGTGAAATGTCCTTTTGTTTTTCCGTATTTATTTATTTCTGCAGTCTGAACCAGGCTGCGTGGAGTGTCGGAGCACTGTGTGGTGGAGACCCATAGATTTTTTTATCAGTCACGGGTGCACATCTGCATATAGTCTACATAATAGTCCATTCGTTTCACATACAAGTGCGATAATTGCAGCTCAGCGTATATCATATGAGTTGATATTATTGTAGATATTGGACTGTTAGACCCTCAGGAGCTCTCCAAAGTGGAGCCAGTGTTGTAGTCGATCTATTGTTGTCTGTTTTAGCTGTGAAACCATGAAGGTCCATCTGCTCTTCGAATTGTACTTTAGTGTTTGTCCATTTTTTACTTTGGAAGACAGGAGCTTAGCCGATGTCAGTTTGTGCTTAGCGTATATCCTGATATGACCTTGGTTTTTATGAACATCCCCTTAGCTGAGCGTCTGTATGATTCACTCATGCTGAGGTGAAGGTAGATAGAGACAGGTCGAGACAAGACATGGCACGCACAAATAGACCATCCATGGATGTGCACATGTATGTGTTTGCAAATCACTGTGACCTTTGTTTGTCGTGTTTTGCATTCATGGTCCTCCCCTGTCCTGTTTGAGGAGAATTTGTGTTATCTTGAACCTTTGAATTTCTAGGAAGAGGTGTTTGTTCTTGCTCACTGTCCCTGAACTCTCAGGAATGGGAGAGCTTACATGAAGAGCTAATATGTCATTTGCAGAAATGTGATCACAATGCGAATGCTGTGAATGCACTTCCTAGAGTCTGAGAGCAGCTTGTCAGCTGTGTGTTGAATTGCCTATAATGGTGCTATCCTTCTTTTAGTGTGAGTAGTCATCACAATATTTCCCTAGTCTGGTCGTACTAATATCAGAGATTATACTACTGGCTGCGAATCTGAATCTGGTATCTACGTTTTATGCTTCTTCTGAGATATACCAACAACTGGGATTCTTTCCAGTCCTGTCAAGTATCACGCATCAAACGCGACACTAACGCATTTCAGTGCGGTGCTCCGCATTACCGCACTGAAATGCATTGTCAAGCATAGTGGCAGTCTCAGGTGTACATTTACTGATGGCTGCAAACGTGTGTTGCAGGTGGCTGCAGGCACTGTCCGTGGTCTGCCTGCGCTGGCACGCTGCTTCCGTGGTCTTCTTGGGGCAGTAATCCCTGCTAAGCGCCTGCCAGTCCCAGGCTCTGCCTCTTTGCAACAGTGTATCACCCGTGGCCGCCCTGCCGCGCAGCATTGCACTCAGCCTCCCTTATGTCATGTCCGTTCCCAGCTTGCGCTCCAAAGTCATATCCTGCGGACTCCGAGAGCGGGGAGTTTGTTCATCTGGAAATTGCCCGCAATAATTATGGTGCAGCGCCGTTGATTATATTGCACGTGATGGCCCGGCCTGGGCCCCACTCTGCTGTAGGCCATCATAATCAAGGCCGCCGCAGCAGTTACAATTTCGGAGCCGGCAGTGAGAAATTAGTGCCGTGGGTTAAGGACAACCATGACCGACCATGTCGGTTTACAGCGCCGGCTGCCAGGTTAGTGTTCTTTAGGCGGGCAACGCGAGGACGTCGCCTCCTGTGCTGGTGCTGCCGGAGATGCTGCAGTGTTGTTTGCGAGACTGGGAAGCTGCCTATATAGGCAAAAGCTACTTGCATCTGATGGTTGCTTTATGTATTAAATATTTTATTGAGCATATGCAAAAAACAAATGCACCTCAGGTACTTCTGCAAGGGCCGCCACTGTTCTAGGGAGGCCGGGGTCAGTGACCCCGCGGGTACCCACCAGAGGGCCAGCGGGGACAGTATTTCATTAACACAGCAAGCCGCCTACAACCCATTGGGCCGGCCGCGTCTTAAGAGGTGCTATACGGTGCAAGCTGGTCAGTGCAAGTGCATTGTGAAAAAACACGAGGAACAAAGAACTGTAAACAACCCCACCACCCACCCCACCCCACCCCAGCCCACCCTTCTCCTTGTCCATGTCCGGGATCCAGCTCTAGGTCGCGAGTCACTCTCAACAGTCAGCGGACGCCACTCGTGTGGGGTCCGTGCGCTTGCGGGTATGTGTTCTGGGATCCGGGAGAGGTGTTTCGGCTAAGCGTAGCAGACGCAGGTAGCGCGGGCAGCTCACCTCCCGAAACTCCCCGGTGAGCAAGGCGAGGAATGGGCGCCAGAGTTCCGCAAAGTCCGCCCCCCTCCCTGACGCTGCCAGCGATAGTTTCTCCATCCCCAGGATCGCCCATAGTCTATGAAGCCACCCCAGTTGTTGCGGAGCTTGGGTCGCCCTCCAGTGTGCCACAATGTTTTGGACCGCAGCCCCAAGCGCAAGTGCAATCAGGCGCCCGCGCCAGGATTTCAGAGGATACATGAGTGCGTTTGGGAGGCCTAGCAGGATGTACGCTGGGAAGCGCGGCAGTTGTGTGTCTAGGTGCGCATCTATAAGATCCAGGATAGGGTCCCAGTAGGGGCGCAGCGCCTTACAGCTCCACAGCAGGTGTTCCAGCGTCCCCAGTTCCCCACATCCCCTCCAGCATCTGTCACTGATCCGAGCATCCCAGTGGTGTAGTCTCTCAGGGGTGTGGTACCAGTATGTTGCTACCTTCGTTAAAGTCTCGGTAAGGCCGGTGTGGTGCGCCGAGTGTCTGGCTCTATGATACACCCCCTCCCATTCCTTCCTAGTGAGCTGCCTCCCCAGGTCCCTCTCCCACCGGACTTGGCCTGCATTGTAGGTGTGTGCTTGCGCGAGGAGCAGCTGCTGATAGAGGTCCGATATCAACTTCTTATCCGAGGTGCGCGTCAGCAGCCATCGTTCGTAAGGTGTGAGGGGCCGTTGGGCTCCGGGTTGGACCGAGGGGTGGAGCACCCAGTGGCGCACCTGTAGGTACTGCAAGCGTTCCGATTCGGCCACACCGTAGTCTGCTTTGACCTGCCGGAACGGCAGAATGCCCTTGGTGTCGAACATGTGTCCCGCCGCGCGGCAGGGTGTCGTCCGCCACGTCGTGAACGCGCTGGTGTCCAAGCCTGGCGTGAAGTCTGGGTTCGCAAAGATGGGGGTCATGGGCGAGGGGAAGGTGGTCAGCCCCTTGGCCACAGCTACCCTATCCCACACTCGCAGGGCGGTGCTGGTGATTTCAGAGGCGTACAGGTTAGGGGGACGGTGTCGGCGCGGAAGGAAGGGCACGCCTTGGAGCGTGCGGCCGGCCACTGCCTGGTCCAGGAAGAGCCAGTGCTTACCGGACTCCAGCTGGAACCACTCCACAAAGGTGCGTAGCTGTGTTGCCTGGAAGTACAGCGTAAGGTCAGGCACGCCGACGCCCCCGTTCGCGGGGGGTAGGGTGGCGAGAGTATGCTTGAATCTGGGTCGTCGGCCGTTCCAGATAAACCGTGACAATTCCGACTGAGTCTGTTGGAGCCAACCCGCCGGGGGGTTCAGAGGAAGCGTCTGGAACAGGTACAGAATCTGCGGTAGCAGTGTCATTTTGACCGCGGCAATTCTGCCCAACCACGATAGCGTAAGTGGCTTCCAACGCCGGAGTTGCTCCCGGAGTTTGCGGGTGAGGGCCTCATAGTTGGCTCGCGCGGTGCCACGGACAGTAGGAGCTAGGCGAACGCCCAGATAAGGGACGGTAGCGTCCGACCATTGGAATTGGAATTCCGATTTAATCTCGTCCACCACCTCCGGGCTCAGGGAGATGTTCAAGGCCTCAGATTTGGCTTCGTTGATTTTGAAGCCCGAGGCCAGGGCGAAGGTGTGTAGCTCCACAAAGAGAGCGCGCAGGGACCGCATCGGGTCAGTGAGGGACAGCAGGACGTCATCGGCGTATAGGCTGATTGTGTGCGTGTCGGCCCCAAATTTAATACCGGAGATGAGAGCATGTTGCCGCACCCTCTGAGCCATCGGCTCCATGTACAATGCGAACAAGAGCGGTGACAGCGGGCAGCCCTGGCGCGTGCCTCTGCCAATGTCGAACCTCGGGGAGGTGTGACCGTTCACGCGCACCGCGGCGTTGGGCCGGCGGTAGCAGTTGAAGATGCAGTGGCGAAGTTTCTCCCCAAAGCCGAAGTGGCGGAGGACCTGGTCAAGGTACGGCCAGTGCACTCTGTCGAAGGCTTTCTCCGCATCGATGGTGAGCAGCATGCAGCCGGGTTTAGTGCGTGTTCCGGCCTCAATGAGGTGTAGCACCCGCTTAGTGTTGTCGCTGGTCTGCCGTTGGGGGATAAAGCCCGCTTGGTCGGGGTCTATCAGTTGTTGCATATAGGGGGCGATGCGGCTCGCGAGTATGCCAGTGTAAAGTTTCAGGTCTATGTTCAGTAGCGATATGGGTCTGTAGGAGCCGCAGAGTGCCGGGTCGCGACCCGGTTTGGGAATGACAGAGATAGACGCCTCCAGCAGATCCGGATGTATGGCACCAGGCGTGTCGAATGTGTTGAATAGGTCACGCAAGAGGGGGGCAAGTCGCTGGCAAAAGGTTTTGTAGAACGCCGCGGTATAGCCGTCGGGTCCCGGGGATTTCCCGACTTTTAGGCGGGCAATGGCCGAAATGACCTCTTCCAGGCCTATGGGCCGCTCCAGGAAGTCCGCCTGGGCTTGGGTGAGGGCGGGGAGGTCCGCGCCTCGCAGATAGGCTGGGCTGGTGTCAGGGTCCAGGTGATCCGCGTCGTAGAGCGCCGCATAGTAATCCCCAAACGCCGTCGCAATCGCCGCGTTCTCCGTGACCAGGTCGCCACTGGGCAACCGGAGAGAGTTCACCTGCTGCCTCTGAGTCTGCGCACGAAGTCTGCTCGCCAGCAGTTTCCCGCAACGGTCGCCACCGGTATAGTAAACGTGTTTGAGGCGCATCGCGGCGTATTCCGCCACATCTTGATCCAAGGCCGCCAGCATTTTCCGCTCGGCGCACAGTTGACGCCATGCCCTGGACGCCCCCGTGCGCTGGTGCATCTGTTCTAATTCCGCCACGCGCTGGGAGAGCTCGGCACGTTTCAGTTCCCTCTCCTTGTTGTTGGCCGTGGCAATGGAAATGATTTCCCCGCGCAAGACCGCCTTAAGGGCCGCCCACTGGGTCGCCTTGGAGGTATCGTCGTTTGCGTTGTGCTCCAGAAAGCGGTCGATCGCCAATGTGAGCCTGGTCTGGGTGTCAGGCAGCTGTAAGAGACCGTCCCGCAGTCTCCAGTGCCGTTGAGGTGCCGGCATGGCACCCACCCGAAGCGTCGCCACCACTGGGCAGTGGTCTGAGAGCGAGGCCGGCAGTATCTCCACGCTCTCCACATGTAGCGCTAGCTGCGAAGAGCCCAGGAAATAGTCTAGCCGCGCATACGTCTTATGAGCGGCCGAGTAGTACGTGTAGGCGGTGACCTGGGGGTGCGTGTGCCGCCAGAGGTCGATGAGGCCCAGGTCCGCCAGGTGCGCGTGACCCGCCGCTGTGAGCGCCCCTACTTGACCCGATCTCTGTCCCGAGCGATCCACCGTGTTATGAAAGACTAGGTTGAGGTCCCCCCCTAGCAGCAAGTGGGTGTGTGTGGTGGCTGTGATCGTCTCCAGGGCTGTGTGCAGGAACTTTTCTTGGCCCTCATTCGGACCATAGACTGAGCCCACAAGCAGGGTGTGACCCGCGAGTTGGAAGCTGTAGAGTAGGAGCCGCCCCCTAACTTCGGCTTCTTTCTGGAGGACTTTCCCCTCAAAGGATTTAGCCACTAGGATCGCCACCCCCGCAGACTTCTTCGGGGAAAAGGAAAAGAACTGCCACGGGAACGCGCGGGATTTGAGTCTATGCTGGTCGCTGCGCACTAGGTGTGTTTCCTGGAGGAGGCAGATGTCCGCCTTGGAGCGCTCGAGATAGGATAAGATCGCCCTGCGTTTGTTCGGGCTGTTGAGGCCCCGCACATTAAGCGTAAGCACTATGAGGTGTCGTGACATATCTGGGATCGTACGAGGGAAGCCAAGCCGGCCCGGTGGCCGTGAGTGTGGGCCCACGGGTCGTGGAAGTCGCTGCGCTAGGGGCTGCGGTAGGGCAACCCTCGGCGACCGAACGTTCTGGACAAGGAGAACCCCCCCGCCCCTCCCCCTTCACTCCCCAGGACCCCCCCAACTCAAGCTGTCCCCCCTGGTCCCCGCTCAACCGGAGCAATCGGAGCAACCCCCCCACCCGGAACCCCCCCTCACGTAGTGCAAACAGTTCCCATCCAACTCCCGGTACCCACCCCCCTACCCCGTCCATCTCCCCAACTGGTAAAGAAACATAGTCCAAGATTGTCCCAGGTCCAGACTCATGGCCACTGGACCCGTGGTAAGGTAAGTCCGTAGAGTGGGGGCCGTGGCGGCGTCGCGAGCAGGTCGGCCTGCTCGAAGCACTCCGCCACAGACGAAAAGACAAAGTCACCATCAGGGAAGACCCAGGAGCGCTCTGCACGCGCCCCCGCCGCCGGACTAGGTTAGCCCGGACCCATCATGGCTTGTGGAACCGGTGTGTCGCTCTCCCAGCGTTCAGTTGTTGTTCGACGGCGCCAGGCCTTGCGCCACCGTCTCCACCGCGGCCCTCTGGCCCTCTTCTATCTCGGTCGCCGCGGGGCGTTTCGGTCTGCGTCTGCGTCGTTGCTGCTGCCAGCGGCCCGGGCCGGACTCAGCAGGAGCCTTGTCTCCCGGTGACTCATCGTCGACCACCGGTTCCTCCAGGCCCAGCACGCGGCAAGCGTCCCTGAGGGTGCGTGGCTGGTGAAGGATATTGCCGAGCCGAAAGACTAAGCGGAAGGGGTGCCCCCAGCTGTAGGAAATGTTGCGCTGCCTCAGTTCCGCTGTCACTGGCCGAAAAATGCGCCGTTTCTCGAGGGTGAGTGCAGCCAGATCCTGGTAGAGCGCTGGTGCATGGTCGCCGAAGATAATCCTGTCCATGCGGCGTGCCTTGTTCAGGATCTCCTCTTTCGTCCTGAAGTCCTGCACGCACACCAAGATGTCTGGGGGGTGCGTTGCATCGGCTCTCGGCGGGCCCGTTCGGTGGGCTCTATCCAGTCGCAGGGGGGCATCCGCCTGTCGGCCCAAGATGTGGTTGAAGAGGCCCTGCGTGAACCGAAAGAGGTCCTCCGTGTCCGGGGCCATTTTCACTCCTCGGATCCTGATATTATGCCGCCGGGAGCGGTTCTCCAAATCTTCAGCATGAGTCTGGAGATCCACCTGCTGGTCGTGAATGCGGGCCAACTCCTGCCGTAGGGCCTCTATTTCGGCGTCCCGGGTGTCGCTCTTCGATTCCAGGTCTGCAACTCTCTCCCCTATGGCGTCGGTGTCGCGGCGGACCTCCTTGATCTCATCCTGGAGCTCCTTCTTTAGGGCGTGGATGTCTTCCCTCAGCCCCGTGAACAGGGACTCCAGAAAGGACCGCGTGACTGGAGCCTCGGGGTCTGCCCCCCCTGGGGGTGGTAGGTCCACCGTCTGCTTGTCCGTGTCTCCTCGGGGGTTTGACCCCCCGGGGCCAGTCCGCTTCCCCACGGTGGGGGGGGTGAAGAGATCCTTGATAGTGCGATCTTTCCTGGGCCTTCCGCCGGACATGTCGTCCCCGAGACCCCAGCTGCGTCCGCCGGTGACACCTTCCGCTGGCCGCAGACCGGTCTTCAATCTTGGTGGGCACCGCTCCGACCCCGGGACGACCAGTGCCGCGTGAGTGGCTCCCCCGCGATCCCCTCAATCTTCCACCACTCCGGGGGAGCAGTGTGACGCGGCCTCTCTACAAGCCCGTGGCCGGGTCAGGGGGGCCGTGGGACGCTCCACAAGGCTATAGCCAGGTATAGGGGCCGCGTGACAGGAGCAGGAGCACCGGCTGTGGAGGGCAGGACGGAGAGCGCTGGACGGGCCGGGTGGGAGGCCACCCAAGATGGCGCCCGCGGCACACCACGATGTACTGTTCTGGGGGCGAGAGCCCAGAGTGGTCGTTGAGGCCTCTTCGCGGCGAGGGGGGTCCGCTCACCTCCGTGGGGGTTGTGGCCGGGGGGGGCTTGGCTGCTCGTGTGGGCGTCTTCAGTGCCCGGTCAGGATGAGGGCCCTCGCGCTGTCCCACCACGTGCGTAGCTCTTATGGCGCCTCTCCGCACCCCCCGCACCGACCTGTCACCACCCCCTCCGCCGAAGGCCCAGGTGCGCAGATGCAGCTAGGGACCGGGTAGTACCGCAGGCAGGGATGGGTGACTGCTGTGGACCTTGCCAACCGACCCCGTGTCGGCTGAGTGTGCTTTCCGGTGTCCCGGCCTGCCGACGTGTCCCGCCGCCAGCGGACAGGACCGTGGGGGTGTCTGCCGGTCCCTGCCGACTCCCGGTGAGCCCACGTGGGGGGGGGTCCGCCGGGCTGGGGGGTGGGGGCCTCCCTCGCCGCCTCTCCTCACCTCCGTGTGACGGGTCGTCCACCCGACCCAGGCCGAGTCCGCCACCAGGCGCCACCAGTCAGGCTGCAGTAGGTCCGCGTGGCGAGCCCGCAGAAGCCCCCGTCAGATGGTCGCGGGGGCCTCGCGCTTGGTCGCGCGGGCCGGGCTCACCGACGCAGCGGCCGGGCACAGACGTCCGTGACTCGGCCTGCAGGCTCCGCCCCTCGCGGCCTCGCTGTCGTTCCGCGCTCAGGCCGTCCGTGCCGCCAGATCACCGGGCCGGGCCCAGCCGGGGTTCTACCTCGGGAACCGCCCACACAGCTGTCCAGCAGTCCCCCGCAGCAATGCCGGCCTCAGCCCGCCGGGGAAGTGCTCGGGTCCGGGCTTTTGCTGAAAGAAGCGCTATGGATAACGGCCGGCGGCGGGAGCTCCGACAAAGCACGTCTGCTCACGCCGCCATCTTGGCCACGCCCCCCTGATGGTTGCTTTACATGTTAAATGAAGACCATGACCCCACCGTGAATTGTCGAGGGAGTGCCAGGACGACCGAGGAGGCGGCCAGCCCACCACCGCGGTAAACTCCGTTCATCTGGGATTCTTGAGGTGTACTTCCATCCTCTTCTCTGTTGCTACTAGTTTTCCAGTTTCATGTTTCTCCCCAGTTGTGGAGAAGTAATTGCTGCAAACATATTTGTAAATGTAGTGGTGCAGGAGAAAGCGCTTGGCGGCCTCGGTTTTTGATGCTTTGAAGTAGTTTTAAGATGTATTAGAGTTCTTTCGTTCCTCAAATGGGTGTAATTTCTGTATACATGTTACACTTGTCTTCACTGTTTGATTTTTGCTAGCGAGAAAGTGTCACTCCTAGTTCTTGAATGTCACTCATAATTACAGTGAACTTATGAAAATGTCACACAAATGCAATCTGAAACCTTGGCAGCTATGTCTTTGATATTGTCTTTCTGTGTCAGGGTAACTGTAGCTTCTTATCCAGTTTAGACCAAATGCTACAAGTTGAGAATTTGTTTTGATTAATCCATTTTTAAAAAACTTTTTTTCCAATAAAGTTCAGTTCGTTTGAGCTTTAGTCCTTTTTGTACAGATCATATAATTATTTAGGTGGGACTCCTAGCCTACCGGCTCCACGCGTAATATAACCTAAAGATACAAGCTAGAGGGTTCGTTCTGTATAAAAAGAACAATGATTTAATTCCAGTTCAGATACAGAGCGATATGTGCAGTAAAAACAGAGAACCTATCCATAGAAACCGCTGAAATCAACAAAGCAGGAAAATATTACAAAATAATTGCTTGAGTCACAGATGCAATCCTCCTGCCAAAGCCATAACTAACATCCTGCGGATCGCAATGAACTAAGTGTATCAAGATGCTCTCTGTCATAAGCTGCTAGCAGTACGGGACTGCTGTGATATGGCTGTTTAACTACGTGTTAGGAAAACGGCAATAAACATTCATTAAAATAATGAACTAACTTTGTGATCTGGAGAAGATTGCATTAACCTCACATTAAAAAGATGCTAAAAAGAAGGAACGTTTGGGGAAAGACAATAAGGTACACATCATTTAACTGTCCTACACTCTCAGTGTTCAGAGGAAGAGTTATGTGGCTTTTAGGGTTATATTTGGAAGAGAACCTAGTTGGATATTACATGACGAGCAGGGGCAGATGTTTGTACTGAAATGGAGCACACACGGATCTGACCCGTGTGGGGATATTGGGAGAATGGGCCTTAGGGCACAAACAACACAGGCAGCTCCTTCACTTTGGATTCTAACTAGTGGGTATGCCCGTCAGGTAATAGACCATGGCTCAGCAAGGCCATCACACCCTGGACGTGGCTCGGGGCCAGCACCCAATTCATTGAGGGTGATGATGGGCTGTTTTATCTATCTATCTATCTATCTATCTATCTATCTATCTATCTATCGAGATCTTTATTGTATATCTATACTAATATAATAGAGAGCCCAAACCTTTGAGGCGGGTAATCTCAGGAACCACAGCACCAATCACAACACCCAATACAGCGTTGGAAAGGGCAGTTGCAGCAGAAGGACATAGGCTATGCAGACGCCCACCATATACATTTAAAAGGTAAAAGAACCGTGCCAGCAAAGTAGTCCCTTGTGGGCGTGTCTGCGTTGTGCTGTGGGCGTGTGCTGGGGGCGTGACAAATGCTGGGGGCATGTGGTACGTTCCGCCCTTCATGCCATGTTTCATATCGTGTGCTGTGGGCGTGTACTGGGGGCGTGGGCGTGTGCCGGGTGCGGGATTACGAAAAAAAAGCGAGCGTTGTGCCCAATCTTTAATTGTTTTTTAGGTCTCGCCTTTCAATGCGCATGCGCATTGAGCGAGACTAAAGGCGCGGTTTACCCAAGGTTTACCTAGACTGGCGATTTGATGCTGTGCCCGTGCGCTTTTAGGTCAATGCGCAAGCGCATTGACCTAAAATGCGCGTACACATCATCAAATCGCCATCTGTTCCCCAGCAGCACTCCTCCCACTCCTTTGAAGTGAAGCTTAGCTTCACTTCAAAGGCCCCTGCTGCTTCACACTCGGCCGTGTCTCTCCCTCATCGCCGCTCTCCCCGCTCCGCCCCTGTGTCGCATTTCTCCCCCCCCCCCTTCCCCACAGCAATGCCCTCCGTCTTGTTTGTTGCAGTCTGTCTTCCTTTTGTCTCTCCCTATCCCTCTTACTTCACCTCTTTGTCTCCCCTTCTCTCTGCCTCGCCATCTCTTCTTTCCCTCTCGATTCCCCGTGTTTCCTCCTTGCCCTTCATCAACTGCAGTGCGTGCAGAATGCCGCCGCTCGCCTAGTGCTTGGGCTTCCGCGCAGAGCCTCGGGGAAGTCAGCCCTGGCTAAGCTCCACTGGCTTCCTATTAGGGAGCGAATTAAATTTAAAGCCCTCAGCTATGCGCATCGCATTGCTCAGGACAAAGGCCCGGACTATTTAAAGGATCTTCTTATCATTCATCGCCACATTCGGAATCTAAGATCTTCTGGCGTGATGTTGTTTAAAACTCCTCGCATCCTTAGGGCCAGAATGGGCGGACGCTCATTTAGGTATTTAGCCTCCAAACATTGGAACGCACTCCCTCTGCATCTTAGGATGGAGCCGTCTGAAATTAGATTCCGGAGGAAATTAAAAACACACTTGTTTCCCACTCTGTAAGCCCTTCGGCCTGGCATTATCGGCCCCTTGGTAATTTATCAGCAGTTAGCGCGGGGACACACTGTTCTCTGTGTAGCCAGGCTCTTTACAAATGATTTATTATTATTATTATTATTATTATTATTATTATTATTTCCCCCGCCTCACTCTCTTCACTATATGTCTCACGCCTTTCTTTCTCCCCTTTATCTATTTTTTCCGTTCTCTACTTCTCTATGTCCCTTACCTCTAAGTTATCCGCTCTCCCCTTTCTCTCACCGCACACCCCTTCCCTCCCTCCACTCATCTGTTCTCTCCCTGCCCCCTTGGTTTCTCCACCTGTGCTTCTGGTGGTCTCTTTTTATGGTCTCTCCTCCGGAGGGGCACAGCTCTTGCCCTGCTATTGCCATTCCGCACACCTGCCCCCCAGGGGCCACAGAGGCCTGCCTGCCCCCCTCCCAGGGGCCCGCATTAACACTCCTGACACTGGTAACTCTTGTTATATTGCGCAGACATCACTAAAGGTGCTAGAGCGCCTTACTTACATCGAGCCTACTCCTGCACAGAAAGGGAAACGGATTTAAAATAGTAGGGGAAATGGGTTAATATAAGCGCCGGAGTTTCTCGCACATTAGGTGGTAATTGAGGAAAGAACGTATACTTTAATAACGTAAGTACTCTGGTTATATTTGCAATGTACTACGACAATGCTTTATTTGCGTGACTTATCCTATATGAATTGGCAACATGTTTACACTACTTATGTGTCCATTATTTCGATATGCACTAAAGAAGATACTAGTTGTGTATCGTGTCTATAGGTCGTGGGGCTTTTTGGTGGTCCTGTAAGCCAGTGTGTATACGTGCACGTGAGCTAGATAGTGACGTAAAATAGAGAAGAGGTAGCTGGGAGATGAAGTATTGATGTGGAGGGAGGCCCCTAGTACATTATACTGAAAGACTCGGAAACGGACTACGAACAGCAACCGGTCCATCTACGCATCAGCACATATAAAGACGAAGTACCTCACTCCACCAGCCACATAATGCTTGGTAGTCACGATTTCTCACCTGACAGCAATCTTTGATCGAGGTGGGTCGAAACTAAATGTCGCCATACATTAACATGCAGCAACGCTTTTTTTCACATGTTTTCTTTGGGTGCTGTAAACTGTTCTTGTGGTTTTTTGGTGGGGACGCATATTTTTAATTTCCATCAGCTGCAGAAAACATGCATCTCTGATTCCTACTCTTCGGATAGGACAGGAGATCAGACCCCCATTACAGAGAATGCACACGATTGCTTGCCGAGTTTCCACAACTGTTAGTTGTTTCATCAGACATTTATGGTCACTAAGCCTGTTTCAGGTAGTTGTTTGTGCACGTGTATGTCACACCGATGTACGGTTTAATGTTGGGCTGTGGTTTCTGTTCAGCAACAGTCCAGTATCTCCCCCCCCATCTTTTTGGGTCTTGCATCATATAGCAAACTTTATATCAGCACATTTGGTACATTATGATCTGCAATGGAACTTGTTGCAACATTTTACTTACGGTGCTCATGCCTGGTTACTTATCAGTGGTTTCGCAACTGGTTTACATTCCTCAGTAACAGTCATAATTATCATTTAAGAATGCGGGGTTTGTATCTAACGTATTTTGGGATTTAGTCAAGCGCAAGAAATCCTTAGTTTCATATTTTTCAAGCATCGGGCTTATAAAATAATTAAATTTTGAATGACGTTTTGAAGAAGAGAGAATGAATGTGCAAAATTATAATGTTTCACATCTGGCAAGGGTAAACCCCCTCCCGTTGTTGGTCTATACAGTATGTTAAGTGCCAACCATGGTGCTTTATTGGCCCAGATAAATGCAGGAAAATGTACCCCAATATTTTGTTTAAAAAAATATTGTGTGCAAAAAACATGGAAGTGCAGAATATGTATCTATAAAAAAATGGAATAGTAGTAAAGATTCTACTCAGATCTGATTTACTTCAACTGTGCATAATCTCCGCTAGTCCAAGAACTTGTCACTCAAAATCTAATATTTGTTCTGTTCTCACTCCTTTTCTGATACTAGTAAAGCAGTTGGTGGGGAGGATTAGGTGGATCAGCCTCTCCACCCGTTTTATTTCTGATGAGTAAAATGAGAGTTGTATCCCACCTTCACTGCAAATTAGTTTTTTATTTTTTTAAATCTGTTTTGGTATACATATGCAGTGTGGTGCTTTCAATTGGGCTCATTTGTAGATACTTTTTTGATAAATTGTTTTTTAATGCTCATATCATAACAAACAGCTGAAAACTAGAATCACTACATTTTCGCTATGCGAGCTAGTTGAAATAAAGGGTCCCAGAGGTCACAACTCTTGATCTGGCTATGTTTGCCACCTGGCCTTTTTTTAATCGGCATTGCTGGTTTTTTAATATGCAATCTGGTACGAAAATGAAGAAAATCACACAAAGCTGATATTTTCGCCTCAGATTCATAAATTTAAAACTGTAAATGTAAGGTGAAAGCAGTATAAAATGTGGTCTGCTTTAATGATCTGTGACTGATTAGTTAAAACTAAACAAAGTACCCTCACACCCTCTCACCCTCACATTCCCTCACACCCTCTCACCCCCACACACCCTCTCACCCCCACACACACCCCCTCACCCTCACACCCCCTCTCACCCTCACACCCCCTCTCACCCCCTCACCCTCTCACCCCCTCTCACCTCCTCTCACCCTCACACCCCCTCTCACCCTCTCACCCTCACACCCCCTCTCACCCTCACCACCCCCTTTCACCCTCACCCTCGCACACCCACACCCCCTCACACCCCCACACCCCCACACCCCCACACACCCTCACACACCCTCACCCTCACACACTCACACACCCACTCACCCTCACCTTAACACCCCCTCGCCCTCACACCCCGTCACCGCCCTCACCCTCACACCCCTCACCCTCACCGCTACAACACATATTGTGTTACAATAGGTGTCACATTTGCGAAAAATAAAACTATTGGCATTGTAAATAACAAGGCTATTAATTTCGCTATTTTCAAAACAAGCATATAAATAAAAAATGTCTCCTTTACGATACCAATAGCCCAAACTTTCCTAATGCGAGACCTATTGCATTGCTGTGCTTCTCTCCCCTGCTGCACTCTCTTGCTCTCTGGAGATGTGGCCTAACGACCAGAGCTGCCATCTAAGTCACGTAAATACAAAACATGTTGCATTCCTAATGCTATACGTGTCACATTCGCGAAAGTTATAACTATTGGCATTGTAAATGACAAAGCTATCAATTTAGCTATTTTAAAAACGAACAAATAAATAAAATATATGTCATTTACAAGACCAATATCTCCAACTTTTCTAATGCGAGACCTATTGCATTTCCAATGCTTGTTCTTCCTAGGTTCTGTACATTCCAGCTCCGGGTGTCCACCCTGCTCCCTTTAAATACCCCTGCACCCCATAATCATAATCCACCCTTACTCCTTAAAATACCCCAACACCCTCAAACACTAACCCATCTTAACCCTATAAATATACCCTGTACCCCAAAACCCAAACCTATCCCTAAAACCTAAAAATACCCCTGTACCTCAAAACCCAAACCTACCCCTGAACCTGATAAATACCCCTGTACCCCAAAACCCAAACCTAGCCCTGAACCCTAAAAATACCCCTGTACCCCAAACCTACCCCTGAACCCTAAAATACCCCTGTACCCCAAAACCCAAACCTAGCCCTGAACCCTTAAAATACCCCTGTACCCCAAACCTACCCCTGAACCCTAAAAATACCCCTGTACTCCAAAACCCAAACTTAGCCCTGAACCATAAAAATAACCCTGTACCCCAAAACCTACCCCTGAACCCTAAAATACCCCCGTACCCCAAAACCCAAACCTAGCCCTGAACCCTAAAAATACCCCTGTACCCCAAAACCCAAACCTAGCCCTGAACCCTAATACCCCTGTACCCCAAAACCCATACCAATCCCTAAACCCTAAAACTACCCCTGTATCCCATAACCCAAAACTATATCTGAACCCTTAAAATACCCAAACACCCCAAAACATATACCTCAGTACCCCAAAACATATACCCCTATACCCATACTTACCTTATGCAAACATTAAAAAAAACATGCTTTTACCATTCATGCATTTACAACGAATTTCATTGTAAATGTATGCATGGTAAAGCATATAAAATGTAATGCCATGCGTTATAATGTCATTGCGGAGTCATGGTACTTTCGTAATGAAAGTATGCAGAGTGATGGTATGCGGAAAGAAAGTTGCGGAATAATGAGTGTTTACCCTCCCCCGGTAAGTACATTGGTGGCACGGCGGCCCACATCTCCAGCAACATACTCATATTTTTTCACCACCGATTTGAAAAATGCACAGGTCTCTCTCATTGATGGCCAGCACCGACATACACTTTTAGACACACCTCCCGCCACAAGTTCTAGAATTGAGAACTTTAGAGCAGGGGAGCTACGTTTGAATCTCAGCATCAGCTCAACATCCTGTGATTCCACGTAATTCGCTTTGTCTCCCCGTGCCTACCACAAATGAATGTGTTCTTCTGTAATGTAAATTGTGCTCATGCCATGTTGTCGAGTTTGCACTATATAATACGGGGAGACAAAGCGAATTGCCTGGAATCACAGGATGTTGAGCTGCTCTAAAGTTCACAATTCGTTGTAAATGCATGAATGGTAAAAGCATGTTTTTTTAATGTTTGCATAAGGTAAGTATGGGTATAGGGGTATATGTTTTGGGGTACTGAGGTATATGTTTTGGGGTGTTTGGGTATTTTAAGGGTTCAGATATAGTTTTGGGTTATGGGATACAGGGGTAGTTTTAGGATTTAGGGATAGGTATGGGTTTTGGGGTACAGGGGTATTAGGGTTCAGGGCTAGGTTTGGGTTTTGGGGTATAGGGGTATTTTTAGGGTTCATGGCTAGGTTTGGGTTTTGGGGTACAGGGGTATTTTAAGGGTTAAGGGCTATGTTTGGGTTTTGGGGTACAGGGGTATTTTTAGGGTTCAGGGCTAGGTTTGGGTTTTGTGGTACGGGGGTATTTTAGGGTTCAGGGGTAGGTTAGGGGTTTTGGGGTACAGGGTTATTTTTATGGTTCAGGGCTAAGTTTGGGTTTTGGAGTACAGGGGTATTTTTAGGGTTCAGGGGTAGGTTTGGGGTACAGGGGTATTTTAAGGGTTCGGGGCTAGGTTTGGGTTTTGGGGTACAGGGGTATTTTAGGGTTCAGGGGTAGGTTTGGGGTACAGGGGTATTTTTAGGGTTACGGGCTAGGTTTGGGTTCTGGGGTACAAGGGTATTTATAGGGTTCAGCAGTAGGTTTGGGTTTTGAGGTACAGGGGTATTTTTAGGTTTTAGGGATAGGTTTGGGTTTTGGGGTACGGGGTATATTTATAGGGTTAAGATGGGTTAGTGTTTGAGGGTGTTGGGGTATTTTAAGGAGTAAGGGTGGATTATGATTATGGGGTGCAGGGGTATTTAAAGGGAGCAGGGTGGACACCCGGAGCTGGAATGTACAGAACCTAGGAAGAAAAAACAATGAAATATTGGGCACACCGCTCGCTTTTTTTTTCGTAATCCCGCACCCGACACACGCCCACGCCCCCAGCACACGCCCACAGCACACGATATAAGACATGGCATGAAGGGCGGAACGTACCACATACCCCCAGCATTTGTCACGCCCCCAGCACACGCCCACAGCACAACGCAGACACGCCCATAAGGGACTACTTTGCTGGCACGGTTCTTTTACCTTTTAAATGTATATGGTGGGCGTCTGCATAGCCTATGTCCTTCTGCTGCAACTGCCCTTTCCAACGCTGTATTGGGTGTTGTGATTGGTGCTGTGGTTCCTGAGATTACCCACCTCAAAAGTTTGGGCTCTCTCTTTATTATATTAGTATAGATTGCAGAGTGGCACAGTAGATTCTGACGCCTGGTCTCAACCCTCACTGCTTTTCCCTAAGGAAGCTTTTTTATCTGTACTGGGTTTGCTAAGCTGTATTGCGGTGCACCCTCTGTTGTGTTTTCCAGGAGGAGAGTCTGGTGATCAGCAGATTTTTAAGCTCCTCGTGGGCTGTAGTAGTTTTCTACATCAGTGGGCTAATCTGACTAGTTTTTAGATACTCGGGGATTGGGCCTTGCGAAACTAATTTTATCATACTCAGTCAACACATCCTAGTTTTGGTAAAGTTGTTTAAAGAGTGGCTAGAAATGGTCTTCCAAATAGATCATGACTTCTAGACATCAGAGCACTCAATGGTCACTGTATGACTGATAAATGACAGTAGAGTGAAGTCCTACCGGCGTTTTGGGGTGTTTCCTTATGGGTTATTTGTAGTTGTTGAGGGTGTAGGAGATGTCTTCTATAATTTTGTGAATTTTGTTCAGCAACTCGTGACACTTCTCTAGTATATGAGGGTTCACTGTGGAGGTTGTTGGATTGGAAGGATGACATACAAACTTAAACTGTGTATTTTGACTGTTTCTGACTACTACAGTTTGGGCCTTAACATGTGGAGCATTGAGGGTGATTCTGTTTATTGTGTAATGCTTACTCCTGCCAGGTTTTCTGAGAAGGTCGAGGTTTGGTGTAATTTTACTTTTGTTGCTAATAAGGGCTTATTTCTTAATTTAGCTCAGTGGACAACCAGGGATTTGTTGTTTTAAGCTTTTTCATGATATCCGGCCCAGGTAATTTATAATCATTGTGATGGTCTTTTTCATAGATGTCCATGAGGTCATTGATGTCCATAATGGCATAGTTCATTGCTGGTTGTGTAGTCTTGAGGTTGTTGAATTTAGATGTATACGTTTTACTCAGGTTTTTTTGGGATGTGGGTTGTTTATGGTGTTTCATCTTTGCAAAAGTGTCCTAGAAGGTAATTTGAGGGTAACCATACAACTTCAATCAAATGAAGTTTTGGGTTTGTAGCAGTCCAGTATTATGGATAATCATATCTAGTGGGCACCTTGCTATGTGTGAGTTTAGTGCATTTCTGTATGTGCAGTCATTGTTGTTTGGGGATAGGATGAAGGTGGAGTTTAATGGCTCGGTGGTGCCTCCCTAATGTCGATTTAGATATTCCAGAAAGATGATGTTCAAGGATTCAGCCCTCTATATTGTGGTGCAGCCTACATGTTGTGCAGCAACAAAGTTGTGACTTCTCAGAGGTGGTAGTACATTATATTTAGCAAGAGATGTCCATACTTCTACTAAAAGGCATTCAATATGGAGAATGTTTGGGGAAAACGTTGTTTGCGTTTATGAAATCTTTTATTTGTCTTGGCTACGGGATTTGCCTAGATGTATAATGCAGGACCCTTCTAACAGAGTGGGGTCCAAAATCATTTAGGATATGAAGCTGAACATTTCCTTCAGTATGAGAACATTTGGTGTTTGATGTCATGAATTATTGCTGATCATTACTCCAGTTAGGAGCAATCTCCGATGATAGATTTTGTGCCTATGAGGGTTTCAGTGGCATTATATCACAGGAATGAGATTACCAAACTACACAGCCCTATGCCATGTGTGGATAGCAATGTGATTGGTTATCTGTTAGATAGATTGTTGAGTATGTGATCATAGTGGTTGGTTGACTCTATGCTAAAGTGTTTGAGAGCATAATGGTTTGGTATTCTTTGTGTGCAAGTGAAGGCTTTTTTATTTCCTTTGTTGGAATGTGTGTCGGGGACAAGTGTGTCAAATCTGAGGTAGGCTTTTGGACGTAGTTGGCATCTCTGACTTGTTGACTTTGTGTTCTTCTGTTGTGCTTTTTTTTTGTTTAAGGGGTAGATATGTTTTTGTCCTGTGTGGTGGGGGGTTGTGTTTCTATAGAAAATCCTGGCTGGCATTCATGAGCAGTTTTTTGCTTATTCTCTGTATTTTTCTGCTTTGTGAAGGTGGCATGTTCATTCAGTTATGGAAGGGCTATGGCATAGTGCTAAACATATTTAACGTTGTGTTGAAAAACATGCAGGCCATCATTGCAGTACAAGACAGAGGCCCAATCAAATGTACTATCATATACACTCGCACGGTAATCCGGTGTCCGTAAACAATGTAGGTAACTTTTCCAGCGTATATATAGGTATGAGATTGTTCATTCTGTTTGGAAAACCTTTACAGTCTTATACACAATTGAATGATCCACGTTGTAAAAGCTGAATTTTTGTATCCACTCCCAAAATGTATATTAGTCACCTTTTTGGTTTTTTTTGTTAATGAACACATAGTTATTTTTGGTGGGTGTTAAGAAGTGCAGTATGGAAGTTTTATTATCAACCTTCACTTGTATGAAATCCACTAAAACGACTTGCACTGCATCATCTATCTATATCCCTGTAGAAGCTTACTGTTGCTAGTAGTAATCACTGTGTGTGTGGAGATCAGTAGTGGAGAGGGAGAGGATGTGGGTAACGGCCAGAGCTGCTGACTTGGGAACCAGGGAGCCAGGTCTGAGTCTCGGCATTGGGTCAACATCCTGTGGTTCTGGGCTTAATCACTTAATCTCCGGTGCCTAAAAACCCAATATGAACGTGTCCTTGTGTAATGTATATGGTGCTCATGTAAAGCGCTACAATACGTTTGGGGCTTGTTCACGCTATATAAAAATGCCAAAGAAGAAAGGAAATAAATATTAGTATTGACCTCGAAATTGTGAGCTATACAACAGATTTGTCAAGGAAGAGAAACATTAGTGTCTTTTGGTCCCTCTCCAGCTCGTCAATGTCTGCCCCGAGGAGTTTGAGTAATGCTCTCTTGGCAAGACCTTTTGATCCTGTCGAGACTGCATCACAGCCAGGACAGGACTCTTCATCAGAAAGAATCTCAAAAGCCGTTTCAGCTGGACAGGAAATCACCGGTGAGATGTGCAGTGCCATCACCCAATGCTGCACTTTTTAGGTGACATCACATTGTGTTTATGAAGAAGTGGGGAAGAAGGGCCCATTAGTAGAGTTTGGTCAATTCAATGCTTGACATTTGCAGCAAGATGTTCTTTGTTTCTATAACGTCTAACGAGGATGAGCCCTCTTACGGCTTCATACCCTTCATGCAAGCGCTCTTCCCACTTTGTGGAATACTACAGTACATTTGGGCTGTGGAAGACTGTTTCCTGACTGTTGTCTGATTAATTGATCTTCTTCTTGAATAATACATCTGGTGCATTGTCTGTTGGCTCGTCGTCACACCCCTATCTTGTTGCGCCCAGCGTGGACCCAGACATCGTGCCCGATTACGCTAAATGTGCTGTCCTCAGTGATGGCACAAACTCTGGCAGTTCATGCCTACGTTGAGGAGAGTGCACTATTGTAGGTCCGAGATGAACGCAAGTTCCTCTTTCACCAGCGCCGGACTGGGTTCATTTGGGAGATGGACAGTGATCCCTAGCAGGGTGGTGTAGAGTGCTAATGCATCTACCGGAAAGGGGGTGCCTGGGAGGTCCCCCGAGAACTCTACAACCTTCTTCCAAGTAGCGCTCTTTAGGTGCGGAACAGGGAGTTTAATGGCTGTGACGCACCTTTTATGTGGCAAAGAGTCAATGTTCATTCAGAAAGCATCCTTGATGTCACACCGTGTCCGTAATATAACACAAGTCCATGGCAAAGGGTTCCTACATTTGCACGGGACCACCAGCCTCCGGGAACAAATGAGGGACTGCTTCTTTGTGATTGCACCTGGACACATCTTGTGCCTGCACAATCCATATTGCTGAGAGAGGCCGCACAAGCATCTTTGAACCCTTGTGCCATACCAAAATTGCCCCGTGTACAGATTTGCACGAAAGTTGCACTCCCGGGTACTTTGTATAATAATGGCCCCTGGTGTCTATTGGAGGGGGGTAGTTAATGGCCATGGAGTCTTTTATAGGAGAGATTGCTCATGGACCCCACTGTCTCTGAGGAACGGTTGCCTTGAACCGAGAGCATGTCTTTTATGGAGGGTGTTACTCTCAGACCAGCAGTCTCTTTTTACTTTGCTCATGGGAACTTGTTCATGAGCCCCCAGTGTCTCTTGGAGGGTATTTGCATAGGATACATGGTGTCTCTAGGTGGTGTGAGGGATACCTACCTGGAAGTGGCAAGATCCTTCCAAAGAAATATGTCTGTAAATATGTTACATTGAGCCTGGCCTCTTGGTGGCTCCATGCGAGAGCCTGTACTCGAAAATGAACACTAATCCTGCTAAACAAGTGTAAGACTTTAGGAGACACCATCTGCTTTTAGGTGTTCTCTGTAGTCCATCAACGTACCATGTTCCTTGTGTACTTCTCGTCAATCTTCCACTGCCTCTGTCTTTACTCCCCCCTTTAAGGGAGCTTTAGTGGCGTGCTCCTCATCTGGAGCTCTGCTGACAAATCTCTGCCAGTACCAAAAGGATGTGGTAGTTATCCGCTCCAGGGCTTGTAAACATTGTTTATTAGAGGGATCTATCTACCAGCTTTAATGTTGCTTTTACCTTTTAATGCTGAAGACGCCTTTAACCCGGAAAGCTCTTGGGCTTTTGGCAGGGAAGATGAGTGCTGTGTATGTAGTGTGTAAATCCGAAAGCTGCTCTAATGTTGTGTGAGTGGAGAAGTCTCCTGAGGGATACTGAACAGGATATGCTAAGCCTCAAATCAAGGCGTCTCCATGTTGACATTGGATAAAGCGATTTAGCATAGGAATCTGGCCATTGAAAACTGACGTAAAGTTGGGTGCTTGTGTTTTTTTAATCTTATTGTATGTAACTCCTCCCTGGAACGTCTAGGTCTATTTTTCTCTCTCATTGACCCCATCGCACGTCCTCCCCCACCCCCTACAACTGCAGGTTTCCGCTCTGCGTTCATGGCCTTAGAGCACTTTGCTAAGCACATTAAATATTCATTGATCTGCGGTCTACTTTACCATTGATAAGGTGGCTTTGCGCCAAAGTACGACACACTTCCAAAGTGTTAGAAGCTGCCTTCTTGCTTGGAGTACTTCCTTCCTCAGGAGTGTGACCACAAGGGCCTGTCCCATGGCTGAATGAAACTGGCCAAAAGCTTTAATAATGCATGAGCAGAATCGATGCTGGGGAGCAGCGAATATTTACATTGATAAACTGGATACTCAAGGTTCTGCCCAACAGCAGATTCATGTGGACAGGCAGCTTGTAGTTGCGTTCCAGACTGGGGTCTTTTATCTAAGATTTATTTATTTTAAGGGTTTTATATAGTGCTGGCCAGACCCGAAGGTTTGGAACGCTTCACAACCTCAAGTCATGTAGCAGTCGAGTACAGAGTAAAATACTATGGAACAATAGTAAACATATTGATTTGTGACAAATCCTATTCAGGGAGGAGGACATAGGTAGCAATATAATACAGAGAAAAGCAGTAGAAAACACTTTGATACATGATGAATAATGATCAAGGAGAGCGGACAGAGGGCTGCGTCAAGAGGACCGTGATGTAAGAGTTTTCATTATCAACGTGATTATATACTCCCAGGGGTAGGCTTGTGCGTTAGGCAGCATCTATCCTTTCGGAGGAGTTCCGGTGAGGTAGAGGTCTTTGAGCTGGCTTTTGAATTTTATGAAGGAGGGGTTTGTCCTGATGTGGACTGGGCTGGCGTTCCAGATTTTCTGTGCATTTCTAGGGAAATAGCATGATAATGTTTTTTGTTTGCGAGTTTTTGGAGGGATAAGAAGTAGAGTGTTCGTACTCCTGAGATTCCTTTTCTGACCAGCCTTGTTGAGTTTGGATGCCAGGTAGGCAGGTTTGCCAGTGTGCAGAGCTTTGTGTGTGAGACAGGCCGTTCTGAAGCTTGCACGCATTTCGATTCGGAGCCATTTTAACTCCTTGAGAGCAGGAGAGATGTGTTTGTATTTCTTTACTCTCGTGGCCATCCTGGCTGCTGCCTTTAGAGTTGATCGGAGGGGAGCTAAGTGGGCTTTTGCCGTGCCTGTGAGGGTTGCATTTCTGTAGTCCAATCTAGACAAAACTAGGGATTGTGTGGTCTGTTTGAGGTCATTTGGAGGGATAAAGGGCTTTATTTTGTTGAGAAGTTTTAGGTTGAGGAAAGCGCTCTTTGCGGTTTTCTTGATATGTTTGGTTCATGTCCAAGTTAGGGTCCAGAGTGATTCCCAGTGATTTTACTGAGTCGGCCGGGATGAGATTGCAATTTAGAGCATCAATGGTTTAATCCATTCTGTGATTAGGGGGTCTGCTCTTTGTTGGAAATTAGAAGGATTTCCGTCTTATCTTGGCTGAGTTTCAGGTGTTTGTGTGATAGCCATTGTTGGACTTCTCTTAGAGTGTTGTTTAGTCTTTGAATGTCACCAATTGAGGAAGTTTCTAGGTAGATCTGTGTATCATCTGCATATAGGTGGAAGGGGATACTGGCTTTTTTGAGTATGGTTTTGAGTGGCTCTATTTAGATGTTAAACAGTGATGGGGAGAGAATTGAGCCTTGGGGGACGCCTCTGCTTATGGGGAGAAGGTCAGACGTGAAGTTTTTAATTTTTATTCTTTGGGAGCGGTTCTGTAGAAAGGAGGTAAACCTTTGTAAGATCACCTCTTCTACTCCAACCCTATCTTGGAATACATTAATGAGCAATATGTGGTCTACTGTATTGAAGGCTGACGATAGGTCCAAGAGTATGAGTAGACCGCATTGATCTGTTTGAGTGATTTGTGGACATCGTCTATGACATTCAGGATCACTGTCTCCGTGCCGCAACCTTTTCTGAAGCCCGATTGGTGGGGGTCTAGAAGGGTGTTGCTTTCCAAGTGTTGGGTAAGTTGGAGGAGAACACATCTTTCTAGGATTTTGACTAGGAATGGGAGATTCGATACAGGTCTGAAGTTGTTGAGATCATTTGGTTCAGAGCCAGGTTATTTTTTAGAAGTGGCGTGACTTGGGCGATTTTGAGACAGTCTGGTATGGTTCCGGTTGTCAAGAAGCTATTTATGATCTTGGTCCAGATCGGGGCTAGGGTGTGTTTGAGCTTTTTAGCCCGTTGGGACGGGATGGGGTCCTCGAAGTGTGACGAAGTGTTGGATCTGGTAATCATTTCAATGATTTCTGTTTCAGAGTTGGGTTTGAACGATTTCCAGTTGGTAGGGGGGTGCCTGGTTGGGTAGTTTCCTTCTTTGTCGTGGGGCGGGCTTTCGATGGGTCGATGGGTGGACGGAGGTGGTGGTCCAGGGAGAGCTCGATCTTGGTGATTTATCGTTAAAGTAGTTGGTAAAGTTATCATATAGGTCTTTGGAAGCCTGCACTGAGGTTGAGGTGGCTCGGTAGTTTGTTGCCTACTGAGATTAAAGAGCTCTTTGGGGTGGCTTTTGGCATTGTCTAGTGCCCCCTGGAAGACGGGGGTTTTTTCATTTTGTATGTGTTTTGTAATTCCTGCGTATCGTTTTAAGTTGGTCGAGGTGGGCTGTGGTCGGGTTGTTCCTCCAGAGTCTTTCTGCAGCTCTTAGTCTTCTTTTTTCCGAGTTTAGGTCTGAGTTGAACCAGAATCTTGATGGAATGCTCCTGATTCTTTTTTTGTTTTAAGGTGCCTATTTGGTCAAGTATATGGGTCATAGTTGCATTGTAGTGTGAAATAAGTTCTGTTGTAGATAGGACACGTGGTGGTGGGAAGGATTGAATTTATCTTTTCTTCCAGGTCGGTAAGGAGAATCTGTGTAAGATTTCTCGCCCAGTGGAGGGGTTCCTGTGTGCGGGGTAGGCAATGGATATTTTCGTTTATGTGAAATAGAATGATGTGGTGATATGACCAGTCAACAGGAAGGATGTGGTCAATAGTGACTATCTCTTTGTGAGCTATGATGGAGTCTAGTATTGAGCCTTTGTTGTGTGTTTGCTCTGTGCAGTGTTAGCTAAGATTGTTGTTGCGTAGAGGTTCCTTCATGGATTGGATAGGGAGTCATTATCATCATTCCAATGAAGGTTGAGGTCGCCTAGTATTATGTTGTTAGAGTCTGACAGTGAGCAGTGTGTTATCAGGTCAGAGAGCTGTTGTCCATATGCAGGGGTGTTTCCTGGCAGATGGTAAAGAAGATGGCAGTATACCGTTTTGTTGTCAGTCGTCTTAATGGTGGATGTTAGATATTCGAATTAGTTATATTTGAAGGAGTCTGTTGCCGTTAGGGAGATTTTGTTCTTGTGGATGATTGCAATCCCCCCGCCTTGATGGTTCTTTCTGTCTTTATTGATGATTGAGAACCCCGGGGGCACAAGCATGTCCATGATAGGGGACGAGGATTCATTCAGCCAGGTTTCTGTGATAAACGTGATGTCTGTGTCGTGGTTGAGGGTAGTTTCTGCCAGCTCTGTTGCGTGATCTCTAAGATAGGAAGGTTGCTTGGTGGATGGCCCCTGTTTATATCTGTAAACCTGGAAACATTGATCTGCCCTTTGGGATAACTCATTTTTAATATGGGAAGCTACTTTTAGCAGTCCTTTAACTTGTGAAGCAAAAAAAAGTCAGGTAGTGCTGAATATGGTATATACCGCTGAACTGGATGCTTTGTGATCAGCAGCAATGCCATGACTTTTATAACTTTTGGTTGCCCAAACATTGCGCCCATTTGAGGCTTGCCAATGTCCACTAGCCCAGACATGGCTGCATGTGAACACTTGGTGCTGTCTGTTGTGTACTCAATGGAGAGAAATATAGACTGTGAAAGAGCAGAACAAAGGTGAAAGTGAACCCATCAGCCCACCCATTGGCAGAACTTCATCATCTGGGATTTTGAGAAACCAGCCTGGTATCCACTAGGTGTCTCACCTTGGAAGAACTGTGAGGACAACTACTAGTGTAAAATAGAACCAGTGATGGAACCAGGAAGCAGTGTGTAAAGGGCTGCGGAAAGTGAAAAAGTTTCAGTGTTCAAAGCATATGTGCTAGTTAGGAAGTGGTGAGATAAAATTGACTACCAAGGTGCCTAATAATAAACTTTATTCAGACGGTCACCATGGTGACAAGATTAAAAGCAGAGTGTGAATGGATGAAAGCAAATAGTATCATCCTTCGATGAATCAATTGGTCCTCAGGTTGTCTTTTTAGGTTCTAAATCTCACTTAAATTGACAACCTCTTACACTATTCCAACTTCTCTGGCAAGCCTATCCGAATGAATATGGATACATGTTTGACATAAATGAGAGGATCAATCATATAGTACCTCCAAGTAGTTTCCTCTCACCCACTATTACATTCCATGAAAAAAAGATTATGCTTATCCTGGATGTGTTTTCACAATGTAACCTTGTTGAATTTTACAAGGTCATCACACGATCTCGTTCAATGACGAGTTTCTAATAACAGTTTGTTATTTAACATCTAGACCACGGACTCAAACGTGGTTTTGCCTATTCCCTCGATCCAGGGTTTCTATTGACAATTGAGGTCAAAATGCGGGTTCCTATTAGCTTGCGCTTTAACCAATTATGCTGGCTGATACACGTTTTTAACCAATCACTAGTCGCTTTTCATTTGACAGGATTGGCGACAAATTCGGTCCTGCATGCTTGTGACCAATATCGCGCAGTGCTTCGGATGTACAATATAATCCCCCTTTTTTTATATACTCTGCTCAGGAAAATCTTATAGAAATAATTACAGACAAAATAAACATTTTATATATATAAAAAAAACGCACTTCCACTGGAGGATAAGGCCAATGCTGTGATACTATTGGTTAGTGCTCTAGGCAATCATCATTGTTCAAACATGCCGCTATTCCATCACGCGGTTTGACTTCTACCGAAGCTCCCGCGCATATTGCTCTGCTTTCGGTAGATACGAGCTTGTCTTTTCCAGTATCGAAGACGACACTTTATTATGTTAGACACCCCGATGTTTGTCAGAGCATATACGCTTTACGTGATGGTGATGGTACCTGTCCAGAGTACATAATAAACATTATATATACAAAAAAAACACCAGCAAAATGGGACCATGACGGTGCCCTTCTATTGGAGGACAAGGCCCATGTCGTGACACTATTGGCCAGTGCTCTAGCCTATTATCATTGTTCAAACATGCCACTATTCCATCACGCGGTTTGACTTCTACTGAAGCTCCCGCGCATATCGCTCTGCTGTCGGCAGAAGAATGAGATATGTGTTTGTCTTTTTTAGTATCGCAGACGATACTTTATTATGATAGACATCCCTATTTTTGTCAGAGCACATACGCTTTACGTGATGGTGACGGTGCTTGTCTATTGGAAAATGCGACTCATGCCTTGGCACCATTGGCAAACGCTGCAGCCAATCAGCACTATCTTTACACGCATTGACATACGCATCAGCCAATCAGCACTGTCGTAACACGCTTTTACTCCATACTTCGGACGCTCACTGCTCTTAATGCGTGTTTGACTTTTCAGTATCGGAGACGACCCGATTTAACCAATGCCTCCTACTGGGTCCGCGTACCGATACTTAAACCGACCTCACTGTCCGTCGAGTTACCTTCCCCTCGACTCAGTAGGGAATCGAGGTACCGACGGACAGGTGAGTGTGTAAGAGTTCCATCCTTATTACCTTTATAGCAAGGTGATTGTAAATTTGAGAGTGACTTTACACAAGTTGGAATCTCTGTTTTGTACTTGTGTAGCTACACAATTTTTGATTTCAGCTTAAATTGCATATAACTACTCTGATATGCAGTCCTTCACCTGTTTATTAATAGGCACATGCGGATTTAACATTTCCTTCCGCCCTTGTCCGCTCAATGCAACTAATTACTACACAGGCTATTGAGCTAAAGGTTCGGACTAGTTTGCATAATAACTTCAGATGCAAACAATTTTAATGATTTTCTTTATTTAACCATTCCAACATTGGGTCTCTAGGTCAGCGAATACTACTGTTTTGCATCTTTTGCCTTTATAAGACACTAAGAGGTCTAGGAAATGAATTGGCATCCAACATAAATAGTTGTCATGGTGTCTTTTTCCTTTTTCATTTCTCATTAGAGCGGGCCTCATTGTCCTGAGCGAGTGCCAGGCGAGGTGAGGCCAGCCCCAAGCAAAATTTGGGTGAGTGATCTAACAATTAACATTAGTAGAGCAATGACTCTGTGGCTTTTATATGTCTTATCATCTGTATGATGTTTCTGTACTTACTATATGGGCACCTGTTTGTGTATACTGTCTTTGTGTTACAGGAGCGGATTGTTTCTAGATACCATGACTACATCTCCTACCAATATATACACACGTGAATGGTAGGTTATTGATTTGGCATGGTACGTATATCTATACACTTTGTCACTATACTCTCGTAGTTGCAGTAGTGTTGTAATAGGTCCTGAAGAAAGCCTTTTTAGGCTGAAACATGTCAGACCAATTGATTCATCGAAGGATGATAATATTTGCTTTCATCCATTCACCCTCTGCTTTTAATCTTGTCACCATGGTGACCGTCTGAATAAAGTTTATTGTTAGGCACCTTGGTAGTCAATTTTATCTCACCACTTCCTAACTAGCACATATGCTTTGAACACTGCAACTTTTTCACTTTCCACAGCCCTTTCCACAATGTTTCCTGGCTTTCCATCACTGGTTCTATTTTACACTAGTAGTTGTCCTCACAGTTCTTCCAAGGTGAGACACCTAGTGGATACCAGGCTGGTTTCTCAAAATCCCAGATGATGAAGCTCCGCCAATGGGTGGGCTGATGGGTTCACTTTCACCTTTGTTCTGCTCTTCCACACTCACAGTCTATATTTCTATCCATTGAGTACACAACAGACAGTTCTTAGCCACCATAGACCTTTAGCACCCCTTGTGTGTGTTTTCATTAGTTAATTAGGGGTAGGGTGTTTATAGGTCTTTAATCTCGTATCCCCCATAGACCCTCTCCATTTTTGTTTGTTGTAATTGCATGTGAACACTCACACGCTGCGTTCTCTTCGAACACTTTTGTACTGCACATGGTAAACCAAAATAAACATTACCAAAGGATTTCTGAGAGACTTGTGATTTTTGGACGCTCTTCAGCCTTCTACGTTTTTCGCTCCAGGGTTTTACAAATAGGGAGACGCATTAGCATGGAACAGACGTTCACAGTCTCAGTGTGACGTGGTTATTTACTCAGTATGTGACTAAATTCAATTTATGACCACCGCCCTGAAGAAGCCTATGTTTAGGTGAAACTTATTGGATGCACTTCTTTGTCTGTTTGAAGGAAAAAAAATGTTTTTTTGAAAACTTGTCTTGTTTCTCTCCTCACATCTCAGCAAAGGATTTGGCTGTTATTACATTGGAACTTTGGTTGCCTCTCATTTTTTTGTGTTATATTATGCCTTTAATTATCTGCCGCAGTATAGTGAATCCCTATATTATTTCACTTCAGTATGTAACTTTGTGTCTGCGTGGTCATTTGTATGGTTGCATGAGGGCCTAGTCTCCTAGACTTTACAGCGTAGGCACACTTTGGGCACTGGATGTAATGATGACATTTGACCAGACATCTCATTGTGAACTGCTTGTAAAGATTTTCCCGACTGGTGAGTTTCCTGTCAGGAATGCTTGATCTGTTTGTCTCCTCATGCGTTTTGCAGCGATCCCCCGGGGGTGTCTAGTGTCAGGCGCTGGAAGAATGCCTAATTTCACATAATTTCGCAGAGCAGGCTTGGCACGAGCGTGAGCCTTCTGCGGGATTTTAACGGTGTGGAAAAGCACCCTTGAAGCTGAGGATTTCCTGTTTGTTTGTGCATATCGCTCCTTAACGCTCCAGATACTTGCACTTGCCTAAGCTTGTCTAACCTTGCCCGCTTCATTAAAGCCAACCCCTCACTAAATTACACGTTCGGTTGCCGTCTCAAACACAGACGCCAAGGACTGGATGGTCACGGATTTGAGTTGCTTTTTGTACACAGTTGGGAAGTGTGAGGCGATTGCACTGCTGGGAGAACTTTAGGATTCACTGCTTACTATTCCGCGTTATTTGCACTATAACATTTCTGCCAGACACCAATAGAGGCTTCAGGTCACATTGTGCACTATACCGGAAATCGCATTCTCTTTGTGGTTTCTGCGTGTACGGGCATCTTTCCATTCGATTCTTCATTTATTAAACGAGTTTTATAGGACATATGGCTACATTCAAGCTCATAAAAGAAATGATATAATACTTAACATAAAAAGCTATCCAAAGCTTGAACGATGCAAGTGTGGCCTAAAAACGAAATACCGGCAAATGGATTTATATCGGCGACTCTTTAACAGCACATGCTTGGGACTTTTTCTTAAAAAATAGACATAGAACCCCAGAGCTTTTGAGAGTTGTGACCCTGTAACTCTAAACAGCCCAACTGCATTATCTTTGATGTCTGTCGGCACACTCTATGTTGCACTTGACACCTGCCATTGCACTGACCAGGTGCAACTGTCGCACTTCATCTTTGGCAGTTCCATGTTGACTCACGAGCTCTCCATTTGTAGGTATACTATCTGGGTCATTTCTGAGTAAATGAGTATTGGCATGCTCTCACTTCTGTATTCTAACCAGATCCTTCAGAGATGAGGATCAACTGTGTACTGTGAAGATTCTGCTCTACAAGAAAGTGTGGCGGAGAAAGGATTTTTCTATATTTGTTGGTTCTGCGGTTTAATTGTGTCAAGTTCTTATCTTTTTGAAAGTGTTTCATTCCACAGTCTACAGTGTTGTCCAAATGGACACCAGTCTTCCACTATGGACAAATTGAATATTTACCAATGAAAAATATTCAGTCACCACAAATTTGTTCATAGATAGCCAATGTCTATTTTCAACGTACATAGTGGACTCTTAATCTATGGTGAGATTTGGCAGCTCTAGTCCATACTAAGGCTCTCATTACCATAACAGCAGTAAGGTTGCCCGGAGTAATAATTATACCTCGGTGTTTGATTATTACTTGGTGAATATTACGTTGGCAATCAGAACAGGGGATAATGTGGTAATACAGCAGGTTTCCACCACTCCTTACTGCAAAGCAAACCATAGTTCAGGTTTTCACTCCACAAATTCTGCCAAGTTTTACCAAGCACTAGTTGTGTGGTGAACAATCGCTGGATCTATGCAAAAATCGTATACAAATTATTATGTGGATTGTGCACAGATACTAGTTTACCCCCTGTTGGGATTACTGTGACATTTGGATCGAAGGTCTTAGACTGGTCGGGTGTTGGTTAATGCCTTTTTTTATCCAGTAGGACATCTTCTTCCCATTCAACTTACTTTCTAGGGAGATTTTTGTGAACAACCTATTTCATCCTCTTCAGCGATATTTTGGATACTTATATCAATTTCAGGAACATTGTAGATACTTGTATTAATATCTATGCAATTGGGGCTACTGTATCACATCCACAGACAGTTGTGGTAGGTCCAAGTGTTTAAGGGACATCTGCCGTTCCAGAGTCCTTGTCCGTTAAGTTGAGTTTGATTGCATTCATATCATGAATATTTTTTACATTTGTATTCCTTTTCTGAATTATGTAAACTTGTGAAAATTGGACCACATTTTTAAAGATTTGTTCTATATAGCTAGTTCATGGGTATTTGTGTTTGTCAGAACTCCTTTCAGACGGACACAGATCAAGCAGGAGCGATTGGCCCAACCATGGCAGTTGAGGCCTTTTACTCTGGTTGTCCCTGGGCCTGACTAATATGGTGCCATGCAACTGGTCCAAGTACCCTTTCAGCGCCTGATTCTTAGTGGTAGCATGGGTTAAGCAATCCAAGGCCAATCGGGGAGGATGTAGGTGTAAGGCGAGCTCAGACTGACAACTCAAAGTATGCCCAGCAAACCCAATACATTATTTTCCAGTAAAATGCTTGCTTTTATGTAATAGGACTATTTATCTACAAACACAACCTACAGTACAACACACTGCAAATAAAATGCACAGTCTTCTTAAGCCAGGCCTGCTGGCATTACCCGGATCAGCTCCTGCCCCACTTCCCCCATCTATGGATGATGGGTATTTCCCATGCATGTGTAGCGACATACAAGCTGGGCCCCGCTCATGATTTCAACTTTTAGAAGTTGTAGCAGGCCTTTTAGCAAAAGTCCTCATGGGCGTGTCAGTCAGGCCAACTTCCCCCAGGCCAATGGCCCGGTATCAGTCTTATCCACACTTGCTAGGATCGGGGTCTAGAGTCCCCAGGTGCTCTGTCCCTGCCCGGTGGTAGGCAGGACTCTGAATCTCTGGCAGCAGACATCCACACCACTCCTCCAATCCGGTGATAAGGCTTCTTTTTTTGTCCGGATGCAGCTCTTGGATATTCCCAGAATCAGGAAGGTGAAACTTAACTGTGGCGACAGACATTGGCAGCGCTCCTCTGATGTGGCCTTAAGTCTTCTTTTTTTGTCCAGTTATGGGTCCTGGGGACTCCCGGACTAAGAAAGGTAAAACTTGGTTCCAACCCTGTGGATCACAACATGATGGTGATTACGGCTGCGTACTGTCTAGGGTGATGGCCCCCTTCCTGGACTCTAGCCCATTCCTGAAATGCAGGGGGTCTTTACAGCGCATGCTGGGTGACGGCCCTTAGTTTTCTCCATGTTCCCAAACTTAGCATGGGCAACTACCTTCACTTTGTGGCAGTACAGCCCCAGAGCAGTACATTTTCCTGTCAGCTGTGGCCCCGTCTGACATCGGGGGGGTGTAGCAATGCACATGGGCAGATTACCTGATTGGTGCAGCAATCCAGTTCTCTCCCCGGCCCTCACCTGGCATTTGGGGGTCCCACAGCGCGCACAGGCAGATGACCCGATCAATGCACTTGTCTCGACAGACCAGCATCTCACATCACGCTCCCAGGATATGCTCAGTAGGACCCCCACTGGACCTTGCTCCCTCCAGGCAATCTCCACCTACTCACAAGGCCCTCCGGTCTTGGGCCAGGCATAAGCAAGTGTTCAGGGAAGTGTTCTTGGTTCTCCTGGGTGATGTTCCCTCACCTAACATGGGAGCCTGGGTAGAGCCTTAGTCCCCAGTGCTAGCCACAACAGGCAAAACTCATTCCGAGCTTCTCCATGCTGATGTACAGTGTCAGTTTGACAATTTGAGTGTCTAACGCCCCCCTTTTTAGAGTCCATTTCCAGACAGCTTCATTATTTAGTGTCTCTGTCTTTGAAGTTCATGTTCAAGGGGTTGTCCACTTTGAAGTGCCCACTCCTTTGTGTACTCTTCCTCCAGAGATCAGTCTATCACAGTAGGACAGTCTCCAATCTTGATGGCCCATACACAGGCCATGGGAGTGACTAGAGGTTCATACCTGGAGGTCAACCTCCGTGATATGTATATCAAAAAGATACCAGAGGGCCCCAGCTCTACACTTTATAGTTCTCTTATTAGCCCCATCTCCTTCCTCTGATGTGCCCAGGCCCCATTAACCTGTGACCTCTTTTCATATTCAAAGAGCACTTATTGATGTGCCCCAAAGAGTCTAGTTGTTCCTTCCTTCAATGTGTGTCGGACCCAGCTCTCAGCAATGTAGAAATCCACAAATCTGTCAGGGGGAACCTCTACCTCTCCCTCCAGCAAGCCCTGGGCCTCCCAAAATGGAACCCAGTGTCTTGCATGTATGGTTTCTATTGCAAGGCCACACATACAGGTGTGCAGTCTCCTATTTAATTACCCTTATCCATACATCCCAGCATACCCAGGCAATACTGCAAGCTATCTCCTACATGCAGTACCAGCTCACAGGCCCACATATAGCCACACAAGTAAATGTAAAAACGCGTACTATTTCCTGCTGCACTATACCTTCTCAGAGGCACACGTGTATCCCAGCAAGCACATGCAACCAAACACACTAGTTCTGATGCACTGTACCTTCTTTCCCACAGGACACCCATGCATCCCAGGATTGCACACAATCACATGCAAGCCAAGGGTGAGTTTATCACACAGCAGTGGAACTTTACCAGAGTGGGCAAGACGTGCTACTCGTGTGACACAAGTAAAATGGCCTGTTCACTCTGCTCATCAATGAAAACTAAAATCATGTTATGCTGCTACCACGTGCTCGTGCTGCTTAACTCCTGGTGAAGGCAGTAACCTTCCACCACTTGAGGGTACCGCTTTGAGCAACACTCTGGGTCTAAGCAGCCAGCAGTCCATGAGACAGGCCTAGGTCATAGCGCACATGCATAATCTGTGTTCTCTCATGACCAAAAATCGTTACCAAGGATTCAGATATCACAGCAACTGGGGCACTGAGAGCAATTGTACACATCTATCACCATGCAAGGGGCTTTTCCATCCCAACAGTGGTCAATCCCCGGAACATTTGGGGTCACATATAAATTTCAAGGTATGTAGGATACTTGTTTCTTCTCCCAATTTCTGTGAAATTAGGGGCAATTGAATTTGTTACAGGAACATTTCCGGTATTTCTGTACATTTTGTAGCATTCTCTATGCTTCTTTCTATCCAGGGTCAATTCGGGAACTTTGATTAACTCATGGACATTGAGGACTCATTGCGGTTTCAGTGGTGTTAGGGTAATGGTTTCTTTTTCAGGCTCTTGTTAGGTGTAGTCTACAAACACCTTTAGCTGTCTATAGTCAAAGACTTACTGACTACAAAACAGTGATACATAGGGTGGGCTTTGGGCCATCTATTTACTGCTGATTGGCTGGCTTTATTATCCATCCTTTTACTGCCGATTGGCTGGCTTTATTATCTTATCTCAGTTTGATGTTCGTGATTCAATGGCATTTTTCCCCAATTACCGTTTTCATTCTGCCCTTGACACATAGCTTCTTTACCAACATTTTGATTAGAAAGCATGTATCCTTACACTGCTGATACCAGGACTCTCATTTTTCATTTGTCCTTTAGCACTCCACGGGAATGCATAACTTACCTTCTTCTTTCTCTTTCTCTTTCTCTTTCTCCTACTATTCACTCTGGGCCTAAGTCTTAATAATTGTATACTTACCATCAAGTCTCTTTCCCTTTTTATATTTTTTTAATGGGGGTTGGGTTTGGCATGTAGATCCTGGTGATGGTGACTCAACCAGCAAGACTTCATCAACATCAGGAACACATTGGGGGTATGGCACAGGCAGCTGAAGTCCAGGTTTTTATCATACAGAGGAGTAGTCACTGCTATGCGAAGACATGTACATATCCACCAATCCCACACAAAGAGGTACCCAAACAGGCAATAGCAGGGCAGGCCAACAATGGGAATGCACACTTACCCATTACAGTAAAGGCAACAAAGCACAATCTTTATCATGCAAAGAGAAGAGAAAATATACAGCACAGAAAGCAACTATACAGGCTTCTTGCACATAGCAAAGACACAGCACCGTTAACCGAAGTACATGCTTCATTTTTATATACAAATCACATACATTTTTGGGAGCACCATTTCATGCTTCCTTTATAGACAAACGTAAACTGCAATGGTAGTACATGTTTTCCTTATACACACACAGTAGGTACATCACGAGTACTAGCAGTGTAAGCTTCTGAAACACGCGGAGAACAGGTTAAATGCCGACAACAACAGTGCATGTTTCCCCTATAAACGTAGAGCATGTACTGCAGCAGTGCATGCCTCTCTTATACACAGAGAGCAGTTGTGCACCCAACAGCAATACTTGCTTCCCTTTCCCACACAGAGCAGGTACAGCAGCAGCAGTACAAGCTTCCTTCATCTAAACAAGTGATAGCATTAGTTTCTCTCACTCACCGTGCAATAACACCTCGAGCAGCAGTTCAAGCCTGATTCATCTAAGACTGAGAGTGACATAAAGGGACCGTTCTCTTTTTAGGTCTGGCCTAGCTAGCACATGCGGTTTCTCTTCAAGACATTTTGTTTACTGTCAGTGGGCTTGGATGCCTCCCATTTGGTCTTGTTTTATTTATCAAATCATAATCTATTTGTCTAACCTTTTGTGGAGTCATTTTGTGGTGTTTGTTTAGATTGTGTTACCGTGTGTTGTGTTGCACAAATACTTTACACATTGCCTCGTAAGTTAAGCCTGCCTGCTCTGTGCCATGCTACCAGAAGGTGAGCACAGGTTAATTTATGGTGTGTACCTGACTAACTTTGATTAGGATTGTGGTCCTTACTTGGACAGGGTGCATACCTCTGCAAACTAGAGACCCAATTTCTAACACAAATGAGAGAAACTATTGTCAAGGGAGCCTTTGCAGCCTTTTTTTAGAACCCCACATGTCGCTCTTATAGGAGTTATGTTCCAGCCGTTCTCCCACAATTCGGTTTGTTAACGATCTATGAAGGAAATAGTAATGTGTACAGTCAGTGACATTTAAACTAATCAATCCGGCAATTTTATAAATGCTTGTCAATCACGTATAATGACAGCTGTTGTTAAACATAAGGACTCATCCACCCATCTGATGATTGATTCAAAAACAAAATGTTGCTCCTTCTCGTGCTACAACATGCAATCTCAGGAGTATATCGTATCATGTGAACTCCACCTTTTTTATTTTACAAAGTTACCGACACACAGATAATTAGTGCAGTTTGATTAGGCGAACTTGATAAGTTCTACATTTCCATTGTGGTACTTGCGATATCCTGCATAAACATACCAAATAAGAATGCACATGCATAAATTAGCATCACATGTGCAACATATCCTTTGCGCCTTGAGACCCTTAGGGGTGAGTAGCCACGCTTTACAAGCATGTGATTGACTGGTTCTAGACAGACAGACTTTACCTAAATCTCTGCGGAAGCTTTCCACTGCCTTTCAGTTGAAACCAAGGCCAAATTCGGTATTCTGTGCAATGTCCTCAATCCCTTGTGGGGTAAAGACGCAGAATTACACTCCAGGCAGAACCCTTCAGTTACCGTCCACCCAATTGACCCAAGAACGATCTTTCAAAAGGTTGAACTATGAAGGCAAAAGGAGAACAAGCCTCAGGCTGTGGAAGGCCTTCAACCTCTCCTGGCGAGAGGGACCAAGCTACCTTCCAATAAAGAACCCTTTAAAGGCCCCATCTGCCCTTGCTTGGTTGCTCTTTATGTAACTGTATATTGACAGCTCTTCCAGCGCTGTAAAGTAACCAGAAGGATACACGCAGCACTATATTAAAGTGACCATACATAAATACTGTGGGAAGCTCAAAGGTCACCTTATAGTGGTACCATGCTGAGCCACATGAGTAGCAATGGTTTTATTTAATATTGATAAAATGGACCTGACACAAGAAAATAGATTAAGTTGATTGTACCTGAAGTATATGCAAGTGGAGCGAGGCTATTTACAATAGCTGTCATAATGGTTTGCTGCCTCATGAGTCCTTGTGGATGTCTTACTGTGTTAAAAGTATTTGTTAATTGGAGTTAGTATTTCTGTTGGCAGTGCTCATAATGCCAGGTCAGAAAACCTGCTGTGATGCAGACTCCACATTTTCCTGCATCTGCCAACTGCTACATGATGCTGGCAGGGTCATTATTTATTTATGGCAAGTATATGCCACTCCCAAATAAAAAAAGAAAACATGGGGACGCCCACATGTGGCAACCATATGCTTGAAATAAAAAATGTATGTCATGCTTTTTTTATTTCATTTGTGTGATTGCAGTTGTATTGATCATTTTTCAAAGCTATATGCACGCCATCTTTAGACAGCACCATTTTACTTTGTGCTACTTTTAGAATACTTAATGTCTATTGTGTATATTTTGAAAAACAATTAATCAATAAAAAATCGCAGGTTTGATAAATCCATACCTATTGGCTTTGCCAAATGCTTGTTTTTTTGTGAATATGTTTCATTGCATGAGGCAGGATGGAAGGATTAGGCTGCCGCTAGGCCAGAGATAAAAAGGGATTTTAAAATTCCAGATAGTGATCCAAAAACAAAAAGTCTTTCCTGTTCAGTGGCTTACACACTACAGTAACAGAACGAGGCTGCAAACCACCTCGTAGACAGAGCATCTGAGCATACTAGAGGCTGAAGAGCACACTTTTAAAACATGCAAGTGAACACAAATGTACACTGCCTTCTAGCCAAAGAAGTTGTCAACACATCTTGATCTGACAGAAAAAGATGGCTACAGCCACAAGCGAAATTAAGTTCTAAATAATGTTATATTAGAACTAAAATCTAGAAACATGTCTATTTCAGTCGAGAAACCTAAACAGGAGCATAAGTGATGACCAAGTAAAAGATCATTGACTATAGACTCGAGATGGCGCAGATCACATCTGCCAGGAGTGTGACCTGGGTCTAGTTGAGAAAGACCTGTACTTCCTTCTACGCTGCCTCAAACGTGTGGGGACGTAGAACTTCTACTATTTTAGGTTTGTTCGCCGAATCCCTGATTTCACAAGGCTTGAAAATGAAAACTAGTTCCCTATTCTGTGGGGGATGTCCCACTAGCTGGTAGAAAAAGCATCCGAGTACCTGTCAGCCTAAAATATAATCAGGGACACAACCATCTTTCCTCAAACTGTTGTAACCCTTATAGTCTCTAAAACGTTGGCAAACCTTGTGAATCCTAATGTCATGCCAATAAAGCGAAAATGTATTGTTTTGTTCTTGGTATATTTTGTCTATTGATGCCAAGTTGATTTCAGTTAATTAATCTCTCATACATTCACTGTGCACTGTTGATGAAGAGTTGGCAGCATGATGGAGGAGGCGGGGAGTTGCACTTTGAAGACTTAAGTTAGTGACTAGTAGAGGCAAATTTCTTATCTCTCCCAATCACAACCACATAGGTGGGTGAAATTCGGGAATTTCTCATTTCATGTCAAGTACAGCAAGGAGTTCAAATCCCTTTCTTGAGTCGACCTCCAAGCAGACTTTACTTTCCTTGGTCTTGTACTGGTCTTTTTGGTCAAGAGTGCCGGCTCTTCTACTCATATAGTAATAACCTTCTTCTTCCTAGGTGTCAAAGACAAGGCCTTCCAACAGCGAATGTTTGCACCTAGCCAAATGGTCATGGGCAAATTTGACTCACTGCAACTTCCTGTAATTAGCCCGATTCCATCTCAGCTTATGCAGCAGATGAACAGAAGGCTCATGAACAGGCTGGTCTTTTCCAGTGTGGAGGGTGATGGGGGCACAGAAGGGATGCTTGGTCCAATGTAACCCTGCCTCAGCTGGGCATACCTTCCACAGCTGCATTCTCAAAGGAGGGGTGCATGCATGCATCAACTAGTTAGATGATCGTGTATCGCCACAGAGATCTTGTAGACTTCCAAGCCTCGTCTCTGTGATTTAAGAAAAATTGCAGTACAGGACCATGGGGGAGGTCACAGACGGCCACAGAGATGTAAATTTGGGGAGTGACGGGCCAGATATCTCAAGCATGCATGATGCAGAACTGCCAAAATGTCAAAAACAGCAGTGTCAATCGTTTGTTCTGCTACAGAGCAAAGGTTTAGCAGGGGCTAAATGTGGGTTCCCTAAGCCCTCCTGGATGGACGACAGCTCTCTGTAATTGTAAGCTACATGACGAATGTCACATGTGCATCCACCTTTGAGGGTCACCTCCACAATGAACTAAAATCACTGGGTCCTCCTGAGGAACACCAACCACAAGGGACATGTGCACCCAATTATGTACTACATGTACTCATGCACACACAAACACATGCACCACACATGTCAAATGTCTCCACTCCCTAAATGCATGCAGGGGAATTTGACGGGCCCCGTTTTGGGAGCGACTGAAAGACTTATGAAAGAATGGTCGTTAGTAGACTCCTCTTTCAAGATTGGTGGAGAAGTGTGGCTCACTGGTTAGAGCGGCAGACTCTGAAGCAGAGATCAGGCCCGGGACCAGGGTTCAAGTCCCGACGCGACAAGGTCTTGGTCTCAATATCCGCAGACTCGATAATTCTCGCCTCGGCGCCTACTCTAATCATGGAGTCCCACGCTGCAACTCTGGGCAATAGCTTGCTTAATCTCCACAACGGTATGTAATAGAAGGGGGTTCCCCACGGCAGATAAGTGATGTAGGCAGGAACAAAGGGGAAAACACACAAACAAATAGAAAAAATCACCCTGCCAAACTTGGTAAATGGTGGTCCCAGGTGGGATCCAGTTCAAATTAAAGGGGGAGCAATGTCCAATGAATATCCGAGACCAAGGGGACAGTTAGACCACAATCAGATCATTCTTTACAGAGAAGTTGTATTTTTTTCAATTCTTTTTTATATTTTGTTCAGTGCAAATAGTCATTTACGCAAGATAATCAGAGTAAGGTGAATACAAAAGTTAATAAAATCAGCAGTGCAGTTCATCATTTCATGGATGGAAATAAGTTAATGAGAAATTATACATAAAGGAATATATCTCCACAACGGCCCCAACAACACTGGGATGCCTGGCTCCACCTTGGGGGTGCCCAGGAGGGGCATCTCACAGGGAGAGCCAGGAAGGGTTCCACAGCGTTATACAGCGCCGGGACGCCCCGTTGCTGGGGCAGCTGTGCGCTTTACAAGTATACTACATTTACATTTACATTTAAAACATCTGTGCTTCTCACTTCTATTACAACTGCTGTCAACTGCCGGTCTCTCCACAGCCTGGGACAGCAGTAGCAACACTGCTGTAGTTGAGGGTTGTTACTATTCATCTGATCAGCAGAGATTTGTGCTCTGTTGGTGGAACATCAAAAAACGTGGAACACTCTCATTAGACTTCCTGATGGTCGAAGACAGTGACCGAAGAACACAGGGCAGGGCAGAAAATATGGAACCGGGATATACTCACATAACTTAATACTGCGAGGATATTTGTCGATGCAAATGCCTTGCTTCAGGGCCTGATTGACATGCCACGATACAGGAGCTAGAAACACTATGAATGTGGAATTTGTGGGCATTCTGCAATTGCGGAACACATGGTCATGCCTTGGTTTAGGATTATTATAATGTTGGCCATGCCACGGGTCTGAAACTGGAGAGGGAACATTCAGTGATTCTGAAACAGCCTGGAATGTCATTATTTGGTGCTCGGGGACATGCATTGATTCTGCAATGAAAGAAAAAGCAAATTGTAAGAAACTGGTGGACATGCAATGATTCTGAAATCTGGTGACAAACTATGTTTCTGGAACACGAGGACTGGCTGTGTAGCTGAATAGTGAGCGACTCTTGTGTCCTGCTAGTAGTCAGGGATATCAAATGAGCGATTAACCCCTTTCCTTTTTCACAAAGCTACCTTATTTTCTAATTGGGTTGGGAAACAGGCTTTCATTGCAACTACTCGCCTTTATTTGCAATTTTACAAAACTTCTTTGGGACCGCCCTGCTTCCGAATTCCTAATGGACAGGCACAAGCAAATGCACGAACAATTTCAGTAGAACTCGGAAGTACATATTGGTGGGTGTTTGAATTTGATTTCGTGATATGTTTATGTTATTTCAGTGATTCGCATGGAATGTGGTTGTTTACAGAGAGGTCACTACTCACTACATTTTCAGGTTAAAGGTCAAGTGATGTTACTTCCACCCTCCCAATTATTTTGGCAAATCAATGACGGTGCTTGATAAGTGCACCACCCACACCAGTAACTCCAGTGTTCATCGAGTACCTTTTCCAACCTCCTCTCCAGTCCATTCACGCCCAGCCATCTTCCTCAGACTGTTTGTTACAAGAGATACATGCCTCACCCAAACCCACAAGCCTAAGGCTGTAAAAACGTGCAATCGAACAAGTTCTGTCCCCCTCAGTTCACTGAGATGGGCTGTTAGATTTTTGGGAAGGGTTGGGGGGCCAGGCCAGTGTGCTACGCCGCCAGCAGCACGGTAACAGAGCTTTAAATAGCTCCCTCTGAAAGGACAGCTGTTATCACAGCCCCGCATGCAGAGAGGGAGGGGGCGAGGCAGTGAGGGACAACTGTCTCTGATAACTGGGGTGGGGGTTGAATAAAGGGCACGCCTGAGAGGCCAGGTGGGGTTTTGTAGCTGTCGTCACCTGCATGCAACGGCTGAACTTGGTGGTACTGTCAGGGTGCTGGCATCCACCGCCTCTGCCTGCTCCGTGCTGAGGGCACAAAGGGGCAGGGGGGGCGGTGTTTGGGCGGTCCATGGTATGGGCGGCTCTCCTGTGACATGGCTGGAACGGGAGGGGTTGGCAGCCTCTGAAAGGAGCATCGACCTGTTCTTTCCTTGAAGGGTTCTGCAATCCTGTGCCAAACGGCTGAGCCGTCGCTTCCTTCCATGAGCCGGTCCATTAACGGCTGAGCTGTCGCTTCCTTCTATGAGCCGGTCCATTAACGGCTGAGCCGTTGCTTCCTGCTTTGATTGAGTTCATCAGCGGCTCAGCCGACTCTTCCCTGTGGCGTAGATTTCACAAGTGTAAACGGCAGATTGTTTTCCTTCCTGTAGGTCTGTTAATCAATGGGCATCGAATAGTAATTTAAGTGAGATTTTAAAAGGTTAGGCCAGTGCTGAAATTAGAAATACTTAACTCCGAGAACATATAAATGTGGGGTCTAAGTGTGGCACAAAACTGAGGGTGGGGTCACTAGGGACGGAGCCGTGAAAAGCAGCCTGAAAGTCAATATATACATTTAAAAAAACAACCTGCTAGTAGAAATTGGCAACAAGTGGAAACGTTAACAGTAATTCTGTTCTGCTTAATTGGTTGTTTAGACTGGATTTTCATGTCGAACTTGGCAGCGCATGCGCTGCAGGCATGCTGTATTCAGGTATGAACTTGAAGCTCCACCCACTCTCCGCCCATATTTTTAATTGGCTTGTGTCATTGTCCACTGTAAACAGGGACTTTTCATTGGTCAATAGGCTTAGTACTCCCTCCTTAGTAACCTCACATGAGGATACCCCCTGTTACGTGCGTTGTTATTCGGTATGCTTTAATTACAGCCTCAGAGTACTATTTTCTCAAATAGCTTTTTCCTGCCTGCTGGTGTAGGCAGGACACGCTCTCTTCTAACCCTTTTTTAAATATCTTTAAAGCATGGGCGCTGAAAGCATTTGCAATGCAATAGGTCTCGCATTTGCAAGAGTTTAAGCTATGGGCATTGTAAATGACAATGCCTTTTATTTATCTGTTTTAAATGCAACACATGGCATTGTCACTTACAATGCCAATAGCTCGAACTCTCATAAATAAGAGACCTATTCCATTGCAAATGCTTGTTTAATTAACTTATGACGTTAAGACACCTGCTGCAGATAGGGTTGCCACCTGACTAGTTTTCAATCGGCACCACTGGTATTTCAGTGTCCTGGCTGGTTCGAAAATAAGCAAAATCAACCAAAACCGATATATTTAGCCTTTACATATGCGTACATCAAATAGCAGATCTAAATAGAATGCACTTCTAAATGTATTCCAGAGCGGTGTTAATGACCCATACTCATAATTAAAGTAAACAAAGACAGAAAAGTCACCTTAAAAATGAATACATACAATTTAGTTTACCGTCCCATTTAGTATCACATCCAAGCCTTTGCAGACCCTTAAAACAACAACAAATTACCGGTATTGTACCCCTGAAAAGGTGGCAACCCTATATACAGCAAACTTTGTGGGTGCACTAAATATTAAGGAATACTAATATTGGTATGATAACTCTGGTGGTTAATGCACTTGCTGGAGACATCAGTGTTTTGGTTAGTCACAACTTTGGCTCATAAAGTTGCATAGAGGGTTATTGTGCAACATGCAGATGACAGATTTTTATTCTATGCAGATTCGTAAGTGGGTTACTTCTTTTAACACAGAGATTCTTTTGTTACTACAGACAACCCTGGGCACTGCGTTGCATTTTAAATCCTGGCTTTGTGTTTTTGCCAGACATGCACTCGCAATTTATAATCCCTACCAGTAAAGATGATGTGTGACTCCTATACGCTGAACCCTTATTGTCTTATGTAACATAACGGACATTGATTTCCATACTTGTATGGCTTATTGTCATTTTATTATTTGTGCGTGTGATGTAAAGCACTCTGACACCCTGCATTCGGATAAGTAGTGCTATAAAATACTTTTTTAGTTCAAATATCTTTATTGTACATTAAAAGAGAAATACAGTAGTAATACATTAACAGTACACCAGTACAAAGTGAGATCTAAATATATTAGCTCAGAAAAGTTTTAAGAATAGAAAGATTTCATAAGAAAATTAAATGGACTGGGATAAAAAAGGGTAAGAAACATATCATTAATTTAAAAAGGTAACTAAATATATATATCATGGCCTATAATAAATGTTACAAAGTTCATCGATTACTAATATAAATCCCAGAAATATAAAACAAGCAAAACTGCATCTATCAAGATGAATAGCAAAATCATATACTAGTTGTACTGTTTAATAAATAAAACAGTCAGCCCAGGTAAGTGAAAAAGAAGAAAAAAGAGAAGATTGAGAAAAAGACAGAAAAAAGGAAAGAGACAGAAAAAAGGAAAGAGAGAGCTATAAAAGACTTAAATTAAACAAAATATTTTGTGCTATTTAAATTATTAGTGTAAATACTCGTACAGACAGATAAATCTGACATTCTTGCAGTGCATACTTATCTATTATGTACAGGGAATGACCAAAGTGAAAAGCTTGCCTCCAAATCATAGTTTCTCTTAAGTACTTGTAAAGTGATAATAAGCTGTGTTTCTTTGTTTCTCCTTGATTGCTTTGGCGTCTAGTGTTAGGCTCCTGATAGCTTCCAACCGGTTTATACTGAAAAAAAAGGAGGGCAGATGGCCTTAAAATTCGGTCTTTGTTTTGGGCTCAGCTGGAATCTAAAATAAGAACGCCCCTTCACCAACCTGCACATTGTTACTCCTGTACGGTGTTGCCAAATGACGTTGGACAAATTCAGTATATTTTTACTGGGACCAGATATAGGCGCTAGAAGTAGGAGTGCTGCAGCACCCCCAGAATAACCAAGCTGGGGTTTAGAAGATGAATGAGCAATAAACATGCCTTGACATTGTGTGTTTATCTTGTCTCATTTGCTGTGCTTCAAAGACAGATGTCGAATAAGGGGCTATGTCTTCTGACAAATTCCTGCTTAGGTCCTGATTACGAGTGGGTCGGTTAATTCCGGTCATTACTGGTCAATAACTGATTTCCTCCAGTAAACAGCCCCAGAAATGTCTTGGCCATTCCCATCTCCTTTAAGCGAATTTTCGCATTGGCTGGGTCTTTCCTGCCTCCTGCGACCCAATGTTTTGTGCACTTGAATTTTCTGATCATTCAAAGTTCAGACATCCTTTCCACACATGAATATGTTCTGAAATGGTTGAGCTGTCTCTTCCTCCTTTGGGCAAGTTCTCGAGCAGCCAGACCATTTGTTCCTTATGTGAGCATGTCGTCAGTGAGATGAACAACATCCATCTTTGAGCTAGTGCTCATAATACAGGACCATCCCTTCTTCCTTCCAATAGCCTCCTCATATGGTTACACTATCCCTTCCTCTTGGAAGCTGGTTCATGAACTGAACCAATCCTTCCTCCTGAGTGCAGATTCTCCAAAAGTTAGGTCTTACAAAAAGTTCTTCCATCGTGTGGGCCATCCCTTTCTCGTGTCATCTCGCTCTAAATCTATCAAGTCATCCCTTCATTCTCTGACCTGGAGATGGGATTTGCCAAAAGACAATGTCTACTCCTCTCCTGTTCACTTCTCGGAACTCATGTTTTGCTTTTTTGCAGCTCTCCTTCTCCTGGCCACCTATCCGCTGGCCCTTGGAGGCGTTCTCCTTTATTCTAAACCCTGTGGACTTCATTACTTGGATCCTGTGCTGCGCTTTGCAGTCTGAGTGCTTGAGACCAGCTTCCCACAGAACATTCACTCTCTCTCCCATCTTTCTTTTGCTCGTATTATCTTGCTCCCTAGTTTTCTGCCCTCTCCCTCCTCCCCATGTGCCGCTGACACATCAGAGGCTTCCAATCATATATCTGCAGTATTGGGCGTTTCTTTTCATAACTAATTAAAACTAGTTCTCCTCCACTCAGCACTCCCACTTACGGAATAATAACACAATACAACAACAGGGAGCTTTCTTTGCATAAAAAATCAGCCAAGGAAGACGGAAGTGAATCCATGGCATAAGTAGTGGCTATTATAGTCTCTCCAGCAGAGGTGATTTCAGTCTTCTTGCTATGTGGCCGCTCATGCTGAGGTATCCGCAGCCTCTCTTTTGGTGAAATTGTGAATTAAGTCAACGTATTTCTTCTTCGGGTTTAACAGTAACAAAGTATTTCCCCAAGCAATGTGGGAAAGAAAGTGTTCAGAGTGTCTTCGCAAGCAGGCGGCACCAGAGACAGTTTCTCTCTGTCTCCCTCTCCCAAGACCAGGCAGATTCTCTCCTCGCTGGGTTTGTGCTTTGATCTGTGTCTGTTGGTCTCTGTTTCCAGCCTCTGGTCTCTCAGCCTTTATTTGGTGTCTGTTTGTGCCTTGGGTTTTTTACTTCAGGGAAATATTCATGTGTGTTGCGTTTGCAGGTGCATCTCCACGTGCCTCCTGCAGAGGGCGCAGTGCTTCTTTAATATGTGGGCAGGCCTTTTCTGTTTCTTCTTTTCTGTAGGCTGCTGCAAAGGCATTCCAGGGCTGCAAGATCAGGATGACCTGGAGGCTTTTGCTGTTTGGTCTTTCAGTGTTTACTAGTGGCAGCTATTTAAGTCACTTAATGTAATGCTTCAAAAGGGGGGGGGGGGGGGGTTGTGCACACTGTTGTTTGCCATTTTAAACATCGCTTGAACGTTCCTCTTATAGGATGCGTGCGTAAACTGGGTAGTGCCTTGGAACAAATTGTTCAAAGAGAAAGTGGGGAGCACTGTTTGTGCTCCGCTCCCAGTCGCACAGCGTTGAATATCCTTTCAACGCTGTGCGACTGGGAGCGGAGCACAAACAGTGCTCCCCACTTTCTCTTTGACCCAATGTAATGCGGCACCGGCAGGAAACCTCCTTTACCCCGCATTCTCAACCACGGAAAGCCTTCACAACGCAATCACTACTTCGACTGCGACGTTAACCGGCGTTATTTTAACCCGCAAGTTGTTAAAACAACTTGCCGCAGAAGGCGCGTTGTTGGACTGGTGTTGGACTTTTCAATCCAACACCTTCCCTACTGTTGCATAGACTGGAGTTGGAATAGTAATTTATACTATTCCAAAGTCCAGCCCAGGAAGTTGTTGTAACGACTTGCGTGCTAAAGTAACGTGTGGTAACGTCGCATTCGGAGTAGTGACTGCATTGTAAAGGCATGCAAGGTAAATGCATGCGAGGTTCTTCCATACAACCAGCACCAGCATTTGAATATCCGCTTCTGGCCACTAATCAGCAGTGATCCCTGCTGCTGTTCCGTTCCCATGGGTTGGGCAGGTTCCGTTTGTAGAACTAGGTTGGCTTGACATACAGTACACACTGTGACTTATCTTGAAGTAATTGTATGGCCATGTAAAGCTGCCAGGTACACTTGTTCTGATCCCTAGGTAAGTGTTTTGTGCTGTGTGCTCGACCTTAACCTAAGAAAGCTTTGTAACTTTTTTATTTTCTTTGGTTTTTTCCTGAAGGATCATGATATTTTTTACGCTCACCTTTGCAGCCTATGTTTTGCTGTACTCCTCCTGCAAATTGAAACTGTACTGGTGACCTTTAGTGAGTGGCAGATTGATTATATTATTTCCTTGTAACAAAAAATGATTTCTCGTCCTTGGAGCATCAGACCTGGGCCTAGGTGTTTAGGTCAAGCCTGGGCAGCGCATGTGCTGCTCTGTGAGGCATGCTGTATTAGAGTATAGACTTGAAGTCCCGCCAACTCTCCACCCATATTTGTCATTGGCTTGTGTCATTGTCCTTTGTAAATGCTGGCCTCTGATTCGTTAATAGCCTTGTTAGTCCCTCCTTAGTACCGCCTTGTCTTCATTGGTAACCTCCCATGAGATCTGGCCCTTTTATTTCGGTTGCTACACGGTACGTCCTATTTAGTCTGTAAACACTAATTTCTTTAATGAGTTTCTCCTACTGCAGGCACAACATGCTTTACTGCAGCGTTTTTATTTATGTTGTCGTCCTTGCCCCCGACCCACAAACGCTGACAAGAGTCTGCAAGTTGAACATGTTTCAAAAATCTTTATTAAAGACATGCATTCTTGAACACGGCATGATGCCTACAACCTCTCATAGACCGGCAGCGTAAGAATCAAATAAAGAAAAAAAAGAATTATTCTCATCATAAAAAGTGCATACCAAGCCGCCATCAATCTCCCCGGCAACCGGTAGTCCGAGCCAAGCCTCAGCGGTGGCTCACAGGAAAGCAGCAACTAGTGCAGTCAATGGCCGTCCCAATCGCATGAACAATGTAACCAGAACCCTTCCAGTACCCCCCCCCGCCCCCCACCTACCGGGCCCATTCAGTCAAAGGATCTCCTCACATCATCTAAAATTGAGATGACCTCCCGTTCCTTCTCTCGGGGCTATCAGAAGCGGACACAGTTTGTACAGAATCCGGGGCCCTCCCCCTATCTCCTGGTTCATCAACCCCCAGGCCTGTAATACCTTTGGGAGTTTGGCATCCCTCCTAGTGTTGCACATGTGTCCCTCCTCTGCCAGTGCCCACTCCCTCAGATCCGCTTTCCAGTTCATCACCAGGGGCCCAGTCTGTGACAGCCAGTGGATTGCTATCCGCCTTCGAGCTATAACAAGTCCCAATATCAGGAATTTTTGGCTAGTTTTGCGTTTCAGGTCCCGGGGGAGCAGTTCCAGGAGACACGTACGCAATTCCAGGGACACCTCCCATCCCGTTATTCTATGCAGGTCTTCTAAGACAGTTGTCCAGTACGTCTGTATAAGGACATGCCCAAACCATATGTGGGAAATCTACTGGGTCGTACTGGCACCTTGGGCACAGTGGGTCTCTTGTGCTATCAATGACATGGAGGCGCCTAGGAGAAAGGTAGGTCATGTGTACCACATTAAACTGAATCAGTTTGAATCGATTAGAGACCGCTTCTTTACGGACTCCTTTATGGATCTTTTCCCAGTCTCGTGGCGTGATCTCTTGGGGGCTCACCGCCTGCCACCTATTTTCTACCGCAAGTGGTGTGCATTGTCTATCCTCCCTAAGTGCCCTGTACAGGTGAGTAATCAGTTTCCACCCTCCCGCCATTGCTATCAGGGTGACTAAGGAGTTCGTGTGGCCAGGGGCGTCTGGGAAAGTGGGCCATAGATGTCGCACCGTTGCTGCTATTTTGGCATATTGTAAAAATTGCCCTGGACCTAGCCCGAAGGTGTCCACTGCATCTTGGTATGAAATAAACCGTTGGTCTGGGTATAGGTCCACTAGCGTAAGACAACCTCCCTCTTTCCATTTGTCAGTAGACATGACCCGGTCAATGTGCGCGAATGGTGGCATCAACAAAAAATTTCACTCTGGGGCAAACGACTGTACCCGAAGAAGCTGCTTAGTCACTCTGTCCCATATGGCCGCCAGCAGTCGTCCCAGTGGAGTGCACCGGCCACCTTGTCCTTTCCCAAGCCACAGAAGTGCCCCCAACGGTCGATCTCCGCATGTATCAGCCAGGAGTGAGCGCTCCCACGACGGATCCGTGTCAAGCCATGCCACAGCGTGCTGTAATTGGGACGCAAAATAATAAAGCTCAAGGTCGGGGATTTCTAATCCACTCCTGCCCCAAGTGTGTTTCATTATCTCGAGGCTCACCTGACACCTTTTGCCATTCCACAATAATTGAATCAACATAGCATCTAGGTCCCGAAAGACCTGGTGTGGGAGCTCAAAGAACGCTGCATCGTGTAAAGGCATCGGGGTAACACCACCATTTTGATGAGGGCGATCTTTCCCATCAGCGAAAGACGGAGCGTGTTCCAGAACTCAATGCTGCCGCGGTGGCCCCGAATTAGCCACCCCATATTGTGCTGGTAAAAAAATTCCCTGTCCCTGCTGATCCAAATCCCTAGGTACCGCAACACCCCCAACTCCCAGGGGATCCCCACCTCCGGGAACTGAGACTCACCCCTCTCAGCCTCTGGTAGAGTTGCGACTTTGCATTAATAACGCGTAACCCTGAGACTCCGGCAAACTGCCCCAGGGCCGTCATCAGCAGCGGGAGCAAACGGGCCGGCTCCCGTAGGTACACCAGAGCGTCATCCGCCTACAGTGACAGTATGTGTTCCCCGGCTCCTATTTGGATACCGTGTCCCAGGAGACCCCTACGAAGCTGGCACGCCAAGGGCTCCGTTGCCAGGGCGAACAGCAAGGGTGAGAGTGGACACCCCTGTCGTGTCCCCCTGGCAATCGGTATTATATCAGAGATGTAGCGCCCCGTGCGGATCCTCGCCACTGGCTGGGTGTAGAGCAGTCTAACCCAATTGACAAACCCCTCTCCCAGCCCCAGTTTCAAAAGCACCCGCCACAGGTATGCCCAGCGAATCGAACGCCTGTTCGATATCGAGGAATACCAGAGTATTCTGTGCAGCTCTGCCCTCCAGCGACTGCATGACATGGGCCAGGTGGCGGATGTTCCGCAGCGTGTTCCTTCCTGGGATAAATCCGGACTGATCATCATGGACCAGCTGCCGAAGATGGGGTAGTAACCTGTTGGCCAGAACTTGGCTAATGATCTTAAGGTCGACATTGAGCACTGCAAGTTGAACATGTAGTCTGTGATTTGGCGTCTGGATAGGAAACCTATCATATCCTGTGTAAAAGTTACTGTCTGCCTAGATCTTATGCTTGCTTTTGTTCATAAGGCTGCAAAAAAGTGTGCTTTGATTTCTGTTTACACAGATTCTTCTTTAGTTATTTTTGTCATACCTCAATTTTTGTTGATTGCTAGGATGAGTAGTTCAGTCCTTCTGTCCTGTAAGCACACAGATTGTAGTATGATGTTGAAACGTTTAGTGGTATTTGAACTTGGTATGAGCATCTTGTTTACAGAAACAGACCAAGAATGCTCAGCACTTAAGGCAAAATATAATTTTGTCTGCTGGAGTGATACTTGAAATAAGGCAGTTCATTAAGCCTTTTGCAGTAATTTGGCATCACCACTAGATGGTGCCCTAACCTTATGGATGCTCTAGTTCAATAAGTATTTTACAGGGCCACAATATATTTTAATGTTGTCACGTTTGTCCATGGGTTTTATTTGACTGCTCTTAAACGATTCCACCAGGGGATTCAGTTTATCCGAGATATTTTTTGACCAACTTTGAAGGTTTCACTTGAGATCTTTTTGTACAAAGTTCTACTGTGGTTTGTTCCAAAGTGACCATTCTGAACTGTTAGATCTGGGACCTTACTTTAAGTTTCCCCCACAGTTCCGAGGAGCGCCTGTCAATTGCTGCAACCGTGTTCGTCTGTTTGCCATGTACTCTTTCGCATTTCTTTTTTTCTTGCTCATTTGTTTTAGTTGTTCTGAAATACTTAATATAACTCATTCTTTCTGGGGCCCTTGTGTTTTAGGTTAGACACCTTAAAAGTGCTCCCTTCTGTTTAATGCACTTCTTTTCAAACCAGACTTTAGCTTAATTTGGTCATTGCATGTTGAAGGGGGTTGACAAACATTTCAATCCTTCAAGGTGATTAGACAAACTTCATATTTTTGCCCTTCAAATACTTGCAAAGTTACCGCAAAATGATATTTTTTTGACTTTTTTGACTGCTCTTCAAAGAATGTTTTCAGACTAAATTGCGCTTCATTTCTTTTCCCAAAACATACCGAAGAATGCGGAAGAGAACTTGGTTGCGGAACTGAGAGGAATTTTGTTTATATCTCTTGCCTGTAGTTTGTGGGGGCTGCCGCCTGATTGCCTGTGTAATTAAGGAATGCAGTGGTGATGTACAAAGTTCATTGGAACAGAGGGCAGATACTCTCCCCCTCTCTCCCATTTCTGTTCTCGCCCTCTTAGTTGCTCCTCTTTCAAGCTCGCATTCTACATGCTGCAGCCTGCAGAAGTTTAATACGGTTCCCAGAATGCTTGGTGTTCTATGTAAAAAAAATGAGGACTTGCTGAAAGTTGCCCTCGTGACATGGGGATAGCTGACAGTTTATGGATGTGGCTTGGTGATGCTGGAGTGCTGCATTTCCCCCCTAACGGTCAGAGCTCCTGAGTGACGGGGACTGTGCTTCGGCTGCCTAGGGAGCACTATCCCTCAAGCACCCACTAACCTTTATGAAAAGAGGGGAACTGCCTGGCATCAAGTCCCCCCCCCCCCACACCCTCACCCCCTCAACCCTATCCCAGAGGCGGCAGCTAAGTAACAGGGGCGGCGGGCGGTTGAAAAAAAAATCACTTACCAGGTTACGGGCCCTGCCTCTTCTCTGTCCTCTCCTCTTCCTCCTGACTCCTGGAAGCAAGAAGCTCCCAGGCTCCCCTAAGCCAATCCCAACGCTGCTGTCACCAGCATCGTGATTGCTCTGTGCGGCTTGTTTGGCCGATCATGCAGTGCTTGGGAGCCTTGGAACAGTTCTCCACCCATCTGTGCAACACAGCCGGTGGAGAACTACTAAGTGAGCTTCATGGTTTGGACGGCCCAAGATAGCCGAAAAGATGAAGGAAGAAGCCAGTACTGCTCACTATGAAACAGTGACCGCACCCTGAACTAAAAAGTAGGACCTGGTTCGAACCACTGTGATGTTAAAGAATCATCTCAAGGTGATTTCCAGAAAAAAAAACTAGATGTAGTTGAACCTCATCCAAAGCTTTCAACAGGTGCCCTTGACAAGGTGATAGAACTAAGGCATGGTCACCGGCTGGAATGGGTGGACAGCCTATTTTGTACATTGGTTATCAAAACCCCTGAAAAGCCTTGAATTCAAAGTGTTAGTCTGCTATAATTCCCCCTATGAACAGCTGAGCTTCCAAATATCTGCTGCCTGTGTCCAACCAGAATGAACTAGAAGATCTGGAAAAAATCTCTGTTGTGAAACTTCAATTTCAAGGGAGGGTCACGTGACTGAGGGTGACTTCTCTCGCAGAGCACCAGAGGGAAAACATAGCTCCTCGACAGAGTGGACCTCCAAAGTGGCCACCTTGTTTTTATGTTATGTTATGTTAATAACATTTATTGAGCGCACGAATACCCAGAGGTGTCCTGGCGCTGAAGACTATAAGTAAGCCTGCCAAAGGTGTAACCTAATTCTGAAGTAACCATGTTTTAAGACCCTTTCTAAAAGAGGCAAGTGAGCTCGCAGCTCTGATATTTAATGGAAGCATGTTCCATAATTTTGCTGTGCCATAAGGAATGCTTTGGCCTCTCCAACTAGAGGTGTGAATCCTCGGAACCATCATAAGTCTGGCGCCAGTCGATCGTAGCTGTCTGGCAGGATGATACCAGGAGAATAGGTTTTTAAGAAACACTGGTCAGGTATTATTCAGGGCTTTATATGGTAAGCATAGGGATTTGAACTGTGCCACAGGAAGCCAGTGGAGTCTCCAGATTTTCTTAGCGACCTACTTATACTTCGGGATATTAAATAAGAGTCTTGCGGCTGCATTTTGTACCATCTGTAGTTTTTGTAATATTATTTCTGCATATTCAGGTAGAGTCTGATTCAGTAGTCTAGCTTTGACAGCACATGTGCAGTCACTACCGTCCTCCTGGAATCGATGGGGATATAGGGCAGAATATTCTTCAGTTTCTTAATCAGATGATAGGAGACCGACACAATAGCATTGGTCCGCTGAGATAAAGTTAATTTTTTATCAATCAGTACCCGAGATATTTAGCCTTTTGTACTGATATTGGCAGTTCACCCATCGCAGCTGGCCACCAAATGCCATCCCATCCGGGTTGTAGATTCCCAAAGATCACTACTTTGGTTTTCTCCGAGTTAAGTTTAAGACAGTGCTTGCTCATCCATCTGTTAATTTCCACCATACAGTTTTGGAACTGCAATGTTGGAGAAGCTTGATCCTTGTATGCCGCAACCACGATCTGTGGGTCGTCTGCATATGATGTTAGACTGAAGCCGAAATGCTGGATCAAAGGGGCCAGTTCTGATACGTAGATGTTAAACAGGGATGGGCTAAGTGATGAGCCCTGTGGAACACCACATGGTAGGACATAAGTGGTTTATTTAAACTGATCCAGGGTCACTGTTTGCAGGGCCGGTGCCATACCCTTAACCCCTAATGTTTCCAGACGCAATTCCCAGAAATTATGATGAACAGTATTGAAAACTGCTGACAGTTCGAGGAGGATGAGGGCGGTTGCACCCCCTCTGTCCATCACAGTCCTAATCTCCTCGGTGGCCTTGATGAAGGCAGCCACCGTACTATGTTCAGGCCAAAAGCTGAATTGGGAGGGATCAAGTCAATCATTTTCTTGAATAAAATGAGCTAATTGTTTATTCTTGATTGTCTTCACTATCTTGGCTGGAAGTGGCAGTCTGGCAATTAGGCGATAGTTGCTCGGATTTGATGCGTCCAAATTAGGTTTTTTTATTAATAGAAGCATTGACCCATCCTTCCATAGAGCAGAAACAATACCACACTTGAACATGCTGTTAAATATTTCCATGAGAATAGGACTCCCCTCCTTCGCTATATCTTTCGGAACTGTGGGGTGGACAAGGATCCAGCAGGGATCCAGATTTAATTTCCCTAATGTGTTTTTCCACTAATTCAGTAGAAACCTGTGAGAAGCTCTGAAAGATCTTTTCTTTGGGATCTACACTCGGAAATAGCTCAGTTGGTTTGTGTGTGAGGTGGCTTTAAAAGAGTCGTAGATATCTTTAACTTTATTTCTAAAGGCGTTGGCAATGTCATCACAGAAGCATTGATTGATCTTAGTGGATTTTTTCTTAGATGGGAGGAGAGCTTTTCTACTACCCCAAACAGTTCTTTGGATGAGTTATTGGCTCTCTCAATCTGCCTGGTAAAAAAGGCCCTTTTTAAAGTAATCAACATGGTTTTATATTGACCCAATGCAGACTTGTAGTTGCTTTTGTCTGCTTTATCATATTTTGCTCTCCAGCGTCTTTCAAGTCTGCGGTATTTATGTTTTTCCTGTCGCAGGGCCTCTGTAAACTAGGAGGCTGATGGAAAATTGTGATTCCCTGAGTTTTTACCTTAGCCATAAAGGTTTCGTTAAGCCAGTCAGTATGTTTGCTGGCTGCCAGATCTGTATGAACATTTAAAAGTGGCTGTGTCATCTCCAATTGGGACAAAAGCACAGCCTTATCAATCACTAGCAGCCCGTCCCGACGTTGTCTGGGTATGAATTGCTGCCGGCCAGTAGTATATTGTTTTGTAGGATTTCGTTTTGATAGCAATTCTTATCTGTGACAGGCCTGTGAAACGCTCCGATTCACAGTGCACTGCGGATGCACTTAAGAGTGCGCGTTCAGTAGTGTGTGAACTCGAGTTTCCCTACTTTACTTTTCCTTGCAATATTATAAAGCGCGAACTCGACAACATGGCATGAGCACAATTTACATTACAAAAGAACACATTCATTTGTGGTAGGCACGGGGAGACAAAGCGATTTGCCTGGAATCACAGGATGTTGAGCTGATGCTGAGATTCGAACGTAGCTCCCCAGCTCTAAAGTTCGCAATTCTAGAACGTGTGGCGGGAGGTGTGTCTAAAAGTGTATGTCGGTGCTGGCCATCAATGAGAGAGACCTGTGCATGTTTCAAATGGGTGGTGAAAAAATATGAGTATGTTGCTGGAGATGTGGGCCGCCGTGCCACCAATGTACTTACCGGGGAGGGTAAACACCCATTATTCCGCAACTTTCTTTCCGCATACCATCACTCCGCATACTTTCATTACGAAAATACCATGACTCCGCAATGCCATTATAGCGCATGGCATTACATTTTATATGCTTTTACCATGCATACATTTACAACGAAATTCGTTGTAAATGCATGAATGGTAAAAACATGTTTTTTTTTATGTTTGGCTAATGTAAGTATGGGTATAGGGGTATATGTTTTGGGGTACTGAGGAATAAGTTTTGGAGTGTTTGGGTATTTTAAGGGTTCAGATATCGTTTTTTCTTATGGGGTACAGGGGTAGTTATAGGGTTTAGGAATAGGTATGGGTTTTGGGATACAGGGGTATTTTTAGGGTTCAGGGCTAGGTTTTGGGTTTGGGGTATAGGGAAATTTTTAGGGTTCAGGGGTAGGTTTGGGTTTTGGGGTACAGGGGTATTTTAAGGGTTCAGGGCTAGGTTTGGGTTTTGGGGTACTGGGGTATTTTTAGGGTTCAAGGCTAGGTTTGGGTTTTGGGGTACAGGGGTATTTTAGGGTTCAGGGTTAGGTTTGGGTTTTGGGGTACAGGGTTATTTTTAGGGTTCAGGGCTAGGTTTGGGTTTTGGGGTACAGGGGTATTTTTTAGGGTTTAGGGGTAGGTTTGGGTTTTGGGGTACAGGGGTATTTTAAGGGTTCAGGGCTAGGTTTGGGGTACAGGGGTATTTTAGGGTTCAGGAGTGGTTTTGGGGTACAGTGGTATTTTTAGGGTTCAGGGCTAGGTTTGGGTTTTGGGGTACAGGGGTATTTTGAGGGTTCAGGTGTAGGTTTGAGTTTTCGAGGTACAGGGGTATTTATAGGGTTCAGGGCTAGGTTTGGGTTTTGGGGTACAGGGGTATTTTTAGGGATAGGTTTGGTTTTGGGGTACAGGGTATATTTATAGGGTTAAGATAGGTTAGTGTTTAAGGGTGTTGGGGTATTTTGAGTAAGGGTGGGTTATGATTATGGGGTGCAGGGGTATTTAAAGGGAGCAGTGTGGGATTAGCACACGATATGAGACATGGCATGAAGGGAGGAACGTACCACACGCCCCCCAGCGTTTGTCACGCCCCAAGCACACGCCCACAGCACAAAGCAGACACGCCCACAAGGGACTACTTTGCTGGCACGGTTCTTTTACCTTTTAAATGTAAATGGTGGGCGTCTGTGTCCTTCTGCTGCAACTGCCCTTTTCAACGCTGTATTGGGTGTTGTGATTGGTGCTGTGGTTCCTGAGATTACCCGCCTCAAAGGTTTGGGCTCTATTAGTATAGATTAGTAATTGCAGATAAGTTTCCAGGCCTCTATCCATAGGTGGCCCAGTGACACCTGGAGATCCTGGCTAAGTGGCCAAATCGTAACTACAGAAGCACTGTCACACTCTGAGATAGAATTATTTAGATTAATAGAAGGCAAAGTGTGTTGTTTTGCATTGTGTGTGTAGACTTCTCTCAAAGAGTTTAGGCCTATGCAATGAAGAGCCTTTCGGTGGGTGATTGCACATTATGTTGTGAAATATCTTAAAAGTATTTGAAATGCTCTTTTTTGTGTGGTAAGGGTAACCTGTTGCAACAGATTTCAAGTCCCAGTACTGTCCCTGACCCCGGCCACTCCTCCACCAGTGCTCTATATACCCCGTGTCTATTTCGCAGTACACTTCCTTCCTAATGTGCACACCCTTCCTGCTTGCACGACGATCATCTTCCCTTTCACTATGTGTATTTTCACACCTTTCTGTCAATCTCTACCATGTGTGGTCACTGATCTGTCATTAGGGCGGATGCGTGCTGTCCTGGTCCCCCATTAAGGTTGAAGTGTGTTAAACACTCACCGCCGACATTTGCAGTGGTGAGCTGGTCTTAAGTCTGAATGCCCGCATGACCGAGTCAGACTTCTATCTTAAAGAAGCTGGTACATTTAATGCCATTAAATTGGTTCATTGTAGCATCTACTGTTTGCGACGCTTAGAAACGCCAGGAGTACAGTATGAAGTGCTAGAATACACATGTTTTGTCTATTAGTATTAATATTGTCCTGGGACCCCGTAAAGTGCGCCCTAGGCGGACCTCTGGCCCACAAACTATAAGATGGCGGGCCGTGCTGCCTCTGATAGAGGGTTTCACTGTGGCAGCCTTCACTGTATTCTGTTTTATTAAATGTTATTGCGCAGAAGTACTCCATGCTTAAAATTAACACATAGATATTACAGAGATAAATAACTTTTTGAAAAATTGATGGCAAATTTGAGCAGTATCTGGACACTGCAGGAGATGTTGTGCGTCCGTTATTAAATCTTAGGCATTTCAAAAGTTGGCCCTAACTTCAAACTTCGAATAGTTAATGACCTTGGACAAAAAAGAACATGGTTTAAAAAACTGCGTTGGACAGTTACAAACAAGGGCAACCAACATGCCTAGTGCCAAAGTCCGATTCAAGCAAACATTGGCCCTCGTAGGCACATTGTCCACATATTTGAAGTCCACATTGAACCTCCTAATGCCAGGATAAAGTTTATCTTTTAAATAAAACCGCATTTGACCAACCATGACAATGCTACCGAAATCTTTTATTCCTTACTGCTATTCCTGCCTCCTTGTCCTCTTGTGGGGTGAGCTTGTAGTGTGCCTTGTCCTGTATAGTGAGAGGTTTGTTGTGTGCTTCCCGCTCTGGATCACGTGAGAGGCTGGCTGGTGTTGCCCCCTGTAGTGGTATTGGCAGTCTGATGCGGTATTCTGATGCGGATTATGATGGCAGAATGGCTTATAAAGCCCTGGCACCCCAAGGAAGGTTGGCCTCTGCTGTTGGCTTTACTGGACACTGACTGGAGACTGGAGGGGTAGCCATTACTGTCCATGACCCCATGGCAGGAGGTCTGTGAGCACCAATAGAGGGCAGACAGGTGCTGGGTCCCCATGGAGGCTTGGCCGGTGCTGTTTTGATCCTCCGGGAACAGTTTCAGCTAGTCCTGTCCACCCAGGGTTGTTACAAGCAGTCATGGTTACGCTGTGCCACCCTGTTTTCCATGTACACTGTCACAGGGCCAGTCCCGCCTTCCTTGTACACTGTCACAGAACCCGTCCCTTCTTCCTTGTACACTGTCACAGGGCCAATCCCGTCTACCTTGTACATTGTCACAGGGCCAGTCCCGTCTTCCTAGTACACTGTCACGGGGGAAGTCCTGTCTTCCTTGTACACCTTTCATGTACACTGTTCCAGGGCCAGTCCTGACTCCCATGTATACTGTCACGGGGCCAGTCCCGCCTAACTTGTACACTGTCACAGGGCCAGTCCCGCCTTCCTAGTACACTGTCACGGGGGAAGTCCTGTCTTCCTTGTACACCTTTCATGTACACTGTTCCAGGGCCAGTCCTGACTCCCATGTATACTGTCACGGGGCCAGTCCCGCCTAACTTGTACACTGTCACAGGGCCAGTCCCGCCTTCCTAGTACACTGTCACGGGGCCAGTCCCGCCTAACTTGTACACTGTCACAGGGCCAGTCCCGCCTTCCTTGTACACTTTCACAGGGCCAGTCCCATCTTCCTTGTACACTGTCACAGGGCCAGTCCCTTCTTCCTTGTACACTGTCACAGGACCAGTCCCATCTTCCTTGTACACTGTCACAGGACCAGTCCCTTCTTCCTTGTACACTGTCACGGGGGAAGTCCTGTCTTCCTTGTACACCTTTCATGTACACTGTTCCAGGGCCAGTCCTGACTCCCATGTATACTGTCACAGGGCCAGTCCCGCCTTCCTAGTACACTGTCACAGGGCCAGTCCCGCCTTCCTTGTACACTTTCACAGGGCCAGTCCCTTCTTCCTTGTACACTGTCACATGGCCAGTCCCTTCTTCCTTGTACATTGTCACAGGGCCAGTCCCGTCTTCCTTGTATACTGTCACAGGACCAGTCCCTTCTTCCTTGTACACTGTCACAGGGCCAATCCTGTCTTCCTTGTACATTGTCACAGGGCCAGTCCCGTCTTCCTTGTATACTGTCATAGGACCAGTCCCGTCTTTCATGTACAGTGTTCCAGGGCCAGTCCTGACTCCCATGTATACTGTCACCGGGCCAGTCCCGCCTTCCTTGTACACTGTCACAGGGCCAGTCCCGCCTTCCTTGTACACTGTCACCGGGCCAGTCCCGCCTTCCTTGTACACTGTCACCGGGCCAGTCCCGCCTTCCTTGTTCACTGTCACAGGGCCAGTCCCGCCTGCCTTGTACACTTTCACAGGGGCAGTCCCTTCTTCCTTGTACACTGTCACAGGGCCAGCCCGCCTTCCTTGTACACTGTCACAGGGCCAGTCCCGCCTTCCTTGTTCACTGTCACAGGGCCAGTCCCGCCTTCCTTGTACACTGTCACAGGGCCAATCCTGTCTTCCTTGTACATTGTCACAGGGCCAGTCCCGTCTTCCTTGTATACTGTCATAGGACCAGTCCCGTCTTTCATGTACAGTGTTCCAGGGCCAGTCCTGACTCCCATGTATACTGTCACCGGGCCAGTCCCGCCTTCCTTGTACACTGTCACAGGGCCAGTCCCGCCTTCCTTGTACACTGTCACCGGGCCAGTCCCGCCTTCCTTGTACACTGTCACCGGGCCAGTCCCGCCTTCCTTGTTCACTGTCACAGGGCCAGTCCCGCCTTCCTTGTACACTGTCACAGGGCCAGTCCCGCCTTCCTTGTACACTTTCACAGGGGCAGTCCCTTCTTCCTTGTACACTGTCACAGGGCCAGCCCGCCTTCCTTGTACACTGTCACAGGGCCAGTCCCGCCTTCCTTGTTCACTGTCACAGGGCCAGTCCCGCCTTCCTTGTACACTGTCACAGGGCCAGTCCCGCCTTCCTTGTACATTGTCACAGGGCCAGTCCCGTCTTCCTTGTATACTGTCATAGGACCAGTCCCGTCTTTCATGTACAGTGTTCCAGGGCCAGTCCTGACTCCCATGTATACTGTCACCGGGCCAGTCCCGCCTTCCTTGTACACTGTCACAGGGCCAGTCCCGCCTTCCTTGTTCACTGTCACAGGGCCAATCCTGTCTTCCTTGTACATTGTCACAGGGCCAGTCCCGTCTTCCTTGTACACTGTCACAGGGCCAGTCCCGCCTAACTTGTACACTGTCACAGGGCCAGTCCCGCCTTCCTTGTACACTTTCACAGGGGCAGTCCCTTCTTCCTTGTACACTGTCACAGGGCCAGCCCGCCTTCCTTGTACACTGTCACAGGGCCAGCCCCGCCTTCCTTGTTCACTGTCACAGGGCCAGCCCCGCCTTCCTTGTACACTGTCACAGGGCCAGTCCCGCCTTCCTTGTTCACTGTCACAGGACCAATCTGTCTTCCTTGTACGCTGTCATTGGGCCTGTCCCTTCTTCCTTGTACACTGTCACAGGGCCAGTCCCTTCCTTGTACACTGTCACAGGGCCAGTCCTGACTTCCTTGTACACTTTCACAGGGGCAGTCCCTTCTTCCTTGTACACTGTCACAGGGCCAGCCCGCCTTCCTTGTACACTGTCACAGGGCCAGTCCCTTCCTTGTACACTGTCACAGGGCCAGTCCTGACTTCCTTGTGCTTATTCGTCCCTGACTTCCATATATGGTTACAACCAGCCTCTACTTCTCCATACGATTACAGCCAGCCTTGCCCCTCTTACATGATTCCAACGATGGTATATTTCCATGTTTAGTGACAGCCAGCTTTGATTTCTCTATAAAGTGAGAGGCCACCATGGCTATACTGTACAGTGTTTGCGAGCCTTAGCTTCCCTGTACAAGAACAGCTCCCCTTCATTTTTCAGTACAGAAACAGCCAGTGCTTGCTTGCTTGCCAGTGTTTTAATGCACAGTAGTCTACAGTTACAGCCACCCCTTACTTTTCTTTACCCACGGTCACAGCCAGCCCTGGCTTCATTGTGAACGTTAAAGTCATTAACCAACTCCGATTTCCTGTCGAGAGAAGCGTCGAGCCCTGACGCCGCGGCTGCGCCCAGTCCCCTGTCGGACCGGCTGCGTGGACTGACGCGACTCACAGCTGCCTGATGTCAGCGCAGCAGCTGGAATGTTTGTTCAGAAATAGGCAAGAACCGCGACATGTGCGCCAAAAAACGGCTATTTATAGAGCGGCTTTAACTGATGGGCTCCGGACCAATGACTCTTTCCCTCTGCGACCTCTTTACGCATGCGCGTGCGCGCTCCTTGCTTTACAGGTCTTTTGCATAGAGGCACACTGTGCAAGCTTGTGCCTTAGTGTATACACACACCAGCGTCTTTACATTATCGAGTGGCTGATTGAGGATGACCAGATTTTGAAAACTAAAAGTAGGGGCATTCCACAAACGTAGAAGCAGGACTGAATGTTGCCGCAACCGAGAGCCATAGGGCGACTTATTTGACGTGCGGTCACCAAAATAGAAAACAAGACAATAAGGGGAAATGAGATGCAACGTTTAGTTAGATACAACATCAGCTGTGTTAATTAACTGCTTTCTGCTAGGTACTGATAACTAATCCTGCTCTAGTCTAGTAGACATAACAACTTGCCTCCTCCTGTGTTTAAGGCTACCCTCCCTTAAAACTAAGACTTCTGCTAAATGCTGGAAGGTGCCAGGAGGAATGGTGAGCAAGCAAGACTGTTGGGGCAAATCCGGAACACCTGGTCACTCGAGCCTGATTGTATTTTGTATGCACCAGTTTGGGAGAGTTGTATGTGCACACGTGTGCATGTCCGGTTTAACTTGAGATTTCAGTTAGGGGCGGGGATGTCTGCAAGCTTTGCAAACAAGGACCGTATCATGTTGAGTTTTACTGATTCAGCATAGAGCCGAGCACCTGTTTATGTACGATTGAGGTGCCTACAGTTAATACAAAATGTCTCTTTATTAAATACGTCCATGACAAGTTACAAACAGTGAGTAGGTTTGCGTCTCTGTTTCTGACTTCTGCTGTCTTAAGTGCATGCATTCATTCGGAGGATTTCGGAGTACCATGACTACATTTTAGACACCTCAAACAGAACAAGAATTGGCAATGCCAATAGGCCTGGCTTTAAAGTGTTGAATGGTAATGTGAAGCATTACAAGAAAATAGCATTGGAATGGATATGTATTTGTGTGGAAGCAAAAAACTGTAGAATAGTATTGGTGTAGGTTAAAAGGTTAGGTGACAGTTGCCTTTCCAACCATACCTAAACATCTAAGTAGGTTAATGACTGTTTTTTTCCATCTGTGTTGCTCCCACAGAAAAAAACATAAATAGTCTAGTTATCTAAGACATTTAAAAAAGTTTACAGTGTCATGTGTGTGCCCCTGAAAGTTCAAGCTTATGCAGCAGGATAAATAAACGAAATTTTCAAAGCTGTATGGAGGGCAAACACTTTTTTTGTGGAAGCATACAACTTCTCCCCAATGAAAGTATGTACTTCTGGCTCACATTATGTGGGTGGAGCGAAAGCCCCTCTCTAGTGATGCTCACATAATTGTCCGGCAACAACTGCGCTGTCAGGCCCGACCATATAAAGCAGCTGTGTAACTTTGTACTGAGCCAGCACTGCTCTTGATATGGCCCCCAGCCAGTTTTTGGTGAATATTGTTAAATTATTCGTGCACAAGGATGTAAAACGGTGGCCCACACTTCTTAGCTGCATATTTGTGCCATGCCCACAATTCCGCCACCACCCACTCTAAGAACTGTGTATGTTGGACAAGTATGTGGTAAAAGTGAATACGGCAAAAGCACAGTAAGGAAGGTCTGTACTTTCCAACATGTTAAGAAGACTGAAATTTAAGAAAACATAAAAAAAAAACTATGATCGTTCAAGCATATTTTTATTTTCTATGTGTGTATACACGAGAGGGAGTGCAACTGGACATAGGTCTGTGTTTAAATGTGATGCCTAAGGTGGCTAACTTTCCATATCACTCCATAGGACACTATGCGTGTTCAGGGACACATTCTGCATGCAGATACACCTGAATATGTCTGCTAGGGTGCAAGGGTTACTATGAGTCATGCAACGCATTTTTGGGGGTTCTTTCCATAAGCACTTCCTCTTAATCAGACCCTTTTTAAATATATAACTTAACTAGATATTGAGCTAATTGAGTGTGATTACGCTGTCGAACTGCATTAGCGTTCCAATCTCTTCCCGGCGGCAGGCTTAACTCCTCGCTATGAGCACTTGTGGCTAGATAAAATGAATACCTCAGTTATGCAACTGGGATGAAATAGTCTTTAGCCCTGAATCAATAATGGTAAACATGAGTATCCACCAAGGATACTTCCCAGTAATCAGCTACCGTCCCAGGACATAAAGAAAAGGTTTCGCAATTGACTTCTGCTTTTTTTTCCATTACATGAAAATATTGGGGGAGCTTTAGCTCTAGGCTTGATACGGGTAGCAAGTGCTATAAAAAAGCTCCTTGGTAGAACCCTTAATATGGTGGGCAGTTCACAGAGATGGGGCAGACGCCACCACTACATGTGGTCCAGAAGGCGTGTTTTAGCCATAGTACTAGGAGGCTTGACATCTAATCCCAGCTTCACCTGAATAAGCCCTATATAATAAATCTGGGCAGGACCCAAAACACAGTGATATTTCCCTGGGCAGGGTAGTCCCTTGGACTTTTCATCAGCATCAGTGCCACCCATTAGTGGGCTAGTTGGAAACTGTGGAACCAGGAGACATGGTTTTGAATCCTGGCTTTCCTGTTTGGCCAATTTGTGTATTCTCGGGTAATCACCTTTCGAACGTATTCTCCAGCTCACATTGTTTCTATTAAGTGTGTGTTACAAGAAAAAACCTGGACTTAATGTTAACTTGCAGTGGGTAGGTACTTGCAGTGGGTAGGTGGAGGGCTTGGGGGCTAAACAGCTGCAGACTTTCATGGACAATTAACGAAAATGTGATATAGCGGTAAAGTTATATCCTTTCCAACAAGCAGTGTTTCTTTCTACTTTATCAAAAGATTTGATTTTGCGCTAACCATACAATCCTTGTGTCCAAATGTGTATACTTTGAGACAGGCTGAATGGAAGAACTGAACACCATGGGTTTATTCTCAGAAGAGGCAGCAGGAAGGTTTTCATTCACACTTTCAGGGTTGTTTAAAGGTAAATTCGCTATTATCATCTCTAGAGGCTAATGTGTTCTTGGAGGTGGGTTGTACAGGGTTGGGGGCATCCTGCCTGCAGCTTTCTCCCCATACCCCCAAACAATCAGTAAACAATTGATCGGTGCAAACAAGTCACACGTAACAGCTCTTCTGAGAAAGTGATACCCTGCCAGGCAGCTTGTATCCTCCTGCTCGGGGTGAGGTTTTGTCTTGATAATCATAGATGTGGCAAAAGAGGGGTATCTGGCGAACTGCACCAGCTCGCTGCAGGCATCGGTGCTAGTGTATGTTCATTGTGGAGATTTCTAAGTGCAGACTTGCTCTCTGGAGCACCGACCATTATGACAAAGATGGAGCCAAGATTAAAGTTACCCTCCATTGCTGTTGACGCTTCTTGCCTCTTGTTTTTTTTTGATTAAACGTTATTATTAAATATTTTCACGTAAGAACATTCCAGACAATATCCATATAACATTTGAGCAACTTAAAGATTTAATAGCTGCAGGTTGTAGATAAAATGTGAATAGTCAGTGCGCTAAAGTCATATTACATGGATGTTTCCATACTCTGTAGTGTATCTCTTAGAAAGTAGGAAAATAAGTATACCGGTTAACAGTCTGTCAAGATATAGGCAAAAGAAGATAGACAATTAGGGCGCTTCTGCAATCTTGGTAGCCAAGGGGGCAGTGTAGGTATGGGGAAGCCGTACAGGTAAGACAGTGAGGCCAATGCACCTATAGGGTAATTGGGGGCAGGTGTTACCTATGAGCTAGGATTAAGCACCGGTGTGCTAGAGAAGTCCCAAACACCAGTTACTTCCAGGAAATTGTTGAACTGTGATCTCAAGGTGAATGGTAATCATTTTTGATAATGCTTTGAAGATGGTCCATGAATAAGCATGGCATCCCATTGATATAGGATGTTTGCGGAGATCCCTTGTTTCTTCTCTGCAAAGTGCTGTGCTCGCAGTGTCATCCCAGCAAGCCAGCGCACATTCCCAGTGAGCCTCCAGCGGGGTCAGTGGTGCATGCCACTTCAGCGTTATAGCCCATTTAGCCAGTAAAAACATAAGATCCACAAACCTAGCTGCTACCTGGTTACGTTTAGAGCACTTGTAGATGCCGATGGCACCGACCTCCCAGAAAATGGAGTCCTTCACAATGGATAGCGTCAGTTACAGTAGCCAGAACCACTCGCCAGTAGTGTGCTAGTGCCGGACAGGACCATATGATGTGGTGAAGGTCGGCATTATCAGATTGGCAATGGGGGCAGCAGAGTTAAGCGCCTGGGCGATCTGGCTCAGCTTACCAGGGGCAAAGTATGCTCTCTGTAGAATGAAGAGCTGGATACTCTTAAACCGGGTGTTTCTGGACACTAGATGAGGGTATTTTAATGCAAGCGCCCACTCTGAATCGTGAAGGCCCCTACCAAAGTAATTTCGCAGCCCTCTCGGAGCTGTGTAGAGGGGATTAAAGTGTGTTTCCATAAGTCTTTGTAAAGCCGGATGACTAGGTGCCAGCCTGCACTCAGTAGGAGTAACTTTTGTACAACTGCATGGGTTTGTGGCTTCTCGCGAGTGATTACCCACAGCATGCAGCGGGTCTCCTGAAGCTGCCTCTACTTTAGGCTCTAATCACACTGTCCCTAGAGATTTTTTCGAAGATTGATGCTCACCTGGCACTTTTGAAGACCGTATTTCATTAAGTTTCTAAACCATGTCACCCTGACAGAAGTATTAGGACGTACAAAGCTCCCTTGTAACTGCCCAGAGCACAGCGCATCCCTTCTATTCCACTTGGAAATTCAGCAGGGTAAAACCGGATATTTATTATTACACATCTGTCATCTTCAATAGAGACCAAGCAATTCAGTACCAGAAGCCATAATTTAAACAGCCCGTCTATCTGCAACTACAATCCTGATGCTGTATTATTGTCAAAGAATTGTCATGGGACCATTTACAGATGCGATTATGAACAAGGTCACTGGGAAACCTCGATTGTGCTGAAGCAGTATTTCCTGCATTAATATAAATTTGCAACACGCCAAATGACCCATCATCTGCTGCATAATTTGTATATTTAAGAGAAACGTTTCTTTCTGGCTCAAAAAGATTAAAAGGTGACTGGTTACCCTCATCACTTGTTTGCTCTAATCAGGCATTCTTGTCCACATCGCAGACACTCGGAGAAGCAGTTATTTCAGATTTGAGAAGAATCCCAGAAATGTTGCATCTCATTTTTAAAGCCCAATGTTTTGACTCACAAATGAACTACTGGTGAGACACATACATAATGTACTATTCTGTTCAGCAAATCTGTTTTGAAACAAAGAGGTGCTTACAAGAGGCCCTTATTAGGGAGACCACATTTTGATAACCAAAAACCGGATACATTCCACAAATATAGACGTAGGACTGCAGTTTTGCATTGACTGAAGGACACAGAAGGGTTTAATTGAAAGCGTTCACCAGCCTAGAAACCAGACAATAAAGGCATTCAATACAACTTTTACATTCAGTATTATCTCTGTTAACTAAACAGCTGTCTGCTAAGGACTGCTAACATTCTGCACTGGAACTAGAGCATAATTTGAGCCTGTGCTTGAGGGGAGGGGAGGGGGCACCAGTTCTCATTGTTGGGGACCACCACTTATTTTGCCTCAACAGACTTTGATTCCGAGCAAGAAAGAGAAAAGTACAGAATGGAGATAGACGGAGAAAGAGAGAGATGAAAAAACACTGACATAGGTAGAAATCAGTTATGGAAAAAAACTAAGGAGAGCGAGGTAAAGAGGCAGAGAGTATCTGGTGGTGAATTAAAGTGTCATGAGGTGGATTCATGGTAATGAGCTTGGTTATTCAGCACCCCGAGCTTGGATAGCACTGCCCGTTGGTCGGTATCTGAGCAAAACCTTAGGCGCCAGAAATTATTCTTTTACAAATTAAGCACTAACTGGAACACATGAAAACGAACCTCATTTTGTGTTCAATCTACTTGGTCTGGAAACTGAGACATGGTACATTTATTGATAATTACAGGGATAGATGGTGAAAACCAAGACTCCCCCTGCATAATTGGAATGCCTGATCACTCGATGCGAAAACAAGTTAACCTTTAAATTGGCATTATGAAGGGAGGGCCTTTAAGAAACTAGCGGCCACATTCATCAAGCTTAATTGCGCTCGCAAAGGGCCAGATTCTGAGAATCTGGCCCTTTGCGACTGCAATTTTTGCATTTGGGATTCATCATCCCAAATGCAAAATTTGCTATTAAAGAATTCGCACATTTGCGAGGAATTGCAATTAAGGAATCTCTATTTGAGAGTTGCAATTCATGAACCATTTTAAAATTGCGAAATCGCAATTTTGGGCCTCTATTTACCGCGAGGTCAAACCTCGTGGTAAATAGCAAAAACTCAGAAAAATGCATTTAAATGCATTTTTCTAAGTTGCATGTTACACACACACACATGTCCTTTGGACATGTGTGTGCACAACACCAATGTAGATTACGTTTCAGGGGTGCTACAGGGTGTCCTTTGGACACCCCTGGCACCCTTGAAATCGCATCCTTATTTGCGATTAGCAAATTGCTAATCGCGAATAAGGAATGACTCCCCATTCATTCCTATGGGCCTCCCATAGGAATGAATGGGGAGTCTTTCCTTATTTGCGATTAGCAATTTGCTAATCCCAAATAAGGAGGCAGTAGGAATCGCAATTTATTTTGCTATTTCTACATGAATCCCGATTTGCAAGTCCTTAATAGCGATTCCTTAATAATAGCTATTAAGGACTCTCAAATCGGGACATTGATGAATCTGGCTGTAGGTTGTTTATTGACTGGGCTGTGAGCCCTGGTCAAGCAGCAACCACAATTCTTGTCTGTGAGAAGCACAAGCCAACGCTAAATTAACCTGTGCTCAACCCCCTGGTAGTTTGGCACACAGCAGTCATGCTTAACATAGAGGCAATGTGTAAAGTATTTGTGCAACTCTTCAAATAGTAATAAAGTGAAAACACCACACAAAAAGAACCCCACTCCAAGTTAGAAAAATAGTAGTTTTATTTAATAAATAAAACAAGACCAAAACAACAAAAATCCAATTAGCAGAACCGGAGATATTCAGTTCTAAAGAAGTTAGTGAAATTAGCACCAAAAAGCACAAAGCACCAACTGTGGCTATCTGGTTGCAAGGGACACAGACAAAGTCATAAATTCAGGCAGACCGCAATAGAGCGCAGGTCGGCTACAAGGACCCAGTTCAGCCCCCTGAACAAAGTAAGGTAAATTGTGGGTTGTAAAGCTTTGCAAAGATATGTGTTGATGATGCATTGCATAGCTGAAGCGATGGGTCAGTTCTGAGATGCGGCGAGACTGCGATGCAAGGGTCTGTGTTGTTGTTGAGGATCTAGCCAACGGGATTTCCACTGCTAAGTCCGGCGCGAAGGATGCAGCATGCAGTCAGGGTGATACATCGGTTTCGAAGAGCTGCAAGGCTGCAGTGCGGAGTCCGGCGTCAAGGCTGCTATATATGAGGGATGTGAGGGCCTGCACAGAGGATGCATTGTGCAGCGGCAGTACCAAAGGACTTGCTGGCTGCGTAGGTGATGTGGGTCTTTGAAACGTGTCCAATCCATGCAGCAGCGGAAATGCGTCAGTTCTGCTCAGATTTGTGCCACGCAGCAGAGAAGATTTGTCGGTCCTGCTGGTACCACAGAGGTCAGCAGAGCACCTAAGGCCCACTTCCAAGAGTCCAGGACTGGGGTGGCACTAAGTGACAGGGTAGATGCAAAGGTGTTGGATGCCTATTATGTCCCTGAGGCTTCAGTTCAGGACGTCAGCCAACAAACCCTTGGAGTCACTCCGAGTTCTGGGTTGAAGAGCTGCAGGTCAAGTCCTTCTCAACCAGGTAAGAGGGCAGCAGGTAGTAGGTCAGCACAGCAGGGCAGCAGTTACTCCAGAGCAGCAGTCCGGCAGAGTGACAGTCCTTTCAGCAGCACACCAGTCCTTCTTCCTGGCAGAGTATCCACAGGTCCAGAAGTATACAGAAGTTGTGTTGTCTGAGGTCCAGTATTTATACCCAGTTGTGCCTGTTAAGTGGGAAGTTTCTCCTAGACGCATGCCTTTGTAATGCACAGGTGCCCTGAGATCCTTGCCATAGCTCCAGAATAACCACAGGGGTGGGGCAGTACACAGCCTATTAAGTGTAAGTGGGGCTGATTCCAGATGCTCCATCCTATCCTCTCAGTGATGGACCATCCAGTCACACCTGAGCTCCCCACTGCGTGTCGCTGTCTAGAAGGAAAGCTTAAAGCCCATCTGTCACCTACACTTAGCCAAGTGACACAGAGACAGGCTGCAGGCACCTAACGGTTAAGGCAGAAAAGGCCAACTTTCTAAAAGTGGCAATTTTAGAATTGCAATTTAAAATTCAACTGCAGCATAAGCTAGGATTTAAATATGTGATTCCAGAGACACCAAACATGAAGGGGTACCTGTTACCATTTGGAAATTACACATAGAAAATGTAATAAGGTAATTCAAATGTTATCCTACAACAAAGGTGGGCCTTGCATTAGTGAAAAAATTATTTCAGATATTTTTTCACTAGGGGACATAAAAAAACCTAAAAGTACGTGTCCAAATTGTTACATACACCGCACTGCCCTTGGGGCTGTCCAGGGTATACCTTAGGGGTGACACATAATTCAAAAAAGGTTTGGGCATGGCAAATTTTGCCAGATCGAAATGGGAGTGTACAACTTCACACACACAGGCTGCAGTGCCAGGATTGACACCTGTTTACAGTGCTACTTACGTTAGTGGCACAATCAGTAATGTAGGCCCACTATTAGCATTTAATTTACAGGCCCTGAGCACAGGTAGTGCCACTTTACTAGGGACTTACAAGTAAATTAAATATGCCAATTGGTTATAAGACAATTAAACATGTTTTAAGGAGGAGAGAGCACAAGCACTTTAGCATTGGTTAGCAGTGGTAAAGTGTGCAGAGTCCTAATACCTGCAAAAATTAAGTCAGCAAAACAGGAGGTCTGAAAACAAAAAAGGGAAAACATGCCTAGGACGCCAGGTTTAACAGGGCCATATAGCTGGTACAAGTATTTCCTAAACCTAAAGACTCACTATGTTTTGCCTCCTGGCCTGAGGATCTTTCCTGCCACTGATGTTTGAAAATCCCCCCCCCCCCCCCCCATCTCCTACCCAGCATTTGTGAAAATTTTGACTCCAATTTTCGAATATTGCTTGTGTCTGTGACAATTTCCTTGCTGGTTCTACATATTATGCACTCTAGTATTTGACAAATTCACATCCTAAGTGCCTCAGTTTGTAATTTTTCACTCTCAATGTTTGGACTATTTAATGCACCAGACCTGTGAACTTTTCCAGTATTCGGGCCTCAGTGTTGCTGACATAGACATTAACATGTAGCATTTCTCAGCATAGGAGCGCTCAAGACAAGAAGGAACATTTTAGTTCCTCTAGGACACACATTGGAGAAAGGTTACCTATGCCTTGGATGAAGTGAAAAATCCTGTAACGTGGAGCAACACTACAATACAAAACAAATAATGGCGAGACATGTGTTGGACATAGTGCCAACCTGGGGCTGTATTGCATAAATTGCCCCGGGGGCACAAAGGGCATTTGCGCCAGCTTTGCACGCCCTGGGGCACTTTGGTATTACAGAAGGGTCCGCAGACGCTTGTGTGGCCCCTTCTGTAATACTAATAGCGCTGGCGCACATAATGCGCCAGCGCTATTTTCAAGGGGGCATTCCCTCATTTGCATGGGGGCATGCCCCATGCAAATGAGCAAATCCCTTTGCCTCTGCTCCAGCGCCGTATTACCAACGTGGGCGCAGAGGCAAATGGTGTGCTTCCTGAGAGCAGGCCTCTGTAGTGGGTAACCAGGTCTTATGGACCCCCCTAGACATCACCTTGAAGGCGGGTGCAGTCAGTGACTGCACCCGCCTGCAAGCGGATTTCTATTCCCCTTTAAAAGTGCAGACGGGAAGGAGCGGCTTTAAACTGGCCTCTCCGTATTTCACATGAATGCACTGCCCCCGGGCAGCAAGGGTTCGCGGCTGCCCTGGGGGCAGCACATTCCCCATAATGCGGCATATTTTCCTTCATTGCACCGGGGGCACTTTTTTATAGGTGCGCCCGGTGCAATGAAGGAAAGAGCGCCACATGTGTAATGCGGCCCTTGCTGCCTGTGGTAGATGTACGCCCTCTGGGTTGCTAAAAGGGCTGTTGTCCATTATGTCATAACTCCCCTGTCACCTCTGCCATCGTTTCTCACAGCAAAGAAAGGTAAAGAGCTGGCCTGCCCGCAGACTCTACCATTTCCTTATAAAGGCCACTTTGTGCTCTGAGAAATGTTTGCTATAAATACTCTGTTATTTTTGATTTATTTTTTGTCCTGTTTCCAACTTTTTATGCCTCTTTGCAGAGGACGCTAATATCAGCAAGAGTCGGTGCACGTACAGAGTAGAACAAGCATTTGCAATGCAATAGGTCTTGCGTTTGCAAGAGTTAAAGCTATTGGCGTTGTAAATGACAATGTATTTTACTGATGTGTTTTGGTTTGGAGAGGAGTGGACGTATAAACAAGCATGTGCAATGCAATCGGTTTTGCATTTATGATAGTTAGATCCCTTGGCGTTGAAAATGACTATGTTTTTTACTTTCATTTTTTTGTATGCAATGGAGTGATGATATTTGCATAGCGCTATTGCCATTCGTACGACCTTGCGGCTCTGTAGAACCAGAAAATGGGAAATAGGTTATTAGGGAGGGTAGACAAGTAATATGTTGTCTGGAAAACAAAGTAACAACATCCTGGAAATAGCAAACACTCATAGGGAATGCAAGATTAAGTAAAGCTTGTGAAATGTAAGCAGGAACAACATAGTTACCTTAACGCTTTTACACTTATTATTCAGAAATCATTAAGAGTTTTTGCCTGAAAAGTTAAGAACATGACTACAGGGCTGTGTGGGACCTGTTTCAATATCCGTTGCTTATATCCTTACAAAATGTAAGCAGTGTGGTTTTAAAAGACCACTCACCTGGAAATAGAGTCACAATACACTTTTTATAAACTAAAGTAAGGAACACCTCTTATAAGGATCAAATTAAATGTTTTCCACTTTACGCATCAACCAGGTATTGCAGCATCTCCAGGAATGGTGCATTCTTCAACCGGAGAAAACAATGTTGTTCAAGGAAAGAGGCGAAAACGAAAGTAGCGCTTCACTGGCAAACTCAGTAAAGTGGCGCTAATGTGTGTGATTGTGAATAAAACCATTCTCGCCATTTTGCGACTACTCTGTGTTGCTTCATTTATTTATTTATTTATTTATTTAGTATTTTGAACATTTCTTTTTTCTCTGTCCCAAGCCTGCTTTTTGGAATACAAAAATGTCAGAGAAAGACGACATTTGCATCCAAAGTTTTTCTATCTTTTTTACATTTCACAGGGCAACGATAAAGGAAAGGAGAGGAGAGGAGAGGAAAGTGAGGGTAAGAGATGTTTGTTTAAGTAATAGTTTTCAGCAAGTGAGGAGTGAGACAGACATAAAGAGAAGGAAGAAGAGGAAGCAAGAGAGAAGGAGAGGAGCAGCGGCAGGGCAGGAGTTGTGAAAACTGTTGTTCAAAGAAAGAAGAGAAAACAAATGTAGTGCTTCACTTGCAAACTCTTTAAAGTGGTGCTAATGTGGTTGATTATGAATAAAACCAATCTGGCCTCTTTTTGTATTTTGATAATTTATTTTCTCTCCATTCTGAGGCTGCACTTTGGAATGGAGAAATGTCAGAAAAAGACCACATTTGCAGTCAAAGTGTTTCTTTCTTTTTTGGATCCATTTCACATGGGAACAAATCAATGAAAGGAGAGGGAACAGAGGGTTTGAGCCGTTTGTTGAAGTCATGGTTTTCAGCAAGTGAGCTGATGAGCAAACATACTGCCATCAGATGTCCTCATTGGAAAATGTTAGTGCTGTGATCTGCCACTTTGGAACTGGAGAACTGGCACTCACGTAAAGCTCTCCAATACCTTCTGGTCGGATTCACACTACAAATGCAAAAAGATAACAGGAAAGTGGTGCTGTTTTAATCTTTTTCTCCATCTTGTTTTCGCATTTGCATCCTTGTTCCCCCAGTGCTGTGTTTGTATTGTCACTGCCCGCCCCGCTCCCCGCTTCCCGCCGCTGTGCTCGTGGCCACGCCCCCTTTTCCTTCTGTGCCCTCCCGCCTCCCAGCTGCTCCTCCCTCCCTCCCACTTGGCCATAAATGGCGACCGCGCGGCGCAGGTGAGTGTGACCTGTCTCAGGACACCCCCGCACCGCACGGCCACCAGCTGCTGCGTGTGCTCCTCGCCCCACTGCTGCTCGCAGAGCCTGCCTCGCTGACCCGACCCCCTGCCTCGCTGATCCCGGCCCTCGCCGCATCTGCGTGTGCTATCTCTCTTTTGCCCATTTGTGCCGTATGAGTCAGTTTGTCTGTTTTTTTCCCCATTTGTGCCGTATAACACCAGTTTTTTCCCCATCTGTGCGGTTTTAATCTTTTTCTCCATCTTGTTTTCGCATTTGCATTCTTGTTCCCCCAGTGCTGTGTTTGTATTGTCACTGTCCCCCCGCTCCCCGCCGCCGTGCTCGCGGCCACGCCCCCTTTTCCTTCTGTGCCCTCCCCGCTCCCGCCTCCCAGCTGCTCCTCCCTCCCACTTCGCCATAAATGGCGACCGCGCGGACGCGCAGCGGTCACGCGCAGCGGGCGCGCCGATTGTGCGCCAAAGGCGCGCCAAAGGTAAGCCTGTCTGCGCCCGTCCACGACTGGACCGCGCCCAGCGCCAGGACCCCTTGTCCCCACCGACGATGCAAGTCGTCACGACAGACCTACGACGCCGCCGCCCTCAACGCATTCAATGCCAGTCGGAACCCCGCCTGCTGCCAAGCCGCCCCGAAATGCTTCCACGGACCTTTCACCTGCACAACCTGCAAGTTCACCTGCCTCCGAACATGCACCGCGCCCGCTAAGCCAAACCCCAGCAGTGATCTCAAGTGCATCCTGCTCAACACCCGCTCCGTCCACAGACACGCCGTCGAACTCTGGAACCTGCTCGACACAACATCACCAGACGTTGCGTTCCTCACTGAAACATGGATGAACGCCTCCTCAGCCCCCGACATCGCCATTGCCATCGCGGATGGATACAAGATCATCAGGAGGGACCGCGTCAACCAGACCGGAGGAGGCATCGCCATCGTCCACAAGAACACCATCCGCATCACGACCGACGCCGACGACACCTTCAACGCCGCCGAACACCTCCACTTCCAGATTCACACCGACCCAAAAACGACCCTCAGAGGCACCCTCATCTACAGACCCCCGGGACCACGCACACAATTCAGCGAAGACATCACGGACTTCATCAGCCCACACGCCCTCCCCTCCGCCGACTACATCCTCCTAGGAGACCTCAACTTCCACCTGGAAAGCAACAAGGACCGCAACACCGCAGCCCTGCTGGACAACCTCGCAAACCTCGGACTCAAGCAACTGGTCAATACCCCCACCCACTATGCCGGCCACACGCTTGACCCCATCTTCTCATCCAGCAAGCACATCGCCTTCAGCCACTCCACCGGACTTCACTGGACCGACCACAGCTGCGTCCACTTCAGCTTCAGAAAAACCACTACCCACCACCACCCGCAACAGGTTCCTCACAGAAGCTGGAGCAAGATCACCGCCGACCAGCCACCACCTCCCTCAGCCAGAACCCACCTGCCAGCACACCGGTCCCCAACGAAGCAGCCCGGAACTTCACGCAGTGGTTGACAGCCTGCGCCGATGACCTTGCACCACTGAAGAACCCTCCCAGCAAACCCAGAAGCAAGAAGGCCCCCTGGTTCACCGACGAACTCAAGGACTCCAAAAAGACCTGCCACACCCTCGAGAAAGCCTGGCTCCTCGACCGGACCACTGACAACATGACCGCCCTCAAACACGCGACCCGCAAACACCACCAGCTCATCCGCACCACCAAGAAGAAATCACTGAAGGATCGACTGGACAACAACACCCACGACAGCAAGGAACTCTTGAGCATCATCAAGAAGTTCTCCAACCCCAGCACCGGCAGCAACGACATCACCCCTTCACAAGAGCTCTGCGACTTCTTCGTCTCGTTCTTCCACCGCAAGATTGCCGACATCCACAACAGCTTTGGCACACCATCCTCGCACCCAATCGCCGAACCAACGCACCAACGCACCACGACCCTCCGCACCTGGACCTCCGTGACCACCGAAGACACAGCCCGCACGATGAACACCATCCACTCCGGATCTCCGACTGACCCCTGCCCCCACCACATCTTCAACAAGGCCGACTCCGCCATCGCACCCCAACTCCAAGACGTCATCAACACCTCCTTCGACACCGCCACCTTCCCGGAGAGTTGGAAGCATGCCGAGCTCAGCGCCCTACTGAAGAAACCTACAGCGGACCCCACTGACCTCAAAAACTTCCCCCCATCTCGCTCCTCCCTTTTCCTGCCAAAGTCATCGAGAAGATCGCCAACAGACAGCTTGCCGCCTTCCTCGAGACTAATGGATCCCTCGACCCCTCGCAGTCCGGTTTCAGAGCCAACCACAGCACCGAGACCGCCCTCATCGCAGCCACCGACGACATCCGAGCCCTTCTCGACAACGGGGAAACAGCGGCACTCATCCTCCTAGACCTCTCCGCAGCGTTTGACACTGTCTGCCACCGCACCCTAGTCCAACGCCTCAGCAACACCGGCATCCAAGTGGATCATCTCGTTCCTTGCGGGAAGAACACAGAGAGTCCGCCTCCCCCCGGTTAGCTCCGAGGCCACCGAAGTCATCTGAGGCGTCCCGCAAGGATCATCACTCAGCCCACCCTCTTCAAAGTCTACATGAGACCTCTCGCAGCCATCGCACGCCAACACAACCTCAACATCATCTCATACGCCGACGACACCCAGCTGATCCTCTCCCTCACCAGAGAACCTGACACCGCCAGAACTAGCCTCCACGAAGGGATGAAAGACGTCGCCGAGTGGATGAAGAACAGCCGCTTGAAACTGAACTCAGACAAGACGGAAGTCCTCATCCTTGGACCTTCACCCTCCGCCTGGGACGACTCATGGTGGCCCCCAGCCCTGGGCACCGCCCCCAAGCCGACAGACCACGCACGCAACTTGGGATTCATCCTGGACTCCTCCCTCTCGATGACCAGACAAGTCAACGCCGTCTCCTCTTCTTGCTTTCACACACTCCGCATGCTTCGCAAGATCTTTCGATGGATCCCGATCGAAACCAGGAAGACGGTCACCCAGGCCCTCGTCACCAGCCGGCTGGACTACGGAAACACCCTCTACGCCGGAACCACAGCCAAGCTACAGAAAAGACTACAGCGCATCCAGAACGCCTCCGCCCGACTCATCCTGGACATCCCGCGACGCAGCCACATCTCCGGCCACCTGAGGAACCTGCACTGGCTCCCCGTCAACAAAAGGATCACGTTCAGGCTCCTCACCCACGCACACAAATCTCTCCACAACCTGGGCCCCAAGTACCTCAACGACCGCCTGACCTTCCACACGCCCACCCGCCAGCTATGGTCCGCCAGCCTCGCCCTCGCCGCAGTACCACACATCCGAAGAGCCACCGCCGGAGGCGGATCCTTCTCCTACCTGGCGGCCAAGACATGAAACTCCCTCCCCATCCACCTTCGGCTGACCCAGGACCACCTCGCCTTCAGGAGACAACTCAAGACCTGGCTGTTCGAGCAGTAGCGGCCCCCTCCCCCCAAGCGCCTTGAGACCCTTCCGGGTGAGTAGCGCGCTATACAAGTGCTTTGATTGATTGATTGATTATGTTAGTGTGTTTAGACACCTAAGCGCTCCCAACTGTGCACGCCTAATTCCAAAGGGAATTAAACACTGCTTCATATTAGGGTACAGAGCAGTCGCGTTGATTATAATACAAATGTCCTCATTGGAAAATGTTGGCACGGCGGGCTGCCACTTTGGAACTGGAGAACTGGTGCTTACGTAAAGCGCTTCAATACCTTCCGGTCTGGTTCAGGCTACAACTGCAAAAAAAATAACAGGAAATATGTGCCTCAGTTAGTCAGTATAGGCACCGAAGCGCTCATAACTGTGCATGCACACTTAATTGCATAATAAAATTGAACACTGCTTCATATTAGTGCACAGAGCAGTCGGGCTGATTATAATACAAATGTCTTTGGAATATGTTAGTGTGGCGAGCTGCCACTTTGGAAATGGAGAACTAGTGGTAACATAGAGCATTCCAAATCCTTCCGGCTGGGTTCACGCTACAACTGCAAATTAAAAAAAAAAAAGCAGTGTTGTGAGAGTGCAGTACCACAGGCTGTCACTAGTTGTCCCTTGTCCCTTTTTTGGCCGTATATTGTATATGGCACTTCACCTTGCCCCCTGCAACATGGCTAGGCAAAGGATATGGTACAGCGTTAAGATGGGAGATGAAGTGACAGCAAGTAAATGGTACAACCGAAGTTTCATTGCACAAGTAAACAGAACAGTTAACGAGCAAAGAGGCAGAGTTTTCTCTAAGTGTAAATAACCTAAACAGTAAGAACACTTGTAAGAGGGCTAGTCCTCATGGGAGAATAAAAAATTTGAAAAGGAGGGACAACTAAGTGTATTTACCTATGAAAAGCTAGCATTTCAAAGGACAGCAACAGGAACCAATGAAAAAGAGGGGCCTTTTTTCAAGTGCATATCCTAAATACAGCATGTCTTGAAGAGACAGCACAAGAGCTGCCTAGGCAATACCTTAAAAACGAGCTTTAGTATCTTTGTATAGTGCCTCACAGTTTGGCTGATAAGAGAATAGCGGCACCTGGTGAACTTTGAAAGTGGTGTAACGTTAGTACCTACCTAGTGAGTGCCACAAGCGGGTTCAAGTTCGCCAAAGGGACTTTCGACAAGTGGGGCTCCCCCACCCAAAACAATTGGGTCAAATAGTGCATTTGGCACCCCATTTTGTTACATAAATTCCCTCAAATGCGGTAGATTTTGAAAGGCCACTCATAAAATACTCTTAGATTTCCATGATGTACTGTGTGCCAAGAAAGTCTGTCATTATTTAGGATTTTGTGTGTTTATTCATCACATAAAAACATGAACAAAGAGGCGACAAAACAGTGCCTTTTTCAAACCTATTGATTAAAATTACATTTGTTTTAGAGGCAGTTAAAAAATCTAGGTGCATCTTTCTTCACTGCTACATTCCGTTTCCTTTCTTGCCATGTCATTTTATACTAAATAACACAATTTATGTCCTTAACTATCAGCTGTATGTGTTTATTAACTAAATGTTCTGCTCCCAAACATCAGCATATCATTTTTAACCCCACATGAACATATTCTGTCATATGTATCACCATTGCATATCAATAATATCAGTCCTTTGAGATATTTCCATCATTATGCCAGAATGTTAAATTTGGACACCATTATTCCAGAACAAGCCTCTTTGCCAGCACAATCCTGATACCAAGAATCTGCTTTATAATGCCAAGGCAGTAGCATAACAAGTCTCTGCAGCCCCCGCAGTGCGGTTAGGGGGAGGGGGGGTGGGGGGGGAGTACTATTGACGTGTTCCACTGCTCTGAACGGTATGCTCTAATTACCAATGGCTAAAAGGCTTGTTTTGACCCACAGTGAGTTACCTTTCAGTTGCTGGTTGCTTTATTTAGGTGTTAAACTGATAGTAATGAGGTGCAACCTTTGCCAGGCAGTGCTAACGTATAAAAATGACAAAGTGTGAAGCAATACTACCACAAAAACTGCTGTGTTGTGCCCCATGATTTACCTTCTCTTGCCACATAAATTGTCTCAACTTGCCTCATAATTTGGCCCTACCCTGCTGCCTGATTCCAATGGCACTGTGTCATCGGAGTTGGCATGTTTGGATTGCACTTGGCTTGTATGTGGTATTTCCCAAAAAAATACAAAACCATCTCAGTGTTATAGCAAGTTAAAGCGCATTCACTACAATGTGTGACGGAGAAAACTCCTGAACACGGCAGGCCCTGCGAAGACCTCTATGCAGGCAATACTGAGGCACTTCGCCTCTTACTCGAGCACCAGGAAGCTATAGAAATTCACAGTCTCATGAGTCTTCGGGGATTGGTAGCTATTTAGCTTCAATGATTCCTGAAACAAACTCAGTAGGACGTCAATTAATTGCTTTATTTATATAAAAAAAAATCATAAGTGCAGGGTGCCAAGGTTTGTCTTGTACTCGTCCACAGAGGGACAGAACCCGGCCCGACAGTTTTGTGTTATAAGTGAAGTAAAGAATCCTGACTTAGGCAGTCTGTAATAAACAAGGAGAATCACGGACTCACACAGCGAGGATACATAACTAGCCCGCGGCAGAACTAGGACGTCACTTGGCAGCTAGGTGGCTCCCTTTTTCACAAAAATCTCCCGATTCATCACAATAGGGATTCCAAGACAGCTCCACCACACACGTTCTCGGTTGTTGAGAACACTTAAGAGTCTTTTTGGTCCTGATGAGAACCCTTCCAGTCTGAGGGTTCGAAACGCGTCGACCTGGCCCCAGGTCACACAAACTAAGGAGTCATCATTGTTCCTTTAGTTGATTCACAGTTAGAAATTGAAAAATCACTTTAAACGTTTTAGCATAATCAGTTTCATTCTTGAAGTGTAATTTTTGCCTATACTACGGTGCCCCTAGGGACCATTGTGTAGTATGTATGTGAAGTTTGAAAGAGGTATGTATGTGGTGTAAGTGCAATTTGTTCAATTGTAAAATGTTTTGTATATTGTGTACATATTTGTATATAGAATTTGTTATACAAGGTTTTTTTGCACAAAGAATATTTCTTTCAAAAAATGTTTTTTTACAAAAAAGAAAAGTGCAAGCTATATCATTAAATGATGCAAATGATTAAGCAGACGTTTATGTTTCATTCATAGGGGTCATTAGCAAGTTTCAGTTTTCAAAAAACTATCAGTCCTGGCACACATATTGTTATTTAAAGGTTTTTCTTGGGATCCTGCTGCAAGTGCTTCCAAAAATTCGGGGTTGACAAACGTCAAGGCCTCATCATTGTTCCACCCTTTGCCTCTTTCTTCAATCCCACCCTACAACTCCTGACTCTTGATCCTACTGTTGCACGTCATTTTATATACCTGCTTTTTTTCCTCTTATGCACTCCCTTTTCTGCCTTTCTCTCCCTTACTCTGGGTCAAAGTCTGATGGTGACAAATATGTCTGAGTGTATAAAAACAAAGGGGGGAGGAAGAGTAGAAAGACAGAGGGACTTGTCCTCCTATCAGATAATGTAAACAAACAAAAAGAGCCCGTCCGTCGGTCATGGACTTGCGTTCCACTTATAGCTGGAAAACAGAATGTTTTCTTTAGATAACCCTCACCCACCAGGGTTTCCCCTTGGGGCATGCTTCATCATTGGGTCTTTCCCGTTCCACGTCAGAACAGAGCGTGCTGTGACCTATGTGTTACATGGGAGCACTCATTGATGTATTCTCAATTAATAAAGATTTAACCATGGGTGGGCTACCCTAGGTGAATACACAAGGGAGTAGCTTTGGAGTAAGTGTGACTACAGGCGTCCTGTTCCCTCGCAGGACTCATGATGCTGGATTTATGCATCTTGCATATCAAGACGTAACAACAAATCGGTGCTGTATGTGTATGCATATTATATTTTTATAGTTACTTGGCATGCAGGTATTTTGCAGCTATTTTTTTACAGGCGTGGTTTCAGGGAGTAGATATCCTTGATCCTGAAGAAAATCCTTGGGGAAGGTTTTGAAACATGTAAACCGTTTGAAACTCAGGAACATTATTTCATTGAGTTTATTTCTTCCCCGTTTTTAGGTCTCGACTGGCATTGCAGCGCAAAGCGTTGGTCGCTGGGCGAGAGATTTTGTAGGAGAGTAGATTTGAGAAGGGGACTTAAAGCCCCGCCCCTCATTTTCATTGCCTGGTGTCACCGTTTATGCTAAACTGTGTCCTGGCATTCACATTTTTATTCATTGTGTATACATTAATAAGTGCCCCCACTTAAATCGTAGGTCGCAGAATGCACCGCCCCGCATCGGAACGGAAAGGACCCATTGACGAAGCATGCCTTTTTGTTTGTTGACAAAATATGCCCAACACATGCAACCACTGGCACCGCCTAAGCAATGTGTCCATTTGAATTTGCCTCGTCCAAGCACTTGTCAAAGATGTGCATCTGTCCCAGACAAGCGCGCAATACCCATTGGACTCACCGGGCTTCAGAACCCCCCCCCCCCTCATACCCCCATCCCTCGTGTGTGGCAGCCCGGGACGAGACAGATCCCGGGCACACACAACGAACGTTTCACAGGTCTTTAAAAGACCATTTGAATGTTAATGAGGCCTTGCAGTTGTTTCACCCCTTCTAAGAGCCCCTGCAGCTCCACTCTGCCTACTGATTAAAGGTTCAGTCAGCCCCCCACCCCAAATTTTTTTCTTACCCCCCCCACCCACGCCAACCCCCCCCCCCCCCCCCCCCCCCGAAATTTGCATCTAGTTGCGCCTCTTTCACATATATGTTTTCAAATGTTTTGGGCTGTGTTGGTAGTTTGGAAACACTGTGAGCATAATGAAGCAGGAGGGTTAGATTAATTTTGACGGTGCTTCTTTCCTTCATCATAAAACTAGTATTAACAATATTTTTTTTCGTTTTTAAAAGTCAAAACGTAATCTCCAAGCCTCACCAACGTACGATAAAAGCTCAAAACAATTAATTGGTACATTTCTGAGAAACTTCGCCTGTTACTTGACCCGGAAGGGGAAATGACTTGCGGTAAAGGACCTGATATTCCAGTATACACGTGGTATTCTAATACTTCGAAAACCCGTTATTTAACGCAGGAATACCGGTAGGATGGGGTGGGGGGGGGGGACTCCACTTCAAGAGAAGTGCTGTGTTAATCGGCAGCAGAGGGCGGCACCTGCTGGAGAGTCCGGTTGGACCAGAAGAGGCAGGGTTCAGATCGTCTGGCCCACCTTGGATATAAAACGATAACATTCTCCATTCATATTTTACACACAGCAAACAATTGTTTTTTTAGCGGTTGAGAATGTTTGAGATGACCATGGATATTAGAAGGGCTGACTTGACTCTGCCGAGATTCGAACCTGCGACCTGTAGGTTACACCCACAAGTCTGCGCCAGCCTGTTATTATTATTAGTAAGTGGGTGCCCCACCCTTGGCTGTCAGCTCGGCAGTGTGCGGAAGGCTGTGTGTCTGCAGGAGGAAAAGCTGGCCCAGCTGCCAGTTTCGGTGCAGTCGTGACTCTCCGGAGGAGGGCTTCCTGTCTAAGGACAGTGATTTCCTTGTTTCCACCTGAGGGCAGGGCTTCTGCCAAAGTACTCCCCGTTGTCATGACACGCTTCGCACAAACACCTGCCTGCAGCTGGCTGTGCCTGTTGGGTCTCTGTCCAGGGGTCATGAGCTCCCCATTCTCTCAGGATCAGCCTTCCCCCTAAAGCCACCGACCCTGAGTGTGTACTTAATGCAAGTTAAGGATCCAATCTGTAGTAAAAATAACAAAAAAATCATTCGTTTGCCACAAAGACCTTTTGATTTTACTAAAATTTTATGTATACTTTATTTACCTGCAGGGGCTTTCGAATAGCCCTCTTTCTTTTCTTACACCCACAGCATAGGACGATGGTTCACCCCACTGGCTAATTTCACTGTGAGTGACTGCATTCTGCTATTTCACAAGTAGCTAATTCACTCACTAAGTAATTCCCGTAATTGCCAGGGAATACTATGGCAATGTGTTCCTTTTGTGACCAAAAATATTTTACTTTTATTGTTCTTTTAACATTGATTATGGTCAGGCAGCTTCCCCAACAATATAGTTTAGCAAAAGAAAATGTAACAATACAAGCACAGGCAAAGTCAAAGGGCTGGCAGCCGTTGCCATACCTATTGGCTTTGAAATGCTTGCTTCTTTTTAATCATGCGTTACAGTTCTTAGTTGTCAGTAAAGGTGGCTCAACAGATTCTCCGGCTTGGGTCATTTTAATTCCCATATCATTACAAGTCGTAACACCTTGTCTATTGCAGTCACCTGCGGAGATGATTATCAGAGTCTTATGTGACCACTCGGGATTTTTCGCTGCTGGCGATCTTGTTTATCACCTTGCATCATATACCCGGCCCTTGATCTCGAGGTAAAGTTCCAGGATAGACAACACCCAGGGCCTATCGGAACTGGACCAGGATCATGTGTCATCTCCTGCCTGAGGTCTAAGGATTGTCTGCTGCTGCCAATGACTGGGTGGGTTTCTGTAGGCTCATACGTAACACATATAAGATGGAGGTGCTTACACTTGGCAGCAGCAATGGTTTCTAGGACTCCATCTCCTGGCTGGCAAAGATGGATGTGAAGCCATCTCACCTAGATGAAAGAACTGCGGATTCAGGTTTAACGCATCCACTGTCAACGGTTGGACATAGGGGTCAGTGCTTCAGCACGTTTTCCGGGGGTTTGAAGAGCATGAAACCCCTTCCTGAAGCCGCACTGACAAAGGAATAACACAGGTTACATAAAAAATGCTGACATGAAAGCCTGACCACGCCCTCCAAGGTGCTGGGTCCCAATAGAAGGTCCGTCCGTGCACGCCCGGTTCTAGCGGGTGGGCCGGGTAGGCCAGGCCCACCCAAACATGAGCCTGGCCCACCCAAAGAGGAGCCTTGGCCCTCGCAGTGAGGGCTTGAAGGCAGGCGCGCACAACGGCATTGGGTTAAAGGGCTGTCTGTGTGCGCCCGGGCTGAGACTACTTCCCAGGCGCACACAGTTTTAGAAATTATCGCAGCTGCACCCGAGTACTTCACAGGTCTTTAAAAGACCATTTACAACGAGGCTTTGTTTATTTTTTTACCCCTTCATCTCCACTGGGGAAAGGCGACAACAGTCACTTTCATGCAGCAGGAGAAAAGAAGTTTGTTTATTCCTATTCACCTTTCCTGACCCCTGCAGCTGCTTATCACATCTGGCTGTGACACAAAGTTTGTTTTATGGAGTAGGTAAGAGAATGTGTTACTATTTGTTTTTTCTTTTTTAAATCTGCCCAGGCCCAGCAGGACACTTACGTCTTTTGTGCTTCATTTGAACAGTTTTTATCATTATCATGGCTGATGCAGGACAGCAATAAGACAATACAAAATGCCCAGATAACGTTGGTGATTAATGATCCTGCTGGAGAGCAATCATTTGTCTGTTGGTAGTTTTTAAATGCAGAGGAACTTGATTTTATGTGGAAGCTCAGTGGGTTACTGCCTTTGTCACAGAGATCCCTGTGTTACTTGCAGTTCAGAAGTTACAATCCTACCAGGACAGTGACCAATGAACTGTCACCAAAGAACTGTATACAAACATGAATGGTATAGTTAAGTGACATTCCCTGTAGACTGATTTACATACTTGTATGATTCACTGTCTCTGTATAATATGTGCGTGGTGTAAAGTACTGACACAATCAATCAATCATTGACACTTATAAAGCGCGCTACATACCCGTAGGGTCTCAAGGCGCTGGGGGGGGGGGGTGCCGCTACTGCTCGAACAGCCAGGTCTTCAGCTTCTTCCTGAAGGAGAGGTGGTCTTGGGTCAGGCGCAGGTCGGTCGGGAGGGAGTTCCAGGTCTTGGCGGCCGGGTAGGAGAAGGACCTTCCTCCTGTAGTCGCTCTTCGGATGCGGGGGACGGCGGCGAGGGCGTGGTTGGCTGATCGGAGGTGGCGTTTGGGAGCGTAGAAGTTGACTCGGCTGTTGAGGTAGCTCGGGCCTTGGTCGTGTAGGGCTTTGTGTGCGTGGGTGAGGAGGCGGAAGGTGATTCTTTTGTTGACGGGGAGCCAGTGAAGGTCTCTCAGATGTCCGGAGATGTGGCTGGTTCGTGGGATGTCGAGGATGAGTCTGGCTGAGGCGTTCTGGATCCGCTGGAGTCTCTTCTGGAGCTTGGCGGTGGTACCGGCGTAGAGGGCGTTGCCGTAGTCCAGTCGGCTGGTGACGAGGGCCTGGGTGACGGTCTTCCTGGTCTCGGTGGGGACACACACTACACTGATATGAGTAGTGCTATACAACAAATGAAATGCATATGAGAGAGAGGCTACGTAAAGATGAGGGGCACATTGGAGGGTGCTAGAGAGGGAATCCGAGGAGGAGGTAGTGAGAGAGGCTATGGAGCTATGAGGGCACTGTTGGAGGGTGGCAGTGAGGGAATCCTAGGAAGAGGTCATGGGGTGGAGGGGGTGCTAGGGAGAGATAAGGGGCACTGGTAGAGGATGATAGTGAGGAAGTCAGAGGAGGAGGTCATGGGCAGAGGGGCTACAGAGAGATGAGGGGCACTGGTGGAGGGTGGCAGTGAGGGAGTCCGAGGAGGAGGTCAATAGAGGGATGAGCTATAGAGCGATGAGGGGCACTGTTGGAGGGTGGTAGTGAGGGAATCAGAGGAAGAGGTCATGGGGTGGAGGGGGGAGCTAGGGAGAGATATGGGGCACTGAGGGAGGGTGGTGGTAAAGGTATTTTCGGAGAAAGAGGTTATTGGTGTGGCGCCAAAAAAGCGCTAAAGCTGGCCCTGTCATGCCTTTCTGTTTTTGTTTATTTAATTAGCAGTCGAGTTTTAAGGGCTACTGTGAAACATACTTTAAAAGTGTGTGCTAATTATATTTACTGCTCTATTCAATGTTTGAAGTTTGAAGGTGATTTTACTAATGTTTTTTACCGGAAAAAATGAAAGTGGAGCTTGATGTTGCCTGATATGGGGCTGGGGCCCAAGGTCAGCTGTGAGATAAGGTGTACTGGAGAGGAGTAGTGGATAATCAAGCCTATAAAGGAGTGCGTTGCAGAGTCTGGAGTCAGGTGGAGGTAGTGATGAAGAGGGATTCTCCCTGAAGGCTCGCACAGAGGGAGCCCGAGAAGTGTCACTTGCCTGATACGCCCACCTCAGAAACTTCCTCTTCCCATCAAAGGAACATTACATGGAAAAAACACTTTTTGAGAGTGATAATATTTAGAAAGAGATTTGGAATAGAGTGCATTTTACTGGGCTAAGAAAAGTTAAAGAAGGGCCCTGAAGCAGGCCTGCCCAGACATATAAGCGACAAATCGAGCCCGCAGTGGCCCACCCAAATGCACCCTTGGCCCACCCAAATAAAAATTCCTGGAGCCGGGCCTGGGTCCGTGCAAGGCTGATGGTTCGGATCTGGCTAAGACCCGGACTGTACAAGAACACTCAGGAGTGGAGCAGATTGAAAGATGGCATGACTGGAGCGTAGACTTGGCCAATACCTCTGATGCTGTTATTTGCTTCAGGATATAGTGCCCGTCTTTAAATAAAGCTACCTGCTTCATCGAACGCTTATGCAATGCAAGCAGATTTCTGTAGAGAAGACACAAACTTAGGAAGAGTGTGTTTTGTTTTTTCAAGATTTAGCGAATCTGCGTGAAACATTCCAATAAAAGTTAATCCAACTCAGCTTCTTCATGTAAAGTTTCGTGTTGATTCATCAAGCGAGAGCCAATAAAAATGGTGGTTCTAAAACGTTGATTTTCCTTGGTCATTCCCATGAAGAACTTTGCTCTCCAATACAGAACAATCGGCTGAACTGACTTACACCAAATTCACAGAAATCATGCTTTTTGCGATTTGCTGTAAATTAGTTGAGCCGTTTAAGGAATGTGCATTTAAGAGGTGCTTGGGTTGGGCTTTTGAGGGTGTAAAAAGTAAGATATACCTGGCCAGTTGGCCCAGGGGTACCAACAATTAAAATAAATTAAGCCCTCTGATTGAGCAAGGAAGCCTTTTCTCCCATCAGTCATTTCAGTAGCATGGGACCAGGAGCAGTCCTACGGTACCAAGCAATCTGTTTGGCTTGCCACAAGACAGAAATAAATGCCAATACAAGACTCGGGCTTGGTCCCCATGTCCTGAAGATAAAAATATGTATATAGTAGTACGGTAGGAACACCCTGATGCCTGGTGCTTGTGGGAGGGACTCTGAGGGACAGTGGGCAAACTTTGAAAAAATGTTATTGTTAGTCCCTCTGGTACAGCAGTACTCCAGCGGGACTCAGTGCAGCCTTCCTCAGGGGTACTGCAGTATTCCTGCAAGAGCCCCTGATTAGGATTCACCACATTGTAATGTGCTTTACTTTTTAAGCTTCACCGTGGAAGCTTGCACTGTACTGCAGTGCCATGGTGGTGCAGCTTGAGCAGCAGGTATCGTTGGAATACAACTGTACCTGAAATATATTATATATATATATATATATATATATATATATATATATATCCAGCTCCAGTCCCTGTAAGTTTCCCTGTAAGACTGAAACTGCACAAATATTTTAAAACACGACCATCCTTGCAAAACACATCAGGACCACAAATGAGGGCCACTGCTACTGATACACTGAGAGGTACAGATCTACCAGCGGTTGAAATAGTACAAAGTCTAGTCTTAGAAGAATACGGAAGCCAGCTCCCAGCATCTTCCGAGGAGGAAGCAAGAAGAGCATCAACCTTGGGAATCTCACAAGAAAGAGAGGAGAGCGGCTACAAACTTAGATCACATTTCAATCCGCAGTTAACATTAGATGCCATTGATGTATTCTCCGAAGCAATGACTAATGATCTGTTAAAATTTAGAATGAAAAGCAGTAAAGCTGGAAAGAACAAGGGGTGTAACAATATGAACTCGGATGAAAGAAAAGCAATCCTTGATCTAATGCAGGATAAGAATGTGATAATTAAGCCTTCAGATAAAGGCGGGAACGTTGTCCTACAAACCAGGGAAAATTACTGCAAAGAAGCAATGAAACAACTATGCAATGCAGTAAACTATGAACTGTCTTCTAAAGAAACATATGCTGCCAGCATACAAGGGTACGACACGATTTATAACTGGTACCGCAAAGACATGCTGGGTAAAGAGGAATATCTATTCCTAAGAAGCAACAATCCAACTATTCCAACTTTTTATCACATTCCAAAAATCCATAAAAACTGCAATGACCCCCCAGGTAGACCTATTATTTCATCTCAAAACAGTCTAACCGAGCATCTTTCTACTTTCATCGATCATTTTCTTCACCCACTGGTACAGCAACTGGATTCCTATATAAAAGACACAAAGGACTTTTTATCAAAACTTGGTAAAATTAAATGGGATCCTAGTTACAGAATGCTAGTATTAGATATAGCAAGCCTGTATACTTGCATCAGTCACGAGAAAGGCATCAAAGCAGTGGAACATTATTTGAAAAAACGACAACTGAGGTTTTTGGAGCACAATCAGATGCTGGCAATCTTTGTAGAATTTTGTTTGACACATAATATTTTTTTTATTTGAGGACGTCTATTACAGACAAGTGTCTGGAACTGCGATGGGTACCTGCTTTGCCCCCAGCTACGCGAATTTATTCGTAGGCTGGTGGGAGGAGCAGGTACCCAGGTCGCTGGAGGTGGACGGTGAAAAGGGCTGTGTAATCAAGTGGTGTCGTTATATTGACGACTTGTTTATAATCTGGCAAGGATCGGAACACACCGCAAAGGCCTACATTGACGCCCTCAATATGAATGATATGAATCTGAAGTTCAGCGGCTCCATAAGTAACACTTGCGTAGAATATTTGGATTTAAAAGTATTCATTGTAGATAACAGCATTGAGACAGCACTTTTCCGCAAAAGTACAGCGGGTAACTCAGTATTATACGCCACCAGTAATCATCCAACTGCGTTAATACAAAGTATACCCTATGGAGAGCTATTCAGGCTCAGGCGCAATAGCTCCAGAGATTCAGACTTTAAGATTGCAGCATCAGCATGCATCAGTAGATTTCTAAAAAGAGGATATGCAATGCCAACGTTACAAAGTGCGTTACAGAAGGTCAATGCATTACAGAGATCCAATCTACTGATCGATAAAGACCATTCTTCCGTGGATACAAAGAAGGAAAAAGGAAAATTCCGGCTGGTAACTCCTTATTCGGCGGAAGCAAATTATCTGAAACGCATACTCAGAAAGAATTGGCATATTTTAAAAACTGACAGTTGTATCAAGGATGATATCCCCGAGTACCCCTTGGTAACTTTTAAGAAATCAAGATCTCTCAAAGACATGTTGGTTCAAAGTCACTTAAAGAAAATTGAAAGAAAATCTAATACATTGGCTGATCTAAAGGGCTTCCACCCGTGCCATCATTGCAAAGCCTGTGCGCACAGTAAAAGGGTCAAAACCTATGAGATTCCGAACACTGGAATAGTAAAAACGATCAACAAATACCTCACATGCAATACTTCTTATGCAGTATACTGTCTTAAATGCCCATGTGGACTAATGTATATCGGGAGCACGATCAAACCCTTGAAACTAAGGATTTTAGAACACTTGAGAGCAATTGACAAAAATGATCAGTCATATCCTGTTGCCCGACACTTTCAGCACAAACATTCAAGCAATAGACATCAATTGCAATATTTCGGATTAGATCATATACCGGAAAATCCCAGGGGTGGTGACAGACTGCACAGTTTGAGGAGACTTGAGTCTCGGTATATCATCGATTTAATGACCAAACATCCCAATGGTTTAAATGCAGGGGAGGAATTGGCTTCTCATATAAGTTACTAAAGGAAACAAGTCACTTGAAAATGTACAATCTATAATGACCCTGAGCTGTATTTCTGTATAAATGTCGTAGAATACCAAAGTAGATTAACTGGTATATGATGTTTAAAGTGTACGAGGAACTAACATGAAAAATATCAATCCAAGGCAGGCACTAGGAAGAAATGATAATGTCGTGAGGATGTAAATAATTTGTGCAGTTACTGAGAGAAAATCTGAAGTCAACTCTAAAAGTTTATCTATTTTTTCGTTTAAACTTTGTTCTTTTGTAGCACTTTCATAGTGTGAATTTGAAATTATGAAATGAAAATGGTATTCATAGTTTAGGAATGGGACGGAACAAAAATGAGTCAAGGGTGACTTGCCGATCCACGGCGATATTTCTTCTACTCGTCACTTGTTGTGTTACAGTACAATGGTTTGTAATTTATTGACAAAGGGTTTTAAAAGGCAGGAGTTGTGCCACTTTAACATGGCTGACAGATTGCCAGGAAGGTAAGATCCTTATGCCGATACACGGCGAGATATCATGAAATGCGAGAGTATTTTTTGTGCAATTCATGTTTCTGATTTATTTAAATCACTGTTGTCAGTAATATGTTCGAAATTATTGAGAGCATTTACTGGGGCTGAATAAAGCAGGAAAGCCTTTTTACATTGTGCATGGATTCATAACGTGACGTATATTGTGAACAACTTCCAATATGGTGCACAGATTTCAGTCCCTTGTTTGTTTCGCCCTTCATCACGAGTGTACGCTGTTAAAAACATGGCGCCCACCATCAATGTTTGTAACATTGAGGAAGGCGGAGCGCCGAAACGCGTCTGTTGCGAACCTGAAATAAACTAATCGAAAACGACCCCCGGAGTGCGTGGTTTCTTTGGCGAAAACTGGTGGAAACCGTGAGCTGTATATATATATATATATATATATATATATATGCTACAACAAGGTACGCCCTCCTCGTACTCCAACGGTAAGCACTCACGGGAGCAATTTTATCCATATACTTTATTTGTGCAGACCCACGCACTGACACACATTTTGTCTTATGGCTTTTTCAATGTCAGTTACCCTGTTCAAAACCGGCAGTATTTCACATCGCCTTGGGTCACATGATCATACCAATAACATAAAAGACGGACTTACATACATTGTTGTCACAAATCATGGTGGCCATCTTTCAGTATGGATTTCACCCACAATTATTATACCACCACAAAATAACATGTTTAAAGTGAAGTGAAAAATAAATTCACATATACAAATAGGAGACAAAATTCATTTTCAGTATTTGCCCTTAAATCAAAAGTTATTCGACTTTGTTAAAATCTGTCATTCTTTGTAGAAATTACTTTGAGACAAAATACTATAGGCTATTGTGTAAAAAGAAAATTCTTTTGTGAAATCATATATTCCTCCTTTTGTATCACAATTTAGCCCTGAATGGGCAATTTTACCATCAGTTTGAGTGGATTGATCCTTCTATATCAAAATTAGTGAGGTCTTAATATTTGATAATTTCTATTTTTTGTAGGTGTGGGCACTTCTTCCTTCAACTGTGGCAACAACTTAAGTAAAGTCAATTTCAAAATTATGTTAATATGAACTTTTGTAGTGGCATTTTGGCTATCTTATAGAGATCTTGCATTTATGCCCACTGGGGCAGTACTTTAGATCTGCACATTTATTAATTGGAATGCTTTGTTGATATACTATGTGTGTATTGACAACTGCTGCAGAGGCACATCTTGATTATTTTCTGCCCACTGGGCAAGATGCTAGTCACACTTAGTGTGAGATGTGCTTTGCGAGTGGTCGCAGGGGACAAATCACAATAGTACAGAGGCAAGGCAAGCGAATATGCAGCACATTGTTTATAAGTTTATATTGATTGAATTATTTTGTAATATGTGCTACAATTGCTTGTACTTCAGTGAAAACGTATTATTTGTAATTGTGGGCATTTATATGCTAGGTGCTCGGTACGGGTCTAATAGAGACTATATTTCCCCGATTGTTTGATTCATTTACAGTGGGAATTATTGCAATATTGTTGTGATAAACTCTGGTAACCCTTGGTTCTATTAACAGAACTTGCGATGTTGATACTGTGTATTATGGGGTTAGCATCTTTTCAAAATGGCCGACACAGTTGAGACTGTTGTAAATACATCATATGGGTGTAGTCCCTCTTCTATCTTTTGAAAGAAAGTAGATAAATTGTAAACAATGAATTTTTGTAACTAGTAGCGTGAGCAAGGGGCAAGCCGAAACACGTCGTTTTTCTAGCCATTAAAACTTGATGCAGCTTGCTGGAGTGTCCGAGTACTTTCTGTTAATCTACGGAGGACTTTGTAATATATATATATATAGTGAACAAGGCGGCAACGCCTAAACGCGTCTAAGCAGACACTGATCTAAGAATAAAAGTTTGGATTCAGATTCACGGAGTCAGCGCCTTCTTCAATCGTATGAGCATGGTATGAAAGAATATATATATATATATATATATATCGCCACACACTCCCAAACTGTTGTGTTCGGAAAAAACGGCAAGCAAAAAAAAAAATATATATATATATATATATATATATGTATATATATATATATATATATATTAGAGCCCGAATGGACTCTTGGCTACCGAGGTTTCCCCACGCAACACCTGCCCAGTAATGGTGGACTCTGGGAGCTGTAGTGTCTACAACGCTGCAGCTGGTGGGCGATCACATGATTGAGGGCTGGGTTTGCGCCTACCCTTGGGAGGACTGCAGGAAGGTTTAAAGGCAGGACTGTGGCACCAAATCTGGTTTACAGTAGCATCTGTGGAAAGCCTGATGGCCGAAATGCATTATGCCTAATACTACCATAGCATGCTTTAGATATGTGAAAGTGTGCCCCGAAATGCACCACCAGCTACATACTACATCCTTTCCAATCTTCTGCTGAATGGGCAAGGCTGTGCATGTTTTTTGTGTGATGCTTGGATTTTCAGAACTCTTATGACTTCCGTGATGTAATATTGATGGCAGCACCCCTACTCTGAAAATTGGTCCAGCACCACTGGTCTTGGTTTTGCACCTCCATGCTTTGATCTTGAAGACGGTGCATCACTGCTTTCCACACTTCCAGGGGACTTATGCCTATCGTTGTGGTGTAATATGGAAGTAACGCTGATCATATGAAATGCAAGCACTGCTTAGGGTAGCTTGATGTACGTAGTTTGTTCCTGTACTGTAAAGTACCTTACATGGGCTCCGTTATACTCACACACAGTTGGTGCTTTTTCGGAACACGACTTTGAGGCGTTTTACCGTTCATTCATTGGCTATGGCACTGCCCTCCATTCAGAATTCCTGGGATAATCTGCAAGACTATTTCTCCATAGGCTGCGGGGACAGTTGGTAACTTGGCACCAACAGTAGCTCTGCTGGGTATTTGGAATGTAAAGGCACCACATACTGCATGGTTGTTTATGATGTAATCTTAACGATTGCTAGACGTTATAGCTATAGTCTTCACTTGCGTAGGTAACCACCAGCTATACCAGCTTAAGCGGGGTGATATAGGAGCAGATTACATTGTTTTATGACTCTTCCTAACTTTTATCTCAGGCTCACAGGTCCACACAAGTTAAATTAAACTAATGAATTCCGCAAGAATAAACTGCAGTAAGACAGTTGCTGGGTGGGGACCAAAAGAAAAGCTAAACGTGCTCTAAAACTATGACCGAGCGAAAGATCTTTTTTAAATGACACAGAAAAAGGTGAGGTAGAAGCAAATGGAGTGAGACAGCATAAAGGAAAGAAATTAAATACAAATAACAAAGGAAGGAAAGAGCACAAAAGAAGACAGGAAATAAGGAAAAAGTTTTAAAAGAAGAAAAAGGAAGGAAAAAAGGATGGAAAAAAGAAAAAGCAGGGACAAAAAAAATAAGAACAAGCATTGGCATAGCCAACAGGTCTCGCTTTTGGGAACTTATAAGTATTTAGTTATGCAGCACCATATCTTTGGTGCAACAACATCAACTGTTGCAAGGGTAAACACTTATAAGGTCCTAAAGGCGAGACCTATAGTCTATGCCAATGCTTGTTAGATTTGGCTTTGGGTATTACCTAACGAAACATTGCAATGCATTGGTGCTCCCCAGATGGTTATCTGATCTGGGTTCACCCTAAGTTGGCAGGGTATGCTCAGACGTGAGTCCCTTGCTCACTTTGCCACTGGATTCAAGCAAGCCCGGCTGAAGACGGCTGTAATGCCAGAAACCGGTCCTGGGAAGCTTGATTCCGGTCCAGGGAAGACATGGCTTGGCAGGTCAGACTGATTTGCATATGGCCATGTCTGAACTGGGGTGGCTGAGTGAGCTAAAGAATGGTGATGGATTAAACCCAGATCAGTTGACTGGGGGTGAGTGTTTGATTTGCTCAAACGCTCCGTCCATCATCCCCTTTTGTATCGCTTTGTTCGCCTAAGTTGGCAGGGTATGCTCAGACGTGAGTCCCTTGCTCACTTGGCCACTGGATTCAAGATAGCCTGGCTGATGAGGATTATGAATCCGAAACCGGTCCCAGGATGCTCGTTTCCGGTCCAGGGAAGACATGGCTTGGCAGTTCGGGCTGGACTGTTCCCATGAGGCACAGGGTCAGACTGATTTGCATATGGCCATGTCTGAACTGGGATGGCTGAGTGAGCTAAAGAATGGTGATGGATTAAACCCAGATCAGTTGACTGGGGGTGAGTGTTTGATTTGCTCAAACGCTCCGTCCATCATCCCCTTTTGTATCGCTTTGTTCGCCCTAAGTTGGCAGGGTAAGCTCAGACGTGAGTCCCTTGCTCACTTGGCCACTGGATTCAAGATAGCCTGGCTGATGAGGATTATGGGGTGGCGGAGTGAGCTAAAGAACGGTGATGGATTAAACCCAGATCAGTTGACTGGGGGTGAGTGTTTGTATTGTCAATGCTCCGTCCATCACCCCCTTTGGTTTTTCTTTGTTCGCCCTAAGTTGGCAGGGTATGCTCAGACGTGAGTCCCTTGCTCACTTTGCCACTGGATTTAAGAAAGCCCGGCTGAAGACAGCTTTAATGCCAGAAACCGGTCCTAGGAAGCTTGATTCCTGTCCAGGGAAGACATGGCTTGGCAGTTCCGGCTAGACTGTTCCCATGAGGCACAGGGTCAGACTGATTTGCATAAGTCCATGTCTGAACTGGGGTGGTGGAGTGAGATAAAGAACGGTGATGGATTAAACCCTGATCAGTTGACTGGGGGTGAGTGTTTGTATTGGCAACGTTCCGTCTATCATCCCCTTTGGTTTTGCCATGAAATTGTTTTAGTTATTACTGGCGTATTGTTTGCACCCACCACTTGGGTATGGAAACACCTTGCAAACCAGTAACATGCTTTACGAGGATAATGGTAGGGCTCTAACTAGGGTCACTGATCTGACATGCCACGGATTAAAAAAATATATGATTTTCTTTCGCCTCGTTCCATATATAACCAAACACTCTAATGAAGACATATTCACTGCGCTGAGGCTCAATGTAGCCATCTACATGGGGGTGCCTGTGATTTATGTAAAGGGCCTTGGCACAAGCCCAGCGTCTTTCAGTCATGTGCTCGTGCTCCCGTCATCTACCACAGTGTGCGTGACACGTTATCAGCTGCCCACATGAAACAGATAAAGTAATAGCCTCCTAGATGGTCCTTGCACTGTGAGTGAAATTCAGGAATTTGTTCTAGCCCCTTCCGTTCATTTTCAAACATTCCTGAAATAATTACTTATGTCAAGTTGGCTGCTTGAATATGTAGATAAATGTGCCTTTCAAGAGGTTCAAATGATTGAAAAGGTTACTGGGGTAGTGCCAGGTTGTCTGTGAAATTGGAGTGAACAGGATTTGTGCTTCCGGCTGACAGACTCTTGCCGCATCCTTTCTGTACAGCGCCGGCTGCAACTCCAAGCATTGCTTTCAATTGAAACAAACGTTGAAAGACAAGCGCAACTCCGCGGCCGTGAAAGTTAAAGCGACTCGCAGCGTTTACCTTGCTGGAGCGAGCAGCGGCGGTCGCTATAATTGCAAACAGATGGTGACGCTGCTCGCTCCCACAAGGTAAAAGCTGCGCATACATGCACAAGTACTCATTGGAAACAGTGCAGTACATGCACTTGTTTCCAAAAAAGTACAGAGTGATTCCAAAAGGTCACTCCAAAGCAGCGCTTGTGCGCTGCGTAGGCGAGACCTAAAAATTGAATGAGAGAAAGAAGGAAAGCAGAAAAATATATTGAAATAACATAGAAGAAATTTAAGATGAAAGAATGGGTGACTGAAGGAAAGATAATAAAAAAGAAATAATGAATGGAAGGAATATAACATAAAAAGAGATGCGCAGGAAAGACATGAGCATGATAAGAATAAAGGGTTTAGGAAGAATGATAGAAAGCTAGGGAATGGTCAGATGGAATGAAAGAAGAAATGATGGATTAAAAAAAAGACGGAAAGACCATTAAATATTTTTTTAAAACGAAGAGATGGTACAGAAAAGAATGTAGGGAAGGAGCATGAAAGGAAAGCAAAAATATGGAAAGGATGAATGACAGAAGCACAGCAGAATTGGTAAATGAGTAGTTTTTGCCCATAGTCCTTTTATAATCCCTCTGTAATATTTATAATGTTGCACCATTTTCTGCAAATTTTCCCCAGGGGTACAATTCCCATGGCACTTCATAATAAGGGCAGGGATCATTTACTTTACTCGTATCTTCATTATTCTACATGGGTCGAAGCCGAGGTATTTTATTTTTATGGCTACTCCGTTGTTTGGGTTGGTTACCTAACACAAAGGTATGCAAGTTTGTGCTGCAGCTTGACTTGGTGCATGATGGTGGAGAGGGTCAGGGACAATGGCAGCGGATAACCAAGGAAATTTGGTAAGGTCTGGGATTCTTGTTATGTCTACCATGGCTTGTAGAGAAACATATTTTTGGTACTGTGGGCAGATGTCAATTAAAAGCAAAATTCATCAACAACCATCGATTAGTGTATTGATTACTCAATGCAGTATTGTGCCAGCTACATGTGTTTCAAAATTTATTTTATCAGAGAACTGGCCTAGTTTAGAGGACTGGGTACTCAGCCCAAAACATGACATCTATCCTGTATACCGAATCACAAGTGCATTTTATTCTCTTAATATTGCATAGATCTTTTTATAAGTTTTGGTAACAGTGCACCATCGTGGGTATTTGTTTTCAATGTAGGCTCAAGGGTCAAGCAGTGACAAGTTGAACAGGGAGATGGATCTGAATGTGTAGTTTATATATGTACAAGTACTTCATATATGTTACGTTATCCGGCTTTTTACTGCTACTGGTGTTGAGTAATAGCACTCTGAAAGTGTTTGTACCATGATCTATCTGGGAGACCTCTCCTGAAATGGTTGAGTTGTTTTGTCGCTGCTGGCGAGCTGCCAATTTTTAAAGAGGTGCCTGGCGGAAAAGATCCAGATCCTACAAAATTAAAAGTAGAGAATCCATAGAGTCCAGCCAGGTATGATGAGTGTGAAACCCAAGGAAATCTAAAGGCACCAGCCACCTCTGTGGAGGGTACATGGAGGTCACCCAGAAGCAGTGAAGGTGCAGTCCATACATATGAGAGAATCGGTAGTGCTGTACAAGGAAAATAGTTACCAGGAGTGCCAGCCAGGAACAAGTTGAAAAGGGTGAGGTTAAGAAGGGGTGAAACATACAGAAGTTCTGGTCCTAGTCTCATTTTGGACAGTAAGAGGCCCAAAAAATGAATAAACACATTTCTTTGTTTGTGGAGAATGTACTGTGGTAATCCTAGTGCCCTCCCAAAATTAACACTAAAATCCAGTTTGAGGCAGGCACTGTATCTACAGCAAACCCAGAGACAGACATCTGGTCGGGCAAAAGCAGTGTCCGCAAGCAACCAGACAAGGGATCCATTAGAACTGTTTTGGCATCCTGCTTTCCCTTTCAAGTGTGCACCAAGTGTCACATGTGGCTCAACGGACTTGTCAAGTAGGAGTTGATACTGTGCTATTACAAGGAGGGCCACAGCCTCATCCTGCATATTCTATGGAATTCAGAGGGGTCATCTCAGCCCATTCAGGTCAGCCTATTGTTTGCTCTAAGGAGACATTTCACACCATTTTCACAACTATTCAAGGCTGAGCACAGAACCAGAGCTGGCAGAGGCTTATGATAATTAGCCTTCTGGCAGTTCCGGTAGGTACAAAGTAGCTTTCTAATAGTTATGTATCCTTAATATTTATTAAAGAAATAACTTCACCACTTTTAAATACCATGCACCCTACCTTGTGTCGTACATAGTCTTCAAAGGGGTGAATTGCTAAGATTTTTTTTTGTCTGGTTTTTACCTGTCAAAATGGTTATTTTAAATGGTTGTACTACAAATTATATTTAAACTGCAGCAGTAGGCCTGAAGCCATGTTTTCCTTGCCACACTAGAGGATGGTGCAATAAATGCTACAGTTCACTGGTGACCTTTAACTTCCTGGCCCTTAGTTTACATTTTACACCCTATGCTAGGGAAATGCAAGGAAGTTAAATATACCAACTGGGAATTGTCCAATTCAAACATGTTTAAAGGGGAAGCACGTGCATGTTTCTACTGGTTAGCAGAGGTAAAGTGCACAGAGTTCTAAATCCAGCAAACAAAAAAAAGGAGCCCAGCATAGGTGAAAAATGTGGGGCACCATACATCAAAAGGTGTATTTCCTAAAATCCATAACTGTGGGGAAAAAGAAAGAAACATGCTTTCACATTTATCTCTAAGCGTGTGCTAATATTGTGGTAACTGGCTGTGGTAACGATATTAATGATTGTGGTACAGCAGCAAAACATCTACCATTCTATAAATGGCTCAGTTGAGAGGGTGGTGCTCATTTCTCTCAAATGGCAATGCAGCACAGCTCCACTGCATATAAAAAGGAGATTGTCTTCCTAAAATAACTTTGACCGATGCACTAAAAATGAACTAATAACTCCTTAAGAGGTTAACTTTTCTGTATTGCTTGAGCTTCAGAGGGCTTTATAATGACGTCCATATGATCAGTTGATAAGTACTCCCCAGTGGTCCCTATACCTGGAGCATTGATACCCGTGGGGAGTTTGGTGAGTGAAAGAAATAACATGGATCATAAGTGGGGCGCTGTGGGTCGGCTTGGAAAGGAGGAACTGCCTCGGGAATATGTGTGTTGATTCCCAATTCTTGCCATTCTATCTCCCTTAGGCGCCCTCTAGTTTCAGCAGGCAGAGTCCCTGAGTAAGTGTTATGGGATAGTTTATAGGGTCCAGGAAAAGAAAACATTAGGAGTTAGTAAGGGGCGTTTAGGGTTCAGGGACAGGTAGTGTTAAGGGGAAATAAGACATTTTAGGGACGGGTACCGTTAAAATGTAGCAATCGGTTTGTAGGGTGCAAGGAAGGGTAGCAATATGGAGGTTTTAGGGGTTTAGGGATGGGTGCCATCAAGGGATAGTAAGGGTTTGTAGGGTTCATAGAAGGGTGGCGTTAAGGAGTTCTAAGGGTTTTTAGGGTTCAGGAAAGGGTAGCAGTAAGGATTTTTATGGTTATGGGGTGGTAGTGTTTAAAGGTACTAAGTGTTTTTAGGATTCACAAACAGGTAGTGTAAAGGGCTAGTAAGGGTTTTTCACAGTCTAGGGATGTATTGCAAGGATTTTTTATGATTCAGAAAGGAGTAGCATTAAGGCGTAGTACGAGGCTTTTAGCCATAAGGGAAGGGGCTGTCGGTGGGGGCGTGGTTTGGCGCCGACCGGGATGGCCGTGTGAGCGTGCAGCTCCGCGCCAAGTCCCGTAATATATCCTGGTATTGCCGCCTGCGGAACCCCTGGAGGCACAAATTCACCATCTGAGGTGAATTTAAATTGGTGCAGAGAGTCTGGTTGCTGACGGGGCCTCGGAGGACGAGCGGAGACCGAGATCCGAACACTGAGGTGCCCGGCCGTGGACAAAGGCAGGATGGCGGCGTGAGGCTCCGGAGCGCATCGGAGACGGAGGGCGCTGGCAACCGATATCCTGGTGGCTGCCGAGTGGAGCAAGGGGTGCGGAGAACTCCCTGAGGGCACATTCGGTGCTGAGCGGAGGGCTGAAGACGCCATCCCCCGGATCGCGGTGAGTGCGGCCCCCTCGCGGCCCCCCCTCCCCCTCCCGCTCCCCGTCCTGGAGGCTGGTGCGGGACGGGCGGACCTGGGACTGCGGCGCCTGCAGCGGGCAGCGGGCGCGCAATCAGAGTGCTGGACTGGGACGCCCCAGGGGGGCTGCACAAGCGAGCGGACCCGGCCGCCTACGAAACAGCTGTTGCAGGCGAGCGGCGGATTCTGGAGCCGCATGGGCAGAGGGGCCGGGGCACGCACAGTTGGGGACCCTGACCTTCGGGAGGCGAGGCACCGACAGTGAGCTCCTGGCAACGGGGGGCGCCCTGCATTCAGGTCAGGACAGCGGGGGCTTGTTGTTTTAGCAGGGACCGCCCACCTGGACTACTGCGACTGCGGAGTTGCGGAGGTGGGGCACACGTGGAGCGAGGACTGAGGCTGTACTGCTGGCCTGCTGCGGTGCCCTGGGCCGGACACCCGACACGATCGGCCCCTGGGGGTGCCCGCCTCCTTGCCTGGAGGGACGCTGCTGGCCTGGGCGGCTGGATTTGAGAGGTGGCCCGGAGCCCTGATGGTGGCTTAAGACTGTGTACTGCTGGTGACGGTCGGAGCCTGAAGGTGTGTTCTGGGGACACAGACGACATAGGGAAGGAGCAGGAAATAACTTTGCCGAGGTGTGGGGAGCCCTGGTACACTTGGCCGCTATCTTCCATGGAACGGGGAGGCAGGTGGTGTGACTGTCAGGAGAGCTGTGGACAGCGTGGCCATAGGCAGAGGTCCAGGAGGAGCATCTATTGTGCTCAAGATGGCTGCTACGGGCGGGGTTCTCAACACACCGCCTGGGCAAGGCGATGCATCCACCTTAACTCAAAATGGCGGTAACCGGGCCCCACAGGAAGACACTACGCCGGAACAGCGACTGAACTTGCGTCTTGATGCTATCCTGGCTGCGATTACCACGACAAAGGAGACGCTGCACCATGATATTGCGCAGGTTGCCACGGGGCTGGGCCTACTGAGAGCTGACCACGCCAAGCTCTCGGATAGGGTGAAGGAACATGAACAGTTACTCCTAGACCTGAAACCTGCTGTGCTGACGGTGGAACACACGCTGACAGACATTATGGGCCGTTTGGCGATTCTGGAACGACGAGCGGAGGATGCGGAAAGTCGTAACAGGAGGAGCAACGTGCGGGTGGTGGGCCTTCCGGAAAGGATCGAGAAAGACGACGCAGTGGCATACATGGAGGACTGGTTCAAAACGGTCTTGGCGCCGCAGGGGCTTTCTCCTTTCTTCTCCCTGGAAAGAGCACACAGGGTCCCGGCCAAGCCGCCCCTGGAGGTCCGACCTCCCCGACCGATGGTAGTGAAACTGCTGCATTACAAGGACCGCAACCTTTTGATACAGAGGGCACGGACTCAGGGCCCCTTTCAGGTGGACAATAGCAAGGTCACGATCTTTCCGGATTACACACAAGAAGTGCAGAAAAACAGGGCATCTTTTCTGTCAGTTAAAAAAGAGCTGAGGGAAGAGGGGATTCAGTACTCCTTACTCTTCCCTGCCAAACTGAGGGTTATCCTCGATGACAGGACACACTTCTTCCAAACTCCGGACGAGGCTTGGTCGTGGCTGGAGTTATACCATGCTGGAACAGACCGCACGAATAAAAGCGGAAGGGAAAGACCGAAACCGATCCGGATCAGGAAATCGCAGCGCATTCGCTCACGGAACAAACTCCAGAGGGCCATGCGGGAGGCCCAGATGGCGGATGACAGGAGAGGGGCTGTGGCTGCAACGGCAACCATTACAGGTTCACAGCAGGAGAGAACGTCGGAGGTGTCAGCCTCGGAGGAGGAGGGAGGGAAATCTGGAGGCGATGAATCGGAAACGGGGAGCGCCGGGGGACCGGTGGTTACCCCACAGACTTCGGATGGAGTGTTTAATGAGTGACGTTCCGAAGAATCCAGTAACCCCGGGGTGCCTGTTAGGACTGACTCTCCGGTCTTTTGGTTTGCTGTCAGGTATGGGGCGGAGAAAGCAGGGTGGGACTGGGGGCGCGGGGTGGGAGCTCTGCTGGCCCTGGTTCGGTGCTCTATCACCCTCTTGTGGCCCCTAAGGCCTTCTGTGGTGGCGACCACAGATTAGTGTGAGTGTGTGGTTTTGATGGTTTGGAACGGGGCTGAAGCTGGGTTATTAGGTCCTGTCCTGGGGAGTGGGGTTTGGGGTGTTTTGGGGGGAGATTGGGAAGGAGGTTGCAACTGCTGCAATGCGGGGTACAACTGTTTGATGGTGGAACTGCACAGAAATGTCTACTATGGGGTCGTTACCTAATGTGAAATGTATTACATGGAATGTCCGCGGAATTCAGACGATGGTGAAATGCCACAAGGTGCATGCATACCTGGTGAGGCGGGGAGTGCAGATAGCAATGCTTCAAGAGACTCATTTAACTAAGAAAGAATGCAGAGCTTTGCAGAGGAGGTGGCGGGGTCAGGTGTTTGGCACAACCTATTCAGCATTTGCCAGAGGGGCCCTAATCTGGGTGAGAGTAGGGACTCCGTTTGTGGTCACGTCACAGCGGGTTGATCCCGAGGGTAGATATGTGGCGGTGGAGGGGCGACTTTACGGGAGGGAGGTGGTCCTGTGTAGTGTGTATGCCCCCAATTCTGATCAGGCCCGCTTTTTTGACGGCTTAACAAGTTCACTGGCTCACTTTTTGACTGGCCCGGTCTTTTTAGGGGGCGACTTTTTTTTTTTTTTTTTTTTTTTTTTGGTGTAAGACATTTATTTTGAACAAGTGAAAGAGAAGTTGCACACTGCGTCGCGCCAACAACCCGGAGGCAGGCCGCTATCAAGAAGTGCAAACAAATAATTCTGTGAACCAGATAGGTTCCATCACCCAACCGGGTGTAACATACAAATGCAAGCATGCAACATAATAGAATTTTTAGTTTACGCAGTATGACTTCAGCAAGGAAACGGTCTTACGTTTTGTACAGTGCCTCCAACAATTGAAAGAAGTGGAAAATCAGCGGGGCCGCTCCTAATGAAGGAGCAGTAAGCCACCCGCTACTGCATGTCCTGAAAAGGATGTGTCCGTCGGCACCCTTTTTCTCCCAACCAACCCCCCAACAAATCAAGTTAGAAACTACAAACAAAGGTGCAAGTACATGAAAAACACATCCGTACAACACGTCAATCCACAAAAGGGTCACATGGGCCAGCTACACGACCTGCATGTCAAGTGCCATCTATTACCAGAGCGAGAGTGTAGAGTCGCCATGTCTGTACACGCATAGGCGTGGGGTTAGTGGGCGGGGGGGGGGGGGGGGGGGCAGGGCCAAAGTCCAGGGCTCGGGGCTGTCAGTGGGGCGCGGGGGGGGGGTCAGGGACTCCAACCGGGTCAGCGAGGACAGCAAACGCACAGTATGCGTCCAGGCAGGGTGTGCCAGAGTAAACGTGGGGATTCAGGACCCCCCTAATTAACCTACGCAGTGCGCACCCTCAGCCCATATCATCTGAAATGCTTGTATCCCGTGAGGCATGTGGGGTGTCAGTGTTCGTGCGTGCAGAGGTCCACTGTATAAACGGGCCCCATATGTCAGTGGGTCTGGAAGCGGTGGGCATGGTCTCCCAGTAATGTGACAATTGCGCGTGGCCATAAGTCACGTCTCTGATCCAGCTCTCGCGAGAGGGGGGGGTCGGTCTGCCCCAGTGCAGTGCGATTTGTCGCTTGGCGTATAATAGGAGTAACGCATGCAATTTCCTATCACCTGGCTCAGTGTGCTTAACATACCCCAGCAGCCCTAGCAGTGGAGACGGCGAGTCCTCCCGTTGGGTGATTTGATTAATGGCCGCGAAGATCTCTGTCCAGTAGTTAGACAACTTGGGGCAGGTCCAGGCCATATGGATAAAGGGCGCGCCTTCACCTCCACATCTCCAGCAATTTGCATCTTCCCGGATGCCCATTCGGTGTAGTAGTGTCGGAGTACGGTAATATCTGTGTAGGAATTTGAAGTGGATGAGCCGCAGACGATAATTTGGGGACAGGGCTGTGAGTTGTGCACAACAATACTCCCACGCGTCGTCCGGCATTTCGTCCCCCAGGTCTGTAGCCCAGGCGGTTTTGGCCTTGGCCACTGTCACTGGCGCCTGTTCCTGCATACAATTATACAACCTTGACACCAGCTTTTTGGGGGAAGGTCTAGAAAGCAAGTCTTGAAGGGCGGCGAGCGCGCCGGGCTCCTCCGGGAAGCACGGCCCTATCTTCTTGCAAGACTCCTTAAGGGAGTGATACAGCAATATGTCAGCGAATGTGCAGGGTTGGTCTACGGTAGCGGCGGGCATCTCGAAAAAAGTGCCATCCGGATACAAGTCAGCAAAGGTGAACAGTCGATTGCCACGGATAGTGAGGACGTCGCCTCTGGCCGTTAGACAAGGCAGCAACGGGTTACCTCTCAGGGGGACAGCTGGCGCATAAAGCATGGAGAGACCGGCTTTTCTCTGAAGTTCGCGCCAGGACCAGCGGACCATTTCCACCGTGTCCACCTCGCGTGACGGGCAAGTAACCTTACCATACAAGGCCACTCGCAACGGCAAGGGGGCGACCACGGCTAGCTCCACTGCCACGTGCGGCTGGTAGGGGGTAGGGAATGCCCAGAAGTGCAGGAATTGGGCTTGCGCACAGAGTGCGTAGAGTTTCAGATCTGGGGCACCCAGACCACCCTGTTTTAGCGGAAGCGTGAGTAGGTCCCAGGAGACTCTGGCCTGACCTCCAGCCCACACAAGGTTAAGCAGCAGGGAGCGGACCCGGGCGTGAAAGTACGCTGTCATAGGCAGCGGCACGTTGACAAACAAATATAAGAATTTAGGGAGGACCACCATTTTAATCAATGCAATTCTCGCGACCAGGGACAGCGGCAGTTTATTCCAGATCTCAACTTTCCCTTCCAACCAGTCTACCGCTCTACCGAAGTTCATCGACCACAGCTCCTGCACATTCCGGCTAATCCAGATGCCCAGATATTTGACAGCTTCTGTTTCCCATCTGAGGGGGTAGTCAGGAGCGGGGCGTTCAGTGCTCTCCGTAAGGGGGAAGGCCACGGACTTCGCCCAATTAATGGATATCCCCGCCAGGCCCTCAAATCGTACAAATTCCCGGAGTAGCGGGCTCAGGTTATCTTTAGGATTCAGGACATACAGTGTCACATCGTCCGCATACAGCGAGATTAGCAAGCTTCTGGCACTGAAGCCAATGCCCCTGGCAGTGTGGTGTTGTCTGACCCTGGCCGCCAGCGGTTCCATTGCAATAGCAAAAAGGAGCGGTGACAGAGGACAACCCTGCCTAGTTCCTCGTGAAATACTGAAAGGCTTGGAGACGAGACCATTAACGCTCACCCGGGCTCTTGGTTCCTGGTACAGGAGCTTAATCAGGGTCATGAAGTTTAGACTGAAGCCCATCCGCCTTAAAACACTGAACAGGTAGGGCCACTCCAGTGAGTCGAAGGCTTTGGTGGCGTCCAGAAACACCACCGCCGCCTGTATCGACGGGTGTAAATAGTGAAGGACCGAGAAAATCGTCCTGAGGTTGTGTGATGTCGCGCGGCCAGGGATGAAGCCCGATTGATCCGGGAGCGCTATCATAGGCAGCATCGGCTGTAACCTATCTGCGATGACTTTCGCGTAAATCTTAGCATCAACGTTTATAAGGGACAGGGGCCTATAGGAGTCCAGCTGCTGTTCATCCTTATCCGGCTTTAGTAGTGTGATAATTAGAGCCTCGCGCATGGAGTCCGGGAGTGCGTTTAATTCGAGGGCTTCGACAAATACAGAGTGCAGTCTCGGCGCTAGTTCAGTAACATATGTTTTATAGAAGGAGGTGGTCAGGCCGTCTGGGCCAGGAGCCTTATTGGCCGGCATACTTTTAATCACCTGGGCAATGTCCTGTACCGTGACCGTGAGGTCCATGTATTGTCTGTGGTTGTTGTTGAACCACACCAGCGCTATGGAGTCAAGAAAGTCTCGCAGGGACGCTGGTGCAGTGGGCTGTCGCGAGGTGTACAGGGTAGCATAGAAGTCTGCGAAGGCACCTAACACCGCCTCCTGGCCTGTCACAAGGCGGCCATTGGCACCATAGATAGTGTGTATATAATTAGATTGTGCGCGGGGAGCAATCAGTCTGGCAAGGGTCCTGCTGGGTCTATCTCCTTCCCCATACCTGCGCGCCTCTGCCTGCCTCCCCAGGAACTTCACCTCTCGCTCCGCTGCCTCGTTAAATGCCAGCATTTTGGATTTCAGATCGCCCGCAGTCACCAATGATGGGTCAGCACTAAACGCAACATCTAGGGCTTTCAGTTCTCTTTCAATTTTAGCTAACTCATCCCTTATAGTGCGTAGTACCCCCGCTTTGCGTGCAATACATTGGCCCCTAATTACAGCCTTAAAGGCATCCCAAACAATTGCCTCAGATGTGGCAGACCCATCATTTTCAGCAAAGTAATTATTAATGTCCTCCCTCACCTCCTCTACGAACACAGGGTCAGTGAGTACGTGCGGGGGAAGTCGCCACTGGAATGCCCTATGTGCAGTGCCTGGGGGGTGTAGTTCCAACATACAGGGAGCATGGTCCGACAAGGATCTAGCCATGATATCCACATTCGTGACCCATGTCGCAACTGCTGGGGAGACCAACCAGAAGTCTAGCCGTGACCAAGCGTCTTTATGATGCGTGTAGCAGGTCCCCAATTTTGCTCCCGGGTGCCTAGCCCGCCACACATCAGTCAGCAGCCCCTCACTCATGATATCAGACATCGCCTGGCGCGCCCTAGTGTGCTGTGGCCTACTTACACCTCTGCGATCCATGCCATCATCCAGCACAATGTTGAAATCTCCTCCCAGCACAACCGACTGACAGTCCAGCAACACTATTTTCGCCCAAACAGTTCTAAAAAAATCTGGATCGTCCACATTGGGTCCATAAATTGCAGCCAGGACAATAGGTCGACCCTGTAATGACCCATGAAGCAGGACATATCTACCCTCCTCATCCCGAACTTGGGAGTACTCCCGCCAATCCAGCCCCCTACGAATGAGAATCGCGACACCCCTCGCATACTTTGAGTATATGGAAGAATAAACATGTGCCCATCTGGAGTTTTTCAATCTAGCCGAGGGGGCGGTATTCAGATGAGTCTCCTGAAGGAAGCACACATCCACATTGTGTCTTGACAACAGCCCATGTAGTAGACGAGCTTTTTTGAAGTCCCCCAGGCCCCTAATGTTCCAAGTCCAGAGTTTAACACCTCCCATTAAAGTACTCGACCGTAACCCGCCCCCCCCACCAATCCCCGACCTGTAAGGTCTCTCAGGCACCCAGACGCCAGATTGGCAGATGCAGCATTCAGATATATGGGTATGTGTAGTAGTACATCGCACCAAACTCGAACAGAAATTCGTAACTTTTGATCGTCCCCCCCCCAACCTCCTCCCTCAGCAACCCCCCAATCAGGTCGTGACATATCCCATAAGCATGCACGCAATGCGTGGAAACACCCCAACAACAACAACAAAAAAGGGAGGCACCCCATGAGGCGTGGTGCGCTCGGCAAACATCCCCGGGTACGCGGGGTGGCTACAGTCAAACTTTCAAGTTCCTGGGTCCTGACAGTGGCCCCCACCCCACAGTTCACAAGGGGCAAAGGCAGTTGTCGTCCCAGCAGAGGCGCGGTGGCAGCGGCCAAAAGTTAGTGCAAAGGCGACACAATGACTTACCCCAGATGGGACAGTGCAGTTGGATCATAACTGTGTGGGTGACCCATCCGGGTCGTCCAGCCCCAGAGCAGAGAGCATATTAGTCACCGGGCCGGGGAAGCGTTGTGGAGATGTCAATCATTGTCACTTAGCTGGTCCGAGGCTTCTTCAAGTCTCGGCGATTTTCTCCTTGCCCCAGCACATATGTGTTTAGCGAACTTGAGGGCGGATTTGGCGTCAGTAAAGAAGTGAGAGGCGTTTTCGTGCTGAACCTTCAGCTTTGCCGGGTATAGGAGAGAGTAGGGCACTCCAGCTTGCAGTAAGATCTTCTTTGCAGGTAGAAATTCTTTACGGGCCGCCTGCACCAGGGGGGTGAAATCCGGGTAGAAAGAAACGTGATTTCCCTGATGCAAGATTTTACCTTTTTCTCTCGCCAAGCGTAGAATGACATCTCTATCCTGGTAGTTGAGCAGTTTAGCCAGAATTGGGCGCGGCGGGGCCCCCACCGGAGGCTTTTTCCCAAGGGACCTGTGCGCCCTCTCCACCGTAAAAACCGGGGACAGATCCGGATCGAACAGTTCATGGAGGAGATTTGACACAAACAGTTCCATTTTCCCTGTGTTTGTAGTTTCCGGAATGCCCGTAATGCGAACGTTGGATCTTCTGGAGCGCGCTTCTAAATCGTCCGACTTGGCGCGCAAGTTGTCAATGTCCCGCTCCAGCGTCGTGATGTGTTTCTTGGCCTGCTGCTGGAATTCACAACATTCCGTCTGTCTATTCTCAAGACAGTCCAGCCTCTTCTCGTGGGTGTCCACTTTCGCCTTCACAGTTTCGAGCTGCGCCGCCATGTTGTCAAGCTTGGCATCTATGCTTTTTAAACTGGTTCTCACCTCCATGATGAGGGCCACAAAATCTACGTCCGGGGCCTCATTCCGTGCCGACGCTGCGCCCTCATCCGATTCCACCGCCGTGGTCTTCGGTGGTTTCCTATTGTCGAAACTCAGTTTAGGTTGCTTGACGTCGTTTTTCCCCATTCTCGCGGTTAGAGAGTCCTCCGGTAATGTAATGGGGCAGCACCTTACTGCGTCACAGCCACCAAGTGCTCTGCTAGCATGTGGGTTCTCAGGCTTTACCAGTGCGCGTCAGGTGCGACTATGGCAGCTCAGTGGATACCAAGATCCTCCTCACGGACTGCTCCCGGTGTCCAGCGGGGATCGCAGGCTGCCGCTTGCGGCCCGGGCCCCCTCGTGGTTCAAAATGGCGGGCGCCTGTAGGGTATGTGGGGATCGACTCGCACCGGCAATGTAGTGCAGCTCGCAGGTCTCTGGGGTGCAGCGCGGCAAGGTGTCCCTTCAATTGCGTGTTATCTAGCAAGTTACACAGCAGTGGGAGGGCTCGGTGTCCCCATTTATCGGTATGTCCCACAACCTACTTGAAACAGGCCAGGCTCCGTTGCAGCGCTCGCCCTCCTCCGCTTTCGCTGCCTCGATGCCGCAATCAGTGTCAGTGCGTCTCCTCTGTCCCTCGCCGGGCTCTATCAGTGTCAGCGCCGCTCCGACGGCTGTGGGAGCGCCACGAAGTGGCGCGGCGGCTTGTGCTTAGCTACGCCGGTTCCAGCGACCTCCTCGCAAACACACGCCAGGCGGGATCAGCGTCGGCTGCAGTGAGGGAGCCGCCGCAGACAGGCTCCCGCAGTGATTATGGCAGCGGTCCACTCCGCAGTATGGGCCCGAGTGGCTGGGGCCTCCGCAGCCGCGGCGCACAGTGTTATCCGGCCCTCGACAACAGGCACTTCCGGTCGGGGGTCCGGTCTGCCCGCCGGCCGGTGAGGACGGGGGCTCGTCTCGCTGCTCGTAATAGCCGCCTCCACGCTTCAAACTTGGGCAGGATGATCACCCGGGTCCAAGGAGCAGAACCCCAGAGGAGTGAGGGTCCGCAGTCGCCAGGAGCAGGATTATGGAAGGATTAATCGTTGCAGCCGGCGGAGCTCACTCAGAGAGCGGCCATCTCGCTGCTCGGCTAGCCACGCCCCTCTAGGGGGCGACTTTAACTCGATCACTGATGTAGTACTGGATAGGTCACACCCGCGGTTGGTCGACTCCCCAGTGCGCAGGCTGGCGGCTCGTAGGAAGGATTGGCAGGAGAAGTGGGGACTGCTTGATGTGTGGAGGGTACAGCATCCTGAGATAAGGGATTACTCCTACTTTTCTGCAATACACGACCTACATGTTAGATTAGACGCAGTGTTGTGTAGTGGCACTTTGGCAACGACGGTGACGCATACTGAGTACCTGGCTAGGACCATATCGGATCATAACCCCTTAATGGTGTCAGTGCAGTGGCAACGGGCTAGGTCGGCGGTCCCATCGTGGCGGCTTCGGCCGGAGGCGCTGGAAGATCTGGTGTTCAGTGACATGGTTCAACAGGGCATTGACCGCTACTTTGCGGAGAATGAGGGCTCCGCAACGTCGCGATCAATAGAATGGGATGCGATGAAAGTGGTGGTGAGGGGCGTGTGCATGGGTAGGTTCTCGAATGCGCGGGCGGCTGTCCTGAATGATTTAGCGAAAGCAGAAGTGGCGTTGCGAGATCTGGAACGTCAGAGGCCTGAACGGCCGGATCTGCAGGAGAGATTGGTGGAGGCCAAGGAAGTGGTGGCGACTGAGACTGAACGGCTGCGGTGTTATGACTATAAGTTGTATAACATCAGGGTACATGAGGAACGTGATAAAGTGGGCGCGCTCCTTGCCAAACTTGCGGATCCTGAGCCTAGGGGGTGCCCGATCATGAGTATAAGAGCAGAAGGAGGGGAGGTAGTCTACTCGCAATCAGCTGTGTTGGCGTGCTTTCAGTCCTATTACACGGGACTGTATGAATGCCACCTGGAGGCGGGGAGGGATGAGATAGGCGAACACTTGGCCTTGCTCCCGCTGCCTGTGCTGGACAGTGAGGATGCTAAGGAACTGGGAGGTCCTATAACGCTAGCAGAGGTGAGAGTAGCTATTAAACAGATGGCTCGAAATAAAACCCCAGGAGTGGACGGTTTGCCAATAGAGTTCTATGCCAAATTTGTTGACATCCTAGCGCCAAAACTATTGGTGGTGTACTCGGAGGCCAGGCAATGGGGTTGCCTGCCTGAGTCAATGAGGGAGGCACTAGTGGTGCCACTGTTGAAGCCAGGCAAAGATGCGTTGAGTGTGACATCTTACAGGCCCTTATCGATGCTGACAGTGGACTATAAGATCTTGAGTCGAATCCTGGCCACCAGGTTACTGCCGCACATGACGAAGCTAGTGCATAGGGACCAAGCGGGGTTTATCCCGACTAGGAATACCTCCATGAATATACGACGGCTGGTCCGAATTTTGGATAGTGCTGGGTCTTCGGCTCTTGACTCCGTGGTGCTAGCGGTCGATGTCGAAAAGGCTTTTGATAGCCTTGAATGGCAGTATTTAGATGAGGTGCTGCTGAAGTTCGGAGTTGGGGAGGGATTCCGGAGCTGGACAAGGGTCCTTTACACGTCGGCTAGGGCAAGGGTGCGCCTGGGCCCCCTGATATCTTCGGCCTACCCTGTTTGTAGGGGGACGAGACAGGGCTGCTCATTGTCCCCCCTGCTGTTCGCATTGGCGATGGAACCGCTGGCAGCGCAGGCGAGGATGGGTACAGTGTATGGTGCCGCTCGAGAGTGAAACTGACCTGTTGGAGTCTGCCCTGCTCGCTACTGGTGTAGCTGGGAGCTGTGTCCTGTGGGCAGTGTCTTTGCCGTTCCCTGTGGTCTTGGACAAAGTAAGGGAGGTGAGAGGCGCGGCGAGCGGGACTGCGAGGACCAGCATTCCTGAAGATCACCGACAGCTGGTTCCTCTTCCCGCCCGTGCCGCGCCCCCTCCTAGTGCCACGCCCCCTGCCTGATAGAGCACTTAACCTCTCGCGGCCCCCGCTTCGCGGGTGCCGCTCGAGAGTGAAACTGACCTGTTGGAGTCTGCCCTGCTCGCTACTGGTGTAGCTGGGAGCTGTGTCCTGTGGGCAGTGTCTTTGCCGTTCTCTGTGGTCTTGGACAAAGCAAGGGAGGTGAGAGGCGCGGCGAGCGGGACTGCGAGGACCAGCATTCCTGAAGATCACCGACAGCTGGTTCCTCTTCCCGCCCGTGCCGCGCCCCCTCCTAGTGCCACGCCCCCTGCCTGATAGAGCACTTAACCTCTCGCGGCCCCCGCTTCGCGGGTGCCGCTCGAGAGTGAAACTGACCTGTTGGAGTCTGCCCTGCTCGCTACTGGTGTAGCTGGGAGCTGTGTCCTGTGGGCAGTGTCTTTGCCGTTCCCTGTGGTCTTGGACAAAGCAAGGGAGGTGAGAGGCGCGGCGAGCGGGACTGCGAGGACCAGCATTCCTGAAGATCACCGACAGCTGGTTCCTCTTCCCGCCCGTGCCGCGCCCCCTCCTAGTGCCACGCCCCCTGCCTGATAGAGCACTTAACCTCTCGCGGCCCCCGCTTCGCGGGTGCCGCTCGAGAGTGAAACTGACCTGTTGGAGTCTGCCCTGCTCGCTACTGGTGTAGCTGGGAGCTGTGTCCTGTGGGCAGTGTCTTTGCCGTTCCCTGTGGTCTTGGACAAAGCAAGGGAGGTGAGAGGCGCGGCGAGCGGGACTGCGAGGACCAGCATTCCTGAAGATCACCGACAGCTGGTTCCTCTTCCCGCCCGTGCCGCGCCCCCTCCTAGTGCCACGCCCCCTGCCTGATAGAGCACTTAACCTCTCGCGGCCCCCGCTTCGCGGGTGCCGCTCGAGAGTGAAACTGACCTGTTGGAGTCTGCCCTGCTCGCTACTGGTGTAGCTGGGAGCTGTGTCCTGTGGGCAGTGTCTTTGCCGTTCCCTGTGGTCTTGGACAAAGCAAGGGAGGTGAGAGGCGCGGCGAGCGGGACTGCGAGGACCAGCATTCCTGAAGATCACCGACAGCTGGTTCCTCTTCCCGCCCGTGCCGCGCCCCCTCCTAGTGCCACGCCCCCTGCCTGATAGAGCACTTAACCTCTCGCGGCCCCCGCTTCGCGGGAGCCGCTCGAGAGTGAAACTGACCTGTTGGAGTCTGCCCTGCTCGCTACTGGTGTAGCTGGGAGCTGTGTCCTGTGGGCAGTGTCTTTGCCGTTCCCTGTGGTCTTGGACAAAGCAAGGGAGGTGAGAGGCGCGGCGAGCGGGACTGCGAGGACCAGCATTCCTGAAGATCACCGACAGCTGGTTCCTCTTCCCGCCCGTGCCGCGCCCCCTCCTAGTGCCACGCCCCCTGCCTGATAGAGCACTTAACCTCTCGCGGCCCCCGCTTCGCGGGAGCCGCTCGAGAGTGAAACTGACCTGTTGGAGTCTGCCCTGCTCGCTACTGGTGTAGCTGGGAGCTGTGTCCTGTGGGCAGTGTCTTTGCCGTTCCCTGTGGTCTTGGACAAAGCAAGGGAGGTGAGAGGCGCGGCGAGCGGGACTGCGAGGACCAGCATTCCTGAAGATCACCGACAGCTGGTTCCTCTTCCCGCCCGTGCCGCGCCCCCTCCTAGTGCCACGCCCCCTGCCTGATAGAGCACTTAACCTCTCGCGGCCCCCGCTTCGCGGGAGCCGCTCGAGAGTGAAACTGACCTGTTGGAGTCTGCCCTGCTCGCTACTGGTGTAGCTGGGAGCTGTGTCCTGTGGGCAGTGTCTTTGCCGTTCCCTGTGGTCTTGGACAAAGCAAGGGAGGTGAGAGGCGCGGCGAGCGGGACTGCGAGGACCAGCATTCCTGAAGATCACCGACAGCTGGTTCCTCTTCCCGCCCGTGCCGCGCCCCCTCCTAGTGCCACGCCCCCTGCCTGATAGAGCACTTAACCTCTCGCGGCCCCCGCTTCGTGGGTGCCGCTCGAGAGTGAAACTGACCTGTTGGAGTCTGCCCTGCTCGCTACTGGTGTAGCTGGGAGCTGTGTCCTGTGGGCAGTGTCTTTGCCGTTCCCTGTGGTCTTGGACAAAGCAAGGGAGGTGAGAGGCGCGGCGAGCGGGACTGCGAGGACCAGCATTCCTGAAGATCACCGACAGCTGGTTCCTCTTCCCGCCCGTGCCGCGCCCCCTCCTAGTGCCACGCCCCCTGCCTGATAGAGCACTTAACCTCTCGCGGCCCCCGCTTCGCGGGAGCCGCTCGAGAGTGAAACTGACCTGTTGGAGTCTGCCCTGCTCGCTACTGGTGTAGCTGGGAGCTGTGTCCTGTGGGCAGTGTCTTTGCCGTTCCCTGTGGTCTTGGACAAAGCAAGGGAGGTGAGAGGCGCGGCGAGCGGGACTGCGAGGACCAGCATTCCTGAAGATCACCGACAGCTGGTTCCTCTTCCCGCCCGTGCCGCGCCCCCTCCTAGTGCCACGCCCCCTGCCTGATAGAGCACTTAACCTCTCGCGGCCCCCGCTTCGCGGGAGCCGCTCGAGAGTGAAACTGACCTGTTGGAGTCTGCCCTGCTCGCTACTGGTGTAGCTGGGAGCTGTGTCCTGTGGGCAGTGTCTTTGCCGTTCTCTGTGGTCTTGGACAAAGCAAGGGAGGTGAGAGGCGCGGCGAGCGGGACTGCGAGGACCAGCATTCCTGAAGATCACCGACAGCTGGTTCCTCTTCCCGCCCGTGCCGCGCCCCCTCCTAGTGCCACGCCCCCTGCCTGATAGAGCACTTAACCTCTCGCGGCCCCCGCTTCGCGGGAGCCGCTCGAGAGTGAAACTGACCTGTTGGAGTCTGCCCTGCTCGCTACTGGTGTAGCTGGGAGCTGTGTCCTGTGGGCAGTGTCTTTGCCGTTCCCTGTGGTCTTGGACAAAGCAAGGGAGGTGAGAGGCGCGGCGAGCGGGACTGCGAGGACCAGCATTCCTGAAGATCACCGACAGCTGGTTCCTCTTCCCGCCCGTGCCGCGCCCCCTCCTAGTGCCACGCCCCCTGCCTGATAGAGCACTTAACCTCTCGCGGCCCCCGCTTCGCGGGAGCCGCTCGAGAGTGAAACTGACCTGTTGGAGTCTGCCCTGCTCGCTACTGGTGTAGCTGGGAGCTGTGTCCTGTGGGCAGTGTCTTTGCCGTTCCCTGTGGTCTTGGACAAAGCAAGGGAGGTGAGAGGCGCGGCGAGCGGGACTGCGAGGACCAGCATTCCTGAAGATCACCGACAGCTGGTTCCTCTTCCCGCCCGTGCCGCGCCCCCTCCTAGTGCCACGCCCCCTGCCTGATAGAGCACTTAACCTCTCGCGGCCCCCGCTTCGCGGGAGCCGCTCGAGAGTGAAACTGACCTGTTGGAGTCTGCCCTGCTCGCTACTGGTGTAGCTGGGAGCTGTGTCCTGTGGGCAGTGTCTTTGCCGTTCCCTGTGGTCTTGGACAAAGCAAGGGAGGTGAGAGGCGCGGCGAGCGGGACTGCGAGGACCAGCATTCCTGAAGATCACCGACAGCTGGTTCCTCTTCCCGCCCGTGCCGCGCCCCCTCCTAGTGCCACGCCCCCTGCCTGATAGAGCACTTAACCTCTCGCGGCCCCCGCTTCGCGGGAGCCGCTCGAGAGTGAAACTGACCTGTTGGAGTCTGCCCTGCTCGCTACTGGTGTAGCTGGGAGCTGTGTCCTGTGGGCAGTGTCTTTGCCGTTCCCTGTGGTCTTGGACAAAGCAAGGGAGGTGAGAGGCGCGGCGAGCGGGACTGCGAGGACCAGCATTCCTGAAGATCACCGACAGCTGGTTCCTCTTCCCGCCCGTGCCGCGCCCCCTCCTAGTGCCACGCCCCCTGCCTGATAGAGCACTTAACCTCTCGCGGCCCCCGCTTCGCGGGAGCCGCTCGAGAGTGAAACTGACCTGTTGGAGTCTGCCCTGCTCGCTACTGGTGTAGCTGGGAGCTGTGTCCTGTGGGCAGTGTCTTTGCCGTTCCCTGTGGTCTTGGACAAAGCAAGGGAGGTGAGAGGCGCGGCGAGCGGGACTGCGAGGACCAGCATTCCTGAAGATCACCGACAGCTGGTTCCTCTTCCCGCCCGTGCCGCGCCCCCTCCTAGTGCCACGCCCCCTGCCTGATAGAGCACTTAACCTCTCGCGGCCCCCGCTTCGCGGGAGCCGCTCGAGAGTGAAACTGACCTGTTGGAGTCTGCCCTGCTCGCTACTGGTGTAGCTGGGAGCTGTGTCCTGTGGGCAGTGTCTTTGCCGTTCCCTGTGGTCTTGGACAAAGCAAGGGAGGTGAGAGGCGCGGCGAGCGGGACTGCGAGGACCAGCATTCCTGAAGATCACCGACAGCTGGTTCCTCTTCCCGCCCGTGCCGCGCCCCCTCCTAGTGCCACGCCCCCTGCCTGATAGAGCACTTAACCTCTCGCGGCCCCCGCTTCGTGGGTGCCGCTCGAGAGTGAAACTGACCTGTTGGAGTCTGCCCTGCTCGCTACTGGTGTAGCTGGGAGCTGTGTCCTGTGGGCAGTGTCTTTGCCGTTCCCTGTGGTCTTGGACAAAGCAAGGGAGGTGAGAGGCGCGGCGAGCGGGACTGCGAGGACCAGCATTCCTGAAGATCACCGACAGCTGGTTCCTCTTCCCGCCCGTGCCGCGCCCCCTCCTAGTGCCACGCCCCCTGCCTGATAGAGCACTTAACCTCTCGCGGCCCCCGCTTCGCGGGAGCCGCTCGAGAGTGAAACTGACCTGTTGGAGTCTGCCCTGCTCGCTACTGGTGTAGCTGGGAGCTGTGTCCTGTGGGCAGTGTCTTTGCCGTTCCCTGTGGTCTTGGACAAAGCAAGGGAGGTGAGAGGCGCGGCGAGCGGGACTGCGAGGACCAGCATTCCTGAAGATCACCGACAGCTGGTTCCTCTTCCCGCCCGTGCCGCGCCCCCTCCTAGTGCCACGCCCCCCTGTCATATTTAGGAGCCCTGGTCTCGCGCACCGCGGGACGCGCGCGGGGCGATCCCCGGGGCGAAGACCGGGCAAAGAGCGGGCCGTTTTAGGCCGTTAGAGGCAGTTAGAGACTGGACTGGGCCACCCCATTTGATCCTACATCCTCACTCTCTTTGCACGCTCACCTTGCATCCACCATGGCAGCCCGCGAGTTTAGAGACAGAGCGGCCAAATCTAAACTAAAAAAATGGAACTTTGGACGACTTTATTACCAGGACACACACTGCTATCGACAATGAAATCACTAAGATGCAACACAGGGTTTCACTGGAACTTGAAGCAGCTAGAAGACTGTCAGTTGAGTTAACTGCCGCCAAAAAATCCTCCCTAGGTCCTATTGCTTGGGCGAAAACACCAGAGCGTCCGCCCGCCTCTACACCCAACCTGATTGTCACAAATGCTGTGATCCATGTAGCACAAGCACAAGCAGATAGTACACCTGCACCACAGGGGGGATCTCCACAAATCACTATTCTCTCCCCAAAATCTCATCCGGGCGCATCTGTAGAAAAAAAGAAGGGAGCAGAGGAGGGCACACTTACCAAAGCCGAAACCATTCTAGCTTCCAATGAAAAAGGTGTTAGTTCACCCAAATTACAAAACCAGCTACACAACAAAAGGAAGCGCAACCCCACCTCGGCATACTCAAGGAAAAGGGCCAAAGTGGCTAAGGCGCAGCTACCAACAAAGGCACCTCCCCTTGCTTCGCCGACAGTGACTAAATCTCCCCCCTTAGAAATGTGCCCAGAAAATATTCCCTCGCACACAGTAGTCATCCGAGAAAATAATGACCTGACTATTGAAAGTGACACTGCAGGAACTCCGCTCTGCACCATTAAAGGGAAGGATGTTGAATTTCTCACTGTAGTTTGGGAAACACTTAAAAAACTACTTTCCCCACTAGAGAAGAGATTCACACACATAGAAACACAACTGCTGGAAATAGAAAAAAGCATACTAAATCTAGCTACTATCACTATGCAGAACTCTAAACCAACATGCTCAAATGTACCCCCGCCACCAGTAGCTCCTCCTGGTCCTATCACTCAAGTCGCTGCGAACCTGCGGGCCTCCCCCAAGGCCAAGCCCCTAGGAACAACTAACGTACCCCCGCTTTCCTATCCTGCTGCCACCTCTTCTTCTGCTAGTCTCACTGTTACACCCAAGGTCAAACCAACACCTAAACCACGTACCAAGGTAGAAACCCATAATCCTCCTAGTAGGGGAAAGAAAAACATAATGCAATCGGGGGCCGTATCTCTCCCGCCACCCCCCTCAACTACATCTGGCCAAAGAGTACCTCCTCCGACTGACTATCCCAAACCAAGGCAAAATGGCCAGAATACAAACCCCCCAATATCACAGAGAGCAAGCACTAGCTTTATACGGTCCAGGGGATTTGTAGATCTTCCCCCTGAGGTCAGCCCCTATGTTGTCGTGCTGACCGGGGTAACTGAATTGACGTACAACCAGCAGGAAAACTTTGCTTCTCTAAAGAATAAGGTGACCCACTGGTTGGACGCCAATAAACCAATACCCAACCACCTGAGGAGCAAAATCCTCATGGTACGGAGGGTACCCTGGGTAGGGACCACGCAAAAGTCCATCTGTGGCGACTGTGTGATTGTTTCCTTTGAGGATCCTAACACTGTTACTGCCATTTACTCATGGACCAACCATAGCTCATCTGCATCTATAATAGCAAGACCACTCACTTTTTTCTATCCACCAAGCCCCCCTGTAGCTCAGGGGGTGAACTGGAGTAGGATTCCGGTGAGGAACTACACATGGGGAGTACAAAGCAGTTGTTGGGAAGACGCACTCGGTGGATGGAATGGGGTCCCAATGTCCAATAGATATGGGTGTCTTGAGGAAGTGGATTGACTTCTACATTCGACACCCATCGAACCCCCTCCGCCCACTCCGAATACCGTCAACATACACCATATGGGCGGCATACTACCCAACAGTATTTTAAAAACACACAGGGGTGTTCGATCCCACGTACAAACTGCTGCCCAGATAATGACCGACGATCCCAGAGTAGGGGTAGGTAGTCTAGCCACATGTTCACCCAAAGGTGCAATCACTAATATCCACTTTAGGCTGGAACATAACCCTCCCATCCTACATAGTCCTAAATTAAATAGTATTCTATTGGACGCCCACCCACCCAACCAATGTGGAAAACCTGTAGCCCAAGAGTGCACCACGATATCGGACACTAGTATCACACCAAAGGCCCCGGGTATAATTTCTATTCTATCCTGGAACGTGGCAGGGCTAGCCAATAAAGTAGATACCCCTGACTGGACAGATCTAGTAGAGGGCTATGATATATGTCTCTTACAAGAGACATGGGCTAGAGAACAATTTAGCCACCAGGGATTCGCTATCTTTAATATTGAAGCGAAATGGGGAGGAAAGGGCCGACCCTCAGGAGGACTTTCGATCTGGGTTGGGTCCCACTTGGGCTGTAGGGCCACACACCTGGAAACCAACTCCTGTGACGTCCAGTGTGTCTCCCTTGTTTGGCCTTGTGGAGGTAAGCTCACACTAATTAATATATATTCAAGGCCAGTGGGGGTTGCAGCAACTTCGGGTCCAGTGGAAGATTTAGCACAGTTCCTCGACATTCACAACTTTTCTTCCCCTCTAATCATAGGTGGAGACTTCAATCGGCAATATGAACCGCTCCCTGACTACTTGGAGGGCATATCCAGTGAGGAGGATGACCTATGGGAAATTCCTACTCTCGCAGAAACAGTGACCAGGGCATGGTCCCCCCTTGCTACTCAGATAATGGCCCTCACTCTATGCCATTCGCTGAGGGCGTGCAATGGTCGGACCAAGGGTGATATCCCGCCAAAAAATACTTTTAACAGACCAGGATATGAGTCACAGATTGACTATATAATGGTTCCAACCAGGGATTGGAGGAGGGTGAAAGACTTCAAAGTTATCCCCAGATTTGACAGTGATCACAACCTGCTCTCACTAAACTTTGAGATCCTTGGTCGGCATACAGATGAGGTAGACATCAATGCACCACCACAGCCCGACCTTGTGCTATCCAGCAACAGGCGTAGAATTAAATGGGCCAAATTGCTTGAAAACCATAACAACATTGAGAGAATTTATGCACTAGTTGTCCCTACCCTGGAAAAAGTAGAGCGCTGTATGAACCTCTCGGCCAGCGATTCCGAGACCAGTATTACAGCCAGTCCGGGTACCCAGGCGCAATTGTCCGTTCTCGGTAACATCCACTCTGAGTTATGCACTAATCTTGCAGAGGTACTGAATCCAATCGTCAGGCCACACAAACCCAAACAGAGAAGAGCGAGCTGGTTCAATGCCACCTGCAGGGAAGCAAAAACCCTTCTGCTGGAATCACTCAAAGCACGAGACCCACCAAACACTATTAGGGAGAGACGAGTAGCCTATAAAGCCGCTCTTCACACTGCAAAAATAGATTGGGATGAGGAGAATTGGTCAAAAATAACAGCTGCTCTTGCTTGCCGAGACTCACGGACCTTCTGGCAGATTGTTAGGCACGGCTCGGCTGAACCACTTGCAGCAGTCGAGGCCAACATAGCACCAGCTGTCTGGGAGGAACATTTTAAAAATCTATATCAACCACATAGTAGTGATATTGGGAAAAGTGAACCTGTAGGAGTGCCCCCCAAGCTTAAAAATAGTGAGACTGCAATGGATGGCTTCAGCGTAGAGGAAGTCACCCTGGCAATCTCCTCCCTGTCTGCAGGTAAGGCGCCGGGCCTAGACAGGATCCCAGGCGACCTTTACAAGCACGAATCTAAAGTTTGGGCTCCCTACTTTGGGGTGCTATTCAATTCCATTCTGAAAGGACTCCCAATTCCTTCCACCTGGCCAGGGGCTGAAATAGTGCCAATTTTTAAAAAGGGGTCCCCCCTTCTCCCGGCAAACTATAGGCCAATAAGCCTAATTGATGTAGCTCAGAAACTTTTCTCCAAGCTCTTGTTAGACCGCCTACACGAGTGGATCAGGGACTCCAACATTCTAAGCCCCCTGCAAGCAGGCTTCAGGGAGAAGGTCTCCACTGTGGACCAGGTCTTTCGCCTTGTCCTCATATACTGGAAAACGGTGCAGTTGGAGGGTGGCAGCCTCTACACTGTATTCGTGGACCTGAGGGCAGCGTTCGACCTGGTCCCGAGGAATAAGCTTTGGGAGGTCCTTGACAAACTGGGGGTCCCTGAAGGCCTTTTGAACATGATAATCCGCCTCCACTCCAACAACTTTGCCCAGGTTAGATGCGGCAGGATGGGGGAATTATCCGAGAGGTTCCCCGTTGGCAGGGGGGTAAGGCAGGGTTGTGTGCTCGCACCAACCCTGTTCTGTCTCTATGTCAACGGGGTAATCGCTCACTTAGCGGGTGTACCTAACTCTGACGCCCCAAAACTGGCTGCTGAGAGGGTCCCAGCCATTATGTTTGCCGACGACACACTGCTATTATCTAAGTCGGCAAAAGGCATCCAGCGCATCCTTGATGGCTTTGTGGACTTCTGTGAGGCCCATGGATTAGAAATCAACACCACCAAGACGAAATTCATGGTCCTCAACCCCCCACAGAAATTTCACTTTAGCCCAAGCATTGCACAGACCAAGCTGGAAAGAGTAAAAACTTTCGAATACCTGGGAATTGTGTTAAACGACAAATTCACCTGGAGCTCACATCTGGAGAAAGCTGCCCTTAAACTGACCCAGCATTCGGGAGGCATAATGAAGCTCCTGGCTAGTAACAAATCATCAATTAGGCCCATTGGCCCTCCACTACAGATTTACAAATCACAGGCCAAGGGGGCTGTTACCTACGGATCTGAACTTTGGGGCCTTGAAAAAACAACAGTGCTGCTGAAGGTGGAAAACAAATTCATCCGAAACCTTGTTGGGCTACCACCGAGCACTCCCCTTGTCCCCCTTAGGATGGACTTGGGCCTGTGTCCACTGGATGAGGAATTGGCCCTACGCCCGCTGGCCTTCTGGCGTAGATTATGGACAACCCCAGAACTGGCCAGTTACAGGGAAGGTCTCCGGGAGGTTCTTGCTATTCCAGGAGCTCGAAAAATAAAGTGGCTCAATTCCATCAAATTGGAATTGGAGGCCCTCGGCCTCTCAACAATGTGGTCGGACCCCCTGAACATGTGCCATACCCTCTCTAAAAAGGACTTAGCCAGGACATATCGTGAAAGTAAACTCTCCCAGATACTTAGCCACCAACATCTTGGGTCCTTAACAGCTTCCTTTTTGTCCCACAAGGTGAACTACAACATGGAACAAACTTTGGACAAAATTTATCCCACCTTATTGAGAAAGTTATACCTTCAGTGGAGACACGGATCTCTCCCCATCAGAACTCTTACATCCAAATGGTGTCATGATCCAAGTAGCACCTGTCCAGCTTGCAGAATTACGGAGGAAAGTGAGATCCACATTCTTTTTTTCTGCCCAGCTTATCGGGAGATCCGAAGGTACTGGATTGTCCCCCTATGCAGGAATCTTGGATTTAAGAGGTGTCTGGCCGCTTTTAGAGTTTTAAAAACCGATCTGTCAGAACATATTGTGTTTGCTATGGCCAAGTACCTGGGCGCCCTCTGGTCTATCAGAAGGAAATGTCTTAAAACACAGATCTGAGTGCAGACCGGTTTCTGGTATACAAGGACTCTTTTTTCAGTGATGTTTTTATGAATCTTACAACTTGCTGTATAAAATTTCTAAATGAATTGTTTTTAAAAAATTGTCTTTTATGGTAAATTTTTACCGAAATAAAGATTTTTGAACTGAACTGTATGGAGGGATCACGCAAGGGCCGGAGTCGCATTATATCTCGTTATACGCTGACGACTTGCTGCTGTACTTAGCGGACGCTGAACGGTCTCTGGAGGGAGCGGTAGATATGCTGGTTGGATTCGGTCGGCTGTCGGGCCTTAAGGTGAATTGGACTAAGACCTGTATATTCCCATTGCGGGCAGGTACGCCCTGTCCCCCGTTAGCAAGGGAGGTAGTATGGGAGCCTTCTGGCTTCACCTACCTTGGGGTGCGCATTTATCACGAGGAAGCTGATCTCCTGGAGGGGAACGTAGGGCGATGCATACGTGCGCTGAAGGGCTGCATGGCATTCTGGGCCTCTCTCCCTCTGTTGGTACTGGGCCGAGTAGCACTGTTGAAGATGGTGGCGCTTCCCCGGCTGCTTTATTACTTTCGAACGCTGCCGGTATGGATTCCACAGCGGGTCTTTAAGGAACTGAAGATGTTGGTGACTGGCTTCCTTTGGGGCCAAGGTTGGCGGAGGGTGGCGTTGGAAACTCTGATCAGGCCTAAGATTGAAGGGGGAATGGCAGTCCCCGATTTTGAGCTATATTACTTAGCGGCGCAACTGCAGACCTTAACGCAGAATGTGGCTAGAGAATTCAGGGGTCCTGAGTGTGACCGTGGTGCTGGGATTCCAAGGTACATCCTTTCTTATATAGTTATGCAACAGAAACTGGATTCGAGGGAACTTACGGTGGAGGAAAGGACGCTTAGAATGTGCTGGCAACGGAGTCTGAAAAGAGCGAGGAAGGTCCGGCCGTATGCACCGGAGATACCGCTGGGGATGTTGACCGCGCTGCCGCATGGGGGTGACTGGTCCAGGCTTCTAGAATGGGAGGAATTGGGTCTACAGATGGTGAGGGACCTGTACATTGATGGAGCATTGGTTCCCCATCAAGTGCTTCAGGAGCAGTTTGGCTTGCCGGACGGTACCTTTCTATTGCACGCGGCAGTGGTGGCGGCGCTGCAAAAACATTGGGGGAGTAGGGCTTGCCGAGCCGGAAGTGACCATGGCATGCCAATATGTGGTGATGGCAGCGGGCACTGTTAAAGCGGTGACGTGTCTCCACATGAGAATGTTGAACGAGGGGCTAGCTCCACTGCTGGCCTTGAAGTCGCGATGGGAGGATAGCATAGGCAAGCCCATTCCGGACACGGTCTGGAGTCAGGTCCTGCGGCGGACGTGGAAGGGCACAAGGAATGCACGGTTTCAGCAGGTGCATTTCTTTATACTACATAGGGCGTACTTGACTCCGGAGAGGATAAAACGGTACTTCCAGGTGCTTGACGCCGTGTGCCCACAATGCTTGGCGCCCGAGGTTGACTTGGATCACATGTTGTGGGGGTGTCCGACACTGGGGACGTACTGGCCGGAAGTGGGGGTGCTCTTGAATGCGGTAACGGATAGGGAGGTGGACTTTGATATGGCGGCATGCCTCCTGCTCTGGTTCCCGCATACAAAAAAGACGAGAATCACCAGTAAATTTATTGATTTGGGACTTATATTGGCACTAAGAGAGATAACCTGGCACTGGAAGTCTAGAGAAGGCCCTTCAGTGAGGAGGTGGATGAATGAGCTGTTGAAGTGGGCGGGCTGTGAAAGCATCATTGGAATGCGGCAGGCTACTAGACTTGGCAAGGAGAGCTGTTTGGACATGACAAGAGCTTGGGAGATGGTGGTGCAAGCGTTGCGTGATTACATGGTGGGGGATGACGAGGAGGAGTGATGATCCATGCGGCTTGCATGCACATTTAGCAATTGCGAACGACTCCTGGTAGATGGCGAGCCTCTGAGATAGCACGGATTTGGACAGCCCGCATTAGCAGCAGCAGCAGTAGTTGGGGGGGGAGGGGGTGGCGTTTTGAGGAGGGTAGAGCTCGACTTAGCGGCCCGGAGTAGAATAGGAGGATAGCACGTGGGTTGGACCCAGGAAACCGGGGCTTCCGGGATAGCAGGCAGGTATTCTGACAGTGATACTGGGCAGGCCCGGGAGGGGGACTCTGGAGCGACTTGGTCGGAACTGTGTTGGGCGAGGTATGAGCTGTTGACGGTTTCTCCCTGAAAATTCTGAGTTCGCTTGTTGATGCATGGGGGTGGGGGAGTTTTAGGGGAGGTCAAAGCAGATACTAAAAAGTGATGCTGGTCGAATACCTGGGAAAGGAGTACACGGAAGCATCTTACTGAGAAGGGTAATCCTGCAGCGCTGCCCAGCCTCCGGGATGTGGGCCAAATGGCTGTGTACGATATATCTGTAACTTTTAAGATTGTGATGCTGCAAGTGTACTGATTGGCTTAAGATGTGGTCTTGTTCCTAATTCTGCAATAAAAATATATTTAAAAAGGGAAGGGGCTGTCAAAAGTGTGCATGGTTCAGTGATGGGTAGTGTTAAAAACTGCTAAGGGCTTTGTAGGGATCAGTAAATTATAGCGTTATGGGCTTTGTAGAATTCCAGGAAGGTAAACATTAGGGACTGTAAGAGGGGTTTAAGAGTTCAGGAAAGGGTAGTGTTAAGGAGTAGTATGGAGTTTTTAGAGTTCAGGGAAGGGTAGTAGTAAAGGGCTTTTGGGGTTCAAGGATGGGTAGCGTAAAGGGGGTAGTAAGGGTTTATTTTTCAGGGAAGGGTAGAGTTAAGGGGTAGTACAGAGTTTTATGATTCAGGGAAGGGTTGTCTTAAGGAGTATTTTGGGTTCAGGGATGGGTATCGTTAAGGGGTTATGAAGGGTATTATAGCTCGGGTAAGGGTAGCATTGGGTAGTAAATGGTTTTTGGTAGCATGAAGGGTAGTAAGGTTTTTAGGGTAAAAGAAGGTAGCTTTAAGGGGAATTAAGGGATTCTCAAGGTGAAGGGGTGGGTAGTTTTAAGAGGTAGTAAAGATGTGTAGGGCTTATGGAAGTGTATCGTTAAGGGGCAGTAAGGGGTTTTTATGGTACAAGGATGGGTAGCATTAAGGGGTAGTGAGTATTTAGGGTTCTGCAGAGGACATTGATAAAGGGAAGTAAGAACATTTCATGGTTCAAGGAAGAGTTGCGCTGAGAAGTAGAAAGCATTTTTTACGGTTCAGAGATGGGTAATGTTAAGAAGCAGTAAGTCTTTGTAGAGTTCAGGGAAGGGTAGCGGTAAGGGGCATTAAGGGTGCAGGAATGGGTAGCATTAAAGGGTAGTAGTGGGTTTTAAGGTTTAGGGAGGGTAGTGTTAAGGGGTAGCAAAGAAGTTGCAGGGTTCAGGGAAGGATTTAGCATACCAGCTAGAGATGCAGTCTTTGAAGATGAGAAACCAGGTTCAAGTCTCTGTGTCGGCTCAACATCCTGTGATTCCACAAATGAATGTGTCCTTGTGAAATGTAACTGGTGCTCTTATAAAGCACTACAATATCTTCGGGTCGAGTTCATGCCAAATAAAAACTGCAAAAAATAGTGGTTGCGTTAAGAGGCAGTAATGATTGGTTTTCAGGCTTAAGGGATGGGTAATTTAATATTAAATCAGTAACTTAATTAAATATAGTATTAGTACTGTCTTTTTTTAAATAAATGCTCAATTAAATTACTAATTAAATTAACTTCTGCGAACCAAGGAACTTTTTTAAAAAGTCTCTCCGACCTGCTTCTGTGAAAGACTTCCTGTGTAGTGTCTAGTGATGAAACACAGAAGGTCTTTCACAGGCGCTGTTGCCATTTTTGCTCTGAGGCACCTCGTGCTGCTTCAGTTACGTTGCAGGTGGCAGCTTCGTTTTAGGTGCATCTCACTTACTGCTTCTCAACCTGAATATAGGGCCTACCGCCTGTGGTTGAAAGAGATTATATACAGGGTGAGGACTGAGGAGGGAAAGACAAGCCAGAAGAATGTTTTCCGATACTATACATAGTACATCTGTGTACCTCAGTCATCACTACAAAATAGGTATATTCCATGAAAGTGCAGAATCTTCGAGTTATGCTAACACAGACAGTAGCATGACTTCCTTTGGCAAAATGACTTCCTTCGCATAAAAGGACCTCCTGCTTGTTTTTACGTCTGGTGTTCGATTTAGATTGATTGCTTTTGATTGAGGAGGTCTAATCAGCTCACTCAACAATAAAGTTTTGCGAAAACGCAACAAAGCACACGTTGAATAAAGCAAAAAGGCTGGTTGCTAATGTTAGACCTATTGGCCTTGCCAGTGCTTGTTTTCCAGCTTTACATGGCCAGGAGCCTGCGTTGGTTGGTTGGTTCATGCTATACAAAATTGATAAAGCAGTCTGGGGGAAAGTTATTTTCCGCGAGGCGTTGGGCAGGGTATCCTTGGCCACGCAGACGTCATGCCTCAATGGCGCTGCGCCTACGACGTATATCCCGTCAATAATTTATGTAGTGGATGCGTCTACCAGGCCCCTCCATCTTATCTTCGGAATTGCTCTCCACTTTGACTCCTAACAAGTGTGCTTCTTTCTGTGTGTTCGTTCACCTTACCCCCAGTTCGGCCTCGTTTGGGCTTTTCACTTTTCCTCACCCACCCCCTTTTATTTCTTCTAGCCAGCCTTTATCCATGAGGTCACTGACCTCCGGCTCAGTGGTTCCCGCCAATGTAAGAGAATGTGGCAGCCGCATCCACACTGTGTGATCAGTAGCTTGCGGTTTTCATCCGATGGGTGGTGTTGGTGACCGATAGCAGTATTGGGCGGACCCATTTATCCAGAATAGGAGGCAGATCAGGGGCGTTTCCTCCCAGCATGCAGTATCCCCTCGGGGTTACACCTTCCACTGCCCCATCAGTCTTGAACTGGTAGAGACCGCGAGAGACACACTAGGTTATTTATTACCTAGCACGCGCCTGTTTGTTTTGAGATTATGTTTGCGTGTTGTAGAGTGCAGCAGTACTTTTTTATTCATTTAAAAAAATAACTTATTTCATATAGCGCTTATATAGCGCTTTTGCCTTTTCTAAGAGCTGTATTTAAACTACACAACAAGTACAAAGACCTCGTTCTTTTTACAAACACTTTATCATGTTGCCTGCTAGAACCAGTACCTGACCAATCAGAATCCTCTTTGGAGTGACAGAACTTTCTGACTCTGCTGAGGCCTGCCCTTGCAGCCTCTTCCTGGCAGGGGCGGGCGTGGTTCTGGGTTGCCCTTCGCTGGGGATCCTCTGGCCTCCGTTCAGAGCATTAGCCTGCAGGAAGCAACTCGCCCCCACTCATGTCCGGCTCATACCAGGCTCTCCGCTTCGCGCAGGCCTCTTCTCTTTCCACATCTCAGCGCTGGCTTCCGGAGGATGTTCAAGTTCCTCGGGCAGTGGTGCGTGCGTGCCTCGCAGGGGAAGAGGGCGGGGGCCTGAGGTGACATATATAGCTGGCGCGAGATGCACAAAGAAGGTGGCGACTATGAAACCGACTCATAGAGAGATACTGGAGGGGAGAGGAAGAAACGGAGGGGAGGGGTGAGAGGGAGAGGCGGTTTATGAGCTATCTTATTTAGCACATTGCTTTACATTAATTGTATACTGACTGAGTCATTCCAATAAAGTAGGCCTGCACCGAGGCACACAGGTGGCGCGAAGAGCACGGTGACAGAGCAGAGTGAAAGGATCTCTGTGTTCAGACAGTAACCAACTTACCCATTTACATAAAATAAAAAAACTGTCATCTGCATGTCACATTATGTGTTTTGCAGGAGACATATTGATCCTTTATGCTACTTTGATACAAACCTGGGACTAGACAAGCCACAGATGTCTCCAGCAAATATGTTAACCTCCAGAGTTATCTTATCATTATTATTTCCTGAGAGTTAGATGTCACACAAGATCACACGATCTCTGCAGCAGGTGCCTTAACCCCATAAGCTATTTTAAAATGCTGACTTTGCAACCAATTAAACAATACAGATTTACTGCCATATTTATCCTTGTTGCCAGTTTCCTTGTGGCAGGGTCTTAAACAATAAATGTATAGGTTGAGGCCTAGATTTTGTGTCAGGGTTGTGTCTCTTTTTTTTTAGCACAACTCTGATGCCAAATCTAATTTGTTAAATATTGTAATTGCCTCAAATGTGCTCATGATGGACCTGCTAAACATATTTGTGAGGTCTTAAGATCTGATGTTACTTCTTGTGATGTCACTTCCTGTGATGGCATGTGCGATGTCATGCGCTGTGATCTCACACATTGTGATTGGCACAGGCCGAGATGTCAGTGCATACTGCCTAACTTGGTTAGCCCCCCCATTTTTTTTTTTTTTTAGGATTCGTGCCCTGACTTTACTCAAGTTAGGTGGTGGCTTGACGATTTGGATGAGTCCGTACAGTACACAATGGCAGAAGATGGTGGACAAATGGGTGGAGCACATAAGCACAGGCTGACAATTCGACCAGTGATTACATGCCTATACAACTTACGTTGGTCCAACAATTCACAGGCTGGATCTAGTTTTGAAGGTAACTAATGGCACAGGTATGTGGCCATGAGTTGGATTCACCTGGCAGAAAAGATGTTTCTAAAAGCCACTGGCAATTGTGAATAATGAAGCAGCAGAGATGGAGAACAAAGAGTGCAATGACATGAAGCTTGAGATAGAAAGATAGGCTTGAATGAAGGAAGGGTCGAGAAAGAGATGGAGAGAGACCGAGAAAGGTAGAGAGAAGGGCGAAGGAAATGGAGTGAAAGGAAAATACGATGTGAAAGCACGCACAGAAACAGGCAATGGAGGAATTGTGAAAAAAATACTCCGGGAGCCCATTAAATGTGTGGGTCAGGGTGCCAAGGGAGAAAGGAGAATAGAGTCAGGATGTGCGGAGTCATGAAAAGTAGAGTCTAACAGTCAACTTAGGCATTTATTTTTTATTAAAACTCTACTGCCAAAAAAATGGCAACAAGGAGAAACGTCACAGTAAATTTGTTGATAAGGGGAAGGTAATGCTGGTCGTTAATGCACTTGCTGGAGAGCTCTGGGTTGTGTCTAGTCACAGTTTGCTCTCAAAAGGTAGCATAGTGGGTTAGTGTGGCTGCTGCAAAGCGCATAGTGTAATCTCCAGATCACAGATTTTATTTTATGTAGGTAAGTGGGCTTTCAACACAGATCCCTTGTTACTTACGATTCATAAATTGCAATTCTAATATAGCTAGGTGAGCTATTAACTGGGATACGGGAGCTGCATGCAAACTGCAAGGTTTGTGTTTAGAACCTTATTTATTTTTTGAATGTATCATTACTTTAAAGTTGCTAAAAAGGGTTCCTTTGGGTAGAAAAAGAATCGTATCTCTACAGACCACACCAACCACTGTATTGCATTTTTAAATCCTGACTATATGTTTCTCCGGACTTTGCACTTTAAACACATTTTGCCTACCATTATGGATGATCTGTTACTCGTACACCTTGTAACCCTCTTTGTCGTATTTAAAATTTCTTGTACATTCATTTACTCACTTGTGTATATTATCTCTGTTTAATTTGTGTGTGTAATTTCAAACACTCAGAGACCCTCCACTGGGATTAGTAGTGCTTTAAAAACTATTAATGAAAATTACTAACCACTATATTAAATCATTATTAGTGTAATTACTCATGCAGGCAGACACAGCTGACATTCTTACAGAGCATGTATATCTTTTATGTAGATGGGTTGAACTAAATCAAAAACCTGCCTCCAAACCACAAGTTCTTATGTACTTGACGTGATAACAGGCTGTGTGGCTTTGTTTACACCCATTGCATTGGCACTAGGTGTTAAAATCTAGATAGTGCCCAGCCACGATGATACTCAAACATAAATATGCTGATGGTCCTTTAAAACAGGCATTTGTTTTGTGCCCAACTCCAAGTGAGGGTACTCACTGCCAGTAGGTTGCTGCTGTGAATGAAAATTAGACAACGTATGGGTGCGGCTGAATGCTTCCTTGTGTTGGCAAATTACTCTGGGACAAATTCAACATATTTCACTAGGGCCATACAGATCCTTGATCCGGCTCAATAACAGCAGCCAGATCTTTGATTTAGCACTGTCCCCCTTATTTCCTGCACCGAATACGTTGGGGAAGACATGGCCTTAACAAGCCTTGCGCTCAGTACAACTGGTACTTAGTATATGCATGCTGTTACCTTGCTGCAACTGTTCTGTGAGGGAGAGAATCTCACACTGCTGATGTTCATGCTGTACCTTTTATATAACGAAAGAGAGCTTGTGTTGCTGACTCATATGCTGTACTTTGTGTGTGAGAGAAGGAAGCTTGTGCTCTGGACTGTTGTGAATGGAAGGAAGAGAGAAAGAGTTCCTTTAAGGCACAACTTAGTACAGGTTTAAAATAACGAACCTTATGACGTGACAATTACATACAACAAATGCATAGGGAAAGTTAAAAATTCATTTATTTTGAATACATTAAAAAAACGACAGTTAATAGGGATAACTGAACTAAATCCCTAATCTAAAACAAAAGTAAAATTGAGACAGTACAGTTAATTGCGGCCTGCACAATTACAAGCAGACAGAACAGTTACAACATGAAATTGTTGGATACAGATTTGTATATTCTTGCTCCGATCTGATAACACCAGTGTTGTATCGCTACCACCTCAGCATATCAATTGTAGTGTTGGAGGCTTGAATTATACAATTTTAGTTGCGTCGACGCGTTTCGGTGATGTATCCTTATTATAACCACCTTTATCAAGACATGTGAATTGTCTGCCAAGCACAGGGGGTGTATATAATCGCCTCTAGAATAATATGGAGGGTCACTTTTAATGATCAAGTTCCGTGTCCTGATTGGAGCATGGGCTTCAATTATCGCCTCATGGAAAATGCTGCTGCTAGTAGAATAGTCTGTTCTGAATGTATACGACTTTTGTAGTTCCACTTGACATAATTGACCAAAGTTAAATTGGTTTTACTGTCGGCCCTTAAGTGTATCAATGATTAGGCCACAATTGCCGTGTACGGATATCCCGATCTCCCAACTTCTTACAGGTAATGTCGCGGAGGATTATTGATGGAAAGGGATTCACGGTTAGACTTCTCGGGAATTACCTAATGGGATGGTAAATAACTCCGCTGTCCCTTAGGCTCCCTTCTATGGCCAAATATAACGAGAGACTACCTCATCAGTGGTAAAGAGTTCTGTTCTCTATGGGGGTCCGAGTCGTGTTGTGGACTCCCCCTGCCATCACCTACCCAGCCGGACCTTGGGCAGATTTTCCCCTCGTCTTTACGTCCTATTTTCCTCCTACCCCTTTACCCTATCCCCTTACCCTTCCTTGTGCCATTCACCTTGTCCCCTATGTTCTTTAAATACTTTTCTTGATACGTATGTAACTTTTAACTGATTTAAATTGCAACATTATTGTTCCTCATGTAAAGCACTCTGTTTCCTTCGGGTCTAGTCAGCGCTATATAAAAACTCATCAATTAAATATGTTCCCAATTAGTACTCTCTCTCTATCTACTTCCCTAGCTCCTATCCCCTCGCCCCTGAATCTCTCACCTTGCCTAGCTCCCTGTCCTTTGTGCCCTTTTGACTAAGCACTCCTTCTCTTCTTGTTGGGGAAAGATCCAATATTTATAATCTGGAGTCTCAGCAAACCCCGCTGAGAGAGTCCACTGCGCCAAGGGAGCCACTCACAGCTGAGGCATGGTATGGCACCCCTTGCCAAAGCACTCCCTCTCACCTTTTTGGGGAAGGATCCAGTATGTAGGCCTTGGAGTCTCAGAGACCGCTCTGATAGAGTTCACTGTGTAAAGGGCAACAGAGATAGAGAAGCGATACCACTTCCCCTGGGATCACAGCTTACTGGACTTTGGACGTTGCTTTGAGTCGTCTACCGGTTTGTGTCCCCGTCGACCTTCCCCTCCTCTTTCAATGCGGTCTCTCTCACCCTCCCCTCCTCTTTCCCGCCTTCATTATCTGTCTACTTCCCCAGCTCCTACTCCACCTCCCCTGAATCTTTCCCCTTGCCTGCTTTTCCCCTTACATATTTGTGCTTGTTTTATCTCAACCTTACAAGTAACTATGTTGCCATGTTCTAATAACTGTGTAATCTTTGTAACGATGTAACCTGTAACTATGATCTGATGCTCATGTAAAGCGTGGGCAGCCTGCACTGTTTCTGCCCATGCTCTGCCTTTGCCGTTTGTTAATGAAACCAGTAGAAAACTTTTCACTATCAAAAGCTTTGACTAATACCATTGTCCATGCTTGTTCCACAAGGTAAGGAATAATGTTTTTTTACAATCTTGATATGCCCTTTACAGTACTTGCGTCATTTTAACCGAATATTATTGAGTGCAAAGTTCCCCATCATGAGCAATGCAATAGGCACCAGGTGTATTTTTATGGCCTATGTACAGAGCCACTAGATTTATGCGGTAGGGTGGACCAAATTATGCAACAGGGTTGACTAAATTATGCAGCAAGAAAAAGCTAATTATGCAGCGTAATGCAGCACATTTTGTGATAGTATTACTTTCCTTATTTTGTCATTTTTACACAGACTAACACTGTCTGGGCAAAGGTTTCACCCCCATTAGTACAAGTTTAATCAATCAATCAATCATAGACATTTATAAAGCGCGCTACTCACCCGTGAGGGTCTCAAGGCGCTGGGGGGGGGGGGGGGGGGGTGTTGGTGCTGCTACTGCTCGAAGAGCCAGGTCTTGAGGTGCTTCCTGAAGCTGAGATGGTCCTGGGTCAGTCGTAGGTGACTGGGGAGGGAGTTCCAGGTCTTCGCTGCCAGGTAGGAGAAAGATCTTCCTCCGGAGGTGGTTCTGCGAATTCGAGGGACGAGGGCGAGGCTGGCAGAGCGGAGCTGGCGGGTGGGGGTGTAGAACGAGAGGCGGCTGTTGAGGTAGGCGGGGCCCAAGTTGTGGAGCGCTTTGTTTGCGTGGGTGAGCCGTCTGAACGTGATCCTTTTGTTGACGGGGAGCCAGTGGAGGTTTCTCGGGTGGGTGGACATGTGGCTGTGGCGAGGGATGTCGAGGAGGAGTCGAGCGGAGGCGTTTTGTATGCGCTGGAGGCGAGTCTGAAGTTTGGCGGTGGTTCCTGTGTATAGGGCGTTCCCGTAGTCCAGTCGGCTGGTGACGAGGGCCGAACACCGAAATACAGCAATAAGTTGCAGAAAGAGGACTAGTCAACCTTTGCAAAAGTTGACATGTTTTTAGTAACTTTTGAACTTTTTGGGCTAGAAACCTTTTTTGTTAAGATCTACAGATTATGCAACAGAAAATGGATTATGTGGCAAATGCGGCCAATCCATATTTAAGTGGAAAACGCCGCAGCTGCAAAATTGCATAATTCCAGTGGCCATGTCTATGTATCGCAAACATGTTAACAAAATAAAAAGTGTAGGGTTTTTGTGCCTGTTTTTTGTGTGTTTTTAATTCATCTGTAACATTTTTGGGTGGCAGTTTCTGCTAGATAAATTGGTCGTAAAATCGTTTGAAAAAAAACTGTGGACAAACGCAGTTTGTTTTCTGCTCCTAGTGGACACTAGTGCAAATAAAGTTTGCACCAATTTCATCCTTACCACAGGGTCTAAATGACCCCATTGGTCAGTTACTGTCTTTGATGGTATAGTTATTTTGCACTTAAATGCAAAATAACTATGGAATAACTTCAGATTCAAATTCAGCTCGTAATTTATTAAAACACATCCTGAAAAGTTTAAACAAAATTATGTAATAAACATGATAATAGATTCCTGCTGTCGTGTGCAGAAGTCTAACATTGTAATAATAAAAATAAACATACTAGCATACTTATCCCATTATCAGCTAGTGGCTGAATTTGCCACAGGAGACTGTGCTGGAAAAAGGCATCTGAAGAGATAATCATGTTTTTTAATTAGTAAGTGACATTTAGTAGTATGCTGTGGGAGCGGATGTTCACACTATCTCCTGCTTTGACAGAAGTGATTGACACACAACACGTCAACTGTAAAAAAATATTATAACTGTATTGTCACAAATATACCGAAATAAGGACATTTAACACGTTTAAAGGTATTGCAGCTTTCCACCTCGTTGGAGTATAATGAAGATCAGTAAAAAATTTCAGTTTTGCAACTTATGGATTTAACACACAATCCACAAACGGTTGCATACATTACATTTTTCACAAAAAATATTGTTTGTAGCTCCTTAAACAGATAGAAAGTTACAAAAAATACAATTACATGTGGTCGTTTCAGAGAGTTCACAAAGATCAGTTAGTCTCAGTTACTGTTGTTCGCTCGCTGTTTAAGCGTGAAACACACTAATGAGGTATAACCTTTACCTAGACACTAAAGTTGTGGGTTAAAATGGCAAAACAATAAAATAATGCTGAACAAAGATTGTGCTGCATTAGGCCACATAAAGTAGTCTTCTATTGCCGCATACTTCTTGTGTTGGAGAGTGCAACACAGGACTACTGGACTGCTTCTCTGCCCAAGAAGATGCAGATTACCAGGGACACTTTTTTTCCCAAAGCAATTGATATGTACATATCTGATTGTTATTATCCATGTAGAGATGTCACAGCTGAACATACTGGGAACAACAGGAAGTTTTGTGTTTCTTTTTGGTTTGCATGTATCTAAATTTGGCTGCACTGGTCCAACTTGTTATAGTGATTAGCGCCCGAGTGGGGAGCGAGCATGAGAGGAAGAGAGAGGTGGAGCCCGCCGGGGCCGCGCCCTCCCGGTGAGTCAGGCGTCCTGGCACACACCGGCCGGCTCTGGAGTGCTCGAGGCGGGCGCTGTCCTGTCTGAGGAGCCCACAGGAAGGTGACGGGGCGTCTCCATGACGACAGCAAGCTCGGTGTGAGGCGCAGACCCCCCCCCCCCCTCCGGCCCTCAGTTTCTGCGGCCCCGGGCTCCGAGGCGCGCGCCCCCTCTGAGCAGACCTCGCGCCCGGCAGCCCTGTGTGCACTCTCCGGCCCGAGGCAGGTGCTTCGCAGCCGCGCGAGCGCTGTTCAGAGACGCACCTGTGCAACCTGTTTTTCCGGTGGAAACTTTTCTTCGTCCAAGGGGGTCCCCGTGCTTAGGAGTCGCCGCGGACCGGCCAGAAGGGCGCCCAGGTCAGGGCGGAGGGGGCGCCACCCCCGTGCAGAGTTACTGAGGGGAGCCCCGTTGACCCCTCTGCTTGCTGTTTGAGGTGGGCCGGGTGGTTTCATAGGAAGTTTTGGACTACAGACTCGTCTTGGACCGAGGCGGCGGCGAGTGGAGTGGATAGAAGCTGGTCTGCCCGGAACTGGGACGCCGGCACGGAAGGCTTAACTCTGAGCTTTAGTGGAGGCCGCCATGGAGGAAATGGAGAACTGCCTCAGCCCCGCGGCCCAGGACCTGGTAAGGAAGCGGAGCACATTTGCGGCCACGGCGGGGGGGGGGGGGGGGGGAAGGGGGTCCGAGGGTCCTGCGAGCGGGCTGCTCTCTTACATTATATCAAGTGTGCCGAGGGCTTCTCTGCGGAGAGGCCACAACCATTGGCAGGATAAGGGCGCCCCTTAAGCCGTGCTCAGGGGTGCCTCCTTGGTGGTGTTGTAGAGGCAGTTTTCCTTCAGGTTGTCTCTCTTAGAGTGTGAGTGAGACTATCCTTCCTGTAGTGCTGCGGGCCTGTATTGAATGTGCACTTCCTGTAGTGCTGAGGCTGTCTGCCTGGCAGTGCCTTGGATGTCTGTCTAGTCGTGGCACTGAAGCTGTCTCTCCTGTTTTGGCGCTCAGCATGTCTCGTCTGCAGTATTGCAGAGGCCTGGCCCCGAGTGTCTCTCTTCCTTTAGTGAGGCCGACTCTCCTTTAGTGTTAAGAGTTCCCCTGCCTGTTGCTCCTGTGTTTCTGGCTGCATTGGGGCTTTTTCTGTTGAGCTGACTGACTGAGTACTCACTCCTGCAGTGCTAAGGGGACGCTTCTTTTATCGCTGCTGAGGCTGTCTCGCCTAGTGCTGCTGAGGACACGCTTCTAGTGCTGCGGGCGTCTCCCGTGGCGCCAAGCATGGCCCTTCTACTGTACTAGGAGATCTCTCGTGAGGTTGTTAGGGTGACTAAACTGTAAGGCTGGGGCAGAGGGGTGTAATATAGGGCGGGGCAGGGGTACTTTTTCTTGAATTTCAGGAGCAAGGCTGTGCAGTGCCCCACGTCATCTGTCACTTCGCCACTGCCCTTGTTTTAATAGCAGTGTTGGCTTCATGCGGCTTGTAGTTTAGTTTTCCCGTTTAGAACTAAAGGTTTTTAAATCCCAACGTGAAAAAGTTTGTAGAGTGAAAAGCTAGGATGGGCTGAGTGCGTCAATAGCTACGTGCGGGGCCTTTGGCAACTTTGCCGTAGGAGTCTTGTAGTTCCAGGGGTATTTCTGTAGTAGTGTAGCTGTTGACTGGTCTTGCCCTGATCTTGATTGAGACTGTCAGCCAGCCCTGGGTTCTCAGCCAGTACATTAAGCCCACAGGCCCGCATGAGAACCGCGAAACTCCACATTCCAGCGCTGCTCTTCTGGCTGGCTGAAAAAACAGGACTGAGGCAAAGTCACCTTCATGACAAAGTGCCTCTTGACAGCCATGCTGGGGGGTTCTTTTGCAGCACTGGGAGTGCCTATGATGGTGTCTGGGCTGTGTTGGTCTGGTGTGGTCTGTCTGGCCAGTGAACTCCTGCCCCATTGCTACTGCACCTCAGTGGGTTAAAGCACATATAGCGTCAGTCTACCCGAAGGAACTGTTTCCTGCAGGTTACCGGTTGCAATCCTGGCTTCGGTGATTCATCATTTCACCATGTTGAATTCACTGACTTTGGTGCCAATACCACCGGTTAATAATTACTAAATACATGTTTGCTTTTTATTATTCTCAAACTGGCCACCGTACCTCTCGGATGATGCCCCTGTCGGGCTTAGCATTTGCCAGATTGGAGGGTTTCCATAGGCAGAGCTGGATTGTGCTAAAATAGCACCCTGGGTGGACAGACATGTGCGCCCCTTTCTAATGGTAGTGAATTAAATGAGGCTGCAAGGGGGCCTTTTATGTTCACTGGTCAGCACCTGGACGAGCAGGGACAGGCCCTTGAGCAAAAACATCCCCGGACTTCCCCTAGCTCACCTAAATCACGGATACTTAGTTGCCTCACCAGATGATGGTGTTGTTGATGTGTGTCAGCAGAGGCCTGAGGGTGAAGGGAGGGCAGTGAAGGGGGCTAAAGGGGTGTTCAAATCATCGCCCAAGGTATAATAAGGAAGGACTGGAATCACTTTCAACTGGCTAAGAGCACATAAACTAAGAGGCAGGGACAAGCCTGGAGTATATTGAGAAGGACGCAGCTGTTGGCATAGCCTTGATGCACACAGCTCCATGCGCCCTACAGAATATTGGCCTCCTGCGCCCAGCGCGCCCATGCCAAAGGCCGGTCCTGTCCACAGGGCTCCTGATGATAATCGTCGTGAGGTTTTCCAGACATTGTTTCATGGCATCTGGTTCTGTATTTGAGACTTTTCTGATTATAGTCACATGTTGCTGCTTGTCACGGTGTGGTCTGTTCGGACTCCTTCTCCGTGTTTTCTCTGTCCCTACTCTTAACCCACTCTCTTGACTGGTATGTGATTATACAGTAGGTGTCTCTGAGCTATTGTGTGACAGATTATTGCCAGCATCTGCTTCTCGCGGGGTGCCTCTATTTTTAGGGCTCTTTTGTAGCATCATATTGTTTCTATCTTTTAGATATTGACGGCCAGAACGTTCCAATTTCACTGACTATAAAACCACAGGTCCTTCCAAGCGGCCGCTTTTGTATATCTGGCAGCGCCGCAGCTACAACGTGACTTATTCCCTAAGACTCCTGCCTCACAGCACCAGAAAGACAATTAAAAGGAGACTCCACCGGTGTAAACACACCACTTAAAAGTAGGCAGCGGGGCTGTCTGCCTCAGCTACAGAATGTGTAGTCTTTTTACTGGCAGTCTGGATGTTTACATAAGCTGAAACAAAGCACACACTTCAGAAAAGTACCCACACAGTTCTCAGCCGGATGACAGGTGAGCTTTGTTTAGCTTAAGCGGTAGGCAAGCCTTTCTTCTTTGCAGCTGGGATATCATGGCGAAATTCTGCTGGTCTCGCTCAGGGTGGCTGGGATCAGCCTTTGGTTCCTGAAAACCTGGCCATCACGGTGTGGATTACACCAGCAGGGTTTATATAACCTTTGATGGTAGCCTCCACCCTTGTTTCCCCGACAAACACTATGGGGCCTAGTCACAAAGGTAATTCTACATTACTACAAGTACATTTACACTTAAACTTTTGAGTTTCTTCACTACTTTTGGCTATTCACCATTTATGAGCGTAAAATATTCAAAAGTGTAGGCTCGCATGTGGTTGGAGGCAATACAAACTTGACATTTGGAAAAATATTTTTTATCTTAAATATGAATGTTACCTCGTTTTATGTATTTATTTAAATGTAGACAAATGTAAATATTTTACAGCATTAAAAACAATTTTAAATTAAAAACAAATTATTTTCAATGTATTAAAAGAGTTATTTTTCTGAAGTTTAAATAATAAAAATGTCCTCAAAGTAGAAAAACAAAGTGATATATAGAATTGAGTAATTCTATTTTTTTTATATAAATCTTTTTATTGAAAGAAAAACAGTTCCATCATAGTACATTTTGGAGCAGTGAAAGAGCAGAATAGGCCTACAGTGTGAAATCACATCAAATCAAACATTAACGGGTTTTGGGATGATCCATCTCTAGATCAGTGTACCCTGGAGGCCGGCCCTGGCCCTTAGTCCGTCCCCTGTCCCTCTTACCACCCTCCCCCTGGACCCCCCCCTCCTCCCCCACCCTCCTCTCAGAAATGCAGATCGTATCTAATCCTAAACCCATGGTCTCCCTGGAAGGAGGGAACACAGGCAATGCACAGGCAAAGCCTGACCGAGCAGGGCCCCACTACTCATCCTCCAAGGCGTCCAGCCACTCTCCCCTGTACCTTCTCCAGGCCTGCCTGATCTTTTCCCACTTCCAATTCTATTATTTTTAATCAAACTTAATGTTACATAAGTTATTAAAATATTTAAAAATAAAAGTTTAATGACATTACATTATATGTATTTATATTTCTACATTTTTAAATGATGTTATTTATTTCACCATTAGTTCCTAAGACCTAAGGGGTCTTGTTTTAGGTCCCTACCTGTATTATTTTCTAGGGGAGGGAGTTACGAGTGGTTGGCTTTATGTGGTGATGGACTTACTCTAGCTCTGACCTGGAGTACACTTACTACTGTTTTCGGCCCTTTTTGACTGTAGTAACTATAGGAGGGTGATTTGTGAATAGCAATCCAGCGTACTCTTCTGTGGGTGGGTGCAAGTCCCTCCCAAACTCTTCCTGAACCCCTCATTACCTCTCCCTCAATCCCTACCGTTTAGTAGTAAGTATACTCTGTTTTCAAGCCACTCCCCTCTGTCCCACCCACATTTACTATAAAAATGTATATTTACGTTTGCGAAATCTCCGCAGTCGAGACAGAGATCGCTGTACATCAAAGGAGAGGCGGACCTTAACACAAGTATGAGAATAGCATTTTGTAGTAATATTGTAGTACTGTATTGCATAATGCAGTTTGTGAATGGGCCTCAGAGTTCTTTGAAAACAGAAGCACTTCAGTTCATTAAAACGCCACCTAAAAGCCTTACTCAGTTGTGGAGGGCTTACTCCAGCTCTGACCTGGAGTACACTTCCATTTTAGCAGTAGTAACTATTGCCTGGCAGTTGGTGAATACCGGGGGGCTTACTGTTTTGTGTGTGGGTACATGTTCCTCCCTAAAACCCTGCTTACTTAACCTCTCCCCTTTAGAAGTACGTTTTCTCAGTTTAGTTACTTTTGCGGAGATCTCCGCATTCGGGAAAGAGATCTCCGGACATAAAAGGTAGGAAAGGAGGAGATGTAGACATCCACACATAGATATGTGATAAACATTTTGTAATATGTCAGCAGTAATATTGTAGTTTATTAAGTGTACTGCCTAATGCAGTTTGTAAATGGGCCCCAAAGTTCTTTGAACGCAAAATCACTTCAGTTTCCTAAAACCCCACCTAATAGTCTTCCTCAGTTGTGGACTGCTTGTCTCTAGTTTGCTAAGGGTGGGGGGATCATTTTGAATGACCCCCTCTAAAGACTTTCGCTTTACCTGCTAACATACCAAAATGAGGATGTCCGCTATCCTCTCATCCCCATACATTTATGTATTCTTAACACCTGTGTTCCCTCATCAAAATTATTTTCCTAAGGAACACTGCTAATGCTTACTTGTCCTTGTCAGGCTGAGGACTGGTTCGTTGTACAATATATCGATGTGCAAGATTAGAACTTGAGGTGAAGGCAGTTTAGGCTGTCTACTTTGTAATGTTCCTCTTAGCACAAGCTGGTCAGACGGGCTGCTGAAACATTGAACTCTTGTGCTGAGTTGTGGTAATTGCCAGCAAAGGTTAAAAAGGGTGTACTTTGGGCTAGGTCAAGGATTGCACTTCAAGGCCTTGACGTAAAGATACAGTGCAACCAGGGGCGGCTCCTCCGTTAGGGCGGAGGAGCGTTGCCCCACTGTTTTCTCACAGTGCGAGAAGCAGAAACATAAAATGTTGTTTTAAATACCATGTTATGTTTCTGCTTCTCAAGCTGCGAGAAAGTAGAACGGTATGCCTGGTTGGAGGCAGGCGGTTGGGCGGGTCGGTGAAGAGTGACTTGCCTACACTGAGTATATATAGGAAACAATGTCCCACTAGGTATCAGTAGCAAAGACAGTTAAAAAATTGCATACAATACGTATTACAGAGAAGGAATACAAGGAGTCTCAGTACATTTGTGAAAAGGTTATTAATCACCAATTTTCATGGAAATGGGAAGCACAGTTAGATAGCAGCACTGTACATGAAAGACATTCATGGAGCAACCCAAATGGCACTTGGTGACAAGGTGATAACAAAGTGAAGGTGACGACGCAAGTGAACGTGGTGAACAGCGTGGTCGGCGCAAGGTGATAAAAAGCAATCAAACATAGGCTTTACATTGAGTCTAAAGAATTAAATTGTTCAAATTCGCCACAGTTATGAGCCTATTGATAGTGCGCCGTGAAATCGCGCTGTGTTTGTCGACGGCGTTTCGATCCTCTATGATTCGGGATCCTCTTCAGGACAGGGTTGACGTTGAATTGGAGTGCTGAAGTCAGAGAGCGCTGACAAGGAGAAGTCAGTCGTCCAATGGTAGTGGGCCCAGACGATCAGAGGTGAAGCAGTAATCTAGGCTGGGGGGTTCCAGGTCTCGGATAGTCGAGCCCGTGGGGCACCTGAATTAATCTGGCGCTCGAGCCGAATAAATCCGTGGCGATGGTTTCCCGCGAAGGGTTGCGTACACTGAGTGCACTGCAGAGGGCCGACCAAACCAGTGTGCCGTCCGCACCAATCACAACGCTGCCATTGCAGCGTTGTGATTGGCTGAGGGGCGGGAGGATACCTGCTTCCTGACGCGGGATCCGGCCAGGAGCGGAGGCAGCTTGGGATCCGTTAAGTTACGTTTTTTAATATTTCATTTTAAATCCCCCCACGAGTCATGTGAGCCGCGACATAGTGCAGCACCTCAGCCAGGGGCAGTATTCTCAATCTTGCTTTAAGACTGCAATGCCATCTAACAAGGTTCCCTAAGCAAGCGCTTAGATGCCTGCGATGTGGGTAATTTGCGCTATATAAATACATGTACATTTACATTTACACTTTTTGTCAATCCTGTGTTAAGCACTGTAAATGGCTGTATCCTCTGTAAACATATCTATGCTAGAGTGCATAATTGTGAATTTTAGAGGCTATTTGTGATGGCACTGTTAACCACAGCGGTCACTACTTTCTGATCTTGTTATTTGTGTGAATAAAGCTGAAAGTGCCTGACACCTTGTGCATTTTCTGTAATTGCTATATTTCCAAATTGTGAACAGTTTAAACCAGTAGAAGTCAGAGCACAACCTCTTAGATATGACCTCTTTGGTTTTTTTGTAAGGGACACCAGCTTTTGCAGAGGCTGGAATAGTGCATGGTCCACCTGATTTGCAGCTTCACCTAAATTTCAGCATGCACTTGTGTGTTTAAAGAGTCAAGTCTCTGAAAGGTGCAAATAACTTCCACGCAATACCATCTTGTTCTAAGCAATTCCTGAAGTTGTTCTTGGCTAACAAGTTGAATTTGTTCACCACATCACCTGTCACTGGGTGGAAAATTGTACTGACTAGACCACCTTTAACATGCTGGTGTCATACACTCAGAAAATGGGATACCTAGTCTTAGACCATTTTTGAAAGAAACTCCTCCGCTCTTCGCAGTGTAAGGTGGTATGCTGCCCTCTATCCCAATTGAACTATTAGGGAGGGGGTTGAAGATGGTGGCAGTTCTGTGACTTGCTGCTGACCTTAATTAATGTGATCTACTGGGAGGATCCTGCTGCAGTGCCTTGTGAAGGGCCACCTGCTCAACTAGATCCACAGTCACCAAGCGTGGGAGTCACTTCTTCCCATCAGGACTTGTGGCCTTGTAGGGCTGTAAAGGCCTGAACAGACTTTCTTGGGCACTAGAAATCCCGCTAATCTTTGAGTCGTAATTAGTTAAGGAGGGCAAGTTTACCTGCCTCTCTGGACTAGTGTCATAGTTAGCACTTGGCTGGTAGTTAGGGCTTCAGGCACTGTTCATAGTCTGATTCTGCTCTACCCTCAACTACTAACATGGACAGAATGACACCTTCTTTAGGCCTGCTTCAGAAACATTCTCGTTATGCCATTGTGAGGTGAGCTGCCCTTCATGTCCCACAGCAAATGAAACATTACCTTGAAAGCCAGCACACTGGTACCACCCATTTGGGCATCACCACTACAATCTTGGACCCAAATATTACCATGACTAGCTGACTTGTGTTTGAAGGAAGCAGTGTGGCCTTTTCTCTGAAGAATTCACTTGTTACTGTGCAAAATCTAAAGAGGTTACTGTGGTTTCTCTTGGGTCCCCTTGCCTCAAGTAGAACTGCATTTCAAAAGGAAAACCCAGGTACCCCATTTGTACCCTGCACTCTCTTAAGTTTTGCAAGTTGAGCAGTCAAGGTGTACTCCAGATGGTCGGGGGTTTGGAATTCAGTTAATATGGAACATAAATATCTATAATCTCCATGTTCTGTCAGATAATAGGTTAGAAGACAAATATTGTCTGTTTTATTTTTAGCAAATTCTGGACAGTTAAACTGATGATGCACAAAAAACAGAAGCTCTTCACAGCTTCTAACCAAACCAGACCCTCAAATGTCATTATGTTGCTTATACAATAAGGATATATACACTTAAAATAGGGTTCTGCAGCAAATGTTTATAGAAAGAGGTTCGGGTGGTCTTGGTAAAATTGTTCATTTCTGGGTTTTACTATCATCTGTTATGTTGCCAGTCAAATGGGTAGAAGTATCAATAAGAATGCTATGGTGTATTAAATTGGCTACATAGATGTTGCCCTAGTTTCCCCCAGTTGCAAGGTTGGACAACTTAGTGGATTTGGCACCTGCGGCTAATTTTTCCATCCAAGAATCCCAAGAAAATCCAGAGCCACCATACAACCATGAATGGCCTTTAACCCAAGTACAATAATTTTAGTTTTCCGGTGGTGCTGTAAACAAGTCTTGGTGTCCGGTTACCAGGACTATGAGGCGTGTTATGGTCAGTATCCTTACAGGATAAAGTTCAAGGGAAGACCAGTAACAATGTTCATGTTGTCTGAAGTCAATGCATGGGACTCTTGGTCTATAATGGCCTAGAACTCAAAGTAGATCCAGTGGGCGTACCAAACTTCAGGCTCATGTATAGAAATAATTCAGTTGTGGTCAAGATGTATGGTTAGGGGTAACACCCCTGGGACCGGAAGGGATACAGCTTAAAATACTTATAAATCTCAAACTGTTTAGGCCGGAGTTAGTATTCAGACTGCCCCAGAAACCGCTTGACGGATGAATGACATACAACACTACCAAAGGCTTGCGATCAAGAGAAAAAAATATAAAACTCCTCTAAAGCCAATTGCAGCTAGCTTCAATAGAAAATGGTGGGACGTGAAGGCCCTACTCACCATAAACGCAGAGCTGGAAAACTGTTACTTCTCCTTTCCATGAGCAGGAAAAGGAAGGACTTCATTTCTGCTTGTGGAAAGGAACTCCAACCAAATTTGGAGCTGCTTTCATGCTGTGAAAGCAGCTCCAGGATTGGCGGGAGCAAGATCACCCAGTGCTCATTTTGAGGCTGGAGGCCTGTTCCAACAATCCCCAGGCTATTTCACAGCCTTTGGGTTGTTCGGTCTACAGTGTGCATATGGGACTGACCGTTGCAAGACGACCGGCGAATCAGACATGTGCTCTATAGACCAGTGCTGACATCCTGCATTTGTAGGATTCAGTCCTGCCCCCACCCTAGTGCTGTTAACAGCGCAAGCTGGTGCGGTGGTAAAAAAATAAAATGGCATTATATTTATTTGTGGTTGCTTGCTGCGCTCCTCTACTCCTGAGGAGGAGCCACCCCTGTCTAAAGAATTGAATGGTGCCGGGTGGATCAGGTATAATGCAGCCTTGCCACACTCCTAATCCAGCAATGCTTCTCTGCTCCTCGACCTCTAGTGACACAGCTCCTTTTTGGCTCAGTCCTGGCTAACTGACATGCAAGGTCCATGTGGCTTCTTGGTTGTTCACCTCTTTCAGTATATCTTTAAGGAGGCTCCAGACTGCTGGTCTCTTCTTTGACTTCCATGCTGTTGGAACCAGCAGTGTCTTGTTGGCTGACGGGATGCCCCCAGCTAGGCAGAACTTACCGCTCCAGTCAAAGGCAGGTGATTACACTTACTGTATAACCCGTGCTCACTCTTGGGTAGCTTGGCACTCAGACTTACTACAGAATCAACGTGTAAGGCACAGCAGTCACTCGCGGTAAATACACTGAGCATCACAAAGAGACTTCACACAGGATGTATGTAAATAGTTTCTTTTTAACACACATATTCAATTGTTATAAGATGAACATCATATACATTTCGGCATAAAACACGTTTGGAAATATTATTATCAGTACTAGACCCACTCATATTGCTTTGACATCAGTAGGGTGCCCACTGTGGACAATTCCTAATCCTAACTCACCTCCCCCAATAGAGAGAGAGCATCCTTATGCGGGGCATAATATCAAAAATATGTACATTCACGAAAATAGAACACTCGAGCAGCACCGCGGGCGGGAACCACATGGGTATAACTAATGTCAAATAAATGTTGTGCTTTTGGTATAAAATCAATGTATAATGCTTCACTGCCGGCAAGTGTCGTGAATCACAGACCATCTGCACACACTCACTCCCACACGCTCACTCTGCACTGCTACACGGTGTGACGGGTATCAACCAATCCCTACGGAATACTCTTGCATGCGTATGCGTGCAGCACCCTCCTGTGGTGCCACTGGAGACACTGTGGCCCCAACACCCCTCCACCCTCTAGTTCACCCCGATTGTCCTATAACTCTGGATGGAAGATAACCAGCCCTGTCTCCCTGACACTGGACCACACTCTGTCAAAGTCCCACTTAGTCTGGGTCCTCTGGAAGCAGGTGAGAATATGTAGCAGTTTTAACCCCTCCCCTGCTGGTGACGAACCACTCCGTCATCAGCCGCAGTCGCGCTGCGCTGATGACGGAGCGGTTCCGTCACGGCCCGCTCGGAATGCCTGCGTGGCGCGGAATCCGCGCCTGAGCTGAGCGTTCAATTGAGCGGGCGGGCCGTGACGGAACCGCTCCGTCATGAGCAGAGCGCAACCATGGCTGGTGACGGAGCGGTTGCGTCATCGGCATGCGCCCATCACGCAGCCCCCCGCTCCCTTTGCACTGCGGCGGAATAGCCGCTGCAGTGAAGGGGTTAATTAAGAGGTAGATGTAAACAAGAGAGCTCAGCAGCCACTCGAAAAGTTCACCCACTGGTCTCAAAACGCAAAGGAGTCACGCAATCTCATGAACCGCTTCCGAAGCATTCCTTCAACCCAGTCAATGTCTCTCGCTACTACCTGGCTTCAAGATGTCTTCGAGAGGGGCCAGGTGTAGAGAGGGCAGTTGGTCTGCCATGATGAGGGTCAAGAAGGGAACAACCATTGAATGAGTAGGAACACTGGGACCCTCTCAGTAGGAGGAGGCGCCCCACGCGATAAACGATGATCGGGGTCGTAGCCAGGCAATCCGGGCGCAACGTCTAATGCACGTTTGTTTGAGTCACACCAGACACTTCGGATTTCAAACAGGAAGTGCTGCAAATTCTGTACCTCCCTGGAAATGAGGCACCAGTGCACGTTGAGCTGTTTGACGTTCAAGTCCTCTGGGGGTTCCCTTGTTAGCTAGTTTCTTCTGCAGCACTTGGTTGGAATTCTGTACAGAAGGAGGGAGAGGTGCAGAGCCTTCCAAATGGGGCCTAATATTTCACAATCTTTACATGAACCCTCCTCCATTTCTGGCCCGAGGATTATTCATCTTCTGGCTTTGTCCTGATTTGCCCCATTGTGACATAAAAGTGGCTCACCCAGTATCAGCCAACAGTAATCTTCTAGACATTTTCCATACTCCTCAAAATATTGATCTGTCACAAGACTTGTAAACTAGACCATTCTTATACTTAACACAAGAAAAGTATATAGTTGGAAATATATGCATTCCATGTCCTGCAACCCATATCAACACCTGATAGAATTTCATGCTCATCCGCCCCTTAGAAGAACAGGACTTCACGTATATATGTGATGTTATTGTCCAGTTCTAAAATTAATTCTAGCCATTTTATTGTTGGTCCAAGAGTCTTGCGTTTTATTCTGGGAGCCTAAGAGGCATTTAATTGCATTAATTTTCAAATGTGTTTAGGAAGTTCCTTACATCTTGCTCTTCAACACATTGTTGGTCTGTAGACCATAAGGCCCTTCTGTCCCATCTTGATCCAATTCCTTTATGACAAAAAGTGCTGGCACCAATCAAGCACGAACATAAGATGTCTTGTTCCGTCTCTCTGTGGCTCGAACACATAGCACACAGTTGCTGCCTTTCGGGTGTTCAGTTGGTGCCCGTGACGTCCTCTATCATCCTGTGCCACAGATGTATAACTGCTTAACCACAGATATCCCTTAGAATCAAGGAAGCCGAGGCAGCCTGGGGTGAACTTTGTAATCCATAGTATCTATTATCCTGTGTTTGTGAAGAGAACAGCTACATAATCTGACCCCTGCTTCCCTGACACCTCGGAATCTGGAGAAAAAGCCTGAAATATGGGAACAGAAGACGCGTGCTTTATTTCAGACTTTAATCCGTTGCTTCAGTATACATGATAAATGCAGCCAACTTTAATTTAAAAATGAGTGGTTTACTTACAGGCAGACACTAGGATTGTTTACATAAATGAAAGACAGCATAAATTGCAAAAACGTGTTGGATGAATAGTTACAGATTCGTTTTGTTTAGCCTGAGACCACATTAAACAATTTCGGCTGGGACACTAGCACTGAAGTGTTGACTTTAAAGCAGCCCTTTTATGTAACCGTGAGAAAAGCCATCTGATATGTTGTTCCTACCCCCCCTGCCCCGTTTTATTCTTTTTGAATTTACACTTTTGAACTTTATTCTACCAAGAGGACTCCTAAACAGACATAAGGTAGGCGCTATGTTTGGGACCCACAAGATAATCTTGACACAATCATATGGGAAGTCATCAGATTTGGAGGCCACTCCGGCATCCGTATAAATGTATCCTTTTTCTGCTCGTGCACAACATGCCTCTGGTTGAATCCGATTTTCATGCGTAGCGAGCACTGAAGCCGGTTCGCTATCTCAGTGCGCTATCTCAGATTCTGGCTTAGTCGTGACAAGGATGGGATGCTCAAAATAATCATGACCTGTAATTCATCAGCAATTTTTCTTTATGTTGAAAATTTGAGACTTTCAAGATGTCGTCATGGAATATCACGTTAGTGAGAATAGTGTCAGGATTTACAATGCACTCACCCATCCACCTATTGAGTCCCCTCAGTGAATTAAGCATCTGCTCCAGAGATCTGCCTCTAAACTGCATTCACACATCCCTTAATTGTACATGTTCGGTGAGCGATAAAACCTTGTACTAGTCTGCCCTGAATCTGTTATGGGAATGGAAGATTGTACAATGTGCATTTTGTGAGAATCGAAAGCTTACTTTGCTGCTGCAATCCTGTACCAATTCTGTCAGGAAGCAAAGCCTGCACTGCTGCTGCCTGCACTGAACTGTCCTGTGATGTGGAAAGCTTGCACTACCTTTATTTGTCCTCTGCAGGAGGAAAGCTTACACTATTTATGACCATAAGGTGCTTATTCTATAAAGCAAGCGTGTTTCCACTGCTTATGAAGAAAAAAAGGATGTATACTATGAATTTTTGTAGCATCCTGTAATGAACAGGGACTTTTCAAAAATATTTGATGTGAAGTGCTTGTAGTCCTGAGGTACTTCGATCCACTAAAGGGCAATATTCGAATGTGTTGATGGGAAAGAGGAGTAGAGAACATTGGTCTACCCTATATATTTTTTTTAATTATTAATCTTGTGGCAGGGAGAAACACCATTTTAATGTAGGTCTGATAGTTCAACAAACGGGAAATTGAATGTTCGCATAAGGGACATAGCCTCACAAAAACTAGGGAGCCAATACCTAGGAGACTATACAACTAGGGAAAATAGTTCTCTTGATTATTTGCAGTGCTAGTTGTGGAACACACTGATGAACCATACCACATAGGTTGGTGGGTTTCATAATCCTATATGAGTACATTAATGTAAGATAATTCTATGAGAGGTTTGGCACTTTTTTTCAGGTGCTTTGCGCTTTTTGTATGTTTGTGTGTTTATGGAGAAGGTGCAACAGTCCTTTAACCCCTTGTGTAATTTGGACGGCCCCGTCCGTCACGGTGGGCGTGTGCTAACGACGGTCGGGGGCCGTCCGAATCCCGCCCACCTAATAAAAACCCAGCACAGCTCGAGAATTCGCTCCGCATGGAAGGGGTGAACTCCTCGCAATGACTCTTTAGTGTGTTATTACCTATCCTATATAAGCTGGAAAATCGTGTGGTGTTCCACCTGCTACAGACAACTGCTCATTATATTTTCTGCGTGTTATGGAATACTTTGCTGCTACTGTCCATGTTTTCCCTTTGTGTCGTGAAGCTTTGTATAAAACTTTCCACTTCACAGTTCTCATTTTAGTGTGTGACGTTAATGAATGAGTGAACCATAACAAAATATGTAAGCAGAATTTACTTTTGGTTTTATGATTCAATCAATTTTGAAATGGACTAGATGAGTTTGTAACATTTAAGTCATACCTGACAAGCTTCCCTATTTCATCTATAACACAGTCTGCCAGTTCTGGCATTTTAGCCAACATCGCTTTGCATTCTGGGGCTCTGAACCTATAACGTGGTAAGGCAAAAATACAAGCCCCATAGTGTAATTTGCTAGTGGCTGAAAAGTGAGTAATGGCTGTAAAGTCATAGTGCACTTGACAGACTATAAAATGCTAAATAAATTGTCGTTTCTGATTTACTGACTTTTTTCTTGAGGGTTACACAGCCCAGTGGTGAAAGGGCATTCATAGGTTTTCGAATGTAAATAGGAACAACTCATTGCTAATGGACTAACTCGAACACTCCTTGGCGAGGTCGTAGGGGTGGTGCACCGAATGGGGAAAGCGGCATGCTAAAAGACATTGTTTCCAAGAACAATGTAAGCAGTAGAGGCAGTAGGAAAGGAAAAACAATGTGTTGGCATCCCTCTTCCTGAGCAACTGTCTGTGACCCCATCTTGAAATGGTGCAGTACATGCAACAGATGCTGCACTCTTTTCTATGACGCACTACTCCACTCTATGCCGCTGTACGCCACTCTACAACACTTTACACAACAGCCTCTACGCCACTCCACACTACACCACTTCACGACAGTCTGTGACACTCCACTCTGACACTGTACTCAACTTTGACACTGTGCTCCACTCTATGCCACTCAACTCTACACCCTTACACTCTACTCCATGCCCTTTCACTCTACAACATTCTACTCCACGCCCTTTCACTCTACAACATTCTGCTCCCTTAACGACACTCCACTCCACGCCACTCATCTCTACTGTATGCCATTCCATGACGCTCCATAACACTTCACTTTACGACACTCCACGATCTTTTACCCTACAAATGTTTAGCCATGCTGAACAGCAGCCTCTCTGGTGTACACCATTACTAAAACATATTGTCAAAGCTCGCTCTTGCATAGGATAGACCTATTGGCGTTGCCAATGCTTATTTAGAGTGGTTTATTTCCCCAACACACGCTCCCTGACCCCTCTAAATTTTTCAGTGAACCAGCAGTCGAGAGCCATGCAGGGACTGAGTACCTGGCAGCAAGCTGATTTTACCAACCCTTAGATCTGACCTCTACTGCCAAGCTGTTCATCTTTTCCATGAGGTCATCCTGCCAAATTCAAGGCTTTCCCTTCACACTCCGGGCCTTCCAAATCATTCATATGCATTTCCTTCAAGCATTCCAGCTTGTCTACAATCTAGCTTTCGTGATCCTGGCAAGTCTGCCCACCCAGCCCGCAGGTCTCTTCGGCCCTTGAGGCTTGCTTGCCCATGTGGCCATAGTCTGCCCACACAGCTGAAAGCCTCCCCAGAGCTAGGAATCCTGGCCCTCCCCCAACATACCTCCCTGCTCCCGGCAACTGCTTTACCCATTGACCAGAGCGGATTTAGTGCATTATTGTGGTATCCATAGTGGACAGTAGTCCTGCCCGGGGTCAATGCCCCCACCAGGTAACTTCCCAGGAGGCACACGTCCCTCTACATCTCCTGGGCGCATGCACCTCACCTGCGCACAGGTGACTTATATCCCTCCCTCTTCACCTGGATGCAGTTAGTGCATACTCCTCCATGGCACACAGGCTCGAATGGTCTCTACTTCTCCATATTTTTTACGCAGACGACCTGCACCCCTTCCTCACACCAGGGTACCGTTGAGACATTCGAGTAAAACTGTAAGGGTGGTGCTGAGCTGGTGGCGGGCTTCTGTGATGACACCTATATATGTGCAGGCCAGGCACCCGCAGGAGAAGCTGGTTATTTGAAAAGGTTCCCAGGCCCCTTGAAGAGGAACGCGTCTCCTTTAATAGACGCGCTTGCTGGAATGCGTACTGTGTGTGGCCGCCTCCCCTCTGCTCCATGCCCCCGCTCTGCTCTCTGTTATGCTGCTCCAGGCACTACCTGGTGACCTCGTGCCGCGTATCTGGTGGTAAAACGGCCCAGTGCGTTCATACGCCTCGTAGTAAAGGTCTGGGTGTAATGTAAAGCGCTCTGATACCCTCTTGGGTCAAGTTCGCGCTATATAAAACTTTATAAATAAATAAAGCACGTGGGGACTGGGGCGCAAAGAGCTCCCGTTGTCGGGTGTGTTCGAGGGCGTGAGTGCCTCACTGGACGCAATTTCCTTTGTCTTTAGTGGATTTCTTCCCTCTCTTACTCCAACTACCATAAAATACACAGCACTGTAAGTGCCAGAACGAAAGGGACGAATCCTGACTGAATGAAATACTCACAAATACTTCAGAGAAACTCGATTTATCTAGAGGTTTGGGATTAAGTGACAGTGAGTCCGAGTCCCACTTTCATCCCTCTGATGACACTTAAAGTAACAGCTGTTAAGTGGGTGAAGTCTTGGTATTATTGTACTGAAAAAGAAGTACACTGTTAATTTTAGTGGAGCATAACCACACAAAACAAAACTACAGCTCGTCAAACTTCTAGCTATGATGATGATGTTTATAGTAGAACATTCCAAATAGGCGCATTGAAAACGAAGTTGATAGTTCAATTAAACTCAATGAAACACATTATTTATTGACCTTTGCCTGAAAGTATAAGCACAACTTTTTCCATAAAACCTTTCCCCTTAACTTCATTTTGTTTGTGCCTCCGATTTAGCATTTTAGTAGATCTGCTTGGACTCAACGTCCTCCACTCTCAGTCAGATACTTAATTGATAGGTTTTCCAGAGATGGGTATAGTATTCTCAACCCCTGTTATGTTTTGAGGTGCACTCTTCGCGCTAAATCTATATGGACCTTTGGAGGTGCACCTTAAGCCAGAAGCCGATAATGAAATTGATCCGTGGGGTTACAATAGTAGATTTATGTAAATGAAGCACTGCTTGTGATACATTACTCAACACTTCTGTATTAGTAGCTTCAATCTACTAATGAGTTAATAGCAGGCCGAGTTCGATTTGTGTGCTATCACAGAACTCGAAGGTACCTTATTACAACGTGACATTATAAGGTTTTAACCCATTCTCCCACACCTGGTACATTATGTAGATATTGCAAGTTATAGAGGACTTCATAACCATATAGACGCACACGGCTCCTTCCAAGTACCTTTGCAAGTAAATCCACGGAATCCACGGTGACCATAGTATACTTATTACTACTAAGCTAGAGGGTATGGTATGTTATTGCGTATATGTGGTAATATTGAAAACTTTCAGCTTTTATGGACCAGAGCCATTATTTACAAATTTTTCAGTGTCCTCTCCACACACTTTTTGCCTTACTTATGGACCAAATAATTTTTTTTTTAAGAGTGTAGCGTGAAACAAGATCCGTTATTGATTTTACTAAAATTACTGGGCTTTAAGCTAGCTCTTGTCATCCATTGGTCTGTTATTGTGTCAGTCACATTTTTCTTCTGCCCACTATAGCATACTGCTTGGTTCAAAGGGTCAGCCCACTACAGCCATAAGCTAGTTTCTCTATAAGTGACTGCAGGCTGTCCTTAACAAGGAGCACATCCACACACAAAGTAGTCTTTTGCTTTTAGCCAATGTTGATCATGGGTACTCACAAACTTTGGCCCGGGGGCCACAAAGTACAGTCTGCAGTGTGACCAAGGGTCGCACTGATGCCAACAGGGTGGCATTAGGGGGTCTGGGTGGGTCAGGGATTGTGAAAGTTAGTCTAAAAACATGATAAATAAACGGGCTAGCATTTATTTGCAGGTTAATAAACGCTTGCCAGTTTATTAATCATTTTTTCCAAAATATTAGTGCTCAGCAATTGAACAGCAGCTCGTGCTGCTGTTCACTGGCAGTCCACAGGCATAGGCCAAGAGGGCCGCAAGTGACCCCCGGACCGTACTTTGAGTGTCACTGTTTTAGATCAATGACAGGCCAGACTGTTCCCAACAATGAAGTTTTACAAAAACATTGGCAAGACAAAATAGGCATTCACAACTCCAAAAGACTGCCTGCAGTCAATACTAGTCCTATTTGCTTTGCCAGTGTTTTTTTTTCAATTTTTTGTGTGGGTGGGCAATAGTTCTTTGTAAAGGTGATCTGTTCTTTGTGTTCCACATCTCCCCCCTCAAATAAGGTTGCTGCTGTTATGAGGTTTATGCAGCATTGGTGCCGTTTAGGTTGCAGATTGCTTTACTGAGGGACCAACAGGGAAGATGAAATGTATGGTATTTTTAGGTCTTACCTAGGCAGTGCATGCACTGTTTCCTCGAGACACGCTGTATCTCCTCTGTGGGCTTTGATGATGCCCCTGGTGTCCCAATCGTTCTTTTGTGTGCTTTTCGAAATTCCCTTCCTCTTATCTGCTTGAGTGCATTCTTCTGCACAACTGCTTTTTTGCACTTGTACAGAGTGCCTGCATTTAGTTGTGTATGTGAAGGTACATACATGTGTTGTCGCACATAGCCAGCGCACATCTCTCAAACGCCTAGAAAAAAGTAATATGTCCATTTGTGATGTAACTGGTACTCATGTAAAGCGCTCCAGTAAACAGGTATGTCAAAACAAATCTGTCGGGCCTTGGAAAGCCTGCATTTTGTTGCAGATATGTGCATCGTCTAATCAATCAACCCACTGACACTTACAAACACATATCTCGCCCTGTATCCGCCAACCCATAAACACAGCCACACCTATGACCAAAAACGTATTCATACAAACAACCATATATCCTCTAACCTATAACCATCAGTTATCTAACCCATTCACACATCTAAGCTGTAATCAGTTCAACAGGGACTCTGTCTACAAACAAATCCACACATGCAAACCCACTCCTTCACTAATTGGATTAACCCTCCACTTCTGGTAGTGGTGGGCATCTCAAGCCTTCTTTTAAACTAGTATTCGCAAAACAAATAGGTTGGGCCTTGGAATGCCTGCATTTTGTTGCAGAGCTATACAATAGGAACTGAAAGTTTAAAAGAAATAAAAAAAAAATGCTGTGAAAGATGGATTGGATATGTTTGTACATATTTTTCTTACAAAAAGTAAAAAAATGACATCACAAAAATTAAAATAAAATGGTAAATTAAAGTAGAAACTAAAGTAGGAATTGACTGACCAGTCCTCAGTCATGTACCCTGCTTTGTTTCATAGCAATACAGAGTCTAGAGTGGGCATCATATTTTTTTGCTATTGATAGCTTTATAGTTTTAGAAAAACCTCATGTCGTCTACCTTCAAAAAAGTACATTAGGAAATGTGGGGCAGTCCCTTTCAGCCATTGGGTTTCATATTTTTCATATGCATCATGGTTTTCCACTTCTTTGAGCTGTCCTTCAAGGCTAGGCTTTTTGTGTATGGTTGCATTTTCCCATTTGTGTTCCAATACGAATCTGGTGTTGGTCTGAAGTAATTCTTTTGTTAGAGTAGAGCCAGTGTATACTTTTTGATGAATTTACGTTGCTGTTGCGGCAGCATTTTTAATTGCTCGTTTATGGCATTTATGTTTGATGTGCTTGCTGTTTGGTTGCCATGGCCTCTTATAAAGAGTATGTTCTTCAATAATTGCTCTTCTGGGGTCATTAGTTTCATTTTATGCTATCACAACCCCAAAGGTGGCAAGCTTCACCATCCGGTCCTCCTCACAGTGGCATCAAGGAAAAGATGCCGGCGTGGGCAGCATCCCTACTCAGAGGGCAGCTCTTATTAGGATGTAACTGGAGCCATCCCTATGAAAGTAGATTGGGCGAGGTATAACAAAAGTGCAGAGGGGAAATACATGAAGAAGGATGTGAGATGAAAACAGCCTCTTGGTGGTCTAAAATTGTAGTGTTGACCACACAGGGTAGGATTAAAAGAAATCAGAGACTAACAGTTCACCCGAAGAAAGTGGTCAATGTGTTTGTGCCTGAATTGTGCCCTCAGGGGGAGATACAGTGTCATTCATCAGGACCATTCATTCTCTTCAAACGTTTGATAAAGAACAATGGAAGATTTTCAATGCAACACCACATAAACATTTGTTCTGGTTATGTTCTGCAAGATTTCTCCTGTCTAGACAGGTGGTCTTCTCACCCATCACTGACTGCACAGTGGGTTAACTTGTTGAGAATATGTGGTATCCTTGTGCAGGGCCATTTGGGTGGATCGAGGCAATAACCCTGTATTTTCGCAGGAGAAATCACACTAGTGGATTTGAAATTTAACAAAATCTGTAACATCTTCGCAACAAAAAATTGGAGATATTTTTTTAATGGATTATAGTAGGGTATGTCCTGTTGAGTGACTTTGTAGCATATGGGGTAGATGATGGAAACTTCAGGGTCAAAAAGGAAGTCTTGAGATTTGGATGCTCATAGCTTGACACCCATTTACTGTTAGATATTACTTGTAGTACTTTATTTCTCACCTGTGATCTAACCCAAAGCAATCTCTGGCCTGGTCCTCATAAATGCCATCACTCTTCAAGATGGCCACACCACTCAAGGAGAATGCCCAGTGGCTATCTTTTGCTCTGGCTACATCTTTCCGAAAATCCTTGCAACAAAAAAAGTCTCTCATTTTAGACACTATCTAGATAGTTACTCACCACAATATGCAACAGCAACTACGTATACCATGCCACTTTGATCTCAAAAGTCACTTTTTTTCTACTTGAGCCTCAGGTTCGTTGTTAGACTGCCCTGAATCGGCTGAGTGGGTAGCCATGTGCTTCTCTACCCAGTAGTTTCTCCTTTCCTGCTGTCTTGTGCACACCTCATCTGGCTCGCTATTTACAACATTGGAGAAAAAATCGATAGTTTAACACTGTTGCAGGTCAAATGACTAGCATAGGTCATTCGTTCAGGAGGGACCTCAAGACCTGGCTTTTCAAATGACCACAGCACTCAAAGAAGCTGCCCCCACCTCACCCCTAGCGCCTTGAGACCCTTGTGTGTGAGAAGCTACGCTTTACCAACCCTGATTGATTGATTCCTATGTGTGCCAGTATGTCAGAATATTATAGACAAAAATATCCCCGACTTAAATATCATGTCCTAAGATTCCTTCACAAAACTATCATCTTATTTAGTGTAGGTAAATTTTCTATTAACTGCAATAGTGTGATATTTTTGTGAATGATATTTAAGATAAAATATGTATCTCCTGCAATATTCTGACTATGATAGTCTGTATTATAGTCCACACTTCTGTCTTGTCTCAGTGCTCATCAATAGCGTTTAGGCTCTATCCCCAACCCCGGTAAAGTGAACTTCTCAGGGGGAACATAAAAGCTTTCTCCAGCATTCTTACTGGATGGATGAATTTCCTTGTGCCCTCACACTTGCCCCCATACTTGCCCCAAACCATGACCTAGTGGATGTTGTCCCAAATGCCCACTGTCCACAGTGGGCTTCTAGATGAGGTACTTATGATCCATTGGAGCGGTCTACTATTGCATGCTTCCTCAGTGTATGGGTTAGGCTTGCTGTATGGCTTAGCAGTATCTGTTGCCCATGGTCGACTATTTATAAGATCATCAGCATTGCCACACGTTGCAGTGGCTTGCACAAGCGAGTATCGGCTTCTGTAGTTGAATTAATTGGTCTAAAGGTGTATGGTCTTAAAAGGGTGTGATTGTATGAGTCTGTGTCACACTTGGGCTTAGTAGTCCGGCTGGGGCTAGACCCTGCAGTTGGACATCTTGTCAATGTAGTGGTATTGGTTTTGTCCGCCCCCCTCTAAAATGATTAGCTGTAACCACAGGTCGGTTTAATAGCAGGCCACACATCTGGTAACCTCTGCGGTGGTCAACTGGGTGACCGATCACCCACTCAATCCACTTACACAGTTATTTCACTATTTAGGGCCCTCCATTGGGATATCCACGTTCAAAGGTTTCTGCAAGGGAAAAACACCCAAAGTTTATCCTTCCAGGAGGTGGACCATGAAAATGTCACCACCTTCCATTCCCTCGCAGTACAGGACTCTAAGCTCGCAGGCAGGAGGAAGACTGTGTGCTTTGGCTCACCGGGAGTCACCCTTAATCACTGCTGTGGCATGAACGCTATGTGTGGGTATCTTGCACACACCCAGGAATGTCAGCTTCCTGTATCCTGAGCAGGACAGGTTGTGCCACTTTATAATGCCAGCTACAAATAATGCCTCTTTCATTAATCTGACAACTATTGTTCTTAAAGGTCAGACCGAACTTCAGTTGTGTGTGTGTGTGTGTGTGCGCGCGCACCCCTCTCGTACATTATATGGACCAGTCTGAGAATGTTGAAACTGCAGACTCCCTGTTGTTGGTTAAGGGGGTTTAGTCTTTTATCTGGATGCAGTGCATTGTAAGGAGCACTTAGTAGTTTTAAAGGGATCCTCCCACATGTTCCCCCACTGGCCCAGGATTCTGGATATTAGATCTGTATTACACAATACTCCTTAATTTACTTACTTTGTGGGAGTAATGAACATTCATAATCATGGGAAGTGGGGAGATGTGTACCACAGGTCAGTAGGAAATCTTTTTTCTTCTTTTTATCTTCCCTACCTGTCAATCTGCACACGTACTGGCCTGGCACTCTTGATTGACAGTAGTGAGTATCATCCACATTTTTTTTCTTCTGTATTTAAAAATAAATAGCCCATGTCCTACGCCGACTCCAAACCACTCAGAACACCGCCGTCAGAAACATCAAACGAAATACCCACATCTCAACAATCTTCACTGGCCTAGAGTCTAGCAAAGATGTAAGTTCAAGCTGCTCACCCAAAAGTTATAAAAAACGCAGTGATATGTGTTGCAGTGCATTTGAAGGCCCTTTGCAAAGGTTTATTGGTCACCTTTATGTAGCGTATTCCTATATGTTTGGTGTTAAACTGGTACTAATGAGGTGCAACTAACGCCCAGACAGTATTAACAAGTTTAAAAATCACAAAGTAATGAAGTAATACTATCACAAAATGTGCTAGATAATTTGCCTTTTCTTGCCACATAATTTACTCAACCATGCCACATAATTCCAGTGGCCCTGGTACCACTTCAAGGGGTCCTCCAGGTCTGTAGTGGTTTTGGTTCTCTGGTCTTCCAGGAAATTACAAATAGTTACTATTAATTGACAAGGGCTACAATAGAGAGATATTATAGGAAATCCACCTTTTCTGATTGGTAACTCCTACCGGACCCTATATTTTTGTTGGTGTGAGAACTCTGTGCACCTTACCCATGCTAACCAATAGGAAAGTGCATGTGCCCTTTACGGATGGTTGAATGGGTATATTCCTAATTTGCATGTTTTATTTACCTGTATGTCCATGTAATATGGTACAGAGTGTACTTCAGGCATGGAATGTAAATTCTACCAGTGGACTGCAGAACTTATTGTGCCATCCACTAGAGTAGCGGTACAAGCATTGCTTCAAGCCTACCATTGTAGCTTGACTGTTGCAGTGTAAAAACTGCATTTCGACTTACCAACCCCTTTTTAAAGCCTAGAACCTCCCTTTTAATAATAAGTAATCCCTGTGTACCCCTTGTCTCCCATAAGCCAGGGTGCATGATATTTTGAAGTAGGACACGTAGAAATAAAATAACGTGCTTACAGTGACTACCACCAAAAAACTATTTTCACTGTAGGAATGCTGGCTAGCCCATAGAGAAAGAAGAGGAAATTATATTAAATACTAATACTGTATCTGCAGAATGGCACTAGCTAAAAAAAATGTTTAAACTATTTTAAATAGTTATTAACAATCCAATTAAACTGTGAGGTCGAATTTTTTTTTAAACACGTTTTACTTGTTTTTAAGTTTAACTGGAGAATAGGGCCTATTAGGCCAACGTACAACAGTAAGATGATAAAAAGGCAAAAGGAAAATCAAATACTGCACACACGAACCCACACCGCACTTCCATCAATGAAACATAAGAGAAATCCAAATGTGATATTCTGTACTCCATGCCCACCCAGCCTGCCCTCTGCCCATGAACGTCCCGACGTCATTGTGAGCCAATTGCTACATAGGACAGACAGGGTCCAATTCTGTGCCTCGATAATCTGCCCATACTTGCCATATCTTGGGGTGCTTCTGGGGTCAAACCCTTGCTCTATAAACTGCCACATCCAAACCCATACAATGGTCCATCCCTCTCTTCCAGGCTGCCAGAGACGAGGGAGTCACAGCCTTCCATTCCTTTGCTGTGCTCCGTTTTGCTGTGTTCAGATTTAAATACAAAAGCGACAATCTCAATCTATTACCGCCCAAATAGTTAGTGACCTGCAGAAGGATGAGTTTCGGATCCATTGGGATCGACCAAGAACATCCCCCCCCCCCCCAACAGGCTGTCACCCCACACCAGAATCGATTCAACTCAGAACAGCTCCACACCAAATGAAAAAAATGTGCCTTCTCCAGTGCCACACCGAAGACCGGGCGAGGTCGGGGAGGCGATCACGCTCATTTGCCAAAGTCTAGGCGTGTATATACACCCTGTGAAAATATTTAAGCTATATCAGCCTGAGACGGCCCGCAATAGCAGCCATACGAGGCGCGTCTAGTGCCTCAGTCCAATCCTCATTTTCAAGAATCCCCATATCAGCCTCCCACGCTGCCTGGAGGGTATGAAATGTGTTGGGGTGATTGGAGATAAGTGTTTGACAAATCTTTGCAACTTTATGATCTCCTAGGTCACCCATGAGACGTTCAGGAAGGTCAGGCAGGGCAGTAATGTAGGGGGTTAGTGCATGGTGGAGCTGAAGATACTAGTGAAACTGGCTACGGTGAAGCGAATAGTCTATCTGCAGAATCTGAAAAGATTTGAGGACTGACTGTTCAACACATAACATCCCCAAGGGTGCAGGTCCTAATGAGGTCCCATTGACGAGAGCCTTCCAGTGCCACTACCTGGTGAGGTCAGATTTTTAAAATTCTAAGAAAAAGTAACTTTAAGAAAGTTACCTATTCCCTGCCTGAAGTTCGTAGAGGCTAATTTGCATTGGCTCTATACCTCTCCCAGACAGTGATTATCCTTAAATAGAGGTGAAAAAGGTGTGAAATGCCTCTCGGGAGCAATAAATAGGCTGACCTGAATGGGCAGAGAGGACTCCTCTGAAATCCACATAATATGCATTGTGGGGGCTGTTGCCATCAAAATCCTGCTTGAGTTTCAAATCCTGCTTGACGGGACTGTTAGATTCACATATAACACTTGGGCCACAGTTAAACAGGAGAGAACTGTGTGCCAAGAAAATTTGTATGTATCTAATGTCTGGTTACTGAAGGTCCCGTCTTCTGTCCTACCAGACTTCTGTCTCTGGGTTTGTTTTGGGTACAGTACCTGCCTCAAACTGGGTTTTAGTGTTAAATATTGGAGGACATTAGGAATACCATGGTATGCTTTCCACACACATCCCCAGACCTCCGAGCCCAAGTTTAGTGTGGCTTAAGACTTTCACCAGCAGGAAAATGCCCCGACACATTCTATTTTGCATAATCAACAGGTAGGGAGGAGGATAGGTAGTCCATTTGTTTCCCCAATTATAATCTGACAATCATCAAAAGAAGAGAATGGACACTTGTAACTACTTAACCTTTGGTTAAGATGGAACACCCTCATAAGCGCAGTGTCTGATGTGCAGTATATGTCTTTCATCCGCCCCACACTCGCGATAAGGCATTTATCATTGGAAGTTCCAAAAACGTGCTATATGCCAGCCTCATCCAGAGGCAACCTCTGGCTATAGTAGTAGTGTCCAGAGATAAAAATACAAAGAGGCACCCCAAAAAGAATAGTAAAAAACAATAACTTCACCAGTTTTTGAATTTTAATGAAAAAGGTGATGTTATATATTATTAAAATATTGTCGGTATCACTTGAGGTCAAGTTATGGGATCTCAATATACCTTGGGTTTAACAGTCAACATGTTTCTGCTCCATATTGCCCAGCCGGGTCTACGGAGCATTCGTCAGGACAAACAACACACACAACAGTAGTTTTACTTACACAACTTGTGTAGTAATACAGAGAAATTATTGGTTCTCAGTTTTAAGCTTTTACAGGTTTTCTCAAATCGGCCTGGCTGATGCTTCAACAGGTGGCGCTGGGACTCACTGGTCCTGGGCAGCACGTGGGGAGCTTCCGCGTCTTGTGCTGCCTCTGCCCCTGGATGCCAAAACATTTGAAAAACTGGGTAAGGTTGGCTCAGGGAACTTATTTCCTATTGGTTACAGAGGGGCCAGTAGTCACCCCACCCCCTTGAACATGTCAGGCATAAATGTGGCATATCCAGGTAACCATACCAGACCCATTTCTCTACGGAAAATCAGCAGAGGACTGGACAGGCTGTCTGTGACTAAGACGAGCCCTAAAGGACTGGGCCGCCTCCCTTTTGTACCCGGGTCAAAGAGGGGGACTCCAAGGATCACTTGGCTGACTTGCTGTGAGGGAACAGTGAGACAAAAAGATGCAAGAGGCAGTTTCCTGTAATTATCCAGCTTACCAGTGTCAACATGACCGGGACTGTACCCTGCTATTGACCTCTGCCTGACACACTCTCTCTCTCTCTCTCTCTCTCTCTCTCTCTCTCTCTCTCTCTCACTCTCTCACTCTCTCTCACTCTCTCTCACTCTCTCTCACTCTCTCTCACTCTCTCTCACTCTCTCTCACTCTCACTCTCTCTCACTCTCTCTCACTCTCTCTCACTCTCTCTCAGTGCCTCCCTGAGATCCTGGGGGTCTTTAGAAGGGTACTCCTGTGATGGATTGGGACTTAAAAAACTACGTCAGAAGGTAAAATCTGTGATCAGAACAAACCTGGTTGGTGTGCCCAACCTGAGCTCCATTGAGGCCAGTCTCAAATAGTGCCTATGTCCCAGTCTACTCAACCACTGACTAACATTCTCGCTTTGTGTTTCTTTTGCTCTATTTCCACTTACAACAAAAAATATATATATATTTCTGGTCCCCCTTTCTGGATTTTTTAAAATATTGGTGCTATTTTGTTGAAGTTTACTCTATTTTTCTAATTCGGTTTGGTCTTCTTATTTTTTTGTGTTCTGAATTTTACAGTTTTGGTACTGAATAAATGTTACACGTTGTCCTAAGTTAAGCTTGTCTGCTCTGTGTCCTATCTACTAGGGGGTTGAGCTCAGGTTAATGTAGCGATTTTGAGGGTTTACTCTGACAACTGTTGTGATTATTCCTTGAGGTGGGTAGTCATCCACCCCAAATCATATTCCAATTTCTTACAGATATGTAATGGCACAATGGGGCATACAGTCCTGCTTAAAAAAGCACTGGAATAATTAAATTTTCTTGAAGTATGCCGTGACATCTGTGGTGTTGGGGACTAGTGGGTCTGGTGCTATATTTTTTCAGTTATTGAAATCAAAGTCCCTGAAAAAAGAGTCTTCTTGAGAGGTATAATTTTTTTTTTGGGGGGGGAAAATATTTTTATTGCGAAATTATAAAAAAGGCACAGGTTACATGGTTATCCAGACCACTTATATGCAAAAGTTAATAACATGCAGGTTTCAGGATAATACACAGCCATATTTGGCCCACATCCCGGAGGCTGGGCGGCGTAGGATCAGAGCATGTAGAAAGGAAAAGTTCAGTTGCGCCTAAAGGACATGGAATTATCATAGTATTCGCTGATTTTCCATTTTTGTGCAATTATACTCTTTAACGTGTAACAAGAACTAACTTCCCCAAGTGTGGCATCATGAGCACTGATTTTAACAAGGCAGATCATCAATGCGAGACCCATCTAAGGCACAGTCATTGTAATACAGTCAGGACCTGTGGGAATCACAGCTAGTCACAATAATGCGTGTAAAGGAACATTTACGTGGTTGCATAGGGCCTTCACACCGGATCCAAACCCTCCAGCTCAGCTCTCGCCCCAGTACACTCAGACTCTGATTCAGCCGGGGTAAATAATTCAGCGCTGGTGGCATCTGAATCATCATCCGCTAATCCCTCTATGCACAGCATCCTCCAGGCAAGCAGATCATCCTGTAGCTTCCCATCCCTGCGAGTGCGCTGCATTTGCGTCTCCTCAGCCAGGGACCATTCTCTAGCATCCCTCAGCCATAGGGAGATTTCGGGCGCCCTTTGACCCATCCAGGTGATAGCTACGCGCCTCTTCGCCAAAACTAGCAAGAGTTGCAAGAATTTATAAGACCGCTTCTTCTTCCTAGGCTTGGGCACTAGCGCCAGGAGACAGTGGAGCGAATCTAGGAGAATTCAGATTTTCGCGGCTCGAGCAATGTGGGCCACCACCTCCCTCCAGAAGTCATGAACCAGAGGGCATTCCCACGCCAGATGGAGAAAACCAGCTTTTTGTGCTCCACACCTAGGACAATTGTGTCGTCTCTCTGCCGATATGCGGTTCAGAGAGACTGGGGTCATATAGCTACGACGGACAAAGTTGAAATGTATAAGTTTAAAACGTGCATTGTAGGAGACCATACGGGTCAAAAGCCCGATTCTTTTCCGTTGGTCAGGTTCCAGTTCCACCCCAAAGTCTGCCTCCCAGGCTGCCCAAGCCGGTGCAATCGGGGGGGTCGAGTCTCGACGCATGGCCAAGCAGAGCAAGGAAATCAGCCGTTTCCCTCTCCCACAGGATAAAATAATGTCAAGAGTATAGGTGAGCGGAGGCGCTTCCGGGTATTGGGGCCACGTTGTTCTGGCTATGTCCAGAAGGCTTCTGTTGTGGAGGCACTGTCCCCCGCTGAGGTCAAAGGACTCCATGGCACGTTCAAAGGACATGAAGGAATCGTCTGGGTAGAGGTCTGCTAAAGTCTCGCATCCGCCACAGCGCCATTCTCGGTGGGACATGTTTTCCTCCAACCGGAGCACCGGGGCCAAGATCCACACTGGGAGCTCCCTATGAAACTGAGCCCTTCTCAGTACCTTTTCGACAAACCGCTGCCAAATTCCCGCTGTGTGGCGCACCACATACGGTAGAGTTTCATCGGCGCCTCAACCCTGCATCAAGGCCTCCCTCAGAGCCTTTTCGTTCGCCATACCTGCCAGCAATGCCATTTCCCAGTTGTCCTCATCAGCGAACCACTTAGCGGCTGGGAGAAGCTGCGCTACATAATAATAGAAATCAAATCTCTGTGCTTCCAGGCCTCCCTCTTCCCAACACCGTGTCACCGTGCGCAAAGCTACTCTACTACGCCCGCCCGCCCAAAGCAGGGATGTAAGGAGTGAGTCAAGCGTACAAAACACTCGGGGGGGGGGGCAATCGACATAGGGTATTCTGTAATACATACAAAATCCTGGGGAGCATCACCATTTTGGCGATCGCCAATTTCCCCATAAGAGAGAGAGGAAGCGTGTTCCAAAAGGCAACAAATTTGTGGAGAGCCTGGAGGACTCTATCGACGTTGTAAGTCAGGAGGGCCTTATCAGATGTGGCCACCTGAATGCCAAGGTATCGGAACGCTTCCCGCTCACAACGCAGACCCACATGCGGCATATCCACGCCTGGGTCCGGAGTACAACCCGTCAACGGGAAGACCAGGGATTTAGTAAGATTAATACGCAACCCAGAGGCCGCACTAAAGCGGTCGAGGGTCCGCATCAGGGCAGGGAGGGCCTCAGAGGGGGAGGTCAGGTAGAATAGTGCATCATCAGCGTAGAGTGAGACCACATTAATAGTGTCACCCACCGCTATCCCCCACTGCTCTTGCTCAGCACGGGCGGAGACGGCGAGGGGCTCAATCGCGAGAGTGAATAGGAGAGGGGAGAGAGGGCAACCCTGTCGGGTGCCTCTCTCCAATGGCCATTCCTCCGAGCGGGCCGATCCCAGCCTGACCCTGGCACGGGGCGCCCCATAGAGCACTCGAACCCAGTTACGAAAGAGAGGTATAATTTTTAGACTTTTTTTCCACTGGTACCTTTTAGCTTTCCTTGGCTGTTGTGACTACCTTGGCTGTTGTGACTAGCGGAGACTAATGTCTGACAAGCTACCATTTGTCATTGAGTTTTTCTGGTGTCTCTTTAGTATATTGGCTATTTGTGGTGATGCATTGAGGGTGCCTCATGGTTAGGGAATCTTAAAAAGACTGATAAAATAATTGCCATGTCATGTTTTTCTTTTGGTGGAAGGTCCTTACTGATCTGGGGAACACTTTACGTAGGGTTAAGGGCCCAGTGGAGAATAATACCTTGGTTTTGGAGAAGATCTAGCCAATTGTGTGATTATCGTGTCTGGTAAAAAAGTGCTCAGTAGCTGTGTCTCAATTGCATCCTGGAGTGAAGTCAGAGGAGTCTTAATTGTGCCTAGACTCTTTAAGAACGTAGGTGTGTGAGTGGTATCAAGGGTCTTCTTGAAATACACGAGGTGGGTGGGGGATGGTCATGTTCTTTGATCAGTGGTAGGTATATGATAGTTGGTGAAGGAAGACTAAGCCTACGATGCATGGCCATTGCTTAGGATTGTGTACACAAAATGTAGTCTTCATGTTGGTCATCTTGCCCCTCAGTTGGGTAGCGTCAGTCTCTGGTAAGGAATGCTATTCTTGAGCTGTGAATTTATGGCTACTTTTGATTGATTACTTTTGTTCTAAAATGAAGCATGTTCAAAGGGTACATCAGATCAAGTTTCAAGAACAGATCTTTATTCCAACAAGGTTCCAGTTGGTGAGTAAAGTACTCTTCGGGTCTTTAAAGGTTTTTCAGGCTGTAGAGAACTGTCTGCAGAGGCCATATATTTATCGTGCGGAGGCCTGTAGGATTTCAAAGTCTCATATAGCAAATAGCTTTTAGGTGGCTAGCCACTCAACAAGCGGGTGTTTTCGGTGACACTTTCCTAGGTAAAGTGGAGTTGGCAGGAATTTGCATTGTAGCTCAAAGGTGGCCATCTAGAAATGTGTTCATCTAGTTGAGGGGAAGCTCATAACCACAGTCTGGCCCGGTTATTAGGAAAACACAGCTTGCATGCATCCTTCAAGCAGGGATCTCGGGCATTTGTTATAACATCTTATTGCAGACTCTGATGTAAAGGGAAATGTTTTAAGGGAGACAACGTGGATTGGATTTGACAGGAGAGGATTGGCAGACCTCTCCTGTGTACTGTAAAAAAAAAAGTTGCTTTCCCAAATCTGATACGCTTCCACTAGCCAGGCAATTTCTCTTAGCCAATCAAGAGAGGGTAGTCCCTCAAGATTACAGTGAAAACATGATGCATGTTCTACCGCTTCCCTGTTTCTCTCACCTCCAAGGCGAGCGATACCCTGTAGAGTGTTATAGGTTGCTTATTGAATGAAGTTCATGACTGTTAATGTTGTGACTGTAGGCTCAAATTTGACTTTTAAACTGGTGTGATAACCAGTGGGCCCAAGAATGGCTGTGTGTGGGTATGAGTGGTAAGATGATTCAAGTCTAGGATCCTATTGACCTTGGCTTGAAGAGATTATACTTTTACTGCTCCTACATGGTGACCAAAGTAGACCATGCAGCTCTGCTCCGCTTGGCTGACATTTGGATTACTCAGTGCTGAGCTTTGCTTGATGAAGTGCCCGCAACGCCTTTGTGGGGTGGATCAGGAGTGTTCCGCATGTGTGTAGTGGGGTGGATCAGGTGGCCACCTTCAGTGTTCTGCATCTGTATAGGAGAATGTGGTCTGTCAGCCTCTAACATTTGTAGGTACTTTATTTAGTCCAAAAGGAATTACCCAGAAGTAGCATAATCGTTTTGAGGGGAGGGAGCAGGCATCATATTCTCTGGAACACTTGAGTTTGAGGCCCTCTGCCAGTGTCCACAGGTAAAATTGAAGGTGGCCATGAACTGCCCCACTTCTAATTTGTCAGTGATGTTGTCGGTTCGAGGACTTTGTTATAGTGTTCCCCTGTTTGCAATTAGGAAAATTGTGCTGTCCCGTGTGCACTAGCCCTGTAGACACCCAGTAGGTCTGTGTGTTCGCTGCGACATAGAAGGAGATTCGGTTAAAGTTGGAGGCCTCGTCCGTATAGAGATGGGCTTCATGGGTGAGGAGGGGTGTGAAGAGGAGGACCGGTTATACTTTTTTCAATAAGGGGCGGCACCCTATATGAGTCGGGGGTAAAGACGGTCACAGGGTAGTGTGGCTTCGACCCCCCCCCCCCCCCCCCCCCCCCCCCCCCACACACACACACAGAACCGCAGCGCCGAGCACCAGAACACCCTGAAACCGCAGAGGAGCCGTGCACAGTGGTCCCCGAGAGGGTCTGCACACAGCACGCGGTGTAATCAAAGAGCAGTGCACGCGGGGCAGCGAGGAGCCATCAAAACTGTCACATCAGAACAGATGTAAACAAAGTAACCTCCATAGAGCCGAGCAGAGGACAATCCTGGAGCAGCCATAAACACCTGGTAAGTCACTGAGTAGTCGCACACGGAGAATCACTCCACGCCCAGTCATAGCAGAGAGCAGCCATGCACACAGGCTACTGGGAGAACTGGTACATGCAGGCTATTAATAAAGCAGCTGCACCCACCGAGCAGCAGCAGCGTAAAGAAACTGGTCACACAGTAATAGTACACACAAAACCACAGAGCAGGTGTACGCGGTGAAGCGATTGAAACTCGCACGCCCAGTAATCACAGCTCGGCTGCACACCCAGGATTATCAGTGTACTAACAGCCGCTCACATAGTAATAAAGAGAACGGATTTACAGAGCAGCCACACCCACCGACGAGCAGTATAAACAAAGTAACCACAGGGCAACTCTGCATTCCCAGTCTACACACTGCAGCTCTGCATTTGTATCGTTACTGAGGAGCGAACACGCAGGTTACTCACAGCGGTCAGCGCAGCAGCAGTACTCAGGGTAATTCCACAGCAGTCCTACACTCAGTAGCAGCACACATGGTGCAGCAGTACTTCGAGTTTTGTAGGGAACCGCAGATCGGTTGGACACACAGGATGGTCGCTAAGCAGCTGCTCGCATGGGGTGAAGGCGAAAGCATTAGGTGGGCAGCATCACTAACACCTTGCTCTTCAGATGCAAACTAACCCCTCGCTCCTCAGATGCATCTATAAGGGCCAGGCCTAGCAGCTGTGCTGGAAGGCGATGTGCCAAAGAACAGTGCTGCAGCAACATGTGCTGACTCTGCCCCCAGCGACCCAGGTTAAGCACGCTGAGACTGATCTGCATCTTGTTTACGGGTGGGAGGATTTTAATGGAGTTACATGAAAACTCAGCGAGATTTTTGGAGTTCCGCAAACGGGCAGAAATCGGCCCATCGCATTGCTTGGGCTGATTTTAAATGCTGGGAAGCATGTTCCATACTGAAAAATCTGCGCGAACGGCACCCCGTGGCTCGCATCTGGGTGCTGCCTCTTGAGTTGTTTTTGCTGCCGCTCGAGTAGATTTTCTCTTCAAGCAACAGCTTACTCACCTCAAACGTTGGTGACCGTCTGCGCTGCGAAAATCTCACCAGATGCCCTTCTAGTGCACGAAAATCGTGCTGGGGACATCATTACTCGCTCGGCAACTTACCGTTGATGAGCCGCGTGCCAGAAAAACTCTGCCACTCAGTAGTTGGCAGAATTTGGCCAGAACTCCATGCTACATGCCAATTTATCGCCCACTCCCAATTCTGTTGCTCATTCGCACAGTAGGTGCAGCTCCATTGTCCTGTCTCAGTCATGAGAGGAGGCAGAGTGGAGGAATGACGCAAGAGACCAGAAATGTGAGAGGCAGAATGTGGTGACTTTATAGGCAAGTAAGGAGCAGGGGCAAATGGTGCAACACTCACGACCATCACAACAAAATTAACGTCACTTCTGCCATACGGTACTATTGCTATAAGCATGCAAATTTGATCAAGATATTTATAAAAAAACATTGGAAACATTTCTAACTAAAGGATATCAACACCTCATAGCCACCTAAGGTTAAAATTGAGCCTTTCACCTTTAATTGCTAATAATAAGATGTAACTGACCACACTTGCAACTGCTTCTTGGCCCACGAAAATACCATAAAAACCTTGATCCTAAAGGAATTATTCACCGACAGTGATAAGACAATCGCACTTGTTAACCAAGAGCTGAAATGCTATTTTTTCCACTACTAGATAACAGATTATCCACAGCTAAAAAAACGGAGAAATACGAATTAGCTAGGGTGTAAGCTATTAATGACGGCATCCTTTCAGACGCTTTCTGATAGATCTGGCACAGGAAGCGAAGTACAAGAACTCTAAATACTTTCAAAAGACTGGGGTACATAGAGGAAACATTGAATACACACAATAGTTTATTAGATTCAGGCTTCCCTACATTGCTCTTTATCAATTTGAATGTGCATGGTTTGTAGCTCACTAGGAACAATCATCATGTCGACTCTGCCTCCTTGACAAAGAAACAATAAAAAATGTATTTTGTTTGTGCCCTAATTTACCGGATGTTAGACCTAGCTAAAACCCCTTTAAACAGGACAAGTTAAATAAAAACATTGGTTGCATAATTCCATTTTTTAAAGCTGGCAGAACAAAAAGTTAAGGAATTTAACTGTAAGAACAGCAAATGAAACAGTTGTAAATACTCCGTTTTTATCTTCGATACTTTATACGATGTTATGAGAAGAATAATGGTATGTATAAGTTATAATTGACTAAAGTTTCAAGTAAATGTACCCAATATATCGAATTATAGATGGATAACAATGAATACAGGGGTGTTTTTTCACTGAGGGATTCTAAGTGACATCAAATAGACAACAGCAAAGCTTGAGTTGTCTGTGATGCCACTCAGAACACCGAGGTCCTTTAAATTCAGTTTTTACCCATTTATAATTATGTGTAATATATGGCCCCGAAACTAATCTGCCCTGGCTTTCAGCTACTGTGCTGGGGCAGAGTAGTAATGGGGAAGACCTAAATTATGGCATCTCCACCTGACCCAAATGTTGATAAAATACTTAACCTGCCACCCTTAAACAACCAGACCACCTTCCCCGCCTTCTTCCCTCCTCCTGCGTCTCTGCTTTCTGTCAAGGTAGACAAGCAACCTGGGCAGGCAGGCTTTCTGAGAGCTCTGTCAGCCTGGCCTTTATGGCATAGCAAAAGAAGGGAACACGTCTGTTTTTTTTTTTAATCAACTATTGCTACGTCACAGCAGTGAATGACTAGGTTTAGAATCTGATGTAAACCATAGAGATTTCCTGTGGAAGCCAAGCATAGCAAAGGATTCATTTTGATGGACAAGTGTGTGGTTGCAAGATGATGATGATAGAGATTAGTAAAAGTAATGGGTGTGAGAGCAGTGTGAGTAAGCATGGTGTCCGAGGTGTGGAGGAGAAAGATGGGAGAAATTAGAGTGCAAGTGTGAGAAGTTCCAGTATAACTGAAGCTCCGTAAAGATGAACAGATAAGTTTATTGCATTAGAATACACACCGGCAGAGCAGCCAAGGGCCCAGCAACTGGCAGCACACCGTTCAACTTCCCCACCACATTCCACCCGTCCTGGTTACACCCCAAAATTCTACATTCCAATTTTCCTCCCTAGACAGACCCAACACAGTGGCTCGTTTTCTGGAAAACCGGATGGGAACTGGGATGTAGGACTCAACACTGTATGGGTTGCGAGGCCTAGAGCAAGAGGGATGGGATCAGCGTGGGCGGTTATCTGGAAAGAGCTGTGAGCCGAAGTATTCACTCTCTGACATCTAAAACATAAAACCCAAACAAAAAAAAGAACAGTTCAGTCTCAGAATGCATGGAGTTGTTGGCATAAAAAAACACAAGACCTGGATTAAGGTGTCACACATCACATGGCGTTTACTTGTAGCTTAACGTCGCCAGTAAAACAAGTAGTCTGTGTTTGAAATAGAGAGGCCACATTCTTGAGAGGAATCAAATGTAATTTAAAGTGGTGGAGGAGATGGCCTATATGGCCTTTCATGTGCAGATGTATACATCAAAACGCAATTGGTCAAACATTTGCACTCATCTGGAGCCGAGAGGCTTGTTAACATGATTTAAGCACAGCAGCATTACTGTTGGTGTTATAGAGTACTTGTTGGGCTAAAATTTCATGACGTGGTCTTACGTAGCAGTCACAGTATATGATAAAAACTTCAGGGTGGTTCAGGACTTTAAACATAATCAAAAATGACTGACAACACAGGGTCGGGTTTTGACGATGCCATGGTTAAAGTATTCTGACAACCCATTACCTTTTGGACTCTCAGCATTGCGCAAGCATTTCCACAAACTGGAATGATAAAATGTTAACACCTCTATAGAAGATACAAGTAAAACAGCCTTACACAGTGTAATAATGACAGAGTAGTTACTGAGCAATAGTGCACCCCATGGACTAACTCTAATCAACAGGCGTATTGCTCTACACACAGTGACAGAGCCCCCATTGGACATCAGCCGTGGGATAAGAATTCCCTGCAGCCCCAACCCTCCTGTGATAATATCTGAAGCAGAAGCAGGGTGTGTCTGAAAAGGCATGATTCGTTGTACTGGGATCTTTTTCCTGGTCGAACACAGATTTTTCAGGAAATCCGGGAGCTGCACCTGCCAGAGACTGCTGCTGTCTGGGACATTTTTTCCTTGTAACCCACACACTCTTGACTAAGAAGCCCATTTCATCAACCAATACAGTCAGCTTAGAAGAGTTGAGTTGAATGGCTGTAGCTTTATTAGAGGTGCTTATTGATTGTAATAATATTCAGTCTATATAGTATGAGGATGCAACATTTAATAATAATAATAATAATAATAACCATAACCTTCTGTGTAGGACCGCCTGCTGTGAGTGTCGTTGCCTTTTGATAATCTTTGATAATCTTGGGGTAACTCTCCCCTTACAGATTTTAGGTTTAACTCTCACTCCATCAGCTTGTCTCTGTTCACCGTCCTCCAGACAGATGTTGACTGAGAGTGCCATGTTCCTGAGGTAAACCCTCCCTTTTTAGGTCTCGCCTACGCAGCGCGCATGCGCTGCATAGGAGACCTTTAGTCGTCGTGCAGCTCTTGTGAGAAGCACATACTCCTTCTTTTTGGCAGCATTCACCTTGAGGGAGCGTGCAGGGGCATGCCACAAGCACGAGTATGGGCTTCTAAAAAGAGCAGGTTGCATGTGCAAGCACTCACCACTCGCGTGCTTGTTCCTAAGGAGATTGTATTTGTTTACTCTCACTTTGCGTGTGCATTTTCTGTGACTCCTCAGCCAGTTTTGCGTCATTCTCCAGGCTCGTGGATGGTGCTGAGGAGGACGTGGAACTGTTTGAGCTTCAGCTCCAAGCGGTCCTCCATATCCCCCTTGTTAATTTCATTACAATTTGCATTTTTTATGCATTTCATTAATTAGAATCTGCATGCATTGTTTGTTTAAATCACAACATGCAGCCATTTAAGAACAATGTTGGCTTGTGTGCTCAAATTATCACGCAGGTTGGCTGAATTTAGTGCTTTCCCTCTTCTCCTCCGCAGTGATTTTATGGTTTAGTAGGGGTCAGTCCCTCCCCATCACACAAGTGCAGCCACCAACAGCTGACTCAGAGAGACTCGCTCACATTCTCACGAAAAAAGAAGTTCCATGATAACTCGAGCACACAAGCTAACATTGTTTTTAAACGGCTCCATGTCAGTTAAGCTGAGACTCAATCGTAAATTATACATATTGAAAAGCACATGCACCACTCTGCCTTTGAAATAAGATCGACCGCAAGCGTCTGCCCTGAGACCACCGGTACTCCAGACGCTACTTCAAAATTCACCACACACCACTCAGCCATTTCAACAGCAACTGTGTGTTCCTGCATTCTCTGCCAATGTGTACTGAGGCTGTGCGCACCCAAGCCCTGCCAGGCTGGTCAACGACCACGCATGAGAGGGAGGAATGTGACCAAAGCCAGAACTTGGAAGTCAGTTCTGAAGAAAGGCGTGCACGCTCTGCTGGTTGCTCTGTGGCCGCTGTCGCCATTAAAGTAGTGTTGTTCTCAGATGTGCTGAGGCTGCTCGTGCCAGCTCCCTTGAAGGCAGCACGGAAAGCGCATAGCACACAAGAGTGTCATGGTGCAAAGTTCATCAGGGTGAAAGAGGGAATATTGGGAAACAAACAGGGTGCGTTGCTTCATGCATTGAGGAACTTAGCTTTATTTGAAACCCCTAAATACAGCAGTCCTTAAATCAGGGCTGAGTACCCTTCAAAAACCAGCACACCGGGTGGGTCCAGCTCTAAAGCCCCCTCCTGGAAATTCAACTCCTTCAATGTTAGGTTTGTCAAGTGTGCGGCTGGAATATTAATGATTCTGGAAATTGTAAGTACAACACAGTTTTGCGCCTCATCCTGTGATCTGTTTTGCTATGTTCGAGTGATCTAGGCTGAAACTCCGTATTATTAAATTAATAGTAAAACATGTATATGTTCAGACAACATTAGGACTCAGTCAGCCAGCCGTGTAAAACAAGCATTTGCAATGCAATAGATCTCGCATTCATGCAAGTTTGAGCTATTAATATTTTAATTGACAATGCCTTTTATTTGTTTTAATAACCAAAAAAAAAACATTTTTTCTTTCTTATGTGTAATTTCTGAAATTATGATTTGACATGATTGTGCAGTACATCCCCATCCATTCCAACCCACGACTCCTCACCCCCCCACCAATCCTCCCCACTTAGTCCAATCCACCCCAGACCAATCCAATCGCCCCAATTCAATCTACTTCAATTCACCACACTCCAATCCACCCAACACACCCCACTTCAATCTGTCCCAATCTAATTTGCCCCACTCCAATCTAAAACTATCTGTCCCACTCCAGGCCAATACAATCTGCCCGTCTTCAATCTTTGTTCTCCATTGTTCTTGTGGCAAACATTCCCCCCGTAGCACCATTTGTATGCACCATTGTGCAGTTAACTTTTTATCCAGGGGCTTTCAATGGCTAATGTCTCTGGACTCTGTTGCTGGCTTCATGTGCCAAGCCTGTGCATTTTCCAAAATATAGGAATGGATTTGGGTACATGAAAAAACGATGGCAACGCCAATCCCAGAAGTTCTCATCCACTTCGAACAGTGGTTGAGAGCAAGCTGTGAGAGAATAGGGTACTAATTAGGAAAGAGCGTAGAGTGTTTAAGAAGAGGGGTGAATGGCAGGGATGATGAATTAAGATGTGAATGTTGAGGTGAACAAGATAGAGCAGGATGTGTTAAAGGACGTGTGCACAAAATTCACAGGCTTGTTAGTAATGGGACTAGCTTGAAGGTTTAACAATAATAAAAGGTTTTATGTAGTGCACAGCTCCTTTGACCAAAGTGTCTCGGCGCTGGAGGACTAACTACAGAGATCAAGTATAAAGCAATAAGCTACATTGACTATCACCTTAACACCCGAACACAGCTGTGTAAAACTGAAATGCAGAGCGCGGTGAACAGAGGTACAGCGCATTTAGGCCAGGCTGGCTGGCCAGTGATATACATGCAGCAGAGTAGCTAGGTTGCATCCAGCAGACTTGAGACGCTTCAACAGACTCCTGCATCGATATAGAGTACTGGCACATGGCACTGGGTGAAGTAGTTGCAGGAACAGGTTTTAAAACCCACTCTAGTGGCATTTCAGTCTCTTTGTTCCCTCAACTAACTCTCCCTTGTCAAAATGCCACTTGTCAACACCAGCTGACTTGTACTGGAGAGTCCTCCTTGGATTTTGCCATCCACCCTTCCATTTTTTAGTTTAGGGGAGATATTATTGCCCGTCTCTCCAGGGTAAGGGGGTGTTTATTAGTGGCATTATTTCGAGGGTTGGCGGGGTAATATACACCTGGTTGGGATGATTCAAATGTCTATCAGAACAGCAGTCACCAAGCTGCTCGGTCAGACTCTGTTGCCCAAGCAAGAGAAATGATTTGGAGTTGGCCTAGAGCAATTTCAGTTGGCACAGGATGATTGTCCATCTTCAATTGTTGCCTAACACTTCAGACTGCCAGCACTGAGACTGCGAGGAGCTACAGAATAGTTTTTCTAATGATTGTTTAGCCAGGGCACCTAGTCACTCACCTTCACTATACAGATGGTGAGACCCATAGCGTTAGCAGTCACTTATCCCAAAATTCTGCTCTTTGATGAACTGAACAGAGACACTAGACCCTGGATTTTTATTACTCCGTTGCTAGAATAAAAAGACTAGTCCACCCTGTTTGGAAACCATTACATGTGCTACGTGTCTTTAAAAGGACTGTTTTGTGGAATTCATGCTGACAGCCGAGTCACGATCGTTAGAGGATTCAATGTGTGTTCGCCCACTCGCACATTTATACACAAATAGACCTTTAGGATTGGTGTATTTTGTAGCCTTCAAGGGAAGCTATTCGCAATGTTCCTGAACTCGACCAAACTTGGGACCGAGTACTTCAGTAGTCCAGTGGTGGCCAGCATAGCTCGCGGGTGGCGGGGTGAATACAAAAAAAAAACTTGCCTTGAGGCCGGGTCCTGCGTCTCTTTTCCTGCCTCCTACTCCAGGAACAGGAAGCAGGCAGCCAGGCTCCCTCCCCTAAGCCAATCACAACGCTGCAACGCAGCGTTGCCATTGGTCTGAGCGCCGTGACACAGCACTCAGCCAGGGGCTGGAGGGGTGGGCATGTTCTCCATGCAGGCTGTTATACAGCCTGCATGGAGAACAGGGAAAGTGCGCATGACTGGTTTTGGTGGCCTGAGAGGGCCGACCCAAACAGTCATTGCGCACTTAGGAGTGGGCAAACCACTCCTCCCACTCACCCACTCGCAAAGCAGCAGGAAAGGAAGCATAAAATGATGATAACTCTAAGCTATTATCATTTTTTGTTTCTACTTGACACTGCTTAAGTGGGGCAAGGCAGAGGAGCCGCCTAATTAGTCCCCCAGCGTCTGGCAGGGTTCTATGTTCACTTCGGGCTGTGCTGTGGGCTGTTGCAGGGGACCTTGGGGTTTGTATTGGTCACACTCCACGTATTTCCTCCCTGTGAAATCTAGAAAAGCCCCGCCAATCCGTGGACTAGGCTGCTGGCCTATTCAAAGAAGAGCCCAAGCTTCCGGGGTGCAAACTTTTTTCTTTTGCGCCGCTACTTTCTGAGTACAATGTTGTTCGTGTGTCAAGACTGTCCGTATTCCAGCAGCTCAACAGTTGTGCCGTCATCAGTCAAGAAGAACAGGGCTCTGTCTTCACCGCTCCCGTACGTTCTAAGCACTAAACATAAACATGCATACTTAGTTTAAAAGAAAGTAAGCACATTGTACCTGGCATAATTAGAATTTAAGTTGTAATCGGTGTAAAAAGTAAAGGTATGCTTTTCGGGAAAAGGGTAATTTATTGCCAACGCATTAGCCAGGTATTTATTAGTATTTTGTTGATAATGCCAATCTGACATCTTTTCATTTTTGCGACAGTAAAAATAGATTTGCTGTGAATTTACAGGCCCAAAACCTGGATCGGATTTCATGGTATGAAAAAGCCAAATTCATGGTGAATCTCCTTATGTGCTGGGGCTCTCATCAGTGCCTCGGTGAGGATTGCATGATATATTGGCACTGCCTAAGTTGTGGCTGGGCCTGAGGCATTCTGGGATCAGTGTTTGCTTGTGTGGAGGATGTGCATTGGTGTAAAATGTGTGTGCATCATGCAAATGAAACTGAGGAGGGGGGGATGGAGCCGTACAGAAGGGAGGATCATATAGGATGGCAAGGAACCAAAGGCAACCCTGGCAAATGTTGATTGACCAGCCGCCATAATGCATTTATCAAGCAATCATGGCAAGCAGACCGCCCACTGCGAACCAGTTTCATATATTATTAAATAAATGAACATCATTTTATTATAAGGCGTCCTCTCTAGTCCCAGGTATGCACTTAGAACAGTGGTGTAGCAATGGGGTGATAGGCCCTAGTGCAAGTCAGAATACTAGACCCCTTGATAGTAAAGCATGATTCAGTGGTCCCCTCTGAGCCCCAGTGCCACTACACCTGCTGCACTATTGATTGCGCCGCCTAATTCTGAGCCCTCAGTCAGAGGCGTAGCTATTTGGTAACAAACTGTCTTAGGACTAGAGGTGGGCAAGTCAACAATTTAATAGGGAGAGAAACCGGACCAAGGGTCTGGCTCGGATCTTAGAGCCCATACAAGGGCCCTCAAAATATGATATGCAAATTATACAACAAACCTCGTAGAATATGATAGTCTCTTCAAAGTTAAAAAAGGGTATTTCTTTAACATGTGGATGTTTTGACATCAAATGGGTACATTATAGCACTGCATTGAGAAGTACTTGTTAAAACTGATAGTTTTGTAGCGGGGCCAGCTCTAGGCATGTGCAAGCTGTGCACCTGCACAGGGCCACCAAACCCCAGGGGCCACCACGCCAATATATATCCTTAATATATTAATCCTCTGAGGATGGATACATATTTGCGTGGTGGCCCCTGGCAGGGATTTGGCGGCCTCTGGCTCTGTTCCACTTCTAAACTCCCTGACCCTCTCCTCTTCACTGGCCTCCGCGCTCCGCCCCGCCCGGACCCCCTCATCCGGGCCCCCTACCTACCGCTCCCTGCCCAGGGCCACCATGAGCCTAGAGCCGGCCCTGTTTGTAGGACTGCTAGTCGGAACTCTCGTACTTGAATGTGCTTTCATGAGTGATAATGAGCAAAAATAGTTTTAGATAAATAAAATATTTGCCGAAGATCTCTCAATGTATGCAGGGACGCCAAAATTTAACCAGGCTTTCTAGTTTCACTCAGTAAAAATCAGACAAGAAATGGATATCTATTTTCTTTCCTTATGTTAAGGCTTTATTTTTACCTCTTAGTGCATTCATCTTTAAAATAAAGTGCAAACTCCATCCGAAGGTATTGGAGCACTTTACATGAACACCAATTACATTACACCAGGCCACATGCATTGTTTATAGGTATGGGGAGATTATGTAATTTTCCCACATTCGCAAGATGTTGGTAAGATGCTGAGACTCAAACCTGGTTTCCGAATTCCATAGAGGAAATCTCCGTCCGTAACACCACATCCCAGGTAAAGGGAGGCAGAAGCCACATGAAAGCTGTGCTTGTTAAACTATACTTAATTCTCAAGTGCATTATGCAGTAAAGGATGACATCTGCTTGTCGGCTGGTGGCAATTGTCGGTCTTATCAACTATCAGACCAAGTGTAAAAACAAATGTTTATTTAAGTTCCCGCAGGCAAATACTGATCACTGTTGGCGCGCATGCTTTAAAACCTTTTTTAGGTTGAGCCTGGGCTGTGTATGCCATGCTCTGCGGCATGCTTATTGAAGTATAGAATAGAAGTTCTTCCCACTCTGCACCCATATTTGTCATTGGCTTATCATTGCCCTTCGTAAATGCTGGCCTCTGATTCATTAATGGGCTTGTTAGTCCCTCCTCAGTACCGCCTTGTCTTCATTTGTAACCTCCCATGAGGACTGGCCCTTTTACTTCGGTTGTTACACAGTACGTCTTTTTTAGTTTGTAAGCACTATTTTCTTCGAGTTTCTCCTACTGCAGGCACGTTATGCTTTCCTTCAACATTCCGCTTTCCTTCAACATTCCGCGCACCATGATTGCTTTCACTTTCGGAGCAGCTCGGGACAATGGTGGCCGCTTCTTTGAATAGGTCTCGCATTTACAATTTTGAGCTTTTGGCATTGTAAATGGCAATGCCTTTTATGTATGTGTTAATTAGCAAAATAGATAAATAAAAGGCATTGTCATTTACAATACCAATAGCTTAAACTCTCGCAAATGCGAGACCTATTGCATTGCAAATGTATGTTGTTTTTGCAGTTGGTTTTAAAGTTCTTTCGACATTAGCAATCTCCTTGATCCCAGCACGAAAACCAGCACACTCGTGCACCCTTCCAGCCTCAGAAAAAGGCCTTTGGTACCCAATAGGGAAGGGGTGTGTGTGTGTTTTTTATTGTTGTTTTTTTGCAGGGTGAGAGTAAATAGAATGAGAGTGAGTGATAGAAGGGTGAAAGGAAGGCGTGATATAGGCTAGTGTCCAGGATAGACTTTAAAGTGCATGAATGTAATAGATTCACATGCTGTGCATTATTCCTCCATTGTTTGGCCTTGCGAAGTGTCTGTTTTCATCAAAGTTATTAAAAATCCTATAGACCATCGTTATATATGGAACAACTGATGATGTAATGAACCCATAAACCACAACTCTACATCCCGCAGTGTGCATCTTCGGATTACAGGAAGTTACCCTATCAGAAGGAAGGGGCCGGTGGGAGCGAGTTACCTCCTGAACCAGGCAAAGGCGAGAAAAGTGGTGACAGGGGTGATTGTGGGTGACTTCTTTCTGTCTCCACCCTCAAAAGGTAGCAAGGGTGCCAGGCCTCGTAATACAGTAAAGGGCGCTAGAAAGGAAAACATATGTGGGATTCCCCCACGGACGTGGTGCAACTGCACTTGCTGCATCCGCTTGTTGCTTCAATCCTGTCTGCTAGAGTTCCTGTGCCTTCTATACACTCGCAGTGCTGTTTGATGTAACTGCTGGAACTGTCTTACAATGTGTCACTCTACACCCTCTCTCCCAAACACACGCTTTCTGTTTCCATACACCGCTGAATACCTTGAGACAGAGTGCCATGCAATGTCCGGACTTCGGTGCTTTCTCATAGACGCCTTTTATGGCAGTGCTATCACCCGATGTTTTGTTTCAATAAAAAAAAGGACCCTTACGTTGAATCATGTGTAGCATTCACCTCGGGACAAGACAATTCATCACGTGACCCTCCATGGAAGGACTGGACGTCCTAGACTTCTACCAACTCCCACGCAGGTGGTGGGGAACATTGATCAATTTTTAAAAGATAAGCTCTTTTGCCGAGGAGGCCGTGTGTGTGTGGGCTCAGGAGGCCTTCCTTTCACGGCCACTGTGACCCAGGGCCACCGTCCGCTCTGCTCGCCGGTCGGCTGAACAGTCAATCTGCCTGGTGAGTAGTATCAAACACCAGCTGGGGGAAAGAGTAGTAGTCCTCCTTTTGTTTCTGTTCTTCGTCATGGAAATAGGTCTGTCAAGACACTCTAAGACTGATGGGTCTCTCAGTGATTTTCTTCTGTTTCTGTGTCATTGAATGACTAATCTGTCCCAGCTGCCTATACCGGGAATGGGACAGGGAGGTGGCAAAGACTTCCCGGTCCCTGAAATATGTGTTGGTAGTGCTCGCTGGCACAAATTAACCACTGGTAAGGAAGGAGTATGAGAGGTCAGGAGGAGTGAGAAACCCTACCAGCTATCACAGTGTGGCCTCATGTTTTAAAACGAAAAAAGACTAATGTTAAAGTGTGTTCTTTTTCAACTTTACTCATCACTGACGATTACTCCTCATTCACTGGTCATTAATTTGGTATCTTCATTGACCCAAATCTAAGTTTTCAAGTTTTCATTATGTTTTAGTACATTTTTTAAATCAAAGTTTCTTTGGTGGGGTGGGGGCAATGTAAAGACAAGCAGTGGTTAAGCTAACAGGGCTGCCTTTGTCAAGCTTTTGCAATTTATTTGTATGGCAAGCCTGTGCCACAAAAATACAAAGGTAAAACAAAACTTGCTGGCAACTAAAGTTTGTGAGAATATGCTTACAGTAAAAATATGAAATATCACAAGTGTCCATTGCATATATTTAGAGACCTGAATGGGTGCTTTCTAATAGGCATGTGTACTTAGAACATTTATAGAAACTCTTTGTAGCTTTTATGCAAGAAATTGTTTCTTATTGATGCAAAGAAACTGTGCTATTGTTGCGGCTGAAAGACTGACCTATTGGCTTTCCCATTTTTTTTTCTGTTGCATGAGTACGCAGGAGTCACGACATGTGACTGCATGGCTGACAATCTTGAAATGGGTTTTCTACAATAGAGAACTGATTCCAAGATGGCTGCGGATACGTATGCATCATGACTCATGCATTCACATGCATTGTGACACGTGGGTGGGTGTACATGCGTTGTCACTCAGGCAGTCATTTTTAATTAAATGATAGAACATGGTAGATGGCCATGTTTAATTTTTAAATTAATATATTGAAAAAGGAAAATCAAGTAGATTGAACGAGTGAGCTGCCCATTTGTATGTCTAAATATATTTTTAACATAGGAAGCAGGATGAAAGAGGGCTGAGTAACATCTGGAGGGGGGGGGGTGAAAGGAGTGTGATTGAGTGGGGAGAAGAGAGCTATGAAATACATTGACTCCCACAGAGAGCTCCATGTAAAATTAGAGTGCCCTGAAGTATGCAGTGGAAGGATACAACCCTTGGAATCAGAAGACTGAGACAGAGTTGTTCTTGGAAGGCACAAAGCAGAGAGGAAAGCCATTGAATTAGGAGCAGGGAAATGATATACCCAGCAAAGGCATCCAATTATGAGCAGGCGGCTGGCCAAAAGCTCGCTGTTAAGTATGTGTTCTGTTTTAGAAAGAAAAGGCCTCAAATGGACAGGTAATAAATACTCTTTGTAGCTGAGACCTTAAAATGATAAATAATGAAAAGAAAAATAAATGGCACAGTAAAGTATTCATCCACTAGCTCTGGCGTTGAAGAGTTCTTCTTTTTACGCAAATGTGGGCATGTGAACCGGCAAAATGCCATCACTAGTAGTAGAGTGAGTGGATGACGGACTTACCTATTGCCGTATACTGTGATGGGCAGAAGCAAGATTTGCTTCACAGTTGAAGAAAGAAAAGAAAGAAAGCGTCTGACCTAAAGCCACTCCATGTATGTATATATGTATTTGTGGTTCCTGACTTTTTTTTTTTTTGTATAAAGTGGGCAAGACCGCTTAAGCGGTTTCTAGCTTTGTCAGACCTAAAAAGGACTATCAATGTTTGAACTATAGGAATGGATCTGCACTCGGGACTGTGGACCTTTGTTTTGCAAGACGTTGCTATAGATGACTTGCAGCTCTTTGCCTTTCCACATTGTGGTGTTCACTGTGAATTTTAAATTGCGTTGCATGTTCTTGCTACCCGCAGTTATCTTTCCACGCATTAACTGTTTTGTGTTCCTTTTTTTTCTGCAGGCGGAGGCCCGACTTGCCGCAAAGCGCGCCGCACGTGCTGAAGCTCGAGAAATCCGGATGAAGGAGCTAGAGAGGCAACAGAAAGAGGTATGTGAGCAGCCTTAGCTGCAGTATTCTGGATCTGGGGGCGCCATGAATAAGAAAGGGACCTTTTAATGGTGCTTGGGGAACAGGCTTAAATCATTGCAAGGTTTTAGGATACCAACTGTTTTGGATGATGAGAAAACCTACCCACTTATGAGCATGTCTAAAGTTAAATTTAATGCACTTAGTAATGTTGAATCTAATGGATACTCTTTCCTCTGCAAATTCTTTATCCTTGAAGAATGTGTTCGATGTTTTAAGTCTTTGCACATCCTTAACTCCCATGAGATAGTGAATGTGCCTATTTTTGTGCAATCTGTTCACAATAATTTCTTTGTTACTTTTGGTGATATATTTGCCAGTCATCAGTCAATGCCTCTAATATTGTCTTCCAATCAATCTGAAATTTACTACAGAAAACTTTCATGTCGATCTAGTGTCCAACCTATCCTTGGCATTTCTTAAAATATCCATGTCAAGTAGTTTTAATTTTTTTAATTTTTATTGGTGTTAATGTAGATTGAAACAATCGAACATCCATTCTACAGACTTCCAAACATCTGAATCTATCTTTATCATGAACTGGATACGTTTATATACAAATATGATACTGAACTAAGTTTAAAAGATCATTTAAATATTATGGGTAAAAATATACCACTGAATGGATAATGTGATTGAGTGTAATTTACGTGCTACCTACATCACCCTACAAGAGCAATCCTTGATGTTTCAGTGTTGCACCCCCTGAACGTCATAGCCTAAAAAAGGAGGTATTAAATACTTCACGGAGTCGGAGCCAGGGGCATGGTTTCAGGTGGGGGTATTTGGGGTGTAACACCCCCTTAATAAAAGTATTACCTCCTAAGTAGTTGGGTACAGATGGTTTCAGTTGGATATGTTGAGCTGTCTGTCGGATTTCACCTGAGATTTCTACACATATAGACAAAAACACACCTCCTTCTCTCTTATCTGTTTTGAAGGTCTTAAAAATATTGATTATTTTTGCAAAAGATTGTTTTGAAATCTGAACCTCACGCACCCCCAGTCTTGCTGACTAAGCTACACCTGTGCACGGAGCTCTCTAGTATCTGCTTTTTGAGGCTTCAGAAGCAACAGGCAGTACTTGTTAAAAGGATTTCATATGTTGCGGAGATCTTGCCCAATTATTACTGTCTATGTTGTGCTGCTTTCTTTGATGGCATGATGTTTCTTGTTTTTACTCTGCCCCAAAACAATCTTGTCTGCTATTTGGCATGACTGTTCTTTGTTTTTCCTGGCCGCACTTTGTAGCTTACTTGCTATTATGTAGCAGTCCCATGCAGTCTGTTCATGATTGGTTTAATTTTCTTGTTTACCCTGTCATTACCTTTTATTTTTCTAAATGGCAATTTTGCATTTTTCTCTGCATCCTTTGTAGATGCTGGAAATGTTCTTAGGCTGGTGGCATAAAATACCCCATAGCAATAACTTCATTGTAAATAAAAGCAGTTATTTTTTTGATTTTACTTAAGCTTATTTACGCTATTTCTTTGGGCATTTGTAAGACAAACGTTATAAACTGAATCGCTTCTGGGTTACTGTTCTACCTGTATGTTAGAAATGGAATTCCTGGTTGGCTGGGGAATCCACCTAGGCCAGGCAGGAATCGCCACTCTAGTCAGGGTCCTCTAAGTACACACTAAAAGATAACCTGTGCTCACCTTATGGTAGCTTGGCACGGAGCAGTCAGGCTTATCTAAAGAGGTAACGTGTAAAGTATTTGTGCAATACACACACAGTAACACAATGAATACACCACAAAAGATTCCACACAGGTTTAGAAAAATAGAATGTATTCTGAACATAACAAGACGAAAATGACAAAAATCCATAGAAGTTGAACTATTGAATTAAAAAAAATAAGTGAAAAGTCGCACTTAGAAGCAAATAGCACTTTTGGGGTTACTTGAGGTCGCGCGGGACCAGGTCAGAGTCAAATTTTGGGCCAACCACGATGAAGCGCCGGCCAGTTACAGGCCCCACGCAGGCCCCGGTGATCAAATTACCTTTCCTGGTCACAACAGCAAGATGCGTTGTGAGATGTTTGGACATGAGTCAAAGATGCTTCGATTTTTCTCCACGTGCTGATGGTGAGGCGTCTGTTCCGTACACGGGTGCTTAAGTCGAGCGGCGTCGAGCAATGCACCGGGTTTCTTCCCGCAGTCAAGGGGATGTGTGCTTCTCTCCAAGCTTTTGCAGCAGTAATACGCTGTCTGATTCATCGATCTCCGGACGCAAAGCTCTGGGTCTGATGCGATGCACTGATTTTTACTTCCACAACCGGGTCGATGCTCTGGTTCTGCTATGCGGTGACAGGCGATGCATCAGAGTCCGTGCTGCTAGTGCCTGGGACTCTTCCAGTGAGCCAGGCACAGGAGAAGGGGTAGAGACTTTAAAATTGCTGAGTCTCAAGCGACAGGAGTCAAGCCAACAAACCCTTGGAGCACATTTATTGGGAAGGCAGAGTTCAGCTCTCCTTTAGCAGTGTCAGAGAGCAGCAGGGCAATAAGCAGAAAAGCAGGCCTTCCAGACCACCAGTTCAGTTGAGTCCTTCAAGCAGCACAGCAGTTCTTCTGGGCGAGCTTCAGTTACAAGTCCAGTTGTGTCTGATTTTAGGGGGTCAGAGACCTAGTACTTGTACCCTAAACTGCCTTTGATGTGGAAGTGACTTCAAAGCAGCTCCTTGAAAAGCACAGGTCCTCCTTTCAATTCAGCCTTGTCTGTTAGGCTATCTATGTGGGGTAAATCAGTCCTTTTTGTGGGGACAGGACACGGCATGTTCTGTGAAGTGTTTGCCCCTCCCTCCCATCCTGCCCAGACAGGGCCATCAGAATGCGAATGCATGTCAATGGCTACTCACACACCTATCCTTCCTGTGTTTGTGGCAGTCTAGAGGGAATGCACAAAGTGTAGCTGTCACCCATCCTAGACGTGCATTGGAGACAGGCTGCAAGGCACACGGAGCAGTAAGTACAGAGAAATGGCCACTTTCCAATAGTAGCATTTCTAAAACAGTAATGTTAAATCCAACTTTACCAGTAAGAAGTATTTATCTTTACAGTTCCAACTATATAAAATATGAAGTAGCTACTCCTTTTTTATTTAAATTACCACTATAAAAGTGTAAAGGGGAAATCCCAATGATAACCTTTGAGAGGAGTAGGTCTCACAGTGCTGAAAAATGGATGTAGCTCTTTGTCACTACCAGGACATGCAAAACATAAAAGTACATGTCCTACCTTTTACTTGTATAGCACCCTCCCTTAGGGCTACATAGGGCCTACCTTAGGGGTGACTTCTATATAGTAAAAGAGGATTTTAAGGCTTGGCAAATGGTTTTAAATGTCAAATCAAGTGGCAGTAAACTGCACATACAGGCACTGCAATGACCGGTTTGAAAGACTACTTCTGTGAGTGGCACAATCAGTGCTGCAAGCCCGCTAGTAGCATTTAACTTGCAGGCCCTGGGTATGTAAATTGTAAATTGGTATACCACTTTACAAGTGACTACAGGTAAATTAAATAGTACTCCAAGTTCTAAGGCCAACAAAAAGATTCAGCAAAACAGGGAGGTCCGTGGTGATGTGCTCTGAGCTCCGTGGTGATGTGCTCTGAGCTCCGTGGTGATGTGCTCTGAGCTCCGTGGTGATGTGCTCTGAGCTCTGTGGTGATGTGCTCTGAGCTCTGTGGTGATGTGCTCTGAGCTCCGTGGTGATGTGCTCTGAGCTCCGTGGTGATGTGCTCTGAGCTCTGTGGTGATGTGCTCTGAGCTCCGTGGTGATGTGCTCTGAGCTCCGTGGTGATGTGCTCTGAGCTCCGTGGTGATGTGCTCTGATCTCCGTGGTGATGTGCTCTGATCTCCGTGGTGATGTGCTCTGATCTCCGTAGTGATGTGCTCTGATCTCCGTAGTGATGTGCTCTGATCTCCGTAGTGCTCTGACCTCCGTGGTGATGTGCTCTGATCTCCGTAGTGATGTGCTCTGATCTCCGTAGTATTGTGCTCTGATCTCCGTAGTGATGTGCTCTGATCTCCGTAGTGATGTGCTCTGATCTCCGTAGTGATGTGTTCTGATCTCCACGGTGTTGTCCTCTGATCCCCGCGGTGTTGTCCTCTGATCCCCGTGGTGATGTCCCCTGATCCCCGTGGTGATGTCCCCCTGATCCCCGTGGTGATGTCCCCCTGATCCCCGTGGTGATGTCCCCCTGATCCCCGTGGTGATGTCCCCCTGATCCCCGTGGTGATGTCCCCCTGATCCCCGTGGTGATGTCCCCCTGATCCCCGTGGTGATGTCCTCTGATCCCCGTGGTGATGTCCTCTGATCCCCGTGGTGATGTCCCCTGATCCCCGTGGTGATGTCCCCTGATTCCTGTGGTGGTGTGTTCTGATCTCCGAAATGATGTGCTCTGATCTCCGTAGTGATGTGCTCTGATCTCCGTAGTGATGTGCTCTGATCTCCGTGGTGATGTGCTCTGATCCCCGTGGTGATGTGCTCTTATCCCCGTGGTGATGTGCTCTGATCTCCGTAGTGATGTGCTCTGATCTCCGTGGTGTTGTCCTCTGATCTCCGTGGTGTTGTCCTCTGATCTCCGTGGTGTTGTCCTCTGATCTCCGTGGTGTTGTCCTCTGATCCCCGTGGTGATGTCCCCTGATTCCTGTGGTGGTGTGCTCTGATCTCCTTAGTGATGTGCTCTGATCCCTGTGGTGGTGTGCTCTGATCCCTGTGGTGATGTGCTCTGATCTCCGTGGTGTTGTCCTCTGATCCCGTGGTGATGTCCCCTGGTCCCTGTGGTGATGTCCCCTGATCCCTGTGGTGATGTCCCCTGATCCCTGTGGTGATGTCCCCTGATCCCTGTGGTGATGTCCCCTGATCCCCATGGTGATGTCCCCTGATCCCCGTGGTGATGTCCCCTGATCTCCGAAGTGATGTGCTCTGATCTCCGTGGTGATGTGCTCTGATCTCCGTGGTGATGTGCTCTGATCTCCGTGGTGATGTGCTCTGATCTCTGTGGTGATGTGCTCTGATCTCTGTGGTGATGTGCTCTGATCTCTGTGGTGATGTGCTCTGATCTCCGTGGTGATGTCCCCTGATTCCTGTGGTGATGTGCTCTGATTCCTGTGGTGATGTGCTCTGATTCCTGTGGTGATGTGCTCTGATTCCTGTGTTGGTGTGCTCTGATCTCCGAAGTGATGTGCTCTGATCTCCGAAGTGATCCGAAGTGATGTGCTCTGATCTCCGAAGTGATGTGCTCTGATCTCTGTGGTGATGTGCTCTGATCTCTGTAGTGATGTGCTCTGATCTCTGTAGTGATGTGCTCTGATCTCTGTAGTGATGTGCTCTGATCTCTGTAGTGATGTGCTCTGATCTCCGTGGTGATGTGCTCTGATCTCTGTAGTGATGTGCTCTGATCTCCGTGTGCTCTGATCTCCGTGGTGATGTGCTCTGATCTCTGTGGTGATGTGCTCTGATCTCTGTGGTGATGTGCTCTGATCTCCGTGGTGATGTCCCCTGATTCCTGTGGTGATGTCCCCTGATTCCTGTGGTGATGTGCTCTGATTCCTGTGTTGGTGTGCTCTGATCTCCGAAGTGATGTGCTCTGATCTCCGAAGTGATCCGAAGTGATGTGCTCTGATCTCCGAAGTGATGTGCTCTGATCTCTGTGGTGATGTGCTCTGATCTCTGTAGTGATGTGCTCTGATCTCTGTAGTGATGTGCTCTGATCTCCGTGGTGATGTGCTCTGATCTCTGTAGTGATGTGCTCTGATCTCCGTGTGCTCTGATCTCCGTGGTGATGTGCTCTGATCTCCGTGGTGATGTGCTCTGATCTCTGTGGTGATGTGCTCTGATCCCTGTGGTGATGTGCTCTGATCTCCGCGGTGATGTGCTCTGATTTTCGTGGTGCCGTGCTCTGCTCCCTGTGGTGATGTGCTCTGATCCCTGTGGTGATGTGCTCTGATCCCCGTGGTGATGTCCCCTGATCCCCGTGGTGATGTCCCCCTGATCCCCGTGGTGATGTCCCCCTGATCCCCGTGGTGATGTCCCCCTGATCCCCGTGGTGATGTCCCCCTGATCCCCGTGGTGATGTCCCCCTGATCCCCGTGGTGATGTCCTCTGATCCCCGTGGTGATGTGCTCTTATCCCCGTGGTGATGTGCTCTGATCTCCGTAGTGATGTGCTCTGATCTCCGTGGTGTTGTCCTCTGATCTCCGTGGTGTTGTCCTCTGATCTCCGTGGTGTTGTCCTCTGATCCCCGTGGTGATGTCCCCTGATTCCTGTGGTGGTGTGCTCTGATCTCCTTAGTGATGTGCTCTGATCCCTGTGGTGGTGTGCTCTGATCCCTGTGGTGATGTGCTCTGATCTCCGTGGTGTTGTCCTCTGATCCCGTGGTGATGTCCCCTGATCCCTGTGGTGATGTCCCCTGATCCCTGTGGTGATGTCCCCTGATCCCTGTGGTGATGTCCCCTGATCCCCGTGGTGATGTCCCCTGATCCCCGTGGTGATGTCCCCTGATCTCCGAAGTGATGTGCTCTGATCTCCGTGGTGATGTGCTCTGATCTCCGTGGTGATGTGCTCTGATCTCCGTGGTGATGTGCTCTGATCTCCGTGGTGATGTGCTCTGATCTCTGTGGTGATGTGCTCTGATCTCCGTGGTGATGTCCCCTGATTCCTGTGGTGATGTGCCCTGATTCCTGTGGTGATGTGCTCTGATTCCTGTGGTGATGTGCTCTGATTCCTGTGTTGGTGTGCTCTGATCTCCGAAGTGATGTGCTCTGATCTCCGAAGTGATCCGAAGTGATGTGCTCTGATCTCCGAAGTGATGTGCTCTGATCTCTGTGGTGATGTGCTCTGATCTCTGTAGTGATGTGCTCTGATCTCTGTAGTGATGTGCTCTGATCTCTGTAGTGATGTGCTCTGATCTCTGTAGTGATGTGCTCTGATCTCCGTGGTGATGTGCTCTGATCTCTGTAGTGATGTGCTCTGATCTCCGTGTGCTCTGATCTCCGTGGTGATGTGCTCTGATCTCTGTGGTGATGTGCTCTGATCTCTGTAGTGATGTGCTCTGATCTCTGTAGTGATGTGCTCTGATCTCTGTAGTGATGTGCTCTGATCTCCGTGGTGATGTGCTCTGATCTCTGTAGTGATGTGCTCTGATCTCCGTGTGCTCTGATCTCCGTGGTGATGTGCTCTGATCTCTGTGGTGATGTGCTCTGATCTCTGTGGTGATGTGCTCTGATCTCCGTGGTGATGTCCCCTGATTCCTGTGGTGATGTCCCCTGATTCCTGTGGTGATGTGCTCTGATTCCTGTGTTGGTGTGCTCTGATCTCCGAAGTGATGTGCTCTGATCTCCGAAGTGATCCGAAGTGATGTGGTCTGATCTCCGAAGTGATGTGCTCTGATCTCCGAAGTGATGTGCTCTGATCTCTGTGGTGATGTGCTCTGATCTCTGTAGTGATGTGCTCTGATCTCTGTAGTGATGTGCTCTGATCTCCGTGGTGATGTGCTCTGATCTCTGTAGTGATGTGCTCTGATCTCCGTGTGCTCTGATCTCCGTGGTGATGTGCTCTGATCTCCGTGGTGATGTGCTCTGATCCCTGTGGTGATGTGCTCTGATCTCCGCGGTGATGTGCTCTGATTTTCGTGGTGCCGTGCTCTGCTCCCTGTGGTGATGTGCTCTGATCCCTGTGGTGATGTGCTCTGATCTCCGCGGTGATGTGCTCTGATTTTCGTGGTGCCGTGCTCTGCTCCCTGTGGTGATGTGCTCTGATCCCTGTGGTGATGTGCTCTGATCCCCGTGGTGATGTCCCCTGATCCCCGTGGTGATGTCCCCTGATTCCTGTGGTGATGTGCTCTGATTCCTGTGTTGGTGTGCTCTGATCTCCGAAGTGATGTGCTCTGATCTCCGAAGTGATCCGAAGTGATGTGCTCTGATCTCCGAAGTGATGTGCTCTGATCTCCGAAGTGATGTGCTCTGATCTCTGTGGTGATGTGCTCTGATCTCTGTGGTGATGTGCTCTGATCTCTGTAGTGATGTGCTCTGATCTCTGTAGTGATGTGCTCTGATCTCCGTGGTGATGTGCTCTGATCTCTGTAGTGATGTGCTCTGATCTCCGTGTGCTCTGATCTCCGTGGTGATGTGCTCTGATCTCCGTGGTGATGTGCTCTGATCTCCGTGGTGATGTGCTCTGATCCCTGTGGTGATGTGCTCTGATCTCCGCGGTGATGTGCTCTGATCTCCGCGGTGATGTGCTCTGATTTTCGTGGTGCCGTGCTCTGCTCCCTGTGGTGATGTGCTCTGATCCCTGTGGTGATGTGCTCTGATCTCCGCGGTGATGTGCTCTGATTTTCGTGGTGCCGTGCTCTGCTCCCTGTGGTGATGTGCTCTGCTCCCTGTGGTGATGTGCTCTGACCCTTTGGTGACGTGCACTATTCCCTGTGGTGATGTGCTGTGGTCGCTGTTCGTGCTCCTGGTATTCTTGGCCTGGGAGTGCTCTGGTCCCAGTTTACGCTGCAGATCTTGCTCTGCTGAAGTGCTCTGGCTCATGTTGATAGATGACGTCTTGCTGTGCGTGCTTTGCTCCCTGTTGGTGCTGGGCATTATCCTAAGCTGTCTGTACCGGGATTCTGGCTGAGTAAGGTTCGTCCCCTTTTCTCACTAGTTTACTCTGCTTGCTGTTGTGTTTTCCTGGTGCTTTCCCGTGCCCTGCTGAGCCCCGTCTGATCGGCTTACCCTGACAGTCTCGCTAAAATCCGTGTAAGTTCAAAGGACGCTGTCTGGTCACTGCTTGCTCGGCTGGTCCTTCCAAGCGGCCCCTGTGATGGCCAGAGCGCCATAGCTTCTCATGTCTTGTTCAGCGAGCCCGGCTGAAGAGGAGCCGAGCGCAAGAATTGTCCTTTCGCATCAAAATGACGGAAGATCAGGCAGCAAATGAGGTGAAGCGAAGCGGATGATAGAAAATGTCTGAGGTAATCACTGTAGAGTCCGCAGAAGGCTCACATGTGACTTCTTAAGGAGGTGACCTGAAGGGTAAACATGGGCTATGGCTGCTCCGACTGCATGTGCATAACTGCCCTGTGAGAACTTGTGTGCACACGTGTTGGACTGTGCATGCCAGTGTGCTCGGAGTGCATGTGTTCCAGTGGGTTGTGGCTGTTTGTGCACTGATGCTGTGTGACTGTTCTGTGACCCCCAGTCTGACTGTATTCAGTTTCCCAGCACGGGTGCTCCTACTTCGGTGTCTCTTTGTGTGGCTGCTCTGTAGCTACTTCTGTGTGGTTGATCTGTGTTTTTTTAATTCTAGTAGTTGTTTCAATGCCTGATGTATTCGCTATATGATGCACATGTGTGCGTGTTCTGCTCTGTGAGCACACAGCTGCTGTCTTTGACTATGGGGATTCTCTGACTTCCTGTAGGCGTGGGTTGGTTGCCGTCCTCTGTAAGTACCGATATGTGTCCACTCAAAGTGGGCTGGTCTGTTGTAGTTGTACATCTGTTGTGTGTGTGGCAGTCTGTGGTCAGACCCTCTCTGGCAGTTAGTGGGCAGCTTCTCTGGTATTGTGTGCATGGCTCCTCTGTGGTGGTCTGTGCTCAGCTGCTCCGGGGTGGTCTGTGTGGCGCTAGTCTGTACCTACTCCCTGACAGCCAACGATGCAAATATGAACGGTCTAAAGGAGCGGTGGTCCCAACCCCAGGTGCCCTTTACACAGCGTAAGTAGCTGCACCGCACCGCACCACTTTGCATCAAGAAGAGCATTACTTTGCTGTAATTTGTGCAGATTTGAGCAAGGACCACAGTTTTTAAATCCAAAGCCCAGTCTGCTCAGATAGGCATGGATTTTTAACTGGAGAGAAGCTTCCAGTACAAATCCTATGCTAAACAGGACGCTCGTGGCTCTGCACAATGGTGTACAGATGTGTGCCAGCTCTGGGGCAGTAGACAGCAGCAGGCCATTTATGATAAATAGGGCTCTGCGTTGCTTTTTCCACCTTGAGCAGCTCCACATAGCACCTTTGGTTGCTACCATGCATTGTACTAAAATAAATGTTCCCCATAGTGAGCATGTCTGGCATGCTCAGCTTTAACCCTCACACCCTCTGGCAGTTGGTGGCAGTTACACTGAAAAACAATACTGTTGTCATTTCTCTCTCCTTACTTCACTTCAACTCCTCTACATGACGCCTCTGTCTTAACCTTTTTATCTAAACCGCTTTGTGTAATTCATTCTTTCTCTCTCATCACACTCTTCCTCCTCTTTGTCTACCTCACTTCTATCTCAGTAGACCAAACATACCTTACTTGACTTCAATCTCACTTTCCCCTTCTTGCTATCACTGTCTGTGCCTATTTCTATATCCATCACTTTCGATCCTCTCTCTGTCTCATCTCTCTCCATCTCATCCTTCTCGCTACCTCACTGCAGCTTTTCCATCTGACCTCCTCCTTGTATCTCTCATCCATCTACTTCATTTCTTACACAACCTCATCTTTCTTTGCTTCACCTCTTTATACCACTCTCCATGTCTCTATGATTCTACCTACCTCTCTCAGCCCCTCCTCTACTTCTCCACTCCCCCTTACCTCTCAATCTCATTTCCCTCTCTACCTCGCATCTCCCTCATTACCTTTCTGTAAATGCAACCTCTTAGTTCAACTCGCCATTAGTTTACTACCTGACCTCCTCTCTTACCTCCTCTTTATCTCATTATTTGCTCCCCTTCCTTCATCTCTCCAAGTATCGTACTCCATTCTAGCTGCCTCTGTTTCTAGCCTTCTTTTTATCTGTCATCAATTCCTTTGTCCCTCTGTCTTTCTCCTTCTCTCTCACAAACGCATAGATCTCTCAACTTCATTCTTAATAGCACTGTTTACCTCTTCCTCGCTTCTTTTTTCACTTCTTTTTTTCACTCACAACTCGCTTCCCCTGTATAAACCTCACCTCTTTGTCTCTCTTGTATGTCTCTCAAATTCCTCTTTTCTTTCTACAACACCTTTCTCTTTCTACCCTTCACCCCCTCTCTACCTTTCGCACTTCCTTACTCCTCTTTTTACCTAACACATTTTTCAATACCTCTTCTCATTTTGCTCTCCATCTGGATCACTGACAGAATATTGTGCACAGAAATCATGTGGACATAATATTGTCAAAAATATCAAAGACCAAAATATCAAGAAGTTGTGTAAATAGGTAATTATAGATTTACTGTTCTTAACTCCACGTTTATGTACCTTGAAGATATGTATATCGTCAAGCTACATATAAGTAAAACTTTGCTTACCTATAGAAACTTACCTTCACAATATTTGTGTCCTCCATATTCTTGACATTAAATTTTGGTCTATGATGTTTCTGATATTCTGTCTAAATACCCTCTACCTTACATCTTGGTTTTTCCTCGGGCTCTCTGTCTACTTTTACCTCTCGCTGCAGTTTCCTACCTCAAATTCTTCTCTCTCTCTCTCTCTCTATCACTTCTCTCCATACCTTGCATATCTTTCTACATGATCTTTAACTCCTTCTCCCTCTACTTCATGTCTCTCGCTATACTATTCTCTTTACGTCTCTGTCCATCTCTTGTATCCTGTCCCATCCCTTTTCTCCGACTCAGCATGGTCACAGGTAACTGACTAACCAGAGATGTGTGTACATATGAAGAGGAAAAGTGGGGCAAGGAGTGGCAAGAAAAATTATGAAAAACGTATTAAAATGTTACAAATAGAATGGTTAAAATTATCAGAACAGTGCTTTGGTTTTTACTGTTGCAGCAAAAAAGCCACTAGTGAAGGGGGATATCTTTATGACTAGCAAAGCTACCGTTTCAAGTGCTATATTTTATTTTATGGAGTTTTATATAGCGCAAACTTGACCTGAATCTGGTATCTGAGCGCTTTTCATAGCACCAGTTGCATTACATGAGGACACATTGCATTTTTTTGTTTTTGTTAGGCACAGGGAGATTAAGTGATTTGCCCAGAATCACAGGATGTTTTGGTGTCATTGCCGAGACTCCAACCCAGTTCCCCAGATTCGAGGTCGACCGCCCTAGCCGTTACGCCAACTCCTCTCCCGCTCTATATGCTCATTACTACTTCTGCTCTCTACTGATGAAGGGCTAAACCCAGAAACACGTGTCTAGAGATAACAGCACTACCTGCAGCAACTTTAGTGAAAAACTACAGCAACTTTGAAGTGTACTGGATTTACCAGAATACAATGGGGTGTTCTGTGCTGGGATGAGAAGCAGTGTGCCCCTCCCCCTTGTGTTTAAAAGGCTCCCTTGAGCTGACAAACTCACCTGGAGTGCACCTGTGTGCCTGTGGAGTGGTACTTTTACCTGGGAAGACTTGGACAGCATTTCAGCAGCCCCAAATGAATTTTATCCATTCTCTATACTGCTCTTTACTGATGAAGGGCTAAACCCAGAAACACTTTTCTAGAGATAACCGCACTACCTGTACCAACGTTAGTAAAACACAACAGCAGCTTTGAAATAAGCGTACTGCATTTACCAGAATAAAATGGGGAGAACTGTGCTGGGAAGGGGTCAGTGTGCCCCTCCCTCGTTGTGTTTTAAAAGGCTCCCTTGAGCCAACGAGCTGACAAGCTCACCCCGAGTGCACCTGTGTGCCTGTGGAGTGGTACTGTGACCTTTGAAGACTTGGGCAGCATTTCAGCAACCCCAGGGACTTTTTTGTGCTCTCTACTACTTTTGCTCTCTACCAATGAAGGGCTAAACCCAGAAACACGTGTCTGTAGAAAACCGCACTACCTGCACCAGCTTTGGTGAAAAATGCGGCAACTTTGAAGTAAGCAAACTGAATTTACCAGAATACAATGGGGTGTTCTGTGCTGGGATGAGAGACAGTGTGCTCCCACCCCCGTGTGCTATGTGCGTATGTGTTATCTTAATATTATGTACTAGTCCTCTATACATCAAACAAGTCACCATCAGCTTTTTTTTCCTTCAATGGAAATAGCAAGCTGTTTAGACATGGACCGCTATGTAAAATGTTGTTGCAAGTAAAAAATTATAGATCCAAGCTTGAGCAAGCATTTACCAAGCCATATATTTTCCTGTTGGGCCGGCAGACACCAGGCAGCTTGAACTTTTGGCTGTTTTTGTGTCCCGGTTTCTGAAGACTTAACATATAATTCAGTATTGTCTGGCATCATGAAGGCTTGAATGATTCAAAGTGGGGGTAATGAATTCAGAGTTGCTCCTGGGAGGGTGTCCCCAAAATATATGTTGCCCAGGGCCCCAGACATCCTTTAGATGCCCCTGGTTTGTGGTAGTTAGTGTGAAGCTTCTTTCCTTTCTGTGGGACTGCTCTGTGGAGGGCTTTGCGTGTCGGTTCTGTCTCTTTCTGTGCACAACTGCTCAGTTGATGTCTGTGTTATAGATAATTGGGTTGGACCCATGTAGTCAGTGGGACCTGGGTAAATAGTCGATATATATATAAAGGGGTCCCAGACCAAGCACATAATCAATTATTGAATATCACAATATTTAGTTAAATTGATCCAAAAACAAATGGGGGTGCCCAGTGTTTTTTATTTTCACTGCACCGTTATAACCATTCAATGATCAAGGGTCGAAACGTAGACTTTCTATCTACACCACGAACTCCTAACAATAGCATGATGTACACAGCAGATTAGGAGTTCTCTTGCTATGAAAATGTTTTGATGTATGCTTACTTTATTTGACCTCTCGTATGGGGATCAATTTGCATTTATGATTGACACTCGTGGATTTATGCATATGAGAAATTTGATCAGTGATGTACAACTATCAAAAATGTTTTTTCCCCTGCACCCTTTCCCCTTCCCCTGTGGGCGCATTGAATTTGTATATACTATTATTGATTTACTGATCATTGAATGGTTATAACGGTGCAGTGAAAAAAAAAAACACTGGGCACCCCCATTTGTTTTGGATCAATTTAACTAAATATTGTGATATTCAATAATTGATTATGTGCTTGGTCTGGGACCCCTTTATATATATATCAGTTGATGTCTGTGCCCCCTCTTTAGAAGTCTGTGCCTGACAGTTCTGTAGCGGGCAGCATGTTGCCACTGTGTATCTGCTGCATGACAACTATTGTTGACTGCCTGGGCAACTGCTTTGTGTCTCCTGAATGCAGCTGCTCTGTTTGTGAACCAGTCCTCTGCGTGCAGTGACTCTCTCTATATGGGCTGTGTGCAGCTGCACTGTTGTGGTCCGTGTTCAGCTGCTCTCTGGTGGTCTGTGTGGACTATTCTGTGTACTGTCAGCTAGTTGTATCTGGTCTGGGACTTCATGCTGTGTCTGTTCTGGGAGCTGCTGTGGTGCTGGTCTGTAGCTGAATGCTCTGCTTCCTGTATGTTGCTGTTGCAATACTGCTTGTTTATTTTGCGGTGTGGCTGCCAGCTTGTTTATTCTGCGTGGCTTGTCAACCCAACTCTCTCACTTATGTTCAGTTACTGCCTATTTACCTCTACCGAGACAAGACTGACCTATAGGGCAATCTGGCAGTGCTTTGGTTTGGTGGACCGGTTTTGCTCTTGATTTCCTGATATTACCACAAATATTGCCTGCAGCAGGCACACATGCTTGCAGTTTCTCATACCTTGCAAATCACCCGTAAAGCATGTCTTCTTCACATGTTAAAAATTGTCCAATTCGATAACGTGGCTCATTTTTTTGTTTTTTATGTTGCTATCTCATTCAATAATTGAGGTGGGCACTTTTAGGTTGACGGCCGATTCGTTTTGTGTCCCAGGAAGACCCGGGTTGCATCTCTGGTGCCTTCTTCCAATTACTGCGCCTTCCTGCGCATTGCCTGCTGCTCTGGTGTCTGTACAGTGCTGCCTCGGTGCCTGCTTTTCTCTGTGCCTATCTTTCCATACTATTATTAGCTGAGCATTTTTGCTGGAGCAGGCAGGGATCTCTGCAGTTAATCTCCAGTGATCCACAGGCCTTGCACTCCCATGTGACCCGCTGACCTAATTCTGACACCGAGCTGGGGGCCTGGTCCGTGCTGGTCACCAAATGCAAGTGTTGTGGAGAGGCGTATGAAGAGCCCCCCCCCCCCCCCCCCCTCCTCCCCGGCCAAATGCATCTGGAAGGTTCGTGGGTAATGATGGGGGCACACGTTCCATTCCGAGAACCTCTTGGGATCTGGATTAGGGAAGGGGGGCACAAAACCAACGAAGGGGGGCTGTCGGAGCACAGGGGTACATTACTAGTGACCCCTGGGGCGCTGGAAAGAACGTCGGATATAGTGAGCGCTGTGAGGAGTTATGAGAGTCTGAATGTTTAAATGAAGGCGGCGGTGGGAGACCGGCACATCCTTCCAAAGAGTGACTGAGGCGGCGCCACTAAGAACGGGTTGATTTGTATGACGGCTTGAGACCGCGGGACGCCCCGGAAGGCCCACGAAGACCCTAAGGATACAGAAACATTTTAGAGGGGCACAAGACCCACAAGTGGCAGGAATTTTCTGCGGCACTCGCGAGTAGCCTCGAGAAACCTTGGCCTTTTGATGTCTTAAATGGAGCAGTAAAGCAAGGTGAGTTTTCTCTTGTGGCCCTCATGAGTATTCATATTCTAGGCTCTACGAGGTGCTTTGATGTCAATGGAGGGTTCCGCATGGGCCTTGTGGAGCGGATGAGGTTTAAGAGCTCCGAGTGAGTGACTGTGAAGGCCCGGGGACATATTGAAAGAGCAGAGAAAACCCGAAGAACCTCACAGTGCAGAAGCAAAGTTCAGTGGGGTCCAGGAAGACCCGTCAGTGCGAGGTCTTGGGGTAGCAACTTCACCCCATGCTTAACCTCTTGAGCAGCAACGATTGACAATTTAGGGCTCCTCTAAGACACTGGCTTCCTAGAGTTCGCGTTACCTACCCAGGGCCTGTCAGTGTTACTGGTATTTGTGCTCCTGAGGACTCCCTCATTTTATTGCTGTGGTTGGACGTTAGAGAGGAGAGAATCTCCACTGCATGGGTAGATGGGAACCTGCCAACTGGTCTGGTAAGTGGGTGCTCCACATATGTTGCCAACCCCTTAAGCACGGTGCCCTAATTTCGTACCTACCAGACCAAAATTGTTTATTGCCGATTATGAAACCCCTAAAGCAATTAATTGCATGTCAAAAAACATGTAATTAAGAGATTGTGTTTGATATGAGTACAAAACTGGTACGAGAAACCCACTCTTATGTTTTTCCAGAGTTATTTGTAGAAATCAGCAGGTTATCATAAGAATTCAGAAGCCAGCAATGCATATTTAGTACAACCGAGCTAATGCAACCACCCCCCAACCTTCCCCCCTCCGGCCCCTCTGCTTGCTGCACAAGAAGCAGCATATTGCTTCGTTCTCATTCAGGGTTTATTATGGACAGGGTCATTCGTGTGCCTCTTGTAGTGAGACCACTTTTTTTTTAAATATAGAAATAGTTTTTAGCTTATTTTGAAGCTCATTTACAAAACAACTGCGACTTTAAAACCCAAACTGTATTACACAACAACCGGGAATTAATACTCCTAGGTCGAAATAAGGAAAACTGAGGTCGGAACACACATTTGGGACTAAATACGGCTGGTATAGTGAGACTAAAGCTCTAATAATAATGTTATATTCGCCTTCTAATCAACCAGTGGTCGAAGTAGGCGCGATCTGAGGGGCACGATGTGCCCCTACTTTACTAATTAAAAAAAAAAACAGTTCTACTTTGTGTGAACAGAGACTCCGCCGGGAAGGTTAATTCCTAGAGTTTAAATGCTTCAGCTGTGGAACAGAGAGAGGGGCAGACAGCTAAATGTGCCTTCTTGCTAGGGTGCCTGTTTGCCTGAATGAAATGTAAGGGACATATTCATGTAAAAAACAACGCAGCACAGCAAGGTACCTTGCTGCGCTGCATGATGTGGAAAGGGCATGAATGCACTGTATTTAACATAATAATGCGCATTCCTATGTTTTCCTTGCACTGGTGCACAATGTGCTGCCTAGAGCCAATGCAGGCACCCTTGCACCATGTTTCCTCTTTCTATGTTAGCTGCAGAATGCAGCACACATGGAAAGAGGAAGTAACTAGAAGAAATAATGATATTTCTCCTCTTTACGCCTCACCTAGGGAAGTGTCGCATTCCCAGGTCTACCAGTAATGGTAAATCTGCAAATGCACCAATTTCCATGGGTTAATGCGTGGGAACACCCACGCTCCCCCAATGGAACGTTCCTTGGGGCAAAGTAACGCAATGCAGCAGTTTACTCTGCATTGCTTTACTCTAGATTTATCAAGCCATGCAAGGTGGCCTTGCGTGGCTTGATAAATCTAACTTAAGAATTGCGTCACGCTGAAGCCCATTGTGGGGAGCTACACTGACACAACTCTTTAACAAGTTGTGCACATTTGGGGGCATATTTATTAATCTGCAAATGTAAAGGTACCTGGTAGCGGTATTGGCTTTAACTGATGGAATCACTTGATGGTTGCTGATGGCAGTTTTATTCTTTTTGAGAAGTATTTTAAGGGTGGTACTAGCTGAGCTTTGAAGTGTGTGCTTTTAGTGGACAGTCACAAAAAAATTGCTCTATGTACAGTCTGGGTATTACGATCATCTTTTGTTTTGAAAGCTCTTTATCTTGAACCTTTTTGCACATTTTGTAGCAGACTATCTTATACCACTGCATGTAATGCAAGTTTAAAATAAGAACTTACATATTCAACGTGCTTTCTGTCGCAGACCGGGACCTCGTAGCATTAAACATACACAAGTCACTATTTTCCACTGCACCAACCAGGATTCAAATCTGTGGCTCTCTGGTTACAAACACAGACCTCTGTAGCAGGGCCGTACTAGCCGCGGAAGGCACCAGGCGTTTCCCCGGTGGGCCGCGAGGCTGGGGGCCGGTTTTGGGTCCCTGCATGCTGTTTTTGTTTTTGTGAGCAGGCAATATCGGCCTCCTGTAACAAAATCGGACGAAACCGGCCCTAGTTAACAGCTCTCCCCTGGCTGCCCCATCCCAGGGGGCCGGCCGAGCAGTTTGCCAGGGCCAGTTACGGGTCCCAGTCCAGCCCTGCACAAAGGGTTTCTGGAGTCCCCCTAGTCATCATGGACACCAGGCTCCCATTACAGGGCTTCATTTACTAACTGAAATGATTCTGGGAATCGTTGTGTTGTCTCGCTTTATCCGGTTACATTGGATTGTAAATTGAGGTACAAAACTGGAGCGTTGTGTCCCTCTCTGTATGGATACACCTCATAACTATAACCCAACACGTACCTAAAATACAAATTGTTGCGTTACTGCAGAGTCAGAACGTTTTGTAACCTTAATAGAAAAGGACCATTTTTTATATGGGGTTTAATGCCCAATTTGACTCCTGTGCTTGTCACACAACAGAAATTGGGCACATGGAGAGACAGTAATCTGCCAGGGGTCACACAATTTGATCATGTGTAGGTGATCTGGGATTCAAACCCAGATTGTTTAGTTACACAGGCTCCAGAGTTCTTCCTTGAGCCTTATTACTGAGCGTATTTTACTTACTGCATTTTACACAACCTATCAAAAGAAAACCCAGTTCTCAAGGCACATCTCAATTCCATCTAGATTAAAGTGATCATTTAAATCATTTGAAGGCCCAAAGCAACATTTCTTTTACCCCATTAGTTGATGGGAGTGTGAGAAGTTAGCCTGGCATAGGATGTCCATTACTTCTAGTGGGCACCTTGCACCAGCATAATTGACCCTTATTGATGGTTGTAAAGTCAACCTTAAAGAAAGCTATCCTAGTGGTAGCATGAACCAGCAGTCATCAGGCTAAGACTTCAGTAGGCGAGTTAAGCAAGTTGTTTTACCAATTATAATCCCTTAAATACCAAATGAAAGGACACCACACAACGTATATATCAAATATATATGTATTTAATCTAAACACAACTCATCTGCACACTTTGAGGCCCCTAGGGGCCTCACAAACCATATACTAAAATAGTGGTATAAGAACCACAAGAGAATTAGAAAGCAGGCCTGGGACCGGTGGAATCGCTGCGGCTACTCTAATCGACCAAAGTCTAGGCAGTAGGAGGCCCACGGAAGACGCGTGCAGTGTCTAAACACAGGCGCGGGTTACCATTGACTTTCTATGGGAAACATAGAAGTTACAAATATACAATTTAAGGACACTTCCGGATGGACTAGGATGGAACCCTTTTAAACTAGGACACTTTGAGAGTCCAGACCCACGGGAGCACCAGAGTACTCGTGTCACCTCACCCAGGGAAGCCGGGTGCATAGGTGTCTGTTCGTGTCGGGTTTCGTCGTCTTTTTCTATGGTGAGCTGCAAAGAAGTGCTGCAGGCGACCAGAGGAAAAGTGTCCGGTGGATCTAAGGGTGGATCGAAGATCTGAGGAATCTGAAAGCAGAAGGGACAGAGTTTGGGTCACTAGCCAATGACCAGGAAGGAACCAGGCGATGTCTGGTGATTTCAGGTGAAGAAGTCGAACTTGTCTCTTCCGCCACGAAGTCCAGGAGGCATAGACGATGACCAGGCGCTGGATTCGAGCTGTTCCACGACAGATCTAGTTGACTGCGGTGTCGGTATCCGGATTGGACCCAACAAGCCTTGGCAACCGCAACCCACACAGGATGTCGAGATTGGCTCTGTTGCAGACCAGCAAGGTCTGTGGCGCTTCTCCTTTGCAGGGAAGCTGGAGCAAGCCTGGAGCAACCAGGAAAGAACGTTTTTTTTAAAGATAGGTCTTCGGGGGGCTCACTAGCCAACGGGCAAGGAACTGGGAAGACGCGTCAAGCTAAAATGCAAAAGCGGGGCCCACTGAACACTCGCTTAGTGTGGGGGCCTGGGCTTCGGTGCAAATGGTGCTCGGGCTGGGGCTTCAAGCACCCCAAACACAACTTTGAGATACCTTTTTGAAGGAGTGCAGCTTGCAAAATGCAGGATGTCCAGGAGTTCCGGTCTCTCGTGTCCGCCACGTGTCTCAGCTTTGCTGTGGGTCGGGGTCAGAGATGTCTGGAAGTCCGTGTCCTGTGTCGCAGATTCTTAGGGATCCGGCGGAAGCCTCGAAAATGCAGACCGGCAAAGTTGCTGTTGGTGCCTGTTTGAACAGGGTGGTCACTCCTTGACCACAAGGGAGAGGTCTTCCGTCTTCCAGTCGAAATGGAACGTCGAAGGTCCAGGATTCTGTATCAAAGTTTCGTCCAGGGTAATCTAAAGTCCTAGGGACACAGCTCCCATACTTATACTTAGTTTGTGGGCTGGACTACCTGAAAAGGTCCCTCCTATGAGTGGGCCAGGACAGGAGATGGTTACACCCCCTTCCCTTAGCCCCAGCTCTGGCGCGAAACTGGACAGAGTGCCCCAGCAACTGGTTTGAACCGGGCTATCCAGGCAGTGTCTGGAAAGCATTCACTGAATACAGCCCTCCCTGCCCCAATACACTACAATCATGTCTGGGGAGGTGCTGGCACCTCCCTGGACAGGAAACCTATTGTCCTAGCCTCCCCTGCCGGAGTTTCGTCCAGCAACAGGAGGTCAGACTCGTGTCTGTGGCAGCAGCATCCATTTTGTGATGCTGAGGCTCTGTTTAACTTTAACCGGATTTAACAGTAACTACATGTCTTCTCCTTCTAGAAGGGTGGAATGCTACCCCCGACGCCAAGACTGGCGGGGGGTAGTATTCCAAAGTGTTTGACACCTTACACAAAATGTTTTGTTAAAGCCAAACCAAAGTTGGCATTAACCACAAGGATTATAATGCACTTGAGAGTATGCGGTATGGCTACATCATAGAACAGCTATAAGGAGATGGTTCCGAAAGCTGCAGACTGGCTCAGCTCATGCTAGGGCACCCTCTCACATAAAACCAAGCACTCTCCGTCGAGGATTGTTTAGGCCTGCCATAGGAGTGACTTATAGGTGTATATGTGTCTATATGTATATATAGGTATACTATATCTAAGTAAGGGGTGATTACATTACCTTACCCAGGCTGTGTGAACAGACCTGTGGTGTCAGTTTGGAAGGCAAACCAGGGGCGGCACAATACATACTGCAGCCCCTGGTAGGCCTAGGGTGCACCTATGCCCTGGGTACCTATGGCACACTATACAGGGGCTCACAAGGCTGACCCAGTAACCAATCTGGTATGTACCTGAAGTACATGGTATCAATTTAGAGAGAGAACAGCTGGGCTGTGGGTCAGATTGGCAGGGCCACAGCCACACTAAAGTCGAAAATACAGAGAATCGCAGCAAAAAGTGGGGTAACCATAGGGAGCAGACCCTACTCTCCTACAGGGAGGTGTTTGCATATTTGCCTATATGCAGATATGCATCACTAAATAGTTTCTAGCATTCAGCAGAATGGTAAATGCAAATATTTCACTCTCATGCTGTGGTAAGTGTCTGGATCACATCAGAAAGTGATGCTTCCAAAACTCACACGAAGTAAACCTCAAGATTACACTCTCAACCTTCAAACATACCTGAGAAGTCAGCATAAAAGATGTGCAGATTTTGAGTGTACAGCCCCTGCTTGTGTTCTGCATAGAACACTGTTGTACTTTTACATCTCCACGGGTCCACGTTGGCGCCCTGCTTCTTCCCAATCACCTCAGTGGGTAGCCATCTCACATGCCCCCAGCGTTTCCTGCTCTCGAACACTCCTTCACGTAAGGAGGAAAGCCAATGTGGAGAGTGAGCCTATTGGGGTGCAGTAAGCAGAGAGAAGGTCAGTTTACCTACTCCTCCATAGCTGATGTATTGATAATGCAGGGGCAGACATGACGCATCTGGTGTACAGAGTACAGTATTGCAGAAGGTAGATGTGGCTTGCAAATAAATATATGTATATATATCTATAGATATCTATCTCTATAGATAGATCTATAGATATCTATATGTCTATATAGATATCTATAGAGATATAGATATATCAAATGCTACACTGGAGAGCACGTTTGGCCTGGGGTTGTTTCAGGCAGAGGAATGACTCACGTTTGGCCTTCTTTGGTCCTTCTTTGTCACCTTTTTGCTTTGCCCACAAAAGCATAACATGAACTGCTGATGTGCAGATCTTTGGTTGTGTCGTAGTCTGTGATGTGCAAAGCTGTGGATATGTTGTGCGGCTTGGACGCGCTGTTTTTAGTTTTGATGTCTGTGGAGATCGGGCCAGACCTTACTGACTTGATCTGCAGTGTGGCCTGGCCTCATGTAAGAACATTATTTGCACAGGCCAAAACTGGAAGCAGGGTCATCTAGCCCATTTGTAAACCAAAGCTCTGCACATCAGTGAAGCATATCTTGGCTGAACCATACAGTCAAAGACCTTACACACTGAAAAGTTAATTATGTCTAATTAAGAGACTAATCAAAGAGCTCTTAGAGTGAAAGTCATACACGTGAGCGTATAATCTTAATAACGTGACCTTAAAAGGGCCAGTACCATAACAAGGATACTCTGCATCTTCTAAGCACGGCTTGTGTGTGTGTGCGTGTGTGACGTGGGTAGTGGGCTGGGAAGGAGACACCTTATATTGTGTTTAGCTCCTCCCATCTCTTAATCTGTTCGCGTGTAAGACCCAGCGTCTGTATTTGTATTTCCCAGAATCATGTTTATTACTTGATGCCAAATTGGAATGCCTTCACTCAACAATTTATACACATTATCAAACTGATTACAAAGAGGAAGTCAATTTATTGCTGTTTGCAGAGTCTCCTTTTTGAATATTTAATGTAACTGTGTACCTTTTTAAATATATTTGTGTCAATTAAATATAGTAAATGCAAAACTTCATACTTTTTTTTTCTAACGTTTTTGCATGACAAATGCATTGATTAAAGCTAGCACCTAATCCACTCTCTTTACACAGCCCACCGGGCATTCATTTTCTGTTCCGTAGCACTGGCCCCTGGCCGACGACGCAGGTGTGAAGACACTGTTCCATAGTGAGATGTGGGTTTATAGGGGAATAGGGTGGGAATTTATTTAATTGCCTCAAATTGTAAAGCGCTCTGATATCCTTCCGGATCAAGTTTGCGCTATATAAAACTTTATAAATAAATAAAAATAAATAAATAAAATTGTCCTTGTTCAAAGCATTGGTTGGTCATTAGTTCCTTGTGAATTTTGACCAATTGTTTTCACCAGATAAGGCCCACTTTGGGTGAGAGTGGCTAGGTTTTTGGGAGTGCTGACTGTTCCTGAGTGGGGTCTGTGTTGAGCTGGAAGGAGATGGGGTATTATAATTTGCCTCAGCCTTGGTATTTTTTTCTAGTACAGGGTTTTCCATCGAGTTGCTCAGGAGGTTCTGTTAGGTCTCCAGTTTGCTGTGAGTGGCTCCCCTGTCTGCAGCCCAATCTAGAAATGAAAAACGTTTGTTTTGTTGACCTGGGAATTTTTTCAAAATTGAAAAGAATGTATTTGAAATTAAAATGTGTGTATTTTCAGAACTAATACGCAGTTTTTTGGATTTAGAATACATTTAAGGCTAATAGTTAAATGGTAATTCATGCTGCATGGTGTAATCTTATTACTAATGTTCTGCGCTGTGTGGCAGGCACATTTGTGTATATGACTGCTATTCAAAGTAGAAGCCATCAGAATTAAACACGATAAAGCCTTTTGTTGTGCCATTATTGCAGATTAACTAGCCTGATGCTCTGAGATGTGAAGTGTTTGCGTAATTGTGTAAAGAGATAATTTGTGCAAGTATCCTGGGTTGATTTTCGATGACCATCAGTAGCTCTTACCCTAGAATAGGTTGGTGATCTAATTTACATATTGTCGAATTAAAAACCTGCTTCAAGCAATGGCTTGAATTCCTGTTGCAGGTCGAGCAGCTGTCTTATCTGCCATGACCACATCTGGTTTGGGGAAGGGTAGTGCGGATAGGAGGGCAGGGTGCTCTCTGTATTGCAAATTGGGAGTCACTGGTACATATGTTGTGTTTGAGCCATGTGCTACCAGGCACCACTTGCTGAAAGGTGTGGATAAATTAGACATCCATTGTGGGTGGGAGATAGAAGATTGGAAAATGGGGAGGCAAAGATTCTAGGGGGTTTCTTCTCGGATTTCTGACAAAGCTTTCTACATAGGCATCCAGTTTTTTTGTGGTTTCCTGGGGTAATAGGAACATCTACTAATTTCAAAGTGGATACTCCATGTTCCCCTTATTTACCCAGTATTCTAGGTGGTTAAGTCTGCAGTGCTAACTCCATTAACTCCATGTGTTGCACTGGGCAAGCAGGCATGGCCTAAATCCTGGGCGGTGGGTGAAGGGTGTTACCACGTGCAGTATAACACAGTGTAAGACTGGCAGTCGAGAATTATTCATTACATCAATTTATCCTTATTGTTTTTTTTTCTCTTTGGTCCATTAACCCCCAAGTATGTTTTCATCTGGTAGTCTCCGAATCCGACAGACTAACAAGTTGTCAGCTCTATAAGAGCGTCCATGAAGAGTTCTAACCACCCTTTGCTTGAGGAGCACTGGATGTGTTTCTCTTTTTGTGGCCAGTGAGTAACGGTCTTGGCCTTTTTAAGTGGTGACTGCCCATTCAGTGACTGTATATAAAGTCAGAGGTACAACCTTGGTATGGTACCCATAGAAGTGAACAGTATCTGCTTAATGTACAATTGCTGCAGCTAGTAGATGAGTGAAAGCTGTAATATTCCATTTCACTACTGCAGGGTCAATCTGCCCACATGTCCCTCCTCCACCTCCGAGTGGCGTGGCTTCCAGGGAGATCTTCTTAAAATATTTGAGGAAGAGGGGGTTGCTTTGTTTCTGACTTCAGATCTGAAAGATGCAACTCTGTGCAGTGCGTCAGTGAAGGGGTTGCTCTCTTCTCAACCTCTCCCACCACCCCTCCAGATCTCAGTCTGTGTAAATAATTTTTTATGATTTTAGTTTATAGACCTGTTTGACTTTTTGTCTCAAAGAACCACGCTGCAGCAGGACCTATCAAGCTACATAAGACAGCCTTACCAAGCTTCAATAAACTATTGTACTAGACTTCAAGTGTAACACTGGATACTTTTAGCCAATTGACCGTGAAAAGTAGTGATTTTCCAAAACCTCGACCAAGAAGCTGATTCTTTTAGTGGTCAGAAAGCCTACCCATGTAGAAGCCTAATGACTTTGGACTAACATTTACAAGCAACAGTGTTGAGCATCTGTAGAGAACATACAGTCTCACCTTACAGTGATTATGTGCTATGACATTCCCTACTGGCCACACTGGGTCCACGCAGGTCAAGACTTGCTTGCAGTAACAATTGACCAGTCATGTATCACCTTAAAGGCAGCAACCAACATTCCTCGCCATATATTGTATGTCAGAAACCTTTTATTGCTCTTGTAATATTGTAGATAAAGAAACCTCAAGATAAATTGAGACATTCCTCAAACCTAGTAAATGTAACTGTTCTCCTGGCCGAACTGTTTAATTGAATAAACAGTTCCTGTTTTGCCAAACTCCTCTTGTTTTCAGTTTTTTAAGAAAATCCTATTTGATCAACACATTTGTAATGATCATATCACTGGTGGAAACCAAAGGTGTCTAGCCAAATAATTTTCTTAGATAGGACAACTAACCGCTTTTGCATAGCATAACATTTTATAATAAAAGATTAAGGCTGCTGTCGACTGACTGTATAGGGTAAATATTACTGTTCAGAAAAGGCTCTCTGAGACACTTCTGCTCTCAATCTCTGCAAAACCCCGAGACGAAGATCACGTCTCTTGTTCCCTACTAGGTAAACTTTGTGTGGGGCAGTACAATAATAGAGAGATACAAAGTGATAGTCTTGCATAAATGTGGTGCTGATAGTTTGGTGAATTGACGTCCTTGATGTTTGTTTAAAACACGTGTGAAAGGACTAGACGTGTTGGCTGATTTCAAGTTGAGACTAGAAACAGAAGGGTATTCCCATACACTTGTTTGGAAATTTGGTCATTTGTTGATTGTAAATATGCCTGCCCAGCAGGAACACCGGTCTGGGCTGCTCATCTCGATTGTGGTCAATATAATAGTCATCATGATGCACCTTCACTCAAGCTCCACTATCTGTCACATTGCCAGCACTATGGTCTCATGGAGGTTAGGGACAGCGGGCTCCCCATGGGGGTGGTGGGGGTGGGTGCTTCCAGTCTGCATGATTCTCAGACCAAACTTCTTTTGCAGCATTGCCCTGTTTCGAGAGATGTGGTCAGCGTCTAGCCCCAACACACAAGATCTTCTCCTCTATTCCCCAGAGGCCTTAATAGTATTGGCTGGAGGGGACCAGGGCTTGCATAGTCGAGGGTAACTAGGCAAGAGTCCATCTTCTAATCAGCAAGGAGCTTCATTAAAATTTTAGGCAACTCCAAAAAGGAGCATATTTACTGTCACTTTTCTTACCAAGCAGGGGAATAGAGTTAACAGAAAGAAAGCCCATACAAACCAAAAGGAAGAGAAGTAGAACAAATTCTTAATTTGCTCATGGCCTTTCCAAATAGTCTATCTGGGAGGTACTGTCATGGCCCTAGGCTGCCACTTGAGCAGGGAAACCATTATACTTCATTGAGGCATTCCTCAAACTGGGATTTCACTCATTTGTGCTTACACACATTAGGAGATAAAGGAAACAATCCTTTTAGGAAAAACTATGTGAATGTTAAATTAAATGGAGGGTAAAAAAGTGGCTTTGTCCGTCAAGGAGACTAGAGCTTTCCCGGAAAGCACTTAAAGTTGTCTCTGGGGTTAGAGACTCCTAGGGAAAGTGATTCCTTTCAGGATAAACATGAAAAGAAAGAGAGCATAACAGCTGTAAGAAAACAACTCCATCCTTAAATCACAACCAGCATTAAAGGGCAATGTTAATAATTACAATCTGAATCAATCAAGAGGAGTGATATGCATCCTTTCTGATCCAACATTTCAGTGCTACAGTTGGAACACCTTTACAATGCAAAGTATGTACATGTTGCTTTTGTAGTCTCTCGACTCAATGTTCTTGTGTTTCTCTCTTCTCTTCTCTTTTCTTTCTTGCAGATCTATCAAGTGCAGAAGGTAGGCTTGGGCTTCTGGCATGCAATCACAGTTTCCTTTCCTCCTCATCCACAGTTCTTCTCCACATCAATTCTTCCGGCTGCTCACAGATGTGCTGAGGCAGTAGAACAGCTGATTAGTTCCAAATAGGAAGGGTCTAAATAATGACTTTCAGTTATGCTTAGCACTCCATTTATAGTGTTACCGCGAACTTATTCCCGGGTATGTCCCACCTGTAGTGTCATGCATTGTTCAGATGCCCAGATTTTCACAACTCGGTTCAGGAAAGAGTAGGATGCAGAGACTGGGTGCATTGCTGGCTAATTCTGCTTTCCCAGTTACTTCTTGACCCTTACTCAATTGCAAAACTTCCTACCAGGCCAATGGAAGGATTTTTGCTGCTTAGGCGACAACATATTTTGCCATCCACCCCGACCATTCTCATTCTACACCAAATTGTATGCCCTGTTGCTTCACTTCTACCAAATACTCCTTTGTCCGATCCCACATTTGCCCAAAATCAGTCTTATTACTGGCTCCAAATAGACTTTACAGGGTGGAGTAGATTTTGTCACACAAGGAGTAAGGTAGTACGGAATCATGGAACTGGTAGTGTCCTAGCAGAAAAGACAGAAGTGGGATCTGCAGAGCAGACTCAAGACTGATAACATAATACAGCAAAACCAAAGGGGTTGATGGACAGAGTGATGAACATTGCAAGAACTCACCCCCAGTCAACTGATCTGGGTTTAATCCATCATCATTCTTTGGCTCACTCCACCACCCCAGTTCAGACATAGCTATATGCAAATCAGTCTGACCCTGTGCCTCATGGGAACCGTCCAACCTGAACCGCCAAGCCATGTCTTCCCTGCACCGAAAAGAAGCATTCTGGGTCCGGTTTCTAGCTAATCAGCCAGGCTAGCTTGATTCCAGTGGCAAAGTGAGCAAGGGACCCACGTCTGGGCATATCCTGCCAACTTCCAAAAAACAATGCCAACTGGCACCCAATCCCTGAACATGAAATCTATAGCACAATGCTAGCGATCAACCCTGCCAATCATTTCTTCGATCCCCTACCCCCATCTGTATTCAAAATGATAAAGACCTCTATTCTACCACTAGGGGCAAAAATTGTTAACGCCTCTCTGAGGCAAGGTTCCTTACCCGACTGCCTTAAAATAGGGCAGGTCACACCTATACTAAAGAAAGCCAACTCCCTCTCCACAGTCCTCAACAACTATCGCCCTATATCCAGCATCCCCAGTCTGGCGATGTTGTTGGAAAAATGTGTGCAAATTCAACTTTGCAACCACATCGAGAACTTCAATCTCCTAGATAAACACCAATCCGGCAAGGACACAGTACTGAATCAGCACTCACCCATATAATGAATGATATTTAAAAAATGTTAGATCATAACGAATCATGCCTATTGATACTTCTTGACCTATCTTCTGCTTTCAAAGCGGTTCAACACTACAATCTACTGTCCCTACTTGAACGAAGGATGGGCCTAACCGGTCCAGTGTTACAATGGTTCACCTCCTTCCTAAGCAACAGAACCCAAAGAATGAAGATGAAGCAATCATTCTCGCAACCTTCCATGGTCACACTAGAAGTTCCACAGGGATCAGCACTATCACCAATCCTTTTTAATCTACTCATCAGACCCCTTGCTAATGCAGTGAAGTCTACAAACATTCTATATCACCTATACGTGGACGACACTCCACTATATATGAAAGTCTCCTCTCCAGATGACTTCATCTCCCTCAACGCCATTCTTCATAATAACCAAAGTTGACTCAATGGCAACCACCTCATGCTCAATATCAAGAAAACTGAGTTTCTCCTCATCTCCCGTCCCAATCACACACCCAAGATAGACTTATGGCTGAAGCATCTAACTTCCTTTGATTGTGCCCCACACATCATTGACTCAGTAAAATTCCTGGGAGTCACCCTGGACAAACATTTAAATATGAAGGCACAAATCTACAATGCCACCAAGGGAGCCAATTTTCAGCTGAGTATCGTAAGGAAATGTAAACCCTTCCTCCCACAGACTGATCTAAAAATGTCAGTTCAAGCTCTAGTACTACCAAGACAGAACTATGGAAGCACCACTCTATGTGGTCTTCCAAAATACAAGCTAGCATCGATCAGGGCATCGCTTAACGCTGCGGCCAGGCTGGTCTCAGGAATAAAAAGAAATAACCACATCACCCCGGCCCTGAAGGCTTTGAACTGGCTACCCTACGAGTCGAGAATACAACTAAAGATCCCCTGCATGACACATAAAGCCCTACATAGCAACACACCCAGCTATTTAGCTCAAAAGCTAGAGCGGGCGGGAGGTTGCAGACATTCGGGAGCTCACTACTACTAAAACCTCAATCCTTCCACAAAAAGAGAACTGGATGCAGAGCTTTCTCTGGTATCGCACCGAAGATTTAGAACTATCTCCCCCCAGACTCACACAGAATCTCCTCTTTTACTGCCTTCAAAAAAGAAGCGAAAATGTTTCTAATGAACAAATTAACATCCTACATCCTTAACTCTCTGATGCCCATTTGCAACCGACTATATCCAAACACCAATGTCTACCTCTTCTGTATTATATGCGATTTCCGATTTTTTGTATAATATGTGAGAATTATATACTGTAAAGCCCTCGGATACCTCCGTGGGTCATGTTTGTGCTATATAAAACGTTATAAAAAATAGGGTTCGTATCTTGATAGACTAATAACTATTCCAGACAACTTCTCGTGAGATGCTGCTTTTTAGGTTTCGCTGGGGGGCGGAGCCGTTAGGCTCCTCCTCCAGAGAAATCTGTAGTTTCTAGTATGGGTGACTTGAACACGCCTCTCTGCTTCATTGGCTAGCTCCATAAATGGAGGCTAGCCATTGGAACAGAGAGGCGTCCGTCAATGCCGGACCAGACACGGGGGCGTTCCCGAGATTCTTTGGCTTTTGCCGACGTCACGCGACGCCGGGAACGCCCCCGTGTCTGGTCCGGCCGGGCCGTGTTTGCTGCTGTCCTGCCTTGTGTCCCTCCTCCCGCCGTCCCCACGTTTCCCTCCTCCCTCCCGACGTCCGTGTCCTTTCCCGCCCCCCTCGTCCTCTCCCGCCCCCCTCGTCCTCTCCCGCCCGCCCCCCTCGTCCTCTCCGAGGTTTTTTCTTCAGCCGGCCGGCCGGCCAATCCTAGCGCGGCCGGCCGGAAGTGCCCGCCCCCCCGCCGCCCAGGGGAAGAAGGAAGACGGCGGCCGCGGCCTTAAGAGATCCTGCTGTAAAAAGTAAACAACCTGGAGCTCACGAGGATTGGAAGACGAGACAATATCCGAGTACTCTGTTTCCAGACTGGAAGCATAAGCCTCCTAAATTAACAGACAGCTGTATTGATGGGATCCATAAAGGCGATCGATCGACCATATTTAGCCACGGGAAGGAAGCGCGAGGCCACCTGGACGTCCGTGTCCTTTCCCGCCCCCCTCGTCCTCTCCCGCCCCCCTCGTCCTCTCCCGCCCGCCCCCCTCGTCCTCTCCGAGGTTTTTTCTTCAGCCGGCCGGCCGGCCAATCCTAGCGCGGCCGGCCGGAAGTGCCCGCCCCCCCGCCGCCCAGGGGAAGAAGGAAGACGGCGGCCGCGGCCTTAAGAGATCCTGCTGTAAAAAGTAAACAACCTGGAGCTCACGAGGATTGGAAGACGAGACAATATCCGAGTACTCTGTTTCCAGACTGGAAGCATAAGCCTCCTAAATTAACAGACAGCTGTATTGATGGGATCCATAAAGGCGATCGATCGACCATATTTAGCCACGGGAAGGAAGCGCGAGGCCACCTGAAATAGACCAGCTAAAGCGCGCGAGGACCGGCCCCTCGGTGAATAATTCACCAGCCGGCAGCAGCGCGCGGCGATATATTCTAATTCCTGCCGCCGTCCTAATGCTTTACAGCGCAACAGCTGCGCTCCGTCCTGATTCTGCAGGGCGATGCGGCCTTCATCGGCGCTTCTATTAATATAAAATATTGGCACAATATCGTTCCCCCGCATTATCAGCCCCGGGCCTGGCATCACTCTCTGGGAAAACCCTGCATTCAGCACATTCTGACCCAGCAGACAATGCGCGTCTCTCGGCATTAGTGTGTCAGCGCGAGGATAATGGGCCTCTGACCTCAGCCTGCCCCGCTGAGACCCTGCACAACTGCAGGCTGCTGTGTCTAAGGACGTCAGTGAAACGGGATGAAGGTAAACAGACCCAGCAGCACACACAAGCTCTGACAGGTGCCAGTGCCTCTTTATTTATTAAACCCCATCCCAGACTGCCATCATAGGGAATTGAACTCCAAATGGGTCTAGCAACGATAAGATACAGAATTATATATGGATAACAGTGAATACATGTTTTTTTACCATGGGGTTCTGAGTAAGATCTAGTAAACAACAATCATTGGCAAAAGCCAATAGGTCTTGCCAGCGGAAGAGCTATTGTCTTTGGCAATGTACTTCAGCCATGTTGTCCAGCAGCATGGCTGCTGTTCAGCATGGCTAAAAGTTAGTGGTGGAGAGGAGAGTGGCGAGTGCACTGATGTACATGGCATGGAATGTAGTGTTGCGGAGGGGCCTGAAGTATCGTAGAGTGGAGTGTTGTGGATTATAGCAGAGTGTCGTGGATTACAGTGGAATGGTGTAGAGGGGAGTAATGTAGAGTGAGGGCGTGTAGAATGGAGAGGCGTAGAGTAGAGGTACATAGATTGGCGTGGAGGGGCGTAGAGTGGAGTTGAGTAGAGGAGCATAGACTGTTGTGGAGCAGAGTGGAGTGGCACGAAGTCGAGGGTCAGAGTAGAGGGTTCCCCATTGGTGTCGATGTAAGTAACTGTCTGCATAGAACATTGGGGACATCTAATAATTTACTATGGCGAAAATTACAATTGATTCATGTAATATTTTGGATTTGGCATTTGTGACTAACAACGAAATTTTGAAATGTCATTTCACCAGTAGTATTCCCCTTGAAAACTCAGCTGCACGTTGATTCCGCGTTTCCCATAACGCAGACACGTGAAACGGGTGCAGTGAAAACTATCTAGCTAGGTGAAACTGTAAGCAAGACCAACTCAGTTTCATACAGTGGCGCACATAGTGCACAACCCATTTAGGGAATGTTTAACCCGTTCGAATAAGGAGGTGAAAGGCGACATACAGAGCCGTTGTCTCAAACTGCCTCTGCGTCTACGACCCGGGAATGTCATATTTACAGACTGTAGCGCATGCGCATCTCGGACAAAGCACTGTCGTGTGTATGAGAGAAAATAAAAGTTGAAATGATGGAGTGTGTGATGCGTTCGCCCACAAACCTTGTGAAGTAAAAGCTATTGTTATTTTAATAACCCACAGAAATGTTATTTAAAATAAGCGCAGCGAAATTACTCTAATTGGTGTAATATTGGGTGCCAGCCTGTGGAATAATTTTGAGAGGGACAAATTTGCTCTTGGTGCGAGAGAGCGGAGTTCTAGTGCCGGTTTTAAAGCATCACGAAATCACGCAACTGTCACCAATCTAGGTGTCTCGGTTGTTGCAGTGTCCTGCACCCGACAACTTCCGGCTACGGAGGTCAGGCCGGTGCCACCCGGACAGGGTCACTCGCCCTTCGGACATGCACCACTGAGAGAATATGAAGGCACTCTGTGGAGGGCACTAATCTTCACCGGAAATATATACCTATGTTATGAGACATATGAGACACGATCTCCTTGTACCGCCGAGTGCCGGACAAAAGGGCCGGTTCTACGCCAGGCGTGAGAAGCTCGCGCAGCCCTGTTGTTTTATTTCCTCGTTGCACCATCTGGAACCCCGCAGACGTGTTTTCTACCTATAAATGCAGGATGACAGAAACTAGAAACGAAATAAACCGTGCCTATTGACGATACCAGTCTCCCCCTGATAATTCCAATCTGGCAACTCAAACACTGTACGTGTTCAAGAAAAAAGACAGCCACAGTTTTTTTTTTCCTAATCAATAATCCCTCCTTGGGCAGCATCCGACTCCATATATGATTCAAAGTATATCTGTACAGCGCAGATACTGGATGCACGTTGTATTTTCTCCATATTATGAGGCTCATCCCCTTCACCAGTTAGAAATGGCCTTCGCTGGATGCTGTGGACAGAAAATTGCTCTTCGGAAATGAGGTAATTTCCGGAAGACCCCTTCGCATCTTGAGCGGTTACGATGTCTAGTCATGTTTACTGGCTGCTTGCAGGTGGTGTTTTATCGGTATTAGAACTTTCTTTGTTACGACCAGATTTTTCGGCAAGGAATGAGCGCGAGGTTGACAAGCTGTGACCAACGTGACAGACGTTTGAATCTCACGAAGGGTAACTCCGCACTTACGCCGTCAGAGTCGATAAACCGGTGGTAGTAGTTCCACCAGTTTGCAGCGCTTTAACGGCAAAACTGAGCTTAAGCGCTTGTGTTTATTGTTGTTTTTCCACTGCACACAAACAGCCATTTGTGGTAGACACTTCTAAATGCTCATGACCTTAATGCAGGCCCTTGTAATCCGCCCAGCAAAGCCCCGCCCAGGGATGCGAGAAACGTACGGCCTTGGGCCCCCCTGTAGATGCCCCCCATCAATCCCAGGGTCCTCTTCCTGTGCTATGGTCTGTAATTAAAGCCCATGGCGTTGAGCTCCACTCTCAAAGGCCCGGTGCAGGGGTTCTGTTATTGTTATCCTTTCCCAGTCCCTCCACCCCCAGGACTCTGACACCCCGCGCTCAGGGGCCATTTCCTCGAGCCCTTCATATGCAGATGTTCGCACCTCGAGTGGCTGCGGGTGGGGTCCTTCCAGGCTGGACCTTTTCCATGGCCAAGGCCCCCTGCCAGGGAGCTAGCATTGACCGGCGGTTCAGCTGGGAGGTGGAGGAGGGGGCCGGGGTTTTATCAGACGTCCCCGTGCTGGTCTTACCCCTTCTCCTCTCTTCCTTCTTTAGAAGGGGTAAGTGAATCCCCTCCCCCTTTCACTAAATATTTTGAGTTCCGGGTGCGCTGTGAGGAGGAGAACTGCTCAAACAGCTACATCAATCACTCCCGCGGGCACCTGTGCACAGTGCGCTTAGGTACACCTGTCATAAACTGTACAGCGCTTAGAAGCAAACCAGGACAACAGCGGTCCGCACAGCTCAGTTCTGAATAAAGCCTGCAACTTTGCAGAAATAGCGACCTGAGTCACCGTGTGGGACGGCTCAGTCCATAGTGTAATTTGTCATCCGTGCCACTGTGCACCACTTAGGAGACAAGATGGTCGGCGAAGATGAGTGTGGACAACGAAGAAACCCGCAGCTCTGCAGGACAGCGCCCAGGACCGTTGTGTGCACAGGCTCTGTTCAACATGTACCCGAGTATTCGGCTGCAGTACAGTAGCTCTGCAGGACAGCGCCCAGGACCGTTGTGTGCACAGGCTCTGTTCAACATGTACCCGAGTATTCGGCTGCAGTACAGTGCTTAGAAGCAGAGCAGAGCCTGCGACTATGAGGCGCTTCTGCAAGCCATATACAGTATTACAGTTTCCAAGACACGTAATTGCTTCTCTTTTAAATAATCCCCTTTTTAGGTTCTGTTCCTTCCTTCAACAAATCTCGCACAGGGTGAAACGCCGAAGATGCGCCACTCCGTGCCAGCAGGAATAAGAGGACTTTGCAAACAGCAAAAAAAACTGGAGCACATTAAAACTTGGCTGTGCAGCCAAAGTAGTATATTATAACCAGCCACGTAAGAGGGCCGATCTGCGCTTGCGCAGAGTCCCCATCTCCAGACCTCACACGCGTCACCCAGCATCACAGGCACTGGTCACGCTCGAACCCACGCCATCTTAAACCTTTGCACCTAGGGTCTCCGTGCAAACCAGAGCGCTCCACAGCCCGGGGATGAAGCGCTGTGTAAATGTCACAGTGCAGTACATGGTATAGGCCAATTCTACTACAGTACCTGCTTCAGTGCACACTTGCACTGAGAGCAACTGCTGTGCTGTGAGAGCTGTGTGGGCGGATGGCTGTGAGAGCTGTGTGGGCTGTGAGAGCTGTGAGGGCTGTGTGGGCTGGGAGGGCTGTGTGGGCTGTGAGAGCTGTGTGGGCGGATGGCTGTGTGGGATGTGAGAGATGTGTGGGCTGTGTGGGGTGTGAGGGCTGTGAGGCCTGTGAGAGCTGTGAGGCCTGTGAGAGCTGTGAGAGCTGTGTGGGCTGTGAGAGCTGTGTGGGCTGTGAGAGCTGTGTGGGCTGTGAGAGCTGTGTGGGCTGTGCGGGCTGTGAGAGCTGTGTGGGCTGTGTGGGCTGAGAGAGCTGTGTGGGCTGTGTGGGCGGAGAGCTGTGTGGGCTGTGAGAGCTGTTGGCAATGTAAATAACAATGCCATTTATTTATAAGTAAAAAAAAAAAAGAAATGTCATGAGCAATGCCAATAACTCGAACTTTTCCAAAGGCGAAACCATTGCATTGTAAATGCTTGTTTGTTATGAATCTATTGCTAACAGGTTAGGTATGTCTCCCCCACAGCCTCTCAGGGCACATTTGTTCAACTATAAACACTCCAACATGGTGCTTCCTGGGCTAAAGACCAAGCCTACACTCAGTATCCTGCTCTTAATACAAGCTGCCGCTCCCTCCTAGCCCTTAACATTCTGAAAAGCCTAGTGGATGAGCCGAAAGAATGTGTCACATCAGACAAGGCAAAAGTAAACAAAAGGCTGAAAATTAAACGTTGTGCTTTGGAGGCCAGGTACCGTTTGTGGTCTGTAAGGCGAGTGCCTTTGCTTGCCTTGTGCTAGAGCGCACCATGCTTCCAGTCTTAGAATTGTGATTCTGCTATCTGGACCTGTTAACATTCACACTTTTAGGGTTGGGTTCAGCCCTACACACATGCACCTTTTCCACCGTTTTATTTCTCGGCCTATTCTTTCTTAATCAGTTTCTATTTCCTGTATTCATTCTGCCTTTATCACCTTTCCACTTTTGTAATCTTTCTTTGTCACTTTTATCTTCATCACTTTTATCGGTTTCAACTCCCCTTTAGTTTGCTAATATCTATCTTCCTAACACTTTCTCTCTATTGTTGTTTTGCACCGTCTGTCACTACTGCCGAACTTCTTTGGCGCCTCGAGCTTTCTTTCTCTTGTTTCTTATTTCTTCCTCTACACTTCTCTAGCCTCTTTTTCTTGTACATCTCTGGGTTTTCTTGTCGCGCTGTAGACACTTAGTACCCATTATTTTCAAGTGCTTCCGTGCGGACTCCTTCGTAGTAAGGGTGTTGTGGGGGGTCCCTGTTCATGTCCGGTTTGGTCTCGACACTTCAGCTCTAGGAATCATGGATTTCTGCCCAGGGCTGCTGGGTGAGGCCCTGAGCTTTGCTGCCGGGTTACCAGGAATCTGTTGTCAAAGCATATGATGGAGAAATCACGTTTCAATCCCTCACTTCTCCCTCCTCTTAAAGAGAATGTGGAATACATATTTTGGAAAACACATTTTGAAGCTGCAAATTCAATCCCAACCCCCTTCAGCAAACACGCTTTTTGATCTTGTGCAAACCATTAGTGCACGAATGTGTCTGTTTTCACTTTTTCGATGAGTGCATTACTTCAGGTATGTTTGTGTGTGCATGTTTTGCTATTTGCATTAGTGCATGTAGACTTAGTAGGTGTTTATCAATTGCATGCTGTACACCTTCTTTGCAGTATCTGTAAACCCTGGCTTTAGTAAAACCTCATACCTAAATCTGGCCAGAATTGCACGATTACCACGAAGCACCAATTGTTCTTGATGGGCTTCTGATTCATGGAAAGTGAGTGAAGGCCGGTTTTAGTGTTTTTGAGGTTTCAGCGATATGTTTTACTTTCTTTGATCCAGCCACTGTTCTTCCATATTTTGTGTTCTAGTAGTGGTGCATGTGTAATCTGGTGGCATGAGGTCTTGTGAAGGGCAGCAACAACCCCTTCCAAGTCTGTCTTCTTGTACCCCTTGAGTATGTCACTTTTTTGCACAGAGTGCATGTCTTGCTGTTTACGTTTGGCCATCCCAGCCTGGCTGCATTCGTTGATGCTCTACAAGCAAGTGCGAGAGTCCTGTGGCTTTGCACCTCACCTTTCTACTTCTTCATGTTTACTTTTTCTCACATTTACTTTCCTTTTCTCTCTCTTCAGAAATATTATGGTCTGGATACGAAGTGGGGCGACATCGAACAGTGGATGGTAGGCCTAATCGTCCTCACTGTCTTCAAGTGGTGTTTGTTTTATATTTCTATATTTTTTCTGGCCAGTTTGCAGAAGTAGGTCAGATGTTATCTCCATTTCTCAAAAACATGGTTTAGCAATTTCTGCATTAAGTTGCACAAATGTTCCTTCCGTAGTTTGATGTTCTCTATGCACTGTTAGTCTAGAAGATAATTGTGGTTTGTTTATAGAGCGTCATCCGCAAAGCACCATATGCCCATTATAATGCTTTAATATGTCAGTGCTTTGATAGTTTCCTCTTAGAGTCCCCTTTAACTTAGTAATTAGCCCTCTTTTAGGTCATTGTGCTGTGTTTTTAGGAGGTAAATTCCTGTTATTCATTTTGAGTGATTTCCATGAGCTAATCTTGAGACATAATTTGGCCTTTCTACAGGACTGTATCTGATATTAGCAGCAAGTGTTGAGTTTCCATTACCTGGGTTTAGTTAGAAGAGAATATCTCAGCATGAAGTCCAGTTTCAGCCCAGCTACAAGGTGTTTTGGTAGACTTTCGCTTGGTGAAGGACATGGTTACTGCCATTTGTCCTGTTTTCAGGCTTTAGTGTTTCATAACTCCACTTGTCATTTATGCTACTCAATGCTGTGCAAGGAAGGTTTTAGACTGGGAGAGGTGGGGTTGATGGATGAGGTGTTGTTTTTATCATGTGCACAATAATAAAAATAAGGAAATATACAGCCTCATATAATGCAGGAGCTGCATGTGATCTTAAATGTGACTCCTCATTGACTAGGGATGAGGTTTAGCTTTCCTACTTCTCCAGCTCTTGACTGTTTCTTTTGCATCTCCTTTCCTGCCTGGTCTCGTTAGGAAGACAGTGAGCGCTATTCTCACAGGCCCCGGAGGAACACCTCGGTGAGTGTGTGCTTATGTCTTCAGTCCATCTTCTCCTTCACATCGCCTGCTTCTTCTCTCTTCCCTGAACTATATTTTCTCTCCTCGCTTTGCTCTTTTTTGAGTAATGTTAAGCTTGCCTTTCGTGAAGTTTTATACAATAAATGTCATGTTTGTAAGCATGTCTTTAGATTAGTAATTGACAGCTGTTTGTAGCCTTGGATGGATTCCTGTCCACAGTACTCATGGAAAGTAGGATAATGGAAGAGGAACCTTCAGTAGGTCACGCGCATTGAGCATCGTACACAGAGGGTTGGATGCTTAGAGAAAACAGCCTACACCACATGAACTACAGTTAGCCGTTTTTGTCCAATATCCTCGCATAAAGTGGCCGGTGTGAAACACTTGCAGTGATTGGCCATAACTGACTTTTGTATAGAATGAACTGGTCAATACACAGTGGGGTATCCTCATAGGACATTCAGGAAGGTGCAATGCTTGCAGAGGGCAACCTATACACGGCCCTTGGAGAGGGTAGTGTGTCTTTAGAGGACATCCCAAAGTGAACACTCTTGGAGGACAGTTATTGGATGCTCTGGAGTGTGTAAGTCAATACAGGATACTCAAAAAAAAAAAAAAAGAACGAAAGAAGGAGAAGGCCTATTCAAGTCTCATGGCAGACTTTCCCAAGAGCATAAAGAGAGACCAGGATCTTTTCAAGATGTGTGCAGACGTAGCCTTATACGAGCGTATGCCACGAGTGGTCTCATCTGGATGTGCTGGGTGAGCTGTACGAGGTGAGCAACATACTTGATCCTGGGCCATAGTGTAGCTTGTGCTGGTGCAGTGGCCAGCCTAGACTACACCAGTTCATTGGTTGGTGTCTAGCATGTGACGTGTGCAGCAGGGAACTTAAAAAGGACTAATCTGGATTGCAGCCTGTGTGGGGCGCCCTGGTTGGGTGAAAATCAGCTTCAGTAGAATGCATTCAGAGGAAGGCTGCACTAAATGGGGAGCACTAACTCACTATAGACTCTTTACACCAGTTTGTATTTTTACTGTGGTCAACTTTGGCTTAGGTCTCACTAGATTTCAAGGTGTCTCTATAATAACCTTTTCTGCCTTTCTCTTCCCTCTAAAATGTTGTTGTCTCCCCTCGTATAATCTGTCCCATCATCATCATCCCTTTGATCTTGTTCCATATTTTCTTCTTCACCCTTTTCTTCCTCCCCATTTCTGCTCTCTGTCTTCAGGTTTCAGATGAAGATGAGCGTATGTCTGTTGGGAGCCGCGGCAGCCTGAGGGTCAGTAAGTGCTTATGAAAATAAAAGCTACTTGTTATTGATAACTTATCATAAATATTAAAGGTGAATCTTGCCTTGGGTATTATTGATGGGGAGCCTTGTCCCTTCCTGAAGGGGGAGAAGTGGATGATTCAGATCATGTTGCCGTGGGCTCACACACTAAATTAAGTTTCAGGGGAAAACTACTCTTATCTCAGTAGGGTTTGGTGTGTCGAAGGTATCCTATTGGAACTGTTAAGGCCATCAGCGTGCTGTGATTTAGCCATGTGAAGCACTACATTTCCAGAAATAGTATATCATGGTTCCTTTTTAGGTTTCGCCTAGCGTCCACTGCGCAGCAGTGTTCACACAGGCGAAATCTTATGTTTTTCAGTACGGGGCTTTGTCCCGCCTCTCTCATCCATTGGCTAGCTCCATAAATGGAGGCTAGCCATTGGTAGAGAGATCTGTCCGTAATTCACGGAGCGGATTCGTGGGCGTTCCGGCGATTTTTTTTTTTTTTTATTTTTTTTTTTCCCCTCTCCGCCCCTTTGTGAACTTCATTGCGGCGGTGGGCCATTGTGGGTGTTGTCTTATTTTTATTTTGTCACTATGTTTGCGGCCGCCATTTTTTCATGGAGCTGGGGCTGGCGAGTTCGATCGGGAGCATTGGTGAGTGTTCGTTTTTCTTGTTCAACTTCTACGCACTCTGAAGTCTGCGGACTCCCTGAGGCGTAGCTCCCGACATGACCTCGGGGCAGACTGTGGCCATACCGAGGTGTTTTATAATTGGACCCTCTCGAGGCGCACTGACGGTATAGTGCTTCATTTGGTTGTGATATCGTAAGCAACATGGTGGTGGCTGATGTCCTTCGAGCCGCACTTAGTAATATGGTAGGAAAGATTCCAGTGTGCTGGTGGAGTCTGCGAGTAAGGTAACCTGGACATGGGTTCATTTAAAGTCATAAACCACTGGCGCTACTAAAGACGACGTGCTTAGCCCACTCGTTAAACTAAAACAATTGTGTGACAGTAGGACTTTGAAGTAAAACGAATTGTTCCTGGAAAGACGAGCTTTCCATCCCGGCATCTTTGTCGATATTGGGTTTATTTTTGGGAAGGGGACAGCATGTACATGTTTTTCTAACGACTCGTATCCCCCGGTGCTCTGAACGCGTCTGCTAGTCCAAATTCTTTCCCCGGTTTGCTAGCTACGTTATAGTTTGATTAAATGCAGGTGCTGAGAAGCCGCGCACTAAGGCTGCAGCAAACCGTGTTGACTCCCGCCAGCTGTGCATTTTGCTGCTTTGAGCTTGTGGATACGTCACGGTGTGCACTTTTGGCAATTGTAGATTGTTTTTTCATTGCGCCCCGTTTCCACGCTCTAAGAAACAGGCGTTACAGAGGCCATGGACCAAAATGTAATCGAGGAAAAATGGTCCTAGTCCCGGGTTTGGTGGTAGACGGCTATATTTGTGGCGCTCATGTGAGCCCCAGTGCCATTGCACGCTATGTAATAGTGACGGGTATGTTGTCCCTTGTTAATAGCCCTTATTTGCATTATATACTTAGGTGACTAGAGTTGACTTCTTACTGCACAATACGCAGCACACTGTGCAACAAACCGACTTGGGGCTGCAGGCACACATGGTCTCTTTATCACTGCCTTTCAGGGCATGCAGGTATGTGCGGTGTGGCTTCCATCAGTGCAGCAGGTGCAGTGACGCCGGGGCTCAGAGCCTCAATTAGCCCAGATTGTTGTTGCCTTCCTCTGGGGTCCATGGCACCCTGGCTAGGCTGCTGTTCGGAGCCCCGCATGAGTTGCCTGCTCGATGCCCAGCAAGGCCCAGCGTTACACAACGTTAGCGCAGCACGAGTGAACATCGGGCCCGTCCCGGATTAAGAGCATCTCAATGGCTCATTTATTCACGCAATTACCGGCCGCATGCAAGCGGGGGCCGAGGCCAGAGTGCGGCTGTCTGCTTCCACAGGTCACCTTTAACAGGCGCGTGCCGTCCTCGGGTCACCTTTTACAGGCGCGTGCTGTAGGGAAAGTGAGTCCTTTGCGCATTTGGGAGGGGGACTTGATATGCTGTAAATCTGGCTGATATTCTGTAATGCTTTAAAGACGGATGTCCGCACCGGCGCCAGTGTGATATCACTGGATGCGGCCACCCTTCCGTGCCTGCGCCTATTTTTTTAAGACCCTGCCCGGTGGTTGGAGCTCCTCGATACAGTGAGTATGGTTACCCCGAGATTGGTGGGTGAAGCGCTGCTGCTACGGGACTTTGCTTCCTGTTACTGCATGTTGAGGCGCTCACGTGTATTAGTTTGATGCCAGAAACATTGCGGGTAGTTTGAACTGTAGTCCGCTGCCCCCGCCACGAAAGCCCATTGCTTTTAATGCAGACGTAGCTGATGCTGTTCTATTGGTCAAGAGCTGCGAGCGCCGTGAAACTTAGCCTGCGGTCGGCGCCCCCCCCCCTTTTTGTAATCATATCGCTGCATATAAAGTCTGTGCTGACGCTGGCTAACCGGTGATTTGTTCCCAGTGCTATGTGTGTCAGCCCGCAGCTCCATGCCTCGCATTTTTCATGATCGTATTGGCAGAGGCCCCTCTAATACCGCTCTTTGGCCCATGGATGGCAATTATATTGTCAGAACAGCGTCTTGATGCGGTCTATTGCTGACAGCTAGAGCAGGGCTCGAGGCCTCCCACTTCATGGCCTCTGGCTATGCCTCTGACCCCGGCACGCAGTGTTCCCACGGCATGCTGTACCCCTTGATGCGGAATACTAAGGCCCAGCAGCCACTGAGAAGCAGATGCGGAGCTCCGTGCACAGGTGAGCACTGCCCGGCCGCCACTAACTGTCACACAGCTGCTTCTCTGCTACGCGAGCACCAATCACTTCACCGCCCCCGCAGCACTCCCCTCAAAGCCACTCAATCACCTCTCACCTCACTGGCGCACAGCCACCATTCACCTATCTGACATACAGCCACCATTCACCTCACTACCCCGATGCAAGATTCACCTCACAGCCTCGCAACCATCAATCATCTCACTAACACACAGCCACCATTCACCTCACTACCCCCGCTGCATCACTCATTCGGAGCTACCACTCGCATCCCTGCCATGCAGCCCTCACTCACCTCACCACCCCAGAGTCCTTACTCATCTTACCACCACAGAGGCTTCACTCACCACATCTGCACACACACATCGCTCATCTCACTGGCTCGCCGACACCACTCACCACACTTTATATTGCAGTCACCACGCACCTCACTTACACACAGCCACCCTCGCCTCACTGCCATGCAATCAAAACTCACATTGCTGCCACACAGCTAATACTCACCACAAGCCATCACTCACCTCACTCCCACGCAGTTTTCTAATGTGGTAAAAGAGAGACGCTCAGATCACAGGTCCGTGATTATTAGATTTGAGCATTTCCTATTGACAACAGTACATTTTAAAATATTAAAAACTGGAATTACAAGTTAAACCCAAAAAAATGCTCCAATGCAACTAATTAAATAGTAAGACACCTCACAAAAATGAATCAAGTTGATTGTAATATTCTACTGTTAAAGCCTGACTGATCTGAGAAGCTCATAACTTGAGGCAGGAGAAGGAGCAATGGAAATGCAGACAAGGCCTGTGTTCCTCTGCAGGCAAAATGCATCTTCTCCTCAGAATCTCCAGTGCAGTATCACCCGGCGGTGAGCTAACGCTGTGACTCTAACTGCTTCTTGCTCAGCAGCTCTGCTTATTCCGCCACATCCTGCTGCGTTAAGGAGGTTGCCTACTGCCATATTGCCTATGGCGCGGGGATATTAACTAATTTGCACAGAATCACTGGGCAGTGAGCAAACGTCGTTACTAGATTCAAAACTATTGTAAACATATATAGGCTAATTTCTTAGTCTTATCTATACCACAATCTATTTTGCGACCTGAATTAGGTCCTAAAAGCAGCGTGTTGTGGTTTGTGTGTGGCTCTGTGTGCGTGGCTCTGTGTGTGTGTGGCTCTGTGTGTGTGGGGCTCTGTGTGTGTGTGTGTGTGGGGGGGGGGGGCTCTGTGTGTGTGTGTGTGGGGGGGGGGGCTTTGTGTGTGTGTGTGTGGCTCTGTGCACATGTGGCTGTGTGTGTGTGTGTGTTTGGCTCTGTGTGTGTGTGTGTGTGGGGGTGCAAATGCAATAGGTCTCGCATTTGCAAGAGATTAAGCTATTGGCATTGTAAATGACAATGCCATTTATTTGTCTGTTTTCAAAACCAACACATAAATAAAAATGTCGTCATTTACAATTCCAATAGCTCTAACTTTTGCAAAGGCGAGACAGTTGCATTGTAAATGCTTGTTATATCTGGTATAGAGACAGCTTTAGTTGGTTTAGATCGAGAGGCTTTTAGTCCGCCCTCTTCATCCACTGGTCTGTTAAAGTGTCATTCACATTTTACTTCGGCCCACCACAGCCTACTGCATGAGGCTGTGGGTCAACCCATTTGGCTGTTTCACTATGAGTGATAGCATTTTGCTTTTGTATATGTGCAGAGCTGCCTAGAAAGTGGCCCATTTCAATGCGAGAGCTGGGAAGCCACTTTGCTTTCATTTTATTCTTTTTTTTAGATTTATTTTGCATCATTTTTGGGATGGGTCATTATTATTTACTTTTTTTGCAAACATGTATACGTCACCTTTGACGTTTTTACTTTTTATTACGTTTAATTGCTTTCACCTTTTTAATGTTTATTGTACATGTTGCATACCTTTTTTGGGGGGGGGGGGGGGGGGAGATAGGCTTGTGGAGGCCGGACCCCTTTGCCTAGCCAGTGATTGTCATATCTGGCGTCAGTTTTTACTTAAACACTAAAAAATATATAAATATATATTTCTTTCTCGAACACAATATACCATGCAACGCACTTTCATGACACAGTAAGAGTTTGCTGCAAAATATTCATATTTAATTCATCTTCAGAAGTGTGGCTCAGGGGTTAGAGGCGGCAGACCCGGAAGCTGAGATCGGCCCCGGACCAGGGTTCAATTATCCGCCCCGACGGGGGTTGGGCTCAATAATTCCATGGACTCGATAATTCTCGCTCCGGTGCCTACTCGACTCACGGGTTCACACTCTGCGACTCTGGGCAATAGCTTGCTTAATCTCCACAACGGCCCCTCGCGGCGGGATGCCTGGCTTTCACCTTGTAGATACCCTGCCGGGGTATCTCACTGGGGAATACCAGGACGGGTTCCCTAAGCAAGCGCATAGATGCCTGCGATGTGGGCGATTTGCGCTATATAAATACATGTACATTTACATTAAGGCGTTTCGGCTGCCCAGCAGACTTGATCACATAGGAAGACTCTACCAATAACCTGCATTTTAAATACTGTCTATTCGACATCAACAGCTGACATTTAAATTGACTTTGTGTCGCCCATATATAGCATAAAGAAAAAGTTCATACGTGAGTTAACCATAACGTATCATTCTGAAAACATATTTATATGTAATATATGATAATCGAAAAACAGTACCGACATCATCAATCGAATGCAGTCATTACGGTCAAACATCAAATGACGACGTAGAAAGAAGAATTCGTACAGTACATGGGCGGTAACAGTACAAAACGGTACGTCATGTATGTGATAAGACCCTGTGTCCCAGCCGAAGGATCAGGAAAATGGCACTAAAAAACCCCGCCTAGTTGCCCATCCTGGCTAGTAAGAGCCTGAGTCAGGAACCCTCCAAAGAGGTTGGAAGGAATCATATAGGTTAAGAATCCCAGGAAGGGACTAGTATAGCCCAGGCATGGAGGTCCGGCACCTGCACGGAACCTGTCTCAGGCTGTGGGGAGGAGGGAGTGAGTACGTACCATGGACTGGGTAAAAACCTCACACCTCACTGGCTAAAAAAATGTGCTGAGCAAATTCTCTCAAGTCGGTGCCACTATAAGGGTAACATTGAACCAGTGGGCGGGGTAATCATTGGAATCAAGGTAATGGCAAATAACCAGGTAAAAAAACTGTCCTCATTGTGAGTGTGGCCAAGGTTCCCTCCAAGGTGACCACCTGAATCCTCTATGATCAGGGTACATGGGGGGAATTAACCCCATAAAGTCTCTGAAACTAAGCAGGGGGTCTCTGAAACTAAGCAGGGAAACTAACCGAATATCTCACAATGGGAGTGTATACACGTCAGACGGTAGTTCTAACGCCCACCCACATGTAATAACCGCATTCCTGTCCAGGAAATAAAGGACAACTGTTCAGTCCCAGACTCAGCCAGATACTCAATGCGAAAATGTTGTAACAACTCTTATCTGAAGGTGCATCACACGATCATGCCTCCTAAGAAAAGGGTAGGAAACCTGTGTAGGTGTCGCCGCCGAAGCGGAGTGGGTTACTTCCTTTCCTCCTGTAACCAAAAAGTAAAAAACAAATACAAGATCAAAATCACAGAAATTACATTGAAGGTTATATGTAAATGTATAACACAAATACCTTCCTAGAAGGCATACTGAAATGAGGAAATAGTGGGTGGATGAAGGAGAATGGATGGATGAAAGGTAAAAGTGTGGGGGAATGGTTGGAAGTGTGAGTAGAATGATGGATACAAGACAGTAATGATGTGTGGAATGGTGAAAGGATGGATGTATAGGTGGAAACATGAAAAGATGGATGGATGCACGACAGACTTAAAGGATGGAGAAATGCATGGACAGAAGTTAGATTAAGGGACCTTATCTAGCGTGGGTAGAGCTTACTCGCTTTGCTCACCTGGGGACGTTGGAGGGATGGGTCAAAGAGGGGGGTATTTTAATTTTCTGGCTACTCCCTGGCCTTGTGCAGGAGCATGCGTCACACCCGTGTCGATATCTCTGGTGCATTCGGATCTGCCTAAGACTTTGCTCCTTATGCAATATATTCAGCATTATGCAACCAAAAAATGCTTACTATGAATTTTGCAACGCTCTAAGTGTGTGAAAAAGTGCAACTCCAGAAATTCCTAAAGAAAACGTGAGAGTTGTGGAACTATTTTCATACTTAAATCTGTTTCTGACCATCCCCTCTCCCTTTGTTAAAACAGCCTTCCGCAGTACTTACTAGTATCATTTGCCCAGGGACGCATTTTTATTCTCAAATTGAGTTTGAACAGTGAGTATTGTGTGGGTAAAGTAAAAAAAAACATCTTGCGGTCAGTTCAGAGGGGAGTTGTCAATCCCGCTCTCTCGCAAGGAGCAAACTGCAGCGGAACTGCTTGCAGGGGTAGTTAAAGGGTCAGTAAGTGACACGATGTTTTTTTTTTTTTTTTTTTGCACCTTTCAGTCAAGTACAGCCTCCGCTTCATTGCTAAGATAAGTGGGGCACACGTCGAGGGCCGCACATCAGGGGTCTTGACCTGTAGATCGTCTGCTTTGGGGGACGCGGAGGATTTCGAGGGGATTGTGGCTCAGTCCAGTGTGCGGGGCGGAGGGGCGCTCCAGTTTGTTGTATCCACATCTAAAGCCCCAGTAATCCTCTTATTTTCATTCAGGTTCATCCTTCTTCTCGGAGATGTCAACATACAACTCATTAAGCGCTTAGCCGTGCCTAATACGCCTTGGGGGCAGGGAGAGGGTGCCTGGCGGGGTCAGCAGGGGTGCGTTCCTGGCCCTCACAGAACCCTTCATTTGTTGCTGAATCCGAGGTGCGGTTTTGCCCTTTACAGTCACTTCTGACGGGGTTCTGTGCCTGTTTCTGACATACTTGTGCCAACCGGAAGAGGGGGGGGGGTCTCCTCGTGTGGGTACAGAGGCTCTGATTACATGCAGATGGGTCTGTGATATATATTAGGATGCAACGAATTGATTTGGGACTGGAGTACTAATCCTCACAGACCCAGCAGTTATTCCACACATGTAGTTGGCATAGTAAAGTCTGACGAAATGTTTGTAGGGAAATACAACTTCAGTTCTCCAAGCGTCTGAACAGGAAACACATGCAGTGTTACCACGTTATCTGCCATTTTCAGCTGCGAATTCTGAATTTGGAGGCCATTATCGTACTGGACACAAATGTAACGCCTAAGCTGTTGGCATTTTCCCGGGCACTATTACCACACCATAACTGCACCAAAATGAGTCAGTCTGCACTGCGGACTCTGGCATAGTCAAATCAATGTTCAGAGATTGGTACAGATTGTAACCCTCCCACAAGCCCAGTGATGTGTAACCTCACAGCCCTGCCCTTACGAGGGAAACACTTCCACCCTTTGTTGTGATGACCAAGCCTGGCCTGGGAGAAAGGTGAGGTGCCAAGAGGCAGAACGAAGGGAGAAGAGTAGTGGGCACAAAATATGCCTCGCTACTTATCACTCACTTTCTCTTTCTTAAAACCTTCCCTCTCGTTTTTCTCATCCCCTCCACCCAACACCTTTAATGCAGTTCGTACGATGTCAAATGTCTAAGACAGGTTTCTACAGTGAGTAGCCACTGATAGCTCTCCACCTTCCTCCTTGTGTAGCTCAACCTACAAAATTGGAAGCTTTGCTTGAGTGAATTAATACATGTATCCCAATATTGAAAGGTATGTATTGGAGAAGAAAATGTGTGTTTTTTCAGAACTCATAAACTGGTATGTCAGTGATAAAGCATCTGGCACTGTGGAGATGTACTATTAATATTGTTACATGGTGCCAGGAGCACGGCAGCCACGCCTGTTATGTATTGCACTTGTAAAGGCAATCCAAATTAGCAAAGCCTTTTTTTACATTACTGCTGGCACCCTACCTGATGCACCCAGTGGGATCACTGCTGGTAATCTTGCATGAGGTGGCCAATAATTTAATCTTTTCTGATTTAATCACTCTTACAACAGTAATAATAATAGTAGCTCAGGGTGATTTTCATTGAACATAAGTAGCTCCTATTTCAGAAAGGATTTGAGACCCCTGGTATAAGTTATAATTGACACTGTGCGTTTATCAATCTCTTGTTTCCTAATAGATTGTTGGCAGAAAGTGTGGAGAGAGCTGTGATTTACATATTCAGAGAATCTCCTTTCACCACCCTTTTCCTGAGTTTTTGTCTTATGCGTTAACATGCAGGTGGCTTGGGCGGCTGCCTCACTTGAAGCTCATCTTGAAGCTTAATCCAGATTAAAACGGACCTCCTCCTCGTTTGTGGGATGTCCGGAAGTTGGATATTTCATCTTGGCACATCTGTCCTCTTATTATCTGATGATGATTTTAAGGGTGGATATGAGTCTGGATTTGTCCTAGACACTTCCTTGTGTTCTGTCTGGAGAGCTATGCGTTGTCCTTCACAAGTGTGGCCACTTTTTTGCATGAGGTGAAAATATGATTGCAAGGAGATATTTTGCATTGGTTACAGGGACATTTAATGATTGTGGGTGTGGAAGGGGACTGGTGATGGTACATAGCTGGTCAGGAGAACGCCAGCTCGACTCTGTCCAAGGTTCAGACACACTATCGAAGGTTCAGAGTGTCATCCTCTGCCACGCTCTCATATTTGCACTGTATAAATATAACTTGTGCAAAGAACACACACTGTGAAATGTCCTGGGAAAATAAGCTTCCCACAGAGGTTGGTGTGTTAGATAACCCATTCCAATGCCCTCTCCTTGGAATTGAGACCATAGTCCTGACAAGGACCAGAAAACAAAATCCAGCTGGCAACAACCAAGAGGCAAACGATGAAAAGTGGTGCAGTAACCAAGGGCAGTGAGAGTTGTGGGAGTATCAGATACTCATTGCAATCTTTAGGCACTACAGTGGATCTGGTTGACTAAGTCTACCGCCATTGCTAATTTACTCTGTTGTCCTTTCATTGGTTAAGGTCTAGGTCGATTAAGGAAATGGTCCAGGATTTTGACCACCCAGGGCCACTTCAGATTGTTGTTGAAAGCCTGCATACTAGCTGCCAGAGTTCATCCTTGTGTACACGTGTGTGTGCCAGTGATTTGAAGAACACTAAACTGGCTACTTTTCAGAGTAACTGTTTAGCTGCATACGCAGAAGGAACGTTTTTGTTTCAATGATCCATAAGTCCAAGTGTAAACAAGCATTGACGAGTCCAGTAGGTCTGGGTTTAATGTGCCAACGTATACAGCGGAAACACTTTTAAATCACAGACTCAGACACAGCATCACCTGACTGTACACAAAGAATCCTGTCACACAAGCACAAACACGAGGACTCCGAAAGGACATAAACACATCAGTAAAGTAACGACGCCCAGGCGTACATCACACTAGAAAGTGCCACAACGCTTCATCAGCCCTTACCTCCAAGGTGCAGCCCTTAAATCCAAGAGGCTAGAAATTGGCATACTCTGAACTTTCAAAATGCCATGTATTATGCAGTGTCCAGCATAACTCTCCGAATTCAAAGGAAAACTACTGGATTGGGACACAAAGAGCTCACAGTGCATATCTGACAGATACCTTATACACAGTTTTTTTTCTCATGTCTTTCTTTGATCTCACCTTTAGCTGCTTGGGCTCTGAGGTAATCTGATCCGTATCTGAACGTCAGTTTACACCAAGGTACCATAAAAGGCAGACATGCTGTCTAAAAAGGCTGAAATTAAGAAATAAAGTAGCTGAGCAACCGCAAAGTATGCCTGAAGAATTCCAAAATATCCTCCTATGTCTGGCCTCTCTAATTTCTATGCAAACCTGAGTCACTTACAGGAGTACTTTTCACATAAGAGCAGTGTGCTGAAGTGCTGTTTATGCTCAGACGTTTAGCTGAGAGAAAGTTATAGCTGCTAATGTACTGTTTGTTCCCGTCATTTAGTACATGCTTTTTAGGCACTAGCTTTCAGATATGGGACTTTCAAGTTTTTTTAATGGGTAAAGCAGAATTTAGAGACCCAGAGTAAAGTCCTGTTGGCTGCAAGACAGGACTGTTATAGGTGATACACAGGCCTTCCTCACTCATTTGCTACACTCATTCTATGCACTCTGTATGTATGTGGTATCTATACAGCGCAAGTCAAGCCAAAAGGCCGTAGAGTGCAAGGCCAGAGTAGACTACAGTCCACATTTGATTGTAGGGGTAGTAGGTTTCTAAGAGCAAGGGGGTCTCTTAGTTCGGTCTTGGAGTACCTTAAAGCGGATGTGCCTTGGACACGTTTTGATGATTTGTCAGTGGGAGTGATGGAGCTCAAGCAAAAGTGAACTCTAGAATCAGGAAATTGAGTGGAAAAAGATTAGCCACCCCTAGTACACAGCCTGTACAGAGGGGCCACCAGTCACCAGGCGCAACCGCCACATCACGAAGGTGGGGGAAGGCGGGTGGGAGGAAAAAATAATAATTTTTTTAAAATGTACTTTTTCCTCCGTCTTGCGCCTCCCACCTCGGAGTTCTCCCAGCGTCTCTGGGAAGGCAGAGGCTTTTCAGCCAATCCAGATGCTGCTCTGCTGGGACAGCAATGTCTGGATTGGTCTGATCAGCCTGCTCTGCCGCTCATATACTGCCTGTGAGCCTGAGGCATTTTTCCAACCTGGCTGTGAACTCAGCTGCCGCGTTCACAGCAGGGTTGAAGAAATAGAAGTGTGCATGTTTGTTTGGCCAGATTAGGCCGGCCAAACATACATGCTCACTTCTAAGTGCCACCACCTGCCTGTCCTGGCCCGACCCGGCCCCCCAAGCATGTCAAATCCAGTAAAAAAAAATAAGATTGTTTCATTATCATTTTATTTTTCTTTGGCTGGCTCTGACGAGTGGGGCGATGCTCCTCTGCCATTACGGAGGAGGCGCCCCTGCCAGAACTCATAATAAAGGTTCAAAGAAGAGGGTGCAGCCTTCAAGTCTTTTTTGCCAGAAAACCAGGTGCACGATTACAGACATTTAAATATCGCACAGCCCATTGCAAAGCGTATACTGGGAGTAATTGCAGAGATTTTCTGGCTGCACAAATTTGACCTTTTTAATGAGGCGAATTGCAGCGTTCTGGACCCTCGGGCACCTACACATTTGTATGCTTGAAACTCAGTAAACAGAAGAATGAGACACCTCAATTTGAGTCTGTGAAAGCAGTGCTATTGTCCAACTTGGGCACTGAGCGAAGATATTAATCCGAGGACTCCTAGATTTTTTATAGTAGTTAACAAGCAGCTGTTTTTCAGAGAGCTCCTGAGTGGAATTAGATATAGTCCTTATCTTTCTCTCCTGCCAAATAGGTGCTTGGCATTAAAACTATTTAGATGTAAGCTTTTCACCGGCCTTCACCTTTGAATTTTATGGAGGACACTTTGCAAGGATACTTTTATAGACAGGCCTTTGGTGAGTTTCATATGCAGTTGTGCATCATCTGCATAAAATATCTGAAAGATTGGTCATCTTTTTTTGTAAACCTATATTTTAAAGTGCAAATGGATAGATACATCCCGTCCAGATGTACAAGTGAACATTATTCACACATGAAATACAAGACAGCCTCCAGTTTAAACTGTGGCGCTGTTCCAGTATAAATATGCTGTACGAATCTATACCTATCAGACAGAACCTTGTGAGACATGTAGCAAATTGACCATACGGGGAAAAAAAGACACTGAAAGAGGTAATAACGCAAACGTAACCTAAACAAAATACTAAAATAACATCAACCATGGTCAGTTCACAACTGTTACGTTCACATTTCACAGTGATTGAGCAAGGGTGCAGGTTACATCATAAGAAACATGCTGATACCCACCAAGAGGATCAATGCAGTGGAAGTGTTAGAAATTTGGAACATGAGAATTCTGCCAGTATGATGGAATGCCTGACTAAGATACTTACCGTCAAGGGGCTCTCCCTACAAACTATTCCCCTTGGTACACTCTTAGTCGATACCTACTGCATGCCTGCATTACTGAGGGCTTCCAGGGTGGTCTAAGCTCATCTTTAGCTTATTTATCATGGCATCCTACTGTCTAATTCCCATGTGCCTCCTATCACCGACCCTCTTCACATTGTGCAAAACATCAGCCCCCGCCCATTTCAGTAACTCGCAGGACCATACTTTCAGGTAAGGATCCCGTGCTGACTTTCATGTCATCTCAATCAGATGCTGGGCTAACAACCATGCCAAATCAGCAAATCTGTCCTCCAACTTAGACGTTTTGGTTCTCTAGCATAGCCCCAAAACGTTTGTCTCCTGTGAGTGAGGGTAGTCTTCCTCCTACCTTCTTGAGCCATGCACGTACAGGATTGTTTGTTCATCTTGTTCATAAAAGATGACAAATGAAGGTGCTAGATAATAGAGTGGGTTACAGTGGAGACCTTTGCAGCAATCCCCCTATGCAGGTCATCTCATTCAACATGAAGCAAGCAAGACCTGCTATGAGTGCAGGGACAAAAAGGACATGAACCGAGAGTAATATTAAGCTTCGCATCATTCACTGCGAACAATAGCTCCTGAAGGATATCAATATTCCACCATGTCAAATGCTGTATATGGCACTGACATTACAGTCGGGCAGCCTGCTCCTTATTCAAACATGTTCCTTGTATTCTTGCTGTCTTGGCAGTATTGCTGCAAGTAAGAAGTTAGCGGATGGAACTAAAATAAGAACGATGGAAGAAGTTTAAAAACTTTATCTGAGTTCCAACCACATACAAATTGAGTCTTACATAGAGCTGCAAGAGAGAAAGCTTTCTTGAAGTACCACAACAGCTAATCTAAGGTAACTTGAGCCGAAAAGAACAAGTAAAACCACTGCCTCCATAAAGGATAAAGTATAGTAAAGCTCAGGCTGAATGACTGTTAAGTTAGGTTTGATATTACCAGAAACCTATGATAAATTAAAATAGGGACATATATGTTATGTAGATTTGTAGAGCGCACTATCACCCGCGAGGGTGTCCTGGAGCTGAGCAGGTGTGAGTCTAAGCACACCTGGGACCTCTTGGGACTACTCAAAAAGAACAGGTCTTTAGCCCCTTGCAGAATTCAAGAGGCTATTGGCAGATTTTTCCATGCTTTACGAGTGATGTAGGAAAAGGCTCAACTGCCGGATCTAATTTTGTGTTTGCGTGGGATTTGTGCAAGTGGGAGTCCAGAAGAGTGGACATGTCTGGCTGAGCCAGTGTTATGCAGTACCTTGAAAGTGTGGGTGCATTGGTTGAATTCCCCTTGTTTGTGGATGAGGAGGGAGTGGAGCTCCTTCAGGTGTGGTGTGATTTCAATACTTCATGTGAGGGTTGGAGTGACTCTGGCCTCAGAGTTCTGAATGGTCTGCAGCCTTCTGCAGAGAATTTTTGTTGATCCTGGCATAGAGGGTGTTTCTGTATCTAACTTGCTAGTGACCAGGTCGTACATGACTACTTTCACTATTTTAAGTAAAGTCACAGTTGAAGAGAGTTTAACATTGAAGTCTGTTGAATACAGAGAACGTCTATAGAGGCCTATTTTTTTTTAGATAGACCAGAACCTCTAGGTAGGCCGAAACTCAAATGAACCTCAGTAGGCTTCAACAGGAATTTGTAAAAGTTACCTTTATGCTTTTTTAAAACAAATATTACCCGGGGCAGGATTGCCTGACATGGTTTCCACGATGTCAGTAGAGTAGGAGCATGCTGACAGGATTGGCTGGCCCCAAAAGAATCCAGTTCCGTGGCACAGCAGAAAACCAAACTGGGGTTGCTGCATCTTTATCGGATCAACAGAATGGCTACATCTCGGTTCTTCCAAAGAGTCAGAATAGTTAAAGTTATTGATATAAAAATAATGTTCGTTATAGCGGTGACCAGATGCAAACTTATAAACCTAAATGTATGTACCTGCAAACATTCTCTGTTCTGGTTCACAAATTATGAGAGCCCTTGCATCATACTGCACTGCACCAAGCAGTGTGGATGCACTCAGCTGATATTATATCGTTTTGACACAATGCTACAGCATTTGCTTCTTTTACTGAGAAGCCTTGTACTTGGCTCTCCTTTCAGGATTCCGCTTCTAAGGCCAAGCTGTTCATTCATTAGAGGCACGTTGCACACTGCAGATAGTGCATGGCTTAATTCTTATACAGTTTTCTGCACCTTTTCTCTGTGTAAGCAAGGCCGCTCCAAAATAGTGCAGTGTCATTTTGACACTGTACAGTCAATGATGCCCTCCTTGATTTCGAAATGAAATCCTTCAAGGGACCAATGTTTGTGTGTTAATGCTGACGTCACCTACACTGGAAATGTCACTAAATTGTAACCCTAAGACTTTCTCTAAACATTACTCCTATCATTGCCATAAGTCTGACTCTGTTCCTTTCCCTCACCTCTAGCTTATCCCTTTTATCCTGTCCCTGATCGTAACCATGGCCCTTAGCTTAATTTATACCCCACTCTAACCTTTTACCTCATTTCACACTGAGGCTTTAATTAATGCTTACCTCTCCTCTTCCCTAAGGTTTTCAAGTTACTGCTATTGGAGACCTATTTCTTTTTGCTTTGCAAGATTTTGTCCCAAGAATGGCACGTCAACCATCTCTCAAGGCTTGCAACAGAAGAATCTTAACTGCATTGGCTCTTTTGTTACTGTCTTCCTCTCTCATGTTGGGTTGTGTGTACTCAACAGGGTTTTATGACACAAGCAGTGTCCTTAAGTCTACTCCGTAGGGCCTGGTGGTTGTACATTCACTGGCAATCGGGTGGGTGGAGAGATCAGCGCCATTCTATTTTAGTCACTTCTTAGATCATCTGTAACTATCATACCCATGTGCTGAATGTTTCTAAGCTGTGGAGACTAAACACACCTTTAACAAATTAGAGAAAGCTTACACAGTGCAGCCAGTGCAGAGGTGAAAGGTACCTTGTCCACCAATAAACCTCAAAGTTCATTGTTTGTTTTTTAATCTGCTGCTCCTCCATTCCTTTCAGTATCCAGCCAGTATATCACTTCCCCTCCGTTCCCAAACACAGAATGATGCTGTGTCCGGCCAGGTAGGGGTTGCCGTGGTGGCATGATTTGATTTCAGTGACTTTGGCTGTGGAAGTGTCGACTAACTTGTTTATCATGTGTCCTGCTTGGTTTCTGCCTTTCCCTATTTGCCCCAAGCCAATCTCTTCTGTGATATAACTGCTAAGGGATCCTGTCCCAGCAGCCATCAAGCTGTTGTGACATTTTAATCAACAACAATGTTATGCTATGAAACTGGTAGTTTTGACTTTTACATAGTCTGCATTGACTCCATGATCCCAGTATGTAAGTGTTGCTAGCCAGAAAGCCAGGCTTAAGATGTTGCACATGACATGGTGTCGTTGGCTGTTATGCTGTGGTAATGTAACAGCGGTGCATATAGTGATGGACTTCTATAGAATGAATGTCCCCATCCATAAACATTGCTGGTCTGACTCCAAATTACTGACCATGGATTCCTGATTTTCCAGCCAGCCAACAGACTACAATCCAGATACATTCTGGTTCTGAATCTTATTTCTTGACTGGTGTGTGGGCTCAGGCCTGCAGTGGGCCTTTTATTCAAGCCTCTTAGTTTCCACATTTCTACTATGTAAATGCTGATTCAATACATCACTTCAACGCGCATGAGGACTCATCCACGCTACAGAAAACCATGTAATTAAAAAAAGTCTCCATTAGTATTTAATTAGCTAAAATGTAGTAGACCTTGCTCAGTTTCTCCCTCTAACACCTCTTCCACCCCATTTGTTAATTTAAAAAAAGCTTGTTTATGCTCACATTGTCAGTCAAAAGAGGCAGACATTTTCTGTGTAGATGGGATGGGTTTTTTCAATAGAAACAACATTCATGGAATGTATAGGTTGATGCTGTAGTGTTTTCATGCGATTCCCATCCATTCTGTTTCTCCTCCTTGGGGACATGGTTATTAGTCATAAGCACTACTGCCCACATGTGGGATTCGAGAGCACATTTTACAAAGTCTGTATAAAAAAATGCTTTTATTTTGACCAAAAAACAATATTGTCTGAACAAAAGTAAGGATTTAAACCTACCTAAGTCCGGCTATATTGGCCATTTTTGGGGTATTTAATTTAAAAAGCAACTATTTGTTAAATAGAAACAAAGTAACTACAAGAACATAGTGACCCGAAAAAAACTCTTTCCCAAACCTTTTGTTAAAGGGTGGAAGAAAATAGAGACCTTGTAGCTTAATAGACTGAAGCCTGACTGGCTGGGTGAGTTGCAGTACTCCTTTAATGCAAAGCAAATCACTAGTATTCCATCATACCATGTTGGTGGAACTTTTTTTTCTGGCTCCTGCTGACAGACTTCTGTAGCACTGAACTAAACCTTTTTAAGGCTTTCATCTTTGGGAACCTTTTCAACCTTACAGAATCAACTTCGCTCAACGTATTTTGTCTGACAGTGCATTTTTATTTTCCCTGTTTTCTGAATGACAAAAATATTTTTTAGTTACCAAAATGCTCTCTCTTTTTATGAAGTGTCCTAAATGTGAGGAAAATAGCCCTTAACAGACCCTGATTCTGTCTGTATTATCTGCCTAACTTCTCACCGTGCAGACTCCTGTAGCTTCTGTAAGTTGTAAAGAAGAAAATTGAAGGATAGTGAGAAGGTAAGGCTACATGGTCGTGATGTGGAGAGGGACTTCCTTGTACCTCCACTCCTTCCTCTGCCCTCAAAGATCCAGATGCTGTCAAGGTCCAAGGTCGAGGTTTGGGTCATTCAGCACTTGCTTGTCTTCGAGGGCTGCCTCGATGTCGAGAGCAAGCCTATCGATGTCAAAGACATTTTTGACATTGAGAAGACTATCAACATCGAGGGATTTCTCCCCAAACAGATCCTTTCTTCTGAGTGGGTCCACAAGATAAAGAAGACAAGTGTTCAGTGCACACCAGAATCTGATTACTCCAGGATGGTACCTAGGGAAGTATCACCAGAGATAACCCTTTCGATACGTTAGACCAAGAGGCCTCTCCAGTAGCACAGGCATCCCCCGTGAATTTGACATTTTCACAAGGCCTGCTCATACAGCCTCTCTACCAGCACGGTCTCCACTTTCTCTGCCTCAGCTGCCTACAAGTCATTCAAGACTCTTGCCTGACCATCAGGAGGGGACTCTAGAAGTCTGGTTTGGCGTCACAATTCACGTCATTACTCTGGACAGCAGACTGATGTGGTGATCTTCAAATGAAGATCACCACATCAGTCAAGATCAACAAAAGCTCAAGATCTTCTCATGGCACATGGTGCTTAATTTGAGCCTGTGGTTTCCGGTGCTCTGCACCAGCTCTTAAATTTCCACACTTGCACTAATGAGGATCTGCCACATGCTCGCACTGTTTGTAAAATTTAAAGATGAGCACATCAACTGTTTAGTAATGCAGTATACATTAACAAGGACTAATTCCTGCCTCTAAAGCCATTCTTATAGCTTTGGTGGCCTAGAATAGTTTGAAATGTCTCACTTGTTGAAATGGGATGGTTAGAAGGTATGCTGGTTCTGTCTCTGGCAGTGCAGGCAAGGGCAAAGCTGCAGCGGCCTCCTGATGAGATCTCTGGCAAATATTTTGTTATAAATGAAGCAGTGATCGCACATACTTTTCTTCTTCATCCTTTGTTTGCAAAAACTCTTCTACTCTTTTGGATTCCCCATTGGCAAGGTTATGCCTAATTGGTGACATTTCCAGGTTAAACAATGTCTTTGTGTGAGGTGCAAATCAAGTCAACATCACAATAGTTGTGATGCAACCTAAATCTTCAGTAATTTTCAAAACTCTGAATCACCATGTCCCTGCTCCTCCTCTGCTACCCTAGTTCCAGGGCATTTTGAACTGGCAATAGAGAATAGAGTTGTTTCTAACTCCAGCTTTAGCTACACCTCCTCCGTCATGCCTACAAAAGAAGTACAAGCCTCCTTGGCATGACCCTAACTTCCAGTGTGTTGACCCTCCATGTGATTGAGTTAACATGGCTTCAGCAAAAAAAAAATCATTTCACTTCACCATCCTCTACAGTGCCTCCTGAAAAGGAGAGCCAAAAAATGAAAGCAGTCAGTAAAAAGTTTTATGGAACATCGGTGACTGCCATGGAAACAGTGAGTGCAACTGTCTTGCTTGGGTTGTGTGACTTGCTTGTGTAGGATACCTTTAAGAGATTTCACGAAAAACGTCCTTAAGAAGGTAGACAGGACTTTATAGAGGTTCTCCAGGAGGGTATGTTGGTCCCCAATCAAGTGATTAGTACTGCTGCTGATTCTTCGGCCTTAGCCGGCCATGGCTACTGTCATGACCTGGAACTTCATCGCCCTTAATGGCTCCCTCTGACCGGTTTAAAATCACAGACTCAATAAAGAATTTTAAACTTATCCTTGTCTGCCAATACTTTGTTTGGGGTCCTTGTGGACCATGAAATGCAGCTCAGGAGAGGTGAGTCGGGGACATTTAAAGGAGTCCGCCTAGAGAAATGTATAATATACAGAAAGCATTAATACAAATCTTAAGATAGATGTTACCATTAACAGAGGATTCACACCCCTAAGTGGCCACAGCAGTTCTATCAGCAGCGACAGTAGTCCTAAAGCGCAAAAAATCAAACCTTTAGTAGGTTCCATGAAAAACTTCCGCTTATATTAAGAAATGTTTTACTCCCTTGGTAGGGTCCAGAGTACTGAGGCGGGCAGACTAATGCTGCTTACTGTGCTGCACAAATGGCCTTGACACAGTTCCAAGCTGCAGCCTTTCCTCACTGCGGAGATTGTGCTGTCCTCCCCGGCAGAGCTACCGTGTCCATCAATTCTTCACTAAACGCCTGAAATGATCTAGGACGCACTCGACAGTAAGCCACCATCCATTTTTTTCTTGCAACAATCCACTGCAGCACTCCAGAAGTTGCATTCTTTATTCGCCTGACTTGTTTCGAGGCAAACGCCTCTTACTCATAGACTGCTTCAGTTACAGATGAATCACGGAGGGCTCTTTTTTGATCCATTTCCGGCATGCCGACCCCCAGTGGGTCTCGCTTCATGCTTTTTAGTCCTTCACTGCATGCTGGGACTTGTAGTCCTAAAGAGTAAAAATCAAACCTTTAGTAGGTTTCATGAAAAACATACTAAGACATTTTTTACTCCCTTGGTAGGGTCCAGAGTGCTGAGGCGGGCAGACTAATACAGCTTACTGTGCAGCACACAGTCGAGTGCGTCCTCAATGCTTTCGGGCATTTGATGAGGAATTGATGGACACAGTAGCCCTGCCGTGGAGGACGGCACCATCTCCGCAGCGAGGAGAGGTTGCAGCTTGGAACTGTGTCGAGGCCGTTTGTGCAGCATAGTAATATATATCCCTTTTGCTTAGGGGATGCCTGGCCAGAAAATGGTTGCCAACCACTCAGTCTTAAATAAAAGCACTGGTTTTCTTTTCTCGTTTGACCATGCTGTGCAACTTCTCAGTGATGCTGACTAAAAAGGCCTTGACAAAACCAATGGGTCCCAAAGGCAAGAGCTAGTGGTTTGGCCAATGCTGGCCAGTCCTAGTGACTTTGCCAATGCCTGTTTATATATGCTTTGTAAGGAGTGCATCTGAGGGAAACAATTCAGTATTTATGACTATAATACATTTCCCATGGGGGAAGAACTAGTTTTACAGGTAAGTTATTTCTTATACCCTTTCCTTCCTTCACATTCTCTTTGATGTAATCTGCAAATGCTGCTCCTGCCACGACACATACTCCGACACAGCCCTAATGGTCTTTCAGAAGCATTTCTGATATGTGAGTGCTCTGTCCCAGCCTCACTGACCTCCCACAGGCACATGCTTTTTAGGTCAAACCTAGACAGTGCTTGCGCTGTCTCTTTGTGACATGCTGTGCTCATGAAACTCCGCCCACTTTCCGCTTATCTTTTCAATTGGCACCTGTCATTGTCCTTTGTAAATAGTAACTTTTCATTGGTCGATAGGCTTAGTAGTCCCTCCTTAGTACCACCTATTCTCTATTTGTAACCTCCTATGTGGACACCCCCTGTTACGTGTGTGGCTACTCTGTAGTTTTTAATTAGTCTTTGAGCACTATTTTCTTGATTGTTTTTCTCCATCCTACTGTTGCATTCAGGATACGCTCTCTCGCTAAGCTTCTTTTAAAATGTACGCTGCGAGGCACGCCTCGGCAGGAATAATGGCAGCTGCACCTTCCTTTTAATATTTGCGGCACCCAACATGCCGCATGCCTTTCTTTTTCTGCTTATTTAATAATTTTTTTTACAATGGTTGCACCCGCGCTTTTCCTTTATACATCTTACGCTAAAGCGCGGATGCCGCAATTGCTTCAAGAAACAGAATTTTTTTTAAATTCTATTTCTTTACCTTTGAAGCAACCGCGGCACCCGTGCTTTATCCTAAACTGTTTAAAGCTAAAGCGAGAATGTCGCTATGGCTTTTTGTCTAAGTGCTCTGGAGATTAGCCCTTAAGACCACATGGGCTATACTATTTTTGACAACTTTAACATGCTCTTCTTTAGACACTTTTCATTTATATCACTGCTAATGCCATCTTCGTCCTGCTTATTTCGATGCCCATGTTTCCTTTTTCATCAGGCACTGCATGCGCAATGTACCACTGTCATCTTGTAGTGGTAGGGTGGATGGCTGTTGAAAGCTCAAGGCAAAAAAAAACCAAGCCTTACAAATGCAAAAGGTCTCACATGAGTTGGAGTTGCAACAAATGTGAGACCTATTGCATTTGTAATGCTTGTTAAGGTATGTCCCCTTAACCTTCCAGTAGGTCCAGTTGTGGGTGGGGGGTAGGATATTGCCTTTGTGTGGATGCTGTGTTTCCTACAGTTGGGAAACAATGGGTAGGTTGAGGGACGTGTGCGGGGCCTTGGCATGAGCTTCCAGCCTTATGCGCTCTAGAACTGTCAGACCTTTTGTGGGAAGCAGCCCTTGCATGGATCATGCAGGAGCAGCACATGCAATGCAGCATGTTGGTAACCTAACCCATGAGTGTTGTGTGTTCACATCTAACACTTTCCCTGATTTATTGCTTGCAAACTTCAGTTTACAATGCTCTCATCTCTTTACCTACCCTCTCTCTCTCCCTACCTACCTTCTCTCTCTTCCTTGTTCTCTCTTTCTCCGCAGGGAACCTACCACTCCGACTTGGGCCTTCCGGGCTGCGCTTCCAACTCCAAATCCCAGCCACCAGCTCAGAACGGGAGTCGGGTCTGTGTCTCTTCTTTTGTTGTCTGTATGTCATCCTGTCTGGCCCTATGTTAGCGCTCCATAAAATATAGCCTGGCTTAGCCACCCACCCTCAAGAGAATTCCGCCTAACTGTAAGCATAGGCGGCCTAAGATAGCGCACAGACAAGGAAACTCCTTCGCCATAGCAATGTGGCAGAAAAGGTGATGCACTTATTGGACATAACACAAATAGTAAAGTAGTGTAAGTCAGAGGCTAGCGGGTTGTACTCTTCAGCAATGCTTTTTGATAGTGTACTCCTCTTCAGATCCATCTGTTTTCTGATAGCCCCTCACTTTCAAGGGTGACACTGCCTCTTTGCCTACTGACTCAGGGTTGTGTGTCTAGGAAAGCAGCTATTCTACATGACTCCATGGTACCCTTGCCTAGCCAGTTGCAACAGTGGTTGAGCTGTCTCATCAGAACTCCAGAGGAGGCGGTGAGAAGTCTGGCATGTTTTTGGCAGATGTACATCTGCCAGTGTAAAGCCAAGGTGGGGCATTTCTCACCATCTGCATGGTCCCCACACAGACCACTTACGTTGTTGCTTCTGCTTGGTCCAGTCAGATCCCACTATGGTTAGTCGTCATTTACCATACAGCGAGGGTAAAGTAGTCCCTCAAGGAGTTCAGGGCAAGCACTCTAATAGGGGCGGGAGGATACACCCAGATGGTCAGTACCATTAGATAAGAGTGTTACAAGTTCAACACTGGGCTGAACCCAGACGTGCTTTCTCAAGCCAGTGGCTGACAAACAGGTCGAAGAAATTAAAGGGGTACAAAAGGGGGTGGTGATGGACGGAGCATCTGAATCAATCAAACACTCACACCCAGTCAAAAGATCTGGGTTTAATCCATCACCGTTCTTTAGCCCACTCTGCCACCCCAGTTCAGACATGGCTACATGCAAATCAGTCTGACCCCGTGCCTCATGGGAACAGTCCAGCCCGAACTGCCAAGCCATGCCTTCCCTGGACCGGAAACAAGCTTCCGAGGACCAGTTTCTGGCATTCCAGCCGTCTTCAGCCCGGCTTGCTTGAATCCAGTGGCAAAGTGAGCAAGGGACTCACGTCTGAGCATACCCTGCCACACTTATGGCGGCCAAAAGCGGTACAAAAGGGGGTGGTGATGGACTGAGCATCTGAATCAATCAAACACTCCCACCCAGTCAAAAGATCTGGGTTTAATCCATCACCGTTCTTTAGCCCACTCTGCCACCCCAGTTCAGACATGGCTACATGCAAATCAGTCTGACCCCGTGCCTCATGGGAACAGTCCAGCCCGAACTGCCAAGCCATGTCTTCCCTAGACCGGAAACAGGATTCCAAGGACCAGTTTCTGGCATTCCGAAGAAATTAAAGGGAGAGACCCAAAGCCCACTGTTTGTATATTGTTGTCTGCACTAGCAAAATCCAAGACCTAAAAATGTCTTCGTAATCTTTGCGATACGACACAAATAGGAACACAATGTATGTGTTCGTTTCTCAGCTTTAAAGATAAAAGCCAAGAACTGGAGACACTTGTGCTTCCAAGCATATTTTGCTTTCCCCCAGAAGACCCCTCTTCCAGCTTTTGCCCTTCTCGTGTTCCTCTGGGAAAACGACTCTTGGGGCACGTTATCGGAACCCTACACTGCTGCTGTCGACAGGGGCCAAGATGTGCTTTAGAGCTCTGTCTATAAGGAAGCAATCTCCCTTACTGGCTTATGTAGGAAACCCCTAGGTTGGAGGTAGTTATTAAGTAATGGGTATTGTTATATGTACCTTATATGTACATCACCTTTCATCTTATTGTGTGATATCGTGTACAGCGCAAGCTACAGAAAACTCACCACCTGCTTTACCTCCCTACAAAACACATCCCATATTTTTATTGTCCTGTTGTGAAAGGAGCATTGATCAGGTCGGTTCCGGGATCTCAATTATGAGCAACAATTTTAGTATGAAGTTTATGTCCAATCATTGCACTTTACACAAACTACCAGAGAGGACCAATCATAAACAAACAATTGGCGCACCCTAGAAGGAGCAGTTTTACTGGACTGTTGGGCCTGGACCTCTAAGTGGCACATGCATTGCCTCGTGTGTCCCTGCCCTTCTTCAGTGAGATGTAGCCTCCTTCTTGACCCACTCTGTCAGGGAATACATCAGCCATTCATGAGACGCTTATGTATTGAAGAGCTGCACCAACCATCCGTTAGAAATATTTGTCCCAGTCGAAAGTGCATGAATAGCAATTGCTTTGTGGTTTTCATGGATCTGGCATGTGGTATAAATCTATTCCGCTACGAATAAATGAGTGGTGTGTTAGAGTACATGTTCTGTCTGCCCTAAGCACCCGCTTGCAGGTAGCTGGTAGTCTCCTCAGAAAACCTACTCAGTAGGTGTTTGCATTTTAGCACCTCACTTTGAGCATGTTTGTATAGTGTGGAGGAGCTGTGCTTTTACTGCGTTTGGCTAGAGTTGCTCCACTCCTGGGTGCATTTGAGGCTCTTACACTTAGTGCATGTGTCCATGACCCGGAGTCCCTCCTCCATGTTTCTTTGTAGCCAACCCACAAACAAGATGCACTGAGGTCCCTGTTGCAGGATCCCTAATGCAGGGGCTTGACTAGCTGTAACATTTGTCCTGCCCACATGGTTTAGGGCCGACCTTAGTTGCTAGGTTGACCAAATAGGTGCACTGCAACTAGGTCAATAGTTGTCCTGTCCTGTTGCAAGATGGCGACTTTTACCTGTTTTGACTAACTTGCATGGAACATTGCGTTACAGCCAGCTTTGGCTCATACTCTGGTCCGTTGACTAGCTCAGGCCGCAACTCATCCACATCAAGCACTTGCTTTGGCTGTGTCTCCACTGTTGGCCCTGGCCCCGAAAGTGGTGCCATAATAATCTCTGGCTTGGACTCAAGTGCTAGGCTAGCAGCAGGTCAGAATCTGTGACTAGGCCCAGCAGTATGCCAGACTTAATTTCTAGACTGGCTGCTGAGGCACATACTTTGTGCCAGGGCTACACGTCCGTCAAGACCGTGAGCCATAAGTGACTGCAAGCCATAGTCAGAGACTCCAAGTCCCTGCTAGTCAGCAGCTGGGGTCCAAGCCAGAAGTATATATGGCACCACAGCCTGGTGCGGTGGCTGACTCTGGCAGAGACTTTGATACCTTTACCAGCTCGTCGGCGCTAGAGCTTCGTTTACTCTGACTCTGGCTAATCCTGACTTTGGTTCTAGTGCCACAGCAAGCTCTTGGTCAGTCTGTGGGGCCTGCGCCAAACCTGCTCAGATTATAGTGCCGTTCTTGGCTCTCTGATGGGCTCTATGCAGCAGCTAGCGTTGCCCTGGACTCCAGTGTTTTGGCTAGCACGGACTCTGGTGCGATGACACCTTGTTGGCGCTAGTGTCAGAACAAGCTCTCGATCAGAGTATGTATGGTTGACAACTGGCTCCGCCTTAGAGTCTGGTACCATACCTGGCTATGGCTCTGTGTCGCACACTGATGACGCAGTCAGCTCAGATCGTGAATCTTGTTCTTCGACTACCTAGTATGGGGATCCGTGGATGGGAGTCTGAGCTTTGGCTAGTTGCTGGCCAGACCCATACCCTAGCTAACTCTAGATTCCAGGTGCCACAGCTTTCTCTGGTTCCCTGGGGCCATGGTTACTTCTGGCTCAGACGCTGGTGCCCCACGGCTAGCTCGGTCTGAATAAAGTCAGATTAGGCGCAACTCCCGAGCCCTGGTACCTGCCCAGTGCTCAGCAGTAAACACCGTGGGCTATTATTAGCTTTCCACTGTCAGCACGTTCATTCCTTCTCGTTAGACGAGTGATATTCCCTGTCCGGCTCCGTGTTGTACACTATTCTATGGGCTGCTTTTGATTGGAGTATACCGACACTCCTTTCTGTAATGCTGGTTCAGATCCCAGCAACGGGCAGTCAGTACCTCGGATGAAGGGGAAATGGGGAAAAGCAATGTCACTGATGCACCATTAATGCACTTTTCCCATCCAAATTAAACTGCTAGTGACAGGCTGATTTATACTCGGTGTAGTAGCGACACCCAATGGTCAGAGAAAGAATTGCATCGGCCAAAGTCCTGCAGGTGCAGATGTCAGGGCAGCAGTGACATCCTGTTTTACCACCAACGCTAAATCCGAGATTCTGGGGGTGACTGCCCATCTCTGGAAAGAGACGCAAAGTTAAGCTTGCTGCTCTGGTCTTGTTCTCTCTTCTGAGCAGGTTTGGTCCCCGGTATTTATGCGAATAATGTGCAGCTAAGTTAAGTGAATCACAGTTGTCCTTCCTTTAAACTAATCATTGACTTCCTTTTCTCCCACCTGACTCTAAACACATGAAGGTCTCTCTTCAATTTTTGCAGCCTTCCTTGTTGTCCTACGATGCGGTGTCGTCCAGAAGTTACAGGGTTTGTGCCTGTCTTGGAAACCACTTGAAGTCACTGTGTCACCTTCCTATCACAGTCACTCTTCCCCAATTTGCACGTGCATCCTCATTGCACGTACACTTTTCACTATTTATCTGATCATATTTAATTTAATGTATTGCCTTATTTTGCCACTGGGGACCCAAGGTGGAGGTGGGATTGAGGGAGGAATTTGCGTATATATAATAGTGGGAAAAAAGCTCACTGTGAACAATCGAGTACATACATTTATTTCATCTCATCCGCTGGACGAAGGTGATGGGGTTGCGCTGAGCTCCTATGAAAACAGTGATTTCCAGTCGCTTTAAGACCATTCTTCCGGAGTCCAAGCTCAAGTGTGAAGGCGCGCAGAATAGTGAATCCCTCTTGTGTACATGCTTCAGCCTCTGCAGATTCTAAATGTGAGCAAGGCCACACGCCTTGTGCATCTGATCTCCTCATCTTGGGATGGTATGGATTTTTAAATGTTAAACTACATGTTCTTGGTGGTGGTCAAGGTTTATAGGCAGTTGCACTAGACTTTAGTTCCCATAACTCTGTATGGAGAAGTGTAGTTCGGTGTAGGATACATTATAGCAGGTGTTACCAAAAAAAGTCAGTGACCCTTCCATAGTATAATATGGGTCTTATTTACAAAGAGAAACAGAACAGTTAAAATGTTAAATCTCGACGAAAGCTATCTAACTCTTGCAGTTCCTACGTTACAGCAGCACAAGGTTTTAATACAGTAAACTTTGATACTGCAAGCAGGATTCGGTTCTTCTTTTCAAAGGTTTATTCACAAAGGGCCTCTGTATTGTCCCTAGAGGGCAGCTCAGCAAAAACTGCCTTCCAAAGGGACCATATATCAGGACAGAATAAACATATTCTGTTGCAGCAAATTTCTATTAATTCTTAAAGTTAGAAGAACATAATACAAACAGTGCTACCACTTATCAGTTGACTGAGGATAGGTTAATCTATGTACCGTGCTGCACACTGCCTCAAAATTACTCAAATACCATATTTCCAGTTGAAGTCTATGGTTAATCCCTTCTGCAGTTCACTACTGCTCTGCACAATGTGGTGGTGTTAATAAGGGGCGACACAAAGTAGAACGAGGGGATAAGCAGTCTGGCAGAATGTAACACCAGCCGCTCAAGGTCCTTGAACCCTTGTAGAGATTTCTTACCAGTGACGAGTTCTGTGGTGGGAAACCTACATCAAAGTTCCTCCAATAAAGAGACTTATTGATGTTGCTTTGGTTTAGGTCTTTGCTATATTTTTTCCGTGCTCATTGGCGCCCTTGAATCTCCATTGACTAGTGGCTCTGGTTGGATCCAAAAGCCGAGAAACAAAAGAGGGTCCCTGAAAGTAGATTACAAGGAGAGGAGGCAGGGAAAAACAGTCCAAAAAACGAGAAAGAACCTCTCCTAGAACCTTATAAAAAAATAGGTAATATATCCATCAATTTTTATATAACATCATTGTCCCACACAAGAGAATTTTATAAGAAAAACATGTAAATGTATTATTTCAAATCCATTAGAAAGCAGAAATTCATAAGACATAAATATATAAATATACGATTCAAGTTAATCAAATAAACACAACATATAGCCCCCAAGCAAATTCACACATTCGGACATCCTCTCAGCCATTCACAATCACAACGTCATACACTACAAGACAAAAGACAAAATAGTCAAAAGACCACAGATCTAAAGAAAAAAGTACAAACAAAAACAATGCGCCGAAGCGCGTTTCGGAAAGGACAATGTGTCCAGAAGTTCCTTCGTCAGGGCGCAAGGAGGGCCAATTTGTGTAAATTAGTTTCTTCCAGGTAGAGGATTACTTGAATATTTTCAACAAAACATAATTCCTTTAGAGCAACATTTCAGTGACTGTATCTTGATGATGATGGACAATATATAATACACTGTCTGTGGGGACAATGAAAGGAAACATGAAGCAATTATTAGTATAATCATAACTAAACGCTGCTTGAGAAGCCACCACCAAGTACAAAAAGACGTACTGAGACCCACAGGTGCATGGAAAATAAATGGAGGAATGGGTGTATCTAGAAGAAGTTAAAATACACAAAGAAAATTTAATTTACTGAATTTAATAAACAACCTTAACCCCCAAGTAACACCCAAAGGAAGCGACAAAACGGTAGAAGCCAATCTCCACCCAATTCTGACAGAACAGGAGTTCAATAACCTACCCAAAATAAAGGTAGATCACGCCAGTTCAAAAATAGCCCATCGCTATACGAAGTCCAGAGATCATATCTAGTAAGGACAGTCCACAATTAGTGAAAGTACAGGCTCTCAGGGGGATACGTTACACCCCAAAATCCAGAGCCCTAATCCATGAGCCCTGTATACTAATTAAAGGTCTACTTACTTTCCAAGGTACGATAAAGATAAATATGCTAGGCAAGGACGGGGGCTGCAGTTCCCCGGTACACTGATCAGACGTAAATTATACTCGTGCACACTGAAAAAGTAAAAACAGAAAAGAAAAGGAGAATGAGTCCTAGGAAAATGCACTGTAGGAGGAACGGTCCTAAATCCTAATCCAAAATTGCACGAAAGCGGACATGGAAAAAGGTACAAACTATATAGAAACAGTACCAACCTGGGGAAGGCACCAAAATTCTGCCGATAATTCTACGAGCCTCTCGAAGGTAGCGGGCACACTATACACGATCCCCCCACCGCTTTACAAGAACCTAGGAGAAAGTAGCCGTCGGGTACGTGGGCTGCAAACAAATCAGGCAAGGAATACATCGCTGGCCAACCGTAAGGCCACTATAGCGCACTGACTCCCCTTAGTAAAACCTCCCACAAAACCGAACCATTGTGAACCAACTGATCTGAGAAAAATATATACATCCGTTCCCGTCTCTCGATCTTCCTCTGACGTGAGGTGGCTGAGTCTGAGAAACGCGCCCCTCAAAATACGGAGTGCATGATGGATAAACCAGCACCAGCTGTGCCTAGAGGCAACAAAGGTAGGACTGGCTAGACGTAGCACGAATTCGGCGGCCATGATGGAGTGGCAGCAGAAAGACCGGATAGTACAAGGAAATTAGATACACGTAGCCCAGGCACAGGGAAAGAGATTGAGAACGTGGATCACACCTAAAGAATAAAAATGGGCAACAGAACAGAATATAAATAAATAACTAAGAATAACCAAACGGGTAAAACGGAGACTAATACAATGAAGTAAGTGGATCCAAAAGCAGTATAAAATGAACTGGAATCCCTGCAACTACTGGTCACAGTTGTGGTTTTGTGATGTACGTGGGTTCCATGGGACCTTCGAACATTGCAGTCCACTTTTGGTGTTGCTGCAGCAGCTACAGCAGGCGTATGTCAACCAGTCTGTTTGGAATATCCTGGTGCAGAGAAAGTTCCTTGAGTCCCCAAGACATACCATGTAGGTCCTGGTGAACTAACTAGGAGGATATCTCATTATGAATCACTTCAGGGGCTTCATGGAAAACGGAGGGCTTTGGACATTGATAAAGGCTACTGGTACTTTTGCTTCAACATCCTGCGCATGCTACGGAAAATCTTCCGGTGGATCCCCACCGAGACAAGGAAGACGGTCACCCAGGCCCTCGTCACCAGCCGTCTGGACTACGGCAACGCCCTCTACGCCGGAACCACCGCCAAGCTCCAGAAGAGACTCCAGCGAATCCAGAACGCCTCAGCCAGACTCATCCTCGACATCCCACGTCACAGCCACATCTCCGGACATCTGAGAGACCTGCACTGGCTCCCCGTCAACAAAAGAATCACCTTCCGCCTCCTCACCCACGCACACAAAGCCCTACACGATCAAGGCCCCAGCTACCTCAACAACCGCATCAACTTCCACGTTCCCAAACGACATCTCCGATCAGCCAGCCACGCCCTCGCCGCCGTCCCCCGCATCCGGAGAACGACAGCAGGAGGAAGGTCCTTCTCCTACCTGGCCGCCAAGACTTGGAACTCCCTCCCGACCGACCTGCGCCTGACCCAAGACCACCTCTCCTTCAGGAAGAAGCTCAAGACCTGGCTGTTCGAGCAGTAGCAGCACTCCCCCCCCCTCCCCCCCCCCAGCGCGCCTTGAGACCCTCCGGGTAAGTAGTGCGCTATATAAATGTCTGTGATTGATTGATTGATTGGTACTGGACTGCAATGCCATGCTGGGTGGATGCCACCCAAAAGGGTCTCTGGAAGCTCTTGAAGTTCAGGTGGGGGATCATAGGACACAACTAAATGCCATACTCGGATTGCATGAATATCAGACCTCATTGATAAAGAATTATTTTGCTTGCCAAGACGGGGGGTCCCTGCTCTGGCCCACCCATATTCACTAGTCACTTCCTGGTCAGCTGTCCAATGTGGCACAGCTGGTCTCGGAGTCTAGGATCAGTTTAGCAGCGCGCTGGCCTACCGATTGATGCGGTCACCCAGGTGCTGAGGGGCGCATCCGGCCATTGCATAAGAAGTTCCAGGAACACAAGAGTTATTTGAGGTTACGTTCCAGCAGGAACTACTTTTAGCGTGGTCTCAGCTATAGGCGCTACTGAGAATAGACCACATTGTGTACCAGTATCCATAACATAATCTTATAATTCACACGTCTTCAGGTGTAGCTTTTTTGACTACTGGTTGTAGAAGCCATGTATCTATTCTAGGAATTGGCATACAGCTGTCAATCAACAACAAGTATTTTTTTCAATGATTGGGGCTTTTTCTCAATCTCCCTGCTTTAGAACACATTGCTTTGATCTAGTTGGCTGTGTGTTCCAACCCCAGGACAGGCAGCTCCATATGGTCACATAGGATGCTGGTAGTTGCCCATTGCTAACCAGAGCATAGAGTCATGGTGAAGAGCATATATGGCTGACACTGGGGTGGTGTTTCTGGTCAGAAACAACCAGTTGAAAATGGACCCAGGAATCTTTTCGGGGAAAATTGAAAACAGCAGGGATACACCGCTTTGGACTTTCATGCTTGTCACTGGATAATATTTATACCGCATGTTCTTTTGCTCTATTTCTAGTACACTATATTGGCAAAATAGATATTTTAACCACTTTGTTTGGTTACTGGTCAGTGAAGTCCTTTCAGGCATGGTTTGGCCACACAAGCGTTTTTTCAATCCTAGATTAAGTTGTCTGGGTGGTCCTGGACGGGCTGCAGGTTTTGGTTGATCTATAAGGGATACATATTCTTATTCACAGCTTGTTGAGTGCTACTTTGACCACTCATTCTATTTTGTTGACCATGGTAATAGGAACATTCATAGATGTTTACTACCGTTATTGCCTTTCAGATATTCCAAAACTACAGGGTTTAATATTATTTATTGGCCTAACCAAAAATATATGCTTGAGAGCTCAAGTACACAAGATGTCAAAGGACTGTACCTTTCCAACAAATTGTATTCATGCACTTATCATTGAGTTTTAGTCACCAACTTGGACATTTGTTTTTTTTTACATAACAATAATTCTGCCTTTAGCCCAACAGAAAAAACACAAGAAAACATAGCTGTTCCCGAGAAATCACTTCTGTCTTTGAGACTAATTTTTATGAGTGCACAAATGCCCATAGATGTCATAGCGCTAATTCAAGGCACCGTTCAGATTTTAATTCAGAAATCATGTGATGAGTGAAATCGGTTTTAGGAAAAATAAGATTAAACACTTTGGGGAAATAAAAGTTTAGTTAAAGTAAACTTTATTAATCTACTTTAGCAGCGAACTGATAACATGTGGTTGAGAATTTTGTGGGACTTTGAAAGTTTTGCAATTTGCCACCCTACCACACAGTAAGTAGTTGGTTAATCTGGAAAAAGAAGCACAGATTGTCGTTTTCGGACCCTCTGCAGTCTTGACTAAGTAAGCTTCAGTACCCAGACCGTAGTTGCATAAGAATTAAGACGCAGGCATGAAAAACCTGCTTGTTCAATTGTTTTTTGCTCTTGATGTATGCAGATCGGTTCAAATCTGGCTGAGGCTCTTGTGGAAGGAATTTTGAGACCTCTTTGCCGAATCTGAAGAACATATATGTTGACCTTGCACATTTTGAAACTGTAGTACATGACTCAAAAAGTTAGTCAGATGCTTAGAATAGGGAATAAACATTGGGGGCCAGTGAAGAACCCAGAGACACCCCACACGAAAGCCTTGATTTCTCAAAGTGGCGCACTCTGTAGATATGCTTGCTGAATTTGCTGTGGCTCGGAATTGTACACTACTCTCAGTCAGTTCAAAACAATCCTATGCTTTCAAATTCCAATTTATATATTCACACCTATAGAGGAAACCTTTCATGTCTAGTTTCAGCATAACCACTTGGAATGCGAAGCCCATGCCTCATCCTTGCCTGGATATGTGAGACTGGGTGACGTAGGAAGGGAAATTATGGGTGGATGGGATATCTAGATGTGGGGCCCTTGCTCCAATACTTTACTTACTGAATTCAGTGGTAGCTGTGATTCCAGGGTGTAGTGTCCGTTGATCGTTTCAGCGCCACATCAAAAATGTGGAGTAATCCACAATCCAAGTAAAAAAAAAAACCACTACTGATCTCTTCTGGTTTCAGATCGTTACTTTACGTCTGCCAGTGCCTAGTGTTTGGTCAAAGTTCGGCATGCTCATGCTGCCCATCCTTTACTTGATCAGTTTCTATTCCCATGCAATTTTGTTCTTCCGGTCTCATGTCCAGACTAAGAGACTTCATCTCGACTAAGTCGTATGCCTGAAGGCAGTGTCCAACCAGTCAGCCATCTTTAAAAAAAAAAAAAAAATGTGTTGCACACAAGTGTCTGCGTATGTGGCACTCAAGTGTCTGAGGGTCACCGTGAATTCCTGTAGTGTGCTACTGGGGTATCTGCATGTGTGGCACAGGTATTTCCATGTTTGTAGCAGTACATGGGTATGCATGCATTGCACCGTGAGGGTCAACATGCTTGGCACCATCTTGTGTCTGCATGGCTGACACCTTTGTGTGTCTGTCGATGCACCTCCACTTCCTAAGCTCCTTGCATGTGTCACATCCCACGAGTATTTGAATGCATGGTGTTCCTAGTGTCTGCTATCATATGTACCCTGAATGTCAACAAATACGGTACTGGAAGAATTTGCTGTCATGCCACTTTAATGTTTGAGTGGCAGATTGTGTGGCCTCCCAAGTTTTTTTCTTATGATGCATCGTGGTATTTTTTTGCGAGGCAGTCTGTCTGCATGCCAGCTCATCCTTGTCTCCAGGTCAGCCAAGGTGTGTTGCATATTGTCTTTGCACTCCTACCACTGATCATATTTTTCCACCCCACCTTCCTTAAATTATTCACAGAACTGCAACATCTTACTGTGGCTGTGTCTTTTGCTCACAGGCACCAATATATGATGATAGCTTTTACAGTGGGAGCCGTCGGTACAGTGCCTCCAGCTCTCGTGGCGTAAGATGTTTTATGCATTATTCATGCTAGTTCTGTTCTTTGTGTCCAGAGTCCTGTGGCAACCTCAGTTCCACTCGTGCCATGTCTCGTCTGCACTTTGTATCCCAAGTTTTGCAGGAGTGACTGTCTGTCTTCCCCAGTTTTACCAATGATGGTTTTACTTGTCTGGGTTCAATGCATCTAGTCATGCTTCTTCAGGCATGCCCTCGCCCATATGTATCACAGATGCACCAGTGCATCTATATGCCACAGCCATCCAATAGATGCTGTGCTAAGCAGACCTCTGTAAGCAGGAAGCGCTGAAGGTCTTCAAAGAGCACCCACTCTTAAAACAGATCACAGGTGCTCTAACCAAATACTCCACCCTCACTCACAAGCTTATTGCATAAATCACAAGGTCAAAAGGGGTTTCAGTAGGACGACTGTCATCCAGTAAAACCAGGAGTGACAAGTTGACCTATTGAAGAAGTGTTTACAAAGTTCTTAGTTCGAATTACAGGGAAAAAAATCTACAGATCATAAAACATATACATTATTATTATGGTTCGTCTGTGTGTGCCAGCTTATGGGGAAATCAATAATCACCCCAGTAAGAGAACGTTATTGATTTGGACAGTTGTATCTGTGAGCCGCAGACTCTGTGAATGAGTGACAGGTTAGACTAGTAAAAAAAAAACTGGTAATTGAACACATAGTCAAAGCATATTACTTAATAAGGCATGCCAACACATTAGTTTCAGAAGTTGGTGTTGCACACCCTGGTATCTCAGTGGATTTGACGTTAGCATCTGCACACCTACTACTGTTAGTTGGAATATCGGTCTTGGGGGACAGGCCTAATAATAGTGGTTGTCTTTCATTTATACACCACAGACCTCCCCACAGAGACTGGGGGGGGGGGGTGGGTAGGAAAGGCCTACTTTTTTTATAGGACATTAAGACGTTCTGTGGAGCAGGACCTTACTTTTTCAGAGGTCTCTCTGATCCTTCAGGAGGAGCCATGTAGAAGCTAAAATTACCTTCACAAAGACAAATGAAACTCTATACTGCTCCTCTGCTGTCTGAAATGGGCGTGTTTGATTGAAGCTCTCTTTAGATTGGTGGTGGCTTATTTCCTCCCACCCCCACTTCTTTGTGCTTGCCTCCCTTCAGTACAGCCCAAATTGGCTGCTCTTTCCATGCATCTATACTTTCTTTGGTGTTGTCTTTGTGCTGTTTTCTTTTTCTGCCATGCTAATGCTTCTCTTTGTTTCTTCTTTCTGCTGCATTCTGGTTGTGGTGGGTGGTCCGGGGTTGTGGTTGGGAACTGTCTGAACAGCCTTCGGAGTACAGCTGTTACCTTGGATCCGGATCCCGTGCTTCATCCAGAACCAGCTCTGCCCGTGCAAGTCCAGTGGTGAGGATAACTTTGCTCCCTTTCTTCTTTCTTTGTGCAAAGCCCCTTCGAAGTCAATGTTTACTTAACTTGTAGTCCGTTCTCCAGCATGAAATCTTCCCCATTTCTACTTGTGTGTTTGTCACAGACCTCACACTGGTAGATCTCGAAACCATTTCATAGATTTTTTTCACGTTTTCAGCCCTTCAGCTTAAATGAGAGAAAAGTAAAAAAAAAAAAAAAAAGCCAAATTACATTGTGACCATTTTATAAAATCCAGTTAGTAATCTCGTAACGGCTGGCAGATAATAGTGGCAGTGTCAACCCCTTTTCCATGTTGGGTTGAATGGGTGTGTTGGATCTGAAGATGTTCTTGCCGGAGAGTTAATTTTCCACGTGAGTAACTTTTACTAGATGGGGAAGTGGTCCACGGTGTATAATAGCAACAAAAGTCATCAGTTTAAAGATAGCATTTATCTTAAACAGCTAGTATCAATAAATATTGGAAATTGATAAAAACACACAAAATGATAAGGTATGCCGTGGTTTTTGCAACAAAACATTTACACGATATAGCCAATTCAAGGAAAACATAGTGCTAGCCACAACATAAACATGACATCCTTTGAGTGGATATATGTGACTAACACCGCTTCTAACAAGCTCTCAAGCAGCACATGCCCAATAAGCAAACCACTTGCACATCCCCAGACCAACCTCCACTCACAGCCATGGGCAAAACTACTGTTTTGCCAATGCTAGGACTAGGTAAACAGTTCATCACACGGCAAACGACTTTAATGAGGGGTCAAAGATTCACACTGAAGAGGGGGCAAGGAAGGCACGACGAGGCCAGGGCTTAGTTGATGAGGCCTTCTATAGTCCTGGTGTCTACCCCCACCCAAGGTGGAGGACACACTTGAGCTCTATCCTATTCCTCCCAAGAAGAGTTGGCTACTCAAAAGGGAGCCCCAATGCCCTTCTGTCCTGGGGCCAGATGTATGAAGCCATTTAGCGGTTCCAAAGCCCACAATTAGCTAAATCACTAGGTTTACATTTTAAATGAACTGAACCCATTTTATGATTCATTATGGTTTACTGAATCATAAAATGGGCTTAAAAATGCATGACGAATTACAATTTGGAAGGGATGTGTTTAGGGCTTCCCTTCCAAATTAAGCATTAGAATGCTGTATGTCAACTGTTTTCAAACGCAGATCTATTTCAAACCATTGACAGGTTGCTGAGTTCTCAAAGGAGGTGGTAACACATTCACAAAGGGGAAAAGTGTCCTACTTGAGAGTGTGCAATCGTCTAAGGGACCACCGCCAACTCTTAAACTATTTTTTAATAAAGTATTTTCTTTCCTTAAATACATAAACATTTAATTTAACGAAAAAACACTACATTTACTAAAAAAGACTATTTAAATGCGATCATAGGTATGGTTGACACCTGCAGACCCAACCTCTGTGATGGCATCCAGTCGGAGTTGGTTGCAATTTACATCTTTCTTCTTGGATAGGTAAGGGGTAGATTGAATTGCAACCCACTCCAAATGGTGATTTTGCAAACTGACCTAATAGTACATAGGTCGTTCCACAAAATAAGAATAGATACGCAAAAAGTTGGTGTACAATTTGCCATCACTAAGTACATCTGGTACAAACATGTGTGAGATAGTTGAGTGATTGCCTATGGAATAACTTGTATACTAAAATAGAGTATGAGCGAGCGCCCCACACTGTAAGGGGACATGCCTCTGTTTTAAACAGTAGCCAATACATTTCCCTGTGGGAGATACAGTACCACAAATGCATGCAACAGTCAATACACTGCCCAGTCAAACATGATCACTAATGTGTTATATCTATATATGTGTGTATATATATATATATATATATATATATATATATATATATATATATATATATATATATATATCAAACCTTAGTATCACTGCAGTATAGAGAAGACACTAGGTCCCAAAGAGAATTTTTCAGTTAAAAATCTTCCATGGTTTTATTAGTAAACAATACACTCACCAATGCATATCAATTAATTCAATGAAGCAATCTAAAAACACTTTACATTGTTAAACGGTTCCCGTTTGTCAGGTATTTAAAAAAAACACAAAAACGAATAAATTCAATCCGCATTGCTGCGCAGTTTAAATAAACAGAATCCTAAATCACACAAATATATAATACTGGTGCAGACCCAACAAGACAGCTCTGAATGGTCTATTTTCTTTTTTTTCTTTTGGATGCGATAGTTGTAAAGTTGTAAGCTGAATGTGAGGTTGTTTCTTTAGTGTACCACTTTAGTATGGAAAGAACTAGGGGAGAGGACAATTCTGGCAGTCTCATTTGTATATTCGATTGTAATATTGCACATAGGATGATGGGAAGTTTAACATGTTAAAAACTTTTTTTAACTCCACCCCATTTCCTCTACGGAAAACTTGCTGTATTTAGAAAATAAAGTTATTTAGCAATTGATCGTAGACCTAGCGATCTGCTGACCGCAGTAGATCAGCACGAATGTGATGGCAAACAGTCATAGTGAGTTGCAGCTAAGGGTGCACGAAATTCATGTGATTTACTTTTGCATAATTATGCGAAATTGTGGCCAAATTATTTGAAATGCAAATCTGTAACTTTTACTGTGAATTGCGCCATTTGTGGTAAACGTTTAATGTCAATTGCGCCTTTCGTAGTAAAGTTTTCCCATGAGTGCCACGTAAGTATACAAAGTGGCGTGATGGCTTCATTTGGGGATTTTCCCTTGAGAAGTGTAACACAATATTTCCAAAATTCCGCTAGCATAGTTTAAGTTTCGCCCAGGCCTGCTTGCAATCTGTAACCTAACGCATGACTATTTGGTGGATTCAGTCCGGTTGCAACCCAATCCAGCCATTTATAAACCAACCTATTAGTACATAGATTGGTTTGCAAAATTCCACACTGGTTGCAAAAATACTGGTTTCAATTTGCGGCCTGTTTTTTCAAACATTTGGCCCCAGGTTGTTTATAGTGGACAGGCACACCAAATTCACACTCCTCGTCCTTGCGCAATCCACCCTCTCTTACTTTCAAAACTTTTTCCATGAATTTCCTCCTTGTAACGGAATGTAAAAACACAACAAAATGACGGTGTGGTTTTGTAGTTCTATTGTTTGTACAGCACTTGATGCATGGTCTGCAAAACCTAGCATGCCACCACGAGCCTCGCCCTTGGCCACACTGGAACCCACCGTCCCACCTTTTAAACAGCAAAATATACTAAAATGTAGTATTAATAGCAAAGCAATCACTTTACAAAATGTTGCCAGTGGTACCATTTAAAAAGGATAGCTACCCGCCTCTGTAGTACCTAATATTTTGGCCTACTTGTACAGGAAGAAAAAGTAAAAGCACCAAAGGGAATTCACAAATCTGAGAACTTAGCTGCCTCGCCTTAAAGCAATCAAGAACAAGCATTGGCATAGCCAATAGGTCTCACATTTGGGGCCTTATAAGTGTTTAGCCATGCAACAGTTGGTGTTGTTGCACCAAGGATATTCTACTGCATAACTAACTACTTATAGGGTCAAACAGCGAGACCTAATGGCTATCCCAATGCTTGTTTGTTTTTTGTTGCTGTTTTGTTTAAGTTGCCAGATCTACAATAGTTGGACGTGGTTTTTGTTAACAGTTCTTTGCATCAAATGAACCTGTTTTCATTGCTCTGAATGTTGCTTCCATTCTGGTTGTAGGAAGCAGTCATTCCCGGGGGTGTGGGGGCTGCCTAGCTGTGCGCATGCGCCGAACTTTGCAAATGAGAAAAAGCATGGTGCAGGCGCAATTCACAAGTGTGGAGTGAGTGAACCCCAGGCACCATGACTCACTTGCACAAGAGTTCATGCACTGCACCTGCATACTCCGCATGGTTTAAGGAAACTCAACCCACTCCCTCCCAGGCACTGAACACATATTTACTAAGAAACTCTGAGAAGAGCCTGCCTGCTGCACTGACGGCTGGTGGTGTGTGTCCCTGGTGAAAGCGTGCACTGGCGGCTGCTGGTGTGTGTGCCTGGTGAAAACGTGCACTGACGGCTGGTGGTGTGTGTGTGCCTAATGAAAGCATGCACTGACGGCTGGTGGTGTGTGGGCCTGGTGAAAGCATGCACTGACGGCTGGTGGTGTGTGTGCCTGGTGGAAGCTTGCACTGACAGCTGGTGGTGTGTGTGCCTGGTGAAAGCCCGCACTGACGGCTGGTGGTGTGTGTGCGTGGTGAAAGCGTGCACCGACGGCTAGTGGTGTGTGTGCCCGGTGAAAGCGTGCACCGACGGCTGGTGGTGTGTGTGTGCCTGGTGAAAGCGTGCACTGACAGATGGTGGTGTGTGTGGGGGCTGCCTAGCTGTGCGCATGCACCGAACTTTGCAAATGAGAAAAAGCATGATGCAGGTGCAATTCACAAGTGTGGAGTGGGTGAACCCCAGACAGCATGACTCACTTACACAAGAGTTCATGCACTGCACCTGCATACTCCGCATGGTTTAAGGAAACTCAACCCACTCCCTCCCAGGCACTGAACACATATTTACTAAGAAACTCTGAGAAGAGCCTGCCTGCTGCACTGACGGCTGGTGGTGTGTGTGCTTGGTGGAAGCGTGCACAGACGGCTGGTGGTGTGTGTGCCTGGTGGAAGCGTGCACTGACGGCTGGTGGTGTGTGTGCCTGGTGGAAGCGTGCACTGACAGCTGGTGGTGTGTGTGTGCCTGGTGGAAGCGTGCACTGACGGCTGGTGTGTGTGCCTGATGGAAGCGTGCACTGACGGCTTGTGGTGTGTGTGCCTGGTGGAAGTGTGCACAGACGGCTGGTGGAGTGTGTGGCTGGTGGAAGCGTGCACAGACGGCTGGTGGAATGTGTGGCTGGTGGAAGCGTGCACTGACGGCTGGTGGAATGTGTGGCTGGTGGAAGCGTGCACTGACGGCTGGTGGTGTGTGTGCCTGGTGGAAGCGTGCAATGACGGCTGGTGGTGTGTGTGCCAGGTGGAAGCAGGAGCATTCACAGTGATAGAAGACACAAATGAAACTGACGAAAAGGAGGGGGAGAAGGGAGGTGGAGTGCGAACAGAGGAGCATGATTAACAGCTGGAATACATAAATGAAGCTGACCAGGAAGGAGGGGGGTAGTGCAAGCAGAGGAGCCTGATTATAGCAATAAAAACACAGATGGCAGCTGTGCACATGCACGAGCTCGTGAACGCAAGCTGTAGGCCAGCAAAAGCCTCTGGTGGCACTTTTAAAAGCCACTTACTAAATGTCTCGAAGAGACAGCGGGCGAGACCTAAAAATGAAAATAGCCACTTTACACAAGTGCCCCTCCTCACCTGATTTAAAAGTGCAATTGTGAGGGGGACTGAAGCCTAAAAGAACATAACATGTCCTGTTTATAAACCTATCTGCTCTCAGGAAAATGATTGCAAACCCTGAACCATTGGCTGTCCTGGGTGAGTCCCTTCTGGAGGTGTGGGGGTACTCTCCACAGGAGCCTTTTTCAACTGGCACACACAGGCACTGTCAGAGAAAGTAACAATTTGCCACTTACTCTTCATGCCTGGGTAAGCAGAGCACCCTGGGGGAGGGAGGGAGGGAGGTGATAAGCGTGGCTCAAATCCACCCGAGTGACTTACCGCACTCACTTATAGTCACTATATAGGAAGTCAGCCGGACAGTGGAGAAGAATAAACAAAGGTCTTTATTAGGCCAAATATCACTCATATGAGAGGGCCCTGTCCGACCTCACTCCTAGGAGTGCGAACGAGAGGACTGACTCTCTACATCACAGCAATACATTATAATGCAATACAGTAAAGAGGGGTACGCCCCTTGTGGAAAGTTACCGAGCCTCAGACCAGTGAACAATGCTCTCATACAGCAGGCATCTGCACCTGCAAGGGATACATTATTATCTCTACTCAAGGCCATGGAGCTAGGCTTCGGCGTCTCTGGGCATGAGAACATTACTGATAAAGAGACTTGTTAGTTTCGGCCACAGTAAGCCGAGAAACGAAAACTGCTGTCTTAGTACATTTCTGTATTCCTGCGGGAGGGGCATATGAGCGAGCAGGGCCCGCAGGCACAGAGGGTTACACAATATGGTGGCACACAGGCTAAGCTAAGGAACTAATATGGTCACACGTGCATTTGAGCATAAGTAAGGAGCAAGAATAGTAATTCAACATAGGTGCATATACGAACTTCATTAGTTAGTCATATGATGCTAACTCGCACATCATCATAGGGTAATTAGGGTATCGAAAAGTGAATTCTATCAGACCCTCCTTTTAGCATCATTGGCTAACTATAGCCTCATTTATTTGCGAAAAGGTAGTGCCGACATCCATTCTAGGGGCAGGACTTTATTTCTTTAGTCTAGAACGTCTTCTGCAATAAACATTAACCAACTTGCATCAGCAGGTATTTCAGTAATCATAGAAGTGGTATATTGACCAGGTAACTTCTTTTTCGGACGCATATTCGCAGCACACATTGAACAACATGGAGGGAGGCAGTATATGCAAAGGCAGCAAGTCAGAATTACACTCACCACACCAACCAAACCCATCAATATTTTCCAACCCCAGGAAGAGAAGGCACCCCAGAGCCACCCCTGTAGAGACCATGTCCCATTATCCTGATGTAGTTCGGTCGCTAATCTATGTAATTTCTGTACTGCCAAGTTAACAGTCGGGGCTGAGTCAGGTATATAAACGCAGCAAGACGTCCCGATGACGCGACAGGCCCCGCCCCTATCAGCCAGTATGACGTCAAGCACCATCCTGTTCTGGATCGTAAATAATCTCATAGCCTGAATCTCAACAGATATGTTAGTCGTAATGTCAGCTTCGGTGAGGACTACCTTTTCCATTACCCTGGACAGTCGTCGGATAGCCCTGCTGTTAAATATCGGACCCCAGAAAGGTAACAAACCCTTAGAAAAATCAGTCCATTGTTGGTACGAGGTGTCCGTCTGATCAACGTCATCTACCTTAAGTTCCCTCCTTTTGCGCTGCTCTTGCGGCTGCTCCTGGGGACTGGGGAATCGACGATGAGTTTTGTGGTAATCGGAAGGAGCCACATACACAGGAGGAATCATGTAGGCTAAGTAGCACACCCCACCCCAACCCTCGGGCAACCATAAATATCCATTTTCACCGCAAACGAAATAGATGCTGGGTGGGGCAATCAAAGAAGGGCTAAGAGGCAAACGTATTGAAGCAGTCACATTGCAGGAGCTATTATCGACTTTGATGGGACCCCTTCCCTCTATACAGAAAAATGGAGAAGGACCCACCACAGCCAGGGGTATCAGAGACTTGGAACTGTCGTTACTCTTCGGGGGGTGTCTATAGGACAGAGTAGCATTCAATTTCAGGAAACTATCCCTAAGTCTGTCAGTATCATTTGGTGTCAGGAATCGACCCAGCCTTTTCTCACACGTCTCTATAAACTTTTGGTCAAAACGTCCATCAGTATATATTCGTCCAAGGGAAGATGAAGGCAGAGGGCGTACTCGCATTGTCATTGTCCACCCCCTATTCTGCAGTCGGGGAGTCAGGGAATCTGGCTGCTGGAAATATTTAACAAGACCTATAAGAGTATACCACCCCACACAACTATTCACCGGCGTCAAAGGGAGAGCAAGGAATCTGTCTTTCTTATAGGCAGCAGAAGGTAAAAGCCCGCAAACCCAACAGTCTGTCATGTTGGTAGTGGCGTGTGCATGGTGTAGAGTCTTAATAAAAACATTGTCTTTATAACTTTTTCTTAACATTCTTTCACCATAATCAACAGTAATCATATTATGTTCAGGAACGGCAGTGGGTGTGGGTGCAAACACATGAACAGGGTAAGCTTTATCCAGGAAAAACAATATTCCAAGAGTTACTATAAAAGCAATCAGAATAATAATGATAACCACAATCTTTCCTTTTCGGGGAAGGGCCAACCAGGGGGAATCAGGCACAGGTCTCGGAGGAGCCGCAAAGGGCTGCTCCTCATCAGGAATGGGGCGCCCAAAAGGATACATTCTCAAGAACGTTCAAAATATATCAAAATCAAAAATAAAAAACACTTCTACTAAAAAGAAATAGTCCCAGACAATCCTCAACCGGCCAGAGGGGTTCTTCAACCCTTAAAAAGGGATCTTCTCCCTGTGTCCTTCAAAGCCTCACAGGCAGGCTTTTACCGTCCATACCTTATTCCAACGTCGCTGTTCAACAATTGAAAACAAGGGAGCACTTAATTTGGGCCCCGCGCCACTCTATAGTCTCATGACACACAATCTTCGGCTAAACACCAGGGCTCTTACAAGTCCATCCCTACCACTAAATCTTCGTATTCAGAAATTTCACTAAGCCCTTCTTCCAGTGTTTAGTCCATCATTTTTCAGCACTGTTACTTATTATTTTTTTTTTCGGGGCCGCAAATTATATCGAGTGCTCCCTGGCACTTCGGGGTCAGTGAACAAAACAGGTGTATCTGTGGCAGATGCTGGACTCTCTGGTGTCTCTTCACTAGTAGCAACAGGAGTAGTAGAGCTCACCGAACTTTCTATTCCGCTTCGCTCTTCTCCAATCAGTGAAGCATCCGAGAAAGGAGCATACCTCGGGATATTTTCATGCTCTTCATCAGCAATGCCATCCTTTACCCATTGGTCATAGGGCAACGGGAGCGGGACCCTCTTCACATGTGAGGCATGCGTCCACGCCTTCCTTCCGTCCACCCGAAGTGCAGTACGCGTGGTGAGGAGCACCTGGCGCGGCTCCGACCACCTTGGCTCCAGACAGGACTTCCGCTGATATCTTCTGACGACGACCCAGTCCCCTGGGTTGATGGAGTGTCCTGGCCCCTCCGGCAACGGCTTCAGAGTGTCTGCTACCTGCTGATGAATAGAACGAAGATCTTTAGTCAAGGCATACAAATAATCTGTCAACAAAGGGTAAGGTACTTCTGTAAAACATTTAGGCCTGGGCACTCCCCAGATATTGGCCGGACGGCCAAATACCACCTCGTGGGGGGAGACGCCCATTTTCGCATTCACAGTAACTCTCGTTGAAAGCAAGGCTAAGGGAAGGGCGTCTGGCCAACGGAGACCTGTACTCTCACATATTTTGGCCATCTTTAATTTGAGCGTGCCGTTAAACCGCTCCACGAGTCCTGCTGCCTGAGGGTGTAAGGCTGAATGAAATTTTTGGGAGATCTGTAAGCCCTTACATATTTGCTTCACTAGTTCTGCATTAAAGGACGTACCGTTATCGCTCCAGATCACCCTAGGTAATCCAAAGCGAGAAAAATACTCCTTGATCAACATTTTTGCAGTAGACATGGCCGTGCAATCTTTAGTTGGAAAAGCCTCCACCCACCTACTAAAGGCACATAAGACTACAAGGACATACTTCAAGTTATTGACCCTTTCCATTTCGATGTAATCCATCTGAATCACCTCAAAAGGGAAAGAAGGGGGTGCGAAATTTCCAGTTGGGACAGGGGTACCCTTTCCAGGATTATGTCTCAAACACACCATGCACTGACGAACCAAGTGAATGGCCACTTTAGAGATATTCTTATTGCTCCACACTGGGTCTAGCAATTTACAGATGCCCTTTGCACTAACGTGGGCAGGCCCGTGCGCCATCGTCACTACTGGAAGAACATATGCATTTGGGAGCAACCACCGTCTCTTATCTGTCACATCTGTCCAACATTCATCCGCATCTAATCGTCCCTGCCCATCCTTCCATGCTCTCAATTCCTCTTCTGTCGCTTTGCCCTGTATGTTCTTGACACTCTGTACAGTGTCTGCGAACATGTGAATATCTGGGACCCATCTAGCTGGTCCTGCCACAAACATCCGTGGTAATTTGTCTCTAGCAGTTTCTTTGGCTGTTTCATCGGCGAAAGCATTGCCTCGTCCTACATCATCCACTATTGTCTTGTGTGCGCTACATTTTATCACAGCCAATCTTTTGGGTAGTGTCAGCGCCGTTAGCAGTCGTAATATCAGTGGACCATGTTGTATGCGTTGTCCGTGAGAAGTCAGAAATCCCCGTTCTGCCCAAAGTCGCCCATAATTATGAGCCACGCCAAAGGCGTATTGGCTGTCAGTATAAATATTCACATCTAGCCCCTCACTCAATTCACATGCTCTCAGTAGGGCAATAATCTCCGCAGCCTGGGCAGAATTGTAAGGTATCCTAGAAGTCTCCACCACCGTCTGTAATGTTGTTATTGCATATGCTGCTGTCGATGTACCGTCTGGCAATTTAAAACAGGACCCATCCACATACAATTCCCCGTCTGGTTCATCCAAGGGCCTGTCTGTCAGATCCACCCTCCCCTTTGTCTCTTCTTCGGTCCTAAACAGACAGTCATGTATGTCATCGTCGTTTGTATCTGTGGGGATAGGTAACAATGTGGCTGGATTCAGTGTTGCGCACCTTTTGATCGTAACATGGGGTGCAAAAAGAGTCATCTCATAACCCGTAAGACGAGCACTAGTTAAGTGCTGCGTCTGTGTCCTGTTCAGCAAAATGTCCACAGCATGCGGTACCATTACTGTGAGATCTGATCCCAGTACGAGCCCTGCCGACTGTCTTATAGAAACCGCAGCAGCCGCCGTGGCTCTCAGACAACTCGGCAGCGCTCTTGCCACATTGTCAAGCATTGCAGAGAAGTAAGCACAGGGTCTCTGCTTCCCTCCGAAACATTGTGTTAAGACAGACAACGCGCAACCTTCCGCCTCATGTACGTAAAGAACAAAAGGCTTCTGGTAGTCAGGTGTCCCAAGAACTGGCGCAGAACATAAAGCCGTTTTTAGTGACTCAAACGCTTCTTGACATGCGGGGTCCAGGGTAGGGGCTCGCGCACTTCCTTGGTAGTCAGATACAATAGGGGTTTTGTTAGTAACGCATAGTTAGGTATCCACTGGCGACAATACGATGTTATGCCCAAGAACGCGCGCACCTCTCGCTGCGTGTTAGGTACCTGCATGTTAATAATCGCTTTTATGCGCTCTGGCGTCAATCTCCTCCCCACTTTCGAAAGGAGGTGACCGAGGTAGGTGACCTCCGTTCGACAGTATTGAAACTTTGGAAGGGACACTTTATGCCCTCTTTTGGCCAAATGGTGCAGTAATTTCACAGTAGCATCCCGACAACCCTGCTCGTCGTCTGATGCTATCAGGATATCATCCACATACTGCAACATAACGTTGCCAGGTGGAAGCTCCAGTTCATCCAATTGTGCCTTCAGAGCCTGACTATATATGCTCGGACTCTCAGTGTACCCCTGAGGAATTCTCTTGAAGCGGAAGCTTCGTCCAGCCAATGAGAATCCGAAAAGATAACGGCTTTCCTCATGTACTGGAATACTGAAGAAAACATTTTTCAAGTCTAGGACAGAGAAATATTTGGCCGAAGGGGGTATCATTGCCAATATTGTAGCAATGTCCGAGACCACCGGGTACTGTGGCTCCACTACTCTGTTTATGTGTCGCAAATCAATCACAAATCTATAAACATCAGGAGTATCATCAGTAGCTTCAGGTGACCGTCTTTTGAGGATAGGTAAAATAGGACTGTTACATATGTTCGAATCAGTCTCTTCCACTACCCCAGATCGTATTAGATCTTGTATTATTTGTAACAGGGCCTTCTCTCCCTCCCTAGGAATCCTGTATTGTGGAACTCTGGGCAATTTCGCTCCCACCTTCACTCTTATGGTCACCGGGGCAATATCCACTTTACCTACATCTGTATCATTGACAGCCCACAAGCTGTCGGGTATGCCTTGGAATTCAGGTGGTAAAGGGTCATCTTTCGAGAAACACTGCAATGGGCGGGCAACATTCGGGCCCAAAGTAAGGTACACGCCATCCGGAGAACAATAGATGGTGGCATGCAATCTTTTCAATAGATCTAAACCCAGCAAATTTTCTCCACAATTTGATGTCAATAGAAACGGTGAATCAACAGTAAAAGGGCCAATCGTTAACGTGAGAGGTTTAGAAATTGGGCTAATCACCGGAGTTCCTGCGAAACCCACAGAGATGTTATTTTTGCCAGACAGAGCCGCCCCTGGGACCCGAGAACGAGCCACTGAACTTTTCATTGCACCCGTATCCACTAGAAATTTTTGTTGAGACCCCAATAAGTCTGCTTCGACATAAGGTCCCCTCTGATCAACTTCCATAAGTACTGGTCCCATGCTCTGTCCTACGCTGTCCTAGTTGTGGGAAAACCCTGTCAAATCATCCACTGAGTAATCATCGTTATAGTACTGACCACCGCCCCTCTGCAACTGTTGTCTGTCTGCACCATTGTCAAAGTAGTTTCCTCCCGGTCTCCCGCCTCCTTCTGACCGTGTAGCCTGTCTCCCAAAATCACCACTACCTCGTCCTCGTCCTCTTCCTGGACCGCCGCCCGACTGAAGCAGTGGGCAATCCCGCCACCAATGCCCCTCCTGCTTACACTTTGCGCACTGATTCGGTCCCAGCCTTTCCCTACTCTCACCTCTCCCAAAACCGCCCCCCCGACTCGGCGCTGCACCCCTTCCTCTGCCTCTAGCCACTTGCTGCAACAAAACCCTTGTCTTTAGATCCTTAGCCTTCTTTTCCTGCTTGTCCTTACTTTCATTTTCTCTGTGTTCATAATACTGTGCCATACTGAGAATGCCCGAAGGAGAGGACGTCGTCCATGTGCACTCCGACGCTTGCAATCTTGCTGAAATTTCAGGCAATAAGTTCCCGACAAACCTATTAACAAAGAGCCGTAGCCCGCCATCTTGTGACACATCTTGCCCACTAAAATCTATGAATGTTTCCTCAAACCTCGTAAAGAAGTCCGAGACTGCCTCATCCTTTTTCTGCTTACAGGCCGTCAACTTGTCCCAATCTACCTTTTTCGGGGGAATGAGAGAATGCATATATTTTATTATGCGCCCTGGTAAAGCTAAGATCTCAGCCTTCGGCTTCTCCCCCGGCTTACGCTCCTTGTCCCAATCCTGCAACTCCTGCCACGTACCTCCTAACTCTTCCGTATGATCAGTACCCTTCACCTGCCGCCACACATCAACCGGGACCAAAAGCCCGAAAAACAATTCAACATCAGCCAAAGTCATCACAGTGGAGGACGCGGCTTCTGTTAGCTCTTTGTAGTAGGCAGTCGGATTCTTTCTAGAATCCGGCAGCTGAGCTTTCAATGATAACACCTCACTTCTCTTCCATGGCGTATACACCCATTGCTCCTGAAAATGTGCATCGATCCTGTTTCTGGTAACAGCCTCCGTTACTGGATCTAGCAACTCGGGGACCTCGGGATGAAAAATAGGGTGCACCTCGCGCATTGGGTGGAGACCTGGGAAATAGGGTGCGCCGGCAGAGGGTAATTCGTTCCTGTATTGTAATAGTGCACGTAAACTACTCATCACTTCTTTCACCCCGGTATTCGTTCTATAGGCTCCAGCCTGTATATCCCGTAAAACCGCTGGAGCCACACCTCCATACCCCTGCTCCCATAGCGGTATCAATACATTAGACATGTGCCACAAAGCGTGCTGCTGCATCAAAGGCTCAAAATCTTTCATGGTGGACCAAATATCTTCAAACGAATAAATATTATTCCTGGCCCACTGACATGCCTGATTAGCCACCATACTCTTTTCGTCTAAACCAACCGTAGAACGCGTAAGCAACTTCCGTACCTGCGAGAGTAATCCACTGCCTGCGCCTCGACTCGGTGTTAGCATTTCCTGACTGGGGGTGGTACTAGCTGAAACAGTAGGGAGTGCTAAAGAAAATTGGGAAAGTGGGGAGGGTGCGGGTGAAGTGGTCTGGAGTAATGAAACAAGGGGTGTCGAGGGCGAGGATTGTTGGGGAGCACTGGCTGAAGGACCCGGAACTCCGCTAGCGGGGGCTGGAATTGGCAAGGAGGGATACAAGGACTGTGGGGCATAAGGGGGAGGGGGTCGGGTATTCAAAATGTCTTCCATCTCATCCGGGTCGTCCTCCGTTACCACATAACTTTTATTTTCTTTCAACCTACAAAGTCTATCTGCGCGCTCCATACGTAGCGCATTCTCATTTCCCACCTGCTCTCTCGCCTTCTGCGCCATCGACTGGGTGGACTTTTTATAAGCCTCTTTCTCATCTCTCAGCTTACGTTTCCTGGCCTCTTTCTGCCACACTCGCAAAGAATCAAACATACTCTGACGGCTACGCCTAGCAAACAGTTTGTCTTGCAAATAGTCCAACTTAGCTTCATCGAAAGAACCCGTCAAAGGCCATTGCAAATCCACATTATCAGCAGTGTACCGGTGCCACAAAGTACCAAACAAAAGCGGGACCAGTCCATGTTTGACATACATATCAAAGCTCGGAGTCCCTTCAGGGGGTGCAGGTTGGCTCTCGGCCAGTCTAGTATCTGAGGGTCGACAACAGCATCCAAAACATCGCAACTTACTAAAACACGGCATCTCTACTTCGGTGTAAAAGAAACCATTCTCCACAGACTACGGTACCTTAAGTCTCTAGCTCAAGCTCGTTCGCACACACATACAGACATACATCAAAAACCACACATGCACATATATATATATCACCTTCAAACACGTGTTACCAAATGGGACAAGGCCCGTCGACCAAGTCCTGGGGAACCTGGACTCTACCGCAGACCGAACAGTACACTAACTGTTCTGAGGACGGGGAACAGATCCGTCACCCGTGCGGCACTATGGATCACTGCGCACTTTACCGCGGGAAACCCAGATCTCACCTCCACTGAACCACCACACTAGGAGTTCAGGGTAAGCACCGGAGTCTACCCACAATGAGCCACGCCTTTACCACAGTACCACCCGGTCGGATCGCTACCAACAATTACATCTAAATACGTCCCCAACCTCGTCAAGTCTGTCAGAGCACCAACTCGTACTCTGAGTTCCCCGGAGCACACTAGCCCCAGGAGCACACCGGCTCCTCAAATCATTAGAGACACTCTAGTCTCCCGGAACACTCCCGTTCCTGCAACAATCACAGGTGGACCACTCACCTTCCGTAGGCGGCACCGACCTCTACCGTTCTCCACCTCCGGCTGCCAGGACCAACACGGTCAGCTTCAAGTTCCGCCTTCTGGACCCCGGCGTAAGATCCGAACCGGGACCTCTCCCGATCAGCAGGGTGGGGCAGCGCTGCGAGAACCAAGCTCGGCATCAGATGGGTACCCGGGCCCACCGTGCCGACCAGCGGGTCCCCGGTCTTCTGCTACCCACTTACGGGTGAGAAAGATCCTTATCGCGGGGTCCCTATTCGGGCGCCATCTGATAAGCGTGGCTCAAATCCACCCGAGTGACTTACCGCACTCACCTATAGTCACTATATAGGAAGTCAGCCGGACAGTGGAGAAGAATAAACAAAGGTCTTTATTAGGCCAAATATCACTCATATGAGAGGGCCCTGTCCGACCTCACTCCTAGGAGTGCGAACGAGAGGACTGACTCTCTACATCACAGCAATACATTATAATGCAATACAGTAAAGAGGGGTACGCCCCTTGTGGAAAGTTACCGAGCCTCAGACCAGTGAACAATGCTCTCATACAGCAGGCATCTGCACCTGCAAGGGATACATTATTATCTCTACTCAAGGCCATGGAGCTAGGCTTCGGCGTCTCTGGGCATGAGAACATTACTGATAAAGAGACTTGTTAGTTTCGGCCACAGTAAGCCGAGAAACGAAAACTGCTGTCTTAGTACATTTCTGTATTCCTGCGGGAGGGGCATATGAGCGAGCAGGGCCCGCAGGCACAGAGGGTTACACAATATGGTGGCACACAGGCTAAGCTAAGGAACTAATATGGTCACACGTGCATTTGAGCATAAGTAAGGAGCAAGAATAGTAATTCAACATAGGTGCATATACGAACTTCATTAGTTAGTCATATGATGCTAACTCGCACATCATCATAGGGTAATTAGGGTATCGAAAAGTGAATTCTATCAGAGGGAAAAAGAGAGAGAGAGAGAGAGATATGCTGAAAGGAAAGCGTGTGAAATGGAGACACGTTTGCACACACTACAGACAGTCAAGCCGGGGTGGGGGCCCTTCCAGGCCTGGGAGGGGCATGCACCACAGTACTGCGGGGGCTTGCATTACACCCCTGCAAGAGAGACTTGGTTTCCTGACGTGTTCTTTGTTAGGGTGACTTGCTTGATCTCTTGGTGCATTGAACTGCTTGATCTCTAGTCTTGGTGCATTGAACTGCTTGATCTCTTGGTGCATTGAACTGCTTGATCTCTTGGTGCATTGAACTGCTTGATCTCTTGTTGCACTGAACTGCTTGATCTCTTGTTGCACTGAACTGCTTGATCTCTTGTTGCACTGAACTGCTTGATCTCTTGTTGCACTGAACTGCTTGACCTCTTGGTGCATTGGACTGCTTGACCTCTTGGTGCATTGAACCGGCAGCACCACTTCCAAAAGAGTTGTCTCTCGGTCCCACAGTGCAATTACTTCTTGCCTCCCTACCTCAGATAGGCTGACTTGTCACCTCTACCACTGTCACCCTCACCCATGTATACCCAGTGGGGCTTCTCTCCTGTTCCTTTCTCTGTTGCTAGCCTGCTAGGTTTGCACTATAGAAATACCAAAACATCTAGATTTACATAAAGGCGTGATAAAATAGAGAGACCAAATACACCACATGCACAAATTACGAAAATTTGCACAATTTTCAAATAATAAATGGAATATAGAAAACATGTTATTTTTAAATAGGTTGGCCATGTCTTCAGATTTTTAAAGGTATTTGTCATGGAAAATACAGAGACCGTTTTATATTTACAATTGTTAAAGCAATGGACCGCAACAAGCTATTTATTTTTTTAGTACGTAAGAATTATCTAAAAACATTTCCTTTTTGTTGCCATGCATCATCCACTGGAAGCGAGAAGGCCTATTTACCCCAAGAAAACGTATCATGCATGGTGACTGTGTGGTAATGGTGTCACATAGTGTAAGCTTACAGTGAGAAGTGATCTAGCCTAATGGTTGTAATGTATGTAGCATTCAAAATAATTAGAAAAAAAATAAAGTGCCCCTGTAGGGCATTATTAAGTGTTTACACTTGCCTTACAGTCATGGATACCATGCATGATTCTTCTCTTTGTAGAAACAGGCTTTCACCCTTGCAGCGGAACACACATCACATACTAGCAAAAAAAAAACTAGATCTGTAGACCCACTTAAATTCTATTTAATGTTACCCCTGAAAAAGCTCCAAGCACAATAGAGTTTGTAAGTATGTAAAATATGTTGTGTTAAACTGGCATTTACAATAGTAAGCTAAACCTTGAAATTTCAACATTAATTTGGAAATTGTACTACATGGGAACAACAAACCTTGATGTACATTAGCACAGGTTGAAAGTGGACTTGGATTGGACAGAATCATTAATAGTACCAGATGTACTATAACGCTTAAGTAAAATAATAAGTTATTATACCCAAAACATTAGGCGCGGTCAATACCACATTTATATCAAGATCTACAATAGCTGCTAGGTTCTGTGATCTTGCATCTACAAGCTCTTTCCATCTTTCCTTTCATGGTGTTATCGCTCAGGTTTTTCACTATTGATAGACTTCGGCTATATGTTGGCATCTGAAGAACATTGGCATAGAACTTGCTACTTGGAAACCCAGAAGAGTTCGCCCACTCACAGGGCTCTTTTTCTTGCTCTTTTCTGTGCTCCGAGGGCTCTACTCTTCCCAATACAAAATTCATACTTTGAAGTGGAGAACCCACCCAGAGTCCATCACTGTTCCATTTTGCCACTATACTTCTATGCTGTTCGAGAGTTTACTGCCGCAAGAATTGGCTATGTCTTAGCCTAAAAACATTTACAGTGACTAGCCAAACTCAAAACGCATTATAGCCCTATTCTGAGATTGCTTACACTGTTTTGAGAATTTGCTTTAGTTGAGAAGTGTATCGCATTTCCTGAAAACCTCTGCTTGAGAGTGGGTTGTGTTCTCGTTGGTCAGTAATTGTTTTGTTCTTTTTTGTAGGTTGAAGAAAGGCCAGACAAAGACTTCAATGAAAAGGTAAGCACTCACTAGTTAATCTTCTCACAAGAATTAAAATAATTGCATAAATAATGAGAGAGAGTGTGCGCGCGCTGTATTTCTAAGGTGTGCAGGGGTACACATGGAGTGAGGTCAGGAAAGTGAGCCTTTGGACCTTACCTTTCTCTTAAGTTGTAGAAAAAAGTAAAAGTGCCATTGCACAAATGGTTCTACCTATGAAAATGTCTATATTAACCGGGAAACAACCTTTACTCCGAAGTTTTTACTTCGTATTACATTTTACACACATTTGTTTATATCGTAAAGACTGCTGGCACGCAAGTCTTTACAACGCAAGACATAACCACGCATTTGAGGGTAATTAGAAAAGGGGGCTTGGGGGTGTGTCCCCCTCACCCACCAACATTATAAAATGCTCAAATAGTACTAAACCTGTAAACGAAAATGGCAAATAATTAAATAGATTTACATTTAATGTATAATTTTTGAACAGTAGGTGGCAGTTTGAGATGTAACGGGATTTTTCATGACCTGTAAGCATGGTAAAAGTATGCGTGGTAGTGGAATGCGTGGTGAAGGTGTTTCTAATGTGAGTGAATGTAAATGCGTGGTAGTGGTATGCATTGTAAAATCTTGATGTAAAGATGTGCGTGGTGAAGTAAGGCATGGTAATGTCATACAACCGTTCGCATCAGTTACATAGGCTTCTATTTTCCTCCAGTAAAAGTGCAGCCAATGTGTCACCCCTTTAGAGGTGACTGGGTGGCTGTGGGCCCAGGTCCTCTGCAGATGGAGCATCAATTCTGCCATAGAACCTTCTGATTGATGATAATCCACCGCAAATGAGAAGTGGGTGTGGGCAAGGATAGCACATTTGACACCACTGAGTCATGTGACCAGAAACAACACAAAACCTGTACTCTCTCATCTTCTGCCTGTCACTGTACAGTCACATGATACGCTACATCTTTTCTCTGTGCCTTGTCCTGCCATGGTGGCACACAGTAGCCTCCTCCACCAATCCACTCGCAGGCAAATAGTCCAAATTCAAACAATAGAGACACGTTCTCCATATTCACTGTGAAAGTAATGAGTAGCAGATATACGCCATTCATTAATTACATTGGTGGTTTTGCTTCTTTGGCCACAAAGCTATTTATGACCAGATCTTTCATTTAGAAGCAACTAGGGATGCCTGGCTTTCACCTTGTGGATACCCTGCTGGGGTTATCTCACAGGGGAATACCAGGATGGGTTCCCAAGGCAAGCGCCTTGATGCCTTCGGGTGATATGTGCGCTTATATAAGTCGCAATACATTTACATTTACAACTACGGGTCATTTGTAACATGTCTTTTTAATCCCAATTAATGTACCCTGATCCCTTCTGCTACTAACTGGTTATGTTTGGTAAAGAAGAGCTGAGAGAGGGCTGATCGCTCTAGAAGATTAGCCGACATCTGGCTTTCTCTTGCATGTGTGGAAACAGCTGCTTATGAAAGGGACTGGCCTTGGAGCATCCTCCCATATGCTATCACCACCTGCAAATTGGACGTCTAGTTCAAAGTGTTTTTTTAAAAATTATTTCGTTAAACATCTATACATTTAATTGTAAAGCATATCAGACAAATTGTAATAATCGGCTCCTTCAAAAAAACAAAAATAAATAAGATAAAATAAATTGACCATGCCTCTGCTTAATTATGCTCTGTCAAAGACATTGAAACATGCAGACAAATGACTTTAAAATTCAGTGTAAAATATATAGCTTCCTTTTTATGCATCTTCCCACCCCCTGAAATAGTCAAATGCCCAACCAAAAGTGGGCAAAGCCAAGCGTGTTCTTGGCTGGGAAAAACACGTTTATAATGCTTTATTTTGGAAATGTAGATGTCGCTGCAAATCTATACATTCATTTTTGTGTAAGAAAATATTAGATTTACAGATTTTCTTGTTACGCTTGTGTGCATAGCTAAGTATTTTATCTAAATTTTAGTATTCTAGTTTGCATCATAGAGCCACCTGATCAATAGTTTTCATTATTTGATCTCTTAACATTTGAAATTATTTAGGTACGAAGCTATTGGTAATCTGTTTGGTAAATATTTTTTAAGTAGACATACAGATTGTCTTTTTTTTATCCTGCCTTATTAAGAAAGTCCTTCTAGAAATGACTGTCGATTAAATAAAGCTAAAACTGTGTTTTGAACAGTTTTAGGTAATTATAATGGTACTTCACAACACCAGAAAATTATGTAAAACATGCATCTTATGTTGTTGATCTAACCTCAGTAAGTAAGTCTACCAGTCAGTTGTGAGCCTCTTTGATTTTTGTCATTGTGCTATCTTAAATAGACTCTGACATTTTCCAGCAGTCTCAAGTCATGTGAATACCCAGGTACCAATATCACTATGCTAATTGTCATCTGCTTTTCTTTGTTTGATTCCAATGTAAATTATGTGTTTAAGCTGAATGCCATGATTCTGGAATTCATTGTAGTCTTGTATATCTAAATAGATTTATTGTACCAGTACAAGAGTAGTGTGTCTGGATGCCATCGCCATGTATAACATTATATTGGCCTACATTTTGGTATTAATGTTATGCCCTGGGTATTCTGAATATTACGAATGTGTTCCACAAGCATTTGTACAGGAAGCACAAACTACAGAGCAGTTAGCGGACACCCTACCAGTTTGTTTTGTGGTTTAGAACATATGGACATTGTGATCATTAGCAGGTCTTCTAGATCTAATGTCTACGTTTAGCACCCATACAACCTGATTATCCACTCATACAGGCCTCCACTTTGCTCAGACGTTGGACCAATGTGACAAATCAACCACATTTTCAGCATTGTATCCGTTTGTTGCAAGTGGAAATATAGTCTTTGTGGCCAAGTTTGGAATTGTGCTTGTTCATAGGCATTTATCTAGTTGTTTGTAGTATATCCACTCCAAATAAAAACATGACCAAGAGGTGTAATCATTGGACATATTATTCCTACGCAAACACCACTATTCAAGATCTAAGAGCTTCCATATTAGCCCAAGCTCAGTTCTTTCCCTATAAGCATTGACCTTTTGATCTAAGTCCCTAAAGTATCTCACTGAATTCCACCAGCCTCTCCATGTCGGAGGTGCCACCTGGCGCCAGTTCTTGCAGATTTCCTGCTTGCTAAGAGACGTAAATACTAGTTTGTTCTGCAACCCTGAAAGGCCTTCCACCCCATCAGGCAACAAGACCATACCAAAGAGAATTACAGAGGAGCTTACCGCCACATCTTTACCCAAAACGTCCAAAAAGGTCTTCCCCACATTGCCCCAGAACTCCTTTAGCAGAGGGCTTGTGGCAAACATGTGGATGTCATCCGCCTTCTGGGCACCACATATCTTAGACCTGGCTTATCCACCAACCCTTATTTTGGACAGTTTGAGTGGGGACAGTATATCTGTGGTGTGAAAAAGTGGTTTCTCCTTAGTGCAGCAGATTTGATCAACGTGTAAACCATGTCTGAAGATACTTGCCATAAATATTTCAGCTCCTTGTCAGGCAAGTATTTCTCCCAGACCAGGTAAGGATGTTCCAACTTCCTGTCTGCTGCAGGACATAATTATACTAGAGTGCTACTTCCTTCTTCGGATTAGGATCTTGCAAGTTGTCCTCCATTGAGTTGTCCACAAGGGGATGCCACTGCTGGTTCTTGCACCACATTGAGATTTGGTAATGTTTGAATCTGGATAATGTGCCATTAAAATTTTCCAGGTATCCCATGGCAGACATTTGTCTCCATCTACTATATCCATCCAACGTGCAACACCTGCATCTTTTAATGACTGAACTAAAGCGACCAAGAGGCACTCTGGTGTTCCCGGTGAGTCCCATACGGGGGCCCATTCACTGTAATAGGATAAACCTAAACTAGAGCAGCATTCAAACCACAGTTAGGCAGCAGCATATAAGACCTTCAGCCAGACTTTTTTTTAAAGTATTTGGAGGCACCAGATTTGTACATAAAACCCTCCTCAGGGCTGTCCATCAGCATAGCCTTGAAAATGCAGCCAATCAAAGTGTTGTCTGGCCTGAGAAGTAACATCCTGCAGTTCTTCAGTTGCTATGCCCAACCGTACAGCTGGAGGTCAGGTAGGCACAGGCCGCCATGCGAAAGCTTACGTCTTAGCTTCTTCCAAGACAGCCTGATCCCCCTTGCCCACCTATATAAAAGCAGAAATCCTTTCCTGGATTTTAACTAAAAGGCCTTTATCAAACGCCAATGGGATAATATTAAATAGGTAGGCAAACTTGGGGAGGATGCACATTTTAATCAAGTTAATCCGCCAGTGTGTAAGCGGGGGTTCTGCCATCTTTTCAGAAGTACATCAACCTCCTTCGAGAGTCTAACTAGGTTTACTTCAGGGATTTCTCGTAGTTCCTATATTATGGTTACACCAAGATATCTGATCTCTTTAGATAGCCTTACACCCAGAACTGCCACGTTCCAAGCCATAGCGGTCTTGTCATTATTAACCTCATACCCAGACAGTTTCCCGGTAGCCTGTACTTCAGTAAGTAATTCTGGTAGAGGTTGGTTGATATTAGACGACAATATTATCAAATTGTCTGCATACAGGGCTAGGTTCCTTGTGAAACCATTTACAACAAAAGAGTAGATCTTTTTATTTTGCCTTGAGCATTGAGCCAAATGCTCGATGTATAAATCAACGAGAATAGGTGACGGAGGGCACCCTTGTCTTGTGCCACGCTCTATTAACACAGGTGCTGTGAGATTAACCACAATCTGGGCTCGGGGAGATTTATTGATTTTATTAAGGACCTCTTTGAAGGTCTCCTCGAAAGCAAAGCCATCAATACTCCATTCAAGTAATGCCAGTTAACTTGATCGAAGGCTGTTGCTGCGTCTCGGGTGATGATTGAAAGCGGAGCACCATGCGCCATTGCCAGGTCTATTGAGTCAATTGGAGTGAGAACCAGATCCTTCATCTGCCTCCCCGGGAGGAAGCCCTTCTGGTCTTCGTGATTTATCAGCCCCACGATCTTACAAAGACGGACATTTAGTACCCCAGTGAAGACTTTATAGTCGCAGTTCAATAGTAATATTGGCCGATAATACTGGCATTGTGTAGGATCCTGCCCGGGCTTAAGATTAGTGTAATGACAGCCTCACTCCACGAGTCTGGTAAAGGGGAGGTGCCTCTCAGAATTTCATTAAACAGCTTCAACTAAATAGGGATAACTTCACCTGCCAGTAAAACATAGATCTCGTTAGCGATCACATCGGCCCAGCAGCTTTCCCTTTCTTGATTTTTTAACATTTTTTTTTTAAGGGCAGTGAGGATTTCGCTCCCTGGTATATCTTGGGTGAGCAATGCTATGCTCTCTAAACTCTGCTGTGGGAGCTGTTTCCCAGCGAGCCATTGATCTAGGGCACCTACGTCTATAACTAAATCCTCCCGGTATAAGTCCTGGAAGAATTTAGTAAAAGCCAGCTCAATGTCATCTTTATCCTCAACATACTGGCCGCCATTAGCCGGTTTAATCTTACTGATGTAATTATGGGGTCTATCTATTCTACTCTTCATTCAAAGTAGTTTGCCAGAATTCTCTCCCTGATCAAAGTCCCTCATTTTGCTGACTTCCCATTTCTGCACTATAATTTCTCCAGTCTTAAGTCTAAATTCCCGCTGCAGGTCTTCAACCTTCCCCACTAAGCATTCTTTTTCCACGCCACAAACATGCCTGGCCTTTAAGGCTGCTTCGGCCGCTATTAACTACTCCTCTAACGGTGCAATCTTTTTTTTCAGATCTGGCCCATCCAGCAGTAGCACCGTTCAAAATCCATCTCAACCAGGCCTTAAGAGTCTCATACCACATGTTTAGGCGCAGAGTCTAAATTTTGATTGAAAAAGACAGCCATCTCCCTCTTTATCTTGTCCGGAATATGTGGTTGCAGAAGAAGCCTCCTATTCAAGGTCCACCTTCTCGGTGGAGACCTTGAGGGGAGCTCTATATTTAAAGCTATTGCACCATGTTTAGAAAGGTGAATGGGTAAATACTCTATTTTTCTTACTTTCCCTATTTATGAGCGCTCCATAAAAATATAATCAATCCTTGAGGAATGGCCATTTTTGTTACTAAAAAAAGAATAGTCCCTGGCATCACCCTTTTTCTTCCGCCATACATAACATAAGTTTAAATTGCTTAGCATAGCGAGAAGATGGGCTTTGACCCGTGGTGCGGCAATTTGGGTGTGGGGAGAGGATCTGTCGAGCCTATTATTTAGGATGACATTAAAATCCCTGCCGAAAATCAGAGGAGCTTCAAAATCAGCAAGGGAAAGGCAAAGCCAAGTGTGATATCGTCTTCGTTTTGGGCCCTAATAACTGGCCAACGTGAAGGAAGTAGCACAACTCCTAATTTCCACTACAACCCAATGTCCTTTCTCGTCTGTGTGTGATTTGCTCAACTCAACTCCAGAGTTTGATTTAAATATTTTAGCAACTCCTTTGGAGCAGCATTGTTGGTCTGTGGTTACGACTTTAATCACCCACCTGTCTTTGTCCATCAAACAGTGCCATACATTCAGACCGTAACAAATGCGTCTCCTGAAGCATGAGAATCCCTAGCTGGGTTGTCCTTCAGATATTGAAGGACCAGTCGCTGTCTTATTTTGACCCTCAAGCCATTCACATTCCAACACAAAAATTCTAAATAGTCCTCTCCCATAAGACCAGCTCTATCCCTGTTATCATGTTCCCTGGTCAAGCTGCATCCATTAAACAAGCATTTACAATGCAATGGTCTCGCCTTTGCAAAAGTTAGAGCTATTTGCATTGTAAATGACAACATTTTTATGTATGTGTTGGTTTTGAAAACAGATAAATAAATGGCATTGTCATTTACAATGCCAATAGCTTAATCTCTCGCAAATGCAAGACCTATTGCATCTGCAATGCAATAGATCGCGAGTTTGAGCTATTGACATTGCAAATACCAATGCATTTTATTTACGTTTCAACAACCAAAACATAAATAAAAGGTCTCTCACACTGTTGTCTCTCATACTGATGTCTCTCTCACACTGTTGTCTCTCACACTGATGTCTCTCTCACACTGTTGTCTCTCACACTGATGTCTCTCTCACACTGTTGTCTCTCTCACACTGTTGTCTCTCACACTGATGTCTCTCTCACACTGATGTCTCTCTCACACTGATGTCTCTCTCACACTGATGTCTCTCTCACACTGATGTCTCTCTCACACTGCTGTCTCTCTCACACTGCTGTCTCTCACACTGCTGTCTCTTACACTGCTGTCTCTCACACTGCTGTCTCTCACACTGCTGTCTCACACTGCTGTCTCTCTCACACTGCTGTCTCTCTCACACTGCTGTCTCTCTCACACTGCTGTCTCTCTCTCACTGATGTCTCTCTCACACTGATGTCTCTATAACACTGCTGTCCCTCTCACACACACAGCCAGAGCCAAACACACACACACACACACACACACACACACACACACACAGAGCCCCACACACACTCACCGAGCCACACACAGCCACACACACACAGCCACACACAGCCACACACACACAGCCACACACACACACAGAGCCACACACACACACAGCCACACACACAGAGCCACACACACACACAGAGCAAGACACACACACACAGAGCCAGTTTGAGCTATTGACATTGCAAATACCAATGCATTTTATTTACGTTTCAACAACCAAAACATAAATAAAAGGTCTCACACTGTTGTCTCTCTCAAACTGCTGTCTCTCTCACACTGCTGTTTCTCTCACACTGCTGTTTCTCTCACACTGCTGTTTCTCTCACACTGCTGTCTCTCTCACACTGCTGTCTCTCTCACACTGCTGTCTCTCTCACACTGCTGTCTCTCTCACACTGCTGTCTCTCTCACACTGCTGTCTCTCTCACACTGCTGTCTCTCTCACACTGCTGTCTCTCTCACACTGCTGTCTCTCACACTGCTGTCTCTCACACTGCTGTCTCTCACACTGCTGTCTCTCACACTGCTGTCTCTCACACTGCTGTCTCTCACACTGCTGTCTCTCTCACTGATGTCTCTCACACTGCTGTCTCTCTCACTGATGTCTCTCTCACACTGCTGTCTCTCACACTGCCGTCTCTCTCACTGATGTCTCTCTCACACTGCTGTCTCTCTCACACACACAGCCAGAGCCAAACACACACACACACACACAGAGCCCCACACACACTCACTGAGCCACACACAGCCGCACACACACAGCCGCACACACACAGCCACACACACACACAGAGCCACACACACACACAGAGCCACACACACACACAGAGCCACACACAGACACAGAGCCACACACAGACACAGAGCCACACACAGACACAGAGCCACACACAGACACAGAGCCACACACAGACACAGAGCCACACACACACACAGAGCCACACACACACACAGAGCCACACACACACACAGAGCCACACACACACACAGAGCCACACACACACACAGAGCCACACACACAGAGCCACACACACACACACAGAGCCACACACACACACACAGAGCCACACACACACACACACAGAGCCACACACACACACAGAGCCACACACACACACAGAGCTACACACACATACACAGAGCCCCAGAGCATAATTCCAAGACCCAATGTAATTTAAAAACAGTTGAGGAAACTTAGATGAGGTTAAACATGAAATGTAAACCGGAAACCCCTCAGTTCAGTCGGTTGATGTGTCAGCTGCAGGGATGTGCGTGTTAACTTCAAGTCGTAGGTTTCAGTCGGACCAATATAGCTCAGCGGGTTGATCGTCCCAATCCGGAGTTGTGTGTGAACATTGAGAGCTCCCGTCCCAGTAGGTAGAGCAGGCCGCTGCTGCAGAGCTGTACATTTTTAAGTCACACGTTCTGCACTCCCCTGGGGGTACGGGCCCGCAGACACACCCCGCTCCCCACCAGTCACTCTCCCAGCTCCTCTCTTCATAGTCCACCTGCCACACACCCACCCCTGTTTTTCCCGTCCCCTGCTGGTGACCGGGCTATAAAATATGTTCTCCCCTTTGAACTCTGTGGTGTTAGGCGTTCAGAGGATCACATAAGTCGGACCAACATAGCTCAGCGGGTTGATCGTCTTGATCCGGAGTTGTGTGTGAATATTGAGAGCTCCTGCCCCAGTAGGTAGTAGATAAGTAGGTTATTCCCAAAGTCCATTTACACTGTCTGAACACTACTGTCACCTAGTTATTAAATGTCTGAGTACAGAAATTAATAGCTGATGTTTATCAGTTTACTTTCATTAAGTGTCTGCAGCAACATTGCACACATTTTAACAACTTCTGATCAGTTGATACTAACAACATTTTTTACTGTTAAAATCTGCAAATTACATGGATGACGGACTATGTGGTGAGTGCGGCAAATTACTTTAATGCAGAAAACGCCATGGACGCACAACGCCGTTTTTCCAGCGCACTACTCCTTTATTTTATCCCTGAAACTCTGCTGTTCCATTCTAGAAGTGCTGTAGCTGCAGGGCACACATTTGAGAAATGTACTTTTGTGTAAAAGCAAGATCGTCAAAACATTCCATTGCATGCCAAGAACAAACAACGCAGTTTAAACTTCCTCCAGAGGGCACAAAATGCGGAAGCAGCGTGTTAAACCGGGCTGGGGTGGGGGGTGATGGAAGGGAAAAAGTGTTTCCATTCTGTGCACACAAATCCCATCCAACACATCCTTATAATCGGCTTTAAAAAAAAAAGGATGACAGAACTGAAAATGATTATAGTCCCATAATTAAGCAACAATGGTTTGTCACATAATGAAAAACGCGTACCTGTCCAAGAGAGATGTTAAAAAAAAAAAATACAGCTCAACTAATTTAACAGACCATCTATCACTTTAACCCCTTCCATGCTGATGACGGCTCCCGGCCGTCATGCGTCACAGTGCTCGTGTGCTGATGACGGCTGGGAGCCGTCATGGCCACGCTCGCGATCGGAATGTGCCGCACAGGAGCGGTATTCCGGCCGCGGGCAAGGGGTTAAAATGAGAAGCACATTCCTGAAGCGCAGCATCACCAATGTAGCGGCGTTTGATCTAGCACACTTGTGTATCATTAAAGATGTAATTTTCGCATTAGAGACCAAATGTTTAAAATATCAGTGGGTCTAAATGTTGGTGCAAAATTGCATCAGTGTAATTCTGTGTAATCCGGAAATGTGTGTGCAAACGCACACTGGTAATGGCGCAATCCTATTCAATGGGACACTTCACTCTTAAACCTTGATATCCCCTTTTGCCCTCTGCGAATTGGGAATCAATTCTGCTTTCAGTAATGTGTAATCATATATGATAAGTCAAGGCCTAGCTCTTAATTGTTAATACTAGGAACACGATACGAAATACAGAGTGTATGCCGTAGCTGCAGTCACGCTGATCCGCATGCGGTGAACGCTCTCAACCTGAAGCACAAGTGAGGCTGGGATGAAGTCGAATTTATTCAAGCCTTCCATTCTATTCCAGTTATTGTAATTTCAAGTTTTTCGAATTCATTCTTCCAATGTTTATTTGTGGGTGCACATCAAGTGGCCATAGCATAGTAGCCTTCCACTCCTTATCCAAATGCATTGCACTGTGGTACCTGTAGGAATATACACACCTCAATGTGCAGCATTTAAAACTTTCAGAACCACTGACACTTGTTTCACTCTTTTTCCGTTCTTCGGTAGAATAGACTGTAACTGTGTAATTCAACTAAAGGCTACTTTGTAAATTGTTCAGTATCCGGGCACCTCCACAGGCTGATTCCCCCTCTCAGGACATTGCTATCGATCCAAAGCAATCGACAAGAAAAATATTTGAAAGTACAACGACCGGAATGCTATGGAGACTCGAAAAAAAATACAATTACCGTTTGCGGAATGATGTCCGATCTCGAGTTACAATCAACAATGCGCTCTAATCCGACATCTCTAGTTCCAACGCTGGTACGCGCCCTTTACAAATGTCCTATGCACGTGCACCCAGGAAGTTGATTTTCTGCTAAGCTCTTAGGTGCGGAGAATGGATAACACAATTTTCGAAAATGCAGTTTGTTATATCCCATCAGCAGATAACAGGTCTACAGGGCAATAAAAGGTGGGGGAGGAGGGGCGAGGGAACATGGGATGATGGGTTATAAATCCACCCACGGGCAGGTGATGAAGTGAGCACAAAGCGTCCATTTGCTGCTGCTGACGGGGGTTTCATCCGGCCGCAACAGGCTGTTCGTCTGAAAATGAAAAGTCGCCATGAATCCTCCGGCCCTCGCTGCCACTGCAGTCGAGTTACCTAATGGATCATTATGCGCGCGCGGCGCTAGGTCAAAATCATCTCTGATAAAAAAGAATTCACTTTTAATGAGGAGGAGAATGGGTATGACCTCTGTGTTACCGCACGCAGGGCACAAGTCCTAAAACAAGCGCTCGCCATTTCTAAGCCCCTTCCTTTTCAGACTGGGGGGTGTGTTTTTGACTGAGAACGTCACTAGATCGAAAGAATGTCAAAAACACGACCCCAATCCGAAAAGGACGGGGTTTAGATACAAAGAATGACGTCACTAGGACCTCTTCTCCAATGGCTGACTGCCGTTTATGAGGCCCGCCAATGGAGAAGAGGGGCGGGGCTTAACCTCGCTACTCCAAGTCATTAAATCTCGTGAGCTCGAGTGCGCATGTGCGCACTCGACGCCACACGAGACCTAAAAAGGTTATATAAAATGAGGACACTTTTTCATTTATTTTTTATTTTTTGCTATACTTTTAAAAATTCACAATCCCCCTGTTAAATGATTCCTCTTTCTCATTCATTGTAGTGAAAGCTATACATTTAAACTTGAGGAATGAAATTCATCTTCTGAATAACTCCATTATTCATTCTGCTTAAGCAGTTTGCTCATAAATCTGGCGTTCGTAAAAGTATTGCAGCTATGGTCAAATTTAACCACATAGAGCCTTCCAATATTGTTATAATTTGCACAATTTATTCTGTTTTTAGTATACAGCTAGGAGGATTTTTAGGTTTAAAGTATTTTATTAAGGCACAAAAACACAGGGAGGGGAGCAGGAGGTCAAGCATACATACAATACAAGAAGCGGAACGTTGCAGCGAGTCAGAAGAAAAGCAGGGAGGCAGGAAGCCCGAGAGGGTAACTAGGCAAATACAAAAGGCAATAAGGCATTGTGAACGACCCCCCTGTTGACCCCCACTCCCTAAGCAAGGCCACACCCGAATAGCACCCCGCAACACAGTAAAGGAGAAGCATACCGTACCACCAACCCCCCGACCCCAGAGAGGAAGAAGAAAGGAGAGCAAAGGAGGAAAAGAAAGAAAACAATACCCCAACATCCCCGTCCGAAAGGCAGCAATAGAAGCATATAACCCCTCTTCCCGCCCCCAACCCCCGGCCCCCAATCCGCACATTCACTCCGCCGCAGCTGCCGGCGGCGTCAGCCGAAGGAGGCGCAAATACCGTGGACACGTGAGCTCGTGGAATTCCGTGGACAGCAATGCCAAAAAGGGGTGCCAGAGCTCCTCGAACTGGTCGACATTCCCAGCCACCGTTAGCGACATCTTCTCCATGCCCAGTACCTGCCAAAGTCTATGCAGCCAGCCAGTGATAGAGGGGGCAGTAGGGGTGCGCCAGAGTATCAGTATGTTCTGAACGGCTGAACCTAGCGCAATCGCAATCTGCCTGCCCCTGCGGGATTTCAGCGGGTACATCAAATCATTGGGGAGGCCTAGCAAGACATACGCGGGGAAGCGCGGAAGCTCTATCTCAAAATGCCTATCCACCTCATCTAAGACCTCCTTCCAATAGGCCGACAGCACCGGGCACTCCCAGAGAACGTGCGTGAGGGTGCCCTCCTGTCCGCAGCCGCGCCAGCAGCCTTTATCGCCTATTTTGCGCATCTCATAGAGCCGCTCCGGGGTATAGTACCAATAGGTGGACACTTTAGTGAAGGTTTCCGTCAGCCCAGTATGGTACGCAGAGTGCCTCGCCCGATACGCAATCTTGTCCCACTCCTTGTGACTCAAAGTCCTACCCAGTTCCCTGTGCCAGCGCTCCCTTCCTGGGTTATGGTAATGAAACGGCGGGGGTTGGAGAAATTTATACAAATCAGTGATGAGCTTGGCGTCCGAGGTCCGGGTTACCAACCATCGCTCGTAGGGCGTGATTGAACGGGCAGCGACGTCACGCACTGGGGGTTGAAGAGCCCAGTGGCGGACCTGCATGTAACGCAGCCTGTCCCCCTCCGTCAGGCCAAACTCCTGTCGGAGCTGCTGGAAGGGGAGCACGCCCTCCGGCCCATAGATCTGGAAAAGCGCCCTGCAGCCCGCACTCACCCAGTGGGAAAAAGCTCCCGGCTCCAAACCCGGGGCAAAGTCCGGATTGTCAGCGATGGGAGTGAACGGCGATGGAAAGGTCGTGAGCTCACGCAGCTCACACACCACGTCCCACACTCTCAGCGGGACCCGGGTGATAAAAGAGGCGTAGAGATTAGGCGGGCGGTGAGCGCGCCGCAGGAACGGGACCTCCTGGAGGGTACGGCCTGCGACTGCCTGGTCCTGAAAGAGCCAGTGTTTATCCGATTCCCACCGGCTCCACTCCACCAGATACCGAAGCTGCGCCGCCTGAAAGTATCTCCGGAGGTCCGGGACTCCGAGACCCCCCGCCTCCGGGGCCAGCATGGAGAGGACCCGCTTCATCCGAGGCTTACGGCCCTGCCACACAAAGCGAGATATGTCCGCCTGCGCCTGCCGTATCCAACCCACGGGGGGCTGGAGGGGCAGAGCGCGGAAGAGATATAGGATCTGAGGCAGTATCGTCATCTTCACCGCCGCGATGCGGCCCAACCACGAGAGTAGGCCCTTGTTCCATCGGCCGAGTTCCTCTTTGATCTTTTTGCCCAGAGAGGAGTAGTTAGCTGCAACCATGGCAGGCAGGGAAGGAGCAAGCAAAATGCCTAGGTAAGGCACCGTGGAGGAGGACCACTGCAGAGGAAAGAGACTCTGAAGGTCCTGCCTGGTGTCAGCAGAGAGCGACACATCCAGTGCAGCCGACTTAGTCATGTTCATTTTAAAACCCGCCACACGGGCAAAAGCTTCCAGTTCCTGGACGCAGGCAGGGAGCGACCGCTTGGGGTCGTCCAGGGTCAGCAAGACATCGTCCGCGTACAAGCTGACAGTGTGCGTGTATTGCCCCATCTTCACCCCAACAGCGTCCGGGTTGTCTCGAATCCTCTGTGCAAATGGCTCCATATAGAGGGCAAAGAGGAGCGGCGAGAGGGGGCAACCCTGTCTCGTGCCGCGCTCAATGGCAAAGCAATTGGAGCTGTGTCCATTGACACGCACTGACGCAGATGGTCTCCTATAGCAGTTAAGGACCATAGTGCGGAACTTCTCGCCGATCCCCAGTTTCCCAAGGACCAGCTCGAGATATGGCCAATGAACCCTATCAAAGGCCTTCTCCGCGTCGACTGATAGCAGCATCCGCTCCCCCGGAATGCGTGAGGCCTTTTCCAGCACGTGCGTCACCCTCTTTGTGTTGTCGACCGTCTGCCTACCGGGTACAAAACCGGCCTGGTCTGCCTCCACCAGACCTGGTAAGTGTAAACCCAATCTGGCCGCCAAGATTCCGGTGTAAAGCTTGAGGTCCACATTCAGGAGCGAGATGGGCCGGTACGAGCCGCACAGGGTCCGGTCCTTCCCCGGCTTGGGGATAACCGACACCGTCGCTGAGAGAAGGTCCGGCGGGATAGCTCCCGGCTCGGAGAAGGAGTTGAACAAGCGAGCCAGTAGAGGCGCGACAGTGGGACAGAAGGTCTTGTAAAACAAGTCCGTATAACCATCCGGGCCCGGGGCTTTGCCGTGTTTTAGCCGTGCAATCGCGGAGATGACCTCCTCCTCGTGAATGTCCTTCTCCAGGTGGTCCGCCTGGGAGGGGTCCAGGGCCGGAAGGGTCACGGACTCCAAATAGGCCTCAGCCTCTCCCGGTGGGGAAGGCTCCGCCGCGTACAGTTCCTCGTAAAAGGAACGAAAGGTATCTGCCACCTCCGCGTCACCGGAAACCGGGATCCCGTTCACTCCCACCAGCTCCTTCACCACATTGCGTTGCTGCGCAGCCCTGAGCCTATGGGCCAGGAGTTTACCGCACCTGTCTCCGCCGGTGTAAAAGGCATGCTTCAGGCGCAGCGCAGCATACTCCGCCCGATCCAGATCCAACGCAGAGAGGAGTTTCCGAGCCGCCTTCAGCTGCTTCCAGATACGAGGAGCCCCCGTCCGGCGGTGAACCTGCTCGAGCTCCCGAACCTGCGCTGTCAGTTCCTCCCTCTTGCGTTGGCGTTCCCTGTTTTCCGCCGAGGAAATGGAGATAAACTCCCCTCTGACGACCGCTTTCAAAGCCGCCCACTGCGTCGCCAGGGACGTGGCAGAGTTGTTATTGTGGGTCAGGTAGTCCTGGATGACCTCCTCCACTCGCTTTACGACCGATTTCTTATGGAGAAGCGTGTCCCGGAGCCGCCACATCCCCCTAGAGGGGGGGGCCGCCGGCCAAGCAAAGATTCCGGAGACCGGTGCGTGGTCGGACAGGGACAAAACCCCGATGTCCGCTGCCGTGGCGGCCGAGCGAAGCGGTCCACTCACCAAGAGGTAGTCCAACCGTGAATACGTGCGGTGCGCGTGGGAGAAATAGGAGTAATCCCTATCGGTGGGGTGCAGGACGCGCCAGAGGTCATGCAGGTCCATTTCCGCAAGCTGGTCCTGCATCGCCCTAGAAAGCTCCCCTGTCTGCGGAAAGCGTTGGGCAGACCTATCCAGGGTGGAGTCGAAGACCGTATTCAGGTCTCCCCCCAAGATGATATGGCGATCGGGCGAGGCAGTAACGTCCACCAACACTGATTCCAGGAAACGATCCTGGTGGTCATTCGGGCTATACGCCGAACCAACCGTAAAGGTAACACCTCCCAACCGCATGCGATACACCAGAAGCCTCCCTTTCTGCTCAGCATGTTTATGTAACACCTCCCCCCTGAAGGAGCTGGCTAAAAGAATGGCCACCCCAGCAGTTTTAGTCGTAGCAGAGGAAAAGAATTGCGTGGGGAACTTGGCAGAGCGCAACCTATGGCAATCTTTGGAAAGCAAATGGGTCTCCTGCAGGAGGCAAATATCCGCCTGCGACCCCTCCAACAGGGAAAGGATCGCCCTACGTTTCACGGGGTTATTCAGGCCCTTAACATTAAGGGTCACTACCTTCAGGGGCGGCATCGCCTCCAGGGAAACAACGCGCTATGCAGTGGGCAAGGGATCAGCGGAGGGGGCGCGCGGGGCAGGGGCGCAGGGAAGGCCAGAGGCAACATCGCACATGTTCGGACCACTTCGGACGGGACCCCCCCACACCAAACCAACAGTTAAACCCCCCCAGAGCCAACCCATGGCAACCAACCAAAGTAAGAAAAAACAGAAAACAACACCCCATAGTCTCAGTCTAGCCCAAATGGGCGAGTCCGTAGAAAAAAGTCAAGTGGACGTCCAGCCACACCCCCCCCCCCCCCCACCCCCCCAGCCCCAGCTCAGCACCGTTAAAGCTAAGAACCTCTCCCCCCGGAGAAAAGTTAGGCCGTCAGGGCCACACCAGTAGCTTCAGGCAAGTTCCTGGCCGCATTCCTCAGGGCCTCCGCCATTTCTGCCCTGATGGTGGGCGAGTCCGGACGACTCACCGGTGCTGACGATGGGCGCCTCCTCGACCTCCGCCGGCCCCGCCGCTCGGGACGCCGCCATGCAGGTGTAGCCCCCTCCTCCTCTGTAGCAGTAAGGCCCAATACTCCACAGACATCTTGCAGAGAGCGCAGCTGATGCAGCACCCCATTCCATCGAAAAATAAGACGGAAGGGGTGGCCCCAGGAATAGGGTGTCTCATGCTCTCGCAGAAAGTCCGTCGCGATGCGGAAAGACCTGCGCTTCTGCAGTGTGATGGCGGACAGGTCCTGATAGAGCGCCACAGGTCTGTCACGAAAGGTCAGCGGCTGCTTCCTGCGGGCCTCCGTCATGATGCGCTCTTTCAGGGGGAAATCCGGCAGGAAAGCCAGGATATCAGGCGGGGGAGCCGATGACTGGCGCTGGCGGCCCACTCTATGCGCTCTATCAATGCGGATCGGGAAGTCCGCTCCTTCCTCCAAGATGTCGCGGAACAAGTCCTGCAGATAGGCCACCAGGTCCCCACCCTCATCCGCGGATGGGACACCTCGCACCCGAATGTTATTCCGCCTGGACCTGTTCTCGAGGTCTTCCGAATGGGCCTGGAGCTCAACACACTGCTCCCGGAGGCGGAGGACGTCCTGCTGGAGATGAGTTATCTCTTCATCGCGACGCTGGGCCGTCGTTTCCACAGCATCGACCCGCTCGCCCAGGCCCTCGACCTCCCTGCGCACCTCTCGGACCTCTCCAGCCACCTCGGACTTAAGAGTTTGAAATTCCTCCTTGAGGGAGCTGAATAAGTCCTCCATGAAGGACCTCGTGACTGGTGGCTCGCTCACGGCTGCGTCCGTCGATGTCCGGGAGGCCCCCGGGGACGGCTGTGTCCTGTCGCGTAGTTGCTGGGACCTGCCGAGCATTTCCGGCAAAGTGCGATCTCCTCGTGCCGCGCCATGTCTCCCAGCCATCTTAGCCCCCGGTGAAGCCTAGGGTCAGTCGCTGTAGGCGGGCACCAAATGTGAGGCCCTCGGTGGGGACAAGGGTGGTGCGTCACAGGCGACAAAATGGCGGCCCGGTCCTGGGCAAGACGACCCCCGGGCCAGCAGGGCAGGCAGCAACGTCCAAAGTGGAGGCCTCCAGGCTCGTATTCCCAGGGAGGGCAGTAGATGAGTCGGTGCCAGGACAAATCGAGGCCCTCGTAGAAGCAGGGTGCGGGCGAGGGCCACTGGGCACAGCTACACAAAGACAAGATGGCGGGAGGGTGGGACCCAAGGAGGTAGCCCGGGCCGGCAAGTCCATGGGCGACCCCCAAACAGCAACGGGTCCGGAAGGGGCAAAACCGGCGGCCCCCCTCGCCACTAGTTAATTCGCCCGGCACGGGCACAGCTCGAACTCCGCCATCCAGCGTCTCCGGGCGCGGAGTTCGCAAGGCGTCACCCCTCGAAGTCCAAGGCCGGGGGAGGGTCGCCGGCGCAGGGGTGAGGTCCGTCGCCCATCAGCGGTGTTCGCCACCAGGGCACTGGTCAGGAAGCTCCGGCACTCCGCGAAGTCCGCCGATTCCGCTCCCTCGGGATCTCCGGCTTTCAGTTGTTCAGCACTCGGCCTAGCCGAGGCGAGCGGACAGCGCCGCCGTATGCTCCGCCTCCAAGCTCTCCTCCTCGGGACGACCCAGGCTCCGCTCCTCGGAGCGATCTTCGGATAAACTTTTCGGGGACTTCCCCCGGGGCCACGAAAGTCAAAGTGGCATCAAAGTGTGCCCCAGGAATTCCGGCACAGTTCTCTCGCCCGCAGTGCAGCCGCGGGGGAGAGAAGCGCGGCGATCAGGGCTCGGGCTGAGCCGGGCCGGAGGAGCTACGGGAGGAAGCGTCCGCTCACCCCGCCATCTTGGCCACGCCCCCGCTAGGAGGATTTTTAGGTAACCAGAGTAATTAGGCGCACAACCTGAGTGGCCGCAAAGTGAGATGTAACATAAAATAAACAGTATAGGCAATAGGGCGAGCGGTAATCCCTCACAACCGCTCAAGGTTTAGACCAAGATGATCCAAACAAAACACCAAAACAACAGCACAGCCCCTGCACTTATACAGTATTAGTCCATTCTTGGTAATGTTGGTTTCTTTAGAAATGGTTGGTAACATGCATCAGCACTTTCAGAATAACATTTCGAGAATAACAGGCCTTCCAAATGACGTGACAAAGTTCAAAAGGACGTTCTGGTGTGGAGTATCAATTTATTGTTCCTTAAATTGGGCCAACACGTGTTTCATCGCAGGGAACACACTGCGAATCTTCAGGGCTGGATAGAAAACATAAGAAGTGCATTTGCAACAAAATCTCGTATACCCAAAGTTATGATGGTGACTTCATTGTTTATACCATGGTGAAAAATAGTGAAGAAATAGGCATGCCATAGGTGACTCTGTGTCACTGTGACTCAAAATCATTGGCTGAGTGACTTAGTGAACTATGAAGTGTGTGTGTGATTGGGTGAAACTATTGCAATATTTCTTATTCGCTATTATTTACTTTGTGAATTTGATCTATTCAACAAAAAAGTTACAACACAAGAATTCATTAATGCACTGACCGAAAGAAAGAGATATCGGTGACAAAGTGCAGAGAGTGTTGTTGTGTCAGAAAGGACGATATCCCAAAATGACTAGGTAAGCATGACAAATTGTGATTGTTCCTATGTATATAAGACATCGTACTTGTGTTAGCTAAACTCATATTCTGCAGTTCGACATTCATTACATTTTTAAGAAAAATTGTTAAACTATAGGTATTCTTATGTATTGTTGAGTTAAAATCACTGAAGATTGTTATATTTCAAGTTTCCTTTAGTTTTATAGTTAATTGTAATAATCATGCTTATATAGTGTGGGGTGCTGTTTCTAGGAGTTTAGGGAGTAGAGCAGACCGGTCAGTTGGTAGACTATATTATAATGTCTACCAAGAGATTATGTAAGTAGTTATGAAAATGGCTGGGGAGGAAATGTGGGTTGTTATAATAGGTATAGTGTGCCAGACTACTGTAGTTTTGAGCTGGAATAGCTCTATTCACCCTATTAGAGATAGGTTGGTATGAAGGTTATGGTGTGCCCGACTATTGTAGTAATTGAGATTAAGTAGTTATATTCCCACTAGTTAATTATGGCTCCTTAGTCGCCGCAAACAACTGTCTCAGACGTTACATACACTCACCCTTATCTGAAAATAGGGCGAGTTGGTGTTGGTTAAAAACCCGTTCAGAGTGATACTTGAGGTGTGTATCGGGTTGAAGTTTCAAAAACGGTTGGATCTAAATGAAATATATGTAGTTAATTCCTTCTTAGTACCGGAAGTTTATACATCAACTGGATAACATGATCCTTAACAAGTCATACCTTAAAGGTTATCAGTACGAACTGTAACCGGGAGGAGTCGTTATAAGTGGTAGTGCTCGGCTAAGAAAAAGGCGGGTACACCTAAATGAAAGAAAACAACATGGGGAATATTTATTCGAGAACGTGTTAATTCATAGGGAGGAAAGCGTTTCCAATCGGGTCCTATTTTTCTACACGGAGCTCGCTCACCTTATCCGTATATTACTCCCTCTTGTAGTTCCCGGCGCCGTTTGCCAATGACGGTCATGTGACCGGAAATCATGCCGGGATATATACTGGTGTTCCGCTTCGGTGTTTACCAAAGACTAGAACGTAGATGGCTTTCTAGTGCTGCTAATAGTTGGAAATACAGTGAAGAAATACTTAACCACTCATATTCCCAGTGCGGAATGAGAGAGTTAGTGTGTTATTTAAACCTAGTTGGGTAAATGTGATTACGTGATTGCAACTATGTTCCGAAAGCGTCGTTTTGAAGAGCACCAAACCACGTCCGAGTTGAATCTATTTTATATTTATGTTTTTTGATGTGTATAATAACAATTATTGTGGGGATTTGTGTCTCTCTCCACATTGAAATGGAATTAAAGATTGTTAGTTCGGCCTCCACCCAACCACTAGAAATAACAGTGATTTCTTGGAATGTGGCAGGCCTTGCTAGCAAAATAGATTGCACAGAATGGGGTACATACATCAGATCAAAAAATATAATTCTTCTACAAGAAACTTGGGCGCGCGAAGAAAGAGCATTCCCGGGTTTTGCCTCCTTCTTTAAAGCAGCTGAATGGGGGGGAAGGGGTAGGCCATCTGGGGGACTAACTACATGGGTAGCCACGGACTTAGGTTGCCAAGCTACTTATTTAGAGACCGCTTCTGATGATCTATTGGCTGTCTCACTTGAGTGGCCGGACTCATCGAAGTTGCTAGTAATCAATATCTACTCAAGGCCGGTTCCAATGCACAAAGAATCTGGCACAGTGGATGAGCTAGCCAAGCTCTTAGAAGGAATCCCAAGCGAACTTGCTTGCCTGGTAGGAGGCGATTTCAATGCTCAATACGAACCTCTGCCTGGGCTACGTGATGGTCCTTCCCTGGAGGAAGATTCATATTGGCTTATACCGGAGACGGTGGCACCACCCCCACGGGCCTGGACTCCTTTAGCCCTACAGATAACTGCCCTCACCCTTAACCTTGGTTTAAGGGCATGCAACGGTCGTACCAAATCAGACACACCAAGTACCCATACTTTTAACATATCCGGCAGCGAATCCAGATTGGACTATATTATGGTCAAACTGTTTATGTGGCCAGCAATAGTCGACTTTAAAGTCACCCCAAGATTAGACAGTGACCACAATTCCCTGGAACTGACTTATTCCCTGCCTGGGAGAGAGGCCATAATCAATGGGTCGGAAAAAGATAAAACGGGCCTCCTACTTGAAAATAATCGTAGGAAGGTCAAGTGGGAGAAACTGGCCAGCAACCCAGAACGAATATCCCGGCTATATGAAAGGATAATCCCATTACTGGAGGATGCCTTCCAGCTAGGAACTAGGGTCTTAGACGATGCTACTAGAGGAGAGCTTGCACAAATACATGCAGGCATCATCACCACCCTAGAGCAGGACCTATTCTCATCTGCAAGGCAAAGGAATGGCCCTAAACCGAAGACATCTTGGTATAATGCCGCTTGCAGGGAAGCCAAGGCCCACTTGCTACTTGCTATAAAGGAACACCATAACAAAGATGAAATCCGCGCCAGGAGAAGATCATATAAAATCCTCCTGGAGAACGCAAGGGCAGAATGGGACCACGACTACTGGGAAAACCTCACTAATGCATTAACAGCTAGAGATTCCCGTAAATTTTGGCGCGTAGTGGCGAACGGCACGGAGGATTTATCCTCCGCAATAGAGCCCAATATAGCCCCTACGGTATGGCAGACCCACTTTGAGGCCCTGTACGCAGAGGGTGGGGGTGAACAGAACAGAGATGGTCCCACAATTTCATCCTGTCCCACTAGGGTTGTTTTCACCGAAAAAGAAGTGAGGGACGCCATTAAAGGCCTAGGTGCCGGAAAAGCCCCAGGACTTGATGGGGTGCCCGGGGACCTGTTTAAGCAGGAACCCGGGATATGGGCACCCTATCTTACACTAATATTCAATGCCATTGCGGGGGGACTGGAGGTGCCCGATACTTGGAGGGGAGCAGAGGTGGTCCCAATTTACAAAAAGGGATCCCCCCTGCTCCCTTCCAACTATCGTCCTATCAGTCTAATCGACATATCCCAAAAATTGTTCGGTAGACTGATTCTGAATCGACTGCAGGCCTGGACCGAAGAAATGGAAATTTTGTCCCCTTACCAGGCAGGATTCAGGGAGGGTGTATCAACCATAGACCAAATCTTCAGGTTAAATCTCCTCTACTGGAGAACAGCTGTAATCGAGGGCGGCAGTCTATATACCATCTTTGTAGACCTACGTGCCGCCTTTGATTTGGTTCCCAGAGAGAGGCTATGGAGAGTCATGGAAGAGTTGAATGTCCCTACTGACATTCTGACAATCCTGATGAGACTCCACCACAACAACTACGCTCGCGTAAGGTGTGGCAAAGGTGGCAAACTAACCGAAAGGTTCCCCGTTCGCAGAGGTGTGAGACAGGGTTGCGTGCTCGCACCGACCCTGTTCTGCATCTTTGTGAACGGGGTTGTTGCCCACCTAAACAGGATCCCCAACTCCGATGCCCCAAAATTGACCGGCAGCAGGGTGCCTGCAATCATGTTTGCAGACGACACCCTGCTGCTGTCTAAATCCCCCATGGGGATTCAGCGCATTTTGGACGGTTTTCTAGACTTTTGTAATGATCGGGGATTGGAAATCAACCCCCAAAAAACTAAGTTCATGATCCTGAACCCCAACCCCCAGAATCGAGCCCCACCCAGGCTAGGCACAACACAACTGGAACGTGTGCACAATATTGAATATTTGGGGATCACGTTAAACGAACATCTATCGTGGACGTCTCATCAGGCCAAAGTGACCATCAAGCTGGCACAGTTGGCGGGTGGCACTATGCGCCTGGCGAACAAATCCTTTTATCGTCCACTAACTCCAATTATTCACATATATAAAACTCAAGCACGGGCGGGTGTCACATATGGGGGTGAGCTCTGGGGTCACACTCATCTCCCAAAGTTACAGTCCACCGAAAATAAATTCCTGAGACAGGTCACTGCCCTCCCCCAGAGCACTCCATTACTCCCCCTCAGATTAGATCTGGGAGTAAGACCAATAACAGAGGAGCTAGGTCTTAAACCCCTAACCTTTTGGAGGCGTTTGTGGTGCAGCCCCGAACTCTTAAATTACAGGGAGGAACTCCAGGAATTCTTGCAGCTGCGGAATGCCACGAGGATCCCGTGGCTGACCTATGTCAAGGGAAGGCTCGAGGATTTGGGCTACCCGGAACTATGGACGGATCCTTCCAACTCCTGTACAAAGATTTCAAAGAAGGTACTCGTGAGAGCATACTACGAACTGATGCTCACAAGAGCTATCAACGACAGCCGTGAAGGATCCCTGACACACTTATTCCTGAAAGCGAAAGACTCTTACTGTCTCGAAAGTACTCTTGATGCGATCTCCCCTCTGCTAACGAGGAAACTATTCTTTCAATGGAGATACGGATGCCTCCCTCTAGCATTTTTTACAGCGTCTTGGTCTCCTCGCTCCACCATAGCAACTTGCCCTGTCTGTGCTCATCCGAAGGAGGATGAAGTTCACGCTGTTTTCTTCTGCAAGGGCTACGAGAGGAGCAGGAAACGTTGGTTAGTCCCGTTACTCAGGAACTTGGGCTTCAGATCCTTCCAACCTGCCTATAGAGTCTTAAAGACAGATCTTTCTCCTATTGTTGTCTTTGTACTTTCAAAATTTTTAACCTCCCTGTGGTTTACTCGTAGTCACGTGCTGAAAAGACTTGTATAACAGACCCCCTGATAGACTTTAGCACAGTACACTGTACCCTCTGTTCTCCTTTTAATGTATTTTATTGTCTTAACGATTGGATCACATCATGTTTAATTCGTTTATAACTGTGTATATTTTGTTATGTATCTTTTATGATCTGTGATCGAAATAAAGATTTTTGAAACGAAACGTTAGTTCGTTAGTGCATGTAGACCAGTTAACTCTTGTAATTCGAAAGAACCCTTTCAACAATTTTACTATTGAGTTCTATGTCTGTTATTGAAGGTGTGTACCCTTCTTAATGATGAATCGTTGCGGAGCCATATGTATAGGTGTGATATGTTCACATTGTCTTTTTTTATATATATGAGAACACAGATAATAACAGAAAAATAGTACAGAAAGCAATATAACACATGGTACAATGAGCGTTATTTAAACGTCTCTCAACTATGTGATAGGAGGTATGTTGTTACCTAGATGTATCGTCGTTTTTTAGAGTGGTACAGTTATTTATAAATATCAATCAAAGAGAGAACATATGGACATATGTTTATCAGGGTTTAGCTTCCTAGGAAAAATTGTAATTCCGGGTCATAGTTGAGCCCAAACTCGATGCTGCAAGACGCATAATCCAAGTGGCCTCTTTGCGTCTTAGTGTCAGTTCGCGGTTGCCGCCTCTCACATGGACGGGCACCGTTTCAATTCCGAAGAGAGAAACCCGAAAGTCTTCTGTGTTAGCTTGGCATTTAGCTACATGAAGGGCTACCGGATATTTGGGATCTTGTTTTTGGATGGCCCTCATGTGTTCTGATATTCTGTCTTTCAACATTCTAATAGTACTTCCGACATATTTTTTGCCACATTGGCATTCGATTATGTATACTACGTATTTTGTAGTGCAGTTGATGTTCACTCTGTCATAGCTTTCTTCATCTGGTCCGTAGAAATGTTTGGTTTTGTGTTTGGCCCATTTGCACATGGTGCAAAAGCCACATTTGTAAAATCCGTTGCTACGTTGCGTCAGCCAGTCAGGGGTCATGTCAACGCGTGGTACAGTGGGGCTAAGTCTATTCCTCAATGTTCTCCCTTTGCGATATGTGATTTGTGGAGTTGTTGAGATCAGCTCTTTGAGTGTTAAGTCATCGTTTAGCAGACCCCAGTGTTTGGTCATACTGTTTCTGATCAAGTGGTTTAGACCATTATATTCAGTGATCATTCTTATTGTGGAGTCTTTCGCCTGCTTGGAGTTGTTTATTTTCAATGTGTCAGGTCTTTTGATTTTGGTGAGTCTCTTTTTAGCTGCCGAGATGGTAGTACTGGGATAGCCGCGTTTCACCCAATCACACACACACTTCATAGTTCACTAAGTCACTCAGCCAATGATTTTGAGTCACAGTGACACAGAGTCACCTATGGCATGCCTATTGCTTCACTATTTTTCACCATGGTATACACAATGAAGTCACCATCATAACTTTTGGTATACGAGATTTTGTTGCAAATGCACTTCTTATGTCTTCTATCCAGCCCTGAAGATTCGCAGTGTGTTCCCTGCGATGAAACCCGTGTTGGCCCAATTTAAGGAACAATAAATTGATACTCCACACCAGAACGTCCTTTTGAACTTTGTCACGTCATTTGGAAGGCCTGTTATTCTCGAAATGTTATTCTTAAAGTGCTGATGCATGTTATTCTGTTTTTAGATCCACCTAGCTCTATCCCCTTGGAAAACAGTCCTATTGTGAAAGGCCAAGATTCTTTCTATAAGAAGAAAATAGACACGCAGCTACATACCATTCCAGAGTTACAGGAAACATTGTCAAGCAGTGTTTCTGTTCTGTTCTGTATCACACTAAGTCTGAATAATTTAAGTACACTTGTTTTTATTATGGGTTATGCACACTGTCTGCATGTTCAATAAACTTTATCAGCAAATGATGGGTGTGCTCTTGACCTCCTATTAAACAGATTATTGCACTCTAAAGAAGGGCTTTTCTGCAGAAAAAACTAAGAGCTATATGCACATCCGTATCCTGAGCTTAAATTGACTATCAATGTGTGCAGGAACTCTAATTTGAACTTTTCTTTTCAACCTATCAGCAAATCTGTGACCTGGTCTATATCACAAATGTCTGGTAACTCATGAGATATCTTTAGAAACGCCCTGGTACACACCCAAGGACATTAGTGCCAGGCCACTCACTGCAGTGGTTCCTTCAAGAATGACCATATCATATATTTGCATATTACATCACAGTGCACCAAAAAGGGGTTGTGTGGCTGCCTCAAGAGTAACAGAGATCAAAGTATAATGCAACACCATCCCATTCCTCAATCGCATAAATAACACATAATGAAGAATCAAAAACATTGTGAATGAGTACATAACAAATAATAATGTATGTACTATTTACAATACTGTTTACATTAAATTAGCAAAACAAAAGCTGGTGAATGCAATCCTTAGTTGCAAACACAATCATTTAACTTCTTTGGTTTGACAAACACTTTTCTTCCCAATCTTCCAAATGTAAAAGTCTTGCTATCATTCACACCATCAAATCAAATCATGGGTTTGTTTAGCGCGACTACTCACCCGTAAGGGTCTCAAGGCGATGGTGGGGGTAGGGGGGGATGCAGGATCCTGTCCATCAAAGAGGTCTATCGAAGAGCCATGTCTTGAGATCCCTCGTGCAGTTGGGGAGTGATGTAGTCTGAGGTGGAGTGGGAGGGTGTTCCAGGCTGTGGCGTGAGGAAGAAGAAGGAGCGGCCTCCCGATCTGGACTTCCTGGTGCCAGAGACCACGGCGTGGGAGAGCTGGGATGATCGTAGGGTCCTTTGGGGTGTGTGGAATGTGAGACAGCTATTCAGGTGTGTTGTGGAGGGCTTTGTGTGTCGGGGTGAGAATCTTGAAGGTGATTCTTGCCTTGATGGGGAGCCAGTGTAGTGTGTGCAGGTGCTGGGTGATGTGGCAGTGTGGTGGCAGGTTGAGGATTAGTCTGGCGGCGGCGTTTTGAATGTTTTGAAGTTTGCGGGTGAGGTTTGTGTTGATTACGGCGTAGAGTGAGTTGCCGTAGTCCAGAATGCTGGTGCGACGGTCTTTCTGTGTTCGCGGGGGATCCATTTGAAGGTCTTGCGTAGGAGGCGGAGGGTGTGGAAGCAGGAGGATGCTACGGAGTTGATCTGGCGGTCCTTTTTGAGTTCGAATTCCAGGATGATTCTGAAGATGCGTGCGTGGTCTGTGGGAGTGGGTGGGCTTACGACGGCGGGGGGCCACCAGGTGTCGTTCCAGGCGTCTGGATGTGGGCCCATGATGAGTACTTCTGTTTTGTCCTTGTTGAGTTGTAGACAGCTGCTCTTCATCCATTTGGCCTCTGCTTCCATGCCTTCTTGAAAGTTGTGTTTAGTTGCGTTGGGTTCGTTGGATAGGGAGAGGATGAGTTGGGTGGCGTCTGCGTATGAAACAATGTGGAGTCCGTGGGTTCTTACGATGGGGGCGAGCGGAGCCATGTAGATGTTGAACAGCGTGGGAGGATCCTTGGGGGACTCCGAGGTGGTCGGTGTGGGGTCCGAGAGGAAAGGAGGGAGTCTGACCCGTTGCGTTCAGCCGGAAAGGAATGAGCAGATCCAGTTGAGGGCCTTTTCTCGGATTCCTGCATCGTGAAGTATGCGTGTTAGGGTGCGGTAAGAGACTGTGTCGAAGGCGGCTGACAGGTCGAGGAGGATGAGGGCTACTGTCTCTCCTCTGTCCAGGAGGGAGCGGATGTAGTCTGTTACGGTGAGGAGGGTGGTTTCCGTGCTGTGGTTCTATCTGAAGCCGTATTGGAAGGAGTCAAGGATGTTGTGCTCTTCGATGAAGGTAGCGAGTTGGTTTTTAATGGCTTTCTCAATGACTTTAGCTGGGAACGGGAGCAGGGAGATGTGTCTGTAGTTCTTGAGTTCGGTGTGGTCCGCCAAGGGTTTCTTCAGGAGGAGGTTGATCTCAGCGTGCTTCCAGTCATAGGGGAAGGATGAGTTCCCGAGAGAGCGGTTGATGGTGTGGCGAAGCATGGGGGCGATGGTGTCGGTGGCTCTGATGAAGATGTGGTGGGGGGCCAGGAGTGGATTGACTTCATTGTCTTCAGTGTGTCTTTAGTAGTGAGGGCTGTCCAGCTGTCAATCGGCTTCAAGGTGTCGGGGTGGTTAGTGAGGGTTCTGTGTGTTGGCTGTCTTCGTCAAAATTGTCGTAAATGTTCTTGATTTTGTGGTGAAAGAGTTTTTTGCAGAAGTCTTGTGAGGGAGGGATGTCTGTAGACTCGCTGATGGGTTGGGCGAGCTCCTTGATGATGCTGAAGAGTTCTTTGCTGTTGTGCGTGTGTGTGGAGATTCTGTCTTGGATCGCTCTTTTTCTTGTATTTCCGATGAGTTGGTGGTGGGCGTTGGTGGCGGTTCTGAAGTTGTTGTGGCCTTCTGTAGATTTGGAGTTCCTCCAGGCCTTTTCGAGGCAGGAGCATGTGTGTCTGGACTCTGAGTTCGGTGGTGAACCAGCTGGCTTACCTGGCATGTGTTGTGGAAAAGTGTAAATTCTATGTTCGCATAAGCGGCAGCCATTTTGACTGTAACGTCCATTTCGTTTGTCATATTCATTTTTCTCTCTGCTGTACGCCTTTTCACCCAGCCTGTGTCCTTAACTTTAGCTTATCTCTGACATGGTCAGACTGGTGTACGTGCTGGGGGGCTGCATCTGCCGGTGCACCTGGTCTCAGATGGTATCAAATGATTTTTTATTGCCGCCATAAACATTCCTTACTCTCCCTCCTCATCTCCTAAACACCTGGTCACCCATCTGCTCTTGTTTGCCTATAGCTATTTACGTGCCTAAACTTGTTTCCTCCAGTTTTTCTTCCCATGCAATTACACTGCAACAAACAGTATATAAAGGTGATAGTTTTTGCATTTAATATACTTCCTCCCACAACACTTGAGGTGGTTGTTTGGACGTAGTCCAGCTCTTGAGTGTTTAATAAACTTGGTTTGTTTTACTTCACTCCAGTGCCGATCTCTCTTTTGTTAGTCTTCAGACCCGTGGACAAGAGGGTGACCCTGCACCAGTGTGCCCTCACAGGGGTATATTTCGACACAGTGTTGGGGTCGTCATTGTCCGTGATGATTGGGAAGGAGTTGCCGAGTGAGGTGGTGAGCTGGTTGTCGTGATTTTAGTCCAATTTCTGTGTGGGAGCAGGTTCTGTGGATGGTGGGTGTTCCGAAGGTGAAATGGATGCAGCGATGGTCTGTCCACAGGAATTCGGTGGTGTGGCTGAAAGTGATGGAGTTTCCTGTGGTTAAGATAGGGTTGAGGGTGTGTCCTGCTGAGTGCGTGGGCTCCTACGTCCTATGCTGTGGAGGTTGTCCAGGAGGGATGTGGTGTTGGGGTCTTGTTGGTTGTCGAGGTGGAAGTTGAGGTCTCCCAGCAAGGTGTAGTTGGTGGACGCAATGGCCTGCGGGGTGATGTTGTCCGTGATGAAGTTAGTGAATGGTCCGGGGGTCGGTAGATGAGGGTTCCCCTGAGGGTGGTTGCAGGGCTGGCCTGTATGTTGAAGTGTAGGTGTTCCATCAGGTCTGTGGGCTCGTCGGAATATGTGCTCAGTCAGTGTGTGTTGTGGATGATGACGATTCCCCCCTCTAAGGGCGGGTGGGGTGGTCCTTCCGGGATATCTTGTATCCTTGGGGAATTGTGATGGTGATGTCAGGTCCCGAGGTAGTATAGTCCAGGTTTCAGTGAGGAATGCGACGTCTGGGTTGGTGCTGTCGAGGAGGTCCCAGATTTCGGTGGCATATTTGTGGAGGGATCGGACATTGAGGAGGATACACTGCAGGGTCTTTGGTGCGGTTGCGTTGTTGCGGGCAGGTTGCGCTGGATCCGTGGTCTTGGCGGTGCTGCAGGAGTGGCGGCAGCGATGACAGCTGAAGGGTCCGTGGGTGTCGGCTGGTGATGCTAGCTTGCTCTTGTTGTTGCGACTTGGATTGAGTGTGTAGAGTGCCGCTGGGTTATAGCATTGGAGGTTCGGAGGTCCAGGGTTCCTGGTGCTGGTTGCGTTTGGGTCGCTGACTGGTGCAGACGGGCTTGCCTTTCGTAAGCTTGCGGCGCGCCCGTGCAGCAGCCGCCATTAAGTAGGGGTCGGAGAGGGCTGGACAGCGGAGAGGTGGGAGCGGGGAGGGTAAGCTGGCTTGGGCTGGTTGCGCTGGGGGGGATGGGCCACGGGGGCAGTAGTGACAGGGAAAACATGACTTGGCAGTTCGGGCTGGACTGTTCCCATGAGGCACAGGGCCAAGACTGATTTGCATATAGATGTGTCTGGAACTGGGGTGGCGAAGTGAGCTAAAGAACGATGATGGATTTAACCCAGATCTGTGACTTGGGGTGAGTGTCTGAAAGGTTTCAGCAATTCGTCCACCATCTCCTTGTGTTGGCTTTGTTCGCCATAAGTTGGCAGGGTATGCCAAGCCGTCCCTTTCTCACTTTGCCACTGGATTCAAGCTAGCCTGGATGATGAGGGCTGTTAGCCCGAAACTGGTCCCAGGATGATTGTTTCCGGTCCAGGGAAGACATGGCTTGGCTGTACGGGCTGGACTGTTCCCATGAGGCTCAGGGTCAAGACTGATTGTCAGTACTCCGTCCATCATCTCCTTGTGTTTGCTTAATATAAACCCAGCCACCAATACAGGCTCCTCATCCTGCTTTTAGGTGTTATAATACCCGGGTGTTCTTTTTTGGCTTTATTCTAGTAATTTCTTTCATAAGCGTTCTGGCAGAACCACATTCCACCTCTCATCACTCTTACATCCTCTATCATTAATTAATTCATTACTTCCTAGTAAGTTTGCATTTTCTCATCTACATCTTTCTTTAAAGGCCAACCTCTCTTAAGCAACTTGTACGCTTCACTCAACTACATCTTTCTCTTGAGCACCCTTCCATTCTTTACCAGATGTGCTGTTTATTTCCTTTTCCCACACCCAGCGACACTATATCTCCCCATTCAGTCCTCACCACTTTTTCACAGGTAAAAGGCATGCAACTAAGGAAATCAGACACCTTAATTTTAACACAAGGCATATATTGCACATCATAGTTCTAATCAGAAAATCTAACACAAGCTAAACGTGGTGAAGCACCATGTTTCCCTATAGTTGGAAGAATTTTTGTGTATGGCTCGTGGTCACAACGTAAAACATGTAAACCCCTGATGTACTGACGAAAATACCCCAGACACATGCTAAAGTCTTCCGTTCAATCACAGAATACATTTCCTCTGTAGGTGTCAAAATGCGTGGAACAAAGGCGATAGCCAACTCCTGGCACCATTATCCATGTGTGTTAAAACAGTTCCCAATCTTTTTCCACTGACATTGGTAGTGTCCATGTTGCCACATACTGAGTCAAAACCTTGCAACGGTGGAGCTCGGCCAATGTTGTCTTTACTTCTCAAAATGATTCCTGACATTGGAGACTATTTAAATTTGTTCTTACACTTCAAAAGTTGTCTGATAGAAAAAGTCTTACTTGAAAAAAGTATTGACAAATTTAGAATAAAATTGAGCAATTCCGAAAAATGGTTCTAACATCATCCTTGCCTTTGGACGAGGGAACTCTTTTGATTACTTTTAATAATTAATTCTTAGGTTTGATGCTTTCAATTCTAAACTCATGACCTAAGTATGCAATGTTATTTCTTGCGAACTTACACTTACTGTATTCAGCCGTAAGCCCCCCATTCTGTAAGACTGGTAGTACCTTCTTCAATTTAGCATCATGCTTAAACGTTGACAGTCCCATCAGAGATGTCATCTTGAAAACAATGACATTTTTACCCCCTTGAACAGTTCAGTTTCTAATCCACATTCCCACATCTTAGCATATATCTGAACAGTCTGATAACTCGTGAATTATCTGTATTGCAGCCCTGGTACACATCTGATGGCAGTAGTGCTAGACTGTGGTCAGCAATAGTTTCTCCAAGCATGCCCAAATCACATAGTTCATATTACGTCACAGTGCACCAAAGAGTAATTGCTTGGTGGTCTCCAGAGTAATATAGACCAAAGCACAACACCGCGTCAGCTTACCTGTTTTCTCTGGGTGCTAAGTGTTGTCATGCACATGTGATTATTCTGGTTTCTAACTGAATGTCTATCTCGTTTGCTTTCTCCAGGGGTCACGCACTGCCTCAAGCCTGTCGGCTGCTACGCTCGCCTCCCTGGGTGGGACTTCCTCCCGCCGAGGTAGTGGGGATACCTCCATCTCTGTTGACACAGAGGCTTCCATTCGGGAGATTAAAGTAAGCAAAAGGTTATTGGCTAATGGGAGTCCTGCACAGGACATCATTTGGGATTCACTATTTTTCATTCATCTTTGGAGCTTGCAGACAATTGAAATGTATTTAACCGCAGCAAACATTCCACTGGGGTCTCCTATTCAGGAGGTTGTGGAGAACCTATAAATGTTGCCTTATTTAGAAAGACTGCTTGAATTTTCTTTGTTCAATTCATGTCTCACCCAGCTGAAAGTAGAATTAAAGATTCTTTATAGTTCTGTGTGCAGAAAAATCTATGCATACAACTCAGATTGGGTGGACTGCAAATGCTGATTAAGGAGGATTCAAGGACATAGTTTGTGTGCTAAGTTCAAAACAAGACTTAAGGATTCTGTTGAGAAAGGTTTGCTCCAGTGTGGTATGTGTATAACATAGCATGAATGAGTAACCTATTTGAGGAAACAAGAATACTGGCTTTTGCCCGATTACAAGTTTTCCTAATTACTGTAAGACAACGAAATATCAGCACAAATTTGGTAGGTCATGAAAAATGTAAATTGTTAAGATTCAGATTACTGTACATTTCTATCTCCCAATTTTAAGGATCATGGAATATATGCTGAGTCGTAACTTTGGGATTTAGGCTGTGTGGCAATGAGGAATAGTTAGTAGTAAGCATTATTTGTTTGTGCCTTAAGCTTCTGAATATTCCGAAGATGTACCTATGGGAAAACTTGAGAGAACTCAAAGCGAGGACAACCGAAACGGCCGTTAATTGTGTTTTAATATGCACAATAATTTTTTATTGGTTATCTTATGAAATTACTTGATCAAGCCTATTTCCATCTTAAACAAGTCAGTAGAAGAAATGTAAATTACTCATTGAGCTATCTTGTTACTGAATTGTCTTTTTATGTTTTTTCAGGGAAATATCAGATTTTATGTTTCTAGTTTTATTGTAATCAGTGATTTATACAATAAACGTCTTCTACTCATTGTGTAAATGATCATGTAGTTTATCAAGTTTGTCTCATGAGTGACAATTCATAAAACCCTTTGATTTCGAGGTCTCTTCAAACTGATCAGAGACCAGGGGAATGACCACTTAGAAAGTATTCTCCTACACTAGGAGGTGTGTAGACTCAATTGGGGTGTAGAATGTTCTCTTAAGCAGTTCCAGAGCACACTTGCAAGTGCATTTTACATTATTTGTACATGCTTCCATTTGTGGTAACTGATTTGCAGAGAGGAAAGCATTTGGAAAGCCTTGTACTGGGAATCGCCAATCCGCCAATCTAGGACCTAGACTTTGGAATTCTCTTCCATTGGCTATTCGCACTGAGGAAAGCCATGTTCGTTTTCGAAGAGCAGTGAAAACCTGGCTCTCCAATCAGTAGGTCACTTTTTGTGTGGTGTCAGGCTGTTTCTGTGCAATTAGCGCCGGGAAACCCTTACGGGTAGCTGTTGCACTTTATAAACTTAATAAATAAATAAAATAAATAAGTAGACTCATAAATACCCGGTGAGTCCAGAGTTCTCTCGATCTGACCTTCAAGGAGAAGACAAAGGGCACCTAGTATCTGTGGAAAGTGGACTCAGATTGGCGTATTTGAGGAATGTCTGCCTGGTCAAATCTGCAGTCTGTACTTAAAAGCAGTTTAAACCAAAGTCATCCATGGTTGACCTTGTTCATCCTACATATAACCATGGTTTGTACAAGAGCACAAAGGCAATGAGAGGGACGGTGCACACCGAGGAAAGTGGGATTGGTGTTCCCTGGGACAGGAAGTAACAATTCACATTTAGGCAAGTGTGATATTGTACTCCTTGCATGGTCATGAATGGTTCATTAACATGTGCTAAGGGTTGCATTGATGGTCTGGTATGAATGGTAAATGCACACATGTAATAGGGTGTATATGGTGCACTTCATTGGTTAAGAGTGAATGGCACACACCTTCAGTCATGCAGGAATGGCATCCATCTTTTTTCATTTTTTATGTATTTATTTATTTTGTTTATGAATGCTTTTTATTATATTCCACCTTAAACCGTAACAGCGGTGCTTCTTAGCCAGAGAACTAAGAAATATGGGTCAGCAGCACACCTGATTATGAAGAGTTCAGTGAGAAAATATTTCGATTCAATAGACTTTATTTCGGTTTAAATGACCATAAAATTGCAACACACAATACATGATAAAAATACGTTCAAATGCATAATAGAATGCATATATTACAAAACACAAGAACAGTTGTTGAGGATTAAGCTAATATATTCAGAAGTGCATATTATCAATCCCTCCCATTTGGATAAGAAAGAAGGCTGATAGCCAGAAACCGGTCCTAGGATGCTTGATTCCGGTCCAGGAAAGACATGGTTTGGCAGTTCGGGCTGGACTGTTCCCATGAGGCACAGGGTCAAGGCTGATTTGCATATGGCCATGTCTGAACTGGGTTGGTGTGGAGTGCAAAAAACAATGGATTTAGGCCCAGATCTCTGTACTGGGGTGAATGTATGACATTGTTCTGCATTCTGTCCATCAATTGTTGTTTTTTCATATGTATTGGGCTTTATGCTACATAGTTTTGGGGTCAATATTTAAGGACTGAGCAATCTAGAGGATTGGCACACCTTGCTGAGTCTGTCCATCATAAGTTGTATTTTGGTTTGGCTGCACAGTAGTAAGTTCGCCTGGGAGCAAAGTGCCTTACACACAATATTAAACTGCTAGGGTGTTTTGAAGCAGAGATGCACACATCTGTGAGTTGTGTGTTAACTATTCAATATTTCAATTCAATACTTTATTTCGGCTTTGTAACCATAAGAGTTCATGCATCATGTACACAATCTTACAACCTATATTCAATATTAAGTAAATGAGCTAAGCCTAAAAGAATAATTAAAACAGGTCAAATGACTTGTATTAAGACCATGATTTAAAATAATACAACATTTAAGACCAATAGTTCCATTATCCCACTCCACTATTCAAAGTAATAAATACAATTTCTTCCAAGAAGCTTTAAAGGTGTCACTGTGTGGAAATGCTCTTTTTAATGAGCACACAGGTGCAGGGGTCACCCTTCTCTGTCCCAGGGTCCGCAGAACAACAAAATAGAGATTGGCACTGAAGCTGGAATTCAAATAACAAGTTTATTAATCACTCATGAGCGGGACTACGTCCATGCAACACCCTTAAGTGTTCCAGGAGGTAGTGCATCGAATACACAGACCATGGTGCTTGTATACAGACTTTGTTGCAGAGTAAGCATGTAGTTACAAATAGAAGGTACAGGCTTACACAAGAATAGTTACCGACAAACCTGGGCAAATGAGAGATCACTTAGTCAGCAAAGTGGGAGGGGGAACAGAACTGCTTACAGCACCCACAAATAGTCGACAGTTACATCTTTAACCAGGTGCATTTCAGCAGCTACAGCCTTTGCTCAGCACATACATTGCTTTGGCCCAGTACAGAAGGAGTTAACTAAAGCCAATGACTCTAGCAGAATAGAAGGGCAAGCAACTGTGAAGATAGAAGAATTACATAGCTATCAAAATGGATGCCACAAACAAGATGGCTTCAGCTTTATGCTAACTGCTAACAGAAATTAATTTCGAATTCCACAACTGCATCTATACTTAATAGTCCTAGTCCAAGAGAGAGGAGGGCTTTCCCCAGGGGGCTACTTTAAGTTATTAACTCTTATTCTCCATGCCCATAGTAAGAAACTGGACAGACCGAAGACAATTTTCTCCTTAGTGTCATCTCTAAGGATTCTTGAAGCATCCCAGTAATGGATAGTACCCAGCAGCTTGCATATTGCAACAATCCATTTCTTACCAGATGTTGTATAAATGGGGCAAAAAAATAAGAAATGGTTGATAGATTCTTCTGTCTGAAGACAGAAGGGACGATTGGAATTTGTTTAACCATTTTAACCCATGAGGAAATAAAGAGGGTAGGGTGCTAATCCTAAACTTTCTATACAAAGATTTGGCTTGGGGTGGTTGTATTCTGTCTAGGGATGGCTCAAAAGGAGGGTAGTTGTTATGACTCAGGAATATCTCTGTTAGGGTCCCCACGTTTTGGTGTTCCCATATTTGTTCCAGACTATTTTCCCAATAGGTTTTCTTCATTATTGCTATTGAGCCCTTCGTTGTTTTATCCGGATACAACCATACCCCCTCCATCTGAAGGAACTCGCAGAAGGCCTTTATCTTCCTTAGCCAGCGAATATGGAGTTTCTTGTTCAGACTAATAATATCCAACAGGGTTTTCCTATATATGTCAAGTTCTGAGGTGTTCCAAACTCAAACCCAACAGATTGAGTTTTAGTAAAACCACATGATCAAATCTCTGCAGTCCCAGATCAAATCGAAGTGGGATAAGGGGAGTGCTGAGGAGATGATTAACAAGCAACCTAATAAATTGTTTTTCCGCACTTCTGAGTGGATACAAGTCTGTAAACCCCCAGAGATCTGCTCCATCTACTGCCCTGACTGGGCCATGGCTCTGTATACTTCCAAAACTGGTGTTACTACTCTACTGCAAGAAGCCTTGTATATCTAGAAAGACAAATGCCCACAGCGGACCAAACGAAAAAGCACCTCAAACTTCAGAGAGTCCCATAAAGTATTAAGTCTCTTGTGCTGTAAAACCTCCAAGACCTGCTGTGGTTAGGTCCCACTGGGTTCCCAAATAGAAATTTGAAGACAAATGGAGGCAGCACCAATTTCAAAGTAATTTGCTAAGGCGGGAAGTTGTGTAAAAATATATTCTTTTTATTAATCTTTTTCAAAGGTGCACAGGACAGCCAACGCGTTTCGCTCCCCAACCTTGGGAGCTTCGTCAGGGCGGAAACAAATGGAAATAGTTGATTGCTCCACGTTTGAGTCCTAGTCAAATGGAAGTGACACCGTCCGTAATCGTGTGGCTTGACAGGCGCTGCGCGTAGGTATGTCACTCAAGCAGAATCCAATTAGGCAAAAATTACTTCATCCCCCCTGCTGGTAAGAATATGATGTAGTTCCTTTGGTCTAAAGCGTATTGAGACCTGTAGGTCAGCTTGCGCTATACAAACCAAAGTAACAAAATACATAACATCTTATTGGACTTCACTCGCTCCAGCGGAGCTGTATCAATCCTCATGTTCTCCCTAAATGAGCGATGCGGGTATAATACCATCAATTTTGAGTTTGCCGGGTTTATCTCAAGACCCATCGTATGGCAAAAGGATGAAAAGTGAACCAGCAACAGCTGGAGTCCATACGGTGTACGAGAGATTAGGAGCGTGTCGTCAGCTAACATCAAAATTGGTACAGGAGTGCCTGCTGACTTAGGTGCATCCGAATACATTTCGCTAGCCTTTCCTCTTCTCCATTTATGTATAAGCTAAAGACAGTATGAGCCAGCACGCACCCCTGTCTGACCCCATGCTTGATGCTTATCTTAGCTGTACCTCCCACATGCCACCTGACCAAGGCACATGAATAAGAGTAAAGGTTTTTTCAGACTCCTAGGAGATAATCCAGGATGCCATACGCCTCCAATATGGCCCAGAGGTTCTCCTTTGGGACAAATATGTCATTACACTACTGAATTGGAGGTCACTATACCTTAATGTACTTACTTTTGCACCCTCTGTTTGAGTACATCATTTCTGGTGCCTTAGCACAATGGTCTATTCCCCTTACAGATTCAGTGAATAAGGGTGAAGTGTCTTGCAAGGTCTCATTTGGTAATAAACATTCTTCTAATGATTAATGTGCTTGTATGCTGTGGCCCCCAGGGCTTATCAATAACTGCCACTATAGCAATTTTAGGGTCTAGACTGACTGTCATATGATTCTAATTAATGCATGTTTCTGACCCGGTTTGCACCTCATGTAAGGGGTGGTCCGGATTACAGTTAATCTTTTTCTGTAGATTTATTTTGATGATAAAAGCTCTATGAAAGTATTTAATTTTTATGTGAATGTGACACAGGTATGATGAGATGGCAGGGAACCATTTTGCTCTCAGTCCAATCTCACTCCATCAGCTCTACCGCATCAGCTTCCTTTTTTGGCTCGCAGATGTGTTAATGGGTCCGCTATTTTTACCATTAGTGATATGTAAAATTTGACATATTCAACAGGTTGAACTTGGGGATAGGTCTTGGGCCAGTTGTGTGCTTATAAGGTGTGTTTTATCTGTATATATCTGAAAAATTGTAATCTATGAAAGGTAAAGTGACGTATAAGTTGTTTATTGGATTTAATGTGGTCGCCCACTGAAGCGTCCCCCAGTTATAACAAACACATTAGGGGCCATGTTTTAAAACAGTTTAGTAACGATACTTGGCTCACTCAGTTTCCTAGTGAAAATGGAATTTCACGGGTGACTTTCCCTCCCATTTGATCTACCTAAGCACTCTGTATGTGCAGGTTAGTCAAAATGTTGCACCTAGGATTTTATTTTGGCTGGACGAAGTGAGGATGTAATTGTATTTTATTGTAATTTTATCTGTAAAAGCACTTACTATCCCTGACGAGAATGTTAATACTAATAGCCAAGGCAACAATGTGAATTGGACAGACAGGCAGTGCATGGGTGGGAATGGCTGGACGTGTTGGAGGCTGGTGGTAGGAAGCAGTGGTCAGAAAAGTGAGTTCTCCAGGTGGAAGCAGCAGATGTGGTTCAGGCAGGCAGATGTGACCTGGCAGGACGAGAGCACATGCAGGGATGTTGAGCATCTGTAAGGGAGCAGTGAAAGAGCGCTTTGCAGCAGTTGAAAAGAAGCTGCTCCATGAGGTTGAGAAGTTGCACTTTGGTGTGTCAGGAGACTTGCTTGATCCATCTTCAGTCATCTTGCACTGAAGTTAGCTGGGAAGTCAGTGGTTCGACTCACTTCCTATTTACTGTGACTCTTAACCTTTCCCAACCAGGACATCAGTGAGTTAAAGGACCAGATTCAGGATGTAGAAGGCAGATACATGCAAGGACTCAAGGAGATGAAGGTACATAGGATTGCCTGTGCTACTAACCTTGGACGTGTTGTACCAACTAGAAGGCCTCGCATTACATTGCACGATCGTATTAATACATCTTAACAGTTGTGCCCTAGCAGCTGCGTAACCACTGTCTGGATCAGTACGATTTCACTCGGAGCGCCTGATATTTAGCATGGTATCCATTAGGTGTGAAAATAATAGTGTTTGGTTTGGCAGGCAGATATTATTATAAATAACATGCATCTGCCCTGACAGTGGCACTTGGAAGGGGAACTATAAATGGTAGATTGCCCTATGTCATTCAGTGTGTGATTTGCAACACTAGATGGCTGCATGCTTCGTTCTGGGGTGCTGTGGTTTTTGAGGGTGGTATCTAGAGAAGGTCTGGTAATGGCCCTTGTGTGATGGTCAACAATTGCCATAAATCTGTGCCATCTGTAACTATCAACTATCACTGTATGCATTATCCTTGGTTATTTTCTCCCTTCCGTGCCCACAGGACTCACTGGCAGAACTGGAGGAGAAATATAAAAAGGCAATGGTGTCTAATGCCCAGCTGGATAACGAAAAGACCAACTTTATGTACCAGGTGGATACTCTTAAGGATGTTCTTTTGGAGCTCGAGGAACAACTGGCTGAGACCCAGCGGCAATACGAAGACAAGAGCAAGGTGAGCAAGGCTGGCGGTGAGGCGGTGGAAGAGCTGTGTGAGAACAAGTGTGTGTGGTCAGGAGGGAATCTCAAAGCGCACAATTAAGTACAACAATGTGTGGAGAATAGTTTGTATGAACACAGAGCAAACATCATGTGTACAGGAAGGCATTAAGATCGTGGGTACAACAGTATATGCATGTGTGACAGTTAAGTATTGATGTACTTAAGAAGTATTAGGAAATGCTATGATTTTAATTAAGAAGGGCGCACACACATTGACAATCGGAAGTATACCATATTGACGATGGTAACGAAATGTGATCTTTAAAAAAAAAAAAGAAAAGGCACTGCCATTCAAAGAAGTGGGAAATACCTCTGTTTAAAAAAAAACAATAATCACTGGGTGTGGCCAAGATTGCAGGCGGGTAAAATGCTCTTTGTGTTCCTCTGCCTGCCAGTTATCAGATACAATGGGGCCTGGATCAAGGCAACAGCCTCAGTGAATGTGAGTAGAATCCTGAGAGACTCTCTGCAATTGGGATGCGAGAGGTCGGCGGCCATGCTGAGGGTACGAAAGGTGGAACTGCAGCTGCCTCCACGAGCCTCAAGGATAGGCTATTTGGCCAAGGCCCGCCCAGATGGAGGACACGCGTAACCCGAGCTCGATGGAGAACGGAGTAGGAGCACGACTATCCCAGCATCTGGCCTACACCGCAAGGAGATCATGAGGCTTACTGACCATGGTCGAAGCAGGCAAACCTGCAGTGATCTGAGCCCCTGACTGATCAGCTGACTCTTCCCCAGAGACCCGGACATAGCGAAATTGTGGCCAAGCAGGCCCCGGGTGATAACAGGTTTCCAGACCCCATAACAATTGGACCTGCAAGACTGCCTCACTGGGAGAGAAGCTCACAGGAGACGCAAAGTCACCACCCGCACTGCTGAGCAGGGCAGGAGACGATAGACAGATCAGACTACAACTCCACCTCCACTGTCAACCCTCCCATTCTGCCCATTCATTAGATGGGAGCGCTACATGCACCAGATAAAGACACACTCTGAGGCACACAAGGCTCTGGACATTCCTAAATCAGGTTCGCGAAGACCCCCCTGGAAGGATGGGGGAGCACCAAAGAGCTAAGAGTACCAGTGGCAGAGGGTGCAACACTCTCCTAAAACATCACGACTGGACAATATTGCTGGACAGACGGGGTGCCCTGGATAACGTATTGGAAGAGACTGGCTGCTGATGGAGGAAATCGTGAGAGGCTGTCAATCGCTGGGACAGTGACTGGGTCACTTATGTTGCTCAAGTAAGATTAGTGGGGGGGTGGGGGGAAATGATTCATAAATATGTGGAGAGATGGTCAATCCCCAGTCCAGGCATGGCTCAACAGACTCCTATTTATCACCACCATAATGTATGGACTTGTTAACCAATGGTTTGTTGTTATGTTTATAGTTGGTTATCTGCGAGGAATACGTTGTTTGACAACCATCTCCTCTCAACACTTTAATGGCAGCCGAGCAAGGCGATATTACACTACCGATTGTAGTGTTCGACACACCACCAAATACAGGTTATTGGCCACTACAGGGATCATGTATCGACATACTCACCAACTTCACCTTTATTAAAATTATCAGCCTCAACATACGAGGCCTAATTGACTCGACTAAATGGGTGGTGGTGCTGAGGGAGACATCTTTGTAATGCAAGAAAGACATTTTTTATCAAAGGACGAGCATAGAATGAGGTCCCGAGGATTCCCCCTGCAATATTGGTAAGCAGGATCGGCAAAACATGAGGGGATGGCAATCCATATCTTTGAATTTTTGAGGGGATATAATGTGCAGAGTATCCCAGCTAAAGGTGCACCTGCTAGCATACCATATTAGTTTGGGAGACCAATCCCTTATTATCTCAACAGTCTATGTCCCCAATGAGCACCAAGAAAGCTTGCTCCCTGATACCCTGCCTGAGATAATTCATGCCCCAGGTGCAGTCATACTGGTGGAAGGCTATTTTAATCTAGTTATGAATAACGACATGGACATATCGGCCCAAGGATATGGTCAGGCCGTGACGCTATCTAAGAGGGGTCAAACATAGAAGCAGGACTGCAGGTTCGTGGACCTATGGAGGCCCACCCAGAAAGAAGACTACACATTTTACTTAGCGGCTCTTAAAACCTATGCACTCACAGATTACTTAGTAGGGTCAATATGTACACATCGGACTAGTGATTGTAGAAACAGTCACTAGTTCGATGTGTACATATTAACCCTATGGTGCTGTCCGACCACTCCCCAATAACCATGACATTTAAAGAGGCCGTTCATAGGCTTCTGGAGGTTACATGACAAAACTATGCAACACCCTACTCTTGTCTAGGCACTCACTACAGCACTTCACGACAACCTATGGAATAACAACACCAGGTAGGTAGTGGTGGCAACCCTGTGGGAGGGGGGAAGACCGTGATAAGGGGGAGATGATTGCGATCTCTGCAAATGACGATCGGCTCCGTAGAAATAAGCGTGCAAAACTGGAGAGCGAGTTCACCGAATTGGAAGCTATACATAAGCGAACAAGGGCCTCCCAGGATCTGGAGAGCCCTAGACAAGGCCAGAATACCACTTAAAAGATTGGATCTGGACAAGGTCGGAATTTGCCACAATGCGCCTGAAACACAAATATTACCTTAGGGGCAATAGATGTGGGAAAATGCTAACACATGATCTACATGCCAAAACACAGACTGGTAGAGTCTGTAGTATAACAGGACAGGATGGTACCGAATTTACAGGGGATGACCCGATAGGCCAGGCATTCAGAGATTTCTATGTGCGATTCTACTCCACTTCGGTTCTGGAGATTTCTCTGCTTGCTTACAGGGGGCACAAGTGACAAATCTCATGCGAGCACAGGCACAGTCATACGAGAAACCCATTGAAAGCTCTGAATAATTACCCACAATAGTACGCTTAAAACTTTTGAAATCCCCAGGACCGATGGCTTCACACCACTGTTTAACAAAACTTTATACCACACTCTGGCCCCTATTCTCACTAGAATCTTTAACTCTTTACCGAAAAGCAAGAAGCTCATGCAGTCCATGCTCGAGGCCTCCATTACAGTACTGCCTAAGCCAGGAAAAGATGCACGCCTCTGCAGTTCATACAGACCCATCTCACTACTAAACACAGGAGCAAAACTATTCACTAGCCTACTGGCCTATAGACTCAATTCCAATATCTCTTGCCTAATCGACCCTCGACCAGGCAAGCTTTAAACCAACAGGACCCGTGGGGATATAACTAAACATATTTTACATGTCCTGGACAAGGTTCAGAGATACCAGTACGAGGCCCTATTACTCTTGATAGATGCCGAAAAGACACTTGTTCGCATAAGTTAGCCATACCTCCTAGGCACCTAGAGGCACTTTAGGACTCTAAGTTGTGCTGTTGGATATTCAGTGGATATAGCTCCCAAAGGAGCTTGGTGAAGGTGAACTGGGTGCCTTCAGACCCCTTCCCTATACATCGGGGGACATTTCTAGGGCTGCCGAATGTCTCTGCGCCTCTTCGCTTTGTACATGGAGCCCATGGTACACCGCATCCAATCCGCTCCATACCATCAGCCTTTCTGCAAACAACTTGATTGTGTCTTTATCATAACCACCTACGTCCCTACCAGTGCTAGTTCAGGACATGGAGATTTTCAGGGACGTTTCTGAGTTCAAGGTTAATCTCTCCAAATGCCACATAATAAACTTAACCATGGTGCCAGCCCACCAAGATCAATTGACAACCCAATTCCTGATTGCCTGGTCCACAGACCCCCTTTCCTACCTAGGGATACAACTCACTCCTTCAGCAGCCAAAACAACATAGGTTAATTATACCCGCCACTTGAAATCCAAATGTCTGTCATGGCAGCTCCACCGGCCTTTGTGGTTGGCCGCATTACGTCAATTAAAATAGCACTTCTACCTATAATTCAGTATACCTTCCAAATCTTACCCATAACACCTCCCTGTAGCACACTAATAACTATGCAAAAGGAGATTAACAATTTCGTATCAAATGGGAAAAGACCACCCATGATGAAACACATTACATATCAGCAAAGGCGGCTCCTCAATTGAGACGGAGGGGCGTCACCTCACTGCTTTCTCGCAGTGCGAGAAGCAGAAACATAAAATGGTAAAACTACCATTTTATGTTTATGCTTCTCGCACTGCGAGAAAGCAGAAGTGCCTGGTATGGGGCGGGTGGGTAGGCGGTCTTGCTCGAGGGCAGAGGGGAGGGAGTGGCTTGCCCACTGTTGTGGGCCCTAACTGTTTGGTCGCTGTAGGAGAGTAGGGTCTGCAATCCTATGATCACCCCAGATTTTTGCTTTTTGCTTCACTGGTTTACGACTTTCCCTGGCTGTGGGCCTGCTAATCAGACCCACAGCCTGGCTGTTCTCTCTCTAAATTGACACACGTGTACCTTAGGTGCATTTACCAATTGGTACTGGGCCACCTTATCAGTCCCTGTACAGTATACCTTAGGTATCCAGGGCATAGGTGTACCCAGGGCCTACCAGGGGCTGCAGCATGTATTATGCCACCCCTGGCTGGCCATCCAAATCTGACACAACTGGCTGCACGACAGCTGGGGCAAGGTGGTGTAATCACCCTTTGCTTTAGATATAGTATTCCTATATCTAACCCTAAAATGGACACATGTATTCCTATCAGTCACTCCTATGGCAGGCCTTATCAATCCTGAAGGCAGAGTGCTTGGAATTATGTGAGATGGTACTCTGGCATGAGCTGAGCCAGTTTGCAGCTTGCGGAACCAAGTCCTAATAGCTGTTCCATGATAACGCGTACCATATACTCTTAAGTGCATTATAATCCTCGCGGTTATTTGCCAACTTTGGTATCGCTTTATCAAAACAAGGTGTCATACGAATTGGAATACTAACCCCTCGCCGACGGGGTTAGCATTTCACCCTTCTAGAGGGACACGACATGTATGTAACTGAGAACTCGAGCCTCAGCATCACAAAATGGATGCTGCCACCACAGACACAAGTCTGACCTCCTGCTGCTGGGAGTCCTTCCAGCGAGGAGAGCTTGGACAAAGGGTTTCCTGTCAGGGGCGGTGCTAGCACCATCCCAGACAGGGTTTTGTGTATCCCAGGTAGGTAGGGCTGAGAGGAAGGTGACTGCAAGTGGCACCCCGCCTAACAGCTTCCCCCAAGCTGATTCCCCTGGCTTAACTAACAGCATCCGTATGCTTTTAAACTGGAACGCTTCTACATATAGTCTTACGTCTGGGAGCGCCAACCCTCCTTTTTTTAGTCTGCGTCTAAGTTTTTTCCACGCTAGTCGAACCCCTTTATTGCCCCAAATGAAACTGTTGATCTTACTCTGTACTTTACTCAGACTTTTACTTGAAAATGTCAAAGGAATTGAAGAAAAGAGGTATGACAGTTTAGGAAGGATGACCATCTTTACTAAGTTGGTTTTTCCGTATATAGTCAGAGGTAGATTTCTCCATCTACTGAATAAGCTGTCAATTTCCTTTACCACCCTCTTTAGATTTAACTCAGGGATCTTTTCAATTTCCTTCACTACATAAATCCCCAAGTATCTCATCTCTTCACTTTCTGTCCCTGCCCACTCCAAATTCCAGCACATCACCTCCGTCTTGGTTCTATTGACAAGAAACCCAGAAATTACTCCAAACTCGCGCATACGCTCTTCCACCCTTATGATAGCTGTATCCGGGTCGCTTGTATACAGAACCAGATCGTCCGCATACAGAGCTATTTTTGAGCTATAATGTTCTGATCTGAATGGATAGATTGACTCATCCAATCTAATCATCTGAGCCAGTGGTTCCATATATAAATTAAACAAAAGAGGTGAAATCGGACACCCTTGCCTCGTTCCTCTCTGAATATTAAAACTCGCGGTGAGGAACCCGTTCAAAAATATTCGAGCAGAGGCACCCTGATAACAGTTCTGCAGGGTCTGAATAAAAATAGGACCAAAACCCATAGCCCTCAGAACCTCCCATAGGTATGCCCAGCAAACTCTATCGAACGCCTTGGCCGCATCGACAGCGATAACGGCCAAGGGTTCTGTCTTCTGGATAGCCAGGTCGATGTTGCCTATAAGAAGCTGTACTTGTTCCTGTATACCTGCGACAAACCCTTTCTGATCTGGATGTATTAACCCAGGTATCAGTTTGGCCAATCTCCCTGCTAAAATGCCCATAAAGATCTTATAGTCGGCGTTCAGCAGGGAGATTGGGCGGTAAGAGTCTGCCTTTTTTGGATCCTTACCTGGTTTCAATATCGGAACTATTATTGCTTCTTTCCAGGTGTTAGGAACCTTTCCATCCAAACCATAAATTGAGTTAAAGGTATTTTCCAAGGGTTTGAGGAGCTCCTCTTTGAGATGTTTATATATTTCACTCTGGAGCGCATCTGGTCCTGCAGCCTTTTTATTCTTAGATTTATTTATCTGAGCTATGATCTCCTCTGATGTAAAGGGAGCGTCTAAGTTGTTTTTACTTTCTTCCGTGAGAACTGGAAGTTGTTAGTTACTGAGAAATGACTGAATCACACATGGTCGGGGAGTCAGATCTTCCCTGTACAGATCTGAGAACATGGAGAGAAGACATGTCTGTATATCTTCGGTCTTATTTGAGACTTCCCCGCCGGCGTTTATTTTAAGTTCTTTTATATCGTTCCTGGCCCGATCGGCTCTGGCTTTCCATGCTAATAAAGCACCGGCCTTCTCTCCATATTCATAACTCTGCATCTTACCAGTCTCCCACTGTGCTCTACATTTAGCTTCTAGTTTCCCTCCATATTCTGATCTTGCCTCTTCCAACTTTCCCAAGATTTGAGTGAGTTGTTCCTGGTCCCCATTGCTAGCTCCATCCCTTTCTCTCTCCAAGCCACCTATCCTCTCTTCGATACCCTTTAATACCCCGGCTTCAATCTTATTCTTATAACAGATGGCTCCATGGAGTTTCCCTCTGAGCCAGGCTTTATAGGCGTCCCAAACTACATCTGGTGTTGTTGAGTCGGAGTTAAACATAAAAAACTCCGAGGTCGAGGCCTGTACAGCGGTGATCACATCGGGGTCCTGCAACTTTGTCCTATTAAGGGTCCACCTTAGTGACCGTCGCTGAGTCTCCTTGATCTGATATACAATATGTAGAGGTGCATGATCGGATAGATGACTCGGGAGGACTAAAATCTCCTCTGTTAGCTAATGAGCCTCTATCTAGAAAGATATAATCAATCCTGGAGAAATGACGATACTTTTTGCTAAAAAAGGTAAAACCCTTCTCATTTCCTTTTATTTCCCTCCATAGATCTACTAGGTCCATATCGTGGATCATGTTAACTAGCGCCCTACGTACCTTCACTGCACCTTTATAATGACTTACGTTAGATCTATCTTTAAGGGGGTCAATCAAGACATTAAAATCCCCCCCCTATCACGTATGGGGGTGGCTCCAGCATCAATATTGATTGCAGTTTATAGATATAATCGGGGTCGTCCGAGTTCGGGCCGTAAAAAGAGGCGCAGACCATATTACGATTTTCAAATGCTAATGTAGCGATCAACCATCTACCGGAAGAATCTGACTGTACTTTTTTTATATTGCATGGCGTCCCTTTTTTAATTAGTATGGCGACCCCTCTATTTTGGGCTGTTTGTGTTGATGCACCAAAGCTCTTAACCCAAGTAATTTTTGAGAAAATTGCGATGCTTTCTTCATAGCTCAAGTGTGTCTCATGTAACAAACATATTTGTGCAGTTGACAATTCTAAATGTTTAAATATAAGCCTCTGTCGCCGAGGGCATCTTAAGCCATTGACGTTCCACGAGATGAATATTGCCCCACTGCTCCTTGAGGTCACAGTAGCCATCCTCCTCTTTTCCTGCCGTGAGTATCGACCCTTTTTTGAGACTAGACTTAACACATTTACATAGAAGGTTTAGATGAGGTTGAATTTTTTTTCCTTTTTTCCCACTGCTCCCCCACCACATGCACCCTTCCTACCTACCCCCCCTCCCCTAACCCCGTGCCCTCTCTGCCCATGAGGAACCCTCCCTGCTAATAGGCAAAAGCCTATTTAGCCATCTTTCCCCTCCATGGAGCAACTATATGATCACAGTTATTATTTATAAAAAGATCCCTACTTATTAGACATTATTTAAGTAAAAGACCCAGTTAGTCTATCTAAATCTTTTTCGCTCCCTGCCCCTATTTTCGGTCTCTAATCTTGGCTATGAGGGCATCAGCTTCCTCCCCAGACTTAATCAGGTGCATATGGTTGTTCCACATTACTCTCAGCTGTACCGGAAACTTCTGCTGTGCCTTGGCTCCTAAGCTGTTTAACTCCTCTAGTCTTTTCCCCAACTCCCATTGCCTTGCGGCAGTAATATGTGAAATGTCAGATCTTATATAGAAAGTAAAGGGGTTGGAGCTGTTGAAGTGGATGGAACCTACTTTCAATGCAGTGGAGAGAATCTGTTCTTTTATGGAGTATGTCAGAAAATTAACCAGAATTTTTCTGGGTTTCTGCTTTGTAGGATTTCTCTTGAAGGGGTCACGGTGTACTCTCTGTATGTCATGGAACAGGTCCACCTCTGGCATATCTTTCAAAACTGTCCCCTTCAGCAGACCGATGACAAACCCCTTGATATCTGCCCCCTCCAGAGATTCTGGCACATTCAGGATTCTCAAATTATTCCGACGTGAATAATTTTCCAAACGTTCAATATCTTCCTTAAGTTCTTTATTCTGTGCAGAAAGCTTTGTAACCTCTGCCTCAGTAGTTCTCACCGACTCCTTTATCTTAGGAAGTTCCAGCTCCATTGCTTCCGTCCTGAGAGTAACTTCATCCACCCTCTTAGTCAACTCCTCACATGAAGCCTTTATTGCTGCTTGGTTAGCCTCCGAGACATTAAATCTGTTGGCCATCTCGGCTTGATTAGTTTCAGAAACTTTAAACCTGCTTGTGATTTCTTCCTTTATGGCCAATAGAATATCGGCCAGCGAACCTGCATTTGCATCTGATTTATTTACATGAAGCACAGCACCCATACCTGAACTATCAGAGGGGTCAAGCCGACCTTTTGATACATTTTGCGCAATGCTCAACATATCTGTGCTTCCGGACGATATTTGTGTGTCCTCTTGGCTTTCCTCCTCTAAAGCCGAATATCGATTGCTTAGGCCGACATCAGTGTGTACTATTACCTCTACGTCTACTGGGGCAGAGCAATTGTCGATGCTGTCCCCATTAATACCTCCCTGCGTCAGATCCTTTGGGGTATTTATCTCTGAATTTACCTCTGAGATAACTGAGATGGACTGAGATAGCTGAGCGGGTTGAGTGCCCTTACTGTTCTGTACAGGTTGGGTGCTAGAGGTAGAGGTTGTAGTAGTGGTGCTGGACATTACTTTGTAGTAGGATTTAAGTGAGGGGGTAACTTTTATATTTACCTCTGCCCCTTTCCCCCCTTTCTTTTTCCCCCTACTTTTGATGGTTTTGGGGCTTAAATACTCTTCAGAGGTGTTTAGTTTAGTTTTCCCCCTTCTTGCCCGCTCCTTCACTGCCAAACTAGGGGGTGAGATGCGTGGTGGATGAACAGGGTTTCCTTTGGATGTATTAAACACTGTCCTGGCTCTTAGTGTATATCTATTCTTTCTCTCGGGAGAATGATTTTCCTCAGCACTACTGGCCCTTCCTAAGCTCTCTTTGGCGTTTTTGCCCTTGTCACAGCCTCCCTCTACATCCATGCACCTTATCAAAACACTCGTGTCGATATTACTGCTGCGTAGATGGTGGTTTATTACTTGGTGGGTGCTAGCCCAAATATCGCCCTCGCTGCCTTTCCTCACCCTTTCTCTTACTACCTCCACCTCTACGTCTTTCGAAGCACTGCCCACGCTGCTTTGCCCTCGTGTCACCCTACTTGCGGTTCTCTGATCAGCTCTCCTCGCAGCCTCAGCTCCGCAGACTCTCCTGCTGGCTCCACCGCCGCTGACCCGGAACACCAGCAGTGCAGAGTCTCGCCTCCTCCTCAATCTGGCTGCCTCCTCCCACATCCAATGTCGATTCCCGGATGCATCGTCACCGCTCCCAGGCGGTTTGCAGCCGCTTCCCCTGCAGCACCGGTCCTCGACCTCGACCTCGCCAGTCTCGCTTGACTGGCAGAAACAAACATTCGGGGGCATACTCAGCAACCACGGTAAAGTCCAATGCGGTCAAGCTGACTAATTAAAATACAGGGACAATACAGGGTGAAACTACAGGCACCGAATATAATTATATGGGTCAAATATAGCGCATCTCTATGCAGGGAAACTTAGTTGCTCCATAGATAGGGGAAGGTGACCGCGGCCGTTCAGCTAGCGGCCGCCATGTTCCTCCGCCAGCCCCTTTCTTGAGAATAAAGGTAGGAGCGGGCCCCTTTCCCAAATTAGATAATTCTGAATCTTGACTACTTTCCACGAAAGGACTCTTGACTTTTTCTGATGACTCTCCCTTGTGGCTAAGGAGTAGCCACCCTGCTCCAGCGGGCACCATCTAAGCGCTTGCGGTTTGCTGCACGTCCATCCTCCGAATCAAGACCGACCAGCTCGACGAGACCCGGATTCCCTGCCATCTCTGACCTCTACCTGCATCATCAGCCCAGCTGAGATTCGTGGGTGTGACAAGACCTGAGGGACCGGCCATCTTCAAAACCTGCACGACGCTTATCCAGCACGACCGGCGAGGGATCCTCGAGTGAGTGCTTTGGGGTTTGAGAAGCCCTAACCCTGAGCAGCTCCAGCACCGAAGACCAGCCCCCCAGCATCCACGAGATCTGCGTGGGGCCCTTCTGCTCTTTGCTGCTCACCGCGTTGTCCGGTCACTTGCCTGCTGGCTAGTGGCCCTCCTGACGACGAACCACGACGATTACACCGCTGGTCTGGTTGCTCCAGACTGGCCCTTGCTCCCCTCCAACAGAGGAGCACCCCGGACCCTCCTGGTCCACTCCAGACGCCATCTTGACTCCACTGCGTGGGATTGACTTTGCCAAGGTTTGTTGCCCCAATCCTGGGTCCAGCATCGCCGACAGCAGACACCTTCGTGGGACAGTTCGCACCTCCAGCCTGGTCGCCGACAACGCCTCCTGGTCCGAGGGACAGCAGAGTCCAGCGTCGCCCACTCACCTGGTCGAGGTGATTTCATCCGGTGCCATCCTGGTGCCCACCTAATCACTGGCTAATGATTAAGAACTGAGTCCCCTCTGCTTTCAGGTCGTCTTCATCACCAATCCAGGCTTGGATCACATCGAACTTCTTCACTGATCGCCTGCCAGCAACTTCTTCTTTCAGGCTCCATAGACTGTAACGAGGATTCCTGACGTCTTTTGAACCCTATGCAGCCGCGGCCCCTGGGCTAGGTAACCCGAGCATTTCGGTGCTCCAACGTAAGTTCACTATCTAAGTGTCCAGATCCTTTTTCGTTTTCAGTCTAGCTAGTCGGATTCGTCCGATAACAGTAACTTTACAAATACTAGCATCCATAGACTTTGTCCCGCATCCCGCGTGAGAGTGCACACTCTGCACCCGATCTCCCTAGGCCTCCTGCTCCTAACCTTAGGGTTCAGTAGTGTAGTCCTAGCGATCCTGAAGCCTCTGGATCTTGTTACTTACCTGCTAGTATTTTGCATTCCACTTTTAGTGTATATGGTTTTTCGTGCCCCTAGGGCATTTGTGTAAATTGTGCGACTTAGAGTATTTTCATAAGAGTTTTGTTGTGTGCTTAGCTCCCTGACTCATAAAGAGATCAGGGTAGACTTGTTATAAATAAATATCCTTTTATTTTCATAACAACTTGTGTAGTGTCCTTTCACTTGGTGTTCAAGGGGTATATGTGATGGTATAACAGCTGGCTTAACACGCCCTCTAGAGTTTAGCCTAAAGACTGCTCTTGTCCATGCTATTAGGATAGCTGGTCTATAAGGTTGACTTACAACCAATCATCAATAAGGGTCGTTTGGTATAATACACAGTGATCACTAGAATAGTGAGCACTATATATCAGGCCAACTTCTCACAGTCGCCCCCTGGAGCCGACCAAACCATTCATGTGCACTCTCCCTTTTTCTTCATGTAGGCTACATGCTGCCTACATAGAGAAAATGGCCTCCCCGTAGACGCCCAGCTAGGCGCCGTCCACACCAATCACAATGCTTCCATTGCAGCATTGTGATTGGCTTAGGGGAGAGAGGCTGCCTGTGGAAAACGCAGGCCCTGCCAGTAGCAGCAGGAGCTGAGGCAGCGGCGCATGAACTGGGGGAAGGTAAGTCGTTTTAAACTCTAACTACCGTCCCGCTTCAAAAGCCCTACCCCGCCCCCCCCCCCCCGCAAACCCGCACAAATCCCGGTCCCCCTCTCCTTCCGCCCACCATGCCGGCTGCAACTGATCACGAGGCTCCCTCGTTAAAGACGTTCCTTTCTAATGGACCTCAGTCCATGGAAGACGAGTCTGTTTCCATTGATAATGTTTTCTTTAATTCGCATCTCATAAAAAGAACTGTGTAGTTTTGCAGAATAGTCATCTCTAACCGTTGACAGATCATTTTTGTGAATGAGCTTCGTGTGCAATGAAATCTTGCAAAAGCGCTTTTTTTAAAGCCTCAAGCAGATTTTTTTCTCAGAAGTTGTTGGCCGATATAGTCTCTCAAACGGAAAGTCGCTGAACAAGTAACCGGAAAAAAAAGCAGAACCGCCAGGCGGTGACTGTCAGCCCCATGACATTAAAAAAAACGCCTCAGAGTAATTGTAGCATGCTGCGCTGATTGTCGATAATAAAAACAGCTTCTGCTCTTTGCAAGCCAAGGGTTCATTTTCTTTCGGATCATTCAGATTCCTTACATAAGGTCGCTCTGAGTGGGGTAAGCACACTTTATGACAAGCTGCCGTTTAATGTCATGGCTGCATCATATGATTTAGGGTGAGGCAGAGAATGTCAAGAGAAGTTCACATCAGGTATGGATGCTCCTGCACAGTCAGTCCTAGGAGGCTTGTTTCCGGTCCAGGGAGGACCTGGCTTGGCAGTTCGGGCTGGACTGTTCCCATGAGGCACAGGGTCAAGACTGATTTGCATATGGCCAGGTCTAAACTGAGGTGGCATGGTGAGCAAAAGAATGATGGATTTAACCCAGATCTCTTGACTGGGGGTGAATGTTTTAATTTGTTCTACATTCCGGCCATCAATTGTGTGTGTCTTGCCTGCACAGTCAGTGGCATCTTTGTATTGCTTTCATTTCTCACATGCTTGCATCCGCAGGCTTTCTTCCCTTTCTAGTAATTCACCCTCAGCTATATAGCGACTGTGCAACCACTTTTTTTTTCTTTAAAAGGATGAACTTTATTCACGGTGCCCTTTGCTTTGCCTCTCAAATGGTAAGGGCTTGAAGTTAACCTATGTGAGATATGATCGCTTGTTTGTCGGGCCCCTAATGGCTTTTTCTGGTCCTCTTTCCTCCTGCCCCGGTTCCTGCAGTGCAGCAACACCACAGAGAATTGTTGGCATTCTCTGATTTAAGGTACATTGGCCCTGGTGACAAGAGTTGGTACTGTCTGCTTTAAAGTATAGCAACCCTGGTGGGAACGGTTTTTACTGTCTTATTTAAGGTAGAGCAGCCCTGGTGAGAAGTGTTGGTCCTCTGATTTAAAGTATGAAAGTGCAACATTTGTCCACTCTTTTTTAAAAATGTGCTATGGGGGGAGCTCCCCCTCGAACCCCCCGTAGGTTTTTCCAGCTCATTCGCCACAGTGCAGTACGACAATAATTTTACGCCTTGCCACAGCCTATCAGTCCACATCGCGGGCGGTTCTTGGGTATACCCAATGCCACACACTACTATCAGGCCACACAACTTGGAATCCTTGCAGAGTGGGATGCCTTGATTTCGAGGAACACTGGTGCTTTATGGGCAAGGCAGTAGCAGGCACTCCAATATGGAACATACCATGGCTGCCCCGACTGAGCTGGGCCTGGAGGTTGTACTCCTCACCCAATACACAGGCCACACCAGCAGTGTGGGGCAGGGTGGCAGTGGGAAACAAATTTACAACCCTACCATCACCACTGACCCCCTCTTTGCTTACCCAGATTCCGTTCCAGGCATGTGTAATCAACACTTCAGCGTTGGCAAACAGCGAGGTGCAGAAATATTGGCGACTGCTTTGATACCACTGTGATTATCCCTTTTGCCACACTGAAAATACCCTCTGAAGTCCCACAGTGGCAGGCAAATGGCTCTGGCATTAGGAGCAGAACAGAACACCAGACGATCCTTTCTATATGAAATTCAGACTAGATCCCAGAATACACATCATGGCTCCACCAGCTATGGCATCTCTTGGGTATGGAACGGCTGACTCTAGCCATAGAAAATAAACTAGACACCTACCAGGAGCTGTGATCGGCTATGGTCTCTGGAATTAGCAAATAAATTTGCCCTAAATACCATAAGCTGCTACATTTGACCCCCCCAGGCCCTAGGGAACCGTGAAGCAAAAACCTGATGGATGTTCAACCTTATGGAGGCAGTCAGCGGGCGGGGGACTTTGGAAGGGAAACAAGCCCACAGTTTGTAAACGACCATGCCATTATAAACTATTTACCGCATTTGTAGCGGGTGGGGAGGCCGAAGAGGTGGGAGAGGTTTTGTTTGGGGAGGATGAATAGAACTTGTTTACTTTGTCAGCTGTGAATTCAGCACTGTAGGGAGCTCTGGATAAAAGCAGGGGATTGGGAATATGGGTTGAGCACAGTGAGCACTGGGGTGGGTCAGTGCATAGACGCAGAAAAGAACTGAAAGTGATCTGGGCAGGGGTGGAGGGGTGGTAAAATCAGAGTAAGGGGGGCGTGGCCAAGACAGCGATGTGAGCGGACGCGTTCTAAGCGAGCTCCGTCGCCCCGCTGTGTCATAAGCCTGAATACGCGAAGTCCGGGGCTATTTCTGGGGACCCCCCCCCATGCGCAGCAAGCCCTGCCTGCATCGAACCCCTGGAGTGAGTTCTAGCCGTGTGGGACTCCGCTGGAAGCAACCGGAGCCCTGAGACCTCCGCGACTGACTTCTGGTCGCCATCTTGCTTGAGGGTCTGTCGCCGGGACGCCCGGCCCTGCTCCTCTCGGGGCCGATCCCTGCCGTTGGAGAAGAGGCGAAAGTCACCCGCGACCCGCCTGCGACGGACCCCCCCGGGGACGAATCACTGGCGGGGGGTCCGCCGGGTGGAGCGACCGCGGCTGTCGGCTCAGAGACTTTCTCACACGGAGGCGCTGGGTCACCCGGACGCTAACAACAAGAGAGCCCCCGGCTTCGGCGGAGTCTAACGGCTAAGCCTGGTGAAGCTGCCGGCGGACCGCTGCTGCGAGGCCCAGCTTCAAATCCTCGGACTGCCACAAGATGATCCTGGTGAGCTGCCCTCCCTGTGCCTCCCTCCCCCGTCTGCCGACAGCTGTATCCTGCTGAGGGTGGACCTCGCGGCGGTGCTGACCGCCATTTTGTCCCCTCGTCAGCCTCCCGCAGGAGCAACCCCAGATGCGGTGGAAGGGACCTCGCCCACCCGCGCTGATCCCCGCTTCCACTGCGTGGACAGCCAAGAGGAGGAGAGACTGGCTGGGACACCCTCCCCCTGGCCCGTGGGGACTCTTGAACTCGCCCGCCATTTCTGCCCCGCTGATTGGCGCCATTAGCCCCGGGCCCTGGCCTACCTGCCTACCGGGGCCCTGAGGAGTGGCGGCTGCCAGGTGGGGAGACGCTGAACACAGACGGGCCGCCACAGCTGGGCGCCGCGACCTGAGGGGATCTGCGCTGGCCCTGCCCCCGCCTGCAACGCACCTCAGCCACCCGCACCTGCGGCCTTGTACTGGATCTACACCCTGCAGTGGTCGGCATCGCCTGAGGGCCACAGAGGCGGACTGTGTGCTTCTGTGCTTCTTCTCCCCCCCCCCCCCCCCCCCCCCCCCCACTGGATGCAGACGGAGAGACACAAGCCACTAGCGGTTGGGGAGCTGGGAGGCCCCTAGCACGTCCACGGGGGTGCCCTTATTTCAAGCCGGGGGGGTCGGTGTAGCGCCTCTGACTGGGAGTGGTGCCCCTCCCCCACGACAGGCACACGCTGAGACGCCCTCACGGCCCCTGGGGACGCGGCCTGACCCCGCACACCAGACTACGGGGATTCTCGCTAGGGGCGCCACTAGTGTGGGCAGGAGGCCACTGGTGGCAGATCACCCAATCCCACGCTTCTGTAGCGCCTACAGAGACCCACACCCACGGCTGAGAGCGGCGCCCTAGGGGACGGTGCCTCGCCTCTGGAGCGGACGATGACCCGAGGCAGAGGGGGTAAGGCGGACCCGCCGGTGGCGACGACCAAGGGCACGTCGGTGGCCACCATGTGAGGCAAAGCGGGCACACCACCTTCACCTGGAGGACCGCCGCGGCCGCCTGCCGACTTCCCCCCCCCCCTCCCCCCCGGTGACCCAGGCTTTTATGTCCTCCTTCATGACCGAACTGAAATCCGAAATTGGGTCCCTGAGGTCGGAGGTCCACTCGTGTATTAAGGAGAAACGCAAGGAGGTGACTGACCTGGGCGATAATGTCGATGGCCTGGAGAAAATAGTTGACACCCGCACGGAAGACCTGGAGCAGCTATGGCAGAGAGTGGCGGCCCTAGAGGAACAGAACATCGAGCTCCAGGTCAAACAGGAAGACCTTGAAAATAGGGGGCGCCGCAATAACCTGCGGATACGGGGAGTGCCACTCGGAGAAGAGGGGACTGACGCCATGGCCTATGTGGCCCAACTCCTGCACGAGGTGTGGGGCAAAGACGACACCTCCCCACCGCTCCTGGACCGTGCCCACCGAGTCTTTGTGGCGGGCAACAAGACGGGCCTCCTACCCGACATCGTCACCAGACTGCACTATTTTACGGAGAAGGAGGCCATACTGAAGGCGGCGAGGGACAAACCGGACCTGCGCTACGAAGGGCACAAGATCCAGATCTTCCAAGATCTAGGCCCCAACACGCTCCACAGGAGGAAGGTCTTCCGTCCGGTCACTGAGAGACTACGGGCCCTCAACATCTCCTACCAGTGGGGGCACCCCTTCGCCCTCATCTTCCGTTGGGAGGACAAACGCAGGGCCATCCGGTCCTACCGCGAAGCGGCCCAACTGCTTGGCATGTCGGAGTCCCCGGAGCACAGTCCCTCCCGCTCCCACCGCCAGGAGAAGGCCCCACCCCGTCCGGACTGGTCCACGGTACGCCCACACCGCCGAACCCCCCCAGTAGATGGCTGCTCCACTTCTCAGGCCAAGCAGGACATTATAGCGCACATTCGCTCCCTTGAGGGCGACCGCGATGAGCAGGCCTCCCAGCCCCTCGCCTCTGAGAATGAAGGAGAGGGCCGTCCCCTGACTTCCGATGGCCACTGACTGGCAAGGACTTGGCCGGCTCTCCTCTAGGTAATGGCCCTCTTCACCGCACATGGCGAAAGATCCCCCCATTTAACGCAGTGCGCTGATCCGTGTACCCAGGTGGCTCTTCTACCTCCACTCGCCCTCCACGCAAGCAGGGCACATGCTCCGGAGGTTAGATCTGTCCTACAGTTGCCTGGGGTTATCCAGACACTAAGATCAGACTTGCCCTGCCATCAGCGATGAAGGAGACCCCAATAGTTCTTCGTAGGGCGATCCGAGGGGGTAGACTGCGACGTCCCTCTCCTTCATTGCCCGGATCCTCCCTATCGAATCTTGGTGCCCATTTGAACCTCTGGACAAGACACAACTTCCATCGAGAGGTTTCGGTTCTCGCTGCACCCGGACTTACTCGTGACAGTGGGGCAGACGGGCAGCGGGACGATCAGGATTCTTACCACTAGACAACCACCCCCCTCCCCCCACTTTGTCCCATAGGAAGTGACATTCCTGTGTTCATCCAAACCCTTGGGTAGAGGATGCCCGGTACCTGGGACATTGTGTTGTGGCCCTGTTGGCCTGTTGTAGTTACACTCTCTCCACATATTCTCCCTTTTCCTACTTTTCCTATTTTTCCCACTTTTCGCCTGCGCTATTCTCTCTTCTGGCAAATTTTCCATTTGTATAGTGTGGTGGCTTGGTGGATACCATGGGTGCTGGCGCCATAGGGGTGGGGGGAGGAGAGCACTGCCCTGTCTGTGGTGGGAGGTGGGCAATGGGTGATAGAGCGGCCACGACCCCCTTAGTGCGATGACGGCAACCATACCCACTCCCCTAAAGATCCTGTCGCTCAATGTCAAAGGACTTAACTCCCCCAACAAGCGAAAACAGGTATGGCGCTACCTTCTACACCTCTCCCCCGACATCATCCTCCTCCAGGAGACACACCTTACGAGGGGGGACACTAGGCGCATGGCGCACCCTAGGTACACCACGCAATTCTGGGCGTCCGCGGACACTAAAACGGCAGGGGTGGCTATCTTATGTCGAGCTGGCTTTAGGCGGGGACCCACTAAACCCTATAAGAGTGATGATGGGCGTTTCCTCCGAGCCACGGTACAGTTGGGGGGGCACGCAGTTCACCCTGGGTTGTGTATATGCACCCAACCAGTCACAGGATAAATACCTCCAAACGCTCCTGCGAGACCAGTTTAGACCTAGCGACCCGCATACGATACTGGGGGGGGACTTCAATCTCGTGTGGGATCCGGAGCTGGATCGTGTGGGGGCTGCGTTTAATGGCGCGGGCGCGATGTCCTCTGCTCTTAGGGCACAGATCGCGGACTTAGGACTCGTGGACGTGTGGCTCTACCACAATCCGGGAGTCCGGGACTACTCCTTTTACTCGCACTCCCATAGAACGTACTCCCGTATCGATTATCTCTTCACCTCCCTTGAGCTGACTCGAGATGTGCTGAAGGCCACCATCTCGGATATCTCGCTGTCGGATCATGCACATGTGGAACTTCTGTTACAAGACCCGCTGGCTCGCGCCCCTCGGGAGCGACGATGGACCCTCCCTCCGAGCATCCTTCGAGACCCGGAGGATGTTGCCAGCATCCGGGAAGCCATAGACTCGTACTTTGCTGTTAACGACAACTTGGACACGCCCTTCCCGACGGTCTGGGATGCCTTTAAGGCCACCATCAGAGGCCACATTACCTCCCTGGCGGTAGCAAGGAGACGAGAGGCGTTTAAACTGGAGAACGACTTAACAAGCGAGATCAAACAGGCGGAGACCCAGGACAGAGACTGTCCCTCGCAGGGGTCTAGGAGAACCCTCGCCAACCTTAGGGGGCAACTCCGAACACTGCGCACCAACAAGGCGGAGAGCTCCCTGCTGGCACTTAAACAAAAATATTACGAGGGTGGGGACAAGGTGGGGCGCCTTCTGGCTGGTAGACTTCGGGCGCAAACGGCTAGAACTCATATAGCCAATATACGACGGCAGGACGGCACCTGTGCCACTACCGAAAGAGCCAAACAGGAGGCCTTTGCTGCTTACTATTCCTCCCTATATGCGGAGGAAGCCACCACAGCGGAGGCACGAGCGGCCGTCCTTGATGACTATGAAGGGACCCCGCTGCCATGGCCTGCGCGGCTGAGCTGGAAGAACCCATACAGGAGGAGGAGATCTCTGCGGCTGTCAAAGACCTTCCCACGGGGAAAACACCGGGACCGGATGGCCTACCGCTGACCTTCTACCGCGTATTCCTGACTCAGCTTCGCCCGTATCTACTGAGGCTGTACCGCTCCTTTTCTGACACCTCCGGCTTGTCTCCCGATATGGGCTTAGCGGAAATTGCCTTGATACCTAAGCCAGGGAAAGACCCCGCTCTGTGTGCTTCCTACCGCCCTATTGTCCTCTTGAATACCGACTTAAAGATATATACCAAGTTACTGGCCAAACGACTCGACCCGTATATGCCGGGACTGGTAAACCCAGACCAGGTGGGGTTCTTTCGGGACCGACAGGGGGCTGATAATGTGCGCAGGTTGGCACATCTGGTAGGAAAGGTGCGACACTGGGACATCCCGGCTTGTCTTCTCTCGCTCGACGCGGAGAAGGCCTTCGATCGGGTCGACTGGGCCTTCCTGAGGGAGGTTCTCCAGAAGGTCGGTATCGGCCCCAAAATGATCGCTAGGATCATGGCCCTTTATATCGGACCCCAAGCTAGGATTAGGGTTAACGGCCGACTAACACCGCCGCTCTCGATCCACAGGGGCACGAGGCAGGGGTGCCCGCTCTCACCGCTCCTGTCGTCCTCGCGGTGGAGCCACTGGCGGCGCTGATACGGCGTACTCCTAACATCCACGGTATACCCCATGGAGGGCGAGACAACAAGGTGGCGCTGTTTGCAGACGACCTGATCCTCACTCTTGCGCGCCCTCGCGACTCCCTCCCAGCGGTTCACGAGGTGCTTTGCCTGTATGAGAGGGCGTCCGGCCTTAAAATAAACCACACCAAATCCTGGGCGCTCAACCTCACCATACCTGAGGAAGAGATCCCGTTCCTAAAGGGGGCTGTGCCCTACCAATGGGCGGAGAACCACATCAAATACTTGGGTCTTGATCTGACGCCCCATTTAGAATCTTGGTCCTCGGTGAACTGGACGGAATGCCGCAAAGAGGTACTGGCGGACCTCAGGAAGTGGAAACCCTTGATGGTCTCGTGGCTGGGGCGCCTTAATGCAATTAAAATGTCGATACTCCCCAGAATTCTCTGTTTTTCAATGCTTGCCTACCCCGATCCCACTCCACTGCATTAGGAGTCTCCAGCGCGACCTCACGTCATTCATCTGGGGCGGAAAACGCCCCCGGTTTTCCCGGAAGGTCCTTATGGAGCCGAGAGACAGAGGCGGCCTCGCCTCCCCGAACTTACTACACTACTACTGGGCGGCACACCTCCGGTACGTGGTGGAATGGGGTGCACGAGAAAGCGACAAGCACTGGTTCCACATGGACCGGGTGGTCACAGGGCGTACTATTTGGGATTTACCTTGGCTGCCGCGAGTGGCGCGCTCCAGGAGTGCGTACATGGCGGTCCCGACAAAAACGGTCCTGGATATCTGTTGACAGGATAGCGGTGCCCAAAGGCCTAACCACGTTCCCATCCCCTCACACCCCAATCGCTGGCAACCCGCACTTCCCTCCAGCTGCCCGGACTCGAGCATTTGAGAGCTGGACGCATGGAGACTGCAGGGTCATAGGGGACCTCTTCATTGGAGGCTCGCCCAAAACGTGGAAGGACTGCAGGGAGGAATTCGGCATATCCTCGACCGCCGGCCTACAATACGCCCAGCTGCGCCACTGGACTATGGGTGACGACATGTACCAGGCGGCTACCAGGGCCTACACACCTTTGAAAAACTAGCACGTTCCCTAGGGGGACTGAAGAGGCTTATCTCTCAAATATATCACATACTGCAGCACCCTACCTCGACGCCTACACATCCCTATCAGAGGCAATGGCAGTTGGCAGCAGGCGTTGACATTGAGCCCTCCCAATAGAACAGGCTGTGGAGCGACATCCCCAAAATCTACCGCAGCATCCCCCAGAGGGAAAACGCTTACAAGCTGCTCACCCAATGGTACTACACCCCGCTGCGACTTAGCAAGATGTTCCCCAACACCTCGCCGCTGTGCTGGAGGTGTGGATCTGTGACTGGTGACTTTGTGCATATATGGTGGACGTGCCCGAACCTAGCTGTCTTCTGGAAAGAGGTACTTAGCCACATTAAAAGGGTGCTGGGCTTTCCCCTACCCGAGGAGGTCACCACGTTATTGCTCAGCGTCCGACCCCCCGCGCTTAGGGCCCTCACGCGCAGCGACTGGATCCTCACGTTCCAAATGCTAGGCGCAGCTAAGCAACTCATCGCTTTGTACTGGAAGCGGGCCAAAGCACCGCCAATAGCTTCCTGGTTTGTGCGTCTCTGGCAGGTCCTGGCTATGGAAATGCTCACAGCGCGGATACAAGCGAGGGACACGCGCTTCAAAGCTGTGTGGGAACTCTTTGTGCGCCACCTATGTTCTGTCAGTTACGCGCGACACATGCCTCCCAGACTCCGTGCTCTACACCTCTTTGAGGACGCCCTTATCCCTGCGGACCCCGCCCCTGACCACCGCCTTCCCCGCAGACGCTGTTGCGACCACGCAAGCCCTATCGTACTCCGCCCCCTGACCAGCCACACGACGCTGCCGCACCTTCTCCCCGCCCCCCCTTTCCTCTCTGACTAGCTCCCCTCCAATTCTTTCTTTTTTCCTACTTGCCACCCTGGCCCTCGCCTCACTACGGGGCAGTTGTGCCCTGTTGGGCCTTACATTTCTATGACATTACAGTCAGCTATCAAATATGCGCCTCCCTAGCGTAGCAACGCAATATCCGCGCGAGACCAACCTCTGCGTATTCCACCCTTAAGCCACGCGGCTGGCCCCCCCCTTGAGGGGTTGTAGGCAAGGCGCTGTGTTAAAGCTTCTTCCCCGCCCCAGTTGGTATAAGCCCATGAGTTCTGATATGCGCGGCCGGCCTCAGCACGAGGTTGTAGGCTTATCACTGTGTTCACAATAAAAAAAAAATTTAACAAAAATCAGAGTGAGACGGAACATTTATAATGTTGTCACTGAATGAGTGCCTCTTGACCGTTCATCAGTGCGAACAAGTCCTTGCTTGAGAGTTGCATTGAGTGTAAGCTGCTCCGTTGCAAAAAACAAGCTGAATTAAACCTCCATACCTATCCTCTTGGTAGGTAGATGTTAATTACACCAGAGAAGAGCCCCCTTCAGCTCAAATATTATTTCTGTAAATCCCGTCTGCACTTTGAGTTACTTTGAGCATGGCAGAAATGTCTCATGCTAAGCTCAGAAAAAATAAGATCACAACAAAATTACCACTTAAGTAGAGAATCGAATACAGTTTGCATGAGGACTCCTTGAAATAGATCTGGATTATTGAACTCTCTTACAAAGACTTTGGGGCTTGGTATTTTTGACAGGAGGTGCTTTGTCTCTTTAGTCTCTTTAGCTCTTGACTGCTGATTTTTTTTATTCCAGAGGTGAACCTTGCTTGTCTACAGAAGGATCAGTTTCATTTACCATCTTTCCCTGCCTGGCAAACGCTAAGCACTTTGCTTGCTTATCCATATTCTATCATTTCAAGGGCGTTTTTTTGCCTGGAATGCATACTTTTGAAGCCATTCAGCTAATCTGTTGCATTAATTTGCATGGGCAGGCTGAAGCTAATTCCAAGTTGAGAAATTGGCCTTGCACTAAGAATAAGTCAATTTCCCCTATAATGTAGGCTGTGCCCGGGCGGTTTGATCATAAATCTTTTTGTGGATATAGGCAGATTATCCGCTATCATGGGCATGCAGACGGAACTTACTTATCATCTAAAACAGAGGTCTTCAAACTTTTGTAGGTTGAGCCCCCCCCAACTGAATTTTTATGAAATGTCGTCGTCGTCCCCCCCCCCCCCCCCCCCACCACCACCTGACAGAAATTTCTGGAATCTGGTACACTACATAATTGACCGCCACCCGCATATCCCAGGCCATATCCGGCAAATAATGTTCAACGCAATAAGAGTTTAGTGAACTGTAGGTTTGTGAGTGGGTGTGGTTAATGACAGAGGCTTATTACACAGCCCAAAACAAATGTTTCCAAGATTAATTGTGTGCAAAAATATTTTTACTAGGATGCTTTGTTTTATACATGGCATAGATGGGTAACTCCACCAACATTAATGTGACAGGTGTGTATGTTTTTCGCCACAGAGACGGTCAATCTGTGGATGGATTTTTGCTACTGCCATCCTCAGGTTGTGCTCCACATCCAGTCTGGATTGGTACTTAGTCTTTAACCCTGTGGGTGTTGCTGCATGCCTGTATAATTCTAAAGGAAACGACGTATATTCCAGCTTGGCTGCTGTGCTCTTCTAAATGCAGCCCAAGTGCAACATTCAACACAGTTGCCTGGGAGGCCTATGTAATTGTAATTTGTAATTTGCATTTATATAGCGCATTATCACCAACGGTCTTTAAGCGCTGAGAGAGAAGAACCTGCTCTGGATTACTGGTAGGGAGGCAGTACTTTACTGTGTGACCCAGACTTCCTTGAAGAGAATGGTTTTGAGTGATTTCCTAAAGGGAAGCAGGGAGTGTTCCTTTCGGAGGTTGTCAGGGAGTTTGTTCCAGATCTGTGGGATGATGGTAGAGAAAGCTCTGCCTCCAAGGGATACCAGGCGAGAGCGGGGGCAGACTAACATCCTAGCTTCCGAAGATCGAAGTGCTCTCGTAGGGGCATAGTTGGTTAAACCCTTTCTGATGTATTCCGGAGCCTTGCCCTACACGGCTTTATGAGCAATGCAGAGGCCCTTGAATTTGATCCTTTGCCTGATGGGAAGCCTGTGAAGTTGGCGCAGGAGGGGGGAGGCATGAGTGCGGCGCGGAACTTTGAACACTAGACGGGCCGCGTCGTTCATGATGATCTGGAGTCTAGACAAATGGTAGTCTGGGAGTCTGAGGTGGAGCGAGTTTCCGTAGTCCAATCTGGATAAAATCAGTGCAACTACCACTCGTTTAAGGGTCTCGAAAGAGAGGAGAGGGGCAGTTTCCGCAACTGCCTTAGAATGCTTGAGCAGACCCCTACTGTTGTAGAAACCTGTAGGGCCATAGTTAGTTTGTTATCGATCTTGATGCCCAGGCTTTTAACTGCCGGGGTATTTGCCCAACTCTGGTGGCCAAAAGAGGCTATTCCAAGGGTTGGTATCAGTGGTGATGGCCAGTATCTCAGTCTTATCTGGATTGATTTTGAGGCTGTTGGCCGACATCCAGTTAATTGCGAGTTTAAGGATATTCTGCACTCTATAGTGGGCGGATGTGGAGTTGTCGATTTGTATGATGATCTGGGTGTCATCTGCATAGTTGTATATTTGGCACTCTATCTGGTTGAGTGCGGCTATCAGGGGTTGAAGGTATGCATTGAACATGAGGGGGGACAATGCCGATCCCTGTGGGACTCCACATGGAAGAGTGCCCGGCCTAGACACCGCATCACCCAGCTGCACTCTCTGAGAGTGATCTTTCAGAAATTATGTAAGCCATGTCAAGGCTGTGCCCTGCACCCTGAAATTAGACAGCCGCGACAGGAGCAGTTTGTGGTTTACGGTGTCAAACACCGCGAACAAGTCTAAAAGGATCAGTGCGCAGGGATCCTTGGCATCGGCCCGTAGTCTCAGTCCATCTAGTACTGCCAGCATCACTAGTTCTGTACTGTGGTGCGCCCGGAAACCGGCCTGATTGAATTGTAGGAGGTGGTTGGCCTCTAGATGGTGTGCAAGTGAGGCTAGTACGTGCTGTTCAAGTACCTTGGAAAGGAAGGGGAGCTGGGATATTGGCCTAAAGTTCTTCAAGTTTTTAATATCGGCCCCAGGTTTTTTCAAGAGGGGGGATCACCCGCGCCTCCTTGAAGTCTCTCGGGACCACTCCCGCTTTGAGGGAAGAATTCAAGAGTGATAAAATCTCGTCTTCAATCCCAGGGAGGGCCATCCTATAGGTCCCAGGTGAACAGGGGTCTGCTGGAGAGCCAGACTTCACGCGCCCTAGAAGTGGGGTCAGGGCTGCGTGCGAGAGCGGGGGGAATGAGGTTAGGGTTTGCTCCACAGGAGGATAGATTGGTAGTGGATTTAATGGACATGGAAGCCTGGGGGTGTTCTCAATTGTGGACAGGAGGTCCTCCACTTTAGTGGTGAAGAAAGTTTGGAACTTATCGCAGTCATCTATGCCAAAAGAAGGCTTCTGCTCTTTGACCGGTCTGAGTTCTTTCAGGACTTTGGATGTTTCTTTTTGCGTATTATGAGCAGATGAGATTTTATTTTCGTAGAAAACTGCTTTCTCAGTTTAAATGGCGTTTTTATGAATGGCAAAGGCTTCCAGATAATTTGAGAGGGCAGTTGGATCGTATGTTATTCGCCAGGCTCTTTCACCTTGGCGAAGCTGTTGTTTTAGACACCGCAGGTTTTCAGTGAACCAAGGGGCCCCCTTCCCCTTGTCTCTGATCTTTTTCCTGCGAGCGGGTGCAAGCGTGTCGATAGCACTGTTTAATCTATTCGTTAGGGCGCTATATTGTGCATCAGTGTCCCCAGTTGGGTGGTCAGGCAGACAGGATTTTCTCAGGGTAGACACGAGGTCGTCCGCCCTAATTTTGTTCCAGCTTCTGATTGTTCTCCAGCTGGGGGGTAGTGGGGTCCCGGCTTGGGGGGTAGGATGGTGCCATAGATGATTAGGTGATCGGACCAGGAGCATGGCCCGATAGCTGGGGGGCCGGTGAGGGGCAGTGAGGACCATACTAGGTCCAGTGTATGACCTTTGGCATGAGTTGGGCCAGTGACGTGTTGACACAGTCCCAATGCGGTCAAAGCCTCCTCTAGCTGGTTGGCTTGGCTCTCCTTTGGGGATTCTTCCAAATGGAAGTTAAAGTCTTCTAGTATAAGGAGGCATTGATAATGTGTGCAAAGATCGTGTGCCAGTTCCGTCAACCACTTGATGAATTTGGGTGGAGTTTTTGGGGGACGGTACACGACCAAGACAATGACACACGCTGAGGAAGAGTGGAGTTTAGCCCCTAGTACATCCGCCCCTTCAATGCTTTCAGTAAGTAAGGTCTCAGCCTTCAGGGAGTTTTTGTGCAGGATGGCCACCCCTCCTCCTCGTGTGTTGCCTGGCCTGTTATGATAGAGGGCCGCGTAATTAGGGGGAATAGATGCTACAAGGTCGGGGGTAGATGAGTCCTCGAGCCAGGTCTCAGTAATGCCTATCATATCGATTGTTTCGTCTTGCAATAATGTAAATTCCTCCGGGTGGTGTTTTTGTAGTGAGCGGGTGTTTAGTGAAGCAAAGGTGAGGGTCGGGGGTTTTCGGGGTCCTGCGGCTCTCCGTGGGTTGCCGGCCGCCCTCCGAAACAAAGGCCTCAATAACCCTTCAGATTTAAGACAGGATGCTACCCTATTATCCAGTGTGATTGATGGGCTTTTCAGGAGGTGAAGATCTGCCCGGGAGTATGTTAAGCCTCGGGCAGGGGTTCTGGGCCCGGAAGGGCGCGGACGGGCGCAGACGGGCTTGCCTTTGGCGCGCCGCCGGCTCGCCCGCTGCGCGCTTGTTTCAGCTTGAGAGAAATGGGCAGAGTCACCACCCACCCGCCAATCAGCCCTGCTGAGCAGCGGCTGTCATTTCCCAGCACTAGACCGGTAACCAACCGGAAGTGCATCTACCAGGAAGCGTCGTGAAGTGGGGGGTAAGATCTAGCAGAGCACGGTGAAATGTAACATTTTAAAACTAGTACATCAGTTAAAAAATAGTTCATACACTGTGCAAATAAGCAAAAATAGCAGCAATTCAATTTTTAAAAGGCAGCGAGTGAGGCAGCGTTTCAGTCAGCCCACCACACCTGAGCAGGGCTATCATCCCTCTGAGCGCTAGTTCCCACGTGGATAGAATAGGCAGAGTCACCACCCACCCGCCAATCAGCCAAGTGCAACATTCAACACAGTTGCCTGGGAGGCCTATGTAATTGTGGAACTCCAGTATGGGAATATTTTAGAGAAAGTTAAACATTCCCCAAATATTTACAAACCGGTTTGAAATAGTGTAATTTAGCTTCTCTGTGTAGACTTGGGGGCTGCTGCCCTAAAGGTACCTCTGAAGACATCCCCCTGGGATGGTGGCGCACCCCTTGATTAAAGAACTGACTTAAGTGTACCCTAACACCTCATTCCACATTGTACATGTCACACCATTGCCCCCAAATCTTTTGGTATTTCCATGTGTAGGACTCTTAAAGTCAACGGTTCTCCTGAGAAGTGCAGAGCTGCCAAGGTTTCAAATTGCTATCTGTCTTATGAGTGACATTTCAACGACTATGACACTTTCTCGCAAGCAAAATCAAGCAAAGAAGATGAGGGAAACATAAATATCAGAAATCACACCCAGTTGAGCAAGGAGAAACTCTTATGAAGTCACTGAACTTAAGTGTGCGACTGGACTCAATACTTCATGACTAGGTAAAGCACTTGGTACATGTTTCATTGAGACTTCGATGTGGTCGTAAAATCTTACCAAATAAAACAATAAACACTTCAAAGTTTTATTTGATTCTTGAACAGCCTGCACTTCATGAGTTTCACAGATGTGTGCGCTTTCCCACCATATATTTTTACAAGCCCCTTTGTGAAGCATATGCTGCAAAAGTACTTTATTTTTCCCTTTGACCCATCTGGGTACCTGACCTAATGAAGAACCAAAATCTTGAACAATCAGGGCTGAAACCCACATCATTGACTTTCAACAAGGACAACAACGTTTTGTTTTGAGTCTGGGAGAGGCAGACAACTGTGCCCATACTCCTAATAAAACTGTGCATGCTGCCCCCTCTACGCGGATTTTAATAGCCACAGGGCTCTGATCATGAAGCCCAGTTTGCTCTGATTTTCCTTTAGAATTTTTTTTTGTTACCCTAAACTAAATATAACGACTGTATTACACTGAATATGAAGGCTACTCTACACGAATGAGGATTCCCACTTTTCACTAATTCTCATGGTTATTCTGTCATTCGTTAGCATTTCCACTGTGAGACTGACATTCATTTACTATTAAAACGAAACTCTCAACCAGCTCTGATTTTTCAGCAAGCATTGGATTAACGGGATATACTTTTGTTTTATCCAATACTTGCCATGCTAAATTATGAGTCCAAGAATGCAAAACTGTCTTGACTAAAATGGCAGGAATAGCCAATATGTTATGAATGACATGGAGGCTACTTGGAAGCTATTCAAAACAACCGTTTTCACCTCTGCCTAATTGGGCAGGTAAAACTGCTTTGAAAATTGTGTGCAATAACTGATAATCCCCAGTAGTTGCTACTGCTAATATAAAGCCAAAACCAACGTAATTGCCAACTCCACACCATCCCTTTGCAAACCGTGCAATGATGTTGGTTTGGGCTTTCTATTAGCAGTAGCAACCACTGGGGATTATCAAATAAAGATTTATTGATGATGATAATAGGTCTGCAGCAGCACACTCGGACGTGGTCTAGCAGCTTCATGCAAAGCGTCTCACCTGGAAAATCACCAACATAAATGCATTTTAAAACAATTTAAAAAGATGGTTTCCTTGACATTAAAAAAAAAATAAAAAATCAGTGACATGTTGAACATTCAGGTACAAAATGATGATTGTTTGCATTCTGATATGTTTTGTCCCTCCTACTTAACTGGAAAAGACAAACCAGATTGTCGAAAACACACAAGCACTGTACTCACTCCGGACATGGGACTGATCTCAAAAGTTCTTCAGCCTTCTTACTCTTGACCTCAAATAAGACTAGGAGCCTTCTAAGCGCTACAATAGGCTGCTATCACATGCCAGACGTGCGCTATATCGCTGACAGTAGAAATACAGGTTTGGGTTTGCAAAGGCTGCACTGTGGGATGATGACATGTAAGTGAAGAAATAAGCAATGTATGGGGTACCATTGGAGGGACCACGTTCTGGCTAGAAAGCTTCTCTTCTGTAACATTCATTGCTCTCTGCCTCAGACGCTGATATGAGTAGGCAAGGGACTTGTGCGAGCTGCAAGAGGAATCTGAACCACTGCAAAGGAAAACTGTGGAGCGCCTTGAGTCAAAGATCAAATGCAATTGGAGCTAATTAGGCCTATGTGCAGGCACAGAATACAAATTTAAAGAAGGCGGTTTGAGTGAGAATATGGTTGAGCACTTTTTTGAAGAGGTAATCCAAACTCATGGTAAGCTTATCAGAACTATATTGGTTAAGATATTTAAACACTTACAAAATCGAATTACAAGCAATAACATGCTCAAATTTTAAAACTAGCCTCAAACACTTCTTTAAAGGATTCCGCCACAGCTCCTCAAGATTGTCGAATTTCCCTGCCATGTCCGCCGTCTCCTGACTATCTTCCTGGGCCCAGTATAAATCAGTGCAGCCAAAAGTGCAGCCAATCAGCTGGACGAATGCTCACTCTGCCCTTGATAGGAACATGATCCACAACATCACAACATGCAGGAGCTTTAGTTCATGCCCACAAATTTTGCGGCACTTCCTGGAATCTCCGCTGCTGCCCCCCCTCATTGGTGGAACCTGACTGCTGACGTTCCTGTGTGCTGATTGGGGAAAGCGGGAGCAGCAGCCATTCAAAAATCCCCATTTGAAATGGGTGATAACTTGCGAGGTGGAACGAAGGAAAAACAAGACAACAAAGGTACGATTTTGGGGTGGAGTGCATACCACTGTTAAATGTGTATAGGCTTTAACAACTGCTGTTCACAATAAGAAAGCAAGGCCTACTGCCCTTATCATAACTCTTCAGATTAAATAGACTAAACCTATGGCATTTGCCAAAACTTTTCACTGCGTAACAAATGTATACAAGATTACAGTTTGCAAAGTAAAATTCGGTCTCTCCTAAAACAGCCTATTTGTGGATTATTTAGGGACATAAACTTTTCATTAGGACCTAACACAATCATCAAAGTGATAACCCCTAGGGTTTGTCAGAGTTGGTGGCCAAAGCCAAAATCCTTACCTTCCATGGTAATCTGTGAGATTACGTGCAACAAATACCTGTCTGTAGCAGAATGTGATAACAACTAACTGTTAAAAGCCTACTGGCTTTAACAAATGCTTTTCACAATAAATACGCTTGGTCCACTGCCTTGTGATAACTTTTCATAATAAGCAGATCAGACTTATGGCATTAGACATAGTTTCCAAGTGCACCAGTCATTCCTACTGTTCAGTATTCTGAACGTGCGCTTTTGCACAAGGCAACCATCATGTACACAGTCATAAAATTAAGAAGTGTGGCTCAGGGGTTAGAGGCGGCAGACCCGGAAGCTGAGATCGGTCCTGGACCAGGGTTCAATTCCCCGCCTCGGCGGGTCTTGGGCTAAAAATTCCACGGACTCGATAATTCTCGCTCCAGTGCCTTCTCGACTCACGGGTTCACACTCTGCGACTCTGGGCAATAGCTTGCTTAATCTCCACAACAGCCCCTCGCGGCGGGATGCCTGACTTTCACCTTGTGGATACCCGCTGGGACTATCACACAGGGGAATATCAGGACGGGTTCCCTAAGCAAGCGCCGGGACACCCACTGCGGGTAGCTGTGCGCTGTATAAGCTCAATTACAATTACATCTCTCCAAAGTGGGCAAAACAAGGGTTCTCAGAGAGCAAATCTTCCATATCCACGGTTTGTCACAAGAGGTAACCATCATCAAAATCCTTGTCTGCTACGCCAATATGTGAGATTCCATGCAACAAAATACCTGTCAGAAGGATTTGCTACAAAGTCTACCCTTGAATGTATGTTGACTTTAACATAGGCTTTTCACAATAAATACATGAGGTCGACTCCCTTAGTTGTAACATTTCATAATAACAAATTGAACAAAAGACACAATAACAAAATGCCTCTTTTTTGCATGATGACCCCCATTTTATTGGACAGATTTTTTTTTTTATTCTTTGCATTTGGACTCTGCAAACCAGACCTCGGAAAATGAGCTTTTACCCCTAAAACATGTTGGAATTGGATATACTCCTAATTGGCATTTTTAACGTACCTTTAAATCCCTAGTATATGGTACGAATTGTACCCAGGGCCTGTAAGTTAAATGTCACAGGTTGACTGCAGAACCCATTGTGCCACCCTTTACAGTGACTGTGCAAACCCGATTGTAGGCCTACCACTTTATCCTCTCTATACAGTTTTAAAACTACAAATAAGACCTGTCAAAAATTGCCTTTTGACAGACCTAAACCCTCCTTTTAAAAATTAATAAGTCACTCCCAAGATGGCGCTAATGCCCATAAGGCAGGTTGTATTGTATTTAAAATTAGGACATGTAAAAGTTTAATAATAAATATGTCCGTACAGCGATAAGGCCTCAAAAGCAATTTTCACTGTAGCAGGGTTAGCCGTTTCATAGGAAAGCATTGGGATACAATATTAAATGTAATAATGTTATCCCTGTTAATTAAAATGCTATAAAGTTGAGACTTATGCTTTTTAAAATGTATGTTACTAACCTAATTCACCAGTAAATTCAGATATGAAATAAATATTTTGGAAAACTTACTTTTAAAAATGTACCTTTTCCCTGGCTAAAGCCTCTTGCAGCCTTTCACACAGGAGCCGAATAGCCCCTTTGATGAGGTGCGAACTTGCTTCCAGAGCAGAGACAAAGTCCTTGGGTATGGGGAGGTGTTCTGTGCCTTTAGCAGAATGACAATATAGGCTGTGGCCAGGAACTTAAAGATTCATATATTTGGTTCCCCTTTTTAGGTCTCGCCTGTCGATGCGCATGCGCATCGAGCAAACGAGAGTATTGGGACTTATCCACTCTTTCCCCAACTTGCAAGGAATCGTGGCGATTCCTTGCAGTGCCCGTGACTTTTAAGCTCAATGCGCATGCGCATTGAGCTTAAAAGCGCGTGCACATCAGTTCCCTCAGCCGCACTCCAGGCCCCTGCTGCTTTCACACCCCCTCCCCGCTCCGCCCCCTCCCCTGCCCGCCGTCTGTTCCCTCAGCCGTCTGTACCCTGCTGCTTAACACCCTCTCCCCCGCTCCGCCCCCTCCCCTCCATGTCGCATTTCTCCTCTCCCCTCCCCACAGCAATGCTCTCCTAACAACACACACACCCTCTCCCCCGCTCCGCCCCCTCCCCGCCATGTCGCATTTCTCCTCCCCCCTCCCCACAGCAATGCCCTCCTAACACACAGAAGCCCACCTCCGGCCCGCCTGCCCAGTCACGCAATGCCCTCCTAACAACACACACACCCTCTCCCCCGCTCCGCCCCCTTCCCGCCATGTCGCAGGTTTGCCGCACACGTTGTGTCCTCAGCCTCCCTATACATGTAAATATTCTCTCATGTACGCATTCTATCTTCCTCTAAATTCAAATATTCTGTCAGGTCCGCCTTAACTCTTCCTCTAAATTAAAATATTCTCTCAGGTAGGCGTTGTGTCTTCCTCTAAATTCAAATATAGTCTTGGGTGCCGTCTCTCGTTATGAGCGACAGGGTCGCTGTCCTTTGCCAGGAAGATTAGCGCTGCATTCAATAACGTGAGACAGGTGCGCAGTCCAGCTGCTCCTTGATAATTGCCAATCATCTGACCCTGGCAAAAGCAATGCAAGCTGCAGGAATTCCAATTATTACCTGTCATAACAGATGCAGCCTCCCTCCCAAGACAAGCAGCCCGAGCGACATTTCGAACACAGATATAAAGAACGCAAATAGGATGTTCGTTCTGTGCAAACATTCAGCAACTCAGGATCTGCACTAACCACATTTACATATTCATAATTTTACAGAAGAAAAAAAAAGCCAGCAGCATTTCTACATAGTTTTTTTTTTGTTTTTTTTTTACTGAGTTTTATATAGCGCAAACTTGACTCTGTATCGGGTAACAGAGCACTTCACATAGCACCAGTTGCATTGCACAGATCAGAACATTTTTAGAAGTACAATGTAGCTTCCCCAACCCCACTCTACTTACTGTTCATACTCTAAATGTTTGAGTTCCCAGAAGCTCAGAGAAAGTCATAGATGATTCTGTTTAAACTTCTGATGGCCATAAACCTAATGAATTATATACCAAATAGTCTCTAATGTATCTTTCTTTTCTAAAAAGGGATAGAGAAGGAACACAAAATGGACATAAACTTGGCCAACTTGCAAATATTTTTAAATTTGTGAAACAATATAGATCTTTGTTTGGGGTCACAGACACATTTTGGAAAGCGCGTAGCACTAAAGTAGAGCACAATATCAAATTTGTGTTTATCGTCCAGATAAAAAACGTAGCCCCATGTCGCATTTCTCCTCCCCCCTCCCCACAGCAATGCCCTCCTAACACACAGTGCTCCCTGATGCAATGTATCTTTTGTTAGTCGCTCGCGCCGCATATGCAACCTATGGGCTTTATTTATAGAAGGTGCAACCTTTTTCGTCATTGCGCTGATAATTACTGAGACTTCTTTTGGCATCATTGCATATTGGGCATAGATGAAAATTATGCCCATCTTACGCTTTTGATCTTTAAAATATCCTAACAATAATTAGGTTTGGACATAATATGCCCGCTATGAAAAGAGCGAACTATATGACCTGCGATGGGCACGCCCCCTCCAATTGACGCAGGTGTTCCGGTTTCTCTAGGCTCGCCGCGTTATTTAAACAAACCCAATACCATTGCGGTTTCCTGCCCGGCTCTCTTTTGCTGTTACGTGCACCAGCGCTCCAGCTAACCGCAACAGTCTTATCTCGGTAAGTCTTACGTAGGCAAGCTGACTTTTAGGCTAGTTCATTCTGTCGGTTTTTTTGCTTCTTGCCGTGACGGGTGGCCCTCTCATTATCTTCGCTTCATACGACATGTAGGAATGAAGGGTGTACTATGATGGGGGCTTTATTATTTGACTGCTTGCACTATGCGGATTTGCTGTTTTTTCTTCTCGTTACCTTTGCAGCTTGATGAAAGTATATTGAGAATTCTGCTACTTATCTTTATTTATTGACATTAATATGTAGCTCCCCACAAAAATACAATAGAGCACTTTCTAGCAGGATGTACACATAATAAATATGTAACATATAACAGTAGGCACCCTCAACCCCTCACCCTCAATCACCCTCAACCCCTCACCCTCACCCCCTCACCCTCACTCACCCTCACTCACCCTCACTCACCCTCACTCACCCTCAACCCCTCACTCACCCTCACTCATCCTCACTCACCCTCAACCCCTCACCCTCACCCACCCTCAACCCCTCACCCTAACTCACACTCACTCACCCTCACTCACCCTCACTCACCCTCACTCACCCTCACTCACCCTCACTCACCCTCACTCTCACTCACTCTCACTCACTCTCACTCACCCTCACTCACCCTCACTCACCCTCACTCACCCTCACTCACCCTCACTCACCCTCACTCACCCTCACTCACCCTCACTCACCCTCACTCACCCTCACTCACCCTCACTCACCCTCACTCACCCTCACTCACCCTCACTCACCCTCACTCACCCTCACCCTCACTCACCCTCACTCTCACTCACCTTCACTCACTCACCTTCACTCACTCACCCTCACCCACCCTCACCCTCACTCACCCTCACTCACCCTCAACCCCTCACCCTCACACAGTGCAATAGGTCTCGGAGCATTTGAGTTAGAGCTTTTAGAATTGTTTATGGCTTTTTTTATTTGTAATTCTTTAGCATTGGCTACAGGAAACAAAAATGCTAAAGATTTACAAAAAAAACCCATAAACAATTCTAAAAGCACTAACTCTAATGCTGCGAGACCTATTGCATTTCCAATGCTTGTTGAACTTGTAATTGTGATGCAATTTTGTTAATTAAATTATTCTCCGTTTTCATGGATTGGATCGGGCTTGTTGTTGTGTTGCATTTTTAACTTTACGCTGTTTTGGTACCTGTAAATGCTATATGTTTTTTTAAGTTAATCCTGTCTTCTCTGTGACATAGCTAAGAGGGGTCGAGCTCAGGTTTAAATTACTCAGACCTTTACTGGACCTAACGAGAATAGTGATATTATTACTTATGATGGACTACCATCCACTCCAACTAATAATCCAGTGGCACCATTTACCACCTCCTTATTCATGTCCCAGATTGTCAATCTTGTCTTTGTCCCTCCCATGAAGCATTGTCTTGCTACCATCATCTTTGATTGGCTGGCTTCTGTGCTTCCACTGCATGCTTTTCAAGAACTGTTTTCTTTTCAGTTAAGCACTCCATTAGAGTGTGTTTTTTCATCTAGCCGTCTTCCTTGTTTACTTCTCTCCCCTGCACTCAGTGTTGCTCTCTGACCATGTGTTTCTCCCCGCCCTCTCCATGTTGTGCTCACCCTCGTGTACTTCCCCCGCATTTTCTCACCCATGTGCTTCCCCTCCTGCTGTATGTTGCTCTCTTGACAATTGCCCCTCCTCCCCACTCCCGCCCTCTGTGTTGTTTCCAATTCACTCCCTACATCCCTTGTGGACTTCTCACCAGTATTCTTGTTCCCCGCTGCCTCATGTTGCACTCACGCCCGTTGTTTCTCCCTCCCCCACCCACTCCTTCTGTGCTGCTTCGTCCACCCCCGCACTCTTCCCGTCAACCCACTTAAAAAAACTGAGAAATCTTAAGCAATTTTTATTTCTTTTTAGTTGTAGGCCCAACTTGGATTGGTAACGAAACGGGGGAAAAACCAGCAATATTTATGTGTGCGTATGCGTGATGTGCGAGCCTACAAAATTACTTGGGCAGTCCTGTCAAGGGCTTTTAAAAAAGTGTATGTAGCCATGCTACAAAGCATCTACGCAGCATTGGCATTCTTAAGGTTTTAGAGTGCCTTCAAATCTCCCCTTCCCTCATCCACTTCCCCTCCAGGGAAGAATAATAACCGATCTGTCTTTTTTGGCAGGAATTTGAAAGAGAGAAGCATGCTCACCAGGTACTACAGACCCAGTACAATGCAATGAAGGAGTCCTTGCAGCAGAAGGAAGAGATGCTTACGGTAAGATGATTTCCCTGCCATCGCCCACCTTTCAGAGGTCCTTTGAAGGCAGCCCTGGGAGATTAATGGTGGTGACATGGAATCTTTGAAGTGGATGGGGAAAGCTCACCTCTTACAACTCTTGCTCTAATTCCGTGATTCCTTTATCTTGTGGCACCTGCCCTCTTGAGTCTTTTCTCTGTATAATCCTCGGTTTTTCTCTTTCTCTTTTCCTTTTCTTCCTTTCTACTCCCCTTAGGAAATACGCCAGCTGCAGCAGAAGCAAGAGAACAGTATCAGGGAGATCTCTGACCTCCAGGAGACAGTAGAATGGAAAGACAAAAAAATAGGGGTAGGCTCTACTCATGGTTCAAAAATTATGCAGCTGGCATGCTTGCTTTCTGTGTGTAACATATTTTGTATGAACTGGTGACCCCAATAGCAGAAAGAAACGATGCCTACAATGCTTAAACTTGAATCACAAGCTCAATGGTGTATCACTAGTGGTGTCTTCAGCAGGTCTCCTGTCTAAAGACACTGTTTTGTGGCTGAGAACCTTGGATACAGGTTACTCACAGGTCAACACTACCACGTTCTGGTAGATTGGCATTCTGTTGTAGTTGATGGTTCTCTTCCAGGGGATCCTCATCAATAGTCATAAGCATTAAAATATTCCCACCCATGCGCGGGAATATTCTAATGCTTATGACTTTGATGAGTATACCCCTGGAAGAGAACTAGGATTACAGGTAAGTAACTAATCCGTAGCCACTGATGCTCAAATCAGGTCCACTTCGTTACTACTTTAGATATAGCTTATCATGGCTGATAAGATACCACTATGTAGCACTTAGACTAGTCAATGTGTAGTGCCCTAAAACAGTCTTCTGTCCCTGGCTTCATAGTGGGCACCTTAAGACACCCACGTATTTGATAAGTAATTGTGCTAAATATAGAGGTCAAAATGTATTGTCTGAAAGGTCCCACATATAGTGTCTACATGAGGTTCAAAAAGTCTAGGTGTTAAGTACTAAGTGACATCTCTACACAAGCTGCATTGTACATGCCAAGTACTCAAATTGTGGATGATCAATTTTATATCTGGTAACGAATCCCACTAGTAAATGTAAGTTATAACTGGCAGGAATTTTCCCAAAGAGGTATCTTACATATTCTGTCAGTAGCTTACATATATTATGGCAACTGTTAGTTTGGATACCTAGAAACTCGAACCCTCGGAACAGAATTACAAATCCTAATCCAACGATATGAGCATACCCCTCTCTAATCCTCTGATGGAAGATCACAACTGTGAGAGGTCGATTTAAGGCAATAGTGCCTAACAAACCTGAACCTACCCCACGCCACTGTGAACAACAGTTATAGAAAACAAAAAACAAGTTATATTCGATCCTTGCCCGTTTACTGAGGGAGAAAATTCGAGAATATTATGTCAGATTTGCTCTTGGAAGAAGGCACACATACAAACGGAACATAATAAATTAAAATATTTTTTTTTAATTATAACTGTATAAAGCAGAAAGAAATCATTTCTACTCCGAGAAACGATGTAAAGAATATTCATTTTACAAAATTCTCATAAGACTGTGCCAAGAAATTAAACACGCCCACATCAGACAAAACTTAAAACCGCCATAGCCCAACTGAAACTGGGAAAGCTCTGGGCCCAGACGGCCCCACAGTGTCTTTTATAAAACATTCTTGTGTAATTTGGTTCCATGAAAACTTCTTTAGTCAATACATTTGCACTAACGAGAACAGTGACGCCCTACATGACAGATGTTGTCATAACTGTAAATGTAAGGGGCGTGGCTTGGATGCCGAGGGGACTGGCAGCGTGAGCCCGGAGCTCCGCGCCCGATCCCTGTTAGCATCCTGAAAACGGAACGAAATCCGGCGTGAACAGTGCCATCCGGGTAGCACCGGGCATCGGAACGGCGGCGGAGCCCCAGGAACAGGATACAACGCTACTCCGGTGGCAGAACGACCCGTTGGTGGGGACAAAGGGACATCGGGGCGGTCTGACCCAAAATGGTGGATGGCACTGAGGGCCGGCACAGCTGAGGATCGATAGTGCACGGCGTCCTCCTCGGACGAGCTGGGGAGTGTGGCGGCGCCGCTCGGGTCCACCGACGGGAGCAGAGACTTTGGACTCTGCAGGCGGGGGTTGACTCGGCCGCTGACCGGCCGTCATAAAGACCTGTAAGATGGCGGCCGCCCGAGAGTCAGCAAATTAAGGAGCTGCCGTGAGGTGAGGCGGAGGAGGAGAGCCGCGAGCACTGCAGATAGCGGATACCCTGACCTGGGCCTGGCTGCGGGAAGGACGGCACATCTGCCCGACGGGGAGAGGATTTTCCAGCGACCGGAGTTTGGAGTACGACGGGCCTGACGGGGCTGAGGGCCGATGGGGAGCTGCCGGCAATGGTAGAGTGAGAGATAACTCCCGCTGGCGTGCCAAGATTGAGGAGGTGCGGGATCCGGGCTGCACTGAGTCTGACTACGCTGCTGGGGGCACTGGGGACGGGTGCGCTGGCCAGCCTGGAGACGAGAAGAGCCCCGTGAGGGGGCCTGGACCGAGACCGATCTGGGCCTTATCGCGGGCAGTACTGACGGCTTCCGTGCTGCCTGGAGCGAGATTAGGGGGCAGGGTGCTCCTTGCGAGGGCTCACCCTGCAGTAGCGGAGCCGGAGGAAGCATCGTTGACAGGGGGGCCCTGGGGCTGCGACTGGATGCCCTGGTGCTGATTGCCACTGAGACCCAGACAGGGACAGTGATAAAGCGCCCCGGAGGCAACGGCCCCTACATACGGAACAGCAGCAGGAGTTGGGACACGGTGCTAGCGTGAAGTCACGTGTGAGGTGAGCGGAGCGAGGAGTGTGTGGAATTGGGGTATCCTCTGGACCCTAGTGGAGTGCTTGCCTGGAAAAGGTTTGGAGCGCTGAACGATGCACCGGGGCTGGCCGGGCCCTGAGTTGGACCGCGGCGTGGCCGGGCCCTGAGTTGGAACGCGGCGTGTGCCTGGTTCGTGGGCGATCCCTCAGAGCTGGGAGCTGAGATGACAGGGCGTTGAGTAGCTGCTGGGACATTGGCACTGACCGGCATCTATGTGCTAGCGTCCGGAGTGTGCTGGAGGCGGCTTGAGTTCCCAGACTCGCAGATCTGTTGGCCATGCGTGTGCGCCTGCTGCGATTCCTCCGCCTGGGGGGGAGCGGAGGGGACCCCCCTCTGGAATTGCAGGGAGGGCACTGTCGGCTGGCGAAACGGGCAAGATGGGGAAGCCCAAGGGAAGAGTAGAAGGAGCTGCCTGCTCTGAGGCGTCGGATGGCTCGGTACTACTCATATTATTCTAGCCTACATGACCTCCATGTCCGACTTGATGCTTTTCTGTGCTCCCCGCTTGTGATCTCTGCTGTGGCGGGTACCGAGTACTTAACTCGCACGCTGTCCGACCATAACCCCTTGCTGCTAACGCTAAATTGGATGACTGAGATCTCGCGGGTCCCAACGTGGCAACTGCGGCCTGACATACTATACGACCCACTGTTTCGGGAGGCGCTGGGAGAGAGGATTACTCATTATTTTGAGGAAAACAACGGCACCACGACATTCAGAGCGATGGAGTGGAACGCCTTCAAGGTTGTTATTAGAGGCCACTGCATAGGGAAATATGCAGGAGTGCGCAAGGCTTTACTAGATGATTTGGATAAGGTAGAGAGGACACTACGGGAGGCCGAGTTTGCACAACCTAACCATCCTGAGCTACAGGATGCTGTCTGTGAGGCCAAGGAAGCAGTAGTGGTCGAAGTGGAAGGGCTTCGTAGCTTCGACCACAAGACCTATTTGATGAGGACACACGCTGAGGGGGACAAGGCTGGGACGTTGCTCGCTTGGTTGGCTAACCCCACTAGACATAGCCACCCGATCTTGACCATAGAGGGTGAAGGGGTCCGCACGGCTAACACCCAAATGGGAATACTGGACAGCTTCCAATCTTACTATGGAACGCTTTATAAGAGTGCGTTGGAGGGACAGGAATGCAAAATTGACACCTTCCTGGGGGGGCTGCAGTTGCCGCAGCTAGACCAATAGCAGGCAGAGACCCTGGGCAGAGATATTGAACTAGTGGAGATCGGGAGTGCTGTGAAGCGGATGGCTCGTAATAAAACCCCGGGCTTGGACGGTTTGCCCATAGAAGTTTACAGTAAATACCTGGAGCAACTTGCTCTGCGGCTTCAAACGGTATATAATAAAGCCAAGGTCAGAGGCAGGCTGCCTCAGTCCATGTGTGAAGCTCTAATGATTCCATTGCTGAAGCCAGGGAGGGAGAGCTGCAGACCAGCATCCTATCGGCCGCTGTCCATGCTGACAACGGACTACAAAATCCTGAGTACCATTCTGGCGACTAGACTGTTACAGCACATGTCGGGTCTGATCCATAGTGACCAAATCGGTTTTATCCCCACGCGAAACACTACTATCAATATACGACGACTGATACGATTGCTGGGAGACCCACTGTCGAGTGCGCGATCGTCTTTAATACTGTCAATTGATATTGAGAAGGCGTTCGATAGCTTAGAGTGGGAATATCTGTACAGGGTCATGCAGCGCATTGGCCTTGGAAACGGTTACATAGGTTGGACGAGAGTGCTGTACGCATCGGCGATGGTGCGGGTGAGCTCCCTCATATCGCACCAATATCGGGTGTGCCGTGGTACTAGGCAGGGGTGCTCACTATCCCCCCTGTAGTTTGCATTAGCGATAGAACCCTTTGCGGCGGAAGCCAGGACGGGACATTATTACAAGGGTCTAGTCTACAGGGGAAGCCCACAGTTTATCTCGCTGTACGCGGATGACCTCCTGTTATTCCTAGAGGACGCAAGTGAGGCGCTGGAGGGCGCAGAGACACTTCTCGCGCTCTTTGATAGGCTGTCTTGTCTGAAAGTCAACTGGTCCAAATCCTGTTTATTTCCACTGCGACAGGGAGAGATGCGAGCTGCCACCCGCCCGCTGCTCAATTGGGAGCCTAGTTGCCTGAAATACTTGGGGGTACATGTGTACCACATGGCTGCGGATATGCTGGAGGGCAATGTGGGCCGCTGTATCCGGGCACTGAAGGGCAGCATGTCCTTTTGGGCCACCCTCCCGCTCTCGGTAACAGGACACATTTCATTATTGAAAATGATAGCTTTACCACGCCTTCTCTACTACTTTCGCACGCTGCCTGTGTGGATACCCAGTTCTGTCTTTCAACAGCTGAGGTCAATACTAATCTCGTTTCTCTGGGGCATGGGCAGGCGAAGGATAGCGTTAACTACGCTGCTCCGACCGAAGGATGAGGGAGGCCTAGCGGTCCCGGATTTTGAGCTTTATTATCTGGCGGCTCAATTGCAGATTTTTACGCAGGAAGTGGCGAGGGTGTACCGAGGTCCGGAGCACGAGAGGGACGGGGCACCCCCGCCATGTTCTGGCGTATAGCACCTTACAGCAGAGGCTCGGCCTCAGAGATTTGTCTCTAGAGGAGCAGACGTTTAGGCTCTGCTGGAATCGATCGCAACGTCTAGCGGGGGTGCGGCACATGTACACACCTGAGATACCGCTGGGGATGGTGACGGCGCTCCCCCACGGCGGCTATTGGTCGCGATTACAGATGTGGGAGGATGCGGGGCTGCAAATGCTAGGTGACCTATACGAAGATGGGGCGTTAATCCCATACCAAACCTTGCAAAATCGATTTGACCTTCCGAGGGGGGACTATTTGATGCACGCTGCTGTGACCAGAGCTATGCAGGCGCACTGGGGGGAATGGGCTTCTGGAGCCCGCTACGTCCATGGCTTGCCAATATACTATGATGTCAGCTGGTACTTATAAAGCGGTAACGTGCCTTTACTCTAGAATGCTGCGCGAAACTTTGCAGCCCTTAACGGCACTGAAAGCTAAATGGGAATTAGATCTTCAGACAGAGATCCCTGACACCTCTTGGGCGCAAATAGTGAGGCGGGCAAGGAAGAGCACGAGGAACGCTCGCTTCCAGTTGATACACTTTTATATCCTCCATAGAGCCTACCTCACACCAGGAAAAATCGGGAAATATTTTGGAGTGGAGAACGCGGCATGCCCCAGATGTAATACGGCAGGGGGGACCTGGGTCATATGCTATGGGACTGCCCTCACCTACGGGACTTCTGGCGGGAGATTGGCGAGACATTAAACGAAGTAACGGACAGGGATTTACAATACAACAAGGCTATCAGCATATTGCATTGGTTTCCGCACACACCCAAGAATAGGATCACAAGTAAATTTATAGATATGGGCCTGATCCTGGCCAAGAGGGAAATAACGAGGAATTGGAAATAGAGGATGGGTCCCACGCACAGGCGGTGGGTTAATGAGTTTCTGAAATGGGCGGCGAGCGAAAGTACACTCCGGTATCAGCTGGCTCGCCGCAAGTCCGACGACAGGGCATTGGAGGCGGCAGCGGCGTGGGAGACGTTGGTACAGGCCTTGCGAGACAGCACGTTGGAGGAGGAGGAGGGACCTTCCGACTTAGGTGCTGATGCTCCCATAAACACACCAGGCACACTTTCTCCATAGTTAATCATTCACTCCTGTTAGTACCCATACACACACGATAACAGCGAGCTCAGGCGTAGGTGGGGGCACTTGCGGGTGGGTAGGGGAGGGGGTGAGTGAGTTAAGAAGTTGGGGGGAGGTGGAGTCCGGGGTGGGGGAAAAAAAAGTAAAAGCGGACTGAAGAAATCCTTGCATGGAGAATACAAATGTTAAAATGTTGCTGAGAATGGTGATCCATTGCTTGACGCCGCCCAACCTCCGGGATGTGGGCTTACAGGCCGTGTACGAAGACCACATGAACAAGAATAGGCACTGGCGTTGGCAGTGCAGGGTCTTTATAAATGTATGCTGTATATCTTGGTTCTGCAATAAAAACGGTTTAAAAAAAATAAAAAAAAATAAATGTAAATGTGGGGTATTTGTAAAGCGCACTGTTACTCTAACCGAGTGTCCTGGCACTGCAGACCGCTGGGGAACCCGTCCTGGTTTTCCCTGTGAGATGGTCCCTTTCTGGGTATCTCCAGGGTGAAACCAGGCATCCCCGGCGTCTGTGGGGGGCCATTGTAGAGATGAGGCAAGCTTAATGCCCAGAGTTACCGAGTGTGTTCCCTGGTTAGAGTAGGCACTGAGGCGAGAATTGAACCCTGGTCCCGGGCCGTTCTCTGCTTACAGGTCTGCCGCCTCTAACCAGTGAGCCACAACTCTCCATAACTGTGATCCTATAACTAGGTAAATACCAACAGAAATGCGCCTCTTACAGGCCAATTGCATTATTTAATGTTGATAAATTATACTTGAAAATCCTCACAAGCAGGTTAGAACACTCCTGCCTGGGATTATTCACCCAGACCAATCAAGACTTATTAAGGGAAGATAGATGAATGACAACATTTGGAGGGTAGTCCACATGGATGAAAAGGTAAAGAAAAAAAAAACATATTGGCTATCTTAGTCTCTTTAGACATGGAGAAAGCCTTCAAATGTTTGGGCTGGAACTTCATGCAGATTGCCTTGTAGGTGTGTGCCCTTTTATTTGCTCTGAGCATCAACCCTTTCAGTTTAGATGCTCAGAGGCTATACTGGGAATAGACCTTTTTACTGATATCCTTCTCACATTGGGAAAGTGATCTCTATTCCTCAAAGAATTACATAAAAAATTAACTAATTTTGAATGAATGACTGATTTGTACAAAATTAATAACCATATCAGAAATTTTGAATTGAACTCTACCCTCAGAAGAAGTAAATACCATACAAAATAAACGAGGGGATAAAATCGCACCACACTTACAGGATCTATGTAAAGCGAATTATCCCTCCTTACTGTCTGAAATATGCCAAGACTTGAGCAAATGGGTCCCTGTATTACAGTCTTGAATGGTGCAAATCAATGCCATTAAAATGAATGTCCCTCCTTGAGACATCTACCTCTTCCTGGTGCTCCCAGTCCAAATGGAGGAAGGCTTCTTTGTAGCTCTATGAGAAGCAATTATTAAATGTATGTGGAGGAGCGCCAGAGCAACTATCAAATTATGACATTGGAGTAAACTCCAGGCGGTCACCCTTAGATTATAATATTATAAGATGATATCATTTAGGGTGACAAACAATGGTCAAAGGAGGAAATGGATAGCTGATGGACACACACACAGAAGGCAATAATGACGAGGTTGTGAAGAATACACAGACTTCGAAATTCATATTTGAGCACTCCCACTAGAAACACATTAAATGCCTGGATACCCTAATAAGGAGCAGACACCTTAACGTCACAAAATACCCGATCCACTTTAACACAGACTTTTCTCAGCACTACAACAAGGTCCCTTTGATAAATGGCAGGAGGGTGGTGCCAACTTATATCAGACATGTTCCATAATCGGACCATCTACTCATTTATGCAGTTGAAACTAGATTTTTAGTTAGAAGCAATTGAGTGGCTACACTATGCTTAGTTGAGGCATTAGCTAAAGTATACGAAATTCAGACTGGCTGCTACAAGAGAAAAAAAACGCCCTTTTAAAAGGCTTTCTGCCAGCTTAACGTACCAGAAAAGCCTTCTCTCTAAAATGTGTGTTAAAACTAATCCTAAGTAAGTGGCACAAGGCACTACACAGAGAAATCACGCACGCAAAATGGGACACACTATGGGCGTCATTAATAAAAGCACATTCTCCATGTGTAACACAAATGTCCTGTAACACAAAGCAAGACAAACAAAAGAGTGCAACTGGTTCCAAGCAAAAGAAACTATACAAAATGCCAGCAGTTGCAACAACGGAGGTACAAGGGAAAACTTTAAGCGAACAGCACCAAACCAATCTACCAACCCAGGAACTAGCAAATAACTTAATTGAGATATCATGTGGGTCAAATCAGGACATAGAAAACAAAGCTCATTCAGCTTCGCCCACGGGCCCCAATGCTGAGTGCCGTCAGAAACCAACAATAATAGAAATTTCGAGTGTCAGTGCCATGAGACTCACCACCTGCAAAAAGGTCGCCACACAAAGGTCTCTCATATACACAACATGAGGAACATCGAAATCCCGTAACTCACGACAAACACGATAAAGCGAACGCACGCAAGCAAGCAGGAATGAGCGATCTTAGCCAAAATCTGGAATCCATAATTGCACTACACAGTGCACTGGGTAATATCCTGGAAACCTCAATCAAAACATTGAACATGCAATCAAACAAACTTGACATTCAAATTCTTTTAATGAGTACAATAACCGAACATATAGCCACCATAAATAAAAAAAATGGACACTTTGGTAAACTTGTTAGACGTTTTCAGGAGCAGCCCTGTCCCGGGAACCAGGCCCCACACTGCACTTGCAGCCCAATACTGGAAAAGTTCAAAGACTTACCGTCAATACTCAGAGACATTCTACATGAATGCAAGTATGCAAATCAGGGTGCAAATAACATATTAAATGAAAGAGACCTCACCGTTCAGCAAAAGGATGCACATAAAGAAGCAATATCAACCCGGGAAAAGAGAAAGTCAGAATTGACAGCATCGGTATTACAACAAAAAATAGACAATGAACCGAATCATAACTCGCCACACAAAAACAAATTTGATGACAAACAGAAAGAACATAACGTCACAGGGAACAACTTAGGAGCCGGGAATAGCATTACTCACGAATCGTTAGAAAAAGAACCGCACGAACAGGACGGCAAAAAAAATCTGCATATCAAGCAACCTTTAACCAAAAGGCAGAAAAAACGCGCAAGGAAAAATAGAAATCAACTATTAAACCATATACCTGCAACCAAGCAGGCCTTGACCAATTTCCCGATCTTCAACTGTCGAAAAACAATTGCTAAAACCCAAGAAGGAGATGCAGAGAGGTCACGTCAGTCACCAACAACGCCAAAACCCCAAGGTGTAAAAGAAAAAGGGCAGCATCTAACCGTCAAAGAGGATTGTTGTAATGACTCAGCTCAGAGAAAAAGAACAAGAGCATCAACAATATTTGAGGAGATAGACTATGCAAGCAGCACAGACACAGATGACTCAAATAAGGAGGATTGGAGCCTGGAAAGTATTGGTTATGATCATCCACACCTAAACAAAACACTAGGAAGTCTTAAGGACGAGTCAATCAATAATGGGAATAACGTAAGGCAAAAAACTTGGCCTAATCAACAAGGTATTAACCACCACACAAGGAAACAAGAGTACAGTAGACACTAATCCACCAAGCACGGAACCCAAAGGGTAGCGACCAAAGGTCCAGATAATATACACAAAGCTGCCTCAAAACCTGAATTAACTATGAGTATCAACATCGGCTCCAAAAGAGATAAAATATAGGCAAGACAAATTATAGCAAAAGTTGACCAGAATAAACAAGACCAACTACAAATAAAGATTACTACCAAGCAACAACATCAAAGCATAGGACTGGAAAAGGTCACAATGCCAGGTCCCAACCCAGTCAACAATGTGAACGATCGCACGCCTAACACAGAACTAGGCAGATCTAAAAGAACAATATCGAAAGTAAAAACTAAAGAAAGCATACTGCCAGAACAACCAGGGAACGATGCTCATAGCCAACAGGTTAATAGCATAAGGGATGAGGGAAAACACAACGGAAGCAATAATGCAGGGAGAACACGGCTGCACGACAACACGCACGGTACGCAACCTATAATATCTGGAAGGTTTCTTTTCATACCCAATTATAATATGCAAGGTACGCAAGACTATCTAAACCGAGGAAACCTCTTACACCTAACATCGGTTATCCGGAACCTCAACCACATAACATCTACAGACCTGCTGACAATTGAATTCATCACCCTCGGAAACAACACACCCAAGGAAGGCACCCTTACAACTTGGAGGAGCGCGGAAACTGTCAAGCAGTTGCTCAACGAAACAAAGAAATTTGAAGAATGGGGGATCTCGCTCAAGGAAGAGGCAACAATAGGTTATCCCTCGCCCCTACTAAGAAAGCGCACCAAATTAGGAGATCACACTGGGGTTAGCCGATGTACATATTCGGTACTGCAAGGGGTGCAGACATTTCCAAAACCGACCAACAGAACAGACAAATGCGAGACCCAACGGAATACTGAATTAAAAGCAGGGCGCGCAACACCGGACATAGTATAGTAAAAGTCCTTTCCTGGAATATCGCCGGTGCCAAAGAATTTTTAAACAACAATAGGAAAACGGACACCTGGGATACATATGACATCATTGCCCTGCAGGATACTTGGCTAACAGAGCCAATCGATGTTCCAGGTAGAATCAGTTTTCATGTCAGTGCAATTCGCGCTCAGCGCTATGGTCGAGCAAAGGGGGGGTCTGTCGGTCTACATAAGCACTGCATTAAACGTCAAGGCCTCCCAACTGACAGCCTACATATCAGACATGCAAGGAATCAAATTAGAGAGGGTATCCCAGGCTGGTATCGGAACTATTGTATTAATCAATATATATACGCCCATCCAAAAACGAAGGCAAAAAAGAATTATTCAACGGCATTAATAATGCAATATCAGGTTTCCGCCTTGACAAACCAGAATGGGAGATAATCCTGACTGGCGATTTCAATGCAAATCTCATACAGCTCCCAGAAGAGGAAGACAATATCATGGCTGCAAACGAATTCTGGGCGGTTGAAATACAGGAGATCCCGCCAGCCAAGAGGACCGACCAAGTGGGAAAACAGTTGATATGGGCCCTGAAAAATCAGGGGTTGCGTGTACTAAATGGAAGAATCAAACAGGATAAACCCCCTTCAATCACCCACATAGGGCCCAGCATCAGGCACAATACTGGACTACACCATCGTCTCGCTCCCCCTGCTGGGGCTAATCAAAAGTTTCCAAATTCAATGTAGAGCGGAGAGTGATCATTCAATGCAGCATATTGAGATTACCCTAGCATCGTTCAAACACTTAAAAGCCCGATCAACAGCTGGGGAAATAACAACAATCAACCTGAAGCAATTAAGGTGGACGACTAATTCACTACCACAAATAGCCAATGAGGCTAAGCACCTACTTCAAACCATAACCGATGAAAGCGAACTGTGTGCAGAAACCTTGCTCCCTACTATCAAAAGCTATAAACACCTGAAACGCCCTCAATAGGAGATAACATAAAAGCCTATCTGATAGAAAATGTTGTACAGAACATCGAGGATGAGCAAGCTGATCGCTTAGAGGCAGATATAACAGCAGGAGAAATTCAGGCAGCTATTAATTCCCTAGCATTGGGAAAAGCTGTAGGCGAAGACGCAATTCCCCTAGAGCTTTACAAAAAATGCATGGAAGAATTAATTCCGCTCCTATTAATGGTCATTAAGGCTCTTGGCAGAGGAGAACAAGCTCCAAAATCTTGGAACCACACTCAAATCATATTTTTTCTTAAAAAGGGTAAACCCCCACAAGAGAGAGGGTCTTGTAGACCAATATCATTAATTAATGCTGACGCAAAGATATTTGCAAAAACTCTAGCAACTAGGCTTGCACCATTAATGTCACAGATGGTTTCACCATTTCAACATGGGTTCACCCCTAAACGGGACACTACTGCCCATATTAATACTGCTATAGTCGCATTTGATGTTGCTAGGACGTGCCCCACCCCGCTCGGTATGATCCTTGTAGATGCAGAAAAGGCATTTGATCGCGTGGGGTGGGACTTCCTTTGGGCAGTTCTGGCTGCATTCGGGATAAAAGGCCAATACTTGAAATGGGTTAAATCCCTGTACGATCAACCAAGGGGTAAGGTATGTTACTATGCTCACCTACTTTTCCAATCGAAAGTGGTACACGACAGGGGTGCCCTTTATCTCCTTTGTTATTTGCTTTAGTAATAGAACCTTTTTTGATTGCACTGCACAAGCAAAAGATGATTACCCCGTTCAAAAATGGTCTTAATGTACTAAAAATAACTGCTTATGCAGATGATGTAGCGGTTTTCTCTACAAATGTCCCTGATGCGATACTAGGTATTGGTACCGAAGCAGAGAAATATGGTTTAGTATCAGGGTATCGATTAAATATTAGCAAAACGCAAGTAATCATAAATTTTGCCCCACTCACTAGTTGGGGTATGTAATGTGGCAACATATCTCGGGGTAAAAATCTCTTCTAATCCCGAATCAATAATAGCACTTAACTACGAACCCCTATTAAAAGAAACCACTATTCTCCTCAAGAAATGGCATAAACTTTCGCTGGGGATTCTGGGTCGAATCAACTTAATAAAAATGAAGATCTTGCCTAGATTTCTATACCTTTTTCGGTCTATACCTTTAAGAGTGTGTAATACATATTTTAGTAGACTGGAGGGTATCATCAGCATTTTCATATGGGGGTATAAGAAAGCACGACGGGCTTTATCTCTGCTTAAACTCCCCTATGACCATGGTGGACTTGGGTTACCAGACTTTAAATTGTACTATTGGTCTGCTTTTCTAACTCGTTTTCGCAGCTTGCTTGTCCCTGACAAATGTCTTTATTTTCATAAATTCATATTAGGGGGGGAAGGTTATGATGTTTTTGTATAGACTTAATGACCCTAATTACTTCAAACGAGTACGGTTTAAGGCGATGCGAGACACGGTTAATATTTGGCGCTCCATTCTTAATAGGAATAATATCTCTTTATTTCATGCTAAAACGCCCCTCTGGTTTAACCCAGGTTTGCCAGGAGTGTTCCATGATTCAGCTAACACTGTTCTCTGATCATGGCATAAGTAATCTCGGAGACTTGTTTGACCACATTGGATTTTCTACTTTTGAAAAGCTGAAGATAACATATAACCTACCAGAAGGGGCTTGGCTTAAATACAATCAGATCAAGGATTATCTTACTCGCAGATTAGGCCTTAACAGTATAGCCGAATCCGAAGTCTGGAGCTGTATGTTTAGAGATTCTGACAAAGCATTAATCAGTTATGGATATAGGACTTTTCTGCGTTACACAAGGATGACATCAGTAAGGTGGCAGAAAAGTGGAGTACAAAGTTAGAGGTGAATGTAACCCCTGATATGATAACTTCTTCACTGAATAGTCTAAATAATGCAGTTCAATCGTCAAGTCTGAAACTACAGCTGTTTAGAACTTTATTCCAATTGTACTATTCTCCAGACAGGATTCTAAAATGGGCTTGTGATAACGATTTGAGTGATCGTACAAAATGTCCTAAATGTGCACTCAAAGGGGAAGACATTGTTCATATGTTTTTTTCATGCCCTGATTTATCTATTTTTTGGAAGGATGTAGTTAGTGTTAATTCGGCTAAAATGGCTAGGCCAATTGTACTCACGAAACTTGATATTATGATTGGTCGCTGGGGAAAACAACATATCTCGGGACTTGATGAATATAATTTTGACATGTGCCAGATTGGCTATTGCCAGGGTGTGGATTCAAAATCATCCCCCCACGGTTATGGAATGGTGGCTCTTGGTTAAAGACATTTATAACATGGAAAGCTCTTTGGCGGTAACTAGGGGACAGTGGAAAAAACGAAAAGTAGAAAAAATAAGGGGATCAATTATGCCTTAATGTTTTAACTGATACATTGATTTTCAATACTGTTTGGAGTGATGCTGTATTTCTTATGTTTTTTTTTTTGCCTTTGTGTACCCTTACTATTTTGAGCTTTTCTGAGTTATTTGTATCTGATGTTACTCATGATGCTAATAAAAATTTTCAAAAAAAGAAACATGGACTGCCTTTTTGGAGAAGCTACCAAAAACTGGAGTCAACTTGCGCGAGAACTCCAATAAAAAAAAAACATGGTCAGACCAGCAAGACCATATTGTCCTTAAGAAGGTGTCTGCGGGCGACCATGAGGCAGGCAAAGGGTCGTAGTTCGGATTTGCACGTTTGGCAAACGTTTCGATTAATCAGGAAACAATACAAAAAACAAATCTGGCTTGAAAATAAAACCAAAGTCACTGACTTTTGGACCAAATTGCTACACAACACAAAAAATCAGACTCCAGAGCATTCTGGACACAAATAAATTCACTAAATACATCAGTACAAACAACAAGCATGACCTGTGTTACGGAAAATGCATGGGTCCAACATTTACTTGATACTTTTTCAGTAAACCAATTGGTGCCGCCCACAACACCAGCTCACAAAATATTAAAAACAGTGGAAGTGAAGACCACTGTCCCTGCAGAATTTAACAACTTGAGTGTCATCCAGAGAGGCGGAGACCAGACATCCAGATCATACGTGGAATTCGAAACATTGCAAATAGTTAAGAGAAGCAGACTAAGACTGTGCACCTGGACCAAATGGCGTTACCCAGGCTATCTACAAGGAGGACCCTCCATTCTGGGCACGCAAGTTAAACATCCTATTTAGGTCAATAAATGACATGAGTCGGCTGCCAGAAAGTTGGAGAGGGGCGATTATAAATCCGATTTACAAAGGAGGAGACCGTAAAAACCCAGCAAATTACCGTCTAATAGCACTCATCGATGCTGAAGCAAAATACTATGCATCCTTGGTGTTAATTGACCTTCTAAAATGGTCTGAGGATAATCAGAAGATCCCGGTAAACCAGACTGGGTTCCGTAGGGGTACAGGCACCATGGCCAATGCCATGGCAATATGTTTAATCGACGAAAAAAGTATGCAAAACCATCAAGCATTGTACTCCTGCTTTGTCGACTTCAAAGCGGCTTTTGACCGTATCAACCGTCAACTACTATGGTCCAAATTAAAGCAGCAGGGCTTGCCGGATGCAATTCTAAACCCTATAATGGATTTGTATACAGACACCTGGATGCAGGTAAAGATCGCTAATGGGCACCGGCTGACACGGAAGATTAACACACATGACGGATTAAAACAGGGCTGTGTGTTGGCCCCTCATCTTTTTAATCTGTTCATGACAGACCTAACCTCAAGGCTGGATGGAACTAATGCTCACCCACCGCGGCTAGGAACACTACAGCTGACACATCTCTCCTATGCCGACGATGTGGTGCTCCTGAGTCAGACAAAAATTGGTCTGCAACGCCTCCTGCATGAATTAGTAGAATACACAAAACTCAATCTTCTTGAAATCAACAGCCAGAAAACAAAGATCATGATACTGACTCGTTGAAGTAATACTCTGCCGGTTTTTGTCATAGACAACAGAAAATTGGAAGTGGTGGGCAATTACAAGTACTTGGGAATACAATTGGACAGTCACCTTAACTTTTGGGTAATCTGCCGACAAACGCAGACAAATTGGATTGAAGGAAACCAGACACCAAGGAGTGTGATCTATGTGGCGATGCAAAACAAGACTTTATCCACCTACTCTGCATCTGTCCTGCACTGGATCAGGAACGACGGTACTGGTTAAAGAAAAAAGTTTATTGAATATAGAGTATGTACCTGTCGCTCCGCTGTCATACAATCCTTGTGTACAGCGGATCCACAATTAATCTGCAGATCAGTCAAACTTGTCATGAACTTTGAGAACAAAAGAGGTATTACCGCATTAGGTTGAAATTATTTTTTAGATTATGCCGTTAATTTTAGAGTAAACAAGATTTAGTTTTCTCTTTTTTAATGTCACGCAAGATTTGCACCTGCCGTTTCTTCCTTGCCAGTCAACGGAAGATGAGTTTCACTCACCGTTCCACAACAAGTAAATGGACAATATATAATTGAATTGACTTGACACTTGACGTTCCTTGTATGTAATCTTGTTTTTTAATGCTGCTAAGTCTAAATCATGGATGCACATTGATCATTTATTTTAACCGCTGCTCCGTTTTCTATTTTTTGTAATGGTTTTTACTAACTATACAATAATTTTTTATTCATTCATTCTCCATGAAAACCAAAATTATCCACTAGAAGTTGCTATTTGGATGCCTACATCATCCTATGAAAAGTGCTTAAAATGATTCCAAGTGCAAGATCTATGTTTTGGTAGCAGTGTGGGCACAGAGGCTCAGTGATTCATAGTTGGTGGGAATGCTCACGAATAGAGCAATTCTGTAAAGCAACGGCTTAAAGAGGTTTTGGATTTACGCTATTGAATACACTTGATATATTCCTGCTGGGCCTTCACAGCTAGACCTTAGTGATATAGCTAAATATGACTGGATTATACCGAGGAGCTCTCTAGAGGCAGCTAAATTGGCAATAGCCATATGGTGAAAAAAGAAGGTTGGGGTTGTAAATCCTGTTATTTTTTTGGTTTTATTTTCTAATTATTTTGCAAAATGCTTGTATTAACATTGTGTTATACCGGAATAGTGATGCACTGTGTAGCTTGTACACCTGCCAAGACAATGTGAACATCAATAAACTTTCATCCACAATAGTCTGGAACACTCTCATGTATGTAAATCACAGCAATACAAATTGAATGTTTTGTTAACCATTTATTACAAAATGTATAACATATGAATCAATGTTAGAAAGTATATAATTGTACAAAAAGTGGTTTAGTCTATAGCCGCTCCGGAGTGTCTGCGGTGCGGTGCTGAAAGGGAGACACTTTTCCATACCGTGTGGTCCTGTGAGAGACTGACTAGATTCTGGGCAGGGGTTTGGGACTGCCTGTCGGAGTTGTTGGGGTGGGACCTGCCCCGTACCCCTAGGCTGGGCCTTCTTCATGTCCTAGAAAACGTTGGGGGTAACATCTACAAACGTCACCTGTTGCTGCTGGGGCTGGTGGTGGCCAAGCGGGATCTGGCCCAAGCCTGGAAGAGTGAACGTGCCCCCCCCCCCCGCTTGGTGCATGGAAGGCAGGATTGGATTTCCTCATGGGCCTGGAGCAGCCTGTATTTGAAGCCCGGGGGTGTCCTCGCAAACATTACAAAATCTGGAAGCGGTGGGCGGACTATAGGGGCCTAGCCCTTGACCCCCCGATAGACATTGACGATGTGCTGCCTCCAGATGTGGATCCTGTACCCTAGGCTGCTGGCCGACACCGCCTTTGCTTTCCTTCTCATGTTGCTAAGCTGTGATCACGTGAACTGGGGTTGGGTGGGATAAGGGGGGGGGGGGGTAGTTTGGGCACGGGGTTGGGGGGTGTTCTTGGGGACGGGTGGGATGGGGGGGTTTGGGGTATGTCATTCTAAAACTCTGGGTTCAATGCTGTGCCTTTACATATGTGTCATTGATAGTCTCCTCCTGACTGTGGAGGGCTGTACCGAATCTTGCTTGAACTCTTAATAAAAACGGTTTTGAAAAAAAAAAAGTGGTTTAGTCATCCAATAAGTTGTTTTGTCAGCCCGATGGATACAATATATTATGAAGTTCACAAAGATGTAAAGTGATCAGACAGTCGGGGATAGACAGAAAGATACGATATGTCTTTGCATAAACCGTCTGACCAGTCAACACAGGCAACACGTGTTTTATCTTCAGGGCTTATGATATACCATATAGGTATCCCATATAAAGATCACAAATACAAGATTCAATATGAACAATAATCTTATAATAACTGTACGTCAAGAATCCCAGTAATTGTTCATGCCACCCAGATAGGTTAGAATTGTTGTCCTGGTGACTTTCAAGATAAGAGTCCGAATTTAATTTGTGTTAAATCCTTTAGTAAATCACAACATCGTCCTTGTCAGAATCCACACCCGGAATGCCACAATATGTAAAGCCTTGTGATGAAAACAATTTTAACCTATCTGGTTTCCATATTTGTGAACTTCATAATGTATTGTATCAATCGGACTGACAAAACAACTTGTATTGTATAACTCAACCACTTTTGGTACACTTCTATAGTTTCCGGAATTGATTCATATGTTATATATTTTGTAAAAAAAATGGTAACAAAAAATTCAGTTTGTATTGGTGTGATCTACATGCATTTGAGTGCTCCAGACTATTGTGGAATATTTGGTTGGATATTATTTTTGACCATTCTCTTATGAACTCTTTTATGCAGCAGAAGTGTTGTCTGTTGAAGCCCCTTTTTAAGTCTCGCCTACGCAGCGCTGCTTTGGAGAGGACCTCATGTCATCACTGAGCTTTTCTCCCCAAAAACGTTCACGCATTGCATTGCTTTCTATTGCAACGCGTGCACGTTTGGTGATCTCCTCGCGGGAGCGAGTGGCTGGCATATGGCAGCAATTATTGCGGCGCCAGCCCCTCCCTCCCGCAAGTGAATCGCAGGCCCCCTCCTCTCTCCTCTCTCCCCTCCCCCTGCTGCGAGGCACGCACACTTGTTAGGTCTTGCCGACGTTGCTTGGAAATGAACAGCCTGCCACCTCTCGAGCATTAACTGACACATCAATTCCAATTTTGGTAGTTTCTGCCTGGTTTATTTTACGCAAGTAACAACCATTGACAAAGTCATTATTACTGGCTTGTTGTAAGTGTAATGTTACTTGGTGCATCATATGTATGGATGTAATGACAGAAGTTGCAAAATACCAGTTTGGCGGCACACTGTTAAGCACGGATTTTCAGTTTCGGGGCTTTTAAGCCACATCCTTAATTACATCAATTGCGCCCCTTTAGAGAGACCCCCAGTTTTTTCATCCCATTTAAAGCCCTGTTCCTCCCTGATTTTACGCAATCACCTGCCCCCTTCACTACCCTCCATCTGTCTCTGATGTAATTCACCCCCTGTCTGTCACCCCTTCACCTTAGCTGGCCCTGCCCCTCTCCTGCACCTTAAATAACGCGCTCTTGGTCCATGAGAAGGACTCTCGCAACCACCCGAACAGACAGCAGCTCACGGCAGAGGCTGCACAAGGTGAGACGAAAAAACATCTTAGAGCGGCATCTCTATAAGAGGGGAGGGTTCAGTGGAGATTTTCAGGGTAACGTGATATCTAATTGTGCAAGTAAAATGAAGGTTTCAATGTAACTTGTGGTAATTGGTGAAGCTGCTATAGCGTTACCTACGCACAGCGTTGGGTTGGGAAGGCGGGCGATGGGGCGGTGCCTAAGGGTCACCTGTGGTCCTTGTCTTTTTAGGACATCGGTCAACCGGCCACAGAGCCTTACTGCCTTCTGTGGCCCCCGCCAGGCCACTGTAACATGCTGGCAGAGTCTGCGTTTTCTAAGATAGCGCCCTGGGCGGAAAGAAATGTGGCACCCTTGCCAATGGTAGTGTGTTAAACCAGGCACTGGGGGGGTCCCGTTTGTGTTCACGGGTCAGAACCTGGCTGAGCAGGGACCAGGCCCTCAGTGCAATCATCCCAGGACCCCCCCAAGCTCCCCCCCCAGCTCGCCCTAAATCACCGAGAGCTGAACCCAGCAAACAGATGATAGATTTGTTAACATTGGTCAGAGAGTGAAGGGAGGGCAAGGAAGTGTTAAAGGCGTGTGAAAAACATCGGCCGTCTTATGATAATGAAGGGCTAAAACCAGTTTAAAACAGCAAATCAGACTGAATGGACAGGCAGGGACGTTGCTGGAGCAAGATTAGAAGTGCAATACTGCGGGCATACCTTAATGCTCACAGCTCCGAGCGCCCCTCAGCAAATTGGCCCATGGCAGGCCCTACTTGCCCATGCTTAAGGCCGGCCCAGATCATTCTCCCTCTATTGTCCGCTGCTCCGTGGTTTGGTCCACACCCCGAGCAGGGCCTACCCTTAGGAGAATGGGGCCGAGGTGTAGGGTATTGCCTGATTCTGCTTGTAGGAATCATTGCACCAGATTCAGTTACATTTATTTGTTAGGAGTTTTGCAAACTTACAATTTCAGAGCACGAACAATGAAACAAGATTATGTAGAAGATATCCCTTTATCTAGAAAGTCCCAATGTGTTATTTGAAAGCCCGGGATTGGAGGATGAGTTGTGGTTTCTTTTTTTCCTTTACACTTTCCCCTCCCACGCATCTCTGACTAAGGCTGTAAATAAGAGCGAGCCCTGGGGCTATGCCAGTATACTTGCAGTATTCACAGAAAGGGTCGAGAAAGACCCCGATTAAAAACACCTCTTGACCTCATCAGTTCCATCCTACAACGTGTTTGGCTTCATGATGTCAGCTTGTTTTATTTGGATTGACCACTTGTGCGGGGTGTTTGCTCCACTTCTACATTCTGTACTAGTCGGCCATAAAGTTTTGCTTAAAAAAAAGTTCTTTTGAAGATCCAAATTGTTTTCTTTGTTACCTGTAAATTGCACTTGCTACTTTTGGATTAAGAGTAGAGCTACTTAAAAATAAACACGTTCTACTGGTTGTTATTAGACCTTTGACAATCCGGAGTCTCTTTGGCATGTTCTTTCTGGTGTCTTACATCAAAGATTCTTACTCGGTGATGATGAAGCTTGAACAGGTCAGTAGCAGGCTCCCAGCCAAACCACATTTGAACGACAACTGACCCAGATAGATCTCTGTACGGGGGTGGGGGGGGGGGGGGTGAAGGAGGAGGAGCATATGGGTGCTTTCGTGACCCAGCTGAAGGGAAGGTGTGACGGCACCACTTTTTGGCTTGGTCGGAGTCCAGAATACCCAGGCAGCTCGGAAAACTGGGTCAGACTGAATTTATTAAATACGTTTCCCTATGGCATACTACTGAATGCACTCCTAATTGAAGTGCATGTAAATACATAAATAAGGTTATACGCTAGAAGGTAGATATAGGGTGCATACATTAATGGGGAAGTCAGCATTTTCCCCAGAACACTAGAGCAAAACTGGCTTTGCTACGCTCTGTATTAATTAGCCATGTAATTTCAGGTCCCAACAACAAAACACAGGGTGGCCATAGCTAAGACCAGGGGTCTCCAACCTTTTCTATTACAGGATCTACTTATGTTCAATGAAAATCATCCCAAACGAATGATATTTAGTGTTGTACAGTGACCACATCAGACAAGATTACATCAGAGGCCACCACATGCAAGATCAGCAGTGATCACCTCACTATCCAGCACGGTCGCCAGGTAATATTGTAAAAAGGCTTTGTTGATGTGGTATACCTCTACGTGGATATTACATAACATGCATAGCTGCAATGCCCCTGCCACTAAGGTGATAATATTAGTTATAAGTCGTCATCAACACCACATGATTTATCACCCAAATACCAGCTTTAAATATATTTTGGAAATTCAATTTCTTTACAGTTTAGGTATGCATATTTTAATGTAACTAAAAAGCTTCTGATTAAGTAGGCTGGGCTGTACGTAGACAAGCTACTTATAGGTATCTCGAGAGCTACCAGTAGCTCACTAGCTACTTATTGGAGGAGCCTGGGTTAGACCAACCATAGAGACTGGATGGAAGAGGCCCAACAGAAAAGTACATTTATCCATCTGGTAGTAAGGTCAGTTTCAGAGCCAAGCGTATGCGTTTAAATTCAAATAGGGAGGCAAATGAAACAAGAACATTCAGAACTGTGAGGGGGAAACTCCAAAAGCGTCATTTTTGGAATAAAACTTAAAATAAGTTTTCACATTTCAGTTCTACACACAATTAGCACTTGAAAGTCCTACGGCCAGCCACGGCAAAGACCTGATCATTCCATTACTGAAAAAATAATTTTAAAACCATTACGATTACAATAGACCTTGAAAAACAACTCATTCTTGCTTTTAAAATAATAACCTCTTGGGTGGTTGGAAAAGAACAGTGTTAGAGATTGAAGAATACATGAGTGCAACAGATATGATAGTTTTTGAGAACTAAGGCCTTCTAAACAGATCAGAAAAAACATGGCAATGGAGGAGAATGTGTACCAAGAAAAGGAAACGCATCTTATTCTGGAGTAATTTACATTAACTAAAAACAACAACCAATCAAGTCATGTTCCACATTACACTTCAAAGCATCCCTCAAATACCCCCTGACCATAAGGACCACTGAAGCTTTTCTTGCGAGAATAACAGCGTGAATGCTTAAACAATAGGCGTTCGAAACAGTCTGTAAACCTCAGGCAACATTTACACTTGATTAGCCGATCACCTTCCGAACCCTAGAGATGTAGGTTCTTTTTGGTCATCAACCCACTCTTCATCTATAAATCCGATCGGTTTAAGAAAGGATTTGGATTATACATCAAATAGTTGGACTGTGGACCTTCTGAAAGAGGACTTTGTGATTACTTAACCCATTTAGGTGTGGGTTTCATTAAGTGTAATCAGCTTCAATAGAATTTGAAAAGTCTGGTTCTAAATTTTTGGTAGAGAAAAATATGCAGCCGGAGACATTAAACTGTGCTGATCTTCAACTCTGTTTATGTATTTATTTAAATAATACAATCAGTTTGTTTTTAACCTCTTTAGCTCATTTGGGTTGTGGAGCCATTAGTTCACCGAAAAAGAGACCTCATTGAATTTGAAAAATAATTTAACTGATTTACTCCCTATGAGGACACAAGGCACCCCAAAGCTTGCTTCCAGCATTTACCTTCTAGCATATTATATCTAAAGTTTGACTCTAGATATGTAAGAGGACGCTCATATCAAACTGAGGTGAAGGGTGTCTTACAAATACTGTTCATTCATTCTGTAATAAGCTTACACTAGGGAAACCAAGGACAGTCAGCCATTCTGTGCATTAAACTTTCAGGCGACTCCCAAGGTACACAGTGGATTTGTGAGTTAAATGATGACAAGCCTTACATGTCAGATAGTTATAAAATATTATCTCAGTAGATTTGTAGCAAGAGACGTCCTCTGAACGTTTTTCTATACATTTTGGGAAAAATGTTGGTGTTTTCTGTCTAAAGTGCAAAACCGCAGTGTTGCCTCTATTAATCTTTATTTTATTCTCCTTACTATATTCGGACACCAGGGTGGTCAGTTTTTGTAACCCAGCAGCTGTTTGTTCCATTTCACTAAAGCGTCCACGTACAACTAGACACTGATTTGAGCTTGAATGAGTACAAACAAATTGATATTTCTAGCCTTGTTAAAGTGTGCCCCAAAGGGCAGGTCTAGAAATTACTTCTTGGTGCGCAAAGACACTGTTGACAGAAAAAGGGAGATACAATCACACAGAAATTTAAGGTCAGAAACCATTGATCAGTGTGGTGAGACTGAAAACAAAAATGTTGCACCAATTTTTATTAAAAGCTTGTTGAGCGTTCCAAGCTCCTTCCTTTGACAACTGGTTATTCTGATTCTATCTTCTGACTGCCTGGCACTTTTCTGAATCTCTTAACACCTTTGTCACATGTATCACAGCGTGTTTCCTTTTCTTTTCTGCTACCTCCTCCTGTCTCTGCACCCTCTTGCTTTCAATCCTCTGGATGCACACTCAGGCGTTAGAGAGGCAGAAAGATTTCTTTGATTCCATAAGGAGTGAACGTGATGAGCTGAGGGACGAAGTTGCTGTGCTGAAAGAAGAGCTGAAGGTATGATGTCTTGCTGGTTATCCTGGGAAAGGAGGGAGGACCTACCCAACATCAAATCTCATGATGGCTTACAATTGTATTTCTGATGGGCGTTATGCCTGAAATTTAGTATCGAGGGTACAACACTGACTGGTTTGTTTTGGTGGTAGTGTTGTTCTCGTGGTAGCAGAGGTATATTTTCATATAGCGCGTCCATCATGATTTACAAACATTGAGTTACTGTTCTACAATTTTCACAATCCTCCTTTGAAATAAGTATGTTCATTTGCAGCATTTGTATATCTAAGAAAATATTGATTCCCATCCAGATTAAGTAAGCTGGCCTTGATCTTCCTAAATTAACGAATTGCTTTTGCTGCCACTTTAGAGACATGGCATTGTCCTGAGCTCCGACCTGTCGCCCAATGGGGGAATTTTGGATGGTCCTTACCATGAAACGCTAGTGGATTCTTCCACGAAGGCTAACGGAGAAGTTACTCAAGTCCCGAAGACTACAGGGGATGGGCCGCTAGGTAAGGACCTACAAGTCACTGCAACCCTGTCTGTCTATGCAATACCTTATTCATCTTGCACAATGCTCTTTGAATGTCTAAAATCTTCAGTGTTCCCACTGTTTACCTGCATGCTGCATGCTTTATTTTCAATCGCCTCCTATCCATTTCTCTGCTTTAAGGCTTCTTCTCTTTGAATAGGCGCACATGGGTATTTTCTGTATCAGTAGATTAGTAGCCTTCTTGGAACAAAATCCTGATATGTACCAGGAAGGATATCCGAGTGCATTGTGCGATACAGTAAAAGTACTGGTGAGTCATTGATCTGATTCTTCGTGAATGGAAGCTTGTTTGGGATGAGGTGGGAACGAAAATGCATGATTAAGTCTTGTTAAAGGCTCATTACTGATTCACATAGCCCAAGAATAAAACTGAAGCTTGAGAACCACCCATGAAAAGGGAGCTAAGAGTCTGTGCTTCTTTTTAAACATCCATCTCATAGCAATTCCAAATGCTACCTCGAAAAGTAAAATGTGTCCTGTTTTAATTCGTATTTGCCGAAGTGTAAACACCTAACTTTTAGGCAAATGAAAGCTGCCAACATTTCTACCCAAACCACTTTAGAAGTAGAAAATCTCCAGGGCAGTGTTTGTTAAACCTAGTTGCTTGCTGACTCGTACAACCTTCAGTATTCCCACTTCAAGCCTCTGTCTTAAATGTAAATTCCAACACAAGCTCCTGTGGCATTTCTCACAAGATTTTCTTTGTAGAACCAAATGTCTCCAGAAAATAGCAGAACTTCAACACTGAAGTAGCGGATGGCATTGACTTCCGAGGTTGTAAGACACCGCACAACAAATAACTCTGCGCATTGCTGTTGAAAATATATAAAGGATATCAATTTAGAGAGAGTGGAGTTATGGAGGTGGTTCACAGTGAAGTTAACTTACCACCAACCATGATTGATTAATTGGTTGGAATATTAAGATATCACGTCTGATGACTACGGAACCTGGGCGATTTAGGATCACAGTAGCAGATAGCTTCCACTTCTCTCCATGTTAGGCTGTAAGCCGTACCTTTCTGATCATTGACCTGCATTAGCTATATTTACAACACGAGGAGCTCCTAATACCACAAAGAACTGTTGCCTCCAGTACCCTAAATAACTAACTTTTAACTGGCACTAAAGCATACAATTAGGGAAGAGCCAGCTCACTGTCCGCTCCCTGTCGGTAATACACAGTGTCTTATAGTATGTGTACAATTCATGCTGAACCACACAGTAACACCATAAAATGCAGAAATAAATAATTTCCCCTCCTCATATTAGTAACCTGCTTCTATTTACAGGCCATGATTATGATAGTACTTTTAATACAACTTTAAAGCATTCTAAAGGTGCCTTGAGCACAGCTTCTTTACAGAGTAGAACATTCTGCATGTGAACGTGCACCAGTTGTGTCCTTGTATGTGATGCTGGATGACACTAGAGATCATAGAGGTGCTGGCATGCTGGAAAATAATAGCAGTCTGTCCTGCCATACTGATGTATCTGAAACACCTTCAGGTTGGGGCAGATTAGAACAGATTCAGGTATATGGCTAGCTCAGCCACAGTCCACTGGACCTTTCACAAGCATGAATCTTGTATGCAAGTTAGCAGCTTGAGCTATATTTGATGATGGGTCATATCAACAGCCCTTTACAAACTTGAGTCAATAGAACCAACTACTATCCTTAATGACTTTAATATCTAGGTTACAAATTACTTGGATCAGACTGCAAATTTTTAACTTTACACTTACATAGGCTGCCTCATAATAGTTAACTACTGAAATAAAACAGGTACACAGATGTCATGACACTGGAACTATTGCCTTTTAGCTACAGAGATCTACATTTCACCGTAAAAATCTAAACCTGTTCAGCCTATCAAGGTACTCTTGTTTTCAATTCTCAGCTTCTAGTTTGGGTCTTTTAGGCATTTTCTAAACCTCACCCCTAAGATCTTCAGTCCTTTGAGGCATGCACATAATGGTCTTGCAGGTTCACAAAAAGTCACATTTTGCAACGTGATTGAATTCTTCGCTTGTATGCTCAGCTGGGTATAGAGTTGGTATTAAGTATCCTCTGCTTCGATTCAGACTTTATTTAAACTACAAATAATAGTAGATTTTCTTGGGACTGGTTGATGAACCGAACACCCTAAAGAGAGACACCTTCCAGAAATTTAAAAAAAGCTATTGGAGGCTATCATTCCAAATATGGCGGTGAAAAAATCGAAATATGTAATAACATAGTCTGTACTTAAAAGCTGGTCACATGATTCCACAGATCTAGTTTAGATCAAAGAAAATCTATTATTTTTGGCCAAACTCTTAGAGATATCAGTCTTGGAGTAAATTCAAGAGTTTCTGGTAGCAAAACAGCTTTTAATACTGAGCAAGCATGGTTTTGTCGGGTCAAGTACGTTAAGTTTAGCTTGGTCTCACATTTTGATGACCTGGACAGGAAGGCAGGTTGAGGTAGTTCCTTGGCCCTTCTGTTTTTATATCTGTCTGCTTCTGCTGTTTTATTCCTAGGCAGTTATTCTATTTTCATGGAGCTTGAGTGTCCAGTTTCTATCTTCTTCCATTTTATTTGGTCAGCCTTTTTTTTCTGCACCGAGGGTCTAAGTCTTCCATTCATTTTTATTTTTCCTTGCTGGTCCACAGCCTGCTCTAACTGAATCCATTAACTTAGTTCTTACACCGATGTTGATGACACCCTGGCCACCAGTACACGTAATCTGGGTTAGGGATATGCTTAGATGTGGTAAACTTGAGAGAATCAGCCTCTACTTGATGCCTGTAATTGGCAATTGTGACATTTGTTGAGGGGGACAATTAGTACTGGCGTGTCTGTGTTTTGGCCTTCATCTATGGTCTTTGCCCAGTTCTTGTGGTAAGAAATCTTTGGTTTCTTAGTAAAAGTCTGCTGGCTTTTTTGTTAAGTAAGTACATCATGTTTCTGTTTTTATCAAAGCAACAAGGTCTTTCTCCTTTGCCACAGACACCAAGAGCCGCTGTGCCATCAAATTATGGAAACAATGCTTATTTCATATTATGCAGTACATAACAGATACAGCCAAAATGATGGTTTTCGGTTGCCAAATCCCACTAGCACATCTTCAATTACTGTTCCACATTCACTTACATCCAATCGCAAACCAATTTTCCGTTTTGATTTATTAGAATAAAAAGAAAAACACTATTCAAGCAGCAAAACAGAAAAGAATAAATAAAATGGCCCAGGGAAGCACTTGGAGCTAGATATAGAGTACAGGCTTATCTGCAGCATGGGTTTCTCCGTTGCAAATTATTCCTACTAAACCCCAAAAATGGATGATAAATTGATAAAAATTAAAGTCTAACTTTATATCAAAAGCAGGCAAAATGAACAAAGCATGTAAACCGGTATCATAGTGAATATAGCAAAAGTACCTTAATCGCGTTGATTAATGGGTCATGCCCAAACCAGATCAAAGGGAGATCCCAACTCAGAATGTCTGCTGGTGTATATTTTTTTTCTGGCCTTGGTGCAGCTAGGGTCCTAGCTCACTGAGAATGCCACCACACTTCACATACATTCGAACCACAACATCTTGCCCTGCATCATGAAATGCTGTAACTTCGCCAATTGAAGATGCCATCTTTTGTCTGAATAAGGTGAGTTGCCACCTCCTAGTCCTCCATAAAATGCCACTCAAAGTTGTACAGCGCAGATGCATTCCATCTCCTGCATTTTCTACTTCCTTCGCTCCTGTTTCTGTGGCCCTTTCCATAGCTCCACGGAGATGACGCAAACGCCGGTAGCACTCCACATCTTGAGTAATCTTTGCATTCATATTAGAAATGAATTTGCGCTCACCTCTTGTTGCACAGTTGAGTTTAGTGCCAGCCTAATCAAACTTGGATTGATGGTTCTTGTAGGAACAATGGTAAGGATGCAATTAAAATTAATATTAGTTTAATGCACGAATGATGAATTGCACGTGGGTCATTGTTTTCCGACACCTGTGTAAACCCCGGTTTGTGCATGGGTCGGAATGATGAGTTTGGCTGTATTTAACACATGCACTGATTATTGGATGCATGAAATACCTCAACCTTTGTTAAATTTCGGAAGGTCAAACATACAGTAAATATTATGCTTTTCCCGTAAAATTTTTGTATCATGCTGATTTTTGCATGTTAAACATCAGCATTTCCATGTTATTCCCCAGAAGCACATAATAGGTGCTATTTATCACACCCGATAAATAACATACCCTGTTGTATTGGTATTTATCAGGTGTGATTAAAAGCACATATAACCGTAATCCGGCCATAAGTGTTCACGGTTTCGACTCTAAATCGCAGTTGGCAGTCTAGAGAAATGGTTGATGCCAAAAACCTTACTGAGGCTTAATCCAGGGCAGTCCATTTTAGGTGGCATGCCCTTCTGGTGTGTAAATGTTTGTTTGCTTACCAAACAGCCAGCGAGATAAGAAGCAGTTCAGACGTTAGCTTAAAAAATAGCTAGTCCTATATTTCTTTCCCCATCGCCTAAACACTCTTCCAGTCTTGTGCAATGCTACGAGCTGCATATTGTAAATATTTAGCTTAATTACATTTTTAAAAAGCCTGAACATATGAGAAGGGTTTCTTGTGGTTAAATTAGGTGTTCTCGCTCCGGGAAATTTTACAAAGGGAAGATACTTTTGGGATCATGGTGCAGATGTAACAGAAGATTTACAGGAAGGAGCCAAATGTGTAGAGAGACAATGAATACAAAGCTCATACCTACTGATCTCTAGGCCTAAAATGTCATGATATAGTTTACAGCAGCAATATAAAAGATTGTATTATTCATGGACCTCTGCATGGAAGTTTACTAGTGGACACACTTGACTCTGGTAGCTTACCTACATTGCTGTACTGGGTATGCCAGTTTTGGTTAACTTCTGAAAACCAGAACAGTGTATTTGCATTGCACTGGCTACCATCATAATAGAAATCCGGTATTTCCATTGCACTGACTACCATCATAATAGAAATCAAGATCTGCACTAAATGATCTATAGTGTGAGAGAATAGAACCAAGTAGATCCTGGCATTGTCAATAAAGCTAAAAAAAGGGGGTCCATTAATCAAAACTCTACTAGCTTTCTGTCCACAAAGAATACAAATACCCAGATGCATAGGACCATGGCATTAATGAAACAGTCAAACTTACTTAATGCTACAGTACAACAAGAATCAAAGGGATAAAATGTTGGCTTTAGCTAAATTCCTACCAGAGGATAAAACACGTGAAATGTATGCTTTCACAGAGGAGCAAAAGAAGTGTCTAACAGTTTAATGAGAGCAGCCCTGAGTGTCATTCTCTGAAAAAGTAGGTAGCTTTCCACTGATGGTAACAGAGGAAATCAATTGTGGCTGAGATTTTCAGGATTGAGGTCTGAGGTACCAATATGTCTTTCAGTTCTTTGGGACACGTAAATGATGGGTTGAAAAAGATAAAGGTTAAGATGTACACTTCACACCTATTTGAGCCTTATAAGAGAAAGGGCTATTACAGCTGCCTCCTCAAAACACCACGCAAAGAAACACTAGCAGTACTATATTAGTTGGATACACTATAAATATTCCACTCTTAAAAAGGGGTATATAGACCCTGGAGGTAGTAAGAGGAGGGAACCCCACTTTCTTGCAGAGTAAGATATTTAACAAGTTGTGTCTTTCTTAAATGTCTTTACAAACGTTGGGCTTGTGTTCCCTTCTTGTAGCACGCAAAAAGCTATGTTTACGGTTTACCATTACTCATACAGGAATGTCTAACTGACATAGTTTAGAGTGCATATAATATCGACCTTGAATATTGTTAAGATACATTTGTATAAAATGATTTTGACTGAGACTCATTTATAATCTTTTTTACCTTGGAAATCTGACGTGTTTGCACTGCTCGAGGTGCAACCTTTTCGGTTGTGAACACATTTTTGAGAGCTTGGAAAGAAATGTAATCTCACTCCATGTCCAGGAAGACGATCAGCTCCACCCTGGGAGACTAAAGAGATACTCTCTAGATTCACATGACCTCCCTTTGAGTAGGAGTTCATAATATATAAAACACCTTGCGGTGGAAGTTTCATTTATTGTAAAAATCACTTACCATCCATTTGTGACCGGGCCTGTGGTGAAACGTGTCTTTCACAGAATGCATTTGGTGGTGAGTTTGTGCACCAATTGTTAAGATGTGTACATCAGAGTTTAATTCTTAGCGTAACACTTAGCTACCTCATAAACCATTATGAATTACTATGTGGGCTAAGAGGCATTTAACTAGTGGTGAATCTTCGAACGTAATAATTAGTAAGTGAGGCGTAGCTAAAATGTACATATCTGTAACACTAGTTCCTTTGGTACGATGTGAACTACCCATTTTTCTCTAGAGGCGGATGACCGTTATGTCATCAAGTGCATCTTTACAAAGGCTCAATGACAATCTGAAAGATGTTGTTGAAATGATATATCACACAGTATTTGAGGGTCCTGCTTGAAGACAGAGCAGTCCTATTATAGACACACCCAGGACTCAATACCAAGACTGGGTTTGTTCAAACATTTAGAAATTATTTATTTTTCAACCACCAGAAGTCAAAAGTATGCAGACCATGTTAAATTAAAATAGGTAGCAAGCGGCAAAACAAATGTTGCAGGTAAGTAAATTGTCTGCGACTGTTCCCAGTAGATTGGAATAGTTTAGAAGACTTACACACTTGCTAGGTTTTCTAGTGCCGAAACAAATTGCATGCAGCCAGATGGACATAGGCTTTCTGTAGCCTGTTGTCTGGCTGAAATGGGCAGACATAGACACACACAAGGCTTGTAGAAGATGTCTCACATGGGTGATGGTATACTCTCTAAATCAGTTACTGCTTTGCCACACTTTATTGGCCGCTGCTGATCTTTGTTTTCTGCCACTCTATTCATTTCTTACCTCTTCTGGGTATTATTTGATGAGGAGGGTGTAAGGGTGTTAATTGTTTGGCAGAATTGTGGGCCAGTGGTGTGGGTTTCTTCATTTTTTTCCATGGTCTTTTAGGCCCAGCCAGTCAGATGAAGACCAAAAGAGACAGTGTGGAGAAAGTTGAGAAAGGACAAAGCATGCAGAGTTCCGAGGAGGTGGAGTCCACAGAGAAGGCGACAGTGCAGGACACTGAGAAGGCACTCTTGGTGGAAAGGACATTGCATACAGACAGCGATGGGGAGGCTGGACATGCCAGGGGATGCTCTGATGGCCCAACAACCCTGTTTGGAGATGGGCTTCATGAAAATATACCATTTATTGGAGACCAAACTTCAAAGAGGGGCATGTCTTTTAATGAAGACAGTACAGATGGGTCATGTAAGAAAAATGACCCTAGTACTGTTTCAAAGGTTGTTGAATGTACCAGCTCTGATACAGTTAAGGATCTGAATATTGTGAATGTGACAAATACTGGACAAGGAAGTTTAGAAACTGAAAGTGGTGTAGTACAGGTGCAGGAGGATGGGGACTATGACGGTGCATTAGCTAGAGAAAGCGAGAGCTGCAATGATGATTTTCAGGATGCAGTGGAGTTTGTTGTTGAACAGAAAATTGCATGTCCTTCAGCAGCAAGCAAAGTAATATCAGAAGTTCATGAGACACGTACACCTGCTGCAGATGAAGAATCAGTTATAGGGCCTCTCGTAGAAAGACCGAAAGAAGGGATCCGTGTGCAGGGACTACTTCAGAACTTGGGGAAACACTTAGATGGGTTCTTTGATACAATGAGTGAAGAGGTGGAGGGCAGTATAAGTGTGGGAGATGAGAAGGCAGAAGCAAGCAGCCAAAATGAGGAGAAGGTAGATGAAGTAGCTGCTGAAACACAGGAAGACCATAGGAAAAGACCACCATCAAGTGGAAGTAATGTAAGTGAACTAGTAGAGACTGATCGAATCCAGGAAGGAAAAGATTCAGGAAGTGTAGAGTGCCATCTAAATCCAATGGTTATTGAAGAGTCCATTGTTAGTGGTGCAGGGCAAGAGACAGCTGTTGAAGGAGACCAAACATTTAAAGCTAATATAACCAAGATGGAAATATGTGATGATCAGGGAAAAAAAGAAGAAAAGAGTCATGTTGAAGTTGTAGATGTGGAAGAGGTGGGAAGTAAACCACATTCAGATGATGGAGAATTTTTTGAATTTTCAAATGAGGATGGTGGAGAATTGGATGCCCATCTTGGGGAGGAACAGGTCAACGGCAGCAAGCACATGTTGACTGCACCTCACCATGAAGGTACCAATGCAACCTCTGAACATTCCAGTCATTCGAAAGAGGAAGGAGTATCTTCCATCCCCTGTCAGCAGATTGAAGAGGAGCCAGGCAGATCTGTTCATATTGGTGATGGGATTATCCTAGCTGTGGACAAAGTAGTGCTCTCCCTTGATCAAAGCAGATCTGATGTGTCAAACCTTACAAGCATGAAGTTAGTTGAAAACTGGCAGCAAGCAACTGAAGACACCAGGCAACTCAGTGAACATGATCTGGAAGTATGCTCAGCACACATAAAAGCAGATGATGAGAAAGAACGTGTAAGAGAAGAGACTGAAACTCCACCAGAAGTGGGGGATAAGTGTGGAATCGAGAGTCAGAAGCTCCCGACTGATGCAAAAGAGGTGATGACTGGGTGCCTAAGACCTGATGATCAGAAAACTATTGTTCATGAAAAGTCATGCGAGCCAGAGTTTAAGGAAGATGATCAGACTGGTGACACACAAGAGGAGGATGAGGGCTCCTTTGAGTTTGATGACGAAGGGATTGAGACAACAGAGGATAGTAGCACGTTATACCCTAAACCAGTGATGCTAGAAGAATTTACTAGAGAAAAGGAAGTTCATATCCATGACCCCACAGAGATCAGTGTGACAAAGACAGCAGAGTATAGTGAATTTCAGAAATTACAGGATCAGGACATTCTGGCCCCAATCAAAGATGGTCACCATAAGGATGAAGGACCATATAAAGCTGTTAATAAAGAAATTGAGGAAGCATCACATTCGAATTCGGCAGAGACATCGGGTAGAGGGGCAGAGGATGCCACACAACAATCAACCAAGAGCACAGATACTGAAAATGTATCTGCTGATTCATTTGAACCCCAAGATTTGGATAATAACCAAGCATATATCAAAGAAGACACGCTGGACAGGGGCATTAAGAGGGGTAAAGGTAAGAACAAGGAAGATTGCTTGCTTTCCTGAGGGTGCTCGACTGAGGTGTTTACTGCAGTTCCACTTGACCAGGGATTAAAAAAAAAATTGCACTTTGCACAGTGAGACTAGCTTTAAGAGGGCCCTTGTGTCACTTATGTTGCAGGTGGCACCCACACTACCAGATAATGTAAACAGATACCCAAGAAACGTAATCTCAGTGCTGGATGTTGATGATCAGTCAGGTATTCATACAAACTAAAATATATATATATAGTGTGGTCAGAAAAGCAACTCTTACAAGTCCTATTACTGTTCCCAGATGTTAATCTGGGATGACTAACTAAAATGGCTTACAACTACTCTCCAAACTTTGTCTGCGGTATTTCATTTTCACAAAAACCAAAACTCATTATGATGATTAAATATGGGAATTACACGTGCTGCTAAAAGGTGAATTATATGGTGAGGGAATATACTAAAGGGGTATGTTTTTCTTTTTGTGTTGAAATTTCTGGTTACGTTGTGATGTTGAAGCAAAGTGTGATTGCATTTGTATGCCAATTAGCAGAGTGTTAAATTGTTGTGGTATGGATTATAATCCCAGTAATAGGACTTATCACTAGACTAACTGAGCTGCTGGATGTTTTGCTGTATCCACCAACTGTGCAGAAACTTTGACTGTATTTAGGCTGATGTTGGTCTGACTATTTCCAGTATGACGGAGGTTTGATTTTATCCAAGGCATTGTAGATTTGACTGCCTAGAAGGTTATAGAGGTTTGACTACATCTAGTTTGAGCAAAGTTTGCATTCAATCATAGTGAAGAGAAATCGATTGCTTTCAGGATGAAGTATTTTTGTCAAAACCTGAAGTGTGGGAGGTTTAACTTTAATTAAATTAATTGGTGGTTTGACTGTATCCGGGGTGGGTGAGGTTTGACAATCCTGGTGGCAAATATGGTATACTGTCAAGTGTGAGAGAGGTTTACCTTTTCCCAGGAAGACAGACATATATCTGAATACAGAATGACAGAAGTTTGATTGCGTCAGCAGTAACTGAGGTTTGACAATACTAAGTGTGACACTGTTTCCAGAGTGATGACAGAGACTGTATTTAGGTTGACTGAGGTTCCACTGTATCCCAAGCAATGGTGCTTTGTGTGCATCTTTGGTGAGGGGTTTTACTGTACGTATGTCCATGGGTTAGCCTGTTTCTTCATCGATGAAGACTGGGTCTGTATAAAGAATAAGATAATGACGTTCTGAGGTGGCTTGGTGGCAAAACCACACTATTGAAAGGATCCTGATAAGGTTTGACTATTTGTTGTGTGGGTGAGGTTTGATCACGGTTGTGACAAAGAATTGAAGGAAAAAGCTGTGCCTGTTTTCACTGTTGTAAACTTTCATATAAGTTAAACACTGTATACACTTTGAGTTTATATTTTAAATAGTCACTCAAATTGAGGCACAATCCCATTCGATCCCCTGAAGGGGTTTTAGAGACACATCTATATTGCTCAAGCTTTGTCTAGGAATGAAAATGTTATCTTGATTTAAATCTGTCTGCCTTTTCTGTTGTCCATTTAATTTATAGTTCGGTATAACCCAAATAAAGCTTCAAACGCACATTTTGGAAGCAGTCCTAAGGGACTATTGAAGCCGAGGTGGGTGCACCCCACTTGTGCCACATTTTCAAGGAGCTGTGCCTTAGCAAACCTATCCTGTGCTTTGATCACAATCAGTCACGGATAACCTAGCCTATCTTGCTTCTGATGCACTGTGGTACTTTGGGAAACTCACCAGTGGCTTTTGGGGCACTTTTCGTTTTGCTTTTCAAATCTGTGTGTTTAAAATAAATGTTCTGTTAATGTCTAGCCTTAGGAGTACAAACTAGGACTGTTTCATACAGAAATTGTACTAAAGATTTTTATGTAATTTGCTGCCTGGGATTTGTTTCATTAGGACTATGTTTCACATTGCTAAATTTTTGTATTTGGACGGTATAGGATACCCACTTTGCTGCAAAAATAGTTGGGATTGGAGACTATCGGATATGTAAGGGATGTCTGCTTTCCCTTGGATATATCCTCACTTAGGGGAAGCTGATTTTACTTAAAAAAATAATAATACAAATGTAAAATCTGGGAAAATTGTAATCATGCTGGTTAAAGTTGAATGTTTTGCTGTGACTGGTTCCAGTGCATTAGTAAAAACGCATTAACTGATGTCCTCACTGTAGACAGTCAATAAGAGCAAAGGTTGCCCTCATCATATTGGCACCTTGCTTTTATCAGCTTTGCTCCACCAAAGCCAGGATTTTACTGCCAGAAGAAAATAGGAGCCCAACTCAATGATACACTCGCAGTGAGGTTTTCCAAAGTCATTGTGGAGCAAATGGGGAGATGTTTAATTATTTAGGTTATGTATATCACGAATGTCCTGAGCTGTATATAACGAAATAAATATTTTATATTTTAAAATTGCTGTCTGTCTGGGATCTTTGCAGTGGTGTAGATGGGTACTGGGGCGGGGGCAGATGGTGTGTGAAGAGCTTGTGAGTGGCTCCCCTCTGATATCAGTGAAAGTAGAGTTGAGTTACTTGACATGATTACTTATCCCTCAGAGTGGACATCTACAGAAGCTGCACCCACCGCCCTACTGATTCACTCTGAAAATGGCCTATGATGCAGACTAAAGGTTACCCTTGAGCATCATGACACTCATAGACCGGTTCCTAGGCTTGGTTATTGCTTGATGGACATACATTTAGACCAGTTTCTTGACTTGGTTATTGATTGATCTACATTCAGAGACCTCTAAGTATTAAATCAAATTATACTGAATTGGAGTTTATTGAATCTGGCACCCCAACACTTGCAGATGAAAATCCTTATGTAAACAAGCACACAGACAGTCACTAGTGATGCCTCTTTACATTTGTACAGTATTACACAGACCGAGACATAATACGGACTATAAACAGATTAGGAATGTTTACTAATATCACTAACACTCACTTGAATCAGTACCACACCTCTTGGATGATCTGAGGGAATTCCATGATATTTCTAACTTCAAGATAAATATCACCAAATCAGAGATGCTTCTCTTGCACCCTTGATCCCGTCAAATAGACCATCTTCAGAGACTTATCATAATCTCCTTGTCTTGGGAAAGGATGAAATATCTGAGAATACTCCTTGGTCAAACCACTTCACAGGTAATGGCCATGAATCATACTATGCTAATCAGGGAAATAGACACCTCTAACAATTGTACATCAAGCATTTATCCTGGTTTGGTAGAGTAGCTGTAATAAAGATCAGTCTTCCTGAAGGTGCTTTATCTATTTTAAACAATACCAATGCCAACCCTGCTGTCAATACTCAAGCAGCCAAAATGTGATCAACACCTTCATTTGGCAAAACAAGCCCCATGCATAGCAAGTAAGTTTCTCTAAAGGCTAGTATCACAGTCAGGTCTTGTGGTTCAACCCATTATGTCCTGTCTCCATGTGGCCGTGCTATGAGTCCTCAAAGAATAGGGGGAAAAAGAGAAGTCGAAACATAGGTGCTTTATAGAGACTCTTATAGCATGCACATCTGTATGGGCAGGTTTCTTTGCTAAAAAAGGTACACTGTAGTTGGGGACTGTCCTCTTCACCTATAACTAGGATTACACTTTCAATCTGAGATACGGTATTATTAAGGCTAGGTTTCACCACTTCCCCCTTATCTTTCACCCCGATCTCATGTAATCGACATTTTACTCTGGCATTTATCCACACGCAATTTAAAATCTAGCATGAGAAGAAATTATCTTGTAGTGGGCTCGCTCATCACTAATCCACTAATGCTCTCCTTCAAAGACCTCAAGCTGAAATTCGACCTCCCAGAATCCAAAAGGTACACATACACCCAAGACTGACACTTACTGCTTTACCCAACAATGAATTAGGAAGCATTGGGACCATTAACAGGGGTGGAGAAGTGGCTTAGGTATGAAGATAAAGCCCTGATCTCCACTCTATGTAAATTCGTCCTCAAATCTGTCCAAGATTCCAAAATTCCAGGCCAAAGAAGATGGGAACAAGAACTTGGGCGAGATCGACATACAGGGAGTGGGAAAAGCAGTTTGGCTGAGCCCTACCTTTTCCCTCATGTGTGTACCAATGTGAGGCACACCACAAAATGTTGACCTATTGGTATTGAACCCCAGAAACATTTGTAAAGTGAAAACCCTTAAACAGTGATCAGTATTGGAGGGGGTCGAGCCAAAGATGACCAAATCACATGGAGGCATTCAGCTGGCAAAAATCTGGCAAAGCTGGCAATTGCAATAGTGACTGGAAAACAACGTTTACTCTTATCCTGGGGAAAGACTACTGCCCCACTCTCCACTTGGTTATCTAGACTATGATACACTCTGGCCATCGAGAATATAGCCCTGTAATTAAAGAACAAACTAAAGTCATATGAGGTCGACTGGAATCCATCTATACTAATCCTAGCCCATGAATTCCAAGAGCTTTTGCATCCTCTTTATCTGAAAGCAATTAGACTTTTCCAGATGAGATATCCCAGCTGCTACCAAGATAAACTTTAGAAATCCGAGGCTTCTGCCAACATAGATCACAGACCATCTTTTTTTTATAATATATTTTTATTGAAAATTTCCGACCAGTATTGTAATACATTCATGACATCATAAAGAGGTACAAACCTTTGACCTGCAAATAATGCACATAGAAATAAATAGTACATCTCCCATCTATTAAGGATATGTTCACGACAATCTGCCGTGAATTCACCTCTTCCCTAAGTCAGACATAGCAATTGGTCTTCTATCTATACCCCCCCAACAATTTAAACTCATCCCTCCCCTCCCTCACCCTCCTTGCCGAGCCCAGGCTATCTTATACAATATATACCAAGAGAAGGCATCATTTGGCAACCATTGTATTATTGATAAGACGACCCTGGCGGGATGGGTGTTTGAGGGTTTAGTTAGTTCCTAGATGAAAAGCGCTAAGCTTAGATTGTTTCTATATAATGGGCTCCTTGCTGACAGGAGGATTGTAGGCAAAGGTAGGTGTTATGTTAAAAAAACGCAAAAAAACAGTTCAATTTAGAGATTACTGCTGAATGCATCATTCATGTATTTCCACATTTGCATTCTAGTCCCACATTGTGGATGATCTGACAGTCATTAACATTTTCCCATAAGGGTACTATAATTAATACTCCGGGTTTTCCATTTTTACTCATTTACTTCAGAATACAGACAGGAAAACATCTATGTTCCTGTCTGTATTTGCTTTTTAAATAGGAAAACAAATGGAAATTAAGTTTTTAATAACTCCAAATGGTATCAGTCAAGACTGCCAGGTAGGATGTGCGGATTGACAGGTAAGGGAGTTAAAAAAAAAAAAAGTTTCCTAATGAGGCACAAACAGCAGTAGATGTGCACAAAGTTGAAACTAAAATGTGCTAGTTTTCATTTAAGTGTATTGATTTATAAACTATGGGGCTTCATATCATTGAAACCTGTTAGGCATGTTGGTTAAATAAAATGTTTTCTCAAAAACCCAAAACAAACGTGTATAAACACAGATAAAGTTAGCAAAAACTAAACACTGATGAATATAGATGGATATTTAAAAATAAATTGAAAAAATACTGTAAAGGCGTTAGATCTAATTATATGTTGCCAGAATTTGATACTAATAGCCAAAAACCTCGCTTGACGTTTTTTACTTCTTGGTCTGATGTCAAATATATATCTTGGGAGTAGGTGCCTTTGCAAGCTCTTTTAGCCTTCGTCTGTCCAAATTGCTGCTGTTTTGCTTTCTGGCTATACAGTAACTTAATTAGTTGCCTCCTATGTCATGAGTTAAGGGTTTTATTTTGGGAAATAATATGCAGCTTAAATATGCACAACGCATGTGGCTGGGCATATGATGAAAGCAAAAGACCATTTGTCAACTACCTTATTCTCAGCTGACCAGACTGTTCTTTCAATGTACCTTTATTTTTGCCTGTGCGCCAGTCAATTTGTTAGCTTCCAAAATGGACCCAAGTGGTCGAAGAGACCAACTTCTAGTGTGACTTTCCTTTAATTTTTGGGTATGTGAGAAGGTTGTGATCTGCTTCTAAAAATTGTTCGCAAATGCATTGACTAGAATTTCTCATAACCTCCTTAAAGCGGTTGATGTTTTATTCCTCACGACCCATTCTAGGCACTTGTGACGTGTGTGAAAAACGAAAAAGGAGGATAAAAATGAGTGAGGGTTACACAGTGGTTTCTGCTTGCTTGCCTGACCTCCGGCCACAACGGCTCAAGGAGTTATTACTGCACAATCATACACGCTATGTTGGCTGGAGCCTGCCAAGTTATGTCAGAGCGATGGCTGTTATGCAGGAATCTTCGGGAGAATGCTTAGCATGCTGGACCGTACTGGTTGTAGTACTGCTCTGTGTGGTCATAGCAGGAGTCGACTTGGTGGGAGGACTTGCAGTTGTTTGGAGGCACTAATCCCATGTTTGGCAGCACCGGCAATTTGTTTTAGAAAAGATTGACCCAAAAAAAAACACTAACATCAACATAAGTTGCATAAACAAAACGCTCATTTGACGAACCATCTAAATAAGTCAATTATATTTGTCTGATACCATTTTTCAGTAAAATCATCTCAAATGTATTTTTTCTGCATTTTCTTGCACAAATGAATTTTCTTTCAGAATGCCACCTGATAAGTATTATAGTGCACTGACATATATAGCAGGATTATAGGTTAAGCATTTGGTTAACTAGCACAATGTGTTGCTTTCTAATGAGGGAAATAGTTTTAAGATGGCTTCTGAATTAACCAAATGTTCGCTGCCAGCTGCTGCTGCTACTGAAAACAATGTACACCGTGCAGTGCAATAGAAGCACTTGTTAGGAGATAAAATACACCTATTAGCCAATGGTATTATTAGGAAAGAGAATTACTCCTCTGGGCTGATCTAGTATATAATTGACACTGCCTGAAAGCAATGGCTGAAAGAGGGCTGGCCTTTATTATTATTAAGGGGCATTTATAGAGCGCCTGGTTACGCAGAATGCGTGTCCCCGCGCTGAACTGAAGCACTTTGAGAGAGAAGTAGGGGAGGAGCCCTACAGCAACCAGAAGCACAAAGGATCGGACACATGGGTAGAGCTGTGTGCACACAGAGTTTAACAAAGAGAACATCAGAATCAGGTGCAAGAATAAGAATGAATGTTGGCTATCTTGGATGAGTGTAGTTTTACTAATCACTTTCTCTGACTGAGCCTTCCTCATTATCTACCCATTTAGGAGGCTGTGTCAAAAATCATTAGTCGACAATAAGCTACCTGGTGGCAATCTCTGCCTAAGGATCTTAAAAATGTTTTGTCAAGAGAAGCCTCTCCACCTTATCAGCAGGAGTGCAACTTAAAAGAGCCTATTGCGATGGAGAAGTGCATCCTAGTGGTGCCCAGTAGACCTGTTTAGTCCTGTTGCTCATAGACATGAGTAGTCTCACTATAACAGGCACAAACTGCCATAGGCTATCTCTAATAAATCTGTCCCTCAATCAAACTGTCCATAGATTATCCAGTCCCCACACACCGAATAACTTGAGCACGCACTGCAATGGCAGTATTTTCATAAGTACATCCAGGACTTAGGGCTTCAGTGCCTTGTGCAGCCACACATGAATGTAGATCAATGAACCAAAGGACCCAACAATACATAAGTGGCGTGTACCAATAAATGACAGGACTTTGTGATTCCTTCCTCTGGCCCTTCCTTTTATTCTAGTCGAAGAAATATTTTCCACCTCGAGGCTCAAGCACGAGTTCCTTGGCACAAACCCAGGATACAGAACTGGACTGGACCCTACATTGACACTACAGCCACTGTCCTTGAATTACCTCCCTTGTCCCCCCATCACTGCCTGAAGTCAGCTACTCGAATGGCACTTGAAGGACACATTTGGGGGCCATTAGCAGTGCTGAAGCAATGTCCTTGAACAGCTTCTCTGGCTCCTCCTGCCTGCTCCTCTCTCCTGCAGACCCTTCTTACTTTCCGGCAACTGTGCTGATATTCGGGGTAGAAAAGTCTTAGGAACTAGTGTATTTACATATGTCTTCTGTAGATATACTCCAGACAGATTGCAGTTTTCCAGTGCCTCTCTGGTCCTTTCTTCAAACGGTGTTTTTCCTGATTGCCAGTGTAACGGTGTGGTGGCACTGTGACCCACGTATTTGAGGTCAGTCAAGTATTAACTATAAACGTCATTCTTCAAGAAGTAGGTTGCAGGTTCAGTTCACAACCCCACCAGGATTTATGACGCAATTGACCCTTCCTGAATGTCACAGGGCAATCAAACATATTATATTTCAGATTATACAAGCTAGGATTGGACTCCAGGGCATGGCACATATGCCCAACACACACTACAGTCCCACCTGTTTGGGCCAACTAGAAGATGAATGCTTTTAAAGAATGGTTACGTATATCATGTGTAAGCACTAATAACGCTTTACAAGAAGGTATATGGAGGAAACTGACACATTAATAGACGTCAAGCCCAAAGTGAAAATCCAGTAATTACAAGTAATTATTCAATAGGTCATACTTGCTTATATACAAATGGCCACAGATATTACTTTGGAAGACACTTTGGTCATTAATTTCAGGGTTCAGATTAACCTTTTGATAACAAGTCCTTGGACTATTATTATTATTATTATTGTATTTCTTATATAGCGCCAGAATCGACCCCCGAAGGGGTATCTCCGCGCTTGCCTTGGGAACTCGTCCTGGTTTTTCCCTGTGAGATAGCCCCTACAGGGCATCCCCAAGGTGAAAGCCAGGCATCCCGCCGCGGGGGGGGGGGCGGGCATTGTGGAGATTAAGCAAGCTTAATGCCCAGAGTTGCAGAGTGTGAACCCATGATTAGGTCAGGCACGAAGCGAGAATTATCGAGTCCGTGGACATTTGAGCTCAACACCCTGCCGCGACGGGAATCGAACCCTGGTCCTAGGTCTGACCTCTGCTTCAGGGTCTGCCTGCTCTAACCAGTGAGCCACACTTCTCCACAAAAAAGACCAATGCGGGAACAGAACGTTCAAAAGCAGTTCAACAGTAATGCCCTCTATTCTAAGCACGAAAAGGGGAAACAAGGGAACCCTACTCACAGCGGAACCAGGGCAAAGTGTATATCCAAAGAACAATGGTTCCTGTGGCATACCAATGTATAGAATATGTGATACTGAACAGCTTAAATAAGCAATATTTAACTTGTAGCAGAGAAAGGTATGGCAAGGAAAGAAGCACACGTATACAAAATTTATAAGAAAAAATTCTTATATTTCAACTCATGAAAGTATCCATATTTACAACAGCAACACATATACAAAAAAGTTATATATACAGGAAAGTGCAGTGCGTCCCAAGTGATTTCGTGAACAAAAACAGAACAAACACAAATAATAAGTGATCTGTACAGTTTTGCGTTATGGGTATTAACACAGGGAAATGACCAAGCAATATGATACAGTAATTGCTAACAGTGACTATATGGAATCATAAATCACTGTGCTACAAGGGTTCCTTGTAGTCACTGTTAGCAATTACTGTATCATATTGCTTGGTCATTTCCCTGTGTTAATACCCATAACCCAAAACTGTACAGATCACTTATTATTTGTGTTTGTTCTGTTTTTGTTCACGAAATCACTTGGGACGCACTGCACTTTCCTGTATATATAACTTTTTTGTATATGTATTGCTGTTGTAAATATGGATACTTTCATGAGTTGAAATATAAGAATTTTTTCTTATAAATTTTGTATACGTGTGCTTCTTTCCTTGCCATACCTTTCTCTGCTACAAGTTAAATATTGCTTATTTAAGCTGTTCAGTATCACATATTCTATACATTGGTATGCCACAGGAACCATTGTTCTTTGGATATACTCTATTCTAAGCAAACAGCAGAAAAAAGGCAAAGTTTGCAACAAAACTGACAGGCCCAATGCCATATATCATCACCCATAGAAACGTTTCAGTATAGGATGCACATCTTCGTACCGTATACATTTCATCAAGGAAGCAGTACTAATGGTGACACCAGGTTTAATAAACACTGGACTCTGACATTATTGTTATTTTGATTTTGATTTTGATATATTTATATTTAACGTAGATTTAAGATCAGAATACCGACACATGTAATCATTTCCTATAGACTTTCGCATAGCTATAAATATTCATCCATACTGTCATTAGTTGCTCCTATTAATAATTTTAGAAGTCCATCACCACCAATTTTTGATTAAAAAATAAAAATGATTAACCAGGTATAACTTGGCTTCTTATATTGTCTGGGATGTCCTTACACCCTTGTTGAGGCAGATAAAAACAAACATGAATCAATCACACTGTAGTTGCGGGCATTATGGTCCTGATTCATATATTGGCAGAGAGGGTACTCCATCGCAGCAACGATGGATTACCCTCCTCGAAAATAGATTGGTCCGCCTTCCAAATCTAATTGCGGGTGGAACTTAAGTTTGGCCACAGCAGAGACAATTCTGTCTGTGCCATGGCTAAACTTCTCAAATGGCCCAGAACTTCTCCAGTGGCCCTGGGTAGTAAGGATCTTTGGATAAATGGCTACAAGTCTGCCGGCCCAATTTAGATGGGTGGACATGTAGTAATTTGTTTCACTGTGTTACAGGAGAATGGACTGAACTAGACTACAGGGGTGATATGAGTAAGCAGACTTTTATTGTAATTTTTTTTTAACTCTCCAGTAGGGGCGAACCGCCGTACATCTGGGCATCCTCCTAGCTCCACCTCGGGTAGAAAAAACCATGGGCTTAGTAAGGCATGTTCTTGGGGGCAATACAAGTTCCAACACCACACCACAAAGTTACTGGATTGTGCCTTTTATAAACTGAGGGAATACTTCTACCCGATTGGAAATTGCTCAGTGCAAGGTAGAAAACATGCCACATCACCAGGGACAATACAACCAGATTACCAAAACGAAGTCTTTTATCTTATCCAGACTGTCTTCAAGGTTGTTAGAGCCCGCAGGAAAAATCCAGTGCTACCTTCCACCACCTTGCATTCCCCAACCCCTGTCAGACACTTGCCTGAGGCCACGGCCCTGCTCCAGAGCCTTGGCAGCCACGTCCCTAGCGCCACTCCCAGGGGAAACCCCCTCTTTATCCTCCTGGTCTGTAGCTGGCGTCTTCTCTGTAGTCTGGTCAGGCACCAGTCCTGTACCTCCTCTGTTGATCATCCAAGGTCTCTAGCCTCCAGGAGAGGTGCTCTGTCCCACCAGTTGTCTGTCAGGACTTCCAGCCCATGTCCTCTTTTTGCGGCGTCCTCAATCCGCCACGTTCCTTCTCTGTGTCCTACCCTCACCCCTTCGTCTTCCGATTCTGTCCCCTGATCATTATAGACCTCGCCCACTTTAACCTAGTTGGTTGCAACGTTGCCACCCACTAGTATACTGACCTGGAGGCTCTCAGTGCCCCTGGGGTCCTGATGGTCATGCTGCATACCCGACTGGACAGGAATCCAGTCACATGCTGCTGCTTACTGCCAGGTAAAACCTGGCGTTCAGTAACAGTGAAACAATTATAATTATCGCTGCCAAGGGATAAACCTCTCATGGAGAGGGGAGCATTACTTTTTCTTCTTGGGGGGGGGGGGGGGGGGGGGGGGATCTTATTAAGGGTTTTCTTTTTTAAAAGAAAACCAAGAATGCTGTTTGCTAAAGGGCTGCGTCCTTCTGAAGTAGCCCTGTAGCAAATAGTAAAATGCACTAACAGGAACAGTTGTGACAGCAGTTCCTGCAAGAGGCTTTATAAATGACCACCTAGCTATTTCTAAATTTGATGGGCGGCCTCTCCACCATGGGGACAGAGTAACCTACACCATCTGGATTGAAGACCCAGGGGCCATCCACCCGGATATAAATCTGGTCTATGTTCCAGGCTGACTTCCCAGGCTCCTTTTTAAGTCAATTCTTCACTTTACTTGATTTTTATTGTGATCATCTAGTCATAGAGCCTAAAGGTTACAGGGGTAGTTGTCTGCTTTATCTGATATTGGTCCTAAAATTGCATAAGTTTCTTTATTTTCTCTGTCAGTTTCCACTAACACTTTCTCCCACTTGGGTTTTGTTCACTACCCTGTAGGCCCCTTCACTATCATGCCCTCATCCATTAATTCTGCTAGATACTCTTGGTTATTTGTTAACTCCTGGTCATTAATCACGCTCATTTACAGTGCGCGTTTCTCCTTTCCTTTTTAGGTTTCGCCTGTCGAAAGCTGCGCAGCAGCGTTTCGCGCAGGCGAAATCTTTTGTTTTGCAGTATGTGGGCTTTGTCCCGCCTCTGTTTTCCATTGGCTAGCTCCATAAATGGAGGCTAGCCATTGGAAAACAGAGGCGTCCGTCATTCTGAGAGGCGACTCGTGGGCGTTCCTGAGATTTTTTCTCATCCAGCCCCTTTTAGAACGTCAGTGCGGCGGTGGGCGGGGTTTATTTTTGTGTCGTCCATGTTTCTTTTGGTCATTCCGCGGCCGACCGCCGCCGGAGGAAGTCCAGGTGAGTGCTTTTGATTGTGGCCGTTCCCGCCGCCCCCCTCCCGCTGTCCGTGTGCCCGTTCCCGCACCCCCTCCCGCTGTCCGTGCCTTTCCCGCCCCCCTCCCGCTGTCCGTGCCTTTCCCGCCACCCTCCCGCTGTCCATGCCTTTCCTGCCCTCCCTCCCGCTGTCCGTGCCTGTGTGCCCGTTCCCGCCCCTCCTCCCGCTGTCCGTGTGCGGTATGTTCCGCATTCCAAGTGTGGACCCACAGAAGGCCCGAGGCAGGTCGGGTCATTTTGTATTTTTACTGCACAGTAAACTTGTCATTTAAAGAGATTGGCCAATCGAGTTTCTACCAAGCTCTGGCTTTGTGCTCCCCACATCAGCACTCCCTGCAGATACAAAGCTGCCTCTCTGATGAGATCCTTTGTCATGTACCCGCGCCCCATGTTTTGTCAGTCGAGAGACGGTGCAGTGTGCAGCAGAAGGGGCACAGCCGGGGTGTTCCTGCTGAGCTGCTAATATGCCGAGCTCTGTAAATGATGAACTACTCGAGCCCAAGTTTTTGTCTTTGGATTCTGGGACTGAAAGTCCCGGTTTTATAACGAAATAAACAAGGCAGTATGTCCCAGAATCGAAACCAAAGCCCTGGACTGGAGCAGCTGGACAAAAAGAACAGCAGAAGGAATGTGATATTCATGAGGCATTTGGTGACTGAGACGCTTTGGCCAGGCTTGTCTGCACAACCAGCGTGACTATGGCGCCACCTGGCGAATCCCCGGAGCCTTGCACTCAAACACAATGTAGCCCACCGTGGACTCGAGTGCCCATACCAAGGTGCCATGGTGGCACCGGCCCTGGGCAACAAGGGCAGCAGGGGTTTTCGTCGGTGGGGCAGCTGTTATACTATCCTTTCTCTGGCACTGGAATATTTGGGACCGCGCTGTTCTACCCACATTTTTCTGAGTTTTATTTGCTATTCTAACTCCAGTCGTGGAATGTGCAGCATTACATTCTCCAAATAATGTAAATGAGAATTGAAATGTAATTTAACTTCTCGGCGTTATCCCGGCAGCTCGGAGTGCAGAAACTCAGAGTTCCATAAACTAAATCCCGCTGGGGCTCTAGCCCATGCTGTGACGCTTCTAGGCACTACACCAGCACCGAGGCACGTTTGTTAGGACACGATGGAAAGGCCTGGGAATATAGACCCGCCCTGTGCTGCTAGATATATGAATGCAGCAGAATCTGCCGTCCACATGGCTTCCAGGAAGCAATGTGAACGCCTACGGTGGCTCTATAAACTCAGGCCGCTGCCCGATGCACGCTCACATGATCGATCTTCTCACTAGAAGCCATCTGTACAGAGAGAGTAGTAATCAGTCTGCAGCAATGTCTTATCTGAACGGTTTAGGTTCCACCTGGTATTTTTTCACATTCCATCCCCTTACTTTTAAAATAAAGAACACCGTGCTCCTTTTGAAAGAAGCAACATGGATTCGAAGCCTTATTGTAATGCACCTACTGCAGGAGTGGATTTGATTTAAAGGAGTGGGCGCTATTTGTGGAAAAACAAATCTGAAAACAACCCATGTGTACCCGAGGGGCGGTCACCCAAAAGTGGTTTCCATTGAGATTTCGTTTTTCAAGTTTACGTTCCCACTTTTTCCCTTGCAGGTCCTTTCTTTTGGGCCTCCATTAAAGAAAGATCACTGTCTGCAAAATCATTTTAAGTACATATTTGGACCTGTTTCACTGCATGCCCTAAGCAGATGTAAGTACATGCTCATGAGCTGCTAACACCTACCTGTACAGTGATTATTGATGTATGTGCCCTGGTACTCTTCTTTTGTGCCCAGGCCCCAGCTTTGTGTCTCTCACAGGGTGTGCTTTTTGTTCTCACTTACGAAAGGGCCAGATATCAAAGATACAGGGTCTGCTTGTGTACTCGCCTCGAGGTTAAGAGATTAAACTTTTGGCATTGTAAATCCCCGGAAGCTTGTTTCCTTCCCAGTATAAGAATTGGCTTGGTAGTTTGGTTTGCCCTGTTCCCATCATGCACTGGGACAGGAACAGACTAATTTGCATGTAGCCAGGTTGTGAGCTGGGATGGTGCAGTGAGCTAAAAAACGGTGATGGATCAAGCCCTGATCTCTTGACTGGGTAAGAGTATTCTGCATCATTCAGAAACTCTGTCCATCACCACCCCCTTTTCCAAAATCGATTGTAAATGACAATGCCATTTATTTATCGGTTTTCAAAACCAACACATAAATACAAATGTTGTCATTTACAATGCCAATAGCTCAAACTTTTCAAAAGGCGAAACCATTGCATTGTAAATGCTTGTTAGGTTTCGCCTCGCCGAAAGCTGAGCAGCAGACTTTCGCGCAGGGCGAAATCTTTTGAGTTACAGTATGGATGTTTGTCCCGCCTCTCTCTTCCATTGGCTAGCTCCATAAATGGAGGCTAGCCATTGGAAGAGAGAGGCTTCCGTCATTCTGCGAGGCGACTCGTGGGCGTTCCGGCGATTTATTTTCTCATCCTGCCCCTTTGACAATGTCATTGCGGTGGTGGGCGGTTCCTATTTTTTTTTTTTGGTCGCCTTGTTTTGGTCAGTTACCAAAAGTATTCTCCAGGAGTGGGCTGCGAAATTGAAGTTGCCAGGAAGGAGTTCATATTTGCGATCAGGTAAACAGCAGCATGATAGCACATGTGCGCGTTTAAAACCGGAGCCGGAGATGGGCATCAGCTTCTGGGAGGCCGGCGGCTGTGGGAGCTCCCCTCCTGGGTGAGTGGGGCAAGGGTAAAACGCTCAGATGCTGCACAGGGCTCCTCCACGAGCGTCTCTGCCTTATCCGGGTGGCACTTCCCCCTGTGCCGGAAACTGACTGCCGGGTGACCTGCAGCAGCGACAGGCCGGCACATTGGCCAGCAAAAATTAGTGCCCCGAAGAACGGGAAAATGTAATGCTTGCTAAAATCAGGGCTTATCAGTGAATATTTGTCGGCCGTTTCACCTCGCGGACTTCCTGCCTTGAGGGACACCGTGCAGCCAAATGCTCGGAAAATAATAGGGAATTTAAAGGTGGGGGTTGGAGTGGGAGCGGAGTGCACAAGCGTAGCTTTCATTGACTCTAGTTTAGTTAAAATGCCCTAGTTTCATGCTACTAAAACTCTTTTACAGAGTTTGAGTTTAGATGTCTTTTGGCTTTTTCCAGAGCACCTGTGCCAGTTATCTAGAGAAAAGATCAAAAATCTGTATTGGGCAGCTATGGACATAGTGAGTAAAAGCACAGTCTCACTTTATGACTGATTTTAAACTACCTATGAGTTTTGAGGTATCAATCAATGAAATCGAACCATCTTTTTGCACACAAACTATAGCTGCAGTTTAGATATGGTATCCTTCTGGTCAAATCCTTTATATTTAACTGGTCTGTAGGAAACAAGGGTGATGATGACCAATGTCTGGTGTGGGGAGGGCTGGCGTTTTGGGGACACTGGAACATCTATTGTACTTTTGACCCCAGTACAGTAGTTTGTGAGCAAAGTGGATTATTCCACTGTGTAATTATCTTGGTAATAGGGGGATACCAAGTTGCTTTTAGAATTTTAAGTACCAGTACATCCAGGCCCCCATGTCTTCGGGATAGCTAAATTTCTTATGGCAACCTAGATAAGATGCTCCAAGTGCCTATAAGGTGTGTAAGTCACCTCCTGAGCAGCTATAACTGAAATGAAACCAGTGGAGTGTTTTGTAAACTGTAAATGTGTTTAGCCTATGAACTGTTTTATTCTGTCTGAATAATTATATTCGTTTTATGATACCAGCTGGACTGTCTATAAAAAAATCTATTTAGTACTCTGTAAAGTATCTATTTTCTAATTTGTTGATCTGTGTGATGGATTTAAAGCATTTTGGCTGACTGACTAGAAATAAAACTTTGAGCGCGGCCACTTCTAACCCCCTGCTTTTCCCCTAATGTGCTAATAACGATACACCCCAGTAACATCTTATTTTCTGCTGGTTGCACCCTAATATTCCTCTGGCTTTCTCGACTGTTCTTTAAAATGGATTCAAATCTTTGAGGTCGTTGGACAAGATGACCTTAAGATCTTTCTCCTGTGATATGGCCCGATGTCCTTTTCTGATACATCCTGCATGTGCTAGATTCCATAATATCACACTTATCGTTTGACTATGGAGAATTAAAGCAGGTTATCTAATAATGAATGCCCTTCAAATTAGCACATGTATGTTACACAGCCCTGTGGAGTGTTTGTATACTTTTCCAGAAACTGTTCGAACACGTGGACACCTGGGAGTCAATACTGTAGCAAACTGCATGGCATGATGAGTCTGATGAGGGATACTAGAACTGCAGCATGTACGAAATGACGTAATGAAAGGAAAAGATTTGTTCTACACGTTCTGTGAAAGGTTCTGGATAGTTTTATACTTTTTCTTCAGGCATTAAGAAGTTGACCGTGAGACAGAACAAGGCATGGTTTCTTTAATCTTGGTTGTTCTGTTCAGATCAGACACAATCAATACTTGTTTAGATCAATAGACACGGGATTTGGTCTGAGCATGTATGTTCGTGAGTATGTGCATTCTTGTTATACGTACACAATAAGATGCAGGTAGCCAAAGGCAGTTAATTCCGTAGATTTAGGTTTACAACACATTTTTATGTTTTGAGAATAGTCATGTCATGAATTTCCATATGGGTCAAACTCCACTTGGTAGTCCATGTACAGGTCCAGAGCGAAGCATGTGTCTGCTTTCCCAAACAACGAATAATTGCAGTTGATCTGAACGAATAAGAGTCCGATCCAAGAATGTAGACACCATGGCACCTTTCCCCTCTCCGTCTCCGTTTCTGTGGCCAAGTAGTTGATCTACATGGCTGATTCCACAGCGACTGGTAATGTGGGGTTGTCTGTGTTCAGAAAAATTAACATCTTCCTAAATGGGCCTATGATATTGCCAGGTCTTAGTAATCATGTTGTGAACTGCTTCAATGTCTTCCATTGATCTCCTGTAAATGTGTGCATTCTAACCATGTGAAAGTTACTTTTAAGGTTTTGTATTGCAGTTTTGTTTAAGTTACCACTAGCTTCCCTGCATGTTACCCCCACAGTAGACGACTTAGCCCATTTGCATGCTACGGAAGTGACCGGCATGTGCTGTGGAGCTGTCTGGCAGTTGTGTCTCCTTGGCTGTCATCCCTTCCCAGTCCTGTCCATGACCTCACCGGATGTGGTACGTGTCTTGCCTTCTTCTTCATTTCATTGGCTAACCGTAGAGCAGGTCTCCATCTGCCGTGATCCCCATAGGCAGCCCTGTGCAAGCTTTTGACTGAAAGTCTTTCGCTCTTGTTTCTCCGTCACCAGACATAAGGCTGAAGAAGCTGGTGGAAGAACGGGAATTGTTCCTAGAACAGGTAAAGTTTGTCATCTGCAAATTCCACTCTCATACACATTATTTGACTGCAGTTTTATAGCATGTTAAAGAGGATAGCCATGACCACCAGAGTGTTTCGTTAAATGATGAAATACCACTAGGCATCTGTAATAGTTTAGGCACAGTGAAATATCTTGCCTGTAAAATGTCTCTTGCAAGAAAAGAAAATCAAGTCACCCTTTTATGTCTTCAGTAACTTTATATATCCCTTCAGTTTAGGACGTTGTAAAAGCTGCTGCTAGGTACCATCTTAAAGTGATCCCTAGTAAATTGGGGGTAACAAATGTGGTGCTGTGGGGCCTGTGGGATCTTTGCCGCAAAGTGGATAATGAGGCTGACAAAAAACAGATTTTTCCCCAGGCTCCAAATCTTACAGATGGACTTGACTGGAACTTTCTTACTACCCAGCGTTAGCATATGGTTTTGAACCCTACCACCACTTAATTACACAGGATTATGTAATGTCCATTAGTTCGGCATTTGTGTGAATGGATATTGAGTGCTGCCTGGTTGCAATGCACCTTGCATTATTTGATATAATTTATTGGCTATTGTCAGAGCATGCTTAGCTGTTTCTCTGCAGTTGGTGAACTCATGCAAACGTCACTGTTTTCGTCACTTTTACAGATCAAACGCTTGAAAGCCCAAATTGAAGGAATACCCAAGAACCCGCGGACAGAGAGCCCCGACTGTAACGAGGAGGTCTTGGAGAATGGTACCGATGTGCATGTGTTGGACTTACAAAGTAATGATCTTTGTCTTCCTCTTCGTTTCTTTATATCTTGTTTAACATTCTGTGTTGTTTTGGGGCTCCTGTTCACGAATACATAGCCAGGCACAATCTTGCGCAGCCATGAGATGCTGACCAATACTAAGAAAGGGCATTTTACGGAGTGGGCTTGGAGTTTTGTGGTGAAATCTCGTTTAATATCTGCATGGGTGTGGTGGGTGTTCACTGGGCTCACTGTAATATTAAATTGTAATATTTGTACTAGTGTAAAGGTATTCTCTGCCCAGAGTGGTCCAATTCGTCTCCCGATAGCTCATTTTCCTGTCAATACGTCTTTCTCATGTCCCACACCCAAGCCCCTTATACCTACCCTTCAAATCTTGTTCTCTTAGACCACTGTGATCTTGTCACCCACCTGTCATAAAACAATGTTGCCTTCAATTTATGACCTATCTACCAAGTGAAAACGCTTCTTAGTCATTAACTGGACCAAGCTAAAATATATTAACACTGTGTTGAAAAAACTTTATGCGGTTGTTTTGTTTTAAACCATAAAAGTGTACAAAGATAAACAATTCATCAATTTACATTCTAAAACAAAAGAATATGTTTCGAAGGCTACATTTAAAATGTACAATAAAAGTGGATGAAATAAAAACATTACATTAAATAACATAAAATGGCGAGCTTCAGATTGACAACCTTCCAGTTAAAGAGCCACGCCGCATGCGTGGCTTTTTAAATAGATATGTTAACCAACTGGATATGTTGGCTAATAAAACTAATGCATTGTGTATACAGTACACAATGCATTAGTTCCATTAGCCAACATATTAAAGTCAAAACATTTTTTTTCGAGTACTAACAAATAATGCAGCCTATAGTAAAAACTTGTTGAGTAATCCAAAAGGAGAATAAAAAGCGACTAACAGCAAAAACTATTGACCCGGATGTGTCCGTTTTTAAAATTCAGTATGCAATCTGATATTGCCTGGCTCCAAGATTTAAACAGATCGGTCTTATCCACCTCCTGCGCATCAGTTGGTATTTAGCACAAAAGAAAAGTACATATTCTTCAGAGTCTTTTGCTCTAACGCAGGCAAGGCATCAATCTGGTGATAACCCAGCAGCCTCATTGCTGGAAAACTTTAGGAGCAGGTTGCCATATCTGAATCGATCATATAAACTTTTAGTAAGTGGAGGTGTGATTTGATCCAGGAAAGTTTCAAATCGCGGGAATGGCTTAACATTTAGAATTTGCGTTGTTAAATGGCCATTTGCTGATTTAGTAGCATAGTGCTCCCCCACAACCGCCGAATATCTGGCTTTCAATCTCAGTAGGTCACCTCTAGATGCCTTCTCTGGGTGTTCCCATAGATCCAACATATTCATCGATTTACGCCAACCTGCGATGTGTTTGAACCACAGTAGTTTTTGGCACCACTGGTAATCAATACCTCCCTCATAGAATTACAGTAGTCAGAGAGTTGGGGAGTTGTCCACATGCGTAGCCAATAAATTAGGGGTTTCAGTGAGGCCATGTATATTCTCTTCATCCCTAGGCCACAGAACAGAGGAATCAATTGGGTGGTGGTGGGTACCGAAATAAGTGATCTGCCGAAAATATTTTCACAGATTGTTTGTTTGTTTACATTAATGTGGCCCAATATCTCTGCTACATATAGAGCTCCACTTTAGCACGGTAGACTGAATATGAGACGTTATTGTGCATGCCATTACTTTTGCATGCTATTATTATGCAGTTATTACTTAGCAATAACCGTTACTACGCAAGTTTTTACTTCGCATACCATTACATTGAAAGTGTTAATGTATGTATAAAAACTTGCCTAGTAATAAAAATGGTATGCGGAATAACGTGTCATATTAAAAAAAGAAATGTTTAAAAAAACAGCACTACAAAAAATAATAAATAGAAATACACTACCCTACACATCTAAAACACTACCAAAACACTACACTACACTACTGAAACTCCACTACACTACCCTACCCTAAACCCTAAATCACTTCCCCCTGTGTGAACATACACATTCTCCTACTCCGGTCCCTAAACTCATTCACTATCCATCACAACCCCTGACACTACACTAAACATTAAATCAGTAAACTACACTACACTTACCCCACAACACTACCCTAAAACACTACTCCCAGCACGACCCTGCCCCTAGCCCCAGTCCTGTCCCTACTCCCTAACACTACCCTGCACAACCCCCAACAGTATCCTAAACCACTACCCTACACTAACCCCAAAACACCGCCCTAAACCTCAACCCCCAGCACGACCCTGCCCCTACCCCCAGTCCTGTCCCTACACTGAAACACTACCCTGCACGACATCCAAACACTACCCTAAACCCTAGAAAACTACCCTACACTAACACCACAACACTACCCTAAACCACTACCCCCTGTACGACCCTGACCCTGCTCGTACCCAGAGTCTCCGAAACACTATCCTTCACGACCCCCTACACCCAAATACACTACTCTACACTACACCTACACAACCCCACTTATCTCTCTCTCCTCGTGGATCACCTTCCACTGCTCCAGCTTCCTGGGTCTTCTGAGTCGTACTATGTTATTTAGAAACAGAAGCGCCTAAATAAAAACAACGATGTGGATATCCTGCGAAGTGGCGGTCATGCACAGTAAAACCAGGCGAAGTAATGGTTTCTGCTTACTAACAATGCGAAGTAAAGGCAATCCGAAGTAGTGGCCGCATAGAAAAGATCACCCACCCGGTAGACTTCCAGTGCTGGAGTTGAAGATTGAGTATATGACTGTTTGTGGAATCTCAATATTGATTTGGACCTGTGACATAGATAAGATAACTCTTGTCTAATTGTGGTTTCCAACTCGGTGAGTCGCTTAATCTTATCCCTAGGTAATCAGTTTTTTACCCACCCAAGAGGTTCACGTACTATCCTAACCTCATGTAATTCCCCTGCATTTTCCCAGACACCATATATTTTGTTGTGGCTACGTTAAGTTCCAAACTCCTGTCCCTGCAGAAATATAAGAATTTATCCACTAAAATTTGCAGGCCCACAGGTTTTGTGGACATAAGTAAAGATTTAACACTGTTTAACTCTCCTCGTTTGTGTGTGATATTTCTGCTTATGTTTGGGTTTTGGACTTAAAATTTTTTGCATGCGCAGTTTGTGGGTTTACAAACGCCAGTAGAGTGAGGGGCTGTTCATACCCCTTTTCAGAAGCTTGCTAATGGTGAACAGAGCAAACATCTAGTAATAACGGGCAGAATCACAGAGCATTCTATTCATATATATATAACCTATAATGAAAATTGACTACAATTTAAAACAAGCACTGACATAGCAAAAAGGCCTGGCATGCAATTGTATTTTTTCAGTTTTTTTTGAGCAACAGTGCAATAAAAAAAATAACAATTGTAAAAATGAGGCAACATGCCTTCACCCACAGTCCAAAACATCCAGAGGATGAAATTAACTGACCCTTTTCCCGTGATATGTGCTGTGGTGGAGTAACATAAAAATTGAATGACACTTGAACAGACCAATAGAGGAGGTAAACTGGCTAAAAGCACCCTGTTTGTATATATGTGTGCGTTTTTATTGTGATTTTGGGGGGAAAATATGAGGCTGGCAAAACAGCTAAAGATATATCTCAGCAAGACAAAATGGTAGGTGCAAATCAAGGGAGCAAGGAAACTGTCTGGTATATTACTTGAATACATTTGGCAGGACCACTGCTGCTTTAACACTAGTTTGTATTGGTTTCTGTGTGCATTAACCATGCTAAGATTGAGTTACCCTGGTGTGCTGCAAAATAATATAAATGGGGAAAAGCAGGGGAGGATGCAACTTAGTCCAGCCCACCTGCCATTATTTTTGAGCAAAATTTGCTTAGCTTTATTCACAAAGCAAACACCTGGAGCCAGTTATACAAAGCGTTTTTTGTCTGCAAAATGGCCGATTCACAGAATCAGCCTGTTTACTAATGCAAAACTTTTTTTCAAATGTGTGAATCCTTATTTACGATTTGGTTACCTGTTACCGAATCGTAAATTGTGTTTGCGATTTGGTTTTAGGAAGGACCGTGTTTAGAGCGTTGCTTACTATTACTGATTCGCTGTGGTATGTGTGAATGTTTTGCAACCAAAATGTTGTTGCAAAACATTTGCATTTTACTGTCTACTTTAAGTAGGTGGTAACCCATGCACAAAAAGAAAGGGGTCCCCAAGGGACCCCTTCCTCTTTGTGAATGTTTGTTAAAACATTTTTTAAGACCATGCAGTTGTCCCATGGATCACTACCTGCTCTTAAAAAATGCAAAGTTAACATTTTTCTTTTTGAGACATATCCCATTTTCCTTTAAGGAAACTGGCTCCATTTAAAAACAAAAAGAAATTGCTTTATTTAAAAACAATTAGACATGATGGACCACTGATACTAGCAGGCCACCATCCCTATAAGTTTTGCGATTCCCAATGGGATGCAAATTAAGACCTGCCTCCTTGATATTCGTGAGGTAGGTCTATTTGTGACCCACTGGAAATCGAAAATGTGTAAATCCCACATTTGTACATGGGTGATTGCGATTACCAAATAGCGAATTACAAAAAACTCTCTATGTGGTAATCGCAAACGACTACCTACGTACATCTGGCCCCTAGTTCAGGGGAAGAAATTAATTAATTATTGGAACTCCAGTTCCCCTCTTCTTTCATATATGAATTAACATGCTTGAATCATTCCTCGTCATCAGGCTTCGAATCCCTAGTAAACTTAAATAGCTGTAAACAGTTTTAAAATGGCCATAGGTCACAACTAGAGTCTTTGTTTCTCCAGTATTGGGGTGTCTTTCATAGATTCACATGCTTGAATATTCCCCGTCGTCGAAGTGGGAGTCCCACGGTAAATATCATAGTAATAAGATGCTAATAACATAAGTATGTAAAAACATAACACACAAAAATACACAGTAGAAATGCATAGAAATACCAAGACATAATCCCTACATAGGAATACATGGCAGAGAGAAAAACACTTACAACATATCCATGTCATTATGTTAGTCCAAACTGCAGCCAATCAGGCGCAAACACCCCTCCAGAACCTTCTCCGAGGAGCTCAGTCCCTCAGATTTTCTTCCGCACGACGTGTGAAGGGAGTCTCCCTGAGCTCTGCTCAGTTTTTCTCAACTTTTCTTCTGGATTGCAGTGTTTGACATGTCTTCAAGTAAGAAGTCTTTATTTAGACCCTGTTCTTCCTGTGGGAAGCTGCGCTTATACTCTGAAGATCCCCCACAGCAAGTGTATATATTGTCTTTACCCGAACCATGAGGTGAGCAAATGAAAGTTGTGAAGGACCTTTTCTACTAAGACCCTTAAAGACAGGGAAGGTCGTCTCCTCTGGTTGCAGAGACTTAAGGACAAGGATAACCCTCTTTCTGACTCTGACAGCCTTATGTCTAGTACTTCTAAAGCAGCCAGTAAGTTTAGCAGTGTGCAGGATTATCTTCTCCATTTCTAAAGAAAAAGAAACTCTCTCTTTCTGTGGCTCCTGCTGTGTCTTTACCTCCTCCTGCTTCGCCCACGAGATATGACTCTCAGGCGTCTTCTGCTTCTTCCAGTCATGTTTCCACCAAGAAACTTGTTAAATCGTTGACAGGAGCGTCGACGATTGCCCCATTGACGAGATCTGGCGTCTCCGGCTCGTCGATGGTGACTGTGTCGTCATCTGCTGCGGGCTCGTCGACGACGGTTACTTCGGCGTCATCTATGTCGACGAAGGTATCTATGGGCTCTAGACCGGTCTCGTCAACGATACCTATCCTCTCGTAGACTAAAAAGAAAAATCTCTCCGACGGGTGCATCTTCATCATTGTCGATGACTCCGTCGACGGCCACTTCGTCGTCGATGTTGAAGACCTCGTCGACGGCAGACCCGTCGACGACAGCTTCCTCGACGGTGACACCGTCGACGGCGGAATCCTCATCTGCCTCTTCGTCGACGCTTCTGCCGTCGTCATCTGCTAAGTCGACGGCGACTTCGTCGACGGTGACTACCTCCTCTTTTGTATCGTTGCCATTGCTGCCACTTCCAACGTCACGCTCTGGTCTTTCCAACGTCGGCCCACTACACCAACGTCGCCAGGAGCCACCTTCGCCATTGTTTGCCACTGGCTCTGAAGAGGACTCTGGTTAAGAAGAGGACGACGGTGGCCCTTTTGGGGCGGCACGCAGTCCTTCGGAATTAGTCATTAAGTGCCAGGACTATGGTGAGGAACCTGAAGAGAATTATTTTTAGGATGAAGAACAAGCGGTGCAGGTTCCAACAGCGACACTGCCTCTGTCTCTCCTTTCTAACCTACAACATATTTTGGAGGATTATAACAGGCGATTTCCCCATCACATCAGGGTTCGCCAGTACCAGCAGCACCTGTGCCTATAGTACCTCCTCCTGTAGATCTGCTACCACCACCTTCTGCACCGCCCCCGCCAGTCCAGACGTTAGTCCGGATACACACTACTGTGTATTCCGATGACGAGGATGACGTTCGCCCTGATCGTGAAGAGGGCGAAATCCAGGATGATGGCCACGACGACAACACCATGGCCGATTGGGACGACTACCAAATCCAGACGCCGTTCCCTCCTCCAGTGACACCTGGGGATTTCCCGCCAGTGGACATTGCCAGCTTCCATCAGTTAATGGACAGAGCGACTCAACACTTTAAACTGCCAAGAGTTCAAAGAGAAGAGGACTGTTTTCTGTATGATTTTAAGAATCAGCCATTTAAGCAGGTCCATACAGTCCCCATTATTGATTTCATATGGAACGAAGGGTTGAAACTTATGCAGACACCAAATACCATCCCTGCACAAATGCCTCGCCTAGAAAAGAAATATAAAGCACCCATTGGTTCCCCTACGTGCCTGATTTTGCAGCCAAAGCCTGATTCGGTGGTCACTCAAGCTGCTCAGCGACACTCAAGGAACCCAGTATCACCTATTACAGCTTCTCTAGATCGGGAGGGTCGTCTGGACGCCATTGGGCGGAAATTTTCATCAATGGCCTCTACCACGGTGAGAGCAGCGAATGCTTTAGCTATTCTAGGGTGATACGATCGTCAGATGTGGTCTGACATGGCTGCCCTTGTAGCCCTCATCCCGGAGCCCTCCAGGGCTGAAGCCTTGAAAATTTTGCAGGACGGAGAGAGAGCAGCTGAGGAGATTATGGACAGCTCAGTAGACATCGAATCGACTGTTTTCCGACAGCTTGCAGGGACAGCTGTGTTGCGGCGACAGGGATGGCTCCGCTCCACCTCGTTTCGTCAAGAGGTACAGGCAAAGATCCTTCATATGCCGTACGATGGAGAGTCACTATTTGGAGCACATGTTGATTGGGCTCTCCAAGCCATTAAAAAGGACACCGACACTGCTCGCTCTTTAGGGACCTTACAGTTCCGAATACAACCTTTTTGTGGCGGACGCGGCACCAACTCCAATTTTCGTGGAGGATCTCGTCAAACATACTGCTCATGTAACCAGGGTCATCAGCGCTATTCTTCCCAGCAGCAGCAGTCCTCCCGTCAGCAGTCCTCCAAATCCTATTGAGGAAAGTCTGCATATAGAGGATCTACCTCTAAACGACAATGACTTGCCTTTCCCCCAAAAGTTGGAGGTCGAATCTCCCTGTTCTCTTCTCACTGGTCCTCCATCACCTCAGACCGTTGGGTTCTGGACATTGTAGCGAAGGGTCATGCTTTCGTCAAGATTCCTCCTCCCACTCCTCCATCTGGCCCGCCTCCACCCCACCTCAAGGAGTTGTTCCAACAAATTCGGATTATGATTACGAAGGGCGCCATCAAAGTGGTTCCAAAGTCTCAAAGGGGAAGGGAGTTCTATTCCCGTTTTTTCCTTATCCTCAAGAAATCAGGAGACTGGTGACCGATTCTGGACTTACGAGGGCTGAACAAATCTCTCAAATCCCAATCCTTTCATATGCTCACGCTCATGGAGATTTTGCGTGTTCTCTCCCAAGACGACTACATGACCACCATCGACCTCCAGGGTGCTTACTTTCATGTGCCAATTCTTCCACGTCATCGAAAGTACTTGCGCTTCCGAGTGGGACAGAGAGGTTCCGGGTGCTGCCTTTCGGCCTACGCTCCGGCCCCTCGTGTCTTCACGAAAGGGTTAGCTCCTGTGATAGCCTACCTGCAGCTCCAGGGTGTCCAAAATTTTCAATACCTGGACGATTGTCTTCTCAAACCTCAATCTCACAGCCAGTTGGTTCGGGACACTCAACGCTGTCAGGAGGTCTCCCCATCAATGTCGAGAAGTGGGTTTGGCCCAGCTCTCTGCAGAACCTTTCTGGGCGCTACCCTGGACACTTCCGTAGCCAAAGCGTGCGTGTCTCACGAGCGTCAGCGGAAGATACTCCGCCTCGTAGCTCGTATTTGCGCAAAACAGTCCGTTTCAGTCTGGATCGTGAAGTCTTTTCTGGGCATGGCATCATCATGCATTTCTCTGATCCCGAATTGCAGATTGAAAACTCGCCCTATTCAGAAAGAACTGGACGGGCAATGGCGTCAAGTCACCGGATCCTTTAACGACATAGTCTGTGTCACCGCCCGCATGAAAGCGGCTCTCCAGTGGTGGGCGCAACAGTCCAACATCGCGGCAGGGGTTACTTGTCTCACCACCGCTCCGGAACTCACGCTGACGACGGACGCATCCTTAGAAGGGTGGGGTGCTCACCTTCAAGGTCTGTCTAATGGACTCTGCCTCAACGCTCTTGGCACATCAACCGGCTGGAATTGATAGCTATCTTTCTAGCACTCAAGTCGTTCCATCCTTTGATCAAGGGGGAGTCAGTCCTTATCCAAACAAACACAACCAGCATGCAGTATGTCAACAAACAGGGCGGAACCAAATCTCCTCTCGTCTCGTCTGGCACAGTCGATCTGGGATTGGGCAATCAGTCACCACGTCACCCTGACTGCCGTTCATCTGCCAGGAGTCTCCAACAGCCTAGCGGATTTCCTCAGCAGATCCACGTCTTCCACCCACGAGTGGCAGTTACACCAACCAACACTCTACCTAGTCTTTTGACGGTGGGGTAATCCACCCTTCGATCTCTTTGCAACACCGAAGAACCGGAAATGCCCATCTTACGCAAGTTGGCATCCCCACCCCGGATCGTGCGGGAATGCCCTTTTGACGAACTGGTGCGATCTATTCGCCTACGCTTTTCCTCGATTCCACTAGTTCCTTGCGTGCTGTGGAAGATGCGGAGACAACCTTGCCACATCCTCCTGATCGCTCCCAGATGTCCTCGACAAGTATGGTTCTCGGAGCTACTTCTCTTCTCCCAGTGCGAACCCATACTTCTGCATCCTCAAGCGGATCTCCTCACGATGGACGGGGGTCAAGTATGTCATCCGAACCCCTCGTTGTAATTATCGGCCTGGAACCTGAGCACCTTAAATTTGCCCATTTAAATGCTTCACCGGCATGCAGGGAAATTCTCGCTCAGGCAAGAGCATCGTCTACAGTCAAAACCTACAAACTCAAGTGGAAGAGATTTTGTCATTGGTGCGCAGATGTCAATATTCATCCTCTTCATTCCACTCCGGATCAGCTTCTTCCATTCTTTCTGCAACTGGCTCAATCAAAACTTTCACATTCCGGGGAGGAGCCTGGCTCGCGAGCAAGATGGCCGCTTGACTCCTCAGCTCCGCTGACCGTCTCGCCATTCTCCCGATTTCCGCAACATCCTGATTCTAGTTCTTGTGTTGCTTGCTGGCAGCGGAATCGGGAGGCGGTCCTGATCGTGCTGATGTGCTTCTTTGGTTGATCCCGGCAGGGGAAGCGCCGAAACGCCCTCACCTTCCTCTCCTGCTTCCCGGACGGGACCGGGTCTTTGTCCTTTGCTAGCGTCCGACTCTTCACGGAACGACGGCGGCTTTACCGGCACTACGGAGTCGGCTGGCATGGCGGAGCAGCTGTTCTACACCCTCCGCTTCCCACTCCGCCTGATTCGTAGGCTGTGGGCACTTTAGCGGGGAGGCGCAACGTTGTTTCTCTTTGGCTCGGGAGCGGCTCTGCAGATACATTGTATCCCCGAGTGTCGAGGCGGGCGCCATCTTTCCGATTGCTTTCATCTCCTGCAATCGTCGATCCTGGGCTGCTGCAGCAGACGTCACCTATTGCCCACGCCGCTTCGACACCGGGAAGAATGGATGGGGCTGCCCTAGTACCCGTGGACTTGTTTTGCCATGCTGAACGTTGGCGGGGTGCCCAGACGCCTGCAGGGGATGAGGGTAGCCGATTGCCGGGGCAGCTCCGCATCGAGTTGCCTTGGGTGCAGGATCAAGGTGCGTCCTCTCTCCCTGAGGAGCCATTGCAGCTTAGCGATATCTTGGGCGCCCTAAACACCTTGAAAGCTGCCATGTCTACAGCTGCCTGTAAATTGGGGGATCGGTTGGATGCGATGCTGACTGTAACTTCTCTGCCCTACCAAGGATGCCCTCGAAAGCCGGACACTACGCCATACCCTGTCTCTGGCCTTTGTCGTGCCTCCGCCCTGGTGGCTATTGGTACGCTGGGGTTGTCGGACCCCAACATGGCCGCGGTGCCGGCGGGAGCACCTTCACGGAGGTTCAGCGCTTCTGGAGTCACGCTATGGCTGGAGGACCATCACTGTGAAATATACCCTGTGGCTTCTTTACGGAATATTGACGTGACTCATTCCCTTCTTCGAGAACGGCTGCCACTTGCTTGTTTATTGGATCCTGGGGTGACTTGGCCGTGTGTGGCCTTTTCCCCTACCACTGGAATCCACCTGACTATGCGCTGGATGAACTTTAATGGCCGCCTCTTCGTCCTGTTTTGGTCCCTCTGCTCCTTCATCGTCTCCGGACCGCCTGTTGTTCAGTTGGACTGTGTCGCTACACCGTATCGACGGGGACAGGGTTGAGGTCGCCCCTTACCGAGTCAGGACTGTCCTACTTGTACTGCTGGGATGCTGTTGGACTGCTGGGACTGTTTCACGTTGGTATTGTATTGGTTGAGGGGTCGGGGTACGGGCGGACGGAGTAATACATGTCGGTGACTTTCAGGTATAACCGTGTAGCTGTTTTTTATCCAGTTGGACTTAGTCGCTGCATTTTACCGTAAGGGGCAAGGCTGAGGGTGTCCTCTCTCAACTCGGAACTGTTTTTCTTGTATTGCTGGGGCGCGGACGGACTGCCGGGGATTTTGCAAATTGATACTGTATTGGTAGTGGGGCTGGGGTAAGGGCGGCCGGAATAATATGTGCGGGTTGTTTTGGATATGTTCTTATGGCCCTCCCCCGGTCTTATGTGATTAGTATTCCTTTTCTTCCTTTTCTTTATGGAACTCTTTCTCTTTTCTCTCCTTACTTGTTTCTACATTTCGGGTTCTCTTTTTGGGGCGACAGACACACTGCTAGGGGGGGGGTAGGCCATAGCCTCTGCATGCGTGTTGGGTGGGGGGTCTTCATTGGTTCATTTTCGTTTCTATGGGCCTTATTTTTCTCTTTTTGTTTCTCCTTTTCTTTTTGCTTCTTCCTGGGTCAGTGGGTTGGTCTGGTGTTAGGAGGGTAGCGGCTAGCGTAATCCATTCTTTGTGTTTCATCATCCTGTTGTGCTAGCTTTGTGCCGCCAATTTGGCTATGTTTATTGCTCGCTGGATTTCATTGAAAGACGTTGCCCGCTTATTACATAGATGGTTGTTCTGTACACTGATCCGTTCTAGCTTCTGTATCTCCTTATATAAAAAATCATTTAAATTTAACCTTAACTTCTCCTGACACTCGGTGCACGTTGACCTTAGTGTACCACATGTTGTATGCTCTTATGTACTGACGTGCTGTCGAGTTGACGTATATTTTGCTACAAAGCTTAAGAAGTGTCGAGGCCGGCCGGATGGTTGTAGGCCCGTATTTGTTCTCTGAAAGTGCAAAATAAAGGTTTTCAAAAAAAAAAAAAAGAAAAAAAAAAAACCTTTCACATTCCACTTTGAGAGTCTTCTTTGCGGCAATTTCCCGCTACCGTCAAGATGGTTCCACCTCGCTCTGCTCCTCCAAAGTCATTCGCCAGTTTTTCAAAGGATTATTCCGAAAGTTCCCGCCCATTCGGCGTCCTCCTCCCACTTGGCATCTTAATGTCGTACTGGCTCAACTAATGAAAGCACCATTCGAGCTCATCCACAGAAAGGACTTCAAATTTCTCAACTGGAAGGTAGCCCTTCTCCTTGCTCTGACATCCTCTCAAAGAGTAAGCAATATTCACGCTCTCACCATTAAACCTCCATTTCTCCAATTCAAATCGGACTGTGTAGTGCTTCGCACCAACCCTAATTTCCTTCGTAAAGTACCTACTGACTTTCACATTAACTAACCTGTTTTCTTAAAAACTTTCTTTGCCAATCCTCAATCTTCGGCAGAGCAACGCCTACATTCCTTGGACATTAAAAGATTTCTTAAATTTTACATCAATAGGACGGCGCCTTTTCGCAAGTCTGATCAACTATTCATTGCCTATGGACGCATGCGCAAGGGACGTCCTGTTACCAAGCCAACTATTGCATGTTGGATTTCAGCAATTGCTCTCTACCGTCAGCAAGCCGGCAGGCCTCTTCAGCCTTCCGTGAGGGCCCATTCCACCTGGGCGATGTCATCTTCTACTGCCCTGTTTGCCGGTGTGCTGCTTCATCAATTATGCAGAGCTGCCACGTGGTCCAGCAGGTATACTTTCATAAGACACTATTGCCTGGATGCCATCAATGATGCAGATACGGCAGTGGGACAGGCAGTGCTTCGCAATCTTTTTAACTAAGGTGAACCTCTGTCTTCCCTCATCCATTATGGTTATTTTGCTTATGGTTATTACTTGCATGACTTTATTATAGTCGATGGAGTTTTCTTCCATGTTGTTGCATGGTTTCTTCGAGCCTTTTTCGGCTACTATTGCTCACTATTCTATTCAAGCATGTGAAACTATGAAAGACGCCCCAAAACTGGAGAAGAACAATTGTTACTTACCTGTAAACAGGTGATTCTCCAGTATTGGTGTCTTTCATAGATTCACATGCGACCCACCCACCTCCCCTCAGAGGCACGCTTCTCCTCTATTGTCACTCCTGTGCTACGAAAATCTGAGGGACTGAGCTCTGAGGAGAAGGTTCTGGAGGGGTGCTTGCGCCTGATTGGCTGACATGGATATGTTGCAAGTGTTTTTCTCTCTGCCATGTATTCCTATGTAGGAATTGTCTTGGTATTTCTATGCATTTCTACTGTGTATTTTTTTGTTATGTTTTTACATACTTATGTTATTAGCATCTTATTGCTATATTTACCGTGGGACTCCCACTTCGACGACGGGGAATATTCAAGCATGTGAATATATGAAAGACACCATTACTGGATAACCACCTGTTTACAGGTAAGTAACAATTGTTCTTAGTAGCTTTTGAATCAACCCAATCTTCTGCCGATGAGGTCTCATACTTCCCCCGAAAGGCCACTACTGCTCACATTTTAAATATCAAGTATGAGAAGAGTATATGATAGAAACTGAGCCTCTGATTGGGGGGGGGGTGAATATATGACCCTGGGGAACTGGAGTTAAAGGTAAATAATTTCTTCTTCAAGATTGGAAATTTCATATATTAGCATGCTTAAATCTAAATAACAAGCAGAGCATGCTCACTTTTACTGAAAAAATATTGCAGAGAAATGCCTGCCCACTGCTGAGTTGGCTGCTGTGTTGATATCCAAACAGTAGTGCTTTGTAAACATGCCCTTGCTCCTCCACGCGACTGCATGTCAGATGAACCTCTGGCGTAGATCAAAGTCTCCATTGCTATGCTTCTGGTGCAACGTCCTCCCTCGACCCTGGAATGGAGGGTGATGAAATCAGACAGCCAATGTGCTGTTCCCTGATTGGACAGAGATCGTCCTCTTCGTAGGTGACCGTAGGACACAAACCGCATCATGTGAGAAAATGTTTTGATTTATCAATGTAAAATCTAAAGCACCTACGTATACATCTAGCAAGCGCAGTGATTTTTATGCTGATGTTTTAGTACTAGGCAGGTGAGTCTGCTGGCACTTTTGCATTATCTCTGGGCTATTTCGAAGGATGACCATATCATTATAAATTTTGAGAAAGTTAATCAATCAATCATGACATTTATAAAGCGCGCTACTCACCCGGAGGGGTCTCAAGGAGCTGGGGGAGAGGGGTGCTTTACTGCTCAAAAAGCCAGGTCTTGAGTTTCTTCCTGAAGGAGAGATGGTCCTGGGTTAGCCGGATGTGGATGGGGAGGGAGTTCCATGTCTTGGCTGCCAAGTAGGAGAAGGATCTTCCTCCGGTGGTGGCTCTGCGGATGCGTGGAACGGCGGCGAGGGCGAGGCTGGTTGATTGTAGCTGGCGGGTGGGAGTGTAGAAGGTAAGGCAGTTGTTGAGGTACGTGGGGCCCAGGTCGTGGAGGGCCTTGTGTGCGTGGGTGAGGAGTCTGAACGTGATCCTCTTGCTGACGGGGAGCGAGTGTAGGTCTCTCAGGTGGCCGGAGATGTGGCTGTGTCGGGGGATGTCCAGGATGATTCGTGCGGAGGCGTTCTGGATGCGTTGGAGTCTTTTCTGAAGTTTGGCTGTGGTTCCGGCATAGAGGGTGTTTCCGTAGTCCAGTCGGCTGGTGACGAGTGCCTGGGTGACTGTCTTCCTGGTGTCGGTGAGGATTCACCGGAAGATCTTACGGAGCAGGCGCAGGGTGTTGAAGCACGATGATGAGACGGCATTGACTTGTCTGGTCATCGAGAGGGAGGAGTCCAGGATGAAACCCAGGTTACTTGCGTGATCCGTTGGCTTGGGAGTGGTGCCCAGGGCATGGGGCCACCAGGAGTCGTCCCAGGCGGAGGGCGATGATCCCAGGATGAGGACTTCCGTTTTGTCTGAGTTCAGTTTCAGGCGGCTGTTCTTCATCCACTCGGCAACGTCTTTCATCCCTTCGTGTAGGCTGGTTCTTGCGGTGGCGGGGTCGTTGGTGAGGGAGAGGATCAGCTGGGTGTCATCGGCGTAGGAGATGATGAGGTTGTGTTGGCGTGCGATGGCTGCGAGGGGGCTCATGTAGGCGTTGAAGAGGGTTGGGCTGAGTGATGATCCTTGTGGTACGACGCAGTTGACTTCGGTGGCCTCGGATCTGAAAGGGGGGAGGCGGACTCTCTGGGTTCTTCCGGTGTAGAACGAGATGATCCCCTTCAGTGCCCTGTCTTGGATTCCGATGTTGCTGAGGCGCTGAACTAGGGTGCGGTGACAGACAGTGTCGAATGCTGCGGAGAGGTCCAGGAGGATGAGGGCCTCTGTTTCCCCGTTGTCGAGCAGGGATCTGATGTCATTGGCTGCGATAAGGGTGGTCTCGGTGCTGTGGTTGGCTCGGAAACCGGACTGCGAGTGGTCAAGGGATCAGTTCGTCTCGAGGAAGGCGGCAAGCTGTGTGTTGACAGTCTTCTCGATGACTTTGGCGGGAAAAGGGAGGAGCGAGATGGGGCGGTAGTTCTTGAGGTTGGTGGGGTCCACTGTTGGTTTCTTCAGGAGGGCGCTGAGCTCGGCGTGCTTCCAGCTCTCCGGGAAGGTGGCGGTGTTGAAGGAGGTGTTGATGAATTCCCAGACTTGGGGTGCGATGATGGAATCGGCCTTGTTGAAGACGTGGTTGGGGCAGGGGTCGGTTGGTGATACGGAGTGGATGGTGTTCATCGTGCGGGTGATGTCTTCGGTGCTGACCGGGGTCCAGGCGCAGAGAGTGGTGGTGGGGGACTTTGGTTCGGAGGTTGGGTGCGTGGTCTGTGTGCCGAAGCTGTTGTGTATGTCTGCAATCTTGCTGTGAAAGAACGAGGCGAGTGAGTCGCAGAGGTCTTGCGAGGGATTGATGTCGTTGTTTCCGGCGCTGGGGTTGGAGAGCTCTTTGACGATGCTGAAGAGTTCCTTGCTGTTGTGGGCGTCGTTGTTCAGTCGTTCTTTGAATGCTGTCTTCTTGGTGGTGCGGATCAGCTGGTGGTGTTTGCGGGTGGCGTGCTTGAGGGCAGTCATGTTGTCTGTGGTCTGGTTGTTGCGCCAGGCTTTCTCGAGGGTGCGGCAGTTCTTCTTGGAGTTCTTAAGTTCGTCGGTGAACCAAGAGGCTTTCTTGCTGCTGGGTCTGCTGGGAGGGGTCTTCAGTGGTGTGAGGTCGTCTGCGCAGTTGGTGATCCACTGTGTGAGGTTGCTGGCTGCTTCGTTGTGGTCCGTTGTGCAGGCGGGCGGGTCCTGGCTGAGGGAGGTAGTGAGCTGGTATGCAGTGATCTTGTTCCAGCTCCTGCGAGGGGCCTGTTGCGGGTGGGGTGGTGGTGAGTCATGGTCCTTCTGAAGCTGAAGTGGACGCAGCTGTGGTCAGTCCAGTGAAGTCCGGTAGAGTGGCTGAAGGAGATGTAATTGCTGAAGGAGAAGAGTGGGTCAAGCGTGTGGCCGGCGTAGTGGGTGGGGGAGTTCAAAAGTTGCTTGAGTCCGAGGTTGGCGAGGTTGTCCAGCAGGGTAGTGGTGTTGCTGTCGTTGTTGTTCTCCAGGTGGAAGTTGAGGTCCCCTAGGAGGATGTAGTCAGAGGAGGCGAGGGCGTGCGAGCTGATGAAGTCTGCGATGTTTTCGCTGAATTGTGTGCGTGGTCCCGGGGGTCTGTAGATGAGGGTGCCTCTGAGGGTCGTCTTGAGGTCGGTGTGTATCTGGAAGTGAAGGTGTTCGGCGGCGGTGAGGGTGTCGTCTGAGTTGGTTGTGATGCGGATGGTGTTCTTGTGTACGATGGCTATGCCTTCTCCAGTCTGGTTGACGCGGTCCCTCCGGGTGATCTTGTATCCGTCCGGGATGGCGATGTCGGGCGCTGAGGAGGCGTTCATCCAGGTTTCCGTGAGGAAGGCGACGTCAGGTGATGTTGTGTCGAGCAGGTTCCAGAGTTCCACGGCGTGTCTGTGGATGGAGCGGGTGTTGAGCAGGATGCACTTGAGGTGGTTGCTGCTGGTGATCGGTTTGGCGGGTTTGGTGCAGGTCCGGAGGCAGGTGAATGGGCAGGCTTGGCAGGCGAAGGGTCCATGGGTGCGTTTCGGGGTGGCTTGGTAGCAGGCGGGGTACCGGCCGTTGTTGAGTGCGTGGAGGGTGGTGGCGTCGTAGGTCCGTCGAGTTGTCTGGCGTCGGCGGGGGCCAGGGGTCCTGGCGCTGGGCCCGGTCCAGGCGCGGACGGGCGCAGACGGGCTTGCCTTTGGTGCGCCTTGGGCGCACAATCGGCGCGCCCGCTGCGCGTGACCGCTGCACGTCCGCGCGGTCTCCATTTAAGGCGAAGTGGGAGGGAGGAGCAGCTGGGAGGCGGAAGTGGGGAAGACATGGAAGAAAAGGGGGCAGGGCCGCGGCAGCGGGGAGCGGGGGCCACACCAGGGGAGGCAAGAACCTAGATACAGAGGCACAAGCACAACAAAAAGAACAGCAGAGCAAACAGCAGCAAGGCGACCAACAGGGACAAAAACGGCTAATCAGCACAATGAGCAGCAGCGAGGGGGCACACACACACAGCTGGAGGGCCGTGCGGCGCGGGGGTGTCCTGAGGACAGTGTTCTTTTAACGTAAAAGTTTGCAACTCCCCAACAAACCTTGCTGATGTGAGAGCAAGCAAAAGAGCTATCTTTCAGGAAAAATTCATTTTCATAGAGGTTTGTGAATTAGTTAGAAGAGCAGCAGCATGAGTTTTCTTAATACTGTGTTCAACTCCAAATGCAGGTCACCATATGGGGGAGAAGCTGTAAACAGCTCTTGCCCAAATTGTTTCACAAATCTTTGTGAGAACAAGAATAATTGTCGTCCTCCTTTTGAATCTTGAGAACGACGCTTGATAGACTCTAACTGAAAAGTACCTAAGGCCACTTCTGGCCAGGTGCAGTAGGTTTGGGAGGATAGGACAGGGCTCCATGAAAATGGGGCTGAGGTCCCTGTTTTTACACCACGCGCTTAAGGACTTCCACTTGGTATTATTAGTCTTTGTGGATGGAGGCACGCATGTCTGTACCAGAATATGTCTGCCACTAGGTGGAATGTCCAAATGGCCAAACACTAGATGATCAGAAACCAGGATGTCCAGCTGAGGGACCTGACATTGAATGGATTATCTCTCTGTTGTGGCTGTAAAGGAGCAAGAATTTAAGTTTGCACCACATTGCTATGTGTGCAGATAGTTTCAGTAAATCTCTGTACCAGTACAGGTGAGCCACGCTGGGGCAATGAGGAACAGGGAAGAGTGATTTGCTTTTGCCTTCCTTAGTACCCTGGGGAAAGGGACAACCGTGAAGACTGAGGAAAGGCATATGCAAAGATGTTCAAACTTGGTGTTGTCCTTGATAACTGGTTGCCTGTACCTGCTGGCATAATACTGAGATTTCTTGTTCTGGTATGTGACGAACGGGTGCAACATAGGGTGGCCTCACTTTCTGAAAATAAATGTGGTTCACTTATTTTTGGTGGCGCTCCCAATTGTGGCAGTCTGAGAGCATTTGACTGAGTCAATCTGTTTGGCTATTCTCACAACTTGGAAGGTGTTCAATTGTAATATCTTCTTGGTTGGAGATAGCTTAGTCTCACACTTATATGCCTCTGTGGAAAGAGCGCAAAACCTAGCTCCCCTTTGCTTTTGAGATGTTCTACATCAATGTAGTATGTCCAGATGAGGACGGGCATTCATGCAACCTCTTAAGGGAAGATTGCAGGCCCAGTTTTATTGCTTGTAACTCCAGGATGTTGATGTGAAGCATCTTCTCAAAATCCACCGAGGGGCCTGTGATAATTAGCAACTGCATGTGGACTCCCTAGTCTTCCATCAATGCATTTGTTGTCATCTCTAAACTCCCTCTCTGCCGAGAGAGATTTACATTGAGGTTTGATGGAAACTCCCACCACAGCTGAGCCAGTTTGAGAGCTTTTTCCTTGGACTGTGTTACCCAAATATCCAGTCATTTGTAACCATTGTCGATCTAGTTCATCTTGTATGGGCTTCATCCTGAGCATGCCGAAGGGAATACGTCCGATGCAGGACGACACTAGGCCCAGGAGAGACTTGTATCGTCTGATGGAAACTGTTTGGTTGAAGCAAAAGGTTTTTGCCATGGCCTGGAATTTTTTTCTCCTTTCCACAGAGGGGAACGTTTTTCTTAGTTGTGTATCGAGAATTGCCCTAAAAACTGTAGCCTTGTTACGGGGTCAACTTAAGATTTTTCGGTATTCAATGTCGAACCCAGTCTGCAAAAAAAAAAGGCTGATGCAGGCAGTTCTTTGCCTCTTCCCTTGAGGGAGCTTTGAGGAGAACATATACACTTGGCAAACCTTATGTCAGAGGAAGGTAGGCATTTGTGCTAGCCACTGTGTAAAGATACAAGTCTCAGATTTCAGTCTGAAGGGGAATGCCTTGAATTAATGGGGGCTGCCCGCCACTAAAATGTAGAGGTTTTGCCTGTAATTCCAGTATATAGGGGTATGAAAGTAGGCATATTAAAGCGCCTACCTGGAACATCAGAAGGACTTTCTGGATAGTCACCATCGGGAAAGGTCCCTGAGATCCAGTTTTGCCCTCCAGAGTTTATCTAGTCGGGGGCAGAATTTAATTTTTTTCTCCCACATGGATACCCATAACTACAGAAAGGTGGGTCCTTCAGTTCATGTGAAAAGGACACATGTTGGAATTTGTGCAGAAACCTCCTTGTCGTCCAGCAAGAAAGTACATCATTTACACCTACAGGAACTACAGCAGGACATTCTTCTCCTATTATTGAAATGAGCAAAATAAGCTGACCCAAAATCCTAAAGGAATCTGCAATTTTACTCCAGGTATTTCAACCAAAAACGTTTAAGGCTGGTACTCATCCTTTTAGTATCCCTCTGCCTCATAATCCATCTAAGGTTTGCTCTTGATCGTTGATGTTGTCTTCCAATTCTGAATCTAAAATTTGGGAAGGTAGTTTGGTTGAAAGATACATAGAATTCCCAAAAGCTTCAGTTAAAGGTATTTCCAATGTCTACAGGTTGTTCTCGTTGATGAGCTGGTATTAATAGGGAGTACAGTTGACGCTAAAGATCTCTAAGTGTTCTTCGAAAACAAAGTTGTCCTTTACGGGACATTTGTCAGTAGGGAATTGATGGACATCTATGGTGCCGTTGTTGTGGGTCTAGTTGTCACTGTTGTTGACGAGGGTCTGGTCATCGACGGTGCTTTTGCTGGAGCAGTACCAGTGGAGTTGTTATAATAGACAATGGTGGATTCTTCTTTATCGACAGAGACTTCGTCATCTATACTGAGACAGGCAAGTCTGATCAGGCTACGTGGGAGCTAGGTTTTCACTACAATTTTAACAGAGTATTATCTTTTCCTTTTTTTTCAATGCCTCTCTTAGGAGAGCCCAGACCTTTCCTTGGAGGAAGTGGCTGCAGGTGTCTTTTTTTTTGTCTGCTCCATATCAAGAAGTATCGGAACTTTCTGTTTTTGAAATGCCTTCGTAGAAATACCTAGTGAGGCACTTTTCATGGGATCGTCCCCAGAGAAGGAGGATGGCACTTTTCATGGGATCGTCCCCAGAGAAGGAGGATGCCCCATGGGACTGGATTTCTTATTGTTATCCATCCGATAAAGTGCCAACGTCCTCTCCCTGTCTTGAAGAGTTTTTGAGGGAAATGCTTTATAAATAACTCTTCTGCTTTGAGTGCAGAATTAAGACAGTAAATACACTGGCAATGATTATCCTTGACGTAAGGCTTCTTTTAGACACAGTCTCTGCAGGATTTCAAGAGAGACCTCTTCTCTTCCTATTTTCAGTCATATTAACAGTAACAGTTGACTGTTCCCATGGACCAGAGATGAGGTAAACATCGCAAAATGTCCTAAAACTGATTACAGTTTGATGAAAGGTGAAGATCGGACTGGCTGAAGTCTAGAGTAAATGTCGAGAAGTAACTGTATAAAGGCCAAACACAGGTTAGAGCAGAGCTCTTTTCAGGGAATCCCTCACTCGAGTTCTACTTGACATTTGAACTATTGTGGCCTGTGGGGGAAATAGGAAAGCTCAGAACTTTTACTTCCTAGACTGAAGTTTAGATTGTTTCAAATGCGATGGATATGCTACTAAATAAAGGCCTTTGGACAATTTAACACTGTTTACTGCTATTTAGGTCTACCAGGGATTCCCAGCCTGACAACCGGCAAAGATTTAAGCATGTGAATATATGAAAAATCAAATACTGGAGAACTATGCGCATTATGTGTATTTCACATAAATATTGACTTTGAGCAAAAATCTATTTGCAGGGTTGGCTTTTACCCATACGTTTGTGAAAAGAATAGAACTGACCATCAAAATTCAAAAGCTTTTTGCAAGCTTTATACAAGCATTGCTGCTCTACTCTGTGACAAATACATATACTAGAATAGGCCGAACAAATATGAGTAAAAAAATAAATAATTCACAGGACTGCGTAAGCGCAGTTACTGAAATAGCCGGGAACTATAGGTAAACCCTAAGGAGTGCAACGTAAGGTTACGCTTGTGTAATAAAAATCATCCACAGCCCTAACTGCCATAAAGATGCAGGTGTAAGGGAGACCTTGTTAAACCATGCTGGTTAGTAATTCAGTTAAAGTAGGAGCCGATCATGGATCACCAGCTGATTTGTTCGGGCATTACAGACATGTGGTTAAAGAAAGGGAATTGTAACTCCGGTAAATTGGTTCTGCTCCCTGGGGTTCACAATATTGTTGTTAACCAGGTGAGCAAAGGAAGGTTGCTGCTTCTGGCAGCTGCAGATCATTTCAAGCCATCCTTGTGTCCACAAGGTGGTAAGGCTTAGGAGGGAGAAAAAGGGTTGTTTTGATGCCAAAGGGAAGATAATGCATTTAGCAGGAAATGGCGGTGTATCAGCAGTCCGCTACATATCACCTGTATTAGTGCCATCTACCCTGTAGTGGCATCAAAAACCTCTGCAGAAGCAGGACTTCTGTTACCCCTCAAGAGCAAAGGAACAGAGTTGCATGATTTGCCTTGCCCGCACTGCAGTTGGCAGGTTTCTACTACAATGATCACTGAGACATGCTTGCATTTGGTGCATTGCAACTTTCACTTGTCATATGAATGAGGAACTGTAGAGCCACCCTTCCACCTTCCTGAAGGACTGGCAGGATATCAAGGACTAGTGCAGTGGCAAGACCACCATTGCTCCTGAAGTAGGAGCAGCATTGAAGCGCTGACCAGGTTCACAGCTGTCAAGCTCCTGCTTGGTTGTAACATCAGAGATTCACACTGTGACTGGGATCCTACAGGACCTGTACTGCTTGGTGTGCCTGCCTTGACAGGGGCATGAGGGATTCTGACAGCAGGATACTTGCCAGTTTGGCAGAAGCACTGCAGTGCTCACATGGCCTGGTTTACAGCTTGTGCACTGCTGTTTGCACTTCTCAGGCACATTAAGGACTGCAGAAAAACCTAGCTCCTGTGTAGGGAGGGACTGTTTCTACAAGGCTTGCTTAGCCTACATCATGGATTGACAGGACCATCCGGAACTAGTGCAGTGGCAAGCTGTCCTTGCTCTTGAAGTAGGGGGAGTATTACAGAACACACAAAGTCCACCCTAAGGCTACTTGACATCAAAGACTCACATTTTGTGATTCGCTGGACTTGGTCATTCTTTAGATAAACTCCTCTTTGCTGCAGTTTAAGAATTCTATGACTGCGCCCCACAAGTCCCACTCGTGTCGCTTGTAGTCTTTTCTGCAGTGTTGCATCCAGTGGTCACTGACATGAAAGGAGGACTACAATGGGACTATTGCTACCGCTATTGTTGAGTGTATTTGATTGGTTACTGCTTTCAATTACAAGTTGGTATATGAAACATTTACGTTGAGGGTATCAATAGACCTTCAATGTGCCAAGTGGCCTTTTCAGGCATTTCAATGGAAGCAATTCATATATAAGGCAATGTGATGGAAAAGAAAATGTGGGATCAATCCATCTGCTACTTCTAGCCTTGTAGTCCATTCTAGAAAAATAGTGTTTGAGGCATATGAGCTGTAGATCATGTGCTTTAGCATAGATCGCCATCTGGTGCTGGGCTCGGATGTTTGCACTTTGTTTTTCTTCGAAGAAGTGATTATAATCACGAGGTAGGTGACTTCCCCCTTATTATGATAGTGCGCATGGGCATCAACTCCATCCCCAGATTGTTTTTTTCCGCCATCTGGTTTGGATGTATATTGGTGCATTCCATTTCAGTTTCATCTTCGTACCCTTTCGACGTGCAATCCTTAATACTCTACGGTATTGTTTTCGATCGCGGTTTCCCTTTCGACGTGCCTCATGAAATCCAACAACTTTGATCGGTAGCTTCGACGCAGGCCGTGAGGCCTACCCACGCCAGCAGTCCATGGAACAGACTCCATTTAAGAAATGCCCCGGGTGTGGTGCTAGGTTCCCACACACGGACCTGCATGAGGTCTGTAACCTCGGCCTATCCCCGGAGCACGAAGAAATCAACTGCAAAGCCTGTTGATCATTCCGATCAAAGAAAACCATTCGTTACCGTCGGGCTCGAGGTCACAAGATGCAACGCAGCACCAGCCCGGTGCCAGACATCTTCGGAGAAGAGTCTGAATTCCAACAGCCCAGCGGCGAAGAAGAATAAATCTCTGTGTCTGAAGCTGACAACTCCGACATGGGAGACGACTCGAATGTCACTCCAGCTCAGCGAACAGTGAGTAACGAGCCCAAAGTGGCCACAAAAAACAACAAAGGCTCCAGTATCACCTTCGCCCTCAGGCCCAGTTCGACGTCGTGAAAATGTTTCAGAAGCCCCAACCTCTGGCCCGGCTATAAAACATAGGGATAAGCATTCCGGTTCGGGATCGATCCGGCCCCATTCCGGTGCCGAACACTCATCTTCGGCACCGAAACCCAAGACCAAGTACCTGCCTGACGCTTCGCTGTTGGCACCAAAGACATCTTTGGCACCGAAAGATTCGGATCCGAAACCACATAAAGCCAAAGCTTCAGGGCTGACACCAGCTAAACCCAAAGCTTCGGAGCGGACATCGGCTAAACCCAAAGCTTCGGAGCCGAAATCCACTAAAGACAAACCTGCGGAGCCGAAACTGGCCAAAGATAAACCTTCGGAGCCGAAACATTCCGCACCAAAAGGCTCGGAACCCAAAAAGCACACAGCTCCTCCTAAAGCTTCAGAGACTAACTCTGTTAAAAACCCTCTGAATCAAAACAAAAAGACAGATACCCCATCCAAAGAGCTTCCTCCATAAGACCCTTTGGATCCAAAACAGAAACAATTGCATATCGACCCTTAAACCGAACACCTTCTAGCACCACTTCCTAAAAAACGGAAGCTGGATCTTCCAGAGGACTACGATATACCTCTGAAGAAAAAATACATGGATACTAACCCCTCTCCCCCTCACATACCTCCCTCTCCTTCACCTTTTAATCCAAACTTATTGATTTCACCATCAAACTCACCAACACCACCTTTCTCACCTGAGCCACAGGATGATGGGGATGGGGATGACAATGAGGACAACATACCACAGGAACAGACCCCTGTGATGATTACGATAAAGATTCAGATCATAATAATGACCCCGATCTATATCCTTCCAGAACATTGCCACCCGATGACAATATTGGCTTCGCACAGCTTATTAACAGAGCTGCTCAATACCATGTGGTGGAATTACATACTGATCCCCATGAGGAGGATTTCTTAGTGGAAACATTTGCTCCTTCCCAAAAATCCACTAATACTTTGCCTATGATTAAAGGTATTCAAAGGGGGAGGAGCCAAGCAGGCATTCGAAATGGCCGCATAGTCGCTCGGCTCCACAAGCCCTTTTGCCCCACACGTCTATCCTGACGTCTATCCTGAGCCGTGAAGGCATACTTTGCTGGGAGAAGGAAAACGAACACCTACCGTTTGTTCCCGGACCTCCGGTGTGCAGCGGATCCTGAGAACTGTCCCCGTCTGCTCTGCGGCCTACGCGGTGATGGGACCGGGGCGTTGCCTCGGCGGGGCCTTCGACCGCGGCGGTAGCATCAACGTCCGTTGCTGACGATAAGGGGCCTGCCGGTGGGTGCCGTTGACGTGAAAGACCTCTTCTGGCGGTGAAGACCCGGTCCGCTTGTCGGCGACCCTTGAGGAGCAGTGGGGTGGCACTGGATCGGAGGGGGCGCTTGACTCCTGCCCCCCTCCCCAAACTTTGTTGCCTGGGCATAACCAAGGTCTGCCCCCGATATTGGCGGGCGACTCCCGGGGCCCGGCCGGGACTTTAGCCTTTTGGTGGCTCTCCTTTCTGGGGCCTGCCCCTTTGATTTGTTTGCCCTGGAGACGCATCCCGCGGCGCCCCCGTGGTGAGGCCTAGTCCCTGAGTGTGGAAGCAGGACGGGGCCTGCTGGATCAAGATGGCGGCTGGTGCCCTCCTCTACGACCCGAGTCCAAGTTGGACGGCTGATGTACGGATGGGGCCGGGAGGCTCGCAACACACGAAGGAGTTCATTTCCCGAGACGTGATAGCTGCTTTAACAGTTTTGCACAAAACTATGCTTTGCCATGCTCGAGACTTGGGCGGAAGAATGGACACCATTGCTGTTTCGTCGTCCTTGGCGGCCACGCCCCGATTCCACGGGTCTGCCGGTGAACTTGCTGCTGAGCCCATGGAGGAGGTTTCGGCTCCGCGGGGGCCCCGGGGGCCGCTTGAGGATCGGGCTCCCATGCCCGAGCGGGCCGACTTGATTGCTCGTCTGGGTATCTCCTTGGGACGCTTGTCCAGCTGGCGGCTGGGGGTGGAGTGCTGTTTTTCCTCTCGGACTGGCCTGGTCGTGTCGCAGCGGTAGCTGGACTGTGTGACTTTCCTCTCCTTGATGGCGCTGTTGTTTGTGAGCTTCGGGAGGCTCCCGGGACAGGCGTTGACATTGTCGGATCTTTGCTGTTTATACTTTGATGGGCTTGGATTGTTGTACTCTTCCATGGCTGCGCCCCAGCCGGACTCGCACATACTGTTTGGACCTTCAGGATTGCGCAATAAATTGATTAATGAGAGGACTTCTGGCGGTGCCACTACCAGACAGGGTCAGGAATGATGTGTTAATGGTCTATTGGTAATATCATTGAGAGACGGTGCAGTGGCTTTGTTCGATCGATATTTCATCGTGTTTATGCTCGGGGTTTGTTATTCTCCAGTACAGTATTACTTCCATCCTGGGATTTCCGTTGTGTAGGGGTGAAGGGCGGGGCCGGGCGGCACGATGAGGGCCCTCCTCCACTTACTTTCTTTGCTTTCTTTCTCTGTCTTTCTATATTTCGGGTCTCTATTAGGGCGACAGGCACGCTGCTGGGGGGTAGGCCATGGCCTTCTGCGGGTGTGCAGGGTGGGGGTTGTGGGGTGGGGTTTGATTGATATTTGTTTCTATGGCCCTTTAGTCTTTCTTCCTTTTTAGTGTCGTCGTCACTCATGCTCTTTGCGGTATGTTTGGTGTTGAGGGGCGGGGGTTAGACTTGCTACCCAATGGGGCTATGCCTACCTTTCTCCTGCTTTGTATATCTTGCCCCCCCCATGACTCCTTCATATCACTATTGTTTGCAGATATCCTGATTTGCACATTATAGTGGTACTGTGTATGATTGTGCGACAACTCTTTACTTTCTTATTGAAAAATGAACCTCTTGAATCCTGATTTTCAGCTGTTGTGTATGATTACAAGCTACGCACTGTTATTTTCTTATCCCGGGTCTCGAACTTCCATAACTACGTATATTGCTTGCTTAACTCCAGCTATGTTTAGCGGCAGGCCGGGATGGTTTTAGGCCCATACCTGTAACTGCATATACTACAAATAAAGGTTAAAAGAAAAAAAAAAAAGGTATTCAAAGACCCTGTTTGAGCTAGAATACTTACTCCAAGGGTGGATAAAAAATATAAAGCCGCTCCTACAGACCCAGTTTATATCAGAGGCCAGGTACCCTTAGATTCTCTTGTCGTCTCCAACGCACGCAAACTACAAACGCTAATTCGCAAACTACAGGCGACACCCCTCCTCCTGTGTCAGGACTGCAAGAGCTAGAGGCAGAAAAAGGCCGTTTGTAAATGCCGCTTTAACTAGGTTAGGCAAACTACGCAGAAGAAAATGTGGGGCAGAAAAGATCTCATCGCAAAGAGACCTTAAGATGGTGGCAAAGGGTTTAGCATTGAAGAGTCAGGTTAGCGCTCTAGCTTCCATACACAATCACAAAGGTTCAGGTGGAACGACCGTAGTGTGGCGCACTAGACCTGAGCCTTGAGGGAAAGACGACGTCGAGCCTTGAAGCGCCGTGAAGATAGATATGGAATTATCTTCGTCACTTTATCCAGAGCTGCAATTGAGTAGGACTTCGGTGGAGTTCGTGGAAGTCCAATAAGACTGTTCCGGTTATTTTATAGAGCTTGCTCAAGTATTATTTCATTAGCATTTCAGGACTGAGGTTGCGCAGTTGAATGTGCGCGTGTTCAACTGCGAGAGAACTAGCCTGAAAGAAGTTTTGTTTTTCACTAAGAATTAGTCAGAACTAGTCCAGCATAATTAGGAAATTCGAGTCAGCACAAGTTCGGCACCACGAAGAATATCAGAACAAGTCCAGCCATTTAAGCTGATTCTTTCTGAGCACGATTATCGAACAAACAGTAATCCAGAATATTGATGGAGAGATATTATTTTTAGTTCCGCTAGAGGAGTTCAAGTAAGGTTATTTTTCCTATGAAAAAACAAACTGTTGTACACGAGAATAATCTTAGTAGAAGTAAGTAACTGAAGGAGGTTATCAATAGAAGTATACAGTTTGGTAACAACAACAGTATCAAAATATAAATATAAATATACAGGTGAAGCAAAGATACAAGAAAGTACTTACCTTATGTAGAATCCATTAAAAAGCCAAGCTGTGACAATTATAGGTGAGAACCCTGTAGGAACAAAATATAGAGATAAGGAATATCACTTAATCTGACTAACCAGTAAAATAATCTTTAGTTGCAGAACATACAAACTGAAGTAAGACATAGAAAAGAATAGAAGAGGAGCTAAGGTCACACCAACACTGGGTAGGTGAAAAGGATAGAAGTTAAATACAGTTAATTAAGAAAGGTAGAAAAGAGAGTAATGAATGTATTCTTGTTGCAGTGAAAAACATAACCATTGAAGAAGAAAGAACTAAGAAAAAGAAGGCAGAAGTAAAGAAGATTAGACTTGGTGTGCAGTCTCTTCTCTGTCCGATCCCCTTTCCCTCGTGGGGCTCTTCTGGCTACAACATTTAAGTAGTGTGTGGCTGGTGAGTTTCAGGGTAGGAATTGGGAACTTGCGGCATTCTGCTCCTGTGTTGTAGGAAAAAACATTCGCTGATAGAGTTCGGACATCCTGACAAGGAGTCAAAACTTATAGATGCATCAGGCAAAAGAATTGCATCACTAGCTGCTAATTATTGGCGTATTGCCAATGCTCAACTCTTTTAGCGCACTATGATAGAGCTCACTATGAATAGCTGGAAAAACTAATGCAGCATTTACCAGAACAATACAAAACTAAATTTCACGACCTCATTCAAGAGAGTAAGCTTATCACAAATACTTCTATAAAATGCGCCCACCAGCGTCTTACTACGCCGGCACGCTTGGCTTCAAATCTCCAGATTTAAGCAAGAAGTACAATCATCAATACTTAAGCAGCCTTTTGATCAGGAACATCTTTTTGAGCCAACAGTCGATTCTTCAGTAGAAAAAAATGAAAAAATACACTGAGACTGCCAAGTCCATGGGAGCCTTGCAACTACCTTCTAATAGGGGCTCCTTTAGTCGCTCCTTTTACAGGGATGGCTCAAAAACAACTGTCAAAAAATACCACCTCATCTTACAAAAGTCCCAATCAATCTTCCTCCTCCAGGGGATATTTTCGGTGAGGATACAGAGGAAATAACAATAGGGGAAGAGGCCGGGGTAACTCCACCCGCACTTCCCCTGCCACTAAACAGTGACTTCCTCCACTACCCCCCTAATCATTCTACTCCTGTCGGGGGCGTCTCTCACAGTTCCTACCTGTCTGGAATTCCATCACAACAGACAAGTGGGTAAGACAAATTATCCAGTATGGTTATTGCCTGGAACTTACCTCCATTCCCCCAAATATTCCTCCCAAACATCGTGCAGTGTCCTCAGAACATCTCACCCTCCTAAAAAAAAGAGGTTCTCTCCCTGTTACAAAAACATGCAATGGAACCAGTCCCCTTCACCATCAGGGCACGGGGGTTTACTCTCTTTATTTTCTTAATCCAAAAAAGGACTGCTCTCTCAGGCCAATATTAGACCTCAAACCTTTACATTAAGTCAGATCATATCCACATGGTCACCCTCCAACAGGTGCTCCCATTGTTTCAGCAAGGTGACTTGCTTTCCACTTTGGATCTAAAGGACGTCTACTTCAACATTCCCATTCACCCCGCTCACAGGAAATATCTCCGGTTCGTGGTGGATGGTCAACACTACCAATTCGAAGTCCTCCCGTTTGGGGTAACCACAGCACCCAGAGTTTTCACCAAGTGTCTAGCAGTAGTTGCAGCTCACTTAAGAAGATAACACATTCACATGTTTCCCTATCTGGATGATTGGCTCATAAAGGCCAACTCGCAACACAGCTGTGTTCAACACACCCACAAGATAATTCAGTTGCTGCACCACTTGGGATTCATTGTAAACCTCACGAAGCCCCAATCCAGCTGTCCAACAAACAAATATATCTAGGAGCTACAATAGACATTTGCAAAGCTCTAGCATACCCCAACCCAGTCAGGTTATGCAACATGCAGGCTCTAATATCACAATTTCAACCTCAACACTCATTACCAGCTCGAGTGTTTATGCATTTAATCAGGATGATAGCCTCTTGCATTCTAATCGTCCCTTACGCAAGACTCCAAATGTGTCCTCTACAAGAATGCTTACCACGTCAGTGGAACAAGGCTCAAGGTCTGTTAACAGATTTGGTGTTGGTAGACAGCTGCACCCATCGCTGTCTGCAGTGGTGGAACACACAAAAGCTTTCCAAAGTGCGGCAGTTTCTCGACCCGGTTCCACAGATAGAACTAAAAACAGACCCACTGCTCACTGGCTGAGGAGCTCATCTTCAAAATCAAACCATTTAGGGCATGTGGACTCTACAACAAAAACAGTTTCACATAAACCATCTGGAACTACTGGCAATTTTTCTAGCATTATAAGCCTTTCAAGTCCATCTAGTCAGCAAAGCTGCCCTAGTCCGCATGGACAACATGACAGCAATGTACTTTATACAAAAACAGGGAGGGACACACTCCCTACAGCTCTCGCGACTAGCACAAAGCATATGGAGATGGGCCATACCTCAAAAGATATATTTGCTTGCAGAACACCTTCCAGGAGTAGACAATCACATTGCAGAGCTGCTCAGTTTCAACAACAACAGGTCCACAAATGGGAATTATATCCTCAAGCTCTTCTTCCATTTATTCACATGTGGGGCTACCCAGAAATAGATCTGCTTGCCACACATCAGAACGCAAAATGCCAAAACCTCGCGTCCAGGTATTTACACCCATTGTCCAAAGGCAATGGGCTATGGATGAACTGGCCAGGCACATTTGCTTACGCTTTTCCACCTCTCCCACTCATTCCATTAGTAGTTCGGAAGCTCCAACAGCATTCCCTCACATGATCCTGGGGCTCCCACATGGGCTCGACAACCTTGGTTCACAACCCTGTTGGAACTATCTGTAGTTCCTCATCAAAAACTACACCTTTCACCCAAGCTTCTCACTCAGAGCCATGAAGAGATAAGACATCCAGATCCCAGTCGACTCAACCTTGCGATCTGGCACCTGAGATCATAGAGTTTGACTACCTCAATCTCTGGCCAGACTGCATGAACTTCATTAAAGAGGCTAGACATCCTACCACAAGAGCATGCTATGCAGCAAAGTGGAAGCGATTTGTAATTTACTGTACAAACAATCACATCAATCCACTAGATTCTTCCATTCAAAACATCATTTGCTATCTATTACACCTACAACGCTGTAACTTAGCTTAAACATCCATACAATTGCATCTCGCTGCAATAGTCGCTTATCTACAAATCAGACACCACTTATCTTTGTTTAGAGTGCCCGCTATCAAATCATTTATGGAAGGACTCAAAAGAATCATTCCCCCTAGAGTTCCACCCTCTCCAGTTTGGAACCTTAATATTGTCCTTACAAGACTTATGGATCCACCATTTGAGCCTCTGCACAAATGTGAACTGCAGTTCCTCACTTGGAAGGTAGCCTTCCTTAGAGCCACATCTCTTAGAAGAGTTGGTGAGCTCCATACACTAACCATACAAGAACCATTTTTACAAATTCATCACAACAAAGTGGTTCTTAGGACTGATCCAAACTTTTTGCCTAAAGTTGTTTCTGCCTTCAACCTCAGTCTGTTGAACTACCAATGTTTTTTCCTCAACCAGACTCAGTGGCAGAGCGTGCTCTTCACACACTAGATGTCAAAAGAACAATGCTTTATTACATTGAAAGAACTAAATCTTTTAGGAAAACAAAATAACTTAGTTGCTTTTTCACCACCGCATAAAGGCAATCCCATTTCAAAAACTGATATTGCACAATGGATAGTTAAATGCATCCAAATATGCTACATTAAAGCTAAACACACATTAACTATTCCCCCTAGAGTGCATTTTGCACGCAAACTAGGGTCTTCTATTTCAGTCTTAGGGAATATACCCTTAGATGACATCTGCAAGGCTGCAACTTGGTCTACACTTCACACATTCACAAAACACTACTGTGTAGATGTGCATGCAAAACAACTAGCTAGTGTGGGCCAGGCTGTCTTAAGAACACTTTTCTTCAAACTACTACAACAGATACAGGTTAGCCACTGCTACAAAATTAACTGCTGTATAGTCTATGCTAAAGCATATCTTCTACAGCTCATATGTCTCGAATGGAAAATGCTTCTTACCCAGTATGCATCTGTTCTTGGCATGTAGAGCTGTGGATTCGTATGAGCCCACCCGCCTCCCCGGGTACCTTTATCTGCTGCAGTATGATCTTACTTGGCTACAACACCCATGGACATCTCTTTCTATTCTTACGAACTTCACCATCACCCTTTATTACGAAAACAAACTGGGGATAGAGTCTATGCCCATGCGCACTACCATCATAAGGAGGATTCACCTACCTCGTGACTACAAACACTTCCTCGAAGAAAAACACAGTGCAAACATCCGAGCCCAACACCAGATGGCGATCTACAGCTCTACATGCCAAGAACAGATGCATACTGGGTAAGTAGTATTTTCCTTCTGGCTAGTTACACTGAAGAACTACAACGTAAACATGTAAAAATCTGTTACTCACAGAGGTTCATAAAAGTTAGGCCAGCAGTGTGGTTGCAAGGCTATTTTATTGACTCATTTATCATACTGGAGAATATCCTGTCTCACATCTGCTACCACTTAGACAAAAAATGTTGCCTGCAAATCCTGATTGGAAGGCAGCAACTGTTGCACTTTTGGAAATCTGTTTAGGTACTGCCTGCAAGGCATCTGCCTGGCACCATCTATATGCTGAATGAAAGCACCACTACTTAGATTCTAATGCTCAACAAGATATTGAAGTAGCTAAAGTAGTATTTAGAAACCTACTCATGCGGAGTGTCTTTGCCTCTTTCACACCTTCTCTGAATATGCCTCAACTAATCAGTGCAAGGCAAGGTTGCCTTTAACCGCTCCATTTAGCAAAAGTAAAGGTCACTTCCTGTAACACTCTTATCAGCTTGGCATTCGTCCACCCAATGACGCAAACTGTGTGGTGAAAAAATTGAGTGTTCTCAGTCCAACAACTTGCCAAAAAGCTGATGATGAAGCTAAGGATCTTGTTTGTATCGCCAAGATATGGTCGCAGACATTTCATGCTGTGCTTCAAATATGTAAAACTATTCTGAATAAATCAGCAGGCAGCAATAGTACGCAAACCAGTAGACAAAAAAAATTCCAAGGTGCAAAACTAGTGTCCTTTATTAAGAATATCTCTGTTGATCTCTAGGCCATTCTTCCTGAAGATAATTTGATGATGGAGCATTGTTTCAGATGGATACTAACCAGCACAGAGGAGTTTGATATAAATTCTAACTGGATGTTTGCCTTGCAGTCTCATGGCTTTGGGAGGGCTGGTGGACTGAGGAAACTCCTTTCTAACAGGCTACTTATTTTACAGGAGATGCCAACAGACACATCAGTGACCTCAAATTCAAACTTGCAAAATCCGAGCAAGAAATAACAGCACTAGAGCAGAATGTAAGTGTGGCATGGTTTCAATGGCCAGGTAACCCAAAGATAAATGCTTTATCTGGTACATATTTACGTGCTCCTTCAGTGACATTATTTACATTTTCTTTTGTAGGATGGACCCAGTACCGAATATATTTAACCTGTGGATATTTTCAAATATATATAAGATTTGTGCCTGACTAATTCAGGATACTGTAGCTAATCCAAACGCCTTTTCTGTACCATGTTTATTTGTGTTGGATCAACAATATTTGAAATGCCTAATTATTAATCTTTCTAACGATATTTATGTTTTGCACATTACTCAATGACAATGATGATTTTTTTTCCGGTCATATTAGTGTATTACTGTGTGCCCATGCCAGCTTATTATCTAGTTAGATCCGCTATGAAATTCATGCTGTTTGCAGGGATTCTGCTTAGAAACAGAACTATGCCTAAGATCACGGGACGTCAGCATGTAGAGACTTAGGGCCTGTTTTAGATCTTGACAGACTCCCTCCCTCACAACGTTGTCAGATATCTCATCTGCTGAAGTATATATCCCATTGAATATAATGGGATTTATATTTCAGCGGATGGGATATCCGTCACCGTTGTCAGAGATTAACCCGTCCGCCAAGATCTAAATCAAGTCCTTAGTCACAATACCACATCAGTACCTATGGGCCTAAATCCAGACTAAATCATACTGCTTTACCTGCCCTCCTAACTTTCAAGAGGGACAGATAAATTATTACCAGAGAACACAACAATTTGAACTATCTCAGGAGTCGCGTTAACAGGTCATCACCTTTCGTTCTCTCACTGGCCGGTGTCCACAATAAAAGGAAAGAGACATGAAGAAAGTTTACAAAATGTATTGAAACTAGAGTGCTATATCCAAGAGATACTGTGCTGCAATTAGGAGACATGCAAGTCTATTATGTGATGAGCACAATAAATAAACTGAAGAGAATGACGAGCCCGGTCAAAGCAAATGACAAAAAATCAGCCTAAGCCTACCCTTACTATGAAAGCACAGTTACTAAAGATGTCTGGGATAAGTACCTGACGACCAAAATCAGTTAGTCTACATCCCAGGCGCACAGCTCTTTTGTCTCGGAGCCTTTTTTCTGCAAGCCTTGTTCCTCTCTGTTTTTAGAACGGCAAGTCTTAGCTTATATAATAAGATTTGTCCTATTTGAAAAACAGCAGCTGGCTCTCTCTATTATGTCTAGGTGTTAGTGTCCGACCACAGAGAAAAACAGGGTACAATGTTGTTTTTGGCTTTGCACGAATTGCGCAGATTGAATCTCAGCAAAAAACAATCGCAGCAAAAAACAAAAACAAAATATGTGCAACTGATTTCGAAAATCAGTGTGACACAAAAACAAGCATGTTACTCAGTAATGTGTACAAGCAAAAGCGGTTAACATAGGGGAAAACTACAGTGGGCACTATAGGGGACTCACACCAATGCCTGCTCTGCAACCTGGCACAGTATTTCAAACCGTAACCATGTCACATCACCTAGATCCCTGTGTGTTCTTGTCTAATAAGACTCAGTTGCTTAAATGAAATGTGAGAAATTTAAAGTGAGAAACCATAACTATACATTCTTTACTGTAGCACATGTATATTGGCCAAGTTCGGCCTATAAATCTTAAAGGGCCACCCGGTGACTCCTTACATCCTCAAACACAGCTGCATTTTAGAATACCTGTTGGTGATTATTAGAGATGCAGGCCTGGAAAAAGAGAAGTTATTTTTCTCTCTACACTTGGTTGACCCCTTAAGTCTGTAAACCTTCTCTGGCATTAGGCTGGATTGATAACTTTCACTAGATGTTTTCACTGTTAATAATTTGCCAGTGGTCATAATGCACATTTATTAGCATTTGTCAACACTTGGGCATCTACTGGCAATACATCCATGACAATGTATCCGTCATACAGCCCAAAAATCAAATGTTTACTGGTTATTTCTATTGGAGAGTTTCACACAGTTGATACGCTTGCTCAGACTGTCAAGCAATGGCTGTCAAGCAGTTATCTCTCGCCTCATTATAAGATAGTACATTTTGCGGAGTTTAACAGACATTGAAGCACTGGAAATAGCTAGTGTCTAGCTCCTATCGATGATTGCTTCAGGGTGGTAAGCTGTGAAACATACAAAAGGGATAATTTAGTCAGAATAACGGGAATTAAGTAAGAATAACAGGAATTAAGTAATTAGCGGTATACAAGGCTTTAACTTTCAGTGCCCCTTTTAAATTGTCCCTTGTCCATCTCTGCATGTTAAGACATGACACTGCTCCACTACACAGTATGGTTAATGATGCTTGTGAAGGCCTGTGCAGGGCTAGGTTTGATTAACTGTACGTATAATACACTGCATATTTTCCTCAACAGACTTTTATTGGTTTATACATACAACCAGCAGTTTCAATTAATATGTCTGCAGCCAGAGTTTACAGTGCTCAGCCTGTTATTCCTAATTAGATTCCCTTATTGAGGCGATATCTGTTAGGTGGGCCTTCCCCAAATATGGAAAGCAACAGGACTAGGGATATTCCTTAACAATCCACTCGCTTAAGCTTGGAAGATACATTCCAGTCACGAGGTATATTTTTAATTACTATGAACAACATCATCCTCTCCCCCATCCCAACCGCCCCACCCCCAGGCGCGTCATGGTGGACCAGTCTTAACATAACAAGAGGAGGTCTAGTTCCCTCATTCTCATTTCATCTCAACAGATCATTTTATCCATTCAAACAGTTAAATTAAATCAGATTTGCTAATCATCTCGCCCTCAGCTATAGGGAGACTCATTTCTTCTTGTCACATTATCGTACGCCTCCCCTAGATCCTCCCTGGTGGTGCGCATCATCAACTATTGACCCCAGGGGTTTCTGTCAGGCGGTCAGTTCCATTTTTCAGTTCCTCGACTAGCGCCGTTAAGGCTCTGGCCGACTCCAGTGAGCCCTTCCCTCTCGTAGCATTCCTAGTTCTGACTGCCCCTTCCTAGTCCAACCAGTGTAGTAGCTACCTTTTCCAGCTTTGTGGACTAGGTCCCCTTTGTGTCCCTTCCAGCTTCAGACTATTTCTCGTTTAGCCAGGAGAAGTGCCAGGTCCTGAAACCCACTAGCGACTTTATTCTTGGAGGTATGTGGGAACTAAAGGAGGCGGCAGTGTTGTGGTGTAAAGTAGACTTCCCTGTCTAACACCTTGGACAACCTGTCTGTGATAGTTTTCCAAAACCTCCCCAGGTGTGGGTAACTCCAAAACATGTGGAGGAACTCTGCTCCTATCTCCGCACAGCATGGGCATGCAGCATCTGTCGTTGCAAAGTATCGGTTTATTCTATCTGGGGTGAGATATGCTGTATGTAGCACATAGAAGTAAATAAGCTTAAACTGCGGGTTCCTGGAAACTTTGGGTAAGCGATTCACTAGACCTTCCCACTTTCTCCTTTAAGAGAATCCCCAAATCCTCCACCCACGTGCTCTTGATTTGTCTAAGGGAGCCAGACCCTCACCTCGAAGACGGCAGTACAAGCACGTGATTTCTTTGTATGTCCCGGAGAATAACACTATGTACTGGCACCCAGTTGACAGCGGAAATTCCTCCATCCCCAACTTCCAGTGCTTCTGGATTACCATGTTAGCGCTGTATGCAAGAGGAAATGACCCCCTCAGAGTTCATATCTTTCCCGAAAGTCTTCAAATGGCATCCATGCCCCGCCCTCACATTAGGCCCCCACTGTGCAGATCTCTGCCTCCACCCAATCCCTACCAATCCCCTCCATGTGGGAGCTCTCTGAGCCAGTCTAGTGGAATATCCAGGGCGTAAGGCCGCTTAGTTTTTACTTTATGCAAAGAACGACCCCTGCACTTACATAATATCTGGAGCTCAGGGCTATGGGTTGTTCTTGAGACCGATATGTCCCAATATCGCCATGGACAACTGTTGGATGTCCGGAACATTGCAGTCCGATTGCTCTGCTCCTGCCTTCCTACATGCCACCCAATGTGTGAGCCATTGGATATGGCCCGCTAGATAGTAGTTTTCAAAGTCTGGGAGTGCTAGTCCCCCCTCTGTCATAGGCCGTTGCAGTGTAGTGAGCGTCACTCTGTGTCTTCTAGCCTCCCATACAAATCCTGTGACCAATTACCTGAGTTCTTGAAAGACACTCACGGGGATCCATATCAGGAGGGTACCAAAAAAATATAGCAGTTGTGGCAGTGCCACCATTTTTAGAAGGGCTATTCTGCCCTTCACAGAGAGGGGCAGGGAGACCCAGAAGCTCATATTTGTTTTAAGTCCCCTAATGGCCTTCTAGAGTATCCAAGGTATTGTGATAAATTGTTGCAACTAGACTCCAGTATTACATCCTGCTCTGTGTCTGGTCTGTCTCTACCCATAGTGGTCAGAAACAGGCATGACTTCCACCAGCTCCTTTGCCCCCCAAAGGTCCTCCCTCAAATTCTGGAGGAAAACTAGGAGATCATCGGCATATAGTGCTTCATAATGTTGTTGGCCAAATATCTCATGCCCCTTGTAAGGCTTCCCAGATCATCTGGCGTGGTAGGCTAATGGCTCCATGCCCAAGGCAAACAGGAGTGGCGACAAGGGGCAACCCTGTTTGGTGCCCCTGGTCACTTGATAGCTGTCTGAGATCATTCTCCCGGTTTTCACCCTAGCCAGTGATCCCGCATTTAGTAATTTTGTCCATTCTACGAAACCTTGACCTAGACCAAACTTTTCCATTACTCAGGAAAGATTAGGCCATTCTAGGCTGTCAAAAGCCTTTTCAATAGCTTAATGCAAAGACAGCTGCTTCCTCTTTATCGTATGCGTGTGCTTCAAGTACTCTGAAAAATCTGTGGACATTGGTAGCAGTATTACGCCCCGGGATAAACCCGGCCTGGTCTCTATGTATAAGGTTACTCATATGCGGGAAGAGGCGCATGGCTAGTATCTTGCTTAGAACCGGGTTAAGCATAGACAGCAGTCTACAGACCATTTTATCTTCAGGGGATTTACCTGGTTTTAAGAGTGGCACCACTAGAGCCTATCGTGACATTGCGGGGAGACTACCCGCATCTCTTGCCCCTTTGTAGACACTCCCTAATTTGGGGCCTAGTTCCTCAATGTATGTCGAATAAAAGTGTACCGCCAAGCTGTCTGTGCTGGGTGTCTTGTTTCTGGCCATTGCTTTAACTGCTGCCATAAACTCTTTGAGCTCAATATCCCCTCCCACTGTCTCAGCCTCATCTACTGTTGGAAGTATTATCGGTTGTGCAGGTCGTCTTACTCTGGTATAAATATGCATAATAAGCCTTAAACACGCTATTTATGCCCAGTGGGTGCAAATAGTGGGTGTCTTTCCTTCCCTAAATTCAAGGATTATTTAGCCTCGTTTTGCTGGGTTTGCTACCCATGCTAGGAGTGTCCCAGTGTGATCTCTCTTTGTGTTCTCTGATATAGTTTCTACAATCAAAAGACCTCAACCTTTCCACATGTTCGGCTACCCTCTTTCACTTCAATCAGCTGGTCTTGTATCTCTCTGCGTTCAAGCCTAAGTTGTTCTAGAGGCCTCAATCGTTGCTCCACAGCCAGGGTTTCCCGTAAGAGGGTTCCTCATATTCTCGCCATCTCAGATATACATCTACCCCTGATAACTGCCTTGATGGCGTCCCACACTATTAGGGGATCCATCCATCGTTCTCCTCAAAGTATTGGTTAATGGCATTTTAATCGTTGCCTGGAAGACCGGGTTCTCAAGGGCTTCCGGTTTTAACGGCCATGTAGGCATACTTGCCCAAGGCGTACCCCATTTTATTCCCAGCAGCAAAGGGTTATGATCAGAGACTATCCTGGCCAGTTACTTACTGGTCTCTACTAGATCATGTATGTCTGGTGTACAGAGTATCGTATCCAGTCGTTCAAGTAAGTCATGCAAGTGAGAAAAGAAGGAATAGTCCTTCTACTCTGGGTGGTGTGCTCTCCAAGAGTTTATCATTCCCCACTGGGTTTGCCATTCCTTCAGGGCCTTTGCCAACCTGACTATTGGGGTGTCCTGTAGTGGTGGATGGGACCCGTCAAGTTCAAAGTTTGCTATACAATTATAATCTCACCCCATTATTACTAGGCCTATCGGGTGTGGAGCCAATGGTCTAGAGAGGGCAGACAAGAATGAAACGTGGTCTGTATTGGGTTCATATATGCTCCTATAGTGACATCGCTGCCATCTAATATCCCATGTACCACCACATATCTACCCTCTGGGTCTAATATTTGTCTCCTACATTTAAATGGGAGACCTGGTTTAATCCACACCAATACCCCTCTGGCGAATGCAGAGTTTCTGTGTAATAGGCCTGTTCCCTCCATGTACGCTGAAGAGCTGCCCACTCCTTAGCCTTAAGATGTGCCTCCTGTATGTTATAGGGCAATCTGCACTCCCCTTCTGGCCAAGAAGGCATATACCTTATGTTGTTTGACCATGGAGTGCATCCCTCTCACATTCCATGTTGCTTCAAACGAGTCCCCGCTTCCCACCAGGGGTTGCTTTAATTCTATCTATTCTTTTACTCTTTGATAACTACATCCAACATACACGCCCTCCCCTTTTCGAGAACCCCATCCCCCAACAGAAATACATACCCTGTACCCCAGAACCAACGGGTGTCCGAAGTCTGGTGCACAGGCATAACACTAAGTAGAGTGGGCTGGTATCACATCACAGTTTTGGAGCAGATCCCCCAGACCTGGGTTCCCCCCATCGCAGTACAAACCGCGGGTACAGTCCCCATTAAGTACATGGAGGCTGTAACCTTCCAATGGCAACAGGCTCTTTTTGGGGCTAGTGTCTCTGGTTACCTCCAAATTCTGATCGTCCTGCTCACTAAGCGAAGAACGAGGGTTCCTGTCCATGTTGCTGAGTTCAGTGAGCACCCAGATCACCTTACCACTCTCACGTTGGGTTTCTGCAAATGTGGGAACATTTTTCTTTGTGTACTTCAGCCTCCTGCGGCGCGAATCAGGATGTCTGGTAATACCTTCTGGTCTGGCATTCGATTCACCTTCAATCCAGCTCCAGGCATCTTGTGGGGTCATGAAAAATTGTGTACCGGTGGGAGTGACCACCCTTGGGCATGCTGGAAATAACATTGCGTAGGGGACATTCATTTTCCGGAAACGGCTCTTCACCCCTAGAAAGGTTGCACATTTCTTCTGCACCTCGACTGTGAAATCCGGAAAGATCATCACTTTATTATTATTTATTTGTAGGTCTCTACGTGTTCTCTCTTGAGCTAGAATATGGTCCTGGTCCCTATAGTGCAGTAGTTTGGCTAGTATAGGGTGTGGGGGCGCCCCCGGTTTGGGATTTTGGGTAGGAACCCTATGGGGCCTCTGCAGGGCATAGAATTGGGAGAGGCCCTATGGTGCTACATTTTTGCGAAACCACTCATCCATGTAGGTCAGCATGTCCGTTCCTTCTACCCATTCAGGAAACCCCAGAATTCTTATATTATTTCTGCGGGATCTATTTTCGCCGTCTTCTGCCCGCATTTTCAACACCTTAACTTAGTTCTCAATGAGGGATACTGTTTCTCTTAGCGTGGCTAATTCGGGTGTTATGTCTGTTAAGGTTCATTTGGTAGTGGTGACTCTCTCGGCCAACATCTGGTGGTCGTCTTTCAGTAAATTGAGCTTAGTCCCTATACTGTCTATTTTAGACGTAGGAGCCTCTTGTGTAGCAATTATTGCCTGTAATATGCCACCAAGTGTTGGGTCCATTCTAGAGTCTTCCTTTTGGGTCAGTTCCATGTCTCTGACTTCTTCTGCCTGGCCGGGTATGTGCCCAGTGCTGTGATTATCTGGGCCATGTTTCCTGATGGTTTTCCTCATTTCTTCTGGGTTGCGTCCTTTACTATTCCCTCCAATGCTGCCCCTCTCCGGGGGGGATGCAGTCGGAAGGCAGGTCGCCTTTCACCTCCAGTACAGTCTCACTCAAGACGAACTCCGATCTACCCCCAGGAATTGCAGTCTTCATGCAGAATTACTGTATTCACGCAGTTTCAAAAGCAACACCATTTAGGCCAGTATGCTCTGTGCGCCCCAGTGTCTCTCTGTCTTCTCGGCTCTTCTACGAGATTTGGCTAAGGTTATCCCTTTCTGCCCAGTTCCGCATGTGTCCAGTACAAATGACTGCAGTGTAATTTCAGAGGAACTCTGTTCAATTTATCTGCGCTCTGCAACCTTGCCGCTCGTTGCCCCTGGATAACAGTGCAGAGGTCACCTCCATTAATCCTCTGTGTTATTCCCTCCCTCCGGGCTTCCCTTCTGCACCCTTGTCTCGGCTGTCATAGGCATTTTTCTCCTGGCCTGGGACTGAGCTGCTGCAGTACCAATGTTGTTCTCCGCCTCCTTGTTTGGTGGTCTTGAGGAGTAATTGTCCTCTTCGAGGCAGGGCGGGGTCGTTTCAGTCGCCCTACGCTGCTACTGCCCGCGGTAGGGCTGGTCATCCTTCTAGCACTGCCGTCCCTTCAGGCGTCCTCTGTTCAAGTCATGCCACCATCTTTCTTGTTCAGGGCTTCTGCCAAACTCCTCCCCCCACTACTCCTTCAGGGGTTTACTTCTCCCAGCTCTCAGCAGATCTCCGCAGACCCCGGCACCTCAGGGCCACCTACTTCTCGGCTGGGGTCTGTAGAGCCTACACACTTGTAGGAACAGGGAGGCCTACCATGCAATGGGGTACTCTGAAGCTCTGCAGACAGCCGCCATCTTGTGCCTGTCAAGCTGCTCCTCCTATTACTCCACTCAACATCGTTTCAGGGCTAATCCCAGGCGTTTGACTAGTCTCCTCTAGGTATAATAATTTTCCCGGTCCCTGGTGACTCCTTTAAGGGGGCCGAGATATCCACGATAATAGGCAATGGGGGTTATGGGGTGGGAGCCCTGCAACCCACATCCTACTCAAAGGGCCTTAAGTCTTAGATCAGCCATATACTGCATATATATACTTTGTATCAAGATTTCTTTTTTATGGGGGGGGGGGGGGGGGGGTAGTAACAGTGCCTTATGTATTTGGAACCATATGAAAAAAGCTATGTAGAGCAGTTTGTGGGTAATTGTACCTGTGAGGAAAGATGTTGGCAAGATAAGATTCGGACAATTTCATTAGCTAAACCTTTGAAGAGATTTGTTAGATTTGTGTAGTCAAAAGTGACAACGAAAAGCAGTGTAAAGCATGGCTAGTGCAAGGCTTTGTGTGATTAAAGCTATGTAAATAGCTGTGTGGGTAATGGGTCCTCTTTGGATCTAAGTCACGGTGTGAGAATCGTACAATTTGGGTAGTTGTGTCTCTGAAAGGCAGAGTAATACAATGTACAGGTAACTGTGCCTGTGAAGCCATTGCCAGGCATAATGTGGGTTACAGTGACTGAATAACGTTGTGTAATGGCAGTTTCTGGCACTGGAATGTCCACTGCTTGGCAAACCAGTGTGTTTCCCTGCACTAAAGGAACAACTGGGTGAATCTAGTATCCTGATTTTTTGATCTGCATTGTGCTAATCATGTCATGTGTTCCACATGTAGAGCGGTGGTGGTAACATACTGTGTATTGATAATCTACAGTGTGATAAGATCGTTTTCTGCTGAGTCACTAGCGTGGAGGCCTGATGGCCCACTTGGCAATATTTCAGCTTCTACTCCCTTGCTCAGTTCTTTTTGCTAACATTCTAAATGCATGTTAAACTTGTTTTGTGTAGCTTGTGTGGTGCATGTATGGTGTGTGAGTGAGCCAGACTAATGGAGGCCACTGGGATCCATTTTGAATATCCCTGACCTTGCACAAGATGGAGGAGTTTACTGTGGTCTCGGACAGTGGACGTGTATTGCTCACATTCTCGTAGCTGGAAAAAGGAGACCTTGATACTAAAGGAAGTGGAGCAGACAGGGCTTTGTTAGATATTCTCAGATAGTTTGTATTCAAGGAGCTTCTGATTATTCTTAATGAATAATGTCATTTGGTGGATGGTAAGGCTGAGGAGTGGGACTGCAGACTGTAGTAAAAGGTGGGGACATTTTTAGGTGCAGACTGACCTTTTACTCTTCTCTTACTAATTTCTTTATTTAGGTTGATAACAGCTAGGTATAGAAATGGCACATCTTATTGTACCTCTGTTTTGGGTGCTCCAGGATATAGAAGACTGTTGGATATTCACCATACTGGGTTATTCACTTATTGCGGAGTTCAAGTCTCCTCCCTATATCAGCTTGCCACACTGCCTTGAGATCTGAGTTTAAGCCTGCTCCCTATACCCACTACACAACAAGCGTGGAACGGCTCTCCCTCGCTACCCTGAAAGTTAAGTGAAGAAATGGTTGTACTTTTTCCAGTTTGAGGAGCCATAGTAGGTCAGGCTCCAGGACATCGGAGGCAAATGTCCTAATCCCTCACAGTAGGAGCCCGTGTTTGCCCCATGCCTTCCCCCACCAGGATCTGGCAGAACTGCTAATGAAAGTCTGTGTAAGAAATGATGTGGATATGTCAGGATCTGTGTAATTAGGTGGATGTGTCACTGTATTTGTAGAGTGTAAAAAGAACAGTTGATGGACAGAATGCTGCACAATGTCAAATATTCACCCCAGTACAGAGATTCCAGTTTAAACCCAGCCATATGCAAATCAGTCTTGATCCTGTTCCCCATGGGAACAATCTAGCCAGATCTTGCCAGGTCAAGTCCTCCCCGGACCAGAAACAAGCATCCTAGGACCGGTTTCGTGGCATCACCCCGGCTAGCTTGACTCCAGTGGCATGGAGAGCATGTATTGTATTGTATTGTATATTTGTAAAGCGCACTGTGACCAAAATGGTGTCCTGGCGCTCGCTAGACCACTCAGTAAGGCATAGAACAGGATAGTTCTTAGAGGTTTAGTCTGGCTATTAGTGAGGAAAGAGCCACGTTTTCAAAGACTTTCTTAACTTCAGCAGGTCGGTTTGAGATCTTAGTGAGGCTGGCAGTTTATTCCATACCTGAGCCGCCTTTGCGGTAAAGGCACTTCCTCCTTGTTGGACTTTGTTAAATCTGTATTCTTCGACATACTTGCATGTAGCTGATCAGAGAGGTCTACCAGGGGTGTATTTCCTTAGTCTGGCTTGTAAAGGTTTTGGTCTTTTATTGTATAGTGCCTTAAAAACGATAAAGTGATTTAAATATGATCCTCTGTTTAATCGGCAGCAAGTGAAGATCTCGAAGGGCATTTGAGGCAGAAGAATGAGTGGGTCTGTCTAGTGTTCATTTCGCTGTGATTATCTGGATGCGTTCCAGTTCCTTTAGTAGAGAGCTGGGAGTTCCTAGTAAAAGAGCATTACAATAATCCAACCTACTTAATATGACTCCTCTCGAGATCAAGAATCTAGCTTGGACGTCGAGCTGGGGGTACAGCTTTCTGAGACCACAAATCAGTGCGAAGCAGGACCCTGCTATTCTCTGCACTTGTTTTTCCATAGATAGGCTCTCATCTAGAATATACCCCAGGTTCCGTACCACAGTTGAATTACCCAACGGGGTTTCCGTGGGTAGGGGCCAGAAATTAGGGGGTAAGGATATGGAGGTTTTGCAAGACTAACAGCAAAGGAGTTCAGTTTTACTTCTGTTCATCTTGAGTGAGTTCAAACTCATCCAGTTAAATATATCTAAAATGCAGGACGGAAAGTTGCTATGAGAGTCAGCCTGATCTTCATTTAATGATGAAATCAATTGGGTGTCATCTGCATATTTGATAAGCATGGGACCCATGTCCGGGCATACCCATCCCACTTGGGGTGACCTATACAAAAAAGAACAGTTAATGGACGAAATGCTGCACAATGTCACACATTCACCCCAGTACAGAGATCTGGGCCTCAATCCATGTTTTTTTGCTCCCCATGCCATTTGAGGACCTGGCTGGGCAGTTCGGGCAGTACTGTTCCCATGAGGAACAGGGTCAAGACTGATTTGCATATGACTGGGTCCAAACTTGGGTGGCATGGTGAGCAAAATAACAATGGATTAAACCCAGATCTTTGTGACTGGGGTGAATGTTTGCATTTTTCAGCATTCCGTCCATCAGTTGTTCCTTATGCATTTGTTGCCCTAAGTGCGAAGGGTATGCCCAAACGTGGGTCCCGTGCACATTGTGCCACTGGATTCAAGCTAGCCTGGCTGATATGGGGTGATACCCCATCACTGGTTCTAGGAAGCTTGTTTCCGGTCCAGGGAGGACCTGTCTTGGCAGTTTGGGCTGGACTGTTCCCATGAGGAACAGGGTCAAGACTGATTTGCATATGGCTGGGTTCAGACTGGGGGGGCTTGGTGAACAAAAGAATGATGAATTAAACCCAGATCCTTGTGACTGGGGGTGAGTGTTTGCATTGTTCAGCATTCCGTACATCAATTGTTTCTTTTGGAATTATTTTTCTGTAAAGCAGTGCGTGTGTGAAAGTTTTTTTTTATTAAATTGCTTTAGTACCTCAACCTCTGGAAAGCTTGTTCTGGAAAAAATGCTTATAGCACAGTGCATAGGTGACTTTATGGCATTATGTGGAATATGGTTCCTTTTAGAAGAATCGAAAAGTATACATTGCACAACCCTAATATGGGGTGATTGGGATCACAAGGAAAATCCGTAATGGGGACAAATCTTTCTGTAATATGGAACTGTAAAGCCGGTTTCTAGCCCTGAATGATGTGCAGTAAGTAATCATTGCTGAAGTATTGTAACATGTTTGAAATAAGAACATTTAATAAAAAGAATCTTTCAAAAAATATTGTCTAAAGCACTAAATTGTGAGCTCTCCTCGGTTTAAGAGAATGGTAGTCGTAAGACTACCATTGCCTTGCCTTTTTTCCCCCGCTTACTTGTTTATTAATGTATCGCCCTCCCCAGCCCTCCCATCTGTTTCTGCCAGCATTTCAAGACTTACTAGCCACCTTAGCAATTAATCATGCTTCAGTCCTGGTATTGGGTGACTTTAATTATTGGCCCTTAGACCCTCACGAATGCACTGCTTCTAAGCAATTTTCTGACTCACTTGCATCCCTGAATTTTGTCTCACCTCCAGATTCCTACACATATTCACGGTCATGTACTAGACCAGGTTTGGTCTCTCAATACCTCGGTCTCTTCCATGTCCGTGTCCCCATGCCCCTGGTCAGATCATGCCCTGATTTCCTTCTCCCTCTGCCTCAAGTCGGATACAAAGATCCCGCCTGCCAAAAACATCTGGGCGGAACTGGAATAGGGTAGACCTTCCTGCTTTGTCATCCTCTCTTCTGAACTCCGCACCTAACTTAGAGGGTTTATCCTCTATCTCTCAAGCCGCTGCCATCGATACCTGGCTTGCTGGAGGCTGCGACACGGTAGCCCCATTACGACGGATATCTACCCGAAGATCCAAGGAATCGAATCGGTGGTTTGGCGACGACCTGAAGATCAAGAAGTTGACCCTCCGGCGGGCCGAGAGGCAATGGAGAAAGGACTATTGCCCTCTATTAAAAACCCACTATCTGACTGTGCTGAGTGATTATAAAAGGGCCATATTAAGTGCTAAAACTGAACATTTCTCAGCAAAAATTCTGATGGTGGAGAACAAATCTAAGGAGATTTTTTCCATCGTTCAGGACCTAGCCTATTCTGACAGGGCCACCCTTAAGCCCCCTCCTACTCAATCCCTCTGTGACTCCCTGAATGTTTACTTTTTAGAAAAAATTGGCAATATCAAAGCCAATATCCCACTTCCTTCCCCCACTTTCTCTGAGCCTTCTCCTCCTACTGTTCACCATTGTCTCTCTTCTATCCCTCCGCTTACCGAAGAAGTGTTTTTTACAATACTTCCCAAAGTAAAGTCTGGTTCCCCGGCGGACATCTGTCCAGCCTATATTTTGCAACAAATCTACTCCGTTTGCCCTAAACCGCCAATCTCCCTTCTCAACAGCTCACTGGCTCAGGGGGTGGTAATTCCAGCACTCAAAGCTGCCACCATAGTGCCCATCCTTAAGAAGCCTGGCGCGGACCCCTCTGCTCCAGCTAATTATCGTCCCATCTCTCTCCTGCCCTATCTGGGCAAAGTGCTGGAGCGACATGTAACATCGGTCCTCAGTGCCCATGTGGAAACCAATGGGGGCCTAGCGTCCCGCCAGGCAGGCTTCCGGCCTAGGCATTCCACCGAGTCCGTCGTGGTGTCGGTCCTCAATAACCTCAGGGAGGGCATGGACCAAAATAGCCGCCAGGCTCTGGTGCTCCTCGTTCTCTCCGCCGCTTTCGATACGGTGGATCATTCCATCTTACTTTCCCGTGTCGGAGCGGCGGGGGTCGAGGGCTCAGCCCTGGTCTGGCTATCGTCCTTCCTGAGGGACCGCACCCAGGCGGTCCGGCTAGGGGACTTTTCGGCCACCCAACTCAAAGTCACATGTGGTGTTCCCCAAGGTTCTTCTCTTACCCCCTTTTGTTTAATCTCTACATCTATCCTCTGATCTTTGCACTTCAGCAACTGGAGGTCACTGTTTATAATTATGCAGATGACCTCCAGCTCATCTTTAATCTGTCTTCTTCTTCTCACTCTATTTCTACTTTTCAGTCTATTATGATTTTCATCAGGGACTGGATGAACCACAACCATCTGAAGTTGAACCCTGACAAAACAGAACTGGTTCTTACGGGTGGTTCCTCCAGTCCCTGGAACTCTTCCTTTTGGCCCTCTTCTCTAGGATCTTCTCCCACACCTTCTCCTTCAGTTAAGACTCTGGGCATCAAACTTAATATTCAGCTCAACCTTCACTCACAAATCAGCTCTGTTGTCTCTTCCTGCTTTCTTGTTCTTCGAACTATTTGTTCTGTTTCTCGTTTCTTCTCTCCCCTTGCACTTAAGTTAATCATGTCCGCTCTGGTTATCTCCCGGCTGGACTACGCCAACGCCCTCTACAACGGCATCCCAGCGTATAGTCTGCGGAAGCTCCAGCTGGTTCAAAACCAGGCGGCCAGATTAGTGTACGGCCTCCCCGTTCCCATCACTCTACTCCCCTTTTGAAGGCACTACATTGGCTACCTGTTGGGGAGCGATCCCTCTTTAAAACAGGCTGCATGGTTTTTCAGGCGCGCCAGGGCACTGCCCCTGCCTTCATCTCTTCTTTGTTAAGAGTATACCCCTGTTCGTGAGCTCCGCTCCGCTCATCTACTCAATCACTCCTTCAGGTTCCCCGGTACAGACGTAAGAGATGGGGCGGAGCCAATTTCTCATTCCTAGCACCATCCTTCTGGAACTCCCTCCCCGATCACTTACGTCTGGCCACACATTATTCCATCTTCCGAAAAGATCTTAAGACCTTTCTGTTCACTCGGGCTTTTCTTAATGTAAACTGATTTCCCTTTTCCAGTTTTTTCGTTCCTACTGCTAAATTTGCCTCCACAGCGCCAAGAAACCGCATGGTGTATGTTGCGCTATATAAATATTTTAAATTCAAATTCAAGACATCATACTGTTAACAGTACCTGAGAAAAATCTAGTTGGGCCTGCTGTGGGTGACGGTGCATTTTTTTCTTCCTTTTCAAGGTGATACGGCTAGAGGCCCAGGTTACGCGCTACCGAAGCTCCGCAGAAAATGCAGAGAAAGTGGAAGATGAACTAAAAGCAGAGAAACGGAAGCTCCAAAGAGAGGTGACTAGGTTGTGGGAAATGGGCACCTCATGAGCAGAAAGGCAAAGTGGGAGACCCTGTAAGATGCTAGTGAAAGAATAGTCTAATTCAGAGCAAAGGCAGTGCCCACATTTTGTGGGTGATTTCTACTTGTGTTAACATAGCCATGCAGGAATGGGTTGGTAGTGTCCAATGCATTTGGGGCAAGGGTGTCCCATGTAGAGTGAAGAAGACCGGGTAAATGTCACTGTCTGATGTTTGGAGGAGGAGTGGTGCCATCGTGCAAAACAGTTCCTGATTTGTGGTGGATTGTGTGTTTTTTGGCAAGAGTGACAGAGTGGGTGTTGCTTAGTTATGCTTAATAGAAATTGTCTTCTAGCCTGAAGCAAATGCATCAAATGCAATAACGCTGCTTGATCTGTGTAGAAGATAGCTCCAATCTCTAAAACGCGGGTTCCTGTCAGTTTAATACCACAGAGGTTTCCAAAGTGATCGAATGAAAAGACGTCAAAGTGTCCCAACCCCTTTTATGTAAAATTCTACTTTCATATGAGCTGCATTTCCACTCTAGGAATGGAATGGAGGTGAAATACTCTAGCTGCTTTTGGGAAACAAGTGGATACTCTGCATCATGCACCAGCATAGTTTTGATGCGATCTAACGACACCTCCATTTCTTTGCGTCTATTTGTTTATCTCCAGTAACTTTTAGAAGTCCTCATTGTGCACAAAGCTAAGCCACTGAGGTCATTATGTAGCATTTATAAAAGGATCTGCTACCCAGCAAAGGGTGATCCGGCGCTGAAATTTTAAGACAACATGCTCCAAACTAAAAGCATTGGAAAAGCCAAGTCTGGAAAGTTAATTTTCAGTCTGATGAAGACGGGCAGTTTGTTCCAGTTCTTTGGGGCCAACAAAGAAAAGGCTTGCCAGCCTACACAGGAGTGGAAAATATATAGAATGGCCACCAATGAGGCTTTCTTAGAATGTAGACTCTACCTCTGAAAATGTGATAGGATTTGGGTTGGAGGGGGGCCAATGAGGGGGTCTGCTGAAGGGGGGGGAGGGTCTGAGACACCATTGACTAGGCAAAAAGCTCCAACATGGGCTATGTGAAGATTGACCAACCAGACTACTGTGAGGGGTATAATGGAAATCATGGACAGATTGGAGGTGCAAAGAGATCGGGAGAGTGGGGGGGCGGAGGGGGGTGCTAGGTGCTCTGAGACGCATAGTTCTTATGTTCGTGTTGTAGATATATCTGACAAACAAAGACTTGTGGAACCAAAAAGTTGCGCAAACAGCAGACCGAGGCGGAATGTTGACGCCCTGCCGGCTGCTGATTGTATCGTTGTTTAATGATGCAACAATAAAAATATATTTAAAAATAGAAAATGTGATAGGATTGACCAAATCAAGTACCTTGGCCCCTGCTGTGTAATGTCTGATGTACAATGCAAAAGGACCTTAAAAGTGGCTCTTTTACAGAGTTTGGAGCCAATTAAGCTTCTTTCAGAAAGAAGACGGATGCCATGTTCTAGGAAGCTTAACAACCAGCATCACAACGGACTTCGGCACCGCCTGTAATTGTAATACTCCAAGATGCAAATATATATAGTATGGGTTCTTAACATTTTGAATTCTGTGAACCACCACTTAATCATTACTGGAATCCATGGACCCCCACTGAGTCATAACCAGAAGCGGGAGTTCACAGCCTAAGTAATTTTGATGATTTGACCCACAAAACAAGCTTTCGTCAAACAACTACACAAACAATTAATATTGTGCACAAGCAAATACATAAAAAATTGGTTGGGGCTATTTTGAATTCTGTTGATTCTACGCATCATCCATACTATACTCTGTTTGATGCTGTTGCACTGCTCCCACAAATCTATCTGAGGATACCAACTTAGTTTTTAGCCTCCAATTTAAAATTATTTAACATTTATAGAACTTTTTAAAATTCGTAATCTACATTGTATCCCTTTATTTATATGTATCTTATTATCTGTTAATATTACTTCATTTTCAAAGCAGTCACGGACCCCCTGAGTAGGCAATGCGGACCCTGAGGTGTCCCCTGACTACAAGTTAAGAAACGCTGATATAGGACATTCTTATACTGTAGTCTCAAAACAATTAGGGCATGTATGACCAAGTTGCAAACTTCCAACAGTATAACCTGAAAACTTCACACAAAATATTTAGGGTGAGAAAATAACTTAATGCCACTTTGCCCACTTGTTTCATCATAGACAACACGCAATCTTGAATTACACTCACTGGTGTGGATATAGCTCCAAGTTCAGATGTCCACCCCTCCTTAGGCTAAAGAGTGTTTTTCCCCAGCAGATGAATCTCTGTATGTGTCAGAGTTCAGTTGAATACAGTTGAGGTGCATCCAGGTTGCCACTGCTCTCAGAGATGCATGAAGTTGGCTTCTGTATCAGTGACATCATTGTAGATGGTAAAAATAATGTTTGTAATGTGCTTATGTTATAATCTCAAAGCCACATTAACACACCAGGACAGGTAAAGGGGACATGTAGATGCTAAATAGAGTGGGACTCAAAGAAGATCCCAGGAGCATCACTGGAACAGCAGCTAACGAGGATTAGGTAAGAGATACTGCCTGCATTCTGTCTGATTAAAAAATGATTCCAGCCAAAAGGGCCTTTTGACAGATCCCAGTCTTAAAAACATGTACAACTAAGACTGCGTGAGAGATTGATGCAAAAGCAGTGGTTAAATCCAAGAGAACCATGGCCGCCCAGCTGCCCTGGTTCCAGTATCCTTTGCAGATTATCCATGGCAGTTACTACAGTGGTTTCCAAACTACAATTAGTGGAATAAGCAACTCCGACTCCAATGCATCCAGAAGAAAATTGGTTTCCAGATTGCTCTCGAGCTGTCTAATGATAGCCTTCTCCAAGGGTTTTTCTGGGAAAGGTAGTAAGAAGATCGGACAGTAGTTCGATATAACTGCCAGATATGCAGAATGCTTATTCGAAAGAACTCTTTCAAATCTATTGGACTAATGCGGAGAGAATGGCACTCTAAATTCTTATAAGCCATTTAACTTCCAAGCCCAAAAAAACACACCAGGTCCTGTAATTATATTAAAAATATTATTTACTTGTTTACAACTTAATCAAATAAAACAGAAGCGAAGTATTAGCAGAGCAATGACTTAGGTCCATGCTGAGTCCAACAAATTTGACAAAATCAGCTTCCTTATTCAAAAGGTTTTTTTAGATTTGCTATCACGTGGAGCCGTTTTGGCTACTTTCTTGTGGTTACGCAAGTACAATTTATATAGTGGGAAAAGTTCTGTCTACTCTGCTGACCCACAAGAAAATTGCCATGTGATCACTTTCTAAAAAAAAGCTCTCACTGGCTGAGAGGTTTTTATCTATTCTATCAGAAGTTTGCCCGGTCGTGAATCCCAGGTTGAGCCATATTGCCTGACTGTGGGAAGTTTGTGTCTTCAGAGCAGATCCATCAGAGTTGGTGACACTGCTTTGTGTTTTTTGTTAAAGGTTAATGTCCTCTTGTACAGAGGTGAGTGTTTTGGGTTAAACTGATGTTTTGGGAAATCTGGAGACTTTGAAGCAGAGAACCAGGACTGTGACATGGCTTGATGTCTGAGGTAGACCGAAATCTGATCCAAAATGGAGGCAACACAGTAGGGCTGACTGCCAAGTGTGTATGCAAGACAGGGGTCTCCAGAGCGAGAGTACTGCAAAGAGCTGGTTGACCTGGCATGATGTTTATAGAAGACAAGTGTTTTGTTATCCCAAATATTGTTTTATCTCTTCATATTCCTTTTATATGTGGTTCTTTTTCTGTTTAAACACATTTTTCTCTTTGTACATCTTCCCTTCATCTGTACTTATATATTTGTATTTCCATTACCCATTTTCTATTTACTCCTGCTTTTTCTTCCTAGCTTCAATATTTTTTCAGTTCACATTTTTTCATCTCAATCCTCTTTTCTACCGTTTCGTTTTTATTTATTCTTCTTTTATCCATTTTATTTTATTTTCACATAATTATTCTTTTTCCTTTATATTTTTCATTTGCACTTTTGACTCTTTCAATGCTTCCTTTAATTTCTCCGTTTCTTCCCAAAACTTGTTATTGACTTTGCTTTTACTGTGTTTCCTGTTCACCCTCTTTGTATAAAATTTCTAGCTCCGCACATACTTGGATAAAATAGAAGAACTGGAAGTCAGCAACAGCCACTTATCCAAGCGCCTGGAGAAGATGAAAGCCAACCGCAGTGCTTTGCTGTCTCAGCAGTAATCAAGGAAAGAATTAGACCACAAATATATTGACAATATCCGACAGAAGCAGAACATATGATGTTTTTCTATCTGTGATGGTTTTGAATGACTCATCATATCAAGCCTACTGAGAAATCCAACAAAGCCAGTATTGTTGTGTTACTCAGAAGCATGCTACTGAGCAAATGTGAGGGAACCTGGAATCAGCAGCTCTGCTGCTGCAATGTGTGCGTGGGAAAAGCTGATTTCCTCAAGAGCCTTCAATGTACCCAGACAGTCAAACCTCAGTCAATGTGTACCATCCACCAAGCACAACGTGGGCAGTGAACCCTAGGGTGCACATGGCTGCAGCTGAATGTCTCGCCAAAATACACCATCTGTAAAAAGATATTGACTTGGTGTTCTCTAGCTTTAATCCTCATTTTTGTTTTTATTTGACTTACTGAAAATTGGAAGAGTGAAAATGACGCAACCTCCCAATACTTGAAGACTGACTTGTATGCGGTAGGCGCTTTGTGGCTCAAAAACATTGTGGAACACAAGCCATTGCAATAGACCACCGTCTGAGACAAAGCTTTGGATGAAAATTCACTGGAATACAATGGTCCTAGATGTAAAAGTGACCTTATGGGACAATGAAGGTCTGTGACCGATAAAGGCAGGTGGAAGAGAATTTTTCATGTTAGTATTTTTGAAGAGGTGGAATGTTTCCACAGTTTCGATCATAAATATTTTATTTCAGGGCAAATAGCAAATTGCTTCATGGAACTGCTAAAAAGGAAATGCAGATGTTTACTTGTATTATTTAATCTTTATATTTTAAAATGAAATGGCTTCCTTGTTTTTTAAGGAGTTTGTGTTAAAATAAATTCATGCCACATAGAAAAGAAGAGGAAGAAATGTCACTTCTTTAGCTTTTATCCTTTGAAATATTTGATTACAGGATCATTTGTGGAGTGGTAGGTTATTAGGAGGTAATGAGTTGTCACATCCTACATTAAGATGTGTATATCATACAAACCTATTTAAGAAGCAGCAAAGCATTTTACACAGTACAACAATGTATCCAGATTATTGGGCATATATGGCAATAGCACGAGGAAGATAAAGGGATTGTTAAAGGGAAGCATCTTTGTGTCTGTCTTTTGACTAAAGAAGTTGAATTTCTTAACAGTGATGGATAAGGCGCTCCTTAGAGAGGTGGTGATTCTTTTTTTGTTGTGATTTACAGAAGTGCAGAAACCACCCAAGTAAGATATATTGGGCTGCTCTTCCGAATCCATAGTTCATGGTTTAAGAATGTTTGGTCTTTTCTCCATCAGATTATTCATGTAACAAAAGAAACCTGGAAGACTGCCAAAGTGCTACCTCAGACCTTTAGAGATTGATAGTTGCTGTTTCACAGCTGCATTGCCAATTACACCTTCTAAGGTAGTTTGTCTTTTAGCCAGGTAGAGGAGAATTGGTTGCTAGGGTCTTACATGTGGTATAGTTGTCGGGGGAAAGAAAAAATCAGTAGTCCTTTGAGATCAGCAATGGCATGAGGACTCTACTCAGAAATAAGTGTTGACTGCGAGTGGTGCATTTCTACTTTTGAAGTGGGTGAGAACTAAGGTGTAGCCAGTACTTCTGAAGTTTGATATATAGTTTTAGTTTATCAAATCTTTAAGTGCTACCTGGCTATTGTGTTGTTTCATGACAAAATGGATTTTAACAAAGGTCCCCGTTGATAATCAATCAATCATAACATTTGTCTAGCGCACTACTCACCCGGAAGGGTCTCAAGGCGCTTGGGGGAAGGGGTCCGCTATTGCTCGAACAGCCAGGTCTTGAGTTGTCTCCTGAAGGCGAGATGGTCCTGGGTCAGCCGAAGGTGGATGGGGAGGGAGTTCCATGACTTGGCCACCAGGTAGGAGAAGGATCTTCCTCCGGCGTTGGCTCTTCGGATGCGTAGTACGGCGGCGAGGGCGAGGCTTGTAGAAAGTAGCTGACGGGTGGGCGTGTAGAAGGAAAGGCGGTCGTTGAGGTACTTGGGGCCCAGGTCGTGGAGAGACTTGTGTGCGTGTGTGAGGAGCCTGAATGTGATTCTCTTGCTGACGGGGAGCCAGTGCAGGTCCCTCAGGTGGCCGGAGATGTGGTTGCGTCGGGGGATGTCCAGGATGAGTCGGGCGGAGGCGTTCTGGATGCGTTGGAGTCTTTTCTGTAGCTTGGCTGTGGTTCCGGCGTAGATGGTGTTTCCTCAGTCCAGTCGGCTGGTGACGAGTGCCTGGGTGACTGTCTTCCTGGTTTCGGTCGGGATCCATCGGAAGATCTTGCAGAGCATGCGTAGGGTGTTGAAGCATGATGAGGAGACGGCATTGACTTGTCTGGTCTTCGAGAGGGAGGTGTCCAGGATGAAACCCAGGTTGCGTGCATGGTCTGTTGGCGTGGGAGTGGTGCCCAGGGCGGGGGGCCACCAGGAGTTGTCCCAGGCAGAGGGCGATGGTCCCAGGATGAGGACTTCCGTCTTGTCTGAGTTCAGTTTCAGGAGGCTGTTCTTCATCCACCCTGCGACGTCTTTCATCCCTTCGTGTAGGCTGGTTCTGGCGGTGGCGGGGTCTCTGGTGAGGGAGAGGATCAGTTGGGTGTCGTCGGCGTAGGAGATGATGTTGAGGTTGTGCTGGCGTGCGATGGCTGCAAGAGGTCTCATGTAGACGTTAAAGAGGGTGGGGCTGAGTGATGATCCTTGCGGTACGCCGCAGATGACTTTGGTGGCCTCGGATCGAAACGGGGGGAGGCGGACTCTGTGTTCTTCCGGTGAGGAACGAGATGATCCAATCCAGTGCCTTCTCTTGGACTCTTGGATACCGATGTTGCTGAGGCGTTGAACTAGGGTGCGGTGGCAAACAGTGTTGAATGCTGCAGAGAGGTCCAGGAGGATGAGGGCCGCTGTTTCCCCGTTGTCGAGCAGGGTTCTGATGTCGTCGGTGGCTGCGATGAGGGCGGTCTCGGTGCTGTGGTTGGCTCGGAAGCCGGACTGCGAGGTGTCGAGGGAACCATTAGTCTCGAGGAAGGCGGCTAGCTGTCTGTTGACGGTCTTCTCGATGACTTTGGCCGGAAAAGGGAGGAGCGAGATGCGGCGGACGTTCTTGAGGTCGGTAGGGTCCGCTGTTGGTTTCTTCAGTAGGGCGCTGAGCTCGGAATGCTTCCAGCTCTACGGGAAGGTGGCGGTGTTGAAGGAGGTGTTGATGATGTTCTGGAGTTGGTGTGCGATGGTGGAGTCGGCCTTGTTGAAGACGTGGTGGGGGCAGGGGTCGGTTGGAGATCCGGAGTAGATGGTGTTCATCGTGCGGGCTGTATCTTCGGTGGTCACCGTGGTCCAGGTGCGGAGGGTGGCGGTGGGGGGCGTTGGTTCGACGGTTGAGTGCGTGGATGGTGCGCCGAAGCTGTTGTGGTTGTCGGCGATCTTGCGGTGGAAGAACGAGGCGAGAGAGTCGCAGAGATCTTGTGAAGGAGTGATGTCATTGGTGCTGGGGTTGGAAAACTCCTTGACGGTGCTGAAGAGTTCTTTGCTGTTGTGGGCGTTGTTGTCCAGTCGTTCCTTCAGTTATTTCCTCTTGGTGGCGTGGATAAGGTGGTGGTGCTTGCGGGTGGCGTGTTTGAGGGCTGTCATGTTGTCTGTGGTTTGGTCGAGGAGCCAGGCTTTCTCGAGGGTGCGGCAGTTCTTCTTGGAGTCCTTGAGTTCGTCGGTGAACCAGGAGGCTTTCTTGCTTCTGGGTCTGCTGGGAGGGTTCTTCAGTGGCGCGAGGTCATCGGCGCAGGCGGTCAGCCACTGCGTGAAGTTGCGGGCTGCTTCGTTGGGGTCCGTTGTGCTGGCGGGTGGGTTCTGGCTGAGGGAGGTGTTGAGCTGCTCGGCGGTGATCTTGCTCCAGCTCCTGTGAGGAGTCTGTTGTGGGTGGAGGTGGGTTGTGGTTCTTCTGAAGCTGAAGTGGACGCAGCTGTGGTCGGTCCAGTGAAGTTCGGTGGAGTGGCTGAAGGTGATGTGCTTGCTGGATGAGAAGACAGGATCAAGTGTGTGGCCGGCGTAGTGGGTGGGGGTGTTGACCAGTTGCTTGAGTCCGAGGTTGGCGAGGTTGTCCAGCAGGGCGGTGGTTTTGCGGTCCTTGTTGTTCTCCAGGTGGAAGTTGAGGTCCCCTAGGAGGATGTAGTCAGCGGAGGGGAGGGCGTGCGGGCTGATGAAGTCCGTGAAGTCTTCGCTGAATTGTGTGCGTGGTCCCGGGGGTCTGTAGACGAGGGTGCCTCTGAGGGTCGTCTTAGGGTCGGTGTGTATCTGGAAGTGGAGGTGCTCGGCGGCGGGGAAGGTGTCGTTGGAGTCGGTCGTGATGCGGATGGTGTTGTGTACGATGGCAATGCCTCCTCCAGTCTGGTTGACGCGGTCCCTCCGGGTGATCCTGTATCCGTCCGGGATGGCGATGGCGATGTCGGGTGCGGAGGAGGCGTTCATCCAAGTTTCTGTGAGGAAGGCGACGTCTGAAGAAGTTGTGTGGAGCAGGTTCCAGAGTTCGATGGCGTGTCTGTGGATGGAGCGGGTGTTGAGCAGGATGCACTTGAGGTGGCTGTTGTTGGTGTTCGGCTTGGTAGGTGCGGTGCAGTTCCGGAGGCAGGTGAACTTGCAGGCTTGACAGGTGAAGTGTCCGTGGGTGCGTCTCGGGGTGGCTCGGTGGCAGGCTCTAGGTCGGTCGGGTTTGAGTGCGATGAGGGTGGCGGCGTCGTAGGCCCGTCGTGTGGGCTGGCATCGTCGGGGGCCAGGGGTCCTGGCGCTGGGCGTGGTCCAGGCGCAGACGGGCTTGCCTTTGGCGCGCCTTCGGCGCACAATCGGCGCGCCCGCAGCGCGTGACCGCTGCGCGTACGCGTGTACTCCGCCATAAATGGCAAAGGGGGAGGGAGTAGCAGCTGGGAGGCGGGAGCGGGGCGGCGAATGGGAAGGGATACAGAAAGGAAAAGGGCAGGGCCGCAGGGGAGCAGCGGCGGGGAGAGGGCGGGAGACGCGGCAGGGGCTGGGCACCACAAGGGGGCGGAAGTACGCTGGGAAAAGAGGCAATTGACGAGAGAAAAACGGGGAAAAAATACAGATAACGCTACAGAGGCAAACGGTTATAGAATCAGCAGAGGCAAGTACAAACGCTGGGGGACAGAGGCAGTTTGACAAGAGAAAACGGGGCGAAATACAATAACGCTACAGAGGCAGACACAGTTATTGACTCAACAGAGGCAAGTACAAACGCTCAAGGACCAGGAGCACAGCTGCGGGCAGCGGCAGCACTCGGCGGGACCGGGGGCAGCCTGGGCTCACTCACGGGGAGTGTGCGCGGAGCGTGGGGTGACCGGCCCAGAGGGATAATGAAGTAGAGAGATTTAGCATATTTGAAGAGCTCGGGTGTGAAGCTAACCACATTCTTGTTGGTGAGCCAGTCTTAAATTTGAGCTTGTGTGCTGCTGTGGCGATGATAATAAATAGGATTGAGCTTGAGGTAGATGTTCTACATATGTGTTTGTATGAGGGTGAGGCTGATAAGGCGGGCTGTCCCTGCCTAAGAAGACTGTTGAATGTAAATGGTCATCAATGGACTATAGATACACTTTGTTTCTATTGTAAGCAGGGTGGACTTTGAAGAGCTCTTTGAAGAGATTGAGCATATCGGGTGAGGGAAATAAATTTTGGGGTACATCTGCTTATATTTAGCACTACCCATCTGGATATACTGACAACATCTGAAGATGTACGGCACTGGACAACAGAGTACAATGCAATTAAATTTCATTTGGGTTCTGAGAATATTCATGCAGTCAATATGATCAGCAGTTGTGGAAAGCTCCAGTGATCTAGCAAAACTAGCAGATGAGGTTATTATTGTCAGTGTTCTGAAGGACATCATTTTTGACTTAGAATTGTATTGGAACTTATATTTACCATACCCCTTGTGAGGACTAAATCACTTTGAAGTGCTATGATTAAAATTGGGTTGCTGGGTGTTCTTTGAAGTGCACGGTCAAAAGGGTGTTGGTTTGATAATATTTCTCAGCTCTAAATGTGATTTACGGGGAGGGGTGTATTTAACCCTTGAAGTACGATCTAGGAATTCATCCAAGATAAAGTTAAAGTTTCCCCCTAAGATGATGGGTGCTGCCATATCAGAAAGGCTGGCTTTTCATTTCAAAAGAGCCCCTGGGGCACCTTGATTAGGCCCGTAATAAACTGCACACACCAATGGAGAGCTCCCTATTGATAACGAAGCCACCAACCACCTCCCAGATTGATCTGACTCAAACTTCTCTACTTTAATCCCTGCATTACTTCTAATTACTATTGTGATCGCCCTTTTGTTCAGAACAGAGAAGATCTGCGAACCATCTGAGCTTGCCAAACCCTAACTTGCACTCCTGTGCCTCTAGGTGGGTTTCTTCAAGGATGCAAATGTGGGCCTTGGAGTTATTCAAAAACTCACACACTCTAGACCTCTTTCTCCGATCTCTTAACCCATTCAAATTCCAGCTAATTATCTTGATTTTGTTGGAAATGCTATTCATATTGGGGCTCCCTTATATGAACTAAAGTCTGCTCCCACCCGCCATTATAGTTCTCTTTTCTCCACAGTTGTATGAGGACTGATTTTTCCCATTTTTACTCCTACCACCCGTGCCTCCCTACCACCCCCCTGAGATGAGTGATTTAACGTCCCTGTTCTCAGCTCCCTCTGGAATCTTCAGAAATTTTAGGTTGTTTCTTCTAGCATGAATCTCTAACCTCTCAATGTCCATTTGAAGTGACTTATTCTGGGCCTTCAACCCCGCTATATCTTTTGCATGTACTTGAGCTACTTCTGAGACCGTCACAACTTCCACTTTCAGAACCACAGTCCGCTTACAAATATCGTCCAGTTTATTTTCCAGGTTTGCACACTTCTTGTGTATTCCCTTCTGGTTTGCCTCGGAGATTTCAAATTTGGAAAGTAAGTCCCCTCTAAGGGACTGTAAAAGTGACTCTAGCTGTAAATGTCCACTACTCAAATCTTCAGGTCTCACCTCTGAAGCACCTTGATTAATTCTTTCCCCCACTTCTATATCGGTAGAGGATATTGAACATAGGGCTGACGGAGGACAAACTACTGTGCAGGTCTTAATATTAGCCCAAGAAGTAGGATCTGGGTCTTTATCTGGATACTGGGTTGGGGTCGGGGTGACCGGTTCGGGTAAGATTGGGAGGTTAAATACTTCTAACACAGGGGAGACCATCTCTCCAAGATCCAGGTCACAGGTTACGGGAGAATACCGATTTTCATTCGAGATATGAGGGGTAATCTCTGTGAGGGAAGATGGAGTGGGAGCCTTCTCCCCCTTAGAGATGGTCACTTGCTCCATTATCTTAAAATAAGATTTTAGCGAGGGAGTGGGTTTTAGGGAGGGGGCAAGATCTTTCAAGGTCTTACGGTTTTTGGACTCCCCTAGCTTCGTATTTTTTTCCTTTCTTTCTTTAATCTTTTTCAGAAGAGTCAGTGGGACAACCGCATCCACCCCCCATGCCTCTCCCCTGTAGAACCAATAAATTTTTTTTTTGCTGCTCCAACTGGGAGCAAAGCTGGTACCTGTTCTTGACAGGTAGCACTCTCTCCCTTCTCCCGTCTTCTGTAACTGGAGTCTTTTCCCTGGTTCTGGAGCACGTAACTGGGCACTGTTTTAAGATGGTGTCTATACTCCCAGAGCCTAAGTTAGAAGGATCTCTTTCCATGAGCAGGACCTGAAAAGTCCCTAGTTCGCTCCGTGATGACACACCAATAAAGTTCTGGAGATTCTGGAAATATTGCTGCACGCGGCCCTTCCCTACCCTCACTGACCGTATCAGAGCAGCTCCTCGCCCCTCAGGGGCACCGAAATCAATTCTTGCAGCCGCCGACCTGATTCTTCTCCATAATCTCGGCCGAAGTTCTCCACAGCCTCCGCCCGTCTTGAACACCACTGGCTCCGCTTCCACTACCATCTCAGCTCCCATACAGATCTCACCTCCTGGGTCCTATGGCCCGACTCTCGCCGACTCACGAACGGAACATGAAAAGGCAGAGAAAACAGAAAGACAAAAAGAAATCAAACTGGTATCCTCAATAGCGGACACAGGATCTCCCTCCGTTCTCACCGCAAGGAGTGGATCAGTTATCGAGAAAAAGGGTCAGCCTATCCGGGGTATATTCCTGGTCGGATACGGAGTTCCTGTGGCCAGCGTCAGCCCGCCGCCATGTTCCTCTCAACTCTTCAACATGTTAGGTGAGATTCATAAGGTTAGGATGGCATAATAAGAGCATAGTTCACCTAATCACTGCACATTAGAAAAGTTACAGCTGCACCCGAGGACTCAGATGGCCAAAGAAATTGTGAGTGTGCTGTTGATTGCATAGCAGATATTATTGAAGAAAATGAGCGCTCAATTCACTTATTATGGCAGACGAGGGTCAGAGGAGCCTCATGAATGGGATATCTCTCAGCTAGTTAATGAAAGAGGATGATGGATTGTGTCGTTGTGGGATTACGTAGAATGTGGCCGACCAGAGACTAGATTTTAAAGCATATATGGGCATAAAAAGAAATCCTGTAGATGAAATCTACTTAGTTTTACAGTCCCTAGAGAGGTGACATGTATAGCTGACAGGTGCAGAGTTTTTGGCACTCGATCCTTTACAGGGTTTGTTTAGCTCAACCAGGGGAGATGCTACAGGGAGGCTACTTTAACCTTCCATCCTTCAACTGGATTAGTGGTTTGGATACCCTTGAAAGATGGATTAAAAATACAGAAAAGGAAGTATTGAACCGTGCGAAAGGGGCTGGCAGATGCAACACATGCAGAAGGTGCAGGCTCATGGAAGAGCAGTCCTGAAGAAAGCATTAGACCTCAACTACAACGGAGACAAGATGCCACATAGTTCATGGAGGAAGGCAGTTGATCATGAGGGGAAGTGAATCAAAGACGTGTGCTGGGAGAAATAGACATGTCAGCTGTTTTAGTAACCTGGAAACGGAAAGGAAAAAAACAATTTAGCAACAATGTCATCCAAAAGGTAGTCAGAAGGGGCAGCCAAACATTTTGTGTGCACACAGTGTTCTGGGAAAATAAAAAAATAAAAATTGAATTTCATTTGAGTTCTGAGAATATTCATGCGGTCAATATGATCAGCAGTTGTGGAAAGCTCCAGTGATCTAGCAAAACTAGCAGATAAGGTTATTATTGTCCGTGTTCTGAAAGACATCATTTTTGACTTGGAATTGTATTGGCGCTTATATTTACCATACCCCTTGTGAGAACTAAATCACTTTGAAGTGCTATGATTAGAATTGGGTTCCACCTATATTAGATATGCCTTTTTTCTCACTTTCACTGGCAATTACCATTACACTACACATACTTCCCAATAGACAGAAAATAAGAATGGGCGGTTTCACATGTCAAACTGCTTATCCTGCTGATCAGGTTTTAGTGCATGAGATTTACTATGGGTTGGTTTAACGTGCAATGTCATCAGTTGCTGTTTCAGTTATGTGTTGAGGTGTTTGTTGACCAAATCTGTGATTTATTTGATGAAAGCTGGTCTGTGGCCAAAGCACTGTAGTTCAATCAATCAATCAGTGACACTTATAAAGCGCGCTACATACCCGTAGGGTCTCAAGGCGCTGGGGGGGGGGGGGGGCGCTACTGCTCGAACAGCCAGGTCTTCAGCTTCTTCCTGAAGGAGAGGTGGTCTTGGGTCAGGCGCAGGTCGGACGGGAGGGAGTTCCAGGTCTTGGCGGCCAGGTAGGAGAAGGACCTTCCTCCTGTAGTCGCTCTTCGGATGCGGGGGACGGCGGCGAGGGCGTGGTTGGCTGATCGGAGGTGGCGTTTGGGAGCGTAGAAGTTGACACGGCTGTTGAGGTAGCTCGGGCCTTGGTCGTGTAGGGCTTTGTGTGCGTGGGTGAGGAGGCGGAAGGTGATTCTCTTGTTGACGGGGAGCCAGTGAAGGTCTCTTAGATGTCCGGAGATGTGGCTGGATCGTGGGATGTCGAGGATGAGTCTGGCTGAGGCGTTTTGGATCCGCTGGAGTCTCTTCTGGAGCTTGACGGTGGTCCCGGCGTAGAGGGCGTTGCCGTAGTCCAGTCGGCTGGTGACGAGGGCCTGGGTGACGGTCTTCCTGGTCTCTGTGGGGATCCACCAGAAGATCTTCCGTAGCATGCGTAGGATGTTGAAGCACGCCGAGGAGACGCTGTTGACTTGCCTGGTCATGGAGAGGGAGGAGTCCAGGATGAAGCCCAGGTTTCGTGCATGGTCTGTCGGTTTGGGTGCGGTGCCCAGGGCGGGAGGCCACCAGGAGTCGTCCCAGGCGGAGGGTGCGGAGCCCAGGATGAGGACCTCCGTCTTGTCCGAGTTCAGTTTCAGGCGGCTGGTCGTCATCCACTCGGCTACCTCTTTCATCCCTTCGTGCAGGTTGGCTCTGGCGGCGGCGGGGTCGTTGGTCAGGGAGAGGATCAGCTGGGTGTCGTCGGCGTAGGAGATTATGCTGAGGTGGTGTTTGCGTACGATGGCCGCGAGGGGGCTCATGTAGACGTTGAAGAGGGTGGGGCTCAGGGATGATCCTTGGGGGACGCCGCAGATGACTTCGGAGGCCTCTGACTTGTACGGTGGTAGGCGGACTCTCTGTGTTCTTCCGTCGAGGAAGGAGATGATCCATTCCAGCGCCTTGTCCTGGATTCCGATGTTGCTGAGGCGCCGTACTAGAGTGCGGTGGCAGACCGTGTCGAATGCCGCGGAGAGGTCTAGGAGGATGAGGGTCGCTGTTTCTCCATTGTCCATCAGGGCTCGGATGTCATCGGTGGCGGCGATGAGGGCGGTCTCGGTGCTGTGTTTGGCTCGGAATCCGGACTGTGAGGGGTCGAGGGATCTGTTCGTCTCGAGGAAGGCGGCCATCTGCTTGTTGACGGTCTTCTCGATGACTTTGGCTGGAAACGGGAGAAGCGAGATGGGGCGGTAATTCTTGAGGTCGGTGGGGTCCGCTGTTGGTTTCTTGAGAAGAGCGCTGAGCTCGGCGTGTTTCCAGCTTTCAGGGAAGATGGCGGTGTCGAAGGAGGTGTTGATGATGTCTCGCAGGTGGGGTGCGATGACAGCGTCGGCCTTGTTGAAGACGTGGTGAGGGCAGGGGTCGGTCGGTTATCCGGAGTGGATGGAGTTCATCGTGCGGATGGTGTCTTCGGTGCTGATCGGGGTCCAGGCGTGGAGGGTGGTGGTGGGGGGGGGTGGCTGGTCGGTCGTGGTGTGCGTTGGTTGGTTGTTGAAGCTGCTGTGTATGTCCGTGATCTTGTTGTGGAAGTATGAGGCGAGGGAGTTGCAGAGGTCTTGCGATGGGGTGATGTCGTTGTTTCCTGCGCTGGGGTTGGAAAGCTCTTTCACGATGTTGAAGAGTTCTTTGCAGTTGTGTGCGTTGTTGTCCAACCGGTCCTTGAATGCTGTTTTCTTGGCGGCGCGGATCAGCTGGTGGTGTTTCCGGGTGGCAAGTTTGTAGGAGGTCCTGTTGTCCGGTGTCGGTTCCCTTTTCCAGACTTTCTCGAGGGCTCGGCAGTTCTTCTTGGAGCTCTTGAGTTCGTCGGTGAACCATGGGGCCTTCTTGCTGCCGGGTCTGCTAGGCGGGGTCCTCAGCGGGGCGAGTTCGCCCGCGCAGTTGCTGATCCACTTCGTGAGGTTGTCGGCGGCCTGGCTGGGGTTCGCTGAGCTGGCAGGAGGGTGTTGGCTCAGGGAGGTGGCGAGCTGGTCTGCTGTGATCTTGTTCCAGCTTCTGCGGGCGGTCTGTTGCTGGTGTTGGTGGGTCGTCGTTCTCTTGAAGGTGAAGTGGACGCAGCTGTGGTCCGTCCATTGAAGCTCTGTGGCGTGGCTGAAGTCGATGTCTGTGCTGGATGAGAAGACGGCGTCGAGTGTGTGTCCGGCGAGGTGGGTGGGGGTGGACACCAGTTGCTTGAGTCGCAGGTTGGCGAGGTTGTCGAGCAGGGTGCTGGTGTTGTGGTCGTTGTTGTTCTCCAGATGGAAGTTGAGGTCTCCCAGGAGGATGTAGTCAGCGGAGGGGAGGGCATGCGGGCTGACGAAGTCGGCGATGTCCTCGCTGAATTGCGTGCGTGGTCCAGGGGGTCGGTAGATCAGGGTGCCTCTGAGGGTGGTGTTCGGGTTGGTGTGGATCTGGAAATGCAGGTGTTCGGCGCTGGTCAGGGTGTTGTCGGTGCTGGTCGTGAGACGGATGGTGTTCCTGTGGATGATGGCGATGCCTCCTCCCATCTGGTTGGCGTTTCGGTCCCTCCGGACGATCTTGTAGCCCTCTGGGATAGCGATGGCGATGTCGGGAGCTGAAGAGGCGTTCATCCAGGTCTCCGTGAGGAAGGCAACGTCAGGGGCTGTGGCGTCTAGGAGGTTCCAGAGTTCGATGGCGTGTCTGTGGACGGAGCGGATGTTGAGCAGGATGCACTTGAGGTGGGTGCTGCTGGAGTTCGACTTGGCGGGTGCTGGTGCGGGGCTGGTCCGGTTGCAGGAGAACTTGCAGGCGTGGCAGCTGAAAGGTCCGTGGGTGCGTCTTGGAGTGGCTTGGTGGCATTCTGGGAGTCGGCCGGTGTTGAGCGCGATGAGGGTGGTGGCTGAGTACGTCAGGCGGGAAGGTCGGGGTCTTCGTGGGCCAGGGGTCCTGGCACTGGGCGCGGTCCAGGCGCGGACGGGCGTAGACGGGCTTACCTTTGGCGCGCCTTCGGCGCACAAACGGCGCGCCCGCTGCGCGTTCGCACGGTCGCCATTTAAGGCGAAGTGCGCGGGTGGGCGGAGCAGCTGGGAGGCGGGAGCGGGGAGGGTTACAGAAGGCAAAAAGGGGCGGGGACAAGCGGCGGTGGCGGGAAGGGAGGGCGGGGGGCGTCGAGGTAGGCGGACAACAAGGAAGGAGGGCAACACGGAAGAAAAATTACGATACAGTACAAACAGGCAAAAATGAACGTCAAAAACAGGGAAAAAACAAGTTTATCCCAGACAAGCACAAATAACCGTCAAAACATGAAAAACCACTCGCAGCGGCGGCAGCCGGCAAACGAGGCAGCAGCAAGGCAGAGGGCGGCAGGGGGCACACGCAGCAGCTGGTGGCCGTGCGGCGCGGGGGTGTCCCACAAGTGGGTCACACTCACCTGCGTCGCACGGTCGCCATTTAAGGCCAAGTGCGCGGGTGGGCGGAGCAGCTGGGAGGCGGGAGCGGGGAGGGTTACAGAAGGCAAAAAGGGGCGGGGACAAGTGGCGGTGGCGGGAAGGGAGGGCGGGGGGCGTCGAGGTAGGCGGACAACAAGGAAGGAGGGCAACACGGAAGAAAAATTACGATACAGTACAAACAGGCAAAAATGAACGTCAAAAACAGGGAAAAAACAAGTTTATCCCAGACAAGCACAAATAACCGTCAAAACATGAAAAACCACTCGCAGCGGCGGCAGCCGGCAAACGAGGCAGCAGCGAGGCAGAGGGCGGCAGGGGGCACACGCAGCAGCTGGTGGCCGTGCGGCGCGGGGGTGTCCCACAAGTGGGTCACCCATAAGTTCATATGTAAGGTGGCAGTCTGAGAGATGGAAAAAGGGAAATGAACTATGAGGGGGAAGGAAGAAAAGGACAGTGGGATTCTAGAACATGCATGGCTGGGAGGAATAGTGGATAACCACAAGTCTTTTTAAAGTCCAGTGTGTGATTGAGGGGTTGTATGCTATGTCCTAAAAAGACATGGGCCTCAAAGTGCGGGAATGAAAGTAAGTATGAGCCCAGTTTCTGTTCTGAATAGTGAATAACGTGTGTATGTTGCTTTACATTGCAGTGTAGATGGCTTAACATACTGTGGAGAAAACATACAGGAAACGACTAAAAGAAAGGGGTGAATGATGATTGTGAGTTGCAAATGAGATTTCTGGGAATGGACCTGTTGGAGTTTTGATAGACGTTTGGCTGCTTATGTCTTGTGGGTATGAGGATGTTTTTTGTCGAGAGAGGTGTTAACATGACCAGTCTGGAGTCACTCCGCAGGTGTCACCCCTACTCTTTGTTCATCATTCTCCAAAGAGGGCTACATCGTATACCACTGGTGATCCAACTAATATTAAATCAGTCAATTTAGAAGCATAGTAAATGGGTCTCTGAAGTGCACTAAGATGGTTTAAAATGCAAAGGTTGCTTGCCTAAAGACGGCAGTGGTACACAACACCATTTTTGTTGCTGAGAATGTTATGATAGCATGATGGCACTGTACTGTGTTTCCTCATGCAGTGTGAAGATATTCTACGCATGGTCAAATATTGTGCGTTATAGGACACATGAAACATACTTTATGGTGCTGATTTAAATTTCGTGACGGAGCAGGAAGTTGCTTTATTTTGGTCGATGTTCTTCATCTGTGGAATTACTACTTTTTAATCTCAATGCTTCTGGTAATGCTGTCGATGACTGTATGGTGTTTGTTACAGTACTGAGGCAAAAGTACTGTGCACAAATAGTTCTGCACAAATCATTGAGATAGCACATTCTTTTGGCGTTTTCTATAAAACATGGTTTTATTAAGTTCACTACCCACACAGAAAAGGTAGAGCTGGGTCAGCAGGACAGCTTTCTTCATCTACAAATCAGGTACAGCATGGGAAGCAGACCGCATGGACTACCCACACTGATGGGTTAAAAATAGGAAAGTCAGCAACACGACAGCGTGACCAAGAAAGAGTGACCATGGACAGCAGTATAGGGTTGTATGCTTCCAGTGAAGGTTTCTGGTTGGTGTGGGAAAAGACTGTGATGCAGCAGAAGAGCCCTTGTCTTTACAAGAATCAATGGCTTGTAGTGGAAGATAACTTGTAAGAGGCACCTTTTCCTACATACTGGAACTCCATAAGTAATTCTGTTTATTTTCATTCAGAAAATATTTGTCCCATAAACTAAAGCCTCAGGAAACATCCCATATCATGTCCCCAAGTCAGTGCAGGATTCATCATAAGCACAGACCGGTTGGGTTAATGCATGTTACTAATTAATAAATTCTTGAACTGATAACTGAGACTGGTTCAATGGCAGCAGCTGTTTATTAACTCTCCTCTTCGTGGCACAAATCAGTGGGTCATTCTGGAACGATCATAATCCAACGAAAATTCAGGCAAACGTTTTCCGAAACAAAAGTTTCTTTCAATACGCAATTAAAATGAAAGTAATTAAAAAATGAGTATAACATTTGCTTTCATTTCGTATTTTAAAATATGATGAATCTGTGTGGTGTATGTGTATTCCTATACATTGGTGAATGTCAGTCTATGCTTACCAAGTGTCATTTCTGTTTCTCTTATGTGCTAGCCGTTTCTCATTCTCAATTTGTGCAGACTCAGGGGCAGGAGTCAGATTCTATACCTGTTAATTCAGAGTACTACGCTCCTCATTGCCATAGATAGGCTTGAGTACACAGCTGGGTAGCACAATTTGCATACCTACATTGTTAGATCTGTCAGCGTTAGGTGGTCTTCCCCCCCCAAACATTTCTCTTTCACACCGTTATTTGCTGAATTTGTTTTTATGGCCTTAGGACTCTGTGCACTTTACCACTGCTAATCAGTGCTAAATTACTTGTGATCTCTCTCTCCCCTAAACATGGTAAAATTCCCTTACACATGATTGGCATATTTATTTTACTTATATGTTAGTTGTAGAGTGGTATATCACATACCCAGGGTCTGTAAATTAAATACTACTAGTGGGCCTGCAGTACTTGTTGTGCCACCCACTTATGTAGCTCCTAAAACAATGTCCCAGAACTGCCATTGCAGCCTGAATGCAGTTTGAAACTGACAATTTAGCTTGGCAATATAACCCCCTTGCCAAGCCGTAAACTCCTCCTTTATTGCATATGTCACCCCTAAGGTAGACCCTAGATAGCCCACAGGGCAGGGTGCATTGTTATTAAAAGGTTACACATGTGCTTAATGTTTTACATGTCCGATAATGAAAAACTCCTAAATCAGTTTTTCACTAAGGTAAGGCCTACCTGTCCCACAGAGTAACATTGGGTTGCCTTATTACATTGAACAAGTGCTGACTTGATTTGGAACAGGTAAGCTTTTCATGTTTAGTGTATGAGAAATTGTAATTAAAAATCCTTTCTGATTTTGTTACAATTTTGAAAATGCCACTTTTACAAAGTTGGTATTTTCCTGCCCTATTTGGTGCCTGCAGCGTGTCCTGGGTCACATGACTGGGTGTAACTGACAGTTGGACTTTGTTTATTCCTCCCAGACAGCCACACAATAAAGGGATTAGGTGTGCCTGGAAGGGCCATCAACTGGGCAGAATTGGGGGGTGGGCAGAGCTGGGCATAGGCCCACTTACAATTGAATAGGCTGTGCTCTGCCTTCACACAAAGGACATGCAAGTCCTGCATTGTTCATACATCCAGCTTGGAGCCAGGTCAGGGAAGTCGGGAAACGTAATTTTTTTTTAAACCTTTATTTATACCATTTTTCAATAGACATACATAGAGACATTCGAACACGTTCCATTAGTTGCATACAATAGGATCAGTTAGTACAGAGGGTGATGAAGGAAAAAAACAAACATTTCTTATAGCCATCTATTGCAATTCAGAGGTTTAGGGAGTGTCATCTAGCAACGAGAATTTCTACGTAAGAACACATATTGTCTTCACACTATAGGCAAAGCACTGTTAGAAGAGTAATAGTACACCACATCCTATCACATTACAACATACATGTGTAGATTCTCATCGTCCAACACCTCAGTATCATAGCCTTCAACAGCCACATTGAATATTCTCACATGTATCCCCTTGTATGTACATAATACTTGACTACTCTGTGGAGGGCACTCCATCTCCATTTCTGTCCCCACCACCATCATCATCATCAGAGGATTCAACAGTGCTTAGTAGGTAGGTTTGTAACGGCCCCCAAATATCTCTAGGCCTGCATGCCAAAGGTTGAGGTTCTGCATAGACAGCAGTTTGTTCCTGACAGTAAAGGATATCTGTTAACCAATCCTTAAATTTCGGTGCCCTTCCCCTCCCCCAGCGACAAGCCAGTCTACGTTTTGCCAGTAGTAATGTAATGCCAAGGAATTTCCGGCACTGTTTAGGCACTTGCATGGTATATCCCAAAAGCATAAGTAGCGGGTCTCTGTCCAATACAACCCCTAGCATGGCCTGAAGTGCTGCGTGTACTTGCGTCCAATAGTCCCATACTCCAGGACATTCCCATGCCAGATGGAAAAATCCAGCTCCTTCCGCCCGGCATCTGTCACACCTATCATTATTCGACAGATGGAATCTGTATTTTTTAGCTGGTGTGTAATAGAGTCTCTTTAGAAACCTATAGTGTATTATCTTATGCCTACAGCTGGCCGATATATTAGCGGTTATTCCACAACATTGGGCATCTGTGATTTCCCTACCTATGTCCGCGCTCCAATGCGCACGAGCTGTGCCCTCTCTCCCCTGATGCAATGTCCTGACATTACTATATATACTTGAAACTAGGTGTCGCCCGTCAGTGGACCCCAACATGTCGTGCAGCGGTGGCAGGTCTTCCGGCTCCTTGGGGAAATCCGGTAACACTTCACGCATGCCTTGTCTTAGACGCACGTAATAAAAGATCTCTAACGGCATGGCCTGCGCATCTCCAAAGAAATGATCCATGGATCGAAATTGACCTTCTGAGAATAAATCGCCCCACTTAGCTATTTTATGGCGCCGGCACATTAATTGAAATCCTGTTTCTCGCAAAAAGACTATATTGGGATGGTATATCAGCGGCATTCGTGCTGAGTATAACAGTGTAGTTTGTAATAGTTTCGCAATGCGCCTCCAAGAATCAATCGTGCACGACACTGTTGTGGGCGGCGTTTCTAGTGCCCCGACCGGGCCATGTATGAGGCCTTTCAAGGGTAAGGGATGTGCCACCCAGTCTTCCACCGCTATCTGCGGCATGAAAGGAGTTTGTGCCATCCAATGGTAGGCATAGTGCGCCTGCGCGCACTCATGTAGTATATCTCAAGATCGGGAATATCAAATCCGCCTTTAGTGTAGGGTTGCGTCAGTATGGACCATTGAAGCAGTGGCTGCTTACCCCCCAGAATAATCGAGTCAGCTCCGTCCTCAGCGTTTTGAAGAAGTAAGCGCCCGGATAATAGGGGATGTTTAAGAATAGATCTAGAAAACGCGGTAGCACTACCATTTTAATGAGCGAAGCTCTGCCCGCCATGTATAGGGGTAGTGAGATCCATCTTGTGACATTATCAGATAATTTGGTAATAGCAGTACCATAATTGAGTCTGATCGTCTCCTCCTTGTTGCGGGAAATTTTAATCCCCAAATACCGGAGTTCTGTTTGACACCATTCTAGAGGGTAATCCAGCTGGAATTCTGCCACTGCGGTTGTGAGCGGGAAGAGTTGCGACTTACTCCAATTGATTTGTACACCTGACAATCTGCCAAATACCAAGAACTCTAACAAGATCGGGTTTAGATTCTGTTGAGGGTCCTTAATATATAACATCAAGTCATCCGCATAAAGGGATATTCCAATTTGACGCTGAAAGCATTTAAATGCACTGTCCCTCTGAAGTTGTCGTATCCGACACGCTAAAGGCTCTATTTCAATAGCAAAACGAAGGGGGGATAGCGGGCTCCCCGCGTAATAGATAATGGGGTGGATAGACGACAATTTATAAGGACTCGAGTAGTAGGTTGGGTATAGAGTAGTTGAATCCAGGATATAAATAATTTAGGAAACACCATTGCCTGGAGAATTGTAAATAGAGTTCCATTCTACAGAATCGAATGCTTTTGTGGCATCCAGAAAAAACACCGCAACCGGGAATTCAGGGGCAACAGTCTGAACCAAAGAGAAAAGCGTGCGTAAATTATGGGTAGTGGATCTACCAGGGACAAATCCGGCCTGGTCCGGGAGTATAATTCTCTTCATTAAAAGGGACAAGCGAGTAGCCAATACCTTAGCTAAAATGTTTGCGTCACAATTGATAAATGACAGTGGGCGGTATGAGTCGAACCTCACAGGGTCCTTCCCAGGCTTAAAGAGAGAGGTAATCACCACCTCAAGCATTGAACAGGGAAGCTCCCCCACCTCCAACGATTCTTCGAACACCTCCCGCAGTACCGGGGCCATGATGTCGATGTAGCATTTATAAAATTCCGCAGGCAGTCCGTCTAAACCTGACGCCTTACCATTCTTTAGCGACATTATCGCCTCCCTGATCTCATCTAATTCTAGTGGAGCGCTAAGGAAAGATCTGTTGACGCCACTCAACCAACACAATGCTATTTCCTCTAAGAAGTATTATCTCTCCCACATTCTGCATGGAATACAGTTGCTCGTAGTGCATCCTAAACATGTCCAAAATAGCCTCATTATCCTGACATATCCCGCCTTCTGGTCTATTGATTTCTAAAATGTTAGTATTGAACCTTGGGTGCCTTATCATTTCCGCTAATGCCTTTCTTGGTCTTTGCCCTTTGTTATATCTTCGTGCCACCCAGTGCCGTCCTCGGAATTTAGTCTCCCTTGCAGCCTCCTCCTCATATTTTGATAGTTTGACCCTAAATTCTTGTTGTACTTCCCCACCCCCTCCTCGCACCATACGTGTCTCCAATTCTTTCAGCTCACGTTCTAAGGTTCTGATCGTTCTTTGTATGTCTCGCAACACCCCGAAGTTTTTGGATATGCGGTATCCTCTAAGTCACTTTAAATGCCTCCCACACTACTTCAACACTGTCAACTGAATCCTTGTTACGGGGAAAAAATGCAGCAATCTCCTCACCAAGTTCCGTTTTGAACACCTCATCTAACAAGGCCGTGGGTTGTAATCTCCATGTCGGTTTCGGTCTGTCGTAATTGGGCACCCTCACCTGAAGCAGAACGGGGCAATGGTCTGAATACGTCCTGGCCAGGTGCGTAACATTTGATATATCCGTACTGAGCCCTCGAGATATTAGACAATAATCCAAACGGGCCCATGTCCCAGTGTATGACGTGAAGTGTGTACCTTTTTTCTTCTGGGGGTGAACAAAACGCCAACTGTCAATCAACCCCCCCTTCTTCCATAATGCCCCGTAGTGCTTCTCTAGAGCGTCTGTGGTATTGTGTATGTCCATCTGCCCTGTCCTGTCCTGGTTGCATAGCAACATTGAAATCCTCCCCCCAAATAATGTGCATGGATCCTGCATCCACAACCCTCCCCCATAATGCTGTGAAGAATTCCGGCGTATCAACATTAGGGGCATAGCAGTGATAGTGTCAGACCCCAATCCGCCCCACACAATGTCATACCTCCCTGCAGGGTCTATTGCTTCTCCTTGCACAGTAAATGATATGGTTTTCTTTATGAATGAATGAATGAATGAAAAGTGATTTATAACCGCGCAACTTAGCCCAGTGGGCGTCAAGGCGCCTAGCTCAATATCTAGCTGAGTCAACAAGGTGACAGGAGCTTACTGGTAGGCTTTAATGAAACGCCAAGTTTTAAGGGCTTTCCTAAAGAGATCTAATGAGGGCTGAGATATGGCAGTGCCTCTAGCACAGAGGTCTTCAAACTTTTTGATGCCGAGACCCCCTTGTAAAACCTTTTTAGGCGTAAGGACCCCCTTCCGACAAAAGTTTCTAGAAACTGGTACTCCTCATCATCAACTTTTGACAACCATAAATGCGCCTGTTAGACCTTATCACATCCCTCCATCATTCATCCACCCACACTTTGACACATCCATCCATCCACCCTTTCATCCTTCCATCCATACATCCATCCTTCATCCACCCATCCTTCATCCATCCACCCTTTCATCCTTCCATCCATACATCCATCCTTTACCCATCCACCCTTCCTTCCATCCACCCATCATTCACCCACCCACCTTTTCACACATCCATCCATCATTCATCCATGCAACCATTTATCCATTCATACATCCATCCACCCTTTCATCTTCCCATCCATACATCCATCCTTCATCCATCCATCCACTATTTCATCACCCCATCCATCATCCATCTACCCTTTCATCCATACATCCATCCACCCACCCTTTCATCCAACCATCTACCCATCATTCATCCCCCCACCTTTTCACACATCCATCTATACATCCTTCATCCGTCCACCCTTTCATCCTTCCATCCATGAATCTATCCTTCACCAATCTATCCTGCATCCATCCACCCTTTCATCCTTCCATCCATGCATCCATCATTCATCCATCCACCCTTTCATCCATCCATTCACCCATCATTCATCCACCCATCTTTTTACACATCCATCCATCTATCATTCATCCATCCACCCTTTCACCCATCAATCCTTCATCCGTCCACCCTTTCATTCTTCCATCCATACATCTATCCCTCACCAATCTATCCTTCATTCATCCACCCTTTCATCCTTCCATCCATCCATCCATCATTCATTCATCCATCCACCCTTTCATTCATCTTTTCACTCATCATTCATCCACCCACCTTTCCACACATCCATCCATCTTTCATCCATCCACCCTTTCATCCATCCATTCACCCATCCTTTACCCATCCACCCTTCCTTCCTTCCTTCCATCCACCCATCCACCCACCTTTTCACACATCCATCCATCATTCATCCATGCAACCTTTTATCCATTCATACATCCATCCACCCTTCGATCCATACACCCATCCTTCATCCATCCACCCTTTCATCCTCCCATCCATACATCCATCCTTCATCCATCCACCCTTTCATCCTCCCATCCATACATCCATCCTTCATCCATCCACCCTTTCATCCATACATCCATCCACCCACCCTTTCATCCATCCATCATTCATCCCCCACCTTTTCACACATCCAGCCATGCATCATTCATCCATCCATCCTTCATCCGTCCACTTTCATTCTTCCATCCATACATCTATCCTTCACCAATCTATCCTTCATCCATCCACCCTTTCATTCTTCCATCCATACATCTATCCTTCACCAATCTATCCTTCATCCATCATTCATCCATCCACCCTTCCATTCATCCATCGACTCATCATTCATCCACCCACCTTTTCACACATCCATTCAGCCTTTCATCCATCCACATCCATCCATCCTACAGCCTAACATCCATCCATCCACCCACCTTTTCGATGCCTCTCTCATGGGGGGGGGGGAGGGGGATCAGTATGTCACGGGACCCACAGCTCCAGGTGCACAACAACATCCATTGAACTCAAAGGGCTAAACTACAGCCACTCCCCCAGACCCCCCCCCCCCGCCCCACTCCCCCGCTCTCCCCAGTATGTGTATGTGAGCCCGGCTGAAACAGCTTCAGGGACACACACACACAGTCACACCCAAGTACTTGACAGGTCTTTAAAAGACCTTTTACTTGTTAATGAGGCGTTGATATTTTTCACACCTCAGTGTGAATTAGGCCTCCTGCAGAATCTGCGACCCCCTTTCCAGGACTCCACGACCCCCCTGGGGGTCGCGCCCCACAGATTGAAGACCGCTGCTCTATCATATGAGGAGTAAGAGGAGAATAGTTGTACCTTCGCCCATCTATTCGCATATGTGTTTTTGTGCTTAAGGATTTAGATGCGTCTCTTGTAACAGTGCTATATTCACCTGGTGACGATCTAGGTATGTCAATATATTCCTGCCCTTACGTGCATCATTTAACCCCCGTATGTTCCAAGAAAGTATTGTAGTGTAGTTCCTAGTTTCCCACTAGGCCCTGCGCATTGGAATAACATAAACAGTAGTATCGACGTGGAACTGCTTATATTCCAGGCCTCCACTGACTATGCTAAACTTAATTGGGTTGTGTTACCAACTAGCTCAGAGGTCACTGGAAACTTTCTTCTCTGCATAGGAAGTGATCAGCTTCCTTGGCACAGACAAGAAGGGATTCAGCTTTCCAACAACCGTGCAACATGACAACTTTGCTCCTCAGATCAAGAGTCGATCTCTAGGGTCGTGTGAAACAATAGACATAGATTTCACTCAGTCAGTCTAGTGCAGTTTACTTTCACAGTATGTAGAGAATAGAGAGACGGGCGTTTATCAATAAAGGGTTAACATTTATTGAACAGTCTTTCTTCTCGTACAAGAGAAATGTATTGCCACAATTGCAATAACTGTTATTATAAAAAGTACGTACAGTAAGATAAGAATAGCGAAATAGAACTGTAAAAGCATTGATATGGTTTCTTAGCCATACAATGGTTTAAAAGTAATAAAACATATATACAGTCATATATACATTAGGCTAACATACTCAACTGGTGCTTCTAACTAAGCCTACCCCAGTGTGCCTGACCTAAGCCTAACACGTGAGAAGGGGGAGTAAGTAAGTAGCTTAAGTTAAGTTGGTTTTGCCAAGGTTTGTTTCAAGAATTCTCGTCTAAGGGTTTAGTCAACACCATACCTCTGAATAGAATGATGGAGGATTGGTATCTCCTTCAGGGGTCTCTCTCGATATCCCAGTCACCTGCGAGGGTAAACTGGAAGCGCCGGGACTGGATTTCTCTGCACGAGAAAGGCAGCGGCTTCTCTCAGCGCGTCTGGAGGAAGGAGGGGTGACAGCGTCCGCGGGCAGCTGGGCTGGATGTCTTCGCAGAGGACGGCTGCACGGCTCCTCAAGCGTACTGAACCACAGGTCGCGCTGTAGCGGCGATAATGGTAATCAGTAGCTTCACCACCACAGGATAGCAGGCTGCAGCGACAGGCAACGCTCAACAGCAGTTAGCTTCGCTCTCACAGCTCACAGCTTCGTATTGCTTAAGGCAACGTTGGTAATATTTATACCTGACAGGTGCCGGGTTTGACGCAAGTTTGCTGGACATAAGACGTCAATTAAAGATGTCACTAGGAAGTGGCAGCTATCAGTTGCTCATTAGAGTTCTATTACTAATCAAAACATAGCAAGCGGGGATTTCCAGGTTTGCTAAGTTTTTATCTTGTTGAAGAACTCGGAGTGTTATCTAGGAATATCAGATAGTGACTGCTGCTCTGTCATTGCACTAATTGGTCGCAAAGGAAGTAGCAGAGAGTCATGCTGGAATGTGGCTCTGTGGCTCTGCTCGTGTGAGGCCAGAGATGACTTTACAGAAAATCGCACTTGAACGGTTATGCCAATATAGGGAATAAAGGGCTTTATAGCCGAATAGGGGCATAAGGTCACAGTATCGATCAGGAACCTAGATAAGCACATGACACCCACTCCACGAATTCATGTCCATCAAAATTACTAAAACTAAGCAATTAGATGTATGTGTAACATTGTGTAACATAGCCCACCCCAAAATACATAAATGCATTCGAAATAGGCGTACTTGTAATACATGGAATTTAGGTACTGTACGTAGTTTTAAAAGCATAGTAATTCATTCAGAAATTATTGTATATGAAATCAATGAACGATTATGCATAAAGAATTACACATGAAGTATCTCTGACAGAAGAAATGCGAGATAAATCATCACATAAAAATGCATTGTAATAACATGTGTGCTAGAGGCTGGTGTAATGTTATTATGTCTCTAGATGTGTTTAGAAATAGAAGTGTGAAGCTTCTGTTCTCTAAGAATAGTTTTTACGTTAAGCAAAGAATTGTTCGTGCCAAAAAAGAGAGGGTCAATATTTTTAAAAAATTGTCCAAATTCAAAGAAAAATCAGTTTACCAAAGCTCCTGGCAGTTTTATGTTGATCAAAACTGAAGGCCGAATTCAGAGTTCATGGGAACGCCGTGTGTCGGAAAGCTTTTCAAAAGTTATTGTTTCTCTGTGGGTGAGAACATCGTATCAGACAGGCTCGCAAAGAATTGGTCTACAAAATCAGGTGATAGTTCAACCAAATTAGATAGCGCTGAAACTTGGCAGGTGTGAGAATGATTGCTGTCATCGAATGCAGGATCAGCAATGCTCACAGAACGTTGTACCTGGATGATGTTGCTTTTGTCACTCGCTCCACTGTTACCACTTGGCTGTAGTACAGGAGTCTCCACGAATGCCGTCATCAGGATTGGTAGCCGCTGGGGACAACACAATGCGTGAGCCGTTATTGGACTTAGCAAAGTATCGACGTCCATTGGTACTGCTGATGGAAGTGAAAGACAGATGTCCAACACGCATTCCTCGCCGCAAAGCATACACCGTAGCACAGGTAAAATGCAATTTTGCCATATCGGTCTGAATGAAAGGAACCAGGTCATGTTTAGATCTCTCAGCCTGGCCAATCCGAGGACGTTAGTTATCCTGTCCCTGTAGCGCATTGCTAGGATTGTTTCTTCCATTCCCATGGGAGCTATGTCTGAGCCGAGGTTTGCCATAACGTAGCAGAAGGGTCAAAAATAGAATCCCTGCGATGAGTCCAAAAAATAGTGGAATACCACCAAAGATGGAGTGCACAAAATTAGGAAAGATTCCCAAAATTGCCTGGAAGGGTGTTAGCAGTCCCGTAAAGACTGTCTTGAATATGCCTGGGATGCTTGTAGCACTAGACATGTTAAGGAGTTGGTCGAGTATTTGTACGAAATGCACGGGGCAATTTGTTGATAAAAGGTCATGGACCTCAGTAGCCGTCCTTGCGACTAGAAGATCATACGTCTCTTTAGATGACGTTATAGGCACTGTTGTCTGTAAAAGCACAGATTTCATTTTGCTTAATGTATCAATTCGTATAGAATAGAGATTCAGACGAGGCCAGAGGGGAGTCACTGTGTCTGGAGGCCCGCTCGGGAACAATGCTTGCATACAACATTTGACCATGGACGTTACTTCTACTAGATAACTTAGTCCGGGCGCGAGGCCACAGCACCTGTGATCCGTTCTTAGAATGTAACTCCCGTTTGCGAGTTGCATAAAGAAGGGCTCTATCTGAGTTGCAGGTGTGACTAGCTGGTGGCATGAAAGGTTGTTTGAATTGCCATCACATGCTCCGTGTAAATTAATACCCTGACACAAAAGTATACCGCTTAGTGAGTGTTTACAGTTGTCACCACTAAGAAATACATTTTTGTCGCTGTCACTATAGCAAGAATGAGTGTATGGTAATTTCCATTCGGATTTAACATATCCCTTACCCAATTGTTCATACTGGCCAGCAGGTATGTATTCAAGGCATTTATGAAATCGGAAAGTTGTTATCGGAATTGTGATAATTCCGTGTATTATCCATTCAATGACAGGACTCTCTGACATTGTCAATGGTAATCTCTCGAGTTTCTTGATGCTCAAGATTGTATAGTCTGCTCCTTTCTGTGCCAAACTGATCTGTTTATCAGTAAGGTTAAAAATGGAAAATAATGACGTTGTGTTTATCAGACGCCAAGGCACATAGCCTGAACGAAGATTTTGCAGCGTCCAGCCTAGTTCTATAATAGAGCGTAATTGAGACTGGCCATGTTGTAACATTAGCAAATCTCTGTCTATCACATCAAAGGCAGAGGATACAATATTGTCCAAAGAATATATTCTGGAAGACAGAGTCATTAACCCATTGTCTACCACAGAAAGTGATTTTTCCAAATTAATACGATCAATTTCTCGTATCTTTTCAGCAGTTTCAGTTTGCTTTACTTTCCAAGCCTCGTTGTAAGCAGCATAGATGCTGGTCGCTATGAAACGCTTTTGACGCTGTTTGCGTGGTCCAAGAATGAAGTCGCGCAAATCAGCACCATCTCTTAATAAAGACAAGTGTTGCTTAATTTCAGCCAGTGTGGATGTAGTTAGCCATTCTAGGCAGAGTTTCCCTACACTGTATGTGGTTATAATTCCTGGATGTTGTCTCTGGGAATATCTAGGGTCTAATCTGGTCATTTTTAAACCCTGTGTTTTATTCAGGAACCTATCTTGACAGCTATTTGTGTCTGTAGGCCAGATTAACCACTTTTTCCAATCAGGATGTGTTCTGTTGAAATGTAAAATGTGTGACACGTCTAACTCATTATCTGTAGTTGTATTCTCAGCTATTGGCTTTGGTATAGACGGTGTTTTAAGGTCTTTGTTCTTGGCTAGGCCAAGACAAGATGTTTGGTGTACAGTGTCATTTAAAAATAACATTTGTTCTGGTATCATGCAGGTTCTAAACAGTGCTTCTATGCCTTGCACCTGCCAATCTTTTGTACCCCAAATTGATTTTGTTTCAATATTATTTTTCCAATAATCAAAACCAAATGTCATCATTTTGTCATAAAATGCTTCTGAATATATCAATTTTGAATTTGTCAGCATTGTTTTCATTCCTGTTTTATCTAACAGTTTATAATAAAACGTTTCTGCATCACTGGTGTTAAACCCTGAAAAATATTTGAATTTCTCAAAAAATGCTTTAGAACTGCTTTTAGGTGGTGTAGAACAATGTTCCCATTGATTATACATAAAAACATTTCTAGGCTGTGCAGATTTATGCAAGTAATGATCCCCATAGTGGGTATAACAGAATAACTGCTCATAACTAGATGAACCTTGTAAATAATCATGATCTGTGAATCTAGCTGACATTACTAAATCAGACATCATGTCATTAATACTGTTAAAGTCCCAATCATCAGAGAATGTACTAGGTGTAACAAAGTCACTTAAGGAAACCTTTAGTTGATGAGGATACTTCAGGATTTCGACCGGACCATAGATCTCATAGTCTGTTTTCTCCCATACTACCCCACCAGGTATTGGAATTGCTGTGACATTTACTGTTGACAGTTCTCTTTTCTTCACGTGGGATGATCTGTGTGGTTTCAGGACTAGGTTGATGTTCTGACTTGCTGTGTCCATTCAATTGTAATGAACTTCCCTAAAATTAAAACTAAAATTAGGCAGAGTAGGAGTATGAATACCCCTGTGATAATCCAATGCTCAATCAACGGTGAATCCAGATATAGTTCTTTGATTTGTTGAAGGAGTCCGGTTGTATTTTCTTTAGAATACTTTTTTGTTTCTGGCATCACTTCTGGGTCGTTTAAATCTTCAGAGAAGTTGTCGAAGTTGATGAAATAACCAGAGGCAGTTCTGTCAATTGATGGGATTGTTCTTTCAATCTGTCTCTCGGTAGCACTTTCTGATGCCACATTATTGTAGACTGGTGCTGTTACTTGATGAACTGTTTCAATCTGTGTTTCAAGAGGCATGAGTTCCATGGCATTATTGCATAGTCCTTCATTGTGCACTGCAGGCTGATCGAATGTGATTAGTCTTTCAGTTTGAACCTCTTGGATTGTTGCAAGTTTGGGTATTCTGTTGTTTCTTGGGAGTCCACTGGGCCTACTGTTGATTATAGGCCACATGCTTGTGGTTTTACCAGATCGATAGACACGATTCTGTTCTCCTTTTTACCAGCAAGGGGCGGTAGCACAACTGATCTTGTTCCGGTGACTGCCAAGACAGGTACTGCTTTTCTGTAAGAAGGCCCAAATTCCTTCTTAACCGCGATCTTTTCTCTGACTAGATCCCCAATCTTTGGAATCCAGACAGGCCTTGCTGGGGCTGTTGCGGGTGGTGCCTCGTCAGTGGTATTTGGCTGTTGCTTTAACTTTATGTTGCTTAATGATTTTCTTGTTTCATTCAGTTCCTGTAAAACAGCCAAACGGTCTTTTACTTCAAACTGCTTTGTTTCTTCTTGTACCACTGACATCTGACTATCGAGGTCCTGAACGCGCATTCTTATTCCGAACAATAGTTCGTATGGGCTGAAACCTTTTAGAGAATTTCTTGGCATGTTGTTAAGACTAGTCTGGACACTTATTAAATGTTTGACCCACCCAGCGCCTGAACCTAATACCTTCGCTGTTATAGATTGCTTTATGTCACGGTTTTTTCTTTCTACCACACTATTCCCTTCGGGATGCGACGGACAAGAATACCGCAACCCAATTCCCATGCTGGCCATGGCCTCCCCACAAGCTCGAGAGCTAATAGCAGGACCCTGGCCAGAACGGAACGTGGTAATTGCGTATGTGCCGATATGGACTCGCTAATCTTTTATAACCGTTCTAGCGTCAGCCGAGCGCTGGAGGCCTCATTATTTTAAGTGTATTTCGTCTTAACTATTAATAGGACGCAGGATGGGGTGTAGGCAGCGTTACGCTCTTTCTGACTGGTAGCCGGTAGCAAGGTTCGCTACTGCGATCCCTATTGCAGTTTTCACAGTTGTTTGCATATATTTGGTGTTCTACACTCATTCCCGGCCACCAGAATACTGATTGTAATTCAGTCAGTGATTCCTTGATCTCTCTGTGCCTTAGACCCAAACCCATGTGTGCGTCTGCTATTAAAAATATTCTCCTGTTCATGTTTGGAATTACTCTATCCCCCACTCCAGGGATTCGAGCAAAAGGAACGGAGTTTGCATCGATTATGTATGCATAATTGAGTGTATAATTTACGGGTAGTGCTGCACAGTCGCCTTTTACGGTCGTTTTTACTGCTAGCATGGTTTCCCCGTCTATATACTTATCTGTACGCTTTTTTGTGGCTACGGAAGCCGGGTTAGTTGCTTCCGCGGTGGCTGTATTAGCCAATGAATTCCCTGCAACGTGAACGCCATCACGTTGAAGACTCTGTGCGTGAATCACGTGAGTCTTTTGTAGTTCTTTGTGTAAAAGAGCTACCTCGTTCCAGAGCTTTTTATGCTTTATTGTGGCACCTGTGTCATCTTTGTAGTCGTTTTCGATCCAACTCTGCAGTTTGTTGTTGTAAGAATTGACGCAAAAATGAGAATCGCACACGATAAGTGTGGGGAATTCGCGTTCTGCATTTTCGAGCGCCATCTTTAAAGATCTGATTTCAGTTCTCTGAACCGAACAGTTTCTTACAGATTCAGTTTTTGTTACTTTCGGTCTGAATTTACCGCACAGCCAACGACCTTTAATGATCGCACATGCTGCATTGTAGGATTTACTCTCTACATTGAAATGCTGTACAAAGCTATCTGTATAGATTATACATGCGTATTGTGGGAGAGGCAGGATTTCGATTGGCAGAGGATATTCTTCTTCATATTCTAAATCATTCAGTTCTTTGTATTGCGGGGCAAAATAGTATTTCACGTCTTCCGCTCCTAGAGAATCTATGCACTGTATCCATTTCGGATCCAGTGACACTGTAGGCAGGTTTACTGGGCTGAATAGCGCTTCGAAGGCGGATTCCGCTGTAAGGATATTAATCCGTTTGCCGTGTGCTAGTTCTCTTTCATTTGCTAATGCGATTTGCACTGCGTTCACAGTTCTTTCTGTGTGACTGAATGTTTTTTCTGCTTGTGTGTACAAGTGAGATTTAATTGAAATAGGTACCTTTTCTCCCTCATTAGAGGTTAGGTACGTGAATCCGCATCTTCCTGGGATGACTCGGATTACAAGATCGATCGTGTTGTCACGTGTATCTAATTTTGTTTTTGCTAACATGTCTGTTTGCAGTGATCTCAAAATTTCTGTGTGTTTTTGAGTCCAATTGATTTGTTTTAAATCAGGTTTTATTAGTTCGTAGAGAGGTTTAACCCTCTCTGCGTAATTTAGTATGCAAGTTCTTCCGAAATTCAGAAAACCTAGTATTGATTGTAAATTCTTCAGCGTTTTTGGAGCTTGGAGTACAGCGCACTTCTCTAAGAAGTTGTCCGCTAGGCTTTTCCCTTCACTTGATAATTCGTACCCTAAAAACAGTACTGTCAGATGGGCAATTCGAGACTTTTTAAAGTTGAATTTGTAACCCTCTGCTGCGAACCCAAGTATAATGGTGTTTACTCTTTTCAAGTGAGTATCCAAGTCGTCGTCTGTGAGATAAATATCATCTACGTAAGATAATGCTTCATCATCATAGATTTGTAGTAACTCTGTTACCCTAGCTGAGAATAGTCCTGGGCTGTTCTTGAACCCCTGTGGGAGACGACAGAATTTTTTCTGTGACCCAAATGCGGAGAAAGCGGTCAGATATCTGCTTTCTGATGCAATGTTTTGACAAAAGAAACCATTAGAAATGTCTAATGTCGTTTTGTATTTTTTCCTAACTATATTATTCATTAGGGCTGCACTATGCGAGTTTTGTACTGCAAAAGTTTTGCAACATGTATTAAGGTGTCTGTAGTCCAAAACTAGACGATATGAATTGTCTGGCTTGGAGACAGGAAACAAAGGATTGTTCATTTGAGAGGTGCATGTTTCAATCACCCCCTGGTACTCAAGTTGATCTAAGATCTCCCTGACTTGTTTTTTAGCTTCTTGCTTTATGGGATACTGCCGTTGGGCAGTTGGTTCATTTTTTAGTTGGATTTTGTGAGGTGGTGAATCCTCATCCCATCCTACATGATTTTTATACAATGCAGGTGCCTGGGCTACAGCCCATTTCCTTGCATATGTGTATTTTTTATGAATCGGAATGTGATTCGAGAAGGCAGGCATAATCACTTCTTCGCCACGAGGGCACTCCCTGACAAACTCCGGGGGCCAATCTTTTTCAGCTAACAGAATATCATAGCCTTTTGAGAGCTTATCCCAAAATAGACCCTTAATTTTCCTAGTCTTATCACCCTCTATACGCAATGTTATTTCGTATATTTTATGGGGCTCGCTAAGTCTGGCGTCGGCAGTTTCAACCTGAATGTATTCATTCGTGTCCACTGTCTCCAGATGACTCATCAAGTTCTTGCGCGCTATACTGATTTCTGCTGCACTGTCCAACATTGTCAATGCCCACTCCCCGTTTTTCAACTGTGTCCTCAGTATTCTCGGCATGGTTGATTACTCTAATACTGGCTACCTTCTTTTTCTGAAATTGAGATTTCTTATTTTGAGCAGGTTCCTTGTCTTTGGACTTGGTGTGCTCTCCTGGGTCTGACCGTCCTCTTCTTTCCGAATTCTGTGGAAGAGATCGAGAGGGACGTGTATCAATACTTTGATATCTATCAGGTTTTTTTATATTATCCCTATTTCTAAGGTTATATCTTTTCTCAGAGGGCTCCCGTTGGGGAGACTGGCGTTCTCGAGTCGGAGTTCTTTCCCTCCGTCGAGGAGACCTTCCTCTGGACTGAAAAACTTTTTCCTTGGGAGTGGATTGTTTATTTCCATCCCAGCTCTTTTTAGGAGTATTTAAATTATTTTTAATAAATAATTTTTCAGGATTTTCGAGCAGTTGGGGCTTAACTGGTTTCCCACCCAAGCTGTCTCTACCTAATTCTTCATAGCATTTTTCTATGATTTTTGCAAGCTCAACAGGATCTTTTATATCTGTTTCCTTCAACTTCTGGCGAATCGCCACAGATGCTGCTTCTCCCTTTACATTGGCTAATAATATAGCCGTGACCTGCTTGAAGTCTTTCAGTAATTTCATACCTAGATTTAAAGCGGACTCTGGACCGAATTCATTTTGAATCTGTTTTAGCACGTCTGGTATTACCGCCATAGACGGAACACCGTGTGTTTTTGTGTAAATGGAAGTAAAGACTGTACCCCAAGTGTCGCAGTCCTCCACGTGTGGTGCGATTCCCATAGGAAGGCAGATGGTCAAGATTCTGTGTTTCTCAATAGGGGTAGGAATTTGTTCCCGTTTTACGGGTGTTTTACCAAGACATGACTGTATGTTCTGTGGTGTAATTTTATTTGTGTTCCCCTGATGAGGGGTCAGCTGGTGTGAATTAACAGCTGGCTGGACTGTTGCAGTCCGTATTACATATTGGACTAATTGCCTATGTATTTTTATTAATGTGTTTAGCTGTGCTAACAGCTCTTCTCTAGACATTCTTATAATGTCAGGATGTGGTGTGTAGCTGGCTAGAACCGGCCACGTGGCTCCTGGTCTACCTAGTGGACCGAGCCTGGTTATGTGATCATTGTGTTTTAGGGCGCCATTAAACCAGAGCAGGTGCTCTTGAAATTTAAGTGGAATTTCAACCTCCTCGAAAGGAGCGTACTCTTCCGGAGGTTCCTCTATTTTGTAATAGTGAAACTCTTGTGTTATAGCGTTTACCGCTGGAAAGTTTATCCATGAATAGAATACCTCTGTCTGCCGATACTCGTGAGCCTCTATCACGAAAATTACCGTACCACCTTGAGGTGGCAGTCCGTTTTCTATAAGTTTTAAAGTTATAGATCTTCTTAAGTGGACCGGGATGATAATTGCATCCGGGTCTGTGTATTCGGGACCTTGCTGAGTCGCATCTACTGCGGCCCCAGTGGTGCCGTTGTTTTCTACTGACATTGTATAAATGCAGTTTTTGCAGAGTAGGTCTCCAAGGAGACAAAGATTAGATGCACAATATTTTGGAACACTGTATCCTTCAACGTTGAATAAACCAGAGCTTTACATAGGAATCTCTTCCTACTAAGGTCGGGCGGATTTTAACCTTTCACCCACTCCAGACGTCTATTGGAGTATTTACGGGAGAAAGGGGTGTGAAATATGCACGACTGAGTTACTCTACAAGTCTTACGTTAGTTTATCGCCTTACCAAACGTTGGGCGCCATGTAGTGTAGTTCCTAGTTTCCCACTAGGCCCTGCGCATTGGAATAACATAAACAGTAGTATCGACGTGGAACTGCTTATATTCCAGGCCTCCACTGACTATGCTAAACTTAATTGGGTTGTGTTACCAACTAGCTCAGAGGTCACTGGAAACTTTCTTCTCTGCATAGGAAGTGATCAGCTTCCTTGGCACAGACAAGAAGGGATTCAGCTTTCCAACAACCGTGCAACATGACAACTTTGCTCCTCAGATCAAGAGTCGATCTCTAGGGTCGTGTGAAACAATAGACATAGATTTCACTCAGTCAGTCTAGTGCAGTTTACTTTCACAGTATGTAGAGAATAGAGAGACGGGCGTTTATCAATAAAGGGTTAACATTTATTGAACAGTCTTTCTTCTCGTACAAGAGAAATGTATTGCCATAATTGCAATAACTGTTATTATAAAAAGTACGTACAGTAAGATAAGAATAGCGAAATAGAACTGTAAAAGCATTGATATGGTTTCTTAGCCATACAATGGTTTAAAAGTAATAAAACATATATACAGTCATATATACATTAGGCTAACATACTCAACTGGTGCTTCTAACTAAGCCTACCCCAGTGTGCCTGACCTAAGCCTAACACGTGAGAAGGGGGAGTAAGTAAGTAGCTTAAGTTAAGTTGGTTTTGCCAAGGTTTGTTTCAAGAATTCTCGTCTAAGGGTTTAGTCAACACCATACCTCTGAATAGAATGATGGAGGATTGGTATCTCCTTCAGGGGTCTCTCTCGATATCCCAGTCACCTGCGAGGGTAAACTGGAAGCGCCGGGACTGGATTTCTCTGCACGAGAAAGGCAGCGGCTTCTCTCAGCGCGTCTGGAGGAAGGAGGGGTGACAGCGTCCGCGGGCAGCTGGGCTGGATGTCTTCGCAGAGGACGGCTGCACGGCTCCTCAAGCGTACTGAACCACAGGTCGCGCTGTAGCGGCGATAATGGTAATCAGTAGCTTCACCACCACAGGATAGCAGGCTGCAGCGACAGGCAACGCTCAACAGCAGTTAGCTTCGCTCTCACAGCTCACAGCTTCGTATTGCTTAAGGCAACGTTGGTAATATTTATACCTGACAGGTGCCGGGTTTGACGCAAGTTTGCTGGACATAAGACGTCAATTAAAGATGTCACTAGGAAGTGGCAGCTATCAGTTGCTCATTAGAGTTCTATTACTAATCAAAACATAGCAAGCGGGGATTTCCAGGTTTGCTAAGTTTTTATCTTGTTGAAGAACTCGGAGTGTTATCTAGGAATATCAGATAGTGACTGCTGCTCTGTCATTGCACTAATTGGTCGCAAAGGAAGTAGCAGAGAGTCATGCTGGAATGTGGCTCTGTGGCTCTGCTCGTGTGAGGCCAGAGATGACTTTACAGAAAATCGCACTTGAACGGTTATGCCAATATAGGGAATAAAGGGCTTTATAGCCGAATAGGGGCATAAGGTCACAGTATCGATCAGGAACCTAGATAAGCACATGACAGTATCATCAAGGAAGATCATTCCCACTCCCTCCCATTGTCTGTACCATCATCACAACATGTCCCTGCAATGTAATCATTAATAGTCCAACCACTCGGAATGTATGCGCTATCCTGGAACTCACATAGTAACATTTTTGTATCCCTCAATATGCATATAACTTCCCCGACCCCCTCCCACTGAAGCATCCCAATCATGCCAGTTATGTCCCATCCCTCCCCCCTCCCCCCCAAACATTCCCGCATCATGAGTCAACTGGGGTACTCCCATTGGGGTAATCTCGCCCGGTGGCACATCGTAACCTTGCTTCAGACCTGGGATCCGGCTTTTCTTAGTAATCCCTAAGACCAGCAAGGGTGTCCAGTTAAAGTCACTAAATATACTACGATAGGTGGCATTGCCTTACCTAATCTCCGCCTCTACTATTGGGTGTCGCAACTGGTTGCGGTCAATCGTTGGATTCATGGTTCACCCCTGAATCCGGCCTTCCTCCTTGATAGATGCCAGACTGGACGGGAGGGTTATCTGGGGGCCCTCTACAGTAAACCAACCAGGACCAGATATGTTGGACCCATGGCACATACGGTCGCAGTCTGGCATAGAGCCAACAAGAGTTTGGGATGGTCAGATAAACTCACTAAGGCGACACCCCTATGGTCGTCGCAACGCCTGGGTTCCCTCTGCTTTCTTCAGGGATTCGACAAATGGGACACGATAGGGATTTCAAAGGTGGGAGACCTTGTGCATAGGGGTAAGCTATTGACATTTTCAGATCTTCAGACGAAACATTCCCTTGCATCGAAAGAATCTTTCCGCTATCTGCAAATCAAACACGCCATCCTTGCCGCCATCCCAGATCTCACTTCCATCCCTGAGATTTCCCCTTTGGAGGATAGACTACTATCAGAACACCTCCCCGCGAAAGTCATCTCCTACACTTACCACAAGCTTTGTAAAAATCTACCCGATCCCTTCCAGACCCTGCGGAACAAATGAGAGGGAGATGTGGGTCCACTAGATGATGAGGATTGGCGTGCGGCATAATGTCCCACAGAGAATCAGCTATCTGCCACAGATTCAGACTAATTCAACTAAAGGTTTTGCATAGAGCCTACATGCCTGCTCCTGCACTGGCCAAAATTGGCAGACGCCCGATGCATTGTGTCTGCAAGGTTGCTGCTTGACTGCCACCTTTTATCACATTTTATGGGAATGCCCAGTGGTGCAACACTTTTGGGGAGGAACAATCTGTAAAATGAGCAGTTCCCTGGGTAGGCCACTCCTACCGTCGCCAAAAGAATGCGTTCTTAACATATGGAGGGCCACAGACCTGAATGCACTGGAATTGCAGTGGGCGGCGTTGGGCTTTCTACTAGCTAAACGCTCCATTGCGATGAGATGGGGCTCCCAAGAAATGCCGCAGGTGGTGGGCTGGATGGCTGAGATGGATCGTTGCTTGATTGCTGAAAAGACAATTTACAAAATAATTGGCTGCCCTAAGAAATGGGACAAGAAATGGGGACATTGGAACAAGTATCGGGGTGAGCTCTGCGAATCTCCGACATCTGAGCTAGCCATGGCCCGAGTTGGACCCCTGGGACATACTGTATGCTAACTGTAATTTTTGCTTGATTGTACCTTGATTCAAGTGTATCGCTCTGATTGTGATTGATTTCCTGACCCTTTTAATAAAATCTTATGTTAAAAAAAATATATATATATATACTACGATATACTACGTTCCCTCCACACCAACATTAGCGGGCCAAATATCACTAACATATACTCTCGGTCTGGTGCAACTAACAATGTTATACATTACAACATGTAGTGGTTCAGAAGATCCTCCCATTTCTCTCATCAGCAGTCTTCTATTGCACGCCATCGTAGATTGCGCCACTGCCATGTCACATATGCTCATTCGACCTCTGATAGTGGTGCTTCTTCCAGCTCGCCCTGATCTTCAGAGGCATTCTTCCGCGCTTCATTGTTTTCAGAAACTTTTCCGCTGACTGTGGCGTCATGTGTATGGTTTGCTTCCCCTGATGGGTGATTCAGAGACGCGCAGGGTAAAGTAAAGCATAGTCCACTTGTTCTTGCCGCAGCTTCTGCTTCACAGCGTTGGACTTTCTCCTCTCCTCTTGTACACGTACCATGAAATCTGGGAATATGGTGAAGGGGACTCCTTAATAGCGAAGTTGTTTCTTTTCTCTTGCCACCCTTAGTACGACATCGCGGTCCCAGTAATTTAGAAGTCGTGCGATTATTGGACGGGGAGGCGTGCCAGGAGGTGGTTGCGGGCCAAGTGATCTATGCGCCCTTTCCACTATTAATTGCGCCGAGAGTGCACCCTCTGCAGTGACCGCCGCCAGCATTTTTTCTACGTTTTGCTCCAGCCTCCCCATGTTGGTACTCTCTGGTATTCCCAAAATGCAGACGTTATTGCGGCGGCTGCGAGCTTCAATGTCTTCATTCTTAGCATCTATGAGTCGCATGAGCTTGTCCATTTGAGTCACTGCAATTTTGAGTTGCTCTGTGACGTCCTCCGAGTCTGATATCCGTTGCTCAGCTTCCTTCAGCCTTGTGTCATGATTGTCCAGCTTACGTGCGATATTACCATGCGGGTCGTGAGCGTATCAACCTTTTCTGCAATCATCGCGAATCCTTGCCTCATTTCCGTGAGTATAGTATCCATGTCGGTACCGGCTCCAGGATTGCTGCCAGTTGGTGCTTCCAGAACTGCAGTCTCATCCTCCGTTGGCGTTTTCTTAGTATTTCTCTTCGTTTCAAAGGTAAGGCACGGCTGGCGGGAGTCTAGGCGACCCATTGTGCTCTTTCCACCACAGGCCAGTCCAATATCAAGCAGTTGTGTTGTATGGGAATTTATCTATTTAGTTTGATAGTCTCTTGTAAACTATTACATGTATAGTACTTCAGTCACAAATTGTTTTTCACTCAGTCTCTACCGCAGTTATATAGATGTACTACACCTAGTTCTGTTGTTCCAGTGAAAGAAAGACTTTCGTTGAATCTCGGCTGAACTTCCGCTCTCTCTTGTCTGCGCCTAGGGGTTAGGCCTTCAATAGAACTCACTCACCAATGGGCCATCGGCCTAGTCGTGACATCACATATCAGTGGTCAGTAGGATTGTAGGCCGTGTTACTGAGGGCCTTCAGTGGAAGCCAGCAAGCCCTGTAGTCCGCAATTTAGCACACAATGACACACACTGCGCTATGGATCTCTGTCTTCTTCCACCTCGCACTCTGTATCGCTAGTCTGGGGCACTCCTGTTGCGTTTCTGGTACCAGCACTACCGCAGTTCGCGCAGATGAGGTCAGACCTTGCTGCCAATTTACCGCTGCGGGTTCTCTTGTGGCCTCTCAATGCTATCCTCTAGTTCCCACGTCGCTTTTGTAGCTTTCAGGGCGTGTTGGGGATTATCGCCTGTACCTGCCTCTTATCGCCGTCTCGCGTACACATGCGGCCTATTCCGTGCTTCAGGGCCACGTCGCGTAAATAATCGCTGCCTCCCGCCTTGGCATCACCTGCTTAATTTCTGCCCCATTACCAGCTTGTTACCTTTTGCCAATGGAGTCTATCACCTTGCGAGCTATACTGCGACGTCTCCCCGAGGCTTGCGACAGTTCAGGGCACACAATGACGGGTATGATCCTCCACCGTATTTTATCCCCAATTCCTTCCAATTGTATAAAATGGCTGCCACCAGCGCAACTACGGGCTCATTAAACTCCGCTCTCTCGGCTGTGTCTCATGCAGCGCTGGCACCCATGAGGCATCCACTTCTTCCCACAGCAGCCGAGGGGGGTCTTTGCTGCCCCGTCACCTCTGTATCACAGCCGTTTCACACTCGGATGGACCTCTGCACTCCTCAGCGCGGTCCACCCACCTCGTGGGAACCGCGGTCCTCGCGTACCTGCTGTGCCCAGGCTCGAGCTCCGTACCAGTGTCTCTGCCACGTCGCGGCCGCTTTCACATCCGCTATGGGAGCCTCTGGGGTTGCAGATTCCACAAATGCCTGCTTCCGCTGGATCCGCTACAGTCCGGAAATTTACCGAGGGCGTATACCACTGTTTTTGGAGAACGTAGTTTCAGGATTATTGCCGAATAAACAACCGGACAGCGGGAGCCTCACAGATTAGTGGCCATTCCGCTCGTGCACCACCTTGAAGTCAGGATACTTCAAGAGCTTAAAAGGGAATTCTCTAGAAATTTCTCCTACTTTAAAGTGGGCCCCAACTATAAATAGTGGACCCTCCGTCCCAAATCTTCATTGCACATCGGGACCTGTGGAAGGCTAAGAGAAGGTCTGCTGTGCTGCTTTGATGCAAGAAAAACTGCACCCCTGCTGCCCTCCTGAGTGTGAAGACTGAACCTGCACCTTGAACCCAGAACCACTGAGTGACTCCAATGACTAGTTGGCTAACTTCAGCGACTGAACAGGCTTCAACCACCTTGAACCCGGCAATGGACTGTGCCACCTGTGAGTCCTGCCTTTCCAAGTGGTGCCACCATTGGAAGTGGGCATGAAAGTGCTGTGCCAGCTCAGCCGTGGTCCCAGCAGAACCAACGCAGCACCTAAAAAACACATTGGAACAGCTGGGTGATGCATCCCTGATGCAGGTCTACACATCACAGTTCCGCAACTCAACGGAACCGCTGCTGCATGACGCATCCTCGATGCAGGCCTTCACATTGCAAGCCCCTTGTCCTCGCATCGTAACCTCGCAGCTACCTGGAACCACCACTGTGCAACGCATTGCCACACCAGCACCTTGCATCGCCTCGGTTGTGCGATGTGTCCTCGATACGGTTCTCTGCATCACTCTTCAACCAGGGTTTAAGGTACTTTGATCAGTGGTACTTACTGGGTATCTGTAGTCAGCCTGCGCTCCATCACTGTTGGCCTGAACTTGTGACTTTGTCCCAGTCTTGCATGACCAGGTAACTACAGTTGAAGCTTTGTGCTTTTTGGTGCTCTTTTTACTTAAACTTTAGAATTATATATGTCCAGTTCTACTGATTGAATTTCTGTTGTTTTGGTCTTAAATCGTTTATTAAAATGTGCTTTATTTTTCTAAATTGGTGTGGACATTTTCTTGTAATGTGTTTTCACCTTATTACTGTTTGTGTGCTGCATAAATACTTTACACATTTCATCCGAGTTATGCCTGACTGCTACCTGAGGGTTGAGCTCAGGTTCATTTAGGGTTTGCTTGCGGCTTCACCCTGACAAGGACTGTGGTTGTTGTCAGAGAAGTATTTAACCACCTCCCCGTAACCCCACCCCCCAGAGTAACTCAATTTCTTACAAAGGTGTTTTGTCTGGGACATGGGAGGCCCTGGTGGCTTTCTGTCTGGAACTTCTCCACCAGGACATAGTTGGAAGGGCAAATGGTTGAATTCCTGCCATTTAGTAAAAAACAATCCACTCATCTACTAATCTCTTTTTTGTGTCACCTCGCTGAGAAAGGTTTCAAGATTTACCTCATGGTTTGTCTCCAGTCTTGAGAATCCTTTTCGTTAGAATGGTCCTGGCAAAACTGATGCATAAAGCTATTGAGCCATTATCCTTACATGATGTAAAGCTTTTGCTTATGAAATTTATTTCTTGGTGGTTATACCGTCCACATGAATGAATTGCAATACAATTGTGCCTTAGATTGTTTCTCTCTTTTCCATATAAATAAGATTGTTTTGAGGATTCTCTCCTCCTTTGTTGTTAAATTACCACTGGAGTTCCACCTGACCAAGGACATACTTCATCCTACATTTCTTTCTTGTTGATGATGCATACTGAGAACACCGCTATCATGTTATGCACACCATATGGTTTTATCTGGACAGGCCCTGCCACTTGTCCTCTACTGAGCATCTATTCATGACATCTGAAGACAATTGTGGGAGTTGAGAAGATGCTAAGTCAGCCATTGCCAGGTGGATTTTGTGTTTGTAGGGAGGGTCAGCAAAGGAGTTATGAGAGGCCTAAAATGGCTGCTAAAGAGTACCCGTAGAAATGGGAGGTGAGCACCCTAGTAGTCAAACAGGAATTGAGTAAATGGAAGGAGGCAAATGGAGCACAAGAAGGAGAGGAGGGTCGATGAGAAACAGAGTTTGGAGAGGGAGAAGCGGTGCCAGAGTACCTCAGGGCGGAGACTAAGAACGATCATAGAGCGGAGGCAGGTCGAGACAGTTTTCTCTGAGTCCACAAGGAGGAGGATTGGCGGACTTGTGATCAGTAAGGTGTTAGACGCAAAAGCAGGAGCCCTGCAGAGAATCATTAGACTCCAGGTGTGAATGCACTTAAGCCCAGTAGCCAAAGGAAGGAAGGCATTGTGGTCCTGGAAGCCCCAACCCTGTGGCAGGGCCTAGGCGCAGGTAAATGACATTTTCAGTTCTTGCAGGACTAATGGGATGGTGGCACCAGGTACTAAATGGTAAAAAAGGTCACCAGTAGCTTCTGCATTACAAGGACAGGAGACTGAAGATCCAAAGAAGTTGAGTCAGCCCGAGGTGAAGGGTTGGATCTATTCCAAACATTTGTGAAATACACTTGAAGGTGGTACTTGGTGAAAGGTGGAGAGCTTTACTCATGCCACAAATTTGTTTTGATTTTTTCTGTTGGCCCGGTAACTTCCCAGAAGGCGGTGGGCAACCATCCTCGCATCAAAGCTGACTAAAACCAGCGGTGGAAGACAGTTGAGCCACTGTCTACGCACCTTGGGACTAAGAGATATCAGTATTTTGATTGCATCAAATAAACTTGATTAAAACTACTTCCTGGATGTTGTCATGATTGTGTTTTGGTCACAATAGTGTTACCATAATCAATCTGCACAGATGTAATAATTCATCTATCTTTTTAAAGTAGACCTCATATTAATAATTAACACCTTCTGCAAAGGAGTTGATTCTGATTAATTAAAACAGAGCTAACCCAAAGGTCTACCTAAGATTACGTTTCGCCCTTCCTTACCCTAGGGAGGTTTTGAAATAGGCAGTTGCAAGACAACTCTAAGACTACGTGGAACTAATTTGTATCTTGCAGTGACCATCAGTCCGGGCACAGGCCTCCTGGGGGTAGGTAATCAGCCGTGGCTACTGTCAGAAAGGAGCTCCAGCTATCCTTACACAAGAAAAAGAAACTAGCGCCCATATTATTTGAGCTGCCAGCTTTCTACTAGACCGTGAACCTCATCACACTGCAGAGAACAGTTGAAGACTATGCTGTCACTGTATCTGCATTTTAACTGATCCAGTACTTCAGCTGCAACTGAAGCTAGCTAGTCTGGATTGTGACTTCAAACTCCTCATCACACATGGTGACATGTTGAATGCACAGTGGTCATCTGTGCCCTGTATGCTCTTCACCATGTAGATGTACCCTCTTGCTCAGGTTTGAGATCAGTACCATGTGAACCTACTGAACCTTATTATAAGCTGATGATCTCTACAATCTCTGCAGGTGAAAAAGAGGGTAGAAATCTAGGTTAACCCTGCCACATACCCAGATGACATGTTCAATTGTTTCACATCAAAGTTTTGTTTGACATCAAGCTTCCTTCCTATGTCTGAATGAGGTTAAGACTGCAGCATATCCGAGCTTATTTCCCCTTGATTGGGCTCTCAACCTTGAAGCGACTCCAGTCTGTTCTACGAGTACTGAATGTGATCGGCCTATTCCACTCTGATCTCTCCTTTGTTACCCCAAGTGATTGCAATATCCGTTCTTTGCAAACCTCAATTTCAAAGTGGAATTGTGACAATGTGCGTTTTTCTTATGAAAGTTTGATTACATAAGATTAACCTGAATGTAATTCATCAGCTTCCAGTGAATGCAAGATTTAAAAGATTTAAAAAGTCTATGCCTCCACAGAGCTTACTTTGACAGAGGGCCACAATACATATAGAGCTTAGCATTGCGATACAAACTTAATAGAAACTTGTGCTTGACATCTGCACACCTTAATAGTCAACAAGCAGTCACATAGACCGAGCATGGTGACAGATCAGTGAGTGCCTACTGTTGCAGAGGACTGAAGACTTAGAGCAGAATTAAACTAAAAATATTCAGAGAACATCTTCGTGAACTTTTAAAGCTCAACCGGAGCTGAACTCCACAAAATGGTGGTCTTGACTTAATGATATTGATTGAGGATCCTCCCTCCCAATTACCTTCTTGCTTCCCCTGCCTTACAACGTGTATTCTCTTCAATAACCATAGTACTCTGATATGAGCAAAAGGTGATTTATAGTGTTTTTAATAACTGCTAAATAGGTCAACTTTCTAGGTGCCCAAACACCATCTGGTTGCTATGCACATTCCACTAGTGCTTTCGTGCCATTCGCAAGATACATAACTTAAAGATCTATGTCAGGCCGCTGCATGAGCTAGCTTAAAAATATTATGCTGAGTCTTTGATCTTGAGCCTTCCTCCTGAAACGATGCAAAGTTTGGATAGGACCTTCGTCATAACCTGTTTTATTTTTAGGTGCAAGCTGCCCAGTTATACTCTCTGCTCCAACAGTTGGTATTGAATCTATCCACAGATAGAGAGTGGGAAACAGTCAGGACTGAAGAACAGGAAAATGTTAGGTTAATGGTCACTCTGTAACTTGCTTTCTCATTATCAACACCCTTTTCCCATTCCCTTGACCATTGACTAAAACACAGATGGGATGGCCTTTTTCATGGCGGATGGTGTCTTTAGGGTTTCTTATTGTGACCAAATCTCCACTAGGTGGCTCCATCCTCTGCTGTGAGGGTCAGACCAATGTACTGCAGAAACTGATGATCTCTGCTGCCTGTGACAAGATGGCAGAGGCAACACTATTTGAGATAGTGATGTATAGCTCGTTATGAGTTTGCAAGAAGTGTGGGGAAATAAATAGCACTAGGTGGAAAATTTGAAAAGCACTACTTGTCGCTTGTGAGGGTATCCAGGGACTGGCTGGGTCCAGTTGATTAGCCGAATAAACCTGGTCTTCGGGGACTTTTGGAACTCTGGAAGACATGGGGAGGTCTGTAGTTGAAAGTTTAGCTTTTTCCATGTCTCTGCTGCGAGGTAGAACAAGGAGGGACCTCCACAATTGCTACGTCAGATGTGGGGGTGAGGTTTAGAGAAAGCGACGGGCGGAGGTATCTAGTGGACTGATGGAAGTTCCAGCGATGGTTCAAGTAGACAGGTCAGTAGTTGTGTAGGGTCTTGTATGCATGGGCCAGGAGCTTAAACTGGCATCTTTTCTGTACAGAGAGCTAGTGGAGTTTCCTGACGTAGGATGTTCGTCTGGGGAAATCCAGGACGAGTCTGGCTGCGGCGTTCTGTATGGTCTGTAGTTGTTGAGGGAGGTGAGCTGCAATCCCCGCGTAGCGAGTGTTGCCATAGTCCAGTCGGCTAGAGATGAGGGCTTGGGTGATGGTACGTCTTTAACTTTGGGGTAGCCTTTTGAATATCTTAAGAAGCATGTAGTGCATGAAGAAGCAGGAGGAGAAGGAGACAGAGTTGACCTTAGTTGTCATGGATAGTTGTTATCCAAAATGATGCTTAGGATCTTAGTGTGGTCAGTGGGAGCAGCAGTAGGTCTGAGTTCTGAGGGGAACCAGGATGCATCCCATGAGGAGCTTTTGTTTCCGAAAATCAGTGACTCTGTTTTGTGAGGTGAGCTTCAAGCAGTTTTACTTCATCCAGTTGGCAACATCTGTCATGCAGTTGTGGAAGCTGTCTTGGTGTTTTCTTCGGAGAGGGAGAAGATGACTTCTGTGTCGTTAGCATAGGATATGATGTTGAGTTCATGGGTTTTGGGGATTCGGGCCACAGGTATCATATAGTGTTGAAGAGAGTGGGGTTGAGCGAGAATCCTTGTGGTACTGGTTGGAAGCTGGCTCTGTATATATTATAATACCAGCGTACGGTTTAGTGTGCACAGAGTCCAGGGGATCTCCAAAGGCTAAATTAGATAATCACTAACAGCTCTCTTTGTGGTAGTGTGGGTTAGAAGTTAGGCTTATCAGGAGGGTGTGTTAAGCATTTATTATATTCACTCAATCAAGGACTGATTACACACACTCAGTAACAGAATCTGGACCAATTGGATAAGTATAAAAAATGTTTTATTTCTAGAACCAACAGGACTTGGTACAGGAAGGTAAAATGTACTTTCAAGTGTAAAACCTTACAAAGGAATGCAATTGGGAATGGATTTGCAATCGTTGCAGGCAAGTATACGCTTTAGAAACAGTTAAATTACATACAAAATACTTTGGATTACTTTTGCATTACTTATGGTTTACATTGACAATCCGGGGTAATATGCCTAGATATCACACCTTGAATCCTATAATACAAAGGTAAGTAAGACTTTTTCAGGTTTAAATAGTTACTTTTCTTTCATACCAAACACAGGTCAACAGTCGTTTTTAGGACCAAATACTTGTAACATTAGTTCCTATGGGAAAAGTGTTAATGGTTCTTAGGTAATTAAATGACCTGCAGTTATGGCTTTTGGGGGTTAGGACTAAGGTTCTCCAAGGTCCAGCTAGGCACTCAAAGTGGACCACCAGCGGCACTGGGGCTGCCGATGCAGAGTGCAGGGCCCCATGTAAGCTAATGGGGCTAAGGGGGCCTTCGGTCAGGCACTGCCTATGAGCAGACCACTCGGTTTTGGGAGTAAAGCTCCTGGGGCTAGGTTCAGCAATGTAGGGGCCAACAATCAGCACAGGAGCTGCACCACCAGTCGCATGGAGGCGGATGGATGCAGAGTGCCAAGGAGACGTCGGAAGGCCTGTGGATGGCAATGGAGAAAAGATGCTGCAGGCTCAGTCAGGGAGGCTTCCTTGAGGCGACCACCCACTGGAGAGGTAAGTTGAGTTCTTGGGAGATGTCGGGACATCGTCGGTTGGGCCACCCCAGGCCATGGGGCCACCCCAGGCCGTGGGGGCTTCGGGTGCAGGGGTGTCTTTCGGCATCCGATCTTACCAGCGCCGGTACTGATCGGGGGGACCCTTCAGGTTGAGCCTGCAGGTGTCGGCTTGAAGCTTGAGGTAGGTCTGGGATCACCAGATCCCAAGTCAGGATCACTGGGGAGACCTCCTCATAGTGTTGGGCCACTCGAACTCGGGCTGTGGGCGTCGGGTGCAGAACCGCGGAGCAGCCTGGATCCGGGTTCTGTGTTTGAAGTCTTTGCTGATCTAATTCAGTGGTCACTGGAGACAATCTCTTTAAGGTGAGTGCAGGGCAGGTCATATAGGCTCTGGGGGGGCTGCTGGCTATGCCGGAGTTTCCGCTGAAGTCAGGCGGATATGGCTGGGGCCAAAGCAGTTGATGTCCTCTTCTTCCTGGATCAACACGGCTCTTCGGTCCTACTTTTTTCTTTTTAGGGGCATTTACAGGGGTGTGCAGGTTGGGACCAATAGGTGCCTTCCTTGGGTTGGGTACAGCCCCAATTAAGCTACCCTCCGGTGGGAGGTTGGCATGATGCTTTGATTCTCAATGTACCCTAATAACCTTTCACCTATATTTACCCTGCCATTGTACTCCATAGCGGTTTGGGCGCTTACTTTTTACCTAGTTAGGTGCTGCATAAATGTCGTATGGTTTTCTCCGAAAACTAGCCTAATTTATTATGCATGAGGATTCTCAGAATCACAGCAGGATTACCATCTTCTGCATAATAACTCTGTATCCGAGTCATCACTATAGTCATCCTCGGACAACATGACAAAGCAAGGTAGAACCCCTGAGGGTACTTTTGGGTATATAAGCTCCACATCTTCGCTGGACCAGGCAGAGGAGAAAGACTTCCATGCTGACATAAGACGCTGAGGTCCCTGCATGCAGATACTCCAGCACACAGTGGTCCGACATCCCTCACAGGGTGTCCAACTCGAGACCAAGAGGGGGTCCTTCATTCTCTCACTTCAGGTAAAGGGGTTGGCTCTGGGGTGTCTAGAATTAGTCTGGACGCCAATTACATAGTTTGTTGTCTTATCGTGAATGTCCTATATAGATTTATAGGAACTACACAACAATGAGCCTCTCCCTAATTGGCTGGCTTCCCTCATCTTCAAGATGGAGGAGACTGAGATGTGTGCTTCACCTCGCCTCCCCCACTGAGGGGTGGGGTTGGCAATGGTGAGCACACATCTCCTAACTCTGTTTTCCTGCCGATTTTCCAGCCCAAAGTGGGGGCCAGAACCAGTGGAAGCCAGTTGCTGGGGGCCGCAAAAAGCAGGGACAGCTTACAGAGACAGCAGGCCTTTGAACATTCCCCTTTGTGTACCCAGCCCATCCTGGGGGAGGAGGCGTGACACCTCTGATCAGGATGGGCTTTGTCTCTGGACCCAGAGTTCTAGAAACCTGTCTGGTGGTGGCAAATGGCGGGCAGAAATTCAGGAACCACAGCAGGGCCAGTCATTCATCAGGAGGCATCTCTAAGATGCCCTCTGAGTGTATTTTACATTAAATCCCACTCTGGCATACGTGTGTGTTTAATGTGTGCAGAAGCGTACTACCTAACATCCCAGGTTTCAGTGAAGCCATTATGGAGTTGTGGAGTTCGTAATAACCAAATCCCAGACCATATACTCTTTATGGCTTTACTGCACTTTTAATGCCTAAGAATAGACAGACATTCTATGGGTATCATGCTCATGCAAATGTATACTCACCTGGGGGGGCTAGTGTACCCTGCTATATGGGTGACTTACCTAGGCCCCAGGCAGTGGTTTGTATGCATGGCACACAGGGATGTTTGCTATGTCAACTCTTCACTTTTCTCTGCATCAAAACACGCAGCCTGCAATGGCAGTGTGTGGGTGTTAAGATGCAGGGTCCCCAAGAGTGGAGCAATAGGTGCTGGAGCCCTTGGAGGCCTTCCCTGGTCACAGTGCCCTTGGTACCCATGGTACCCTATACAAGGGGCTTACCTGTAACCAGAAATGTGCCAATTGTGGGTACAAAGGTACAGTTTTGGGAAAGAACACAGGCCCTGGAAACCTAATTGGCAGGGACCCAGGGTACATAAAGTCAAAATGCAGCAGATGTCAGGCAAAAAGTGGGGTGTAACCATGCAAAACTGGACACTTTCCTACAGTAAGTCACATATGATTTCCTTGGGTTAGGAGGTGAATGGGGAAGGCAGACAATTTGCGTTCTCACTGTGAGGAAAGAGGCAATCCATCTGAGAATGGCTCCTTGGATGCCTATGCTGTGCAGTCTTGTGATGAGTGTGTGGTGGGAGACCTTATGAAAGGCGGTCAAGAGGTCTAGGAGGATTAGAGCCGCAGTCTCTCATCGGTAAAGTAGGGCTTGGATGTCGCCAGGCTCCATGATGGGGGCAGTATAAGTGTTGTGGTTGCTGTGGAATCCGGATTGGGAGGAGTCTAGTAGAACGTTTTGTTCCAGATGTGCAGTGTTTTTGGTTGATCCTTGGGAGGAGTGGTTGAGATGAGGCAGAATGGCTTAAAAAGATGGCTGCATGTTTTCAAGTTACCCATGGGCAAGATGGAGGACAAGGTGAAGGAGTCGTACAGGACACTGTAATAATAAGGACTAAAGGGAAATTGAAGAATGAGATTAGGGTGTTCTACTGGTAGATTGTAGGTGTTTGAATAGGTTAAAAGAGTCCACAAGGTTAGGTTTTGGTAAAATAAGATTTTTGTGGAAAGGTGAACCTGCTGTTGAGATTGAGATGAAGAGGAAGGATATGACACAGATGCATCATGTTGAGAGGAGATTTATATATGTAAGGAACATGGCTTGCCCTGGGAGAACATACATATACTTTTACTTTTATTATATATAGTCTGTATGTATTCTGTGATTACACATGGGGTTACTGTGATGCAGAGTATCAGAGAAGGCTCGTCTAGTAGTTGTGGCTCACATGTACCCATATATTCAATGCCACATTTATGATGAGCTCCAGTGGCGGTGGCAAATCTATTTTAAAAATCTTTTTCGATGGTCATGAAGAGGATGAGATGAGACAGATGGGTAAGATTCTAGAAGGGGATGTGAAATATAGGATTATAAAGTGTCACTTTAATGAATGTTTTCCTTGCCTCATCACCTTAATTTAGGGATATACCAGAAAAGGTTTAACATCAATTGTTGGAGACCCATAGTGACATAATAGATTTGGGGAGACATTTAATGATATAATAAAAGCACAAAAGGACTGAATTGGAGGGGGAGAGAACTGTCCAAATCTTAAATCGTGTGCTGGCTCTAATGCTTACAGGTGTATGAAGGGTGAAGATCATTGTCATAGGAGGCTAAATATAGCATGCCTGGGTATACCAATCCTTCTCCAGACTAGTTCATGTCTTCCTTAACAAACGGCGTGAGCAAAGTCAGAGATGTGGAATTTTGATTAAGGTGATTTATGACAACTCGCAGGTAGCGGTGGCTGTTGAGTGAGAAGTTCTTCATAATCAATGGGGAATGGATCACTTGTATTTGAAATTATGCGGAGATGCACTCCCTTTAGTGAACGGATTAGTTATAATTTGTAGTTTTTGAATATACATATTAACTTTTTAAACAGCGTGCTGCAGAGGTAGCACGGTTGCCTTTCCCGTGCCTCTAAAATGAACCTTCCTATCTCAAGTCCGAAGGACTCGACCTCTACGCACAATAGCTTTTAATGTTTCAACCCAAATAATTCAAAATTAAATACTTGTTAAAATGTGTTTATCATATTCATTTTGATTTAATTCGACACCAAAATGCAAACTTTTGTTTAGATCTTCATCAAAATTCATCTACATACATCGTTTGCTTGTGAACAAAAAATAAAAGAATTTTCACAATATATAAACATAGAAAGTTTTTTTAAACAACTTCTTCTGTGCTTCTTCTTTGGCTCAATGCATTTCGGGCCATGCTTGGCCCTTCATCAGGAGCATGCTAATCTATAACAACAATGTACACATAGTCATCAGTAACTTATTTCAGCTGAAGGATGAATTACTTAATGCAAGATTACGAGAAAATTGTTCATTGATTATCTTATTTCAGGATAAATACGTGTGTATGAATTACACCACCGGCACCACACCCACGTGTGCATCGTGCAGCGAAAAAAAGAAAAAAACAAAGTAAAACATGCTTACATGTTCAAGCTTCAATCAGGACAATATACACCTAAAATTATAACACCTCGATTATTATCATGTCTATTCTCTTCGACAAATGCTACGGCATGCTCAAAACCAGCTGGTATGAAACCCATTCTTACCAGGAAATCACGATCTAATGGGTCACGGAAATTGCTCTGCTCATTCCGTAAAAATCCTTGAATCCAGAATACTGTAGACAAACAAATTACATAAGTGAGGAGCTCTCGTGCTATTCAAATCAACAATCTCGATCTCCCATGTTTATAACCTCACCTATTGTAGCCTTGGTAAGCGCGTCCTCCATCTCCTCGATTAAACCGCTACTGAACGCCTGTTTGAAACTCTACCAATCTCAAACTTTTGAAAGTTTATGAACATGAACAAAGGACTCAGTGTGAGCGCCATCTTGGAAAGGCACTTCTCGCCGATATTGAACAAAAACTTGACTCCTGAATACTGTAGACAAACAAATTACATAAGTGAAGAGCTCTCGTACTATTCGAATCCGCAATCTTAATCTCCCATATATTATCCTCACCTATTGAAACCTTGGTAAGCGCGTCCTCAATCTCCTCAGTTAAACCGCTACTGAACGCATGTTCGAATCTCTACCAACCTCTCAAACTTATGTAAGGTTGTGAACATGACCAAAGGACTCGGTGTGAGCGCCATCTTAGAAAGGCACTTCTCGCCGATATTGAACAAGAACTTTATCAACACAACTGTCCGAACGTGTGCTAACACACCTGAAGTCATGTCATCAATTTTATACCATTCAAACTCCGCGTTTCAACCACCTGCAAATTTACGTATAATCAAAAAGATCGGCAAGTGGATAAAATTATAAACTCTGGAAGTGCCCGGGGTAAAAAATTAATAAATAAAGAGTGCGTGAATAAATGAACATCCTTAAAAAATACTGGTGTGTTGCCACGTAAATATACCAAAATACATAAATGCAAGACCACATTCATTTTATAAGCATTGCACAGGTCATCAGTATCCAGATGATAAACTCCAGTTGGTACATATTACAAAAAACACGCAAAATCTATGCGTTTATTTAACCCCCTTGGATCTTGGGTACCTAGTTTTTGTATCCAAAAAGTCTCTCTTTGGAGGAGGGATCGGGTTCGATCCGTACCTTCAGAGATCAAGACTTGTTCAAGTACTGAAAATTGCATTTGTGCTATGCTGTGTCTCTCTTCTGTCCAGTGCATTGCTAGACTACTTTTCGCATTCTTGTTTCTAATTGTACTTTTATGCTCCGAGATCCTTACTTTTAGTTTTCTCTCAGTTCTGCCCACATATAATTTACCGCAGGGACATTAATGTAGTAAATCAAGTTCATTGAGTTGCAGTCAGAATTATGGTACAGTTTGATCTCTTTGCCTGTTTGAGGGTGGTGTAAATTAGCTTCAACAATTATGTTGTTGCAATGTTCGCAGTTAGTACATTTTCTCATTCCTTTATATGATGTGTGCTGTTTTTGGATCTTGTGAACGCAAATAGAGGTTCGATACGGAAAATCCCTTGAAAATCTGGTTCACTTTCCAAAAGCGCCCAGTGGCGAATAATTATATTTTTGATCTTCTGAGTACTTGTACTGAACTTAGACACAAACACATGTCTTTCTTTTCTTTCTTTTGGTCTTTGTTTAAGCAGGTTGATTCGATCCAGGGCATGGATCCGAGTCTTTGTGTGCTCAAGAATCTCTTGGGGGTACCCCTCTCCTTAAATTTCCGTTCCTGGATGGTCAATTGTGCTTCTAAATCCAGCGGATATGAACAGATACTTTTCAATCTCATAAATTGTGAAAAAGGCAAGGTTTTTTTTCAGACTTGGCGGATGGAAGCTCTGAAATTGGGGGCGTGGCTTGATTGCCAACGGGAATGGGGGCGTGAGCTCGGAGCTCCGTGCCTGATCCCCTTATTATCCTGTATATCAGTGCGGCAGACCGAGCGGAAAGGATCGACGACACAGAGGAAGAGACCGGGACCGCAGCGGCGCTGTCTGGCGCAAACAAAATAGCCCGTAAGCTGCTAGCCGAAAGTGTGAGGACGGAGAGACATATAGCCGACAAAGAGGCAAAATGGCGCCCATGAGCTGATCGGACTCCAGAGGACGGCGACCCGTACGAGTGAGCGGAGGCTCTGGCAAGACTCGGCAGGGGAGAACGCGCATGCCGCATGGTGCAGGAGTGCGAGCTGTGCAGGGAGTGGAGTGACCCGCCCGAAGCCGACTCGAAGAGCGGAAAAGCGGCTGGCGACGAGAGGAGAGGCGAGGGGACCTGGGCGAGCCCGAGGACGGAGCCCTGTGGTGAGCGGGGGGAGACGGAGCAGCATTGCCGAATGGGAGACGGAGCCTGAGAGCAGCGAGCCGCTCAGCGGTAGGATTGTGGCCTAACACGAGTGCAGAGGACGGTGGGGTGTACTAGCACTGCACGGAGGCCGCTAACACTGGGCGGGGGAGGACCGCCAGTCAGGAGGCCATTGATATCCCACGGCAAGGGGAAGGAGGACGCACGAGCTAGGCCCCGGCATAAACTACTCACACTGCGACCAATGAACTAGTGGGCTGGAGCACGGCTCGCTGACGATCACCTTTTGGTAGAAGGATACCCGAGACTTAACTTGGAGGGGGCATATCGGCGAGTGCTGTGTGCAGTTTTGCGACGCCCCCAGACAACAGTGGAGTGCTGTCAACGGGAGAGAGTGGTCCCCGAATAACCGGAAGGGCGAGTCAGAGACCGGGTCAGGAGGGAAGGAGATTGGAGGCACTGCAGGACCCCAGATAGGCTGACCTCGAAGAATCTCTTGTCCCCCAGGCGGTTTCCCTGCGCAGAGAGTGGACCCACTGACTAGCACAGTGGAGTGAATAGCTGGATGAACGGACTACCCTACCACTGCTGAGGGACACCACGATTGTGGAAAGAGGGGATAGAGACCTCGGCCTACTACAGGGAAAGCCTGAGTTGGGAGCTGCAATTAGGACCGCGAGGCTGGCGGGGGCAGGCACCTGAAAGGAACAGCACGCTTGTGCCTGTAGTTCACCGAGAACGGAGCTGTGCAGACGACCGAAACCTGGGAGTGCCCCAAGAGGTGTGAGCCCAGCGCCCCCCCCCCCCCCCCCCACATTATCGGACTTGAGTTCCCCCCGGTGGCATTGGAGGTACATTGGAGTTGCGGGGAGACCCTATTCATGGGGAAACTCAAGGGAAAAGCAGATGTCACTGCGACTGCAGAGGCGCAGGAACCTACCACATCGGGGCCCATGGACCTCCAGCAACTACAAGACCGCATACTGAAGGCCATAGCGTCAACAAAAGAAGCCTTGTAACAGGACATCGCGCAGGTGGCATCTGGGTTGGGTCTACTCCGTGCGATCATGCCAAGCTGACGGACAGGGTCAAGCAGAATGAGGTCGCGCTGCAGGAGTTGACCCCCGCTCACTCAGCCCTAGAAGGGAAGATGGAAAATGCCCTAGCCCGTATACAAACACTGGAGAGGAGAGCTGAGGACGCCGAAAACAGGAACAGGCGTAATAATATACGCTTGGTCGGCCTTCCAGAAAAAATTGAAGGGAGAGACATGATCGGCTACCTGGACTCCTGGATTAGGGCGACAGTGGCTTCGGAGGGCCTGTCGCCTTTCCTCACACTCAAACGGGCACACCGGGTCCCTGCTAGGCCTCCTAGACCGGGCCAACCATCTAGGCCGGTTATAGCAAGGCTGCTCCACTACAAAGACAGAGACTTGCTGCTTCAAAAAGCCCACGTCGCAGGACCCTACCACGTGGACAATAGCAAAGTGACCTTGTTCCCTGACAACACCTACGAAACACAACGGCTCCTTCCTCTCTGTTAAACGAGCACTCAGAGATGAGGCAACACAATACTCCCTGGTCTTCCCGGCCAAATTGCGAGTAGAGTTGGACGGCACGGCTCACTTCTTCCACACACCAGAGGAGGCATGGTCATGGATCAAAACCTACAAAGCGGGAACCGACAGCACACGGCATCAGGAAGAGGAGATACAGAGATCGACGCAGGTGCGAAAATCACAGAGACTCCGCAGGAAGCGTCGGGGCACCCGGACACCGTCAGCGTCGCAAACAGTAGAAGAGCGGAAGGCAGCGCTGCAAGCCGTGGTGGAGCTCTCGGGCGCTAGTCCGCCCTTATCGAAATACGGCACAGACTCCGAGGGAAATCGCACGGGCTCGGAGACGGACATATCGGAGACGCAGGGTGCCAAGGGACCGAAAGTGACACCGAACTCAGCAGAGGAAATCCTGGATGCCTGACACGTGAGATCTTGGAACCCTATTATTGTGAGGACTATTATAGTTTGATTGGGATGGAAAAGATGGGACTGCTGTTGCAAGCGGGACAGCCGCACACCCTTTATAGGGGATCCTAGGGGTGAGGGTTACGGTTTAGCGCAGCTGCCTGTCGGTCTAGAGCCAACCCCTTAAAGCCCTTAAGGCTCCTGCAGTGACGACTGCAGGATAGACGGGAGTTAAAGTTGAATGGGGGCAGTTTGGACGGGGTCTGATGGGTCGCTATTGAGTCCTGTTCCTGGGGGGGAGGGGTAAATGTTGGGGATGTTCCTTTGAAACGAATGCTAGAACTTACTGTTGGGGGGGTTGGGAGGGAATGGGCAGGCAGGGAAATGTTGGGCAGGTCCCACCACTGAAGCAGAGGCGACGGCCAGTTTGGCCAGCTATGAGATGGAGTGGGACAATGGTTGAAATTGATAACTTGAGATGTATGACCTGGAATGTGAGGGGGCTCCATACTATGGCGAGGAGACACAAGGTTCACTCTTATTTAATTCGCAGAGGGGTCCAGATTGCATTTCTCCAAGAAACACACTTGACAGCAACTGAGCGCCTAGCATTGCAGCGTAGATGGCGAGGTCAAGTGTTTAACACCGCCTATTCCGCATACACTAGAGGGACACTGATCTGGGTTAAGGCTGGAGTGCCATTTCATGCGACCAGACAGGTGATTGACCCTGAAGGTAGATTTGTGGCAGTTGCGGGCAGACGACGGGGCCGCGACATTACATTATGCAGCGTATATGCACCCAACACGGAACAACTGGTTTTCTTGGGGAAACTGTCGGGGACACTGGCACACTTACTGACGGGCCCGGTAGTGGTTGGAGGGGACTTCAACTCATTGACGGATGTCTCATTGGACAGATCTCATCCGCCGCTTAATGACTTCCCGGTTCACCGGTTAGCTAAGGGCAGGCACGTTGGAATTTGATCGACGCCTGGCGTGTACGACACCCGGCTGATCGGGATTACTCCTACTTCTCTAGTGTACATGAGCTGCATGTCTGGTTGGATGCAATGCTATGCTCCCCACTGGTGATGCCATCTGTGGTACGCGCTGAATATCTCACCAGGACAATATCAGACCACAACCCCCTATTGGTTACTTTAGACTGGATGTCTGAGACACCGTGTATTCCCACTTGGAAATTACGCCCCGACACCTTAGACGACCCGCTCTTTCATGCGATGCTGGAGGAGGGAATTACGCAATACTTTGCAGACAACGCTGGCACCATCGTGACCAGGGCAACAGAGTGGGACGCCTTCAAGGTCGTCATTAGAGGGCTCTGTATTGGGAAGCAGGCGGGAGTACGTAAGGTCCTCCTAGGAGACTTGGATAAAGCGGAGAAGAACCTCCGAGAAGTAGAAATAGCGAGGCCTGGGCACCCTGAGTTACAAGAGAGAGTCGGCCAGCTCGGGAAGCAGTGGCCGCCGAAGTAGAGTGACTCCGTAGCTTCGACTACAAGACCTATTCGACGAGGGTGCATGCAGAAGGGGATAAAGTGAGCACGCTACTAGCGTGGTTGGCCAACCCCGCACGGCGACACTCCCCCTTCCTGGCTTTAGAGGAAGACGAGGGAACTATGGTGCACACTCAGACCGAAATACTACAGGGCTTTACACGATACTACGAGAAGCTTTATAAAAGCATGGTGGTGAACGGAGATCCAGCTTTGGGTGCCTTTTTGGACGAGCTGGATCTGCCCCAAGTAGACCACAATCAAGCAGAAGACCTAGGGAAAGATATAGAGCTGGCGGAGATTCGAGGAGCTATAAAACGCATGGCCCGCAATAAAACACCAGGGCTGGATGGTCTGCCGGTAGAATTTTATAGCAAATATGTTGACCTAATAGCGCCGAGGCTCTTGGAGGTATACAAGGAAGCCAAGGAAGAGGGCTGCTTGCCCCAATCAATGAGGGAGGCGCTGGTGATCCCATTGCTGAAGCCAGGGAGGGAAAGTAGAGACACGGCTTCGTATAGACCGTTGCCCATGTTGACAACTGATTATAAAATTCTCAGTAGTATATTAGCGGCCCGATTGCTGCCATGTATGACCTCGCTGGTCCACGAAAACCAGTCTGGTTTTATCCCTAAGCGCAACACCACTTCGAATATTCGAAGACTCATACCTCTTATGAGCGATGACAACTCCGAAGCACAAGTGCCATTGATCCTCTCCGTGGACATAGAGAAAGCTTTTGATAGCTTTGAGTGGGACTACTTATATAATGTTTGCCAAACGCTTCGGGCTGGGCGAAGAATATATAAGATGGACGAGAGTATTATATACCTCGGCGGTGGCGAGGGTGTGAGTGGGGAGACTGATACCGCGCCAATACCAGGTAACACGCGGGACAAGGCAGGGATGCTTGTTATCCCCCCTCTTATTTGCCCTCGCAATAGAACCTTTAGATAGTGAGATCAGGACGGGGAGACATTATAGAGGGTTAGGCGGCAGAGATGGGTGACACCTTATATCCCTATATGCGGATGACCTACTGCTATTTCTAGAGAATGCGAAGGCAGCCTTGACTGGGGCAGAAAGACTACTTCAACGTTTTTGGGGAGTTCTCAGGCCTAAAAGTCAATTAGTCCAAGACGTGTATGTTTCCTGTGCGACAGGGAGAGCCTAGACCAGATGGACACCCGCTGATAAAATGGGAACCTACATGTTTGAAGTACCTCGGGGTGTACAAATACTACACACCGGCGGACATGCCTGAAGGTAATGTGGTTCGCTGTATACGAGCACTGAAGAGCAGTATGGCCTTCTGGGCGACCCTACCTCTATCATTGATGGGCCGGATCTCCCTATTGAAAATGGTAGCATTGCAGAGACTTCTGTACTACTTCCGTACGCTGCCTGTGTGGATACCCTGTTCCATTTTCAAAGCGTTAAAATCACAGATCTCCTCATATGTTTGGGGCGCAGGGAGATGCAGGGTCGCCCAGAACACACTCCTTCGACCGAAGGATGAGGGGGGACTTTCAGTCATGAATTTCGAACTCTATTATCTAGCAGCACAGTTGCAGCTCTTTATGCAGGAAGTAGCGAGAGTGTTCAGAGGCCCAGAGCAGGAGAGAGAGGGAGGCATACCGCGTCATGTCTTGGCTATTATAACACTACAACAGAAGCTGAACTTGCAGTACCTAACTATGGAGGAACAAACGTTCCGATTTTGTCGGAACAGATCCCAACGCCTGGCGGGAGTACGTCACCCATACGCGCCAGAAATACCTATCGGAATGGTGACTGCGTTACCGCATGGAGGGGACTGGTCGCAGCTGCAGGTCTGGGAAGAGGCGGGACTACACGTTGTAGGGGATCTGTACGAGGACGGGGCGCTGCTGCCTTACCAAACGCTCCAGGAAAGATTTGACCTACCAAGGGGGGATTTCTTATTGCATGCCGCGATTACTAGAGCTGTGCAGGCGCACTGGCAGGAGGGATTACTCGAACCCACGACATCTATGGCCTGCCAGTATACCATGATGGCGGCGGGCACCTACAAAGCGGTCACATGCCTCTGTGCCAGAATGCTCCGAGAAAACTTGCCACCTTTGACTAGGTTGAAAAACAAATGGGAAGCAGATATAGGTAAAGAGATTCCAGAGACAGCTCGGGCGCAGATAATGCGACGAGTCCGCAAGAGCACTAGGAACGTGCGTTTCCAACTAGTACATTTTTTCATACTACATAGGGCGTATTTAACACCAGGGAAAATTCGTAAATATTTTGGAGTGAATGAGGCAGCGTGCCCGAGATGCACTAGAGAGGCGGTAGAACTAGACCACATGCTATGGACTTGTCCAATGCTGGGAGATTATTGGAAGGCGATAGGGGACGCGTTGAACGAGGTGACGGGGAGACAGCTGCAGTTTGACATGGCTGTCGGTGTCCTACACTGGTTCCCTCACACCCCCAAGCACAAGAACACCAGCAAATTCATCGACATGGGCCTTATATTAGCCAAACGCGAAATCACTCGACATTGGAAGGCAAGAGCTGGTCCCTCGTACAGACGCTGGATGAGTGAATTCCTGAAATGGGCTGCCTGCGAAAGCTCCCTTAGATATCAGATGGCGCATAGGCGACAGGATGACAAAGCATTGGCTGCAGCGACGGCGTGGGAGGTATTAATACAGGCCCTAAGAGACCTAGAGACACAAGACGAGGAAGAGGAGCAAGATAATGAAAGGGAATCCCAACAACACACCCAGGACGCATCACCCTCCGAAACACCTAACACTCCTGGTACATCGCACTAGAGGACTGACTGTGATAACACGTGGAAGTGGTGGGACATTGGGGAGGGGAGGGGGGGTGGGGAGGCCACATCAAGAGCACTAAGGGACTGTAGATAGCGCACCAGCGCCCCTAGGGAACACTGCAGATGGAACTTCAAGACACAATATACAATATCGTAAGATCAGCGAGGGACACCCCGAAGGAGCAGTATGGAAGTCGTGCCACTTGACACTGGGATAGGGGTTTCCCATCAGGCATAACTACCCGCTGGGGGATCCATGAGATTATGGGGAGAAGAGGAATGACAAGCTGTATTAAGGCGCATCCAGTAGATCAGGATTGTTTCTTAAGTTAACCCCTTCGGTGCTCATGACGAGCTCAGCTAGTCATGAGGTACACCTCTCGTGTGCTCATGACGAGCTTAGCTCGTCATGTAAGAGGGGATTCAGTAAATATCAGCACAGGAGGGGGATCAGCTTAGCACCCAAGGTGTTAATAACGTGATGTTGGTTGTTGGGAGGGCGGGGGGGTTCCTTTTGGGAGGGGTTGTTTACAAATGGAAAAGCAGACACAAGGTCCTCCTACTAGATGGCTGCGATTGACTCTCCCTTCACGTCCTTTAACTTCTTCTGGTACACGCCGCCCGGCCTCCGGGATATGGGCATACGGGCTGTGTAACGAGCTGCCAGGAAATTGGCACGTCGCAACCACTAGGTATGGAACTGCAAAATGTGATTACATGTGACTTGTATACTGCCTGCAATAAAAATATATTTAAAAAAATAAATAAATGGAAGCTCTGAAATTGTAATGCATTGTTCATGTCAGTTTCCTTTCTGAATACAGATGTTGAAATTTGTGATTCTTTTAGTTGAATGTAAACGTCCGAAAATGCTACCTGAAGATCACTTAAAGTATGTGTAAATTGAATGTTTTCATCATAGCTGTTCAACTGAAGCAGTTTCTCTTCCAGTTGTGTTTTGCTTGCTGTCCATAAAATAAAGATGTCATCTATGAATCTGCAAAAAAGACTCATGTTGTTACTCCACTCCTGATCATTGAAAATGTGGTCTGACTCAAACTTGGCCATGAAAGTGTTGGCATATGCTGGTGCCCCAGCGAAACCCTTAGATGTACCCTTCTGTTGAAGGAAATATTGTCCGTCCCATGTAAAATAACTATGGTAGAGGCAAAAAAGTAGGATCTCGAGAATGAACATTTTTTCAGCCTTAATTCCGGATTGTTGCAAGAGTGCCCATTCTACAGCTTCAATACCAGCTTGGTGCGGTATTGACGTATACAATGACTTGACGTCAACTGTGCAAAGCAACATGTTTTTAGTGGGGGTAATTTCTCTGATTTTATTGAGAAAATCTGTGGTGTCTTTTACATATGATGGCCACTTCTGAACATATAACTGAAGAAATGAGTCAATGTACTGGCCTAGAGGTTCAAAAATAGTTCCACATCCTGTGACTATCGGCCGCATAGGTGGGTTATGTAAATGCTTATGAATTTTAGGTAGCATATACAGCCTCGGTTGTCTTGGGAAATCAATGGTAAGAAATTGTCAAGGTGTAGTGGGGATATAACCTTTTTCGTGTGCATCCTCCAAGATCTGATGAAGAGTGCTTTTTAGTTCTGTGATGGGATCACTGTCAAGACATAAATATGTTGATTCATCAGAAACATGTTCCGTTACTTTTCTTTTATAGAAGGATGCGTCCATGACCACGATCGCTCCTCCTTTATCTGCTTTTTGTATCATCAATTGATCATTGTTCTGAAGTGATTTGCCTGTCTTGAAATGACAGGTTTTTCTTTGAAGACTTCTGTAGGTTTAGGCTTTGGATATCTCGTAACACAGAGTTCTCAAAAGCATCTAGTACTTTGTGAGATGTAGGAGCTTGAAACTTAGATTTGGGTTTAAATTCAAGAAATTCAGGTTGTTCTTTCTCTGGTTGACCTGGTACTACGTTGTTGAAAAAATGCTTGAGACACAAAATACACATGAATTTGTAAAACGCAACTTCCGTTTCAAGGATATTCGTGTCATGTGTGGGCACAAAACTTAAACCTCTGATGAGAATTCTTATCTGATCGGTCGTAAGGGTTACTTTAGAGATGTTTACTACTAGGTTTATCTCTGACTCCTTAGTCTTCCTTTTACGGTGACTTCTCCTGGTTTTCCTACTACCTTTGACGTGCCTGGTATTTGACTGGCATCCGTGGCCTGAGATAAAAAATCCTTAGTACCGGTAATACCTTCTCCACTCTTTGTGGATGTTTCTTTAGATAGTGTTTTATCTCCCAATTGTCCTTGAGCTGGGGGTCTGCTAATACTAATATCCGAATCTGACACACTACTTTCCTCTGATGTTGTCACTGTAGATTTCTTTTTTGAACGCCTCTGGGCATAGACTTCTGACAATATATACACCTCGTTAAGTTTATAATCTAGCGTATCTCTTTTGTATTTTCGTAATTTTCCTTCTTGTAGTTCTTTGGGGTATTTCTCTAGACGATTATTGATTTCTTCCAGCTCTTTATCCCAATCATTTTTTTCCATTCTCTCTTCCAGGTTAGATTTGATTTTCTCTATTTCTGCCGAAAGTTCTTGAATAACTCTTGCCAATTCTTCAACTAGTAGTAAGATTAGATCTAATGAGCACTTGTTTAATATAGAGTACCATCTTTCCATAAAGTCTTTGTTTAGGTGAAATCTATAAAGCATGGGCTTAATGGACATCCTTAAACCACGAGGGATCCGTTTTGCTCTGTGGTACTGTATGAATGTGCTTGCATGCAATTTTTGACTTAACTTTCTCTTGACTAGAAACTCCAGCTGTTTTAGTTGCTGCATGACTGTATTTCCTTGTACATTCGAACTTTTGACTTCATGAATTAACGCATATATATCTTTGCTTGTTCTGTAGTGTAAGCAAGGGTACTAGCCCTATTATCTGTCATGCTTGTTATGGCGTCGAAAGCCATGTTTGGGTGCTATCTCTCAAAAGACAAAGAACTAGAATTTGAAATTATGCGGAGATGCACTCCCTGCCCGCTCAGGACATGTTGGCTGAGTATCTCTAATTTTGAAAGAAGTAAAACCTGATTGGCTCCTTTATCTGTTTGTCACTTTGGAGTGGTCCAAGCCAGTCAGTGATAGGACCCGAACCTTCCTTGTTGCCCTGCTGTATCCTAGCAGCATCAGAGCGCAGGAGCGCTAAGACTTGGTTCCTTGTTTCACCCGCATTTCAGCCGCGCCGGAGCGCTGCTGATTTTCTCTGCATTCCCTGGCTGGGAGTGCCGTTGCTTCAGACACTAACGCCGCGCTGCAGCGCAATTGACTTTCCTTACCTTTGTTTCTCAAGCCTGTCACAGTGCGGGAGCGCTATAACAGATTTACTTTGCCAGTGGGAATGCCATGTGTTGAATGCTCTTCCCAAGCGATGCACTAACACGCAGGAGCGCTATACTTGGGTTTTGTACACGTGCAGGAGCACATTGCTTAGGGGTTGTTCTATGCGCAGGAGCGCAGTACCTTGTGTTTGTACAGTACGCGCAGGAGCGCTATTTATTGGTTTTCTTTTCTTTGGAGCAACAAACCAACCTTGGGTACGACCGACTGTGCTACGCTGGTGAGTTTGTGACTGAACGGGCTTTCTGTGTGTGCCTAGAAGTCTGTAATGGAAGGGGGAGGTGAGGTCTTTCCCTAATTAGTCTCCTTTGTCTTACAGCTGTCTGACAGTTGGCGTCAAGACCCTACCCGAACTCCACACAGGCCAGGCCTTTTGTTCCTTTCTGGCTCCCTTCCCTGTTCCCAACTCATCCTTACCGTGTTTTACATTCAATCAATCAATCATCGCATTTATATAGCGCACTACTTACCCAGAGGGTCTCAAGGCGCTGGGGGGGGGGGGGGGGGGGGGGTGACTGCTACTGCTCGATTAACCAGGTCTTGAGTTGCTTCCTGAAGGCGAGGTGGTCCTGGGTCAGGCGGAGGTGGGTGGGGAGGGAGTTCTATGTCTTGGCGGCGAGGTAGGAGAAGGACCGTCCCCCTGTGGTGGCTCTACGGATGCGGGGAACGGCGGCGAGGGCGAGGCTGGTTGAACGAAGCTGGCGTTTGGGAGCGTAGAAGTTGAGGCGGCTGTTGAGGTATCCTGGGCCTTGGCTGTGTAGGGCTTTGTGTGCGTGGGTGAGGAGACGGAAGGTTATTCTCTTGTTGACCGGGAGCCAGTGCAGATCTCTCAGGTGTCCGGAGATGTGGCTGCGACGGGGGCTGTCCAGGATGAGTCGTGCTGAGGCGTTCTGGATCCGCTGGAGTCTCTTCTGGAGTTTGGCGGTGGTTCCGGCGTAGAGGGTGTTGCCGTAGTCCAGACGGCTGGTGACGAGGGCCTGGGTGACCGTCTTCCTGGTCTCGGTGGGGATCCACCGGAAGATCTTACGTAGCATGCGCAGGATGTTGAAGCACGACGAGGAGACGGCGTTGACTTGTCTGGTCATGGAGAGGGAGGAGTCGAGGATGAAGCCCAGGTTGCGTGCGTGGTCTGTTGGTTTGGGTGCGCTGCCAAGGGCGGGGGGCCACCAGGAGTCGTCCCATGCGGCTGGTGAGGGTCCCAGGATGAGGACTTCCGTCTTATCTGAGTTCAGTTTCAGGCGGCTGTTCTTCTGTTACATTCTGTGCGGGTCAGCTGGGTACAGGGGCGGTGGCTCCTGTCGTCTCTGCGGAATCGCTTCACAAGCAGAGGTACGACTTGTGGGGCTCTGCCACCTAGTCGACCTCAGTACTTCGTCTAAACTACAGTATATATTATTCCAATGCGCAGAGCCTATTGAGAATATAGGAACTACACTACACTAGGTCCTGAAGAAAGCCCCCATACCCCTCAGGGACACCCCAAAGGGCTGAAACATGTCAGCCGCCTTTCTAAGCGCAAAGGACTCATAATAAGGTCCTGTTTGCACTACACTGTTTTTATACTTTCCACACACACCGAACTGAATAAAGCTACAGTTCAGGCTGTGTGAGGATCACCTTTTTAAACCAACTCACATCACATGAGCACCTTCACCTGGCACTTATCCCTGATCACTACTGTAACCACCAGCGGTTCCCTCCAGGTGGAGGAAGCATACAAAAAGAGACCCAATGATGATGCTGTAACGTATCTAATACAGGCGGAGAATCAAGATAAACCGCCACACGATCTGTTTACGTGAATTAGGGTTTTTTAAGTACTGAAGGTTAGAACACCCGAGCCTTGGTTACAGGTACAAGTGATCCATTCTCCCTTGATTATGAATACCTCTAAGGAAGCTGAATGGATCCTAGCTCCTTCTACCGCCCCCTACTCTTGCTTTAAACTGTTGAGTGAGAAGGACAAAAGATGCAAGGGTTATGGTGTCTGAATTCTGTGCATCCGTTGAACCTCACTCTTTAGGCCAGATTAGGAGTGCTTAGTTGTTGAATGTGATATATTTTACTTGGTAATATTCATCATCACCAAGGTTATTGGAATATATTGAGGGCAATAATGGTTGTCTATTTTGAGTGTTGACCTGAAAAGGGGCATAACAGGTAGAATATGGTGCTTGCTGCCCAGGTACCAGTCTTTAGCGGCCGTCTTTTACCCATTAAATTACAGTCGGTAATTTAATATGCCATAATTCAACAGGTGGTTTATTGCTCCCAGTAGTTACAGAGCGTGATAAACATATTCACACTTAAAATTGGGAACCCCGCATAAAAAGGTGTTTGTGTAGGGATTGCAACTCTTAAGCGGTTACTTGTAATCTGGGCACTTGTGATCAAGCCTTAAGTAGCCTGCTTCCAACAAGAGGTCTAAATAGGACATCACAGAGGAGGATAACAGAATACGAAAACAAAGAAGGCTAACTGCTGGCAAGGTTTACTTTGAGAGAGGAAGAAACAATGGTAGTACATCACAGTGTGAAATGTGAGAGGGCAAACGTTTGCTGAGTATTACAAGACGTTACATACTTGTGGAGAATTACCTCAAAGACGTTGTTTTCATAAATGTTTAGAGATATGCCTGTGAACAAAATGTATATTTGAAACAGAGGTAGGAACAATCCAAAAGATAGGGCAAGTGACAAACCAGTTGAAGACATGTTGGACAACGTTGCCAAATGGCATCCTTGTATAGTGCTGGAAAAAAAGCTGAAAATAAGTAAGGGAATGATGGAAATATTTAAGGAGTTTAAAAGCAGGGGATACTTATCTCCTAAGGCAAGCCAGGATTGTGGTCAGTAAAAAAGCAGAAATGCAACTCTCTTATCTGAAAATCTGAAAAAAACGTAGTTCACACGGGGCAATGTATATTCATGACTAGTGGGGCAATGTATATTCATGACTAGTAGATGTGCCGAACAGAACGCAAGAAGGATTTATAGAGACACGGCAAAGGCAAATGTGTCAATAAATGCAGAGGTCGACACTGAGTCGATCAAGTAACCTTTTCAATTTATGCAGGTGGAGTATGTGGTGCATGTTGTAGGTGATGAGTGGTGTAGTGGGCGACAATGGTGATGTATCAATGTATCAAGTAGCTTAATAATGCTAGGTTAGTGTAAATACATTTGTATAGAACACCATTGCCTTTGTATTAGAAAAGAAGAGATTTTAATTCTGCTTCAAGTAAACCATGTTAGGTTATTGCCGAAGGAGGTCAGGAAGAGATTACCAGAAACACTATCTGTAAGAAATTAATGTGAGTATGCACCTGAAGTAATAACCACAACCTTTGTCCAAGTGAACCCTTAAAGTCACAAAATTAACCTGAGTCTAACCCCTGAGAGCCATGGCACGGAGCAGAGAGATTTAACTTAGAGGCCGTGTGTAAAGTATTTATCAGTACCAGAGTAGCAATAGTCCATTAACACATGAAAAATCCCAAATCGCAAATAAATCGTAAATCATACGTGCTTATATAGCTCCTTTCACCGTAAGGTCTCAAGGCGCTTGCTTTGGGAACCTGTCCTGGCTTTTCCCTGTGAGATAACCCCTACTGGGCATCCCCAAGGTGAAAGCCAGGCATCCCATTGCGGTGGGGCAGTAGTGGAGATTAAGCAAGCTATTGCCCAGAGTTGCAGAGTGTGAACCCATGATTCGAGTAGGCACCGAGGCGAGAAATATTGAGTCCGTGGACATTTTGAGTTCAAGACCCTGCCACGTCGGGGCTTGAACCCTGGTCTCGGGTCTGACCTCTGCGTCCAGGTCTGCCTCCTCTAACTGGTGAGCCACACTTCTCCACAAATAAATTTAGAAAAATAGAATAAAGTTTAATAAATAGAACACCAAACAAAAAAAAAAGTCAAATAGGAATTTTTAAAGTTTACATGTGAAGATAGTGCCAAAAAGATACCTAGACGCAAGTTAAGGTCGACCGCGACAGACCACAGGTTGGATACGGACACCAGGTTTGACTTAGTTATTATTATTGTTATTATTATTGTACAGTCTTATATAGCGCTCGACTTACCCTGGAGCATCTCGGCGCTTGCCTTGGGAACCCGTCCTGGCTTTTTCCCTGTGAGATAACCCATACTGGGCATCCCCAAGGTGAAAGCCAGGCATCCCGCCGCGGGGGGGCCGTTGTGGAGATTAAGCAAGCTAATGCCCAGAGTTGCAGAGTGTGAACCCATGATTCGAGTAGGCACCGAAGCGAGAATTATCGAGTCCGTGGACATTTGGGCTCAAGACCCTGCCGCGTCGGGAATTGAACCCTGGTCCCGGGTCTGACCTCTGCTTCTGGGTCTGCCTCCTCTAACCAGTGAGCCACACTTCTCCACTAGTTGTAAATTTTACCTTCAGAATCTGGAAGTCAAAAATCCTCAGTGGGGCAAGGCAGAAGGTTGTGGCTGTCTAGGGATCAATGTCATCAGATAGCACTGGACATTTTCTACTTTCTGACGTATTCGCTTTTTTGGTGCTCAAATTCTTCCTGCGCAGCAGGATGGAGCTTGAGAGGGCTCCATGAGGTTGGAAGCCTCCTTTGCTAGCTCCAGATGAATTGGATTTTCTGCTGCGAAAGCTATGAACGTGAATAACTTCAATTGTTGGCCCAGTGGCAACTTTGTCAGATCAACCTGGCAGGGTGATCGTGGTTCTCTGAAGGATCCTGAAGCCAAAACGTTTCTAACTTCCACATTTCAGGAAATATTACGAGTAACTTTGACACTCGCTAAGAGTCTAGGACCTTGGGAACAGCACTGGAGGGTCAAGATTCTCTCCAGCTTAGGCCAGCTGCAGAGGCCAGGACAGATTCAGTTAGAACTGGTCATCCTGAGAGTTGCAGAAAAGGTGTTTTGTAGGTCGTTGTGTCCCTGTAGCTTGAACAGAAAGTTAGGCTTATGACCCTTGGAGTCCACTTCTTTGACATGGGTACATGAGGGAGAGTAGGTATAGTATTCTAGTCTCTTCCCAGGCTTCACACTGCAGTCCCAATCATGCCCAGTCCTTCCACAGGTCCAGAGAGTGTTCTGAGGAAGTTCTGTGGGTGCTACGCTTATGCCTGACACCAGCCTGAGGAAACTCCTGGCCACTCCCTAACCAATGGGGTACAGTTTCCCAGGGGACCCTACACACTTTTTGTTTTCTTTATATGACAGTCATTCTCACAGGACTCGTTTTACAAAGTCATTAATTATGTAGTATAATCCCTATCTGCAACCAAAGCTTGCATACCATGCTACCAGCATACTATACTCTCTCATTTAACAACTTTTTAGTTTGGTTCCTCACATAAAGTATACAATAATGTTTCTTTGAAATTCGCTAGACCATTTCAAAACACTAGGGAGAGTGCCCCAAGTGAGGAAAAACCACAAGAGAAAACGAGAAGTGAGGGATGTCAGACAATTGAAATTTTGAAAATTTGAAAGGCCTTTTGATCAAAACCACTGCATTTATGCCTCCTCCTAAATTATATTTAGGGAAAACCTCAGTTTCTTTGTGCAGTTCTGTCTGACGTTTCAACCCTTAATATATGAGGGTAGGATATGAGGGTCTCATCAGAACTAGAAGGATCTGGAAACACCTTCTGTGAATTGTGGTCATGAATGTGGACCGAAAACGTTCCATTGATAATTTCGAAAGAGCAGCACACGATCATGCTCACTTCTGAGATTGAGGTAAAATGTTACTCGCAGGTTTATTTAATCCATGAGTTAGCATGGGACTGCGTAATGTCTGCTTGGTGGAACTGTAAGGGCTTCAATACTTGGGACACTGTGTCCCGGTGTGATAAACAGCTCAGTTTTAGAAGTGTACCCTTGTCCTGAAATGAGCACTGCAGGATGTTTCCGTGAATGTGGAATGGACCCAGAGGTTTGCAGGACCTGTGACAGTGCAGTGTGCCAATTGTCACTGTTCAGTCGGTGATAAAATTATCACCCCATTTTGCAGCATTTCCTGTGTGCCCTACTGCAAACAATCTCACTGTGCCCCTTTTTGCCTAAAAACGAAATGGCAAAATCGTTCCTCTCGTGTGTAGAACACGTGTGCCCACCCTACATGTGTGGCCAGAGAAATTAGCAGCTCCTTTTCTGTGGTCACTCAAAACCAGTTCTGTGGGCAGCTATCTCTCCCTCTCTGAATTGGTGCACATCTCATTGGGGAAAGAAAGAAGGGCCCTACCTATGTGTCTGCTAACATGAAGAAAGACCTCTTTAAGTTCCCTGGCACTGCCCAGTTGATCATACTGCCAGAGAAACAGGACACCACCCAACGCATCCAAGCCTTTGTCTCAGCTCTGGGAGAAAGTTCACACCGCATCAAGATGGCTATTTAGCTGCCAAGTGAGAGTTGAGGGCCATGCAAATGAGCCTCTAGAGGCTTTAGGCACAGAAAAGAACATTTTCTAAAAGTACTTTTCCAAAATATTTAATAAAAATCCAATGTCACAACTGACTTGGGCTTGTAATGCAAATACTTCTAAAAGTCCAAAGAAGAAGTCTGTACCAGTTTCCCAGCCGGAGATAACATTACAGTATTTAATAGTGAATGCCAACTCTGCTACAGTGAAAATTGCTTTTATGGCCTTTTCACAGTAAGGACATTTAAAAATAACGTTTTACATGCCCTACTTTAAATAACATGCACCCAGCCATATGGGCTTTTAGAGGTGACTTATTAATATTTAAAAGTGAGAGTTAGGATTATTAAAATGGGTTATTTTGAAAGGCCACATTTTGAGTTTTAAAACTGCACAGCCAGGTAGTAGACCTCTAGTCCTGTTTATACTGTTACTGTAGTTGATGATAAAATGGGTGCTGCAGTCCACTTGTGACATATAGCACCAGGTCCTGGGAACACTTTGTACCTATCACAAGGAGATTATAGGTAAGTTAAATATGCCAATTTAATCAGGTTGCAAGGTGTAGCAGACGCAGTACTTAATTTGAGCCAGTGGCTATCGGAGGGGACCGCCAGTAATTATTTTTGCCGACCAGCACTTATTTTTCCCATCATATATTCACCAAGCACAGGACAGCGTAAAGCACACATCAAAAAGAGAAGGAGAAATATGGCAAAACCTTTACAAATGGCAAAAGCAGAAAACTGCAAGGGTGATCTAAGGTAGCTGGGGTTGTATGGCAGTCGATAAGAGACATGATGAGGTGGATTGAAAACTATCAGCCATGGTGTTCAGCACACCAAAATTTAATTGCATCGTCCACTGACTTCTGTGTAGAACTTTGGAAACTGGCACTCTTTCTTTAACAAATTAACTGCTGAGTACAGGCACTTTACCAGTTTTGTTTAGCAGGGGTAAAGTGTGCAGAGGTCTACAGCCAACGAAAACCAATCAAGGCGAAGATCTGGGAGCACATCACAAGTAGCAGGTGTATGGGCCTAGTAGGACATTGTAACAATGTTTCATGATAAAGAAAAAACAATAACAAGAGAAACAACCATCACATTGGTTAGTCACCTCTCATGAAGGATCTTTTAAAAATAATTTGGGACAGGTAGTTGAGGCATAGTGACCACAGCGATGCAGAGGGAAGTGAGGGTTGTATAGTATCTACAGACCCATAAGAGCACTTGTGTAGGAGGAAGATACATTTTGACGTTATTGTCTTCTACCAGTAGCCAATATGGGGCTCATCTGTCTGCCAGGTTGTCTTGAGCCTCTAGTTAATCTGATCAGCTTTTAGACACTCTTGTGCAGAGTGAATATCTCTTTGGCGATCTGTAAGCAAATGCCATAATAAAAGTAGGGGGTCGAAGAGTGCTCTGAATAGAATGGACTGTAGCCATACAAGGACAAGTTTGCTGACGTTACAAATGTTGCTTTGGCTGTGCAGAGAAAGGTTTAATGATCCTCCAATTATATGCAAGATTAAAGTGATAAAACATTATATTTTTGACAACATTTTCGAGTTGAATATCCATAAAAAGTTTGTTGATTAGAAAAACTTGACAATTGTTCGACATGGATTAGAAGGGGGAGATGACTAAATATAGCTGGGTCAGCAGAAGCAAAAGATGGAGTAACATGTTTACTGAAGTTTGCTATTATGCTGAAGAGAATGACTTTGGTCTTCACCCCTTTCACTGGTAACCAAAAATGGGTTCTCTATGACTCAATCTCTTTTAAACAATATATCATATTTTAGTTCTCTCCTTTTATCCCTAATGAGGATCTGGGTGCTGTCATCATAGCAATTAAATAACAAAAAAGAATGCCAGTACTGATACTCAATTTGAAACAAATATTTAAAGCCAAAGTACATACGACAGTTCAATACTCAGGACTGCTATTAGATAGCTGTTTATTCAAAAATATTTTGATGATGCACGATTTTGAATTAGTGCTCAAGTTCAAACACATTTATTTAGCAACAAAGGACATCAGGAAACGAAAAGTGGAAATAAAATCTCTTCCATACTATCACTCGTTAATCATCAAGCATATCACATTCTTACCCAGTCCAAAGATCAGGGCTTGATCCATCACCGTTATTTATCTCACTGCCCCATCCCAGCTCAGAACCTGGCTATATGCAAATCAGTCTGTCCCTGGCCCAGTGCATCATGGGAACAGGGCAGACTAAACTACCAAGCCAATTCTTCACCAGAAAGGAGACAAGCTACCGGAAGGGTATACTCAGATGTGAGTTCCTTGCTCATTGCACCATCAGGATTCAAGCAAGCCGGGCCGAAGACGGCTGAAATGCCAGAAACCGGTCCCCGGTAGCTTGTTTCCTTCCCAGTGTAAGAATTGGCTTTTGTAGTTTGGTTTGCCCTGTTCCCATCATGCACTGGGACAGGAACAGACTAATTTGCATACAGCCAGGTTCTGAAACTGGGATGGTGCAGTGAGCTAAAAAACGGTGTTGGATCTAGCCCTGATCTCTTGACTGGGTGAGAGTATTCTGTTTAATTCAGAGACTCTGTCCCTCACCACCCCTTGTTGTAAATATTTTTGTCCACCCTAAGCGTGGAAGGGTATACTCAGATGTGAGTCCCTTGCTCATTGCACCATCAGGATTCAAGCAAGCCGGGCCGAAGACGGCTGAAATGCCAGAAACCGGTCCCCGGTAGCTTGTTTCCTTCCCAGTGTAAGAATTGGCTTTTGTAGTTTGGTTTGCCCTGTTCCCATCATGCACTGGGACAGGAACAGACTAATTTGCATACAGCCAGGTTCTGAAACTGGGATGGTGCAGTGAGCTAAAAAACGGTGTTGGATCTAGCCCTGATCTCTTGACTGGGTGAGAGTATTCTGTTTAATTCAGAGACTCTGTCCCTCACCACCCCTTGTTGTAAATATTTTTGTCCACCCTAAGCGTGGAAGGGTATACTCAGATGTGAGTCCCTTGCTCATTGCACCATCAGGATTCAAGCAAGCCGGGCCGAAGACGGCTGAAATGCCAGAAACCGGTCCCCGGTAGCTTGTTTCCTTCCCAGTGTAAGAATTGGCTTTTGTAGTTTGGTTTGCCCTGTTCCCATCATGCACTGGGACAGGAACAGACTAATTTGCATACAGCCAGGTTCTGAAACTGGGATGGTGCAGTGAGCTAAAAAACGGTGTTGGATCTAGCCCTGATCTCTTGACTGGGTGAGAGTATTCTGTTTAATTCAGAGACTCTGTCCCTCACCACCCCTTGTTGTAAATATTTTTGTCCACCCTAAGCGTGGAAGGGTATACTCAGATGTGAGTCCCTTGCTCATTGCACCATCAGGATTCAAGCAAGCCGGGCCGAAGACGGCTGAAATGCCAGAAACCGGTCCCCGGTAGCTTGTTTCCTTCCCAGTGTAAGAATTGGCTTTTGTAGTTTGGTTTGCCCTGTTCCCATCATGCACTGGGACAGGAACAGACTAATTTGCATACAGCCAGGTTCTGAAACTGGGATGGTGCAGTGAGCTAAAAAACGGTGTTGGATCTAGCCCTGATCTCTTGACTGGGTGAGAGTATTCTGTTTAATTCAGAGACTCTGTCCCTCACCACCCCTTGTTGTAAATATTTTTGTCCACCCTAAGCGTGGAAGGGTATACTCAGATGTGAGTCCCTTGCTCATTGCACCATCAGGATTCAAGCAAGCCGGGCCGAAGACGGCTGAAATGCCAGAAACCGGTCCCCGGTAGCTTGTTTCCTTCCCAGTGTAAGAATTGGCTTTTGTAGTTTGGTTTGCCCTGTTCCCATCATGCACTGGGACAGGAACAGACTAATTTGCATACAGCCAGGTTCTGAAACTGGGATGGTGCAGTGAGCTAAAAAACGGTGTTGGATCTAGCCCTGATCTCTTGACTGGGTGAGAGTATTCTGTTTAATTCAGAGACTCTGTCCCTCACCACCCCTTGTTGTAAATATTTTTGTCCACCCTAAGCGTGGAAGGGTATACTCAGATGTGAGTCCCTTGCTCATTGCACCATCAGGATTCAAGCAAGCCGGGCCGAAGACGGCTGAAATGCCAGAAACCGGTCCCCGGTAGCTTGTTTCCTTCCCAGTGTAAGAATTGGCTTTTGTAGTTTGGTTTGCCCTGTTCCCATCATGCACTGGGACAGGAACAGACTAATTTGCATACAGCCAGGTTCTGAAACTGGGATGGTGCAGTGAGCTAAAAAACGGTGTTGGATCTAGCCCTGATCTCTTGACTGGGTGAGAGTATTCTGTTTAATTCAGAGACTCTGTCCCTCACCACCCCTTGTTGTAAATATTTTTGTCCACCCTAAGCGTGGAAGGGTATACTCAGATGTGAGTCCCTTGCTCATTGCACCATCAGGATTCAAGCAAGCCGGGCCGAAGACGGCTGAAATGCCAGAAACCGGTCCCCGGTAGCTTGTTTCCTTCCCAGTGTAAGAATTGGCTTTTGTAGTTTGGTTTGCCCTGTTCCCATCCTGCACTGGGACAGGAACAGACTAATTTGCATACAGCCAGGTTCTGAAACTGGGATGGTGCAGTGAGCTAAAAAACGGTGTTGGATCTAGCCCTGATCTCTTGACTGGGTGAGAGTATTCTGTTTAATTCAGAGACTCTGTCCCTCACCACCCCTTGTTGTAAATATTTTTGTCCACCCTAAGCGTGGAAGGGTATACTCAGATGTGAGTCCCTTGCTCATTGCACCATCAGGATTCAAGCAAGCCGGGCCGAAGACGGCTGAAATGCCAGAAACCGGTCCCCGGTAGCTTGTTTCCTTCCCAGTGTAAGAATTGGCTTTTGTAGTTTGGTTTGCCCTGTTCCCATCATGCACTGGGACAGGAACAGACTAATTTGCATACAGCCAGGTTCTGAAACTGGGATGGTGCAGTGAGCTAAAAAACGGTGTTGGATCTAGCCCTGATCTCTTGACTGGGTGAGAGTATTCTGTTTAATTCAGAGACTCTGTCCCTCACCACCCCTTGTTGTAAATATTTTTGTCCACCCTAAGCGTGGAAGGGTATACTCAGATGTGAGTCCCTTGCTCATTGCACCATCAGGATTCAAGCAAGCCGGGCCGAAGACGGCTGAAATGCCAGAAACCGGTCCCCGGTAGCTTGTTTCCTTCCCAGTGTAAGAATTGGCTTTTGTAGTTTGGTTTGCCCTGTTCCCATCATGCACTGGGACAGGAACAGACTAATTTGCATACAGCCAGGTTCTGAAACTGGGATGGTGCAGTGAGCTAAAAAACGGTGTTGGATCTAGCCCTGATCTCTTGACTGGGTGAGAGTATTCTGTTTAATTCAGAGACTCTGTCCCTCACCACCCCTTGTTGTAAATATTTTTGTCCACCCTAAGCGTGGAAGGGTATACTCAGATGTGAGTCCCTTGCTCATTGCACCATCAGGATTCAAGCAAGCCGGGCCGAAGACGGCTGAAATGCCAGAAACCGGTCCCCGGTAGCTTGTTTCCTTCCCAGTGTAAGAATTGGCTTTTGTAGTTTGGTTTGCCCTGTTCCCATCATGCACTGGGACAGGAACAGACTAATTTGCATACAGCCAGGTTCTGAAACTGGGATGGTGCAGTGAGCTAAAAAACGGTGTTGGATCTAGCCCTGATCTCTTGACTGGGTGAGAGTATTCTGTTTAATTCAGAGACTCTGTCCCTCACCACCCCTTGTTGTAAATATTTTTGTCCACCCTAAGCGTGGAAGGGTATACTCAGATGTGAGTCCCTTGCTCATTGCACCATCAGGATTCAAGCAAGCCGGGCCGAAGACGGCTGAAATGCCAGAAACCGGTCCCCGGTAGCTTGTTTCCTTCCCAGTGTAAGAATTGGCTTTTGTAGTTTGGTTTGCCCTGTTCCCATCATGCACTGGGACAGGAACAGACTAATTTGCATACAGCCAGGTTCTGAAACTGGGATGGTGCAGTGAGCTAAAAAACGGTGTTGGATCTAGCCCTGATCTCTTGACTGGGTGAGAGTATTCTGTTTAATTCAGAGACTCTGTCCCTCACCACCCCTTGTTGTAAATATTTTTGTCCACCCTAAGCGTGGAAGGGTATACTCAGATGTGAGTCCCTTGCTCATTGCACCATCAGGATTCAAGCAAGCCGGGCCGAAGACGGCTGAAATGCCAGAAACCGGTCCCCGGTAGCTTGTTTCCTTCCCAGTGTAAGAATTGGCTTTTGTAGTTTGGTTTGCCCTGTTCCCATCCTGCACTGGGACAGGAACAGACTAATTTGCATACAGCCAGGTTCTGAAACTGGGATGGTGCAGTGAGCTAAAAAACGGTGTTGGATCTAGCCCTGATCTCTTGACTGGGTGAGAGTATTCTGTTTAATTCAGAGACTCTGTCCCTCACCACCCCTTGTTGTAAATATTTTTGTCCACCCTAAGCGTGGAAGGGTATACTCAGATGTGAGTCCCTTGCTCATTGCACCATCAGGATTCAAGCAAGCCGGGCCGAAGACGGCTGAAATGCCAGAAACCGGTCCCCGGTAGCTTGTTTCCTTCCCAGTGTAAGAATTGGCTTTTGTAGTTTGGTTTGCCCTGTTCCCATCATGCACTGGGACAGGAACAGACTAATTTGCATACAGCCAGGTTCTGAAACTGGGATGGTGCAGTGAGCTAAAAAACGGTGTTGGATCTAGCCCTGATCTCTTGACTGGGTGAGAGTTTTCAGTTTAATTCAGAGACTCTGTCCCTCACCACCCCTTGTTGTAAATATTTTTGTCCACCCTAAGCGTGGAAGGGTATACTCAGATGTGAGTCCCTTGCTCATTGCACCATCAGGATTCAAGCAAGCCGGGCCGAAGACGGCTGAAATGCCAGAAACCGGTCCCCGGTAGCTTGTTTCCTTCCCAGTGTAAGAATTGGCTTTTGTAGTTTGGTTTGCCCTGTTCCCATCATGCACTGGGACAGGAACAGACTAATTTGCATACAGCCAGGTTCTGAAACTGGGATGGTGCAGTGAGCTAAAAAACGGTGTTGGATCTAGCCCTGATCTCTTGACTGGGTGAGAGTATTCTGTTTAATTCAGAGACTCTGTCCCTCACCACCCCTTGTTGTAAATATTTTTGTCCACCCTAAGCGTGGAAGGGTATACTCAGATGTGAGTCCCTTGCTCATTGCACCATCAGGATTCAAGCAAGCCGGGCCGAAGACGGCTGAAATGCCAGAAACCGGTCCCCGGTAGCTTGTTTCCTTCCCAGTGTAAGAATTGGCTTTTGTAGTTTGGTTTGCCCTGTTCCCATCATGCACTGGGACAGGAACAGACTAATTTGCATACAGCCAGGTTCTGAAACTGGGATGGTGCAGTGAGCTAAAAAACGGTGTTGGATCTAGCCCTGATCTCTTGACTGGGTGAGAGTATTCTGTTTAATTCAGAGACTCTGTCCCTCACCACCCCTTGTTGTAAATATTTTTGTCCACCCTAAGCGTGGAAGGGTATACTCAGATGTGAGTCCCTTGCTCATTGCACCATCAGGATTCAAGCAAGCCGGGCCGAAGACGGCTGAAATGCCAGAAACCGGTCCCCGGTAGCTTGTTTCCTTCCCAGTGTAAGAATTGGCTTTTGTAGTTTGGTTTGCCCTGTTCCCATCATGCACTGGGACAGGAACAGACTAATTTGCATACAGCCAGGTTCTGAAACTGGGATGGTGCAGTGAGCTAAAAAACGGTGTTGGATCTAGCCCTGATCTCTTGACTGGGTGAGAGTATTCTGTTTAATTCAGAGACTCTGTCCCTCACCACCCCTTGTTGTAAATATTTTTGTCCACCCTAAGCGTGGAAGGGTATACTCAGATGTGAGTCCCTTGCTCATTGCACCATCAGGATTCAAGCAAGCCGGGCCGAAGACGGCTGAAATGCCAGAAACCGGTCCCCGGTAGCTTGTTTCCTTCCCAGTGTAAGAATTGGCTTTTGTAGTTTGGTTTGCCCTGTTCCCATCATGCACTGGGACAGGAACAGACTAATTTGCATACAGCCAGGTTCTGAAACTGGGATGGTGCAGTGAGCTAAAAAACGGTGTTGGATCTAGCCCTGATCTCTTGACTGGGTGAGAGTATTCTGTTTAATTCAGAGACTCTGTCCCTCACCACCCCTTGTTGTAAATATTTTTGTCCACCCTAAGCGTGGAAGGGTATACTCAGATGTGAGTCCCTTGCTCATTGCACCATCAGGATTCAAGCAAGCCGGGCCGAAGACGGCTGAAATGCCAGAAACCGGTCCCCGGTAGCTTGTTTCCTTCCCAGTGTAAGAATTGGCTTTTGTAGTTTGGTTTGCCCTGTTCCCATCATGCACTGGGACAGGAACAGACTAATTTGCATACAGCCAGGTTCTGAAACTGGGATGGTGCAGTGAGCTAAAAAACGGTGTTGGATCTAGCCCTGATCTCTTGACTGGGTGAGAGTATTCTGTTTAATTCAGAGACTCTGTCCCTCACCACCCCTTGTTGTAAATATTTTTGTCCACCCTAAGCGTGGAAGGGTATACTCAGATGTGAGTCCCTTGCTCATTGCACCATCAGGATTCAAGCAAGCCGGGCCGAAGACGGCTGAAATGCCAGAAACCGGTCCCCGGTAGCTTGTTTCCTTCCCAGTGTAAGAATTGGCTTTTGTAGTTTGGTTTGCCCTGTTCCCATCCTGCACTGGGACAGGAACAGACTAATTTGCATACAGCCAGGTTCTGAAACTGGGATGGTGCAGTGAGCTAAAAAACGGTGTTGGATCTAGCCCTGATCTCTTGACTGGGTGAGAGTATTCTGTTTAATTCAGAGACTCTGTCCCTCACCACCCCTTGTTGTAAATATGAGCTTCCCTGGAAGCCGCCGCTCTCACCACATGATATGCGATTCTGCTCTCTTTTTTGAAAGCGAAAAGCGGGGGTGCCTGAAGGCTCTCATCCAAGTTTTTTATCAAGTGCCAATTTTGCCCGATGATTTTTTTGAGTTTATTAGCATGGGAACAAAAAGTTGTAACACAGACTTGGCGTTTTAAATGTGGCTTACTTATGCGTTCAAGGAGATACTCCCTTGGGGTCCATCTGGCTCTTTTCAAGGAATTGCGGACCAATTTCCTTGGATAACCACGTTCACATAATTTGGTTACCAGATTTCCAGCATGCAGATTGTAATCCTCTTTGAATGAGCAATTCCGGCGAATCCTTAAAAATTGGCCGTATGGCAAATTTTCTTTCAGGCATCCCCCTGGCCTCTTGCACCACAGTAAGAGGAATTTTGACCGCTGCACTCCTTTTTGATTATGTTTTAAATGTTCTTTGTGGTAAGACCAAATTTATGAATCTTATAGGTGCATGTTACTATTATTTGCGCTGTTACTCTTGATTCCCATTTTTTCATCAGGGTGGCACTTACACAACCTATTGTACGTTTGATTAATTTTTTAACTGACACGCATATTCACAGCCTTTGCACTTTGATCGGTTACTTCGTATGAAGTTTCCATCTATTTTTTGGGCTAGCCAAACTATCATCTTATGCATGTTTTATCTACTTTCTTTATGCACACTTTTTTGCATTGCCTTGCTCCTGAGCATCAGTATCGTTACATATACTGCCTATCTTACTTGCAGACCCCCTGAAGAAGCGCGCTCCTGCGCGAAATGCATTGGGGATTTAATACAATGTGGATGTTGATTTATATATTCACCATGGATAATTAATGACGGATATACCTTCATGACCTTATCATATGAAATGAATATGATGGCAATACTTGAAAATTGTTGAAGAACTCACAGATTTAAATTGAGTAAAGAATTAATTCTACTTTGGATCATTTGTGTTTACTGATATTCAGCACTAATTGTGCCTAAGAGTGCCCCGGATTATTCTTACTCGTTGTAAGATTCTTCAGACACTTGCATCACAGTGCCATTCCCTTGTTTGAGCCTTTCTAATCTGTAATTCTAGCTCTATATGGACTTAGTTACTCATGCTTAGTCTTCTCGCCTTCCCGCGGCGGCAATTACCGTTATGACGTCTCCGGGACTACATTACCCAGCACCGGTTGAGCCGCGCATGCGCAAAGCGTCAAGTGCTCCCGATGCTGTTTGGAATTGAGGACACTGCCACGATTTCGGCATTTAAGGTAAATTTACCCAAATTCTTCCACTGAGTCCTGGACCCGACTTGCATGCATCCGTCTCCTATTGAGAATTAGATCTAGAAACCCGGCTAAACTCTGCGATGTTTTCCCTTCCCCAGCTTGGTGCCCTGTATCGACTTATCCATCCACGCCGACCAACTAATCTTCAACTATCACCGTGCTGCGGTACAAGGATTTGCACGGTAAGAACACGCTGGATACCCTGGCCTTCCACATTTCATCTTCACTCGCGGTCAATTACAGTTCGCCTCCCCTGTTTTTGTATTAGATCCTTCCACCCAACACCAGCGAGCTGAAGTAATGGTACCAGCAAGCTGAGGACACGGCGTTCTTCTGCACAGATAATCCTGCCAAGAGTTTGTTATTCCACCATGAACTTCTTTGACGCTGCCCGTTTAAAGTACTTACTGCTTACAAAATCCTCCCCTCTTTTCTTTTTTCTTCTTCCTCACTTCTATAGGAGGTCACTCTTTGGAACATTTTCTACTGGTTACAGAAAGACTGGTAAGCTGGAGTGTTACATAGGTGTATGTTAAATAAAAATGTATTGAGCGCCCGTAGGCTTCATGGCGCTATTGGAAGAATTGCAGAGACATAACACAACAAAAGAAAAGACAGAATTAACTATGGATAAGCTTGCCTAAAAAGCCAAGTTTTAAAGGCTTGTCTAAAAGCCAGAATGTCTTCATGGAGTCTCAGTGTCAGTGGCAGAGAGTTCCACAGGGAGGCAGCTAGAAAGTGAAAAGAGCTGCCTCCCTGACGTTGTTTCTTAATGCGAGGCACCACTAACAAGCTCTTGTGACCCGAGCGAAGAGCACGTGAGGGGGTATACCTAACAAGCCGGCTGCTAATAAATCCGGGGCCCTTACCTTGTAGAGCTCTAAAGATAATGCATCCAGCTTTAAAGGTTGCTCTCTGCGCTACTGGCAACCAGTGGAGACTAGCAAGACCCGGCCTGATGGACTGCCATTTGGGTAGCTTGCAGATCAGCCTGGCCGCTTGGTTCTGAACCAGCTGTAGTCTCTTGAGCTGCCCGACTGGAAGACCCAAATACAAGCTATTGGAGTAGTCCAGTCGGGACAGCACGAGAGCGATCACAACTTGGATCAGAGCAGAGTAAGTTAACAGGTGGGCAATTTTCCTGATCTTACGGAGTTGAAAAAAGCTTGAGGATACCACCGTCCCTACCTGACTTTTAAGAGAGAGATCTTCATTAAAAGTAACCCCTAGGCTTTTCACTGTATGAGGCTTGGCCGGGGGATTTCCCATTTCTGGAGGCCAAAAATGTGGCCCCCAGTGAAGTTCACTCTTCCCAGGCAAAATCAATTCAGTTTTGCCTGGGTTTAGTTTTAGATGATTAAGACTCATCCATCTCTGGATGTGAACCATGGCCTCCCGAAATTCGGTGGCAGCACCAGGGGAATCCAGGCGGAAAATCAATTGCAGGTCATCAGCGTAGTTAAAAATTAAAGCTTTAAACTTTCTCAACGAATACAACAGGGGCCGTAGATACAAATTAAATGAAAGTGGGGACAAGGACGATCCCTGGGGGACTCCGCATTCATTTTTAATTTTAGGGGCTGTAAAGGTACCCAGTCTCACTGCCTGGGTGCGGTCCGAAATAAATGATTTCAGCCATCCCAAGGCCGAGCCTCTGAGGCCCGCCTGCTCGACACGGTCGACCAAGATGGTGTGGTCGACCGTGTTGAACGCGGCCGACAGGTCCAGAAGTACTAGTGCTTGATGAATATCCTTGTCCGCATTGCATCTAAGTACATCCTGGACCGCCAGTGTCACCATCTCGGTAGAGTGGACCGGTCGAAACCCGGCTTGATTAGGTTCCAAATATCCTGTGGATTCAACAAAGCTAGAGAGACATCCAGCATTCCACGAGGAGGAGCGGCGGAGAACGGGGGCCATATCAAAGGCACCGTTGCGTTACTACGCTATTGACAACCCCACTGAAGCCGGATACCTTACCGAGCGTTCAGACCCCCCCCTCCCCTCTGGAGTTCCCCCGAGGGGTCCGGAATCCTTATCTTTCTTGACTTGCCATAGTGACAGTGACCAGATATTCCGGGGGACTTGGATCATCATTCCACTTGGAATCAAGCACAAAGCATTCTGCAGGTACACACCGTGACCTACCGTGACTGTCCTTTAAACTGTTTTCGAAGAAGAACGACCTCGAGAAATACCGCACGGACTAGATTGTCTAGTACATGCCCTGATGAAATTCCCAAGGCACGAATGGGAATGAAACGCGTTGGCTGTGCCGTTGTACGTGAAAATAAAGAATACTTTTAGAAATAAGAACCGAAGATCTACATGTCTTTTTGGACTTTCTTATACTATTGACTTCACTGTGTGCGCCTCTCTGCTCTTACATAACTATTGGTCTGATATACATCCTTGGCAGCGATGGTGAGAGTAGTCGCACCGCCTAATAATTCTGAAACAGACGAAGTGGATGTGCGAAACCTTGGTCAGCTGCTGGTTGCTTCTGTTCAAAGCTAGAGAGACAGCTAGAAGCATGTGCCTCCAGAATTTTTGAAAGAAATGGTAACAAGGATATTGGACGATAATTTGATGGATCATGGGGGTCCAGGCCGGTTTTTTTGATCAAGGGAATAAGTAGAGCATGTTTAAAACCTACAGGTACCCTTCCCTGATCCAGTGAATCATTTAGCAGTGGAAGGATCCCTTGAGGAAATCTATTTCTGTAAAGATGTGGGGTGGACAGATGTCGTCGGGTGAACCAGACTTGACACGTGCCAGGAGTGCGGAATATGGTTTTAGAGTCTATAGCCGGGAAGGCATCTAACGTGACAGGGTTGTTAAAAATATCATCCAAGGGAGATGATGTAGGGGAGCTCGCAATGTTGCGTTTTATCATGACAATTGTCTCTCTGAAATATTCATTCAGAGAGTCACAAAACTTCTGAGTAGGAACTATTGAAGGGGCTGTCCTGTCATCGTCACAAAGCTCCTTAACTATGTTAAATATATCTTTAGTTTTATTGGATGAGGTTAAAATTTTCTGAGAAAAGTAGTTAGTTTAATGTTGGTGCAAGATTTTTTGGAACTCCTTCCTAGCAGCGCAGTACACTTCTCTGTCTTGTGGGGAGTAGTTTACTCTCCACTTCCGTTCCTTTTGTCGTACCCCTAATTTAAGAGTTCTCAGTTCTTGGGTGAACCATTTATGGGCGTCATTCCCTCTAATACTACAGACCGGTACAAGGGGGGCAAAAAGGTCAGCTGCGTGGCATAGCCAGTTTGACAATAATTTTTTCGCCAGAGTCCAGGTCGTCATGTGGCAAAGGTAAGGATTTACTTAATACATCAATGAATCCAGGAAGATCCATAGATTTCCATTTACGGAATTCTTTGCCCATGAGTGTTCTGGCCTTGACATTCCCTTGTATTTCTAACGTGAACTGAATGACAAAGTGGTCTGACCAAACACACGGACTAATAACAGGGTTAGGTAGTGGTAGGTTGTGTGTCCAAATTTGGTCCAAGCTATGACCTTTTTGGTGGGTAGGTGAATAAATATGCTGGGTTAAATTAAGATCTGTGAACAGGTCTCTTAATTCTGCAGCTTGAGTGTCTGTATCTATGCTATCGAACCAATAGTTTAAGTCCCCAATTAGAATGGTTTTAGAGTAGCTGACTACATGTGAGGCCAGCTGCTCTGCCAAAAGAGATGGATAGTTGGCCATATATTGGGGGGGGGCGATATATCAAGACCAGGATAAGGGCCCCACTTTCACTGTCCACCTTGATCACCAGATTCTCCATGTCCGGGAGGGTCAGAGAGGGTAATTCCCTGAAGTGAAGGGACTTGAGGATGATAACTGCTACGCCACCTACCGCCTTCCCGGATGTGCGATTGGCTGTCAGAATATAATATTCTGAGGGAAGTGCAGCAAGAATGTCGGGGAGGGAGTGAGGGGTTAACCAGGTTTCAGATAGTAAAAGGATGTCAGGTTTTACCTCCTTCAAGAATGGAAAAATGTCGACCTGGTTTTTAATCAAGGACCGGGTGTTGAGATAGTAACAACACAGATTGTGAATTGTTGTAGATGCAGACCGACGCTCAGGATTCGATGGCAAGATAGACTGAGCGTCGTCCGCCGGAAAAGGGAGGGAGGAAAGACCCAACTGTTGGATACGTGTCAGTGTGTGCGGGGGCAGTGAATAAAGGCAAGGTACAAGGGGTGTGTAGTAGCGCTCTCAAGTACTCTTGGTTTTAGATATTAGACACATGGTTTCTTCTGTTTCTTTTTTACAGAGACGCTCGGCCCTGAAGAGAATCCTGATATTCAAAGGGATTCGAAACACTTAGGCCTTTTGGTCTGCTAATTGCACCCTGGTGCTTATTAATTTTGCATCTTGATTTGTGTTTATGCACCTAATGTTGTAAATTATGATAAATCTTTTTGATTTAACCGAATTATCAATAGTGTAGGATTTAGAATATTATAGAATGCTTTAGATTTTGTAGCAGACCTATTACTTCACCAACTGGTTCATTGACCTTCCAGATTGTGTGAGGTATTCAGCTTGAATGTTTGAATGTAAGCGGTTTGAATGTGATATGCTTGATGATTAACGAGTGATAGTATGGATGAGATTTTATTTCCACTGTTCGTGTCCTGATGTCCTTTGTTGCTAAATAAATGTGTTTGAACTTGAGCACTAATTCAAAATCGTGCATCATCAAAATATTTTTGAATAAACAGCTATCTAATAGCAGTCCTGAGTATTGAACTGTCATATGTACTTTGGCTTTAAATATTTGTTTCCAATTGAGTATCAGTACTGGCATTCTTTTTTGTTATTTAGTTGATTAGGCTCAGCCTTACTGATTAGAGCCAACCCCATTTGTTATTAGTCATCATAGCAATAGCATTGCTGATAATGGGGCACAAGGGCATTGGTATAGACGTTAAAAATGCAAGATGACATGGGTAATTTCTAAGGAATAGCAGTGGAAGTGGGGAGAGCATCCATCGGAAGGCTGCCTAGCACGCTGATCAGCGTAGTTTCTTCAGTAGCTTGTTAAAATGTGGTGTAGGTGGCTAAGTGGCTTATATGTGGTTGAGTACTAATGATGTAGATAGTGTTGGTAAGCTGGTGATGTAAGAAGTGTTTTGTGGGGAAGATATTGGGACTTCAGTATGGTGTAGGTGGTGGTATATGATTTATGGGCGTACGTTAAGTAAGGTGGTTGTGTATGGTATTATTATTGGTAAGTCTTGTTATTTTATTGTGTAAATATATATAAATAAATATATATGTGTGTTTTAAGCAAATTTAGATCTAGATAGATTTTATATATTTTAATGTATTCATAAATATCAAAATGTTTAATTTTAATTATGTAGAATTATATTATATAAATTTCATTAATATACATACTTGAATTTAATTTTGTTTAAATACTAATTTACTCATTTATGTTTCTATTTTTAATATATTTAATTCTGTTTAATAATCAATGTTATATTAGCAGATTTTTAATGTATAATTAATTTAATTATGACCATTATTTTAATTAGAATTCTAGTTATAATCTTAAGTATTAATTAATATACATTGATTAGTAAACTTTTTTTCTTAAAAAGACATTTTTAAACTCTAAAATACTTTTTACCATCCATTCATGAACCCGAATTTCCAAATCACTACCCACCCCTCAGTCCCCCCGAAACCTAAAACCCCCTTACAGTGCAAAACCCTTTCCAAATCTGAACCCTAAAACCCCTTGCCATACCCAAAAAACTGCCCATTCTTGAACTCTGAAAAATTCCTTAAAACCTCAATAAACACTGTTCATCCTTGAACTACAAGAACCACTGCCACCTGTAAACACTACCTAAACCTAAATGACTCCCAATGGATGGTCTGCAAAGTAATGGTAGCAGATCATTACATTGTGCAAGTTTTGAAGATGGAGTGGCACGGTATCATCTAAATTGTGGTGATGGGGTATGTGGTTGTCCCGGTAGTAAATATAGTGATCTAAGTGGTAGCGTGCAATTGGTGATAGAGGTGTTGAACAGTGAACTATGTGAAGTATAGTTTATAGCATGTCGTTTTGGTAATGTGAGGAACAGGTTTGTAGATGGTGACTTTTGGGACTGAAGGGGAAAAGAGAAAATGTACTGGAAAATTAGGTGGTAGATCCTGGGAAAGCACTGAGGTATTTTTTAATCCCAACGTGGGCATCAAGTGGAGAATGTCAGGAAGTAACATGCTGCAGAATGCAAACACAGTTGTTAGTGTATGGTGTAGGGTATAGGTTTAGACGGTGAGGAAGGATGGTTTTGGGTGTCAGTCATGGAATACGTGGGAGGTTGTGAAGTGTGAACAATGTAGGTGGGGTATAGTCACTATAGTTCTGTAATGTATGTATAGTAGCATATTTTCACGAAGACTATTGGTGATGGTGTAAAAGGTTAGGGTTAGTTATGTGACGTAACAAATTGAAGGTGGTGAAATTGTAACGTTTAGACTATAGGTGGTAGTGTTTATGATGGAGGTGGTATAGATTGTAGCTGGTGGTAACTTTGGCCAATAACACTAGGCCAATTCAAGATGCCTTGTTTTTTTTTTTTAAATAAATGCAAGCATCACCTGTTTAATGCAATCTCTGCTTAACATAATCTTATGTGAAGTACGGCCAGTAAAATCCAACAGAGTGAGCAATAAATTCATACCATTGTCTTTCACAACTGATGTTCATCAATGGTTATTTAGAAGTGTCTTGAATTCATGACCACTGGAGGTCACTCTTATTTTAGATACTGTTTATTTGGTCCAACCGCCCTTATAAGGCCACACCCCTTATAACATGCTTGTAAAATATGCACTCATTATGAGGCATTATAAATGGATGTACACTTGCTGAGACAGAACACGTGAATTATGGAATAATTATTTAACATAAGTAATATGTCCCTTTTAAAACTCTCAAGCTATCAGGCGGTATGACTGTTACAAAGCAAAAGCAAAGATGACCGACTAGTAGCCTTTAAGATAGCTCCACCACACCATGGAGGGCATATTCACAAGCTGAAAATTACCTTGCCTACGGAGATCTCTGTACATGTAGGCATATGTTTTAGTAGTAAACGCTAAGGGGGAACAGCTGCAAATTGGGAAATACTTACTACTAAATGGGGGGGGGTTAAGACAAGAGTAACAAGGGGATTTGGGAGGGGCTTAGGATGAGACACGCACCCACCCAGAAACATATTCGCACATTTCTATTTTCACGGTCTGCAGGAACAATCTATGGAAAACACCCCATGTTTTCTGTTTAACAACAATTTAAAGGCGGAACAATTGTAATATACTTGCCAAGCATTGCAAATCCATTGACTTTGTTGCAGGACATGAGAAACTTTAAGATGTCCCCCGCCGGTTACTGAAGTTCTTGCACTAGCTAATATCAGTTTAGAACTTTCACAATGTCCTGAAAATAATAGCTTCTAAAGTGTGCACTGTGCTCTGAGGCATCACACTTCACTTGAAACCTTTGAAGAGTAGCATGTGTGACTCACGCTGGCATGTCTCCCTCAGTTTAGTTAGATAGGACCTAGTCTTGTCATGTAGTGTCTCTGAGGAAGGAATTAGTATCTAGGCATAGCGACGCATAAGCTATTGAGAGACAAGGTTTGTACTAAATCTCCCTTGAGTTCGTAATGAGGAATTGACCTGTTTCCGCTCTTCTCATACGGATACTAATCAGAGTACATGAACTCTTCTCATAGTTTGAGAGAAAGTTTCACAGAAGAAGCAGGAAAGTGAGAAAAAGGAATGTTTTAAAACAAAGAAAAGTCAATACTCGCCACACCAGAGCTTCTCCACTTCCGAGACAACATTACATACAAACTCTCAAGAAATGTAATACACTATGCTGAAAGTGTTGAGTTGAGAGAAAAGACATTCATAGAATTCTTGTTACACACCATATCAAGCCATCAGAAGCGAGGCTACTGCTTTAGTCTTACGGGGTATGTTAGAAAATTGTATGCTCAGACAAATACATGTATATAAATTCATAGTCCGTGAAGTCAGCGAAGAAGTATAGTAAATGTTAATGTTTTATTTACAGTTATTCTTCAGTGCTACGCCCTCTTCGATCAATGAAAAGAGAGAGCAAGACGATCAGCAGAGGAGAACCCAGAAACCTAGGACTATCAGTCTCCTCTTATATCTCCCCATCCCCCTCACCCCTCAGGGCACTCCTAAGTCTCAGGATTCAGTTTGAGATTAGTAGGGGTCGGAAGAAGGCATTGGGAATGGGCATCATTCTGCACCTGTGAAAATTGGGTCACTTCAAAGAGAATCTGACATCTATCCAGTTCATGTCTACAGTTTCTACAGCTAAACAGTGACCCAAAATTGTCGTAAATGTATTACAGCTCGACAAGCCTAGCACCACACATGGCCAACCACTGGTACTAAAACACCCTCCTATAGAAAATAATTGAGGCAATGATTTAAAATAAAACCGTGTAGAAGCTTATGTTAAATTAAATTCACAACTTTTAACTTTTTAAAAATATGAATACATTTAATTTCCAAATATATATATATACTAGCTTACCCGTCGCGCGTTGCTGTGATCTCAGAAGAAAGGAAATTTAATGAAACCGGTTATGATAACATTCAATTTACATTGTGTCATTTTTATTGAAACTTATTCATTTTAATATGGAAAACATTTTAAAGTGTTGTTCTTATTCTGTTTATTTATTCGAGTGCTTGTGGATACACTGGATTTTTTGTTTTTCCGTCTGGTGCGTACACAAATAAATCAGAAGGTTTTCCGACGCGTGAGCTGGCCACATACAGTTGTCCATGTGAGAAGCACGTATTCTCCAAATCTAGTCCACACACTTGCAGTGATTGTCCTTGTGCTTTGTTGATGGTCATCGCAAAAGCGAGTAGCACCGGAAACTGTAAATGTTCCGTATTGGAAAGATTATGAGGGGCCGGGGGGCCGATATATAACAAATTTTCTTTTTTTGTTGTTTTTTTTTGCCAGAAACCTTCGCGGGAGTGTACTCAACAACTTTTAAATTTTTTTTATTTATTTTTTGCCAGAAACCTTCGCGGAAGTGTACTCAACAACTTCCCAAAGTTTCATACCGATCGGATGAATGGTGTAGTAATGCATAAAGGACAAACAGATAGACATACATTCGTTTTTATATATCTATATATATAGATATATAAATAAAACAATTAATTCATTATAAAATGTTACATTTAAATAAAAAGTGACTTAAAAATGATTACATATATTAATTTATTTCTATAAATAACTTTACTTTAATATATTCAAAATAATTAAATAATCTATAATTAAACATGTAATTCAAAATTAATATAGTGTATGTGGCATTTTTATTTTTCTGTTTACATTAAAATGTATATTTTACATAACGTTATCCCTATACTTTACGAGGGGAGGTGTCCATGGTAGTAACAATACATTGTAAATTATGCTCCACCCCTGAATTCGGTGAATGGAGACATGTAAGCCTACACTTTGTAGTAATTTTACGCTTGTTAATGGTGACTTGCCTAAAGCAGTATGTTGTAGATAGGATGGTCATAGATGACAGGATACTTCTAGTTGATTACATGTAGATTTATTGTAAGACACAGCTGAGCATACAACCTCGCCAGCTGACCAGACCATCAACTGACACTGGTAGAACCCTCTGGTACAGGTTAGAACACACACAGGTATACAGGAAGGCTGAGGAGGTGAAAACACTAAGGAAGGACTAAAGACTACAGTCGGCCATATTACAAGAAGAATCAATGTACAACACATCTCCCTCCTTACAGAAAAGAAAAGAAACAAACATAAAAATAAAGCTTGATGCATGGAAAACAACAACAATAATAATAAGCACGGAGAGGAGGACTAAGACGACTTGAACTAATTTCTTAGTTCATGAAGGCAAAAGAGCACATTGGGGCAAAGAGTGTAAAAGTGAAGTGTGAGGTGAGACACAACACTTAAAACAACTAATAGGCATCACCACTACCTACTCCCCTTAGACTAACAAAACAGGAAAAAGATAGTGCACTCCCTCCAGACTGTCTTTGACCAGCAAAACAGGAAGAGAAAGTCCACTCTCTCAAAAACTGTTTCAGTCCAGCAACACTTAACGCTCCGAGTTGAAGATGGACAGTTCAACAGTTCGTGCTTTAAAGATACCACATTCATAGATAAGATTACTGAGTGCAGTATAATAAGCGATGTAAAAAGATAACTTTTTTCTGACCAGGAACCTTTGTCCCTACTGCGGACCTTCTGTCCAGACTCTCACCTGGGACCTTTGTCCCCATAGTGGACATACTGTCGAGAGTCTCCTCTGGGACCTTTGTCCCCACTGCGGACCTTCTGTCCAGACTCTCACCTGGGACCTATGTCCCCATTGTGGACATACTGTCAAGAGTCTCCTCTGGGACCTTTGTCCCCACTGCGGACCTTCTGTCCAGACTCTCACCTGGGACCTATGTCCCCATTGTGGACATACTGTCAAGAGTCTCCTCTGGGACCTTTGTCCCCACCGCGGACCTTCTGTCCAGACTCTCACCTGGGACCTTTTTCCCACTGTGGACATACTGTCTAGAGTCTCCCTTGGGACCTTTGTCCCTGTTGTGGACTTTCTGTCCACGCGCCCAATCTTTTGTGCTGAGACATTCTGCTCCTTGATCCGGGACAACCTTGTCTCCACCAGCACAATGATTTCGCCCTTTGTCCATTTCAGCTTCCCCTTGTGATCATGGACCGGTAACCCTTCTAGATAGAGTCCAAGGGGTTTGTCCCCCAAATTCACCCTGAAAACAAAAACTCCTTTCTGCTTGTTAGTCATGGTTGAGGCACTTAGACCAGCTTTAAATTGTGGGACTACTTTTCTGTTCTATGTCCTCTGCTCCTTAATTGAATTGTGCTTCTCTTTCTTGTTCCTGGACGCTCTGTACCTTTTAATTAAAGGCTGGAACTGGCATTATGTGTACACTGGTAAATTCCTGCACATTGATGTTTGATCAAAATAACATTTGCTTCACGAAACACAGTCTATTCTTTTATGCTAGCTCACTGACACGTTTCTTGTTTTCTGCCAGAATAGAAATAAATACAGAAAATATCCACTAGATGGCAGTCTTGTCCAGAATATATGCACTGAATATAGCATTTATCACTCGTGAAGATCTACGCTGTATGAAAGGTACACTTTAAATAACAGTCACGTCATGCTTTCAAAGACATGTTTCTTCCTCTGCAGACCGCATGAAAGTAACAATGCTGGATATGAACACGGAGATCAAAAGCACACTTTCCATTTCACACACCAAGTTGAAATGTCAGTCTGCGTATAACTGTTCTTTCTGTTGGTGTCGCGTTGACACCGAGATACTTATCAATTGTCACGAGTTGAAACAGCACTACACGCAGTACTTGAAAAACGTTGCGTTGTGTTCCCAAACCCTGTCACCATGAGAACACCATGCGTGAAGCTGAAAATGGCTGCTTGACGTAGTAGAGTGACGTTGCACGCTAACGTTGCACGCTGCACAGAATGCGTGATGATGTATGCAGCATGGAAACAAGGAACTCTGAGATGACACTGGGTACGTCACTATGGAGCATGTAGTTGCTATGCTGAGGAACACGAAGATACCACCACGTCATCATTTCAAATGAGCCATGGAGAAGTGCAGATCACACACGGAGGGAAAATAACGGTATTAACAAGCAGTAAAGACTCACAGTAGATGAACTTGAACTTGTTTCTGCCGTTTGTGACTCAAAATGATTCATTTCATTTACTGATTAATGATCATGTGTCCACCCGATTCACTCGTTTTTCCAGCAGCTGTGCCTTGAACATTAAAAATACTTAGTTAAAATCTATGCTGTTTCTCTTGTCAAACTCTTCATTAGAAGCATTACAGGAAGCAGAGCATTTATTTCTAGACGTTACTGGTTTACTCATTGTTGTGATGCTTTACCCCATCATAGGCAATTCCCTTAAAACCTTGGTATTCGCTGCAGCTGGTTGGGGAACAGTTTAGCTTGAGTTTTGCAGTAACTTAGAAAGCGCTACAAAAATAACAAGGCGCTACAAATACTTGAGGATAGTTTCTTCAGTTTTCTCTACACCTTACTTATTGCCACAGAATCTTAAGTTCTTGTTTGTCAGCGCTGCCAGGGAACAGTAATAAACTCAGGCTTGTAAAAGATAAGATTTTCTTAGTTGCGCAAAATTCATTTGACTTATCTCTTATTCATGCAGTTTCTTTTTTCTTGTTTCCTCTGATCACAAGACTGGCAGCACATAGGTGTAGAGCTGTGGGTTCTTTTCGCGAGGTGTAACTCAGGCTGTGTTATTGGTTTCTTCTCTGGTCTGGTCAGCAGGAAAACGTCGCCAAAATGTTGTAGATAGGATGGTCATAGATGACAGGATACTTCTAGTTGATTACATGTAGATTTATTGTAAGACACAGCTGAGCATACAACCTCGCCAGCTGACCAGACCATCAACTGACACTGGTAGAACCCTCTGGTACAGGTTAGAACACACACAGGTATACAGGAAGGCTGAGGAGGTGAAAACACTAAGGAAGGACTAAAGACTACAGTCGGCCATATTACAAGAAGAATCAATGTACAACACAAAGGTGAAAACACTAAGGAAGGACTAAAGACTACAGTTGGCCATATTACAAGAAGAATCAATGTACAACACAGTACATTTACTACAAAGGGAAGGAGTGAACTTGCATGTGTAGCTTTACCTACATGTAAGTTTACTTTTGTGAATACCCCTCCAACCTCCAAATATCATAAATACTGGATCTGCTGGTGATCCTGATTCTGGATCAGCGATCTTCCAGAACTTTCCGAGGCTGGCACCTCATAGCAAAGCTCTCAGGCAGCTCCAGATGAGGTTCCGATCTGTGGTAATACAGGATTTACCTAGGATTGGAGCTGTATATGACTCAGAGCCTGTGGCCCAAACCCTGGAGAATCTCTTGCCCCTGAGCAAATACTTTGGTATTGTATTATTTCCTCATCACCTCCCTTGTGATTGTTGAAAAGTGGCTCCTGTGTGATTCTTCCTGCAGTCAGCAACCTGGATGTAACCAGGCAGTGTGATATTGCAGATTGTTGATGTTGTGACTTTGATTAAGTGAGAAAAGTCATCTTCACTAGAAATTAGGAGCGAGACCAGGTGAGATATACAAAGCAAAGAAATCTGGTGACCATATTGAATGGGTTGTGTTCCCTTTCAATATGGCCACTTTACCATTGACTCTCGCATCACACTGTCATGTCATGTCATGAGCATGAAGGTAAATTCAGATATATCCTGATTGTGGATAGATGACAGGAAGCAAATATGTCTGCTAGTTTAAAAGCGAACACTGGGAGCCTACAGGAAGAAGCTGACGTGAGTACAGTATATGTACGATTTTCACCTGTTTCCGTTTTCTACAGTTTTGAATGGAAGAAGCCAGATCTGATTTACCTTAGGGCTAATCAGCAAGCTATCCAGGGTTAGGAGTTGCATGAGAGACTCATCTATCTTTTCTATATATGCTGGAGAACTCCAGTGGATTTGCTCTTCCCCCTCTCAGTGATAGGGTGGAGCTTGGATTTATATTCATAGAGCAAGATCAGTGCAGTATTCCGTTGTTAGAATTGAATTAATTGAGCTTTGCAAAATTGCCACTGTCCGCACAAGACTAGATTGTAGAGTAGATTAATGGCAGTGGTGGAATGGGCAAGCAATTAACTGTTTCATATTGTTAATGGATTGAATTTTAATATTAGCTGTTAACAGCCAAATGACCGCAAAAGGTGACACAGCAAGCAGGGTTACATTTTTGTGCCAAGTCATGGACAAATAAAGGAATTGCCCTTATAAAGCCAATATAAGGAGAACAGATGTGGAGGTTGGCATGACTAGGTAACTTGAGGGTCATCGCAGAGATCCTTGATATTTTAAAGGTATAGGCATAGGGGCTAGGACATTTGGAAGATAGATTACACATCAATAACAAATGTATTTTTTCAGCCCGCTTCTGAGCCTTTACGTTTTGCACAGTCTAATACATAGGAGGTATTGCAACTTGATATTTTTTGTAGTGTGGAAGAGGAAGCCTGGGTCAAAACGACATCCTATGTAATGTGAAATGTTGCAAACGTATATGTTGTTTCACATAAATGGTAGATAAACAGAGTTGATTGTTCTCTGTTTTGAAGGTGACTGATTTGGGAAATAAATGTCTTCCTGTTCCAGTAACCATATTGCTAGACAAGTAAAATGCAGGTTTGAGTGTGGCATTTATCTTTGTTGTAGGTTTTGTTGTAACAAAATTTGTGACTTAGGTAGTGCTTTTCAGTGTTTAAGTACTTTGGGGGGGTAGAGACAAGCTGCAGACTATTAGTTGGGCCTCTGTCACAGCTGTAAAAATAAAAGGATTGTGTGCAAATATTTTCATTATATAAAGTTGTGCAATACTAACTGCAAATTATTTCATTGGAATGAGAAGTGCATCAATGGAGTGGTCAACCATCTGAGATTTTGATCACATGTTAAAATGTATTGGGATCCAGGTAGCCAATCTGTTGGAGACCCATTCAACTAAAGAGGAACATGCTAAGGTTGTTGGGAGGTGATGGATGGATGGATGGATGGTCATTTGCCACTGTTCATCTTCAACCACAGGCCTTCTGCTTTGTCATGGTTCACCATTTTTTATGAAGATTGTTAAAGTTGACGTAAATTCCTTAGGTACAAAACCATTTTTGAGTAGGCCTTGACTCCATCTTCGGTACTGTAAGTCGCCATTTTTTCCTGATTTATGTGGAATCATTGTCATGTCTGCCATTAACACAGATGTCTTCTGACCTTATCTTTCTAGGAACCGTGAAAGTGTCAAACCATTCAGCTAATGACATGCATGTATCACCTAATGCGATATTAGTCTGGGACAAGTGTCTACTTATCACCATGTCAAAGTAAAATAAGAGCAAAAACAGACATATAGCTACAATAATATAGTCTGAATTGACATCATTTCACCATAGATGTTCATCAAGAGAAGTATGGGAAGTACACCTTAATGTACATAATCTATGTCAGACATTCCTAAAATCATGTCAGACATTCCAGTCTGATAAGATTTAGCATATAAGGGCGACCATTTGTCAGTAGAGGTACTTCACCCTGATTATCGCACATGATTCTGGCAGAGATGGTCTCTCTACCGCCAGCTCACCTCAAGGATGCTACATCTCGCCTGATTCTGATAAAGCCGGGTTCCGGAGGAAAGCCAATGCTGCAGCATTTGTTTGAGCTTCCCATGGGAACACTACCTTCGTGACTCCTGCTGGGGTATGCAGTGCGTCTCTTCTCCTTGTAAGACTCTAGACTGCAAGTTTCCCTACTCTCCGTGCTCTCTTAATGTAGCACATAGAAGTAGGTTTTATGGTGTTAGGCTTTATATGGCACATTAACTATGTTAGCAATGTTAATTTTATTCTCGCTGTTCACAGTGTGCCTTCTTGCTGTTCTTATGATATCCTGTGAAGTTATTTTATATATAGTGAGAAACCGGTTCGCCCAATTGTAATAAGTGCTTTTATTTAAGTGTCTATTTTTCTTATTACAGTGTGTGTGTGTGTGTGTGATACTGTGAATAACTAAAAAGGTTGGTTTTTATTACAATGGTGTCCCTGATCCCCCTGTAAGGATTGTTAGTAACCCAAAATCGATATCTCTACTTCACCAATGTATTGGGTGGGGTTCTGCGGTGCTAGAGTAACCTTTCACACTCAGCCTGGTGTACTAAACTGAGTTCATTTGTGTTACCCGTGGGTGGGAAATCAAACTGTATAACTTCGCGAAAGTCATAGTTTACATAGCAAAGCTTTTCCAGATACTGATGGGAGTTATATTGAAGATATAGGCACTGTGCATTGTAGACCATGATGTTAATATGTTTATATGCACCAAACACTTCACACCTGATGTTTTTTAACATAGAGGTATTGGTTGGAAGATATTTGGGCTATTATGTTTTTTGTGTGTTAAGTTATGTTAACACCTTCAATGTTACAGTGATTCATCTTGGATGCTGCACTCCCTTGAATCCCATTGTTCATGACGAGCTCAGCTAGTCATGAGCACACGAGCAGTGTACTGCAGGACGAGCTGAGCTCGTCATGAGCATGGAAGGTGTTAAAATATTTGTAAAGCGCATGGCTGCCACAGCAACGGGACGTCCCCCGTCCCCCTTCAACTGCATTTCATAGAATGATTTGGATACTTAATGTGCAGGGGGAATGGCATTGGTTAAGGTCACCAGATGTTTATCCAATAATATGACCTGCTGCATATCTGGAAGGTACACCGGGTCTAAGAGAGGGGTTGCTCATTCCACTTTAAAAAGATTTAGCACTGCCCCATTAGGAAATGTACCAGCTTAGCAACATACCCCTTCCTGCAGTATAGTGATGTAAGGTGATGTTCCTTAAAGTACTAGTAAGAGGTAAGCATACATCAATTGTGGATATATGACGTTACCACGCGTACTTTTAGCACGCATACCATTACCACGGATTTTTTACAACGCAGGTCATGTTACAACGGATACCCTTACAACGCAATATACTACAACGCACATACTATTACAACGCATACCATTACAACGTAAGTATAGGTAAGTATATATATATTTTTTTAAAATATTTTGGTAATATTTAATTTAATTATTCATTATTATATATTGAATAATTATTTTTAAAATATTTAATTTAATTATTCATTATTTAATCATTAAAAAATTATATTAATGAAATTATTTTTAATTGTAATTTTTTTAAATATATATTAAAAATACTCCTGTACCCCAAAACCCAAACCCAGCCCTAAAACCTAAAAATACCCCTGTACCCCAAAACCCAAACCCAACCCTAAAACCTAAAAATACCCCTGTACCCCAAAACCCAAACCCAGCCCTAAAACCTAAAAATACCCCTGTACCCCAAAACCGAAACCCAACCCTAAAACCTAAAAATACCCCTGTACCCCAAAACCCAAACCCAGCCCTAAAACCTTAAAATACCCCTGTACCCCAAAACCCAAACCCAGCCCTAAAACCTAAAAATACCCCTGTACCCCAAAACCCACACCCAATACCCCAAAACTTACCTTTAAACTTACCTAAACTTACGATGTAATGGTATGCGTTGTAATGGTACCTGCGTTGTAAAAAAATGCGTTGTAAAGGTATCCGTGGTAATGGATCCTGCGTGGTAATGGATCCGTGGTAACGGTACTGCGTGCTAAAAAATCCGTGGTAACAGTTACATACCATCAATTTCATACCGGGTTAAGTAGTTGTTGGACCAGTGAGTAAATGGTTTTGAAGAGAGGGAGGATAAACAAAATAAAACTATTGCATTATAGGACACTTTGAAGAAGGATTTAGTACGCTGTTAGGACCAAGTTATGCAAAGCCTACAATCATGCAGATGAACAGGAGTAAAGTACATACATCATTAAACAACATGATTATGGGAACTAAACAGTTTGAAATCTATGCTTAGTATTTTATAGATTAAATGTTTGAGAACTGTTTTGGGGCGTTTTGTAATCAAAAGGTTTCGACTGAGCGAGAAAAAGTTCAAGAAGTGTTAGATGTGTAAGGGACCTCACTCTTTACTGCACAGGATAATGAGAATTCGGGATCCCTATTAGGTTAGTAGAGAAACATTTGGTCTGTAGTAACATGGGTGGGGTGAAAATGCAATTGGGAATGACTGATTATAGAATTTTATAGTACACAACAATATTTAGTTGCCAATCTTTTAAGTGCTATAATGAAGTATTAGACATGATGGGAACTTCCTCTGTCATTGAAAGTGGCGATCATTATCCATTTAATGTTTTTAGAGCATGGTGAAATGTTAAGTGGTTCTCAGTTAGTTGAAGCTTGAGCAGAAACACTATTCCACAGTTAAGGCCTAGGACACTACACAACGTGTGTGCTTGACACTAGAGATTTCTAGAATTCCTGCATGCTAGATCTTTGAGAAAATTGTACTACAAGGAGGGTCAGGAGTAGTGAGGCAGGTGGATCATGCGGACCAGGAAGGGTTCATCTCGGTATGAATACTACCCATAATCACCATAGTTTGTTTATGCTATTGAGACATTTTAACCTTGGGGATCAGAAAATATGCATTCGCTTGAGTGGATGCCTAAAATTGGGTTGATAACGGACGATGGCTATACATGTATGTTGCCTTTAGGAGGGTTGGCCTTGGGAACACATTTTGAGAAAGATTTCTTTGTTATTGTAGACCCAACTAGCTATAATTTGAATGAATTTGGATGTATATGGTTAATGGCTTGGGGGGGGGGGGGTGGTGTTGCTTGAACATGGAATATGTTGAAAAAACAAGAGACGAGGCATTTGGCAAAACAGGAACAGTTTGTTTAATTAAACAATGCAGCTGGGAGCACAGGCATAGGGTTTGAGGACTATCTCAATTTACATTCAGTCTAACACAGACTTTTATACAGTTTATTGAATGTAATAATATGTTTCCGGCAGTCCTTAATTGGGAAGGAATGTGTACCTCTGTATTTGGAGCCATAAATCAGGGTATTGGATGAGCAATCCAGGTGTGTATTGACCTTGTGTGGACACAATGGGCCAGTGGGTAACGTGTCCAGATTTGTCCGGCATGGGGAGCGTGTGATCACTACGTGTACTGTGTGTTCCGTGTCTTGATTGGCTAAGTGTTCCTAAATTCATGTGGCATCTGACTTTATGGTGTTTTGGAAACACATGTACCCCTCAGGCCATGTGCGCTTTATTGGGAACCATCTCCATGGCCCACTGTGGTGTTGCTAAGCCTATCTGTGGGATTTCCTGTTCACATGTTTACATACTGGCTACGTGCTAGCCCACCTGTGATTTGTCAATCAGTAACCTCGGGACTGGCTCTCAGGGCCTGCCTAACCACACATTTCTGAGTCTGGTTGATGTAGTGTTCACAACAGGGGAATTAGTCAATAAAGATGCAATTTCGTTTTTATACATGAATGTATCATTGTTCATATTGACATTGACTTTCTCAATATTAACAGGGGGGAAATGGGTACTACCTGTCGCCAATCATATTTGCCATTGGAATAGAGCCTCTTGCTTGGCTTGTCAAGTGCAAGATCACAGAAAGAGTTTGGGGTTGGTCAACGAGTCAAAATAATAAGAGGGAATCCCTATGCCAATGTTTGATTGCCCATTTATTAAAAACTGCTTGACAGATTTATACAATACTGAGCATTAACATAACGGTTCACTCAGACTAGATTCTGTGTGTTGCATGGTGGAAATAGATTCAGTCATTTATTGAGTTATTAAAGAAATAAAAAATAAATGCTGATTTCACAAAATTATGAAAACCAGTATTGTTATCTCAAAATAGCTTGCAAGCATTGTTTAAACATTTCTTAAATAGTTTGGCTGAGAGGACTTCTGCGTCACAAACTCTTTCCTACTTAATTCCAAATCTGCTCCTGCCTCTCCAGGGTAAGATCATATAAAAGGCTGTCAGCTTTAGAGCCTGCTCAGTTGGGATTAGTCTGGCATGCCGGCCAGATTGTGTCCTAGAGGTGGCATCGGGATGACCGTGGGTCAATGTTACCACAGAATCTGGTTCATGAACTGAAAGCCTCATTAAAGTAATTGAGATTAGTTGAATGAAGCTCACAAACCAAATCATCCAATTTACAGACTGTTTAAAAGCTCAGGAAAAATAGCTCAAAACCCTTTAAAAGCAATTGAATACTTTATGATAACGATGTTATAGTTGAGATCTAAACACCACCTAATTGTCTGTTTATGGTCACCAGTGCACCTATAATGTGTCCATGTCCAAATTAAATGAAATGAATGAAAAGAAGAATGGATTTGTGGGGGGGCAAAAAGATATCAGGCAAATTTGTGTGGTTTTTAGTTTCTACCTTTCAACCATAATGTCCCCGAACATATATTTTTATATTCACTTTTATAGATGTATCTATTTACTTAAAAAGGAAAATTACATTAAAGTATGTTATGGAAGGGATCAAATTAAAAAGAGGAATTGTCTGTACACAGGACAGAGACTGCGTCTGTGGTTTCCTGCAGACTATACTCCAGGCGAGGTCGCCCCCACGCACCGCTGCTCCTTGCCTGGTTTTCTTTGCTTCCTGATTGTACTGCCGGATGACCCAGCCGCCGCTGAGCCGCCCGACTCACCACTTTTCCCGCCGCTGCCTCCCTGCGGCCCCGCCCCCCTCCTGCCCATTCGCCGCCCCGCTCCCGCCACCCAGCTGACCCTCCCGGCTCCTTATTTAAGGGGACCGCGCCAGGTGCTGGGAGCGACCGCTGAGCCTGTACTCCAGGCGAGGTCGCCCCCACGCACCGCTGCTCCTTGCCTGGTTTTCTTTGCTTCCTGATTGTACCGCCGGACGACCCAGCCGCCGCTGAGCCGCCCGACTCACCACTTTTCCCGCCGCTGCCTCCCTGCGGCCCCGCCCCCCTCCTGCCCATTCGCCGCCCCGCTCCCGCCACCCAGCTGACCCTCCCTCCCGGCTCCTTATTTAAGGGGACCGCGCCAGGTGCTGGGAGCGACCGCTGAGCCTTTACTCCAGGCGAGGTCGCCCCCATGCACCGCTGCTCCTTGCCTGGTTTTCTTTGCTTCCTGATTGGACGACCCAGCCGCTGCTGAGCCGCCCGACTCACCACTTTTCCCGCCACTGCCTCCCTGCGGCCCTGCCCCCCTCCTGCCCATTCGCCGGCCCGCTCCCGCCACCCAGCTGACCCTCCCTCCCGGCTCCTTATTTAAGGGGACCGCGCCAGGTGCTGGGAGCGACCGCTGAGCCTGTACTCCAGGCGAGGTCGCCCCCAAGCACCGCTGCTACTTGCCTGGTTTTCTTTGGTTCCTGATTGTACCGCTGGACGACCCAGCCGCCGCTGAGCCGGCCGACTCACCACCTTTCCCGCCGCTGCCTCCCTGGCCCCGCCCCCCTCCTGCCCATTCGCCGCTTCGCTCCCGCCACCCAGCAACCTCCCTCCCGGCTCCTTATTTATGACGCCCCCTTGCACGTGCAGCGGGCGCGCCGATTGTGCGCCAAAGGCATGCCCGTCTGCGCCTGTCCGTGCCTGGACCACGCCCAGCGCCATGACCCCTGGTCCCAACCGCAGATGCAAGACCACACGACGAACCTACGATGCCGCCACCCTCAACGCACTCAATGCCGTCCGGAACCCTGCCTGCTACCGAGCCACCCCGAGACGCACCCATGGACCCTTTGCCAGCCCAGCCTGCCATTTCACCTGCTACCGGACCTGCCCCGCCCCCGCCAAGCCCAGCACCAGCAGCAACCACCTGAAGTGCATCCTGCTCAACACCCGCTCCGTCCACAGGCACGCTGTGGAACTCTGGGACCTGCTCGACACGACAGCACCGGACGTCGCCTTCCTCACCGAAACCTGGATGAACGCCTCCTCAGCGCCCGACATCGCCATAGCCATCCCGGACGGATACAAGATCACCCGGAAGGACCGCGTCAACCAGACGGGAGGAGGCATCGCCATCGTACACAAGAACACCATCCGCATCTCAACTAACTCCGACGAAACCTTCACCGCCGCCGAACACCTGCACTTCCAGATACACACTGACCCCAAGACCACCCTCCGCGGCACGCTCATCTACAGACCACCAGGACCACGCACACAATTCAGCGAAGACATCGCAGACTTCATCAGCCGGCACGCCCTTCCCTCCGCCGACTACATCCTCCTAGGGGACCTCAACTTTCACCTGGAGAACAACAACGACAAACACCACCGCCCTGCTGGACAACCTCGCCAACCTCGGACTCAAGCAACTGGTGAACACCCCCACCCACTACGCCGGCCACACGCTTGACCCAGTCTTCGCATCCAGCAAACACATCTCCTTCAGCCACACCACCGGACTCCACTGGACTGACCACAGCTGCGTCCACTTCAGCTTCAGAAGAACTACGACCCACCACCACCCGCAACAGGTCCCCCGCCAAAGCTGGAGCAAGATCACCTCCGAGCAGCTCACCGCCTCCCTCAGCCAGAACACTCCGACCAGCACAACGGACCCCAACGAAGCAGCCAGCAACCTCACCAAGTGGCTGACCGCCTGCGCCGATGACCTCGCACCACTAAAGAACCCTCCCAGCAGACCCGGCAGCAAGAAAACCCCCTGGTTCACTGACGAACTCAAGGAATCCAAGAAGAACCGCCGCACCCTCGAGAAAGCCTGGCGGCTCGACCACACCACAGACAACAGGACCGCTCTCAAGCACGCCATCCGCAAACACCATCAGCTGATCTGTGCCACCAAGAAGACGGCACTCAAAGAACGACTGGACAACAACACCCACGACAGCAAGGAACTCTTCAGCATCGTCAAAGAGTTCTCCAACCCCAGCGCCAGAAACGACGACATCACTCCCTCGCAAGACCTCTGCAACTCACTCGCCTCGTTCTTCCACCGCAAGATCGCTGACATACACAACAGCTTCGACGCACAGACCACGCACCCTACCACCGAACCAGCACCCGCCACCACCACCCTCTGCAACTGGACCCCGATCAGCACCGAAGACACCACCCGCACGATGAACTCCATCCACTCCGGATCACCAACCGACCCGTGCCCACACCACGTCTTCAACAAAGCCGACGCCACCATCGCACCCCATCTCCGAGACACCATCAACTCCTCCTTCCACCCCGCCACCTTCCCAGAGAGCTGGAAGCACGCCGAGCTGACCGCTCTCCTGAAGAAACCAACGGCGGCCCCACCGACCTCAAGAACTACCGTCCCATCTCGCTCCTTCCTTTTCCGGCCAAAGTCATCGAGAAGACCGTCAACAAACAGCTTTCCGCCTTCCTTGAGACGAACGGATCCCTCAACCCCTCGCAGTCCGGGTTTTGGGCCAACCACAGCACCGAGACCGCCCTAATCGCAGCCACCGACGACATCAGAACCCTGATCGACAATGGGGAAACAGCGGCCCTCATCCTCCTGGACCTCTCTGCAGCATTCAAGACCGTTTGCCACCGCACCCTAGTGAAGCGCCTCAGCAACGTCGGAATCCGAGAGAAAGCGATGGAGTGGATCATCTCGTTCCTCACCGGAAGAACCCAGAGACTCCGCCTCCCTCCATTCAGATCCGAGGCCACCGAAGTCATCTGCGGCATACCACAAGGATCTTCACTCAGCCCAACCCTCTTCAACGTCTAAATGAGCCCCCTCGCAGCCATCGCACGCCAGCACAACCTCAACATCATCTCCTACGCCGACGAAACCCAGCTCATCCTCTCCCTCACCAACGACCCCACCACCGCCAGAGCCAACCTACACGAAGGGATGAAAGACGTCGCCGACTGGATGAGAAACAGCCGCCTTAAACTGAACTTAGACAAGACAGAAGTCCTCATCCTGGGATCATCACCCTCTGCCTGGGACGACTCCTGGTGGCCCCCGGCCCTGGGCACCGCTCCCAAACCAACGAACCACGCACGTAACCTGGGCTTCATCCTGGACTCCTCCCTATCAATGACCAGACAAGTCAATGCCGTCTCATCCTCGTGCTTCAACACCCTGCGCATGCTCCGCAAGATTTTCAGATGGATCCCCACGGAAACCAGGAAGACCGTCACCCAGGCACTCGTCACCAGCCTACTGACTACGGGAACACCCTCTATGCCGGAACCACAGCCAAACTTCAAAAAAGACTCCAACGCATCCAGAACGCCTCCGCACAACTCATCCTCGACATCCCCCGACACAGCCAAATCACCGGACACCTGAGAGACCTGCACTGGCTCCCCGTCAGCAAGAGAATCACGTTCAGACTCCTCACCCACGCACACAAGGCTCTCCACAACCTGGGCCCCAAGTACCTCAACGACCGCATGACCTTCTACACGCCCACCCGCCAGCTACGATCGACCAGCCACGCACTCGCCACCGTACCACGCATCCGCAGAGCCACCGCCGGAGGAAGATCCTTCTCCTACCTGGCAGCCAAGACTTGGAACTCCCTCCCCACCCACCTTCGGCGAACCCAAGACTATCTCTCCTTCAGGAAGCAGCTCAAGACCTGGCTGTTCGAGCAGTAACTTCCCCTCCCCCAGCGCCTTGAGACCCTTCCGGGTGAGTAGTGCGCTTTACAAATGCCATGATTGATTGATTGATTGATAGGTAATGGTAAAACCAGTGCTTAATTTGTTCAAAAGAAATAAGTGCTGGGCACTTGTCAGGAGGCCACAGCAGTTTGCACCACACATTGCCAATGTACTTACACAATTATTAACCATCACACTGCTACAAGTGTGACAATTGATTGATTGATTGATTGATTGATAAAAATTTATGACGCGCAAAACAATAACCCGCAGGTATCAAGGCGCCTTTCAGACTGTTCGAGGCTGCCAATGCTTTAGGAATGGCATGGGTGGCGGGTATTAGTTGTTTTTAATATATATTGGATTAACAAACAACTTTCTGCTTATCTTTAAATTACACAAACCGAGCCACCATGGGAGCTGTCATAAGTGCAGGTTCTGGCAAATACATGCAGGTACCGAGCACCGGAAACCACCAGCTCAAATTAAGCACTTGGTAGGATGTTCAGAATGGACCTCTGGTAATGATCATATGGTGCTAGGACCTATTTTGTTGAATGAAAACTGGACCTGCACTTGTGACCTAAACCTGCACCCACCAATCCCCAATTCGCCCACATCATGTGCTCCGCCATTCTACCCCCAAACCAGCTCAAATGATAAAGACGATTAGGTATGGACCGATCACTCAGTCCCGGAGATGGAGTCCCTGTTCGAGGAAGGACAGTTAATGACATATGCCCCATTGACCACTCAATATGATCTTCCCCCGGGGCAGTTCCTACTACATTGTCAGCTACCAGACAGCGGCCGACCCTACTGGGACCTAAACGCGGGGGGCCCCCGACACACCTGGTAATAGACACTATATTACACATGGAGGTAGGTAGGCATTTAGTTACCTGGCTCTACAAAGCTGTTCGGGAACTGATTCTCCGCCCATTAGACTCACTATGACAGATGTGGGAAGATGAGGTGGGTCAGGTATTCAACGATAAAGAGTGGGAAAAAGCCCTCGAGTACCCCAAAAAGGTTTCCAGGAATGCACGTTTTAGGAATATTCATTACAATATACTACATAGGGCATACTTAACCCCACAAAGTCTCCACCGTTGTTATCCTGACACACACTTTGCCTGCCCTCGTTGCCAGACTCTCGAGGCGGACTTTAAACATATGTTCAGGGACTGCCCCATTGTGCACCAATACTGGGGCAGAATACACCAAACACTCCGTGAGACAACCAACATTCCGAACATGTCTTCATGGGAAGCCAGTGCCCTCTGCATTTTCTGCAGGTGGAAACCGAAAAGGTACAGTACCGCTTCGCCTCCTTAGCCATTCTCTTAGCAAAAAGGGGTTTAGCAATGCCTTGGCGTGCCCCGGGAGAACCCTCCGAGGCGGCCTGGATAGGGGCCATGAAGAAGTGGGGTGCGGCAGAGGAAGAGGTACTGCAGGATGAGGAGGGGAGGGGAATGCGTAAGCACCCAGTTTCTCTAGAGTGGGCACAACTAATGCACCGATTTACTCACGAAACAACTCAATCGTCATCACAGACAGCCACCCAATCAAAGACTACACCTTTATCCCCCCAAAGGCTGATGGAAGATAGCATATGGCCAGACCGAGACACCTAGGATGGTCACTGCAGACCTCCGAATGACACAAAGAGCCAGATCTTCACGCCCCCCCCCAATATATCTGATATTGTAACATAGAATGCAACCACGACCAAACACACAACCATAATAAACTAATCACTTCACTACAGCCTCCCCAGTTCACCCCTAAGGTTAATAGCTTTTTCCCCTTACATCGGTGGCTCCGAATCCGATGATATTTCAATGGGAACACACCTGCCAAACGCCAAGCGAAAGCGCAGCACAAAGGAACACGAAAGGAATACACAATGATCCCCGATTAAAATTGACATACTCAGCCGAAGGCTAGTATATATACTAACACCAAACCAGATATCTGACACGGGGTAACACCTAGAATGTTCATTATACCATGTCTGCACTGTCGGTACATGTAACAAGTGATGAATTCTGTTCTTTTCAGTGATCTCCCGATTGATTATAGACATACGCTAATGTAATTTACGATTAAATGTTTTTATTGATATTATTATTGATGTAATGAAATACAAAATCCCAATAAAAAAAATTAAACAAATTTTTTTTTATTAAGACGATTAGGTCATCTGTTATGTCCTGCATGTTCAAGAGCAAAGCATGGCAGGACTGGAAGTTAAGGTAGCATAGCTATCTTAATTGCGATATTTGAAGGGCCAATAAAGGAAATTATTTTTACATTATGTATTTGTAGTAAGATGCTGAGGGTACATAGCCTACCACAAATGGGATTCTGTCACTTTTGGTTTTGATCTTGCAGTTCAAAGTAAATGCCTCCTTCGATAACTGCAACGATTGGCAATCATTTCTGGAAGTAGCAAGTGTAAGGTCCTCTAGTTTGCCCTGGAAGATGCTTTCTTCTGTGGCCACTGATCGCCCATAGAAGTGCCTTGTTTTAGCATTGGACATGCCACTTCTGGTATCAAATCCCTGGTGTGGCAAAGATTTCCTATGTTGGCCACTTCTGAAAAACTGTAAATGAGATTTGCATACATATAGTTACTGTCTGTGGCAGAGTTCACAATTTATTGTCAAAACTGAAATTTAATAAGCTGTACCTAATGCAGAGTTTAAATTTTGAGATTTCACAGGGTGCATTAGGTTTGGAGTGTGCCAACCACTACAAGTCTCTTTACCACATGTATTCTTAAGCTTTCCATTAGGAGCAAGACATTCCAAAGTCAGCCTCATAAAATGGTGCTGTTTACAGCATTGAAACATAACATCGTCCTGATGATGGTCTTATCGATGAACACAACAAAGACCGAAACGTCGACATCTTGCTATCATCTCCTTTAATGCTGTCGTTAGACGCCAACTTACAACCACGTTTTATTGTTTAATCTGGGTTGTTTGCTTGAATTAGTTGGAGCTGATACTCATGGTTATGAACCATAAAAAAATTTGTTGTCTTTCTTTGTTCATGACTTTTTTTGCTTGAATTGACTTATGTTTACATCCCTTGTCACTTTTACTAAGTAAAGATTTATTTCAGAACAAACCCTCTTTCTCTAGCTCTGTTTTATCTTTACCTTCCATGCATTTATGCTGTTTTTGAAACAAATTCGATATCCTCTGGATACTAAAGAGTGTGAAATTGTGATACCACTCGTCAACTAAGAGTCAACGTCTTTGAAATAAGTCCCTTGTAGCACCTTATGTTTTGAACCGTTACTCAGTCTTTGGCACACAATCGGTACTTATCTCGCAAAGCTGAATATTTTGCTTGGGAAATGCATGGCAGCCTTCAGCACGTAAGCAATAGTTCCTATTAAAGTCCCACCATCCTACGCCACTAAATACAAAAACCTGTTTAGACAGCAGTTGCTTGAAGTTTTCTTCAGCTGTCTGAGTCCCTGTTACCTATTCTTTACCTGGAGGATTCCTGCTGTCAGGAGCTGGGCCTGGAGATTTCCTTACCTCTTAGTATGGATCAAGCACGGAGAGCAATACATCAAACGCGCTTGTGCTAAGTTTCCTTCAAGGAAGGCGAGGTTGGCAGTTATCCGAGTGTTTGCACCGTCTGGAATTGAGGTTACGCACTATGTAGCACTGTCATGGCAATAAATAAAAATGCTCCACTGACCATGAATTCCTGTATATTCTGGAGAGATGACAGACATTTTGGATACATGGGTATAAATTCCCTTATGACCCACAGCGTCATTGCAAGAAATCTCACTACCATGTTGTTGCAGCCAAGAAATGGCTGCAAAGATTACAACTTGACAAGACCTGTTGCTTCTTATGAAACAGACTCTAAACTATTTCTTTTACATTATATTAACTTATTTACGACTGGGGGTTATTACATTTTACTAGGGTTATCCTGTGAAGGAGCAGGATGTGTACATAGTCATAGGAATGCCATGCATTAGATTGGAATTCTAGAACGCCCATATCAATTGCAGAAATTGAAATACAACAGAATATTAACATAGTTGATTATCTTGCAGTTTTACTGACGTAGAAACTATATCTCATCTTTGACAAGAAGCTGCAAAGTGATGAAGCTTGAGGTAGGTATTCAAGTCATAGGGTGCAGTGTTAGTATACATATGTGTGACATACTCATTCTTCTGTGTGTTTAATGTAGGGAACTATCCTTTTTGCCCTCATCACCCCCATTTTGTTGACTGATCCTGGTGGTTACTGACTCTGAAAGTGCCCAGGGCTTTGCTAACCAGGCCTTGGGCCAGTGCTGTTCTCTAAAAATGACACATAACATAACATGTGTAGTTGTAAAGCACATGTTCACCTCAATGGGTATCTTGGCGCTGCATAACATATGTTTATTGTTACCCAAATCAATGGTACTCATTTTATCGACCTCGTAAGGATGAAAGGATGAGTGGACCTGCCAGGATTGGAACCTGTGATCAGTCAAACACAGGCACGTACACTGGACGCATTAGTCAAATAAGCCATCAGACCTGGATGATATATGGTAATTGGTGTAACTTTAATTGGCAAAGACAACCTACTTTTAAGTCCCTAGTATATGGTAGGGCATGTAGGTTTAGAGACCCCAGTGGACTACATGTACTTAAGTATGCATTGCCCTGGTGTCATTTTAAAGCCAGGCCTACCTTTCAGGTTAGTTTTAAAATAAAACTGTGTCCAAAATTGACTTTAGAATTAAAAGTACTTCCAAAGTCCAAAACTACCTTTGTATGACTTATAAGTCACCTCTATGATCTGCCCTAGGTGCCCCAAGGGTAGGGTGCATCGTTATAAAAACTAGGGACAGTACAACATATGTCTTATATGCCCTGGTAAGGAAAACAACTAAAGTAGTGTTTTCCCTAATGTAGTGCTGCTAGCTCCATAAGCTAACATGAGTAGGCTTTATTTAACTTAATAAAGACTATCTTAGCATTAGTTAGCTAGCAATACCATTCAAAGATTCAAAATCATGGTTACAATAATTCCAACAACTTGCTGAGGCTGGATTTATTATAACCATTGCAGAAAGGTAGTTTTCGAACTTACTATCCTAAAGTTACCATAAGTAGCCCTGTAGCATCTCCTTCTGACTGGCCAGTTTTTGACGACCTGAGCCAAGCTGCTTCTTGAGAAGATGTGAAGAGGCCTGGGCTGCAACAGTACAGCCATTTGGTGGGAAAATATTTCCTTCCTGGAGAAGCCAGGGAGTGGAAGGGGGCGGGGTAGTTAAGCTGGACTTCAAAGGTAGGAGCTTCTGCAGAAAAGAGATCTCATTGGACTCAGACCACCCCCACCTCCAAGATCTCTACACAGATGGGAGCCCACCTAATTAGATTAGGAGAGGGGCTGGAAGGGGAGTGTAGTCAGTTGTCCGCCACACCTTTGGGCTGGGTTACATAGACACATACACACCAAAAAGAGAGTTTCTCCATTTTGATTTTTGGCAAAATAGTGCATTCTGGGTCAAAAATATGCCATGCATCGCAGGAAGTGTTCATAGCAGACAGAGGTTGCTTTATCCTTATTGGTTAAAGTGCCCCCCCTCCCAGCCCAGAATAGAGAATAAATATGGAAGACTTGCAGGAGCTTCTTAGATCACTGCCTAGAACAACATAAGAGGAAGGAATGGCTTGCTGGGCCCTTGGACTGCATCACAGAAACATTGCACTCAGAAAGTCTGCAACTGCTTCACTAACAGGCTACACAATGAAAGGGCTGTGCTTGACTCAAAGGAAAAAAGTAGAGTCCTTGATCAGCAACAGGTACAACAGAGTTGGAAGATGTCGCCTGCCAAGCCAGAGAGGATCACCCCAGCTGACCAGTTACAATTAATTTTTCCTTGACTGTGCAGGTGTATTGTGGAATATTGAGGCCTAACCCCCCTCCTCCCCCAGTAAGCAATACAATGTCTCTGAACCCTTGGCTGGTGCTACTGGACCCTTATTTTCCCCCAAAGGAAACAACAAATTCAAAGAACTCAAAGTTTGGAAACTTTCTGCAAAGCTTTGCAGAAAAGCTCAACCAGGAGACTTGCTCAACATCGAGAATCAAGTTCAGGCCATTGGCTCGCGAATTGGCCTGACCGCGCTGGTTTGTCCCGCTAAAAGCTTCGGAACCTATATCTGTTGAGGACAAAGACTTTCAGAAGCTCACCAAGGCATTGTGCTGCAGCAGGCTGCTGTCATCAAATAAAACTCCAGATCTGAGGAACCTGAGGATTTGTCGTCGAGAAAATAGCTCCAAGAAAAGGACTAAGTCCAAAGGTAAACGTTTGATCAGAACCTAGCCCTCAACCTATCGGCCCCATGCTCCATTGCAGTCAGCCTAAAAATGTTACTTTGACCCAGTTCAACTGGACTAGATAGCCACAAGTGGAACTTTAACCTTTTTGGCGCTCAAATCAACAATTTTGGTTTAATTTTTAAAAAATCATATCTCCTATTCCCTATATTTGATTATTGTTGTTTTGGTGTTTTGAAGAAAAAAATTCTAGATATTTATAAATTGGTGTCTGGTTTTTATTTCATTGTGTCTTTTACTTATTTACTGTTTTGGCGGTATTAAATGCTCTACACATACCTGTCTCCTAAGTTAAGCCTGATTGCTTGTTTGCTAAGCTACCAAAGGTTGAGTAAAGATTAATTTACTGAGACTTGACTGGGCATAATAATGATTTTGGTATTATTACTAACTGAGTGTGAATACCACACTGACTAATAACTCACTTTCTTACATTTAATTTTCGGGAATCACAAGTTTCACATCAAAGTACAGAGAATGGCTACCCCAAGATACTGCTAAGGTATATCCATTAAAAATAGAACCATCTATAAAAACTTACTTAGGCTGTCTCTTTCCTTTTATATGTCCACTGGATCCTGCAGACTACTTTGATAAGCAGAGGTGGAAAATCAGAGTGGCGGAGTCCTGTTTCTCTGTTTTTCATCGTTTCATTCCCTTTGCCTTCTTTCACCCCCTTTTCTGAATCGTTTTTGGCCACTATAGGTGTGGCAGGGTATACTCAGACATGAGTCCCTTTCTCACTGCACCATCAGGATTCAAGCAAGCCGGGCCGAAGACGGCTGAAATGCCAGAAACCGGTCCCCGGTAGCTTGTCTCCTTTCTGGTGAAGAATTGGCTTGGTAGTGTAGTCTGCCCTGTTCCCATGATGCACCGGGCCAGGGACAGACTGATTTGCATATAGCCAGGTTCTGAACTGGGATGGTGCAGTGAGATAAATAACGGTGATGGATCAAGCCCTGATCTTTGGACTGGGTAAGAGTGGTCTGCTTAATTCAGACACTCTGTTCATCACCACCCCCTTTTCTGAATCGTTTTTGGCCACTATAGGTGTGGCAGGGTATACTCAGACATGAGTCCCTTTCTCACTGCACCATCAGGATTCAAGCAAGCCGGGCCGAAGACGGCTGAAATGCCAGAAACCGGTCCCCGGTAGCTTGTCTCCTTTCTGGTGAAGAATTGGCTTGGTAGTTTAGTCTGCCCTGTTCCCATGATGCACTGGGCCAGGGACAGACTGATTTGCATATAGCCAGGTTCTGAACTGGGATGGTGCAGTGAGATAAATAACGGTGATGGATCAAGCCCTGATCTTTGGACTGGGTAAGAGTGGTCTGCTTAATTCAGACACTCTGTTCATCACCACCCCCTTTTCTGAATCGTTTTTGGCCACTATAGGTGTGGCAGGGTATACTCAGACATGAGTCCCTTTCTCACTGCACCATCAGGATTTAAGCAAGCCGGGCAGAAGACGGCTGAAATGCCAGAAACCGGTCCCCGGTAGCTTTTCTCCTTTCTGGTGAAGAATTGGCTTGGTAGTTTAGTCTGCCCTGTTCCCATGGTGCACTGGGCCAGGGACAGACTGATTTGCATATAGCCAGGTTCTGAACTGGGATGGTGCAGTGAGATAAGTAACGGTGATGGATCAAGCCCTGATCTTTGGACTGGGTAAGAGTGGTCTGCTTAATTCAGACACTCTGTTCATCACCACCCCCTTTTCTGAATCGTTTTTGGCCACTATAGGTGTGGCAGGGTATACTCAGACATGAGTCCCTTTCTCACTGCACCATCAGGATTCAAGCAAGCCGGGCCGAAGACGGCTGAAATGCCAGAAACCGGTCCCCGGTAGATTGTCTCCTTTCTGGTGAAGAATTGGCTTGGTAGATTAGTCTGCCCTGTTCCCATGATGCACTGGGCCAGGGACAGACTGATTTGCATATAGCCAGGTTCTGAACTGGGATGGTGCAGTGAGATAAATAACGGTGATGGATCAAGCCCTGATCTTTGGACTGGGTAAGAGTGGTCTGCTTAATTCAGACACTCTGTTCATCACCACCCCCTTTTCTGAATCGTTCTTTCTACCAGCGGCCCTCATATCACTGTGTAAGTGGTCACTGGTAGGTGTGGTGAGAGATGGATAAGTGCATCACTCCCACTGGAAACCGCGCACACAGGTTTTTAAAAACAAAATGTTATTAGGTTGATGCAAAATAGGGCAAACACTAATTGCAGTTCACAAGGTTCCATAGGTGACTGCTAGGTTCACGTAAAACGCGTGAACACATAGTCAAGGACCTACAAATAATACAGGACAAATGTGCTTTTATTGGTAATAAATGCTGTAGGTAATGCCTCCTGGGCTGGGGAGGGAACCCCTCAATCCATCTGGAGAGCCAAGAGTGTACCAAAAAGGCTCCATATATCTTTGGTGCTGAGTTCTCATAGGCATCAGTGCTTAGTAATCCTCAAGGCATTCCTGACAGTAGGACGCCCCCGTAAGCTAATCTGACAGGGGCTGCCCTTACGATCCCCATGGACCGCACCCCTTCTTTTTGCAATGAGTAGCAACCTTGCCATCAAGTGGCGAATGCCAGTCGGGACTACAAGAAGGGTTTGCGGTACAGAGTTTGCCACCAACAAGTCTATGCAGTCTAATATTGCTGTCCAGTATTCCCGCATTTTGGGGCAGGTCAAGCAAGATGCAGGAAGTTTGCACTGCAGTCCCGCAGCGCACACAACTTGCCTCTTTCACCAGGCTACTCTGCTACCCGACCATAGTTCTCTCTCCATATCTGGTTCAAATCTCTGGTAATATGAATCCCTTAAAACCGGACGCTGTCAGTTGACTCCTTGAGGAGGTACTCGGTGGGGAAGCCTTGAGGGCACTTTGTGAGTGGGAAGTATATTGATTTTGACCAGTTCATCCTCATTTCAGTAAGAGATGTGTAATGGAGGAATTCACGTAGTAGGGGTGCAATGTTTGTTACCGGAATCCTCACACAGAGGGTGACGTCTGCATACATAGACACCACCAGCCATTGCGATGTGTAGCAGAGGCCACGTTCAGCATTGTGTTGTTGCAAGCGTGCTGCCAGTGGCTCCATGGCAACGGCATATAGGATCACGGTAAGCAAGCTACCCTGCCTGGTACCTCTATTTATACCTATGGGTTTAGAAAACCTCCTGATATTGTCAAGTCTTGCGGTCGGTAGAATATGTACTTGCTTGATCCACTGGAAGACGCCCAGGCAACAGGCGATTCGATGTAAGACGGGGTTACGTACAACCCCTCCAACAAACCAAATGCTTTAGTCGAATCGAGGAAGGCAGCTACTGCCGGGAGTTTCATGTTTACTGTGTAGAGCAGAGCAAAGAGGGTGCAGATGTTATGGGTAGTCGAGTAGCCAGGTACAAATCCCGACTGAGCCATTCTCACAATCTTGGGCAGGAGAAGCAGGATGCAGGCCATAATCATTTTTGCCAGTATGTCATTATCTACAATAATCAGGGAGAAGGGCTGATAGAAGTCGCAGTTGTTTGCTGGTTTATCAAGCTTAAGGAGAGTAACCAGGAAGGCCTCTCTCACGGAGGGTGGTAAGTAACCTATGTCCCTGGCTTCCTCGTACATCGCCAATAGATGTGGCACCAGTAGCTCTGCTTACTCGTTATAGAAGCACACTGTTAGGCCGTCTGTGCATGGGCCCCCAGCCTTACAGCTTGTGAGATATCATCTGCAGTGAAGGGGGTGTCTAAGTAAAGTCTTTGATTGTTATCAAGCCAAAGTAGATGTATGGAATCGAAGTACTCTTTAAGCCTATCTGCTTGCACCTCTTCTTGGAAAGTGTACAACTAGGCGTAGATTCTAAGCATAGCCTGGGTGATACCATCTGAGGAATATTGAGGTTCTCAATCTAAATCCGGTCGTTCAGCAATATATGACCTGTTCCAGGGCTTCTTAGGCAGCGCCGCAAGCATTCCATCTCCTCTACCCCCTCTCCATAGCAGTGGGACATAGCCTCCTTATGCAGGAAGCATACTTCACTGTCTGCACAGTCCTTATAGTCTGACAATTTGTCTGAGAATTAAGCGAGGTATTACACGTCTGACATGTTGAAGTAGTGCAATTCAAGTTGACAGAGTTCACGTTTTAAGGTATGCAACCGCGTGTGCAGGATGCTGGACTCTTTAGATATACAGATTCCACAAATGTGCTCCTTAAAGGTCACCCAGAGGGCTCTGGGAGAGTCTACAGTGCCAGTGTTGCGCTCAAAGTATTCAGTGATGGCATTGCTTATCTCCGAGTGGAAAAGAGGGTCGCAAAGTGCATCATGAGTGTAGGTCGCCAGGTGAAAGCATGGCCTGACAGCTCCTCAAAGGACAGAGTCATGGCCACCAGCGCATGGTCCGAGAGCGTCCGGGCCAACTGCTCAACTAACATCACGCATCCACAAATATCTTGTGTGAGAAGCCAGTAGTCAATTTGCGACCAGGAGGCTGTGGAGGTGGTCATGCATGTACCCTTGGTCGCATGGGTGTATCTGGGGTGCCAAACGTCAACCAGATTGTAATCCTTCAAAAGGATGTCGATTTGTGCAGCAGTGTGGGGGGTGTTGGCACCAGCTGGATTGAAGCCTGTCAGCTAGAGGGTCTAGGACAACATTGAAGGCGCCCCCTCCCCTAATATCAATGTGGTGTGGCCTAGGGAAACGATCATATCCCGAAAAAGTTTGGAAAGTCCACATTAGGACCATATATGAAGCCATTGTGACGCGCTTGGCCAGGAGAACCCCATGGAGAATTACATGTCTGCCCTCTTCCTCTCTAAGCAATCTTACTGTCCGCCACTACAGCCTCCTTCAGAATAGCTCACCCAATTCACTGGCGTATGCAGAGTATATGGAGATGTGCACTTCACCGATCCTTCCAAATTGCAGGGGTTCTCAGGTGTGCTGTATAAGGTTGATCTGCAGCAATGCAAAGTCCACCTTGTGGTGGCCGAGGAAGGCAAACATTTTGTCACAAGTTTTGAGCATCTTCTGGCCTCAGACATTTCAAGTCAGCAGTGTGATACCTGTCATAGCCATCGGGGGGGGGGGGGGGGTGTGAGTGTCCATTCAGGCTACCTTCGTACATGGTCATGTTACAAGCAGTGTCTCCAAGGAGGTATCCAGAGCATGAGGAGTACTTTAGTGTAGCAAGTAAAAGGCCAAGAGGAATAGCCAGGGAACTTCAAACAAGCCTATATCTCAACAGTCCCCCCTCCCCCCACTCATTCCAACCACTGAAATCAGTGTAAGAAAGACACCTTCCAGATAAAGGAACGAGTAACAAACATGATGAGACTCCGCTCCTAGGCAAGCCAGAGAGGAGGGTGGTCTCCCGATCCTGCATTGGGGACAGAAAGTCCAGATTTTCTGTCTATAAAGTTGCAAAGAGGATGTTAGTCATTATCGTTGAGGCGGCTGTCTACATCTGCATCAGCTTTTGAGTCTTTATCATGGGACCTGCAGGAGTGCCTGCGGCAGAATTATATGGCGAGCTTGGGATCAGGGAAAAGGTGGGTTTTCCTGTTAAGAGTGACATGAAGCTTTGCAGAAAAGATGAGTGCGTAACAGATGCCCAGTTTCAACAACAGTCGCTTGGCAGGGAGGAATTCTTTGAGGGCCACTCGCAATAAGACTAAAATCCGGGTAGAATGATAGCGGATTGCCCTGGTACTGGAGGTCTCCTTGTTCGCGTGCAAGTCGAAAGATGGTGTCACAGTCTTTGTAGTGGAGTAAGCATGCTATGACTGGCCTCTCTGGGGCTCCAGGCAGGGGATCTAGGTCCAGTGATCGATGCACCTCCTCCCTGAGAAATAGTCAGATGGTCACAAAATATGGAGCCGAGGAGGGATCCCATGAAAGCCTCCACCGAGCTCATGGTGGTGGACTTGTGAAGCCGCAGGACCCTGATATTACTGAATCTGGAGTGAGCCTCCAAGTCCTCATTCTTAGCTTTTATCACTTTGAGCACCTTTTCAAAGCATATAAGCTGTTTCGCTTGCATCACTTTGTAAATGTAAATGTAGTTGAGCTTATATAGCGCACAGCTACCCGCAGTGGGTTTCCCGGCGCTTGCTTAGGGAACCCGTCCTGGTATTCCCCTGTGAGATAACCCCGGCAGGGTATCCACAAGGTGAAAGCCAGGCATCCCGCCGCGAGGGGCCGTTGTGGAGATTAAGCAAGCTATTGCCCAGAGTCGCAGAGTGTGAACCCGTGAGTCGAGAAGGCAACGGAGCAAGAATTATCGAGTCCGTGGAATTTTGAGCCCAAGACCCGCCGAGGCGGGGAATTGAACCCTGGTCCAGGGCCGATCTCAGATTCCGGGTCTGCCGCCTCTAACCCCTGAGCCACACTTCTCCACTTTCCCATCCTCTGAGTCGATAACCTGCTGCTTCAACTTCATGTTTGTCCAGGCAATTACCCATGCAATCTAGGTCACTGGTTAATGTGTCTACCTTAGAGGCTATGCTTTTTAGGCTGTCCTGCACTTCCGCAAGCAATTCTGGGAAGTCATGGGTGCTAGTGGTTTCCCAGAGGGGCTTATCGTGGGAAAGATCCATCAGAGACACCCTCATCTGCAGTTTTCCGGCCATTTATAAAAAAACAACTTGGTCTGCTGTTTATTTAACTTCCCCATCCTTTGGCCAAGGAATGAGGTGGTGCCAGGGGGGCCGTCTGACCAAGGCAACAAAGGTACAGAAAGATCGGGGCAGGCCCACTCGAGCCACTCTTGCCTGGCCCCGAGCAGTGGGTAGCTAGGAAGACACACCGGCATCGAGGCCCCAAAGAAACACAAGCAGCCCTGCCCAACCCTAGGTACACCCAGGAGGGCACAAGCAGGACTCAGTCACAGAGGTACCAGTGTAGGGCTAATAAGGGCACAGTATTGTAGGCCAGCACACTCCCTGTGGGCAAAAAAGTGGTGTGGCAGTTCCGCCTCACCACAAACCATATCACAGGTCATGAGCAAGCTGCATGTCCCTCAAGGCCGCAGCAGGCTCAATCTTCAAGCCCCTCCTCACTGCCAGTGCTGGGCATGGAGAAGGGGAGCGATCAGTGTACGTAGCAGGCAAGGTTCCAGCAAGCTTGGTTGCGGCCCCACACCTCAAGGGAGCCACAATCAAAGCCTTGCTTCACCAGGAAGTAGGGTGCAACACTGGCACACAACCACAGCGAGCCCCACCAGCCGCCCGTAGCCCCTGGTCCACAGCTGGCCTTAATGTCTGCAGCACTGCGGGCAAGAAGAGCAACAAGAGTGGTCTCCTGGGGGTGGCGCGAAGGCTGCCACGATGGCCAGGGATTGCAGGTCCCCTGGGAGCCCACACCACCGGAGCCTGCTCCGGCTGAGCAACCACTCAAACCCCCCACTAAGCAACAGCAGCGCCAGTGTGAACACAAGGTGGATCCAATGCCGAAGAACAGGGATGGCAGCTGATTAAGCGGATTATGGAAGGATTATTCTTTGGGGTAGTGGCCATCTTGCGGCCCGGCTCTCTGACGCCCCAAGCCCACAGGTTAGAATATTCTGACAGCTGTTTCTTACATGGTCCGTGTGTCTTCTGCGGACCTGATCTGGCCTTGGAGCATCACTGTGTTCTGCTCTGTCCTGGTGTTTGTTTCTTTCTAGAAATGGTTTTGGAACTTGTGGATATAGTCCCAGAATTTGGTATATTGCGTCAAACTTTCTGGCGGTGAGAATCCAGTTTGTGGAGGTAGTCTGTCTTGAGCAGTGTGAGTCTCAAGAATATTGAGGTAAAAGGTAAGTGTATGTCATCCTACAAAGATAGACATTTTACAGAAAGCACTGCCTTCCTGAGAAGCAACAAGAACACATTTAAAAGTGTCATTTCATCAGAGAAAAATACTAGATGAGCATTTATAAAGATGAGAAGTCAAGTGTGCATCAGAAGTATCAGGTTCCAAGTCTGCCTGAGAGGTATCAAGTTTCAACACAATACGGTTCATCCTGAAAAAGTATCAGGATATCAATTCCTGGTTGTACTTGAGGAGTGTTCCATCCTATGGTCTTCCAAATGGAATAGTGGGATACATATTGAATTTAACATGTTAGTATAGTTGTTGGATCACTTTTAATTCTATTGTTTTAGGTGTATTTTCTTGTCATCTATAGATGCCACAAGGAAATTTAGAACAGCCAAGTACAATGGCTTATGTACTCTCATCCCCTTGCTGAAGGTCCTCCTGAATATAGATGTTCATAGACCACTTTACTTGGTGACAGGACATTGGGAGCATCATTCACCAAGTCACCCTGCTTCCTTTGTAAACCAGTTACTCCAACACATAAAGATATTGAACTCTTTTACAAACCACATCAGTCACAAGTCCTAGTACGGAACGATTATGGCAACTCTGTCTATCCTTGTTTGCCTAAGAAGGCACGGATTGATTGCAAACACTAGACTGTGGTTGTCAGACTTGTATTCAAATACAAAAGTTTGATCATGTCTCCATGTAGCACAACAACTTCACTGGTTAACTACGAATAAGGGCACTGACATTGAAGTAAATACATCTTACGCCAACTGAGATTATACTCCAACCTACTTATGTCTATACCAAAATATAAACTCTTTCAAAAGGTTAATAATCACTGCAGGTTCTGGGATGTTATCTGTGGAACTCTTTGTCACTTTTCATTTGATCTGAATTTGTTCTACACAAGCTTCAGAAGCTGCTTAAAGTTTTTTTCTGTTTGACTAATGAGGCTTTGTCATGTAGTTACAACTAATCAGTAGAAACTTTGCGTTTATGGACCACATAAACTTAGGATGGTGCCAGACTGATTCCATGGCTACACCCCGCAATATACGTTGCTCCCCAATACCTAGACAGGGAGCGAACAGTTCTGGCAACTACTGAACACGACAACCCTGTTCCATCAGGAAACGTTGTGACAGACCTAGGACTTTTCGCTCAGACACTAATGCTCTATTTTGCTTACAGAAATCTATAAAGAATACATGAAGGAACGTTTTTAATATTTATTGAACCAAAATGATTCTTGTCTAGAAAAAATGTGCAGCAAAGATCAATAGACAGAAGCAGACAACACTTCTAATAAGTGTCAAGACAGTAAATAGCACAAAGAGTCCCATCATCTTGCTGAGACAACATATATGCAGGCATATACAATATTATAACAATCTAGTATATTCCTACATTGCAAACTCTAACCTACGTGGCTAGGGTGTGAATGTATGTTCTGCCAAGAAACCTCCTTCTGGATGATCTAACCCCGTTACCTGGTGGGTAAGAGGGTAGGACCATATCTTGGTCACAAACTGGACACTCCTCACGGAGATGTCAGTCAGCTGCTGGGCAAAAAGCTTCATCTTGTATGGACCCCACAAAGTCAGCACAAGTGACTCCTCTGAAGATACTTGGAAAGAAAAGGTTATATATAGAAAAAGGCATCCTTGCCTTGGGTCGAGAATGTTATCAGGCTGCCATTATTTGTATTCCACAGAAAGCTGTGTCACCATAAAACACATCTTTATAATGCACATTAGGGCCTTGCACACAACACCAAGGCAATGTGATAGTGTTCTCACAAAGTTCTCTGTTTTAGCAAGGTCGGTGTTTCCAAGAAACAAACTCAAATGCGTGTCAAAGGTCAACGTGATAAAGTGGAGGCAACTTTAGGGAAAGAACCGTTCATACATGTAAAATGGCACTATTTCCTACCAGGCCTAACTCAGGCACATGACTCCCACTCCTCCTACATAGGTCGGATAAAAAGCTATCTAAAGCAAACTAATCCCATCACTAAAATGCATCAGCCTATATATAAAGAAAGGTATAGAAAAACATTGGTCCTAGACCTTTTACTTCATCAAACTGAATCAATCAGTACATGTTTATCAATTCAACCAAATTATAGAGCATATTCCATAATTCCGCTCCAGCAAATCAATATATTAATCCAAGAAAAAAGGGAAAGGAACAAGCCAAAATACAAAAGTAGAAACAATTTTAATTCATAGTATCTAGGTTGTAGAATGTAATGACTCTTTAGTCATTCAAAAGTGTGACCGTCCTAGTAGACCTGGCCGTAATGTATATTAATCATGCATACATTTACAGAGGCATTCACACAAAACTGGACATATTGTACCAATAGTGAAAGCACAAAAGTATAATGAAAAACAGGGTCCAGGTTAAAAACAACAAGAGCGTCGACGTTTCGACTCGTCTCAGGGCCTTTGGGCTAGTTGGACCTTGGCCGTGCAAGTCTTCATCAGGACTATAGAGAAAGGGACAACCAGGGGCTGCTGAATGACCCTAGGGGAAGGAGATTAGAATGAGGCTGTTGCATTATTTGATGTAAGTATAAATCTCAGGAATAATTCTGGCATGAAAAAGGTGGGCAAAAATGCTTACCCTTATGGTGAACTGTGTGTGGTAAGGTCACTTCATAGAAGGAGATCACTTCATATATCAACAATTGTATCACACCTGAAAAAATTAATTAGGGTGTGATAAAGTTACCCAGATTACAGCTATACTTGTGGTAGTGCCAACAATCAGTATAGAAGTAGTTTACCTGGAGGGAGCAGATTCAATAAATGTGTATCACTTCTCTGTACTGTGGATCTCAAAGAAGTCAAGGGGCTGAAATAATAATAGGTATTGCGTTTACAAACAGCCACCAACAGAATCTAAAGAGTCTTACAATGCCGAGTATGCATCCACGATCAAGGCTTACCTTATCACTTCACTATGTCAGCGTATCTTTAAACCAATATCACAGGGATCTAAAGATTCATCTGGCTGTAATATGTCAGCGTATCTTTTAAACCAGTCTCTTGGGGAACCAAAGGTTCATATGGCTGTAATAATAAGGAACAGCCGATCGGTATACTCTAGCGTTTTAAAAAACATGTGGAATCTGGGCAAAGGATCAGTAATTGCGAGCTTACCTCAACGCTGCTGTGGGTCAGCGTCTATAATCTATGTATTGCGCGTAGCTGCAACTTGAACAAGCACCGAAACGAAGTCTCGTGTGCGTTAAAACATAAGTGACGTCACCCAACGCCATGAAAATGGGAAAAGGACTATCAGAGAGCCGCGAAGTTTACAGTTGTCATGGAAACGTTGCTGAATTGCAGACGCGGTGTTCTGGAGGGCGTATGGCTCTTAGGCAGATGTCATTCTAGACAGACCTCGTTAGGTCAATATACTTAGAATAAAAATGCTTGTGAAGATAATGGAAAAAGCAGTTCAAGCGCTGGATAAACAAATCAATGTGACATTAAACATACGAAAATTTACAACTAAGATAGTGTAACAATTAGTCACTTGTGACATGAAACATAAGGCAAGTTTATAATTAAGACAATATGACAAGTAGTCACTTAATAATTTCTAATTTAAAACATTTATAAAGCGCAACGTGCACCGAACGGTTTCTTGGCGCTGGTGGAGGGTATTGGCAACAGAGACAAAGTAAGAACCAGAGGTAGAGCCGGGAAGGGAGGTTACACAGGGAAGGCCTGTTTAAAAAGAAACATTTTTAGTTCCTTGCGGAAGGATACATAATGGGTAGCCGCACGAAGGTGGTCGGGAAGGGAGTTCCAGAAAGTGGGGGCTAAGGTAGAAAAATTGGTCCCACCCCACTTTTTACGTCTGAAACGTGGGATTTGGAGGAGAGACTTGGAGGAGGAACGAAGCTCTCTGGGGGGAACGTATTCTTTTATTCATGAAGAAATAAAGGCGGGGGCAATGCCTTGACGGGCCTGGAAAACCATGCAGGCGGTTTTAAACAGGGAACGTTCCTTGACAGGAAGCCAGTGGAGCTAGGGGTGTGGAGTGGTGGTAACGTGGGAGACCAAAGACCAACCGAGCAGCTTGGTTTTGGACCATCTGGAGCCTCCTCAGGCTGTATGCTGGTATGCCATTGTAGAGGGCGTTGGCATAGTCCAACCGTGATATCACTAATGTGGCCATGATCATTTTGAGTGCCTGGGGGGAAAAGAAACGAGCGACAGTGCGGATAGTTCGGAGGGTGAGGAAGCAGGAGGAGACTACAGAGCTGATTTGAGAGTGAAGGGTGAGCTGATTGTTCATTTTGACCCCCAGTGTTTTGACCGTGGTAGAAGGAGTGGGGGGGGGACCAAGAGAGGAGGGCCAGAATAGAGAGTTCCAGGGACTGGAAGAACCCCGGTAAGAACCAACTCGGTTTTATCCGGGTTCAACTTGAGATGGTTGTGGTTCATCCAGTCCCTGATGAATGTCATGGTGTGCTGGAAGCTAGAGACAGAGAGGGGAGAGGAAGATAAGTCAAAGATGAGCTGGAGGTCATCCGCGTAATTGTACACGGTGACCTCCAGCTGCTGAAGAGTGAAAATGAGGGGAAAGATATAAAGGTTGAATAGTAGGGGGGACAAGGAAGAGCCCTGGGGAACACCACACGTGACGGGGAGTGAGGTGGTTGTGAAGTCTCCTAGCCGGACTGCCTGGGTGCGGCCCCTCAGGAAGGAGGAAAGCCACACCAGGGCTGATCCCTCAATTCCAGCCGCCTTGACACGGGACAGTAAGATGGTATGGTCCACCGTGTCAAATGCGGCGGAGAGATCGAGGAGTACCAGCGCCTGGTGTTTGTTATGATCCATGCCCTTCCTGAGGTTGTCCAGGACTGATACCACGACTGATTCAGTCGAGTGCCTAGGTCGAAAGCCAGCCTGGCGGGAAGCCAGTCCCCCATTGGCCTCTACGTGGGCGCTGAATACCGCGGTGACGTGGCGCTCCAGCACCTTTCCCAGGTAGGGCAGCAGGGAAATGGGGCGGTAGTTGGCTGAGATGGATGGGTCAGTGCCAGGCTTCTTTAAAATGGGCAATATGGTGGCTGATTTGAGCGCAGGGGTCACTACTCCCTGCGCTAGGGAGCTGTTGAGGAAGGTAATGGGGGGTTCAGGACAAGAGGAGTAAATTTGTTGCAGGATTCGCGCCGGACAGATGTCTGCCGGAGAACCCGACTTTACTTTGGGGAGTATCTTCAGGAATACCTCCTCAGTGAGGGGAGGGATGGAGGTAAGATGATTTTGAATATTAGGAGGAGAAGGGTCAACAAAGGCAGGCGAGGGGGGGGGGGGATGTTGGCCTTAATGGTAGTGATCTTGTCGAGAAAGTAAGTATTTAATTGGTTGCATAAAGGCTGGGAAGGGGGGATTTGAGGTGAGGCTCTGTCGGAGTAGGCCAGGTCCTGCACTATACCGAAGATTTCCCTGGGTTTATTTTCAGCTGACATTATTTTTGTTGAAAAGTAAGAGGTTTTGGCGGCGAGGATTGCAGTCTTGTAGTCGGCAAGTGATGTAAGATAAAGGGTTTTGAGTGAGGGACAGTAATTTTTTCTCCAATGCCTCTCAGCCTGACGAACGGAGAGTTTTAGTTCTTTTAGGTGGTCATTAAACCACCTATTCGACTCCTTGGGTCGCCGGATGGAAATGCGACGCAAGGGAGCCACTGAGTCACAACCTCTGGCCAACCAAGCATTGATAGTGTTGGCTTGAGAGTCGGACGGAAGACCAGAAAGGGTCGGAGTGGAGTTCCGAAGGTGAGAGGTCAGTGTGGGAAAATCAACTCTGTTCCAATTCCGCGCCTAGATATTTTTGGCGTGGGGGACTTTGGATACCGGGTTGAGAGAGATGGAGAAAGAAATAAGGGCATGATCGGACCAAGGACAGGGGGAAACCGTCACCGGGGAAACTGGAAGGTTGAGGGACCAAACCTGGTCAAGTGTATGACCATGAGAGTGAGTGGGGACAGAGATGTGCGACACAAAGTTCAGAGATAGGAGAGACTCAGTGAATTCTTTCGAGGCAGTGCACTCAAAAGGGTCCGAGGGCCAATAATTGAAGTCCCCTAACACCAAGACCGATGCGTAGTTAACCACCATGTTAGCCAGCAGGTCTTGAAATGCCGGCAAGAACAGGGGCGAAGACTGGGGAGGGCGGTACATTAGGAGACAGAAGGCGAGGGAGCGGACTGTGAGGAATTCGGTGGGGGGAATGGGGGGAGCGGGAAGGGTTTGAAAATTCAATTCCGACCGAGCGATTAGCGCCACACCACCGCCAACCCTACCTGCCGGACGATCGGCGCGTAAGGCCACATAGGATGGGGGGAGGGTAGCCGGGAGAACGGGAAGGGAAGAATCACAGAACCAGGTTTCGGTCAGGAGCAGTAAGTCAGGCTTCTCAGAATCGAGCAGGACAAAGAGCTCATGATGGTGCTTGACCGCTGACCTGGTGTTAAGTAAGAGAACAGATAATGTCGAAGTAGAAGGAAGGGGGTCGGGTGGGGGAGGGCATTGTGGCGGAGAGGCGGGCAGAGGGGACGGCAGTGTAGGAATGGAAGAAGGGACCAGCCCTAATGCGACAATGTGCCTACGGACAGATTCTGAGAGTGGCCAGTGGCCTTGGAGGGTGGTAAGCTCCTCAGAAGAGTATGAAATAAAATTGGCATGGGGTAGAGCCCCTAGCCCCGTCCGGCCGCGGACGGGCGCAGACGGGCTTGCCTTAGGCGCGCCTTTGGCGCGCAAACGGCGCGCCCGCTGCGCACGTCCGCTGCGCGTTCTGTAGATGCACATTTGAAATAGAAAGCCTCAAGGGCGGGAAGAGGGCATGGCCTAGAGGTGGGCGTGGCCAGCGGCGATGGACGCCGGTGCGAGGGGTCACGTGAGCGCTAGATCCGCTCCGTGATGCCCAAAAGTGCTTTACAAGGTGACTTAGTACAGTTTTAAAAACACAAAGATCAATTCTGACACAAGCAGCGCCTACTCCCGGCTTTTCGCCTCAGGAGACAAACCCAACCGAGCGCTGGCAAATCGGCGCTTATGAAGGGCGGGAAGAGGGCGTGGCCTAGAGGTGGGCGTGGCCAGCGGCGATGGACGCCGGTGCGAGGGGTCACGTGAGCGCTAGATCGGCTCCGTGATGCCCAAAAGTGCAAAAGTGCTTTACAAGTTGACTTAGTACAGTTTTAAAAACACAAACATCAATTCTGACACAAGCAGCGTCTACTCCCGGCTTTTCGCCTCAGGAGACAAACCCAACCGAGCGCTGGCAAATCGGCGCTTATGAAGGGCGGTAATACTATTGGAACATGAGAAAGCAATTGAAAACACATGAATTTCAAGAATGAACAATATAGGACAAAATCTAATTTCATGTTTTCAACGCAACTGACACAGGGGAACATATATATCATTGTATTTAGACCACCTTATAGTCCTATAAGTGCCACCTGTGTATTTATCTCCTCTTGCTCATTAAGCCCGTTGTGGACTGTATCTAAGGAATGTATCCATCTACATTCTCTTTTACTGAGAATGCTGCTGAGATCGCCCCCTCTGGGGTTTGGAACCACCTTTTCGATAACCCACCATCTAAGGCTATTGGCATCATGTTCAAAGGTAGTAAAATGGTCCACTAAAGGCGCACCTTGTGTTTTGCAACGTATCCTACTACAATGTTGTAGGATACGGCATTTTACTTTTTGGATGGTCTGGCCGATGTACAGGAAACCACAGGGGCACAAGATGGCATATATCACCCCAGACGTGTTACAATTACTGTATTGTTTTAGGGTATACATCTGGTTATTGTGTGTTAATGTGGTGCGTTCAATCGTTAGCAAGCAAGCCTTGCAGGACCCACATTTGTTATGTCCTGGCAGTGGTGGAAGACCCCAGAGTGTGGTTTGGCTCACCTGACGAGTCACGGGGAGAAGGAATTTTATCAAATGGTCCCTAATATTTTTGCCCTTTCGAAACGCATGGAGGGGTGGCGGTATGTTTCCTAATTCTTCACTTACTAAGTGCCAATGACGATTGATAGTCTTTTTTTATAGCACTGCTTTTCGTGTTAAATGTGGTAACACATACCAAACGGTCCTCACTAGTAGATTGTGATTTAGGAGTGAGTAAGTATTCTCTGTGGTTATGCCAGGCTCGTTTGCGTGCCTGTTTGAGAAGTCTTAAAGGATAACCACGTTCACTCAGTCTGGCAATCAGAAGTGAGGACTCGTCAAAGTAGTCCTCCTTCTTGGTACAATTCCTCCGTAGCCTCAGGAACTGGCCAAATGGCAAATTGTCCCTGAGGTTACGCGGGTGGTGGCTTGTGTATCTAAGAAGGGTGTTCCGTTCACTACTTTTTCTGTAGAGACTGGTATACAGACTCCCAGATTCAGTCTTGATTTGTATATCTAAAAAGTTAATTGAGACATTGTCTGACTCCAGTGTAAATTTAATATCTTCAGAGCATGTGTTAAGCCACTCATGAAATTCTTTAAGGAGTTATTATTCTCCTTCCCAGACTAAGAGGACATCGTCAATATAACGAGTCCAAAGTGTAATATGATTCTGGTATGGATTGTACTGGTTAAAGACATATTGCTGTTCATACTCGCTCATATATATTATAGCTAGATTGGGGGCAAAACTTGCCCCCATAGCCACGCCCTTGGTTTGCATATAGTATTTTTCTTGAAAGACAAAGATGTTTTTTGTCATAGCTATGGTGAGTAGTTGGATAATAAACTCAGTTGGGACTCTATGAGAGGCTGGTCTTTGATTCAATACAGTTTCAATACATATTAAAGCTGCTTCTTGAGGAATGTTAGTATAAAGGGCGGTGATGTCCATAGTAGCTAGAAGGCATGTCTTAGAGTCATATGGACGGCCATCAATAAGTTGTATAGTATGCATAGTGTCCCTCAGGTATGTGGGTGTTTCCATCGCAATTGGTTTTAAAAAGACATCTATGTATTTACATAATGGTTCAAGAAGAGAGCCAAATCCAGAAATGATCAGTTTCCCTGGTGGGTCATCCATTCTTTTATGTATCTTGGGGAGGGTATAAATTGTTGGCATGCGAGGATGTTTATTGTTCAAAAAAATCATGCTCATGTTTGGTAATGAGGCCCTCATCTAATGCTTTACATGTTATTTTAGTTATAGGCTCACTGACTGCTTTAGTAGGATCTTTCCTCAGAAGGACATAATTCCCTTCTACAGCAAGCTGTGAAAGTATTTTGCCTTTGTATTTCTCACTGTTCTGTATAACAATAGCACCGCCTTTATCGGCGGGCTTTATTATAATATTGGCGTTGTTCCTCAGGGTTTGTAGGCCCTCTTTCTCTTGTTTGCTGATGTTGTACGGGACATATTGCCGGCCGGCAAGTATTTTGTCCACATCACGTAGAACCACCTGTTCATAGGCCAATATCTTATGGTCTATCAAATGGGTAGGGGGATTGAACTTCGCGGGGGGTTATAGACCACTACCCGAGAAAGTAGGCTTGTAAGGGATCTTTAGGGATATATAAAGAAAATCGTTTATATGATACAAGGATGATAAAATTGCTTCAAAATCAGGTTCACATGCTATTTAGCGTCCCAAAGCATAAAGAAAGCCAATAGCTTGTTAAAAAGTATAAAAGGAATAAAATCTAAGACAATTTAAAAGAAACTTAGCAGTTAAAAACAAGCCGAATAAAAGCTTTTAACCACAGGGAGAGCCAAATGTTTACATGTCCTGAGTGGTAGATGAAACACTGCTGTTCCAAGTGTCACAGATGATGATCCCAGAGGCACATTTCAGAGCAAATTGATATAGCAAGTATGTTCCCATCCAACCCCCACAGCAGCCGCTGAGGGCGCAAAGCCAGCCACTCGATATTCAGTTGAAAGAGTGCCTAGAACCAAACCACCAGGTACACAGGCAACCTAAGGAAACTCCTAGAATGCGTCCTGAAGCAATGGAATCCACAAGGCAAACTTGTTAATGCACAGGATATAGCGGAACACAGGCTGTACGCACTAAAGCCATACAGGCGAAATGACAGAAACCAATGCTAAAGGAGTGCCAAAGAAATGCACCATGCGTTCACAGAACAACAGGACGTAAGGCAGTGCCAGCTCCATTTTATTTCGAACTGGGACATCCATTGCAGAGCAAAAATATTTAAAGCAAGATTCCTGCAACCAGCAGAAGACCTCCAAAGATGCTTCAGAGGACGGGGTGGATAAAGGATGAAATAACTCAAAACACTGTGTGGAAGGTGCTGACCAACTCAGAGCCAGTGCTCCTGAAAAATCCTACAATCCCAGTCATACTAGACATGTTAAAAAATTTCCCCCAGAGATGGACAAATAAAATGGTAATAAAGTTCATTTATTACCAGTTTATTATTCAAAACCCCATCCTAAGCTGAGCCTCTGGATGGGGGAGGGGACGAAGGGGGAGGCTTTCTGCTGCTGACAACGGGGCACGCGCAGATAGCAGTAATAGGCTGGGCACTTAAAGTTTAAAGTGCGCATGTCTTTTAGGAAGGCCATCTTGCGACGGCCAGCCAAACATGCGCATTTTAAACCTCTCGAATCCAGTTGTCAATTATAGCTGTGTTAGAGACAGCATAGGGCCCCAGTTTCCTCGGGAATGGTGAGAAAGACTCCTCCCTCCAATCCTGGTGCTGCTCTCATGCAACATGAGGGTAGCACCACGATTGGTTAATGCAGTTTCCTGGAGCCCCGACGCCAGGAAGGTAAGTGAAATGATTTTTTTCTTTTTAACTTTTTCTTTGTACTCCCCCCTCCCCACCCAATCACTCCACCACCCTCCTTACATGCCAGCCTCCACTGCTTCACTGTGACTTACGGGACCAATGTCCTGGACTTAAAAGTATTGGAAAAGGTCCAAGGCAACACCAACAGATCACTTCAAGCCGTACCAAGGATTCCGGCTGCAGAGGTACTTTTCAGCATTGGTGCCCAATGTTATCCTGTGGGTGAGAGGGGGGCATGTACTGCATTCGGGTAGAGGAGGCCTGCACAAAGAGGCTACAGCTGGCGTCAGTGAGTCCACTGTGGGCAAACCCAAGGTGGGCTTTGTCTCTGGAGGGTTTGGGGACCATGCTGGCACTGTTGGCCCACTTCAACTTGGGGGCACAAGTGCAGTTATGCTTTCTGTTGTCTGGTTTGCAGCGATTCGGAGTCCTCACAGGTATTTTGGAGTGTCTAGGGGATGCAAGGGAGAAGTCCTCCTACTTTGTGGGAGTTCTTGGGTCCTTGTTGAAAGCAGGCAGTCCTCCCACGCTTTTGGATGCACAGCAGCTGCAGGACGAGACAACTTTACTGCAATTTGGCAGGCACAGCAGACAGGCCAACGTGGTTGGCACCAAGTCAGTTGCTTCCCCACAGTTCGTTCTTCTTACGGCTCTTCGGTATCCTCCTCTTAGCTCGGCAAGAATCTGATTTCCTGGTGCCAGGGGCTCCCCTAAATACAAGATGTAGGGGTGTTAGGGGATTGTAACGTATTAGACCATGGGCTAATTACCCTTGGGGTCACTGTGCCCCTATATGACCACTTCCCGTGAGAAGAGGGCATGACCCTGTCCCAGAGTTCCGAAGTCTGACATTACCAAAATGGCAGACTTTGAAATTTTGCATCCACTTCAGGTAGCCCATCTCAGGGATGGAATTAGACTGAAGGTTTACATGCCTTTCTGACTACAAATTCTCCCGCAGTCCAGGCGCCAAATAGGCCCTGGCATGGGGGCTTGATAGCCCTTTGACGGAAGCCCGATCCACATACCAAAGGCGACTCCTCTTTGAAGCCCCTTGCCTTGTAAGCAAATTTACAGGTCAAACTTGCTGGATGTGGTACAAACATCCTCTGTCAGAGCAGACTTTGTTCCTGGCCTTCTGAGGGCTTTGACCCTCCGCTCTAGGGGTCAGAAACCTGTCTGTGGTGGTAGGCTGGTCAGGACCAGTCAGCCAGCACACTAGTAGTTGGTCGGTTTTCAGGGGTCACCTGTAAGGTGCCCTCTGCGTGCATATATTAATAAATCCATCACTGGAATCAGTTAGGGTTTATTAATACAAGATGTTTGATGCCAAACATCTTTGGTTTCAGTGAAGCCATCATGTAGCTGGGGAACCGTTTTCACCAGTGTCCAGCACATGTACTGAAAATGGCTTCCCTGTTTACTATTTTATACTGGCAGTAACTGAACTGACCATCACAGGGCATATCTGCTCATAAATATTATGTCCTCACATGTAATATAATGCACCCTGCCTCAGGGATGTAAGGCCTGTTGTTGGGGTGACTTATAAATATTACATACTGTGTTAGGGTACGTGGCACATAAGTGTGTGTCAGGTCGTGTTTTCACTTTTTAGAGCACCTGGTTACGCAGCCTACAGTGGCAGTCTGTATGAGTTTAGTGCTTGGTCCCTTAGAGTGGCACAAGTTATGCTGCAGCTCTTAGGGACCCTCTATAGAATCTATGCCCTAGGTACCAAAAGTACCACCCATTATAGACTTACAGAGGTGCTAAAGGCCTGGTCACTTGGGGATCAAGCGACCACTTGTCTTGTTTTTGGGGTAAGGAACACTGGCACTGGGGACCTGGTTAGCGGGAATTCAGTGCACTTCAATCAAAGTTGCATCAAATACCAGGCAAAAAGTGGGGCGACCACTGTAACAAAAACCCAGTTTCCTACAGCACCCTGTCTCATATCTGTCTCTATGCTTCAATTGTTACCTACATATCAGCTGTTTCATCTGCAAGACCTCAAAGTCCAAGAGTTCACACAGTTTCCGCCCATCTCGTTTGCCAAAACACTCCAAATCATGAAAGCACTGAAACCCGGTTCCCCTTCGAACCCTTGCCCTGCGAAAGTACTGGCATCTATAGCCAATGTGATTAACCCTGCGGTAAACTCGGTTATGAACATTTTGCTGTCCGAGGGAACTATGCCTATCAGTTGGAAAGATGGGAAAATTCTACCACTTCTAAAGAAACCCTCTGCAGATCCTACTGTAGTAAGCAATTACAGGCCTATATCGCTGCTACCTTTCCTATCAAAGGCTTTGGCGAAATATGTAAATACTATTATCACCGATTTTGTAGAGGCCAATCATGTACTACACCCAAGTCAATCAGGGTTTAGAGCCAACTTTAGTACGGAGACAGAGCTACTGGAAATTTTGGAAACAATAAAAATTACACTTGATAGAGATGGTAAAGCTGTCCTGATACTATTAGACCTCTCTGCATCTTTTGATACCGTGCCCCATGATTTACTCCTGCACAGACTCCAGGGCTGTGGCATTGGAGGCACAGTACTTCAGTGGTTTACTTCATTTTTGGAAGACCACCAGCAAACAGTATGAACCCCTCCCTTCTCGGCCCTCATCCCCTCCATGAGAGAAGGAGTCCCACAGAGATCTATTCTGAGCCCGTCCCTGTTTAATGTGTACTTTGCACCTCCGGCACTTCTGGCAGAGGAATGCGGTGGCAAAGTAATATCCTACGCCAACGACACTCCGCTGCTGTTCACATGTGAGACACAGTATGCTGAGAGGAAGCGAGATAAATTCGTGCCTGTCGAAGGTGTTCGCTTGGTTCAGACAGAACCAGTTGATGTGTAATTCTGAAAAATCAGAAATCATTTTTTTCGGGCACAAGCCAGATGAGGAATGGCACCAGTGGTGACCTCAGCATATGTCCACCCCAGTCAGCTCAGTCACCACTGTGAAAGATCTTGGAGTAAAACTGCACGCGGACAAGTCCATGAAGTCTCAGGTCCAAACTGTGGCTGGGACATGCTTCGGACTACTTAAAATGTTGAGGAATTTTCTTCCTCTTTTAACAGTTCCTCACAGGAAAACTGTAGTCCAGGCCTTAATTACATCCAGGCTGGATTATGTCAATGTTCTGAATTTAGGTCTCCCAGATTATCTATTAGGCCGCCTGCAGGTGGTACAAAACGCAGCGGCACGAGCTACACTTATAGTAGGCCTGAGGACACATATGACCTCTCACCTGATATCCTTGCACTGGCTTCCGGTGCGAAAGAGGATACACTTTAAAGCCTTAGTCCTGGCCTTTAAGGCTTCTCCCAAAATAGGGGCCCTTTACATCAGGAACAGAATTCAACATTATGCTTCTCTTAGGACTCTGAGATCCTCTACCCAGCGGCTGTCAACGGTGCCAAAATTCTCTTGCTTTCGCATGGGGGGCCACTCCTTTCAGGAGGTGACCTCACAGTTTTGGAACAGCCTGCCGCTTTTCTTTAGACAGGTATAGGAACTCCTTAGTTTAGGAGAAATCTAAAAACCTGGCTTTTTCAACTTCAGTAGAGAGCTTCATGTCGGTCTGTGTTTCTGTCTCTGGGTCCTTCTTAGCGCCAGAACACTCTGCGGAGGAGCCGTGCGCTTTACAAGTGCCATGTAACATAACATACCAAGAGAGTTCTGAACCAAAAATGTATATTTTAAAAAGAGTCACTGTTAGAACTGAGGGTCTCTAGTTGGCAATGGTATACACCGTTGACCAAATAGGGACCCTTGATTTTAATTCAGGGAAAGGGGATTACACTACTGGATAACCCCAGCTCACCCCCTTGGTAGCTTGGCACGAGCAGACAGGCTTATCTCAGAGGCAGTGTGTTAAGCATTTGTGAACACACACAGTAATACAGTGAAAACACTACAGATGGACACAACACAGTTTTTATTAAAATATGTATTCTTTATATAGACTTAACACAAGACCACAAACAACAAAATACCACAATACTGTACTTAAAATAGACTTAAAGATGTTAGAAGTCACTTAGTTCAAGTTGATGATAAATGCTAACAGTTCTCACCAAAGTACCTGGATGCATAACCCAAAACAAACAAAAGGCTCGCAGAGTTGGTTCCTTGCTTCGGGGGAGACGATGCGTCGCGCCTCAATGATTGAGCAGAGTAGGGGATGTGTCTTGGTCCTTACTGGAGAGGAGGTGATTCGTAGATTCTCGTACTGCGGCCCGGTTACGATCGGCAGGATGGTGCCTCGATGAGATGCGACAATCCGGTGCGATGCGATAATAAGGCACCCTTGATGCGACAATGTAAGATGATGCGTGCAAGCCCGGCGGCCATGCACCGAACTCTGTAACTTTGAAGCTGCGACAGGCCCTGCGACATGCTTCTCCGGTGATGCGACGGCGACCTCTGTGGCGGCGACACGCTTCTCCGGTAATGTGTCGGGTAACAGCTTTGACGAAGGCACGCTTCTCCGGTGATGCGGCGGCGACCTCTGTGGCGGCAACATGCTTTTCCGGCGAAGTCACAATTGATTTCTCTTCTATAATGTGTTGTGACAACACCCCTGTGAATAGTTGTGCCTTCATGATAATCTCACCTTTCTGTACTGCTAGAAAGTGTAGTTGTTGAGGCCACTGTGTTTTGTCTGAGTCTCCTTATATGGTTTGCTGAGATCTGTGACCTGGCCATCCCTACCTGGTCTTGTTTGCTAACAACTATACCATGAGTCTTTTGTCTTACTTCCATTGTTAACTTTGTCCTGAGGTTTTTTCCTGGCTATTGCTACTGAGATTTAAGTCTCTTGCTTCAGTCCATAACCTCTAATACTGCTGTCACATAGATAACTAAACAACAATTCAGTGTTCGTGGCACTGCCTCATACATCCTTATGAACAATAATTTTACAACACTCAAGATGGAGATTTTGATAAATAAGGAGAATTGTATTCGTCTTTCTTGTTGGCTAAGGGTGTCCCTTTATATCTGATGATGAATTTGCTAATCTAAATGGGAGTCTTTTACTGCAATACATCAAGACAAGGCATGGCACAGATTTATGCCTATTGATCTAAAACACATTTGCCATACAAGGACACTTCAAGCAAGTGATGGTGCATGAGGGACATCAGGAGGCACTCAATATGTATGTTATAAGAGCATCAGCTAAAAGGCTGTTTCCACGGGTTAAAATCTTTGATAAATCAATGTCTAATACAGTTATATATTGCTAAATAAAACAGTGATATTGTTTGAAAAGGACTATACTGAAAAAATATTTCTAAATTTGGTCACCTAGTTAGGTAAGGTAAAAGACCAAAATAATTGATTGCAAATTAATGAGTCTTTGGAGATGGCGGACCAGCACTGTAGAGGGATTACTTTTAATATGAAGCAGAAAGCAGAAGCTGAAATTAACAATCTGTTGGAGCAGGACATCATCAGGCATGTGGACATCATCGAAACTGTCTATGGAAGAGCCCGCCCAGGGGTCTTGTTGATTGTTCCAGTGCTGACGAAACACAAATGTGTAAGAACATATGTCAGCCGAGTTAGGCCACACACTGAGAGAGGCACATTGCTCTTTGTAATCAAAACTTGATTCATTAATTCAATGGTGTGCAGTTTTTTCCATGCTAGAACTTTGGTTGCACCCTTAAGGGAGCAGAGAGTTTTATGGATGGTAAGGTGGAAAATTTACTATTTTAACTACAGTTGCACCATATTTTGTGAACTTTCAACTTTCTCCAAAAATTCCTGGAAACTTACTCACTATTCTAACTTCAATGCGGGAATATTTTGGGGGAAATTGGAAAACGACTCCAAGTATTTGAAAAAAGAAAAAAAGAGTTGAATAGCTGTTAATTTGCATTGCCGGGATGTGCTGCCTTAAGGTTGCCTCTCAAGGCAAAAAAGTAAGAATGTCATATCAGTTGGAGCTACAGGAATCCTCTTGCTACATCGCAATATTTTCAGCCCAATTCACATATGTACTTGAGCAGCATACATAGAGAGACCAAAAAGTTACGATACAACAATCAGGTAATCATGCTTGTCAAGAAATCAAGCTTTGTCTATATTTGAGGATCTGTGAATTTATTCAAATAGATGGCGTAGGAGACTCCTAGTATCACAAAGAGTAGCGCACACAACAAAATAGGCAGAACAATATAATATTTGATTGGTAAAGCACAACGATATTGATGCTTCTGGTGAGCAGATGACCTGTATGCTGACCTTTCTTTAGAACTAGTTGTATTTGTCATATATTTGGATATGATATACAACAAAGTCAGCATCTGCAAAGGCGTTCAGTATGAGAATTAGCCAGTGGAATTTACAGTTAGCCTAAATGTAGTAGTCGATGGTGTCAGAACAAAAATCAACAAAGCCTAGTTGTATTACACTGTAATAGTAGAAGTTTAATCATGTGATACACGAAAAAGAGGAGGGAATTGTGTCAACATTGAGAAGCTTTGGGACACTGGGAAAAATTCCAGAAAAAATTCTCCTATGGACAACTTCATGCATGACTGTTTGTCTCCAGAATCCCTCCACTCACATCTACTCTTTCTCTCACTCCTGAACTAGTTAGGAATCTTCACAAGTTTCGTGATGCAGCATGTATACATGCTATAGTATTCAAGGACATCTTGAGCATTTTTGGTGCCCTTGGCCAAACCTATTTTGGAGCCACTGTTCCCAACAACTTAGGATGTATGATCTATTTTCAGCTAAATCATGCTCATTGATCATACCTTAAACGTTAAGCAATAGTAAAAGAGAAAGTATAAGCAAATGCTTATTTCAAATCAGCAATGATACTGTTTATAACCCCTCCTTTTTCTCGAGTTTCCCTTGAACTACATTTATCCACATATAGCACAGAAGATTGGCATGGAAGTGGACCATGGGGCAGCCTTGTAGGAGGCTGTGGTATACTTGCCAAAATGTTATGACCAAAAGAGGTACAGGTAGTTATTAAAGCTGGACTATTTGGATAATTTAATGAGTGTTCCTGCACTAACTAAATAACAAGGGGCACTCTTGAAAGGTTGGGCCATTGATCAGAGCCCACTTTGCCCAAGCCTTAAAACGTCTCTGCCCATATTGTTGTCTGGGGGATAGATGTAATGTCACCGGAATAGCGTGCTGGATATGACACACTAAGTTGCCATCTTCTAGTGTGCACATTGCATGAAACTACAGAACAGAAAGTTAACGGTTGCGGAAAGGTAGTACGGCACCTGCCCCTGTGAGCCCGTATCCTCCAATCTTAGAGAGAAAGGAGGCAACCGAGTAACCGAGGGACCTGGGCTGGGCACTTATTATCAAAAAGGTGGTCCCTATGGGGGAAGTGTAGTATTGGACTTCCATGGCAATAGCGACGTAAAGAAATCTTATACAGATTGTATAGTGCATTTATTTACTTAAATTATAAGCCCAAATGGCACAGCATTCATATTTTTTTCATACGATAAGGTGCTCCTGCAGAGTGATGGCACAATAAAAGTGAGTGAAGTAGTGCGCTTGTGTTATATAGAAATATATAGTTGACTGTGACAATATGTTGATACAAATGGCACTCGTAGTACGAGTGTCAATAGACTAAATCAAAATTTAAAACCAGTCCACATAGAATTTTTGTCAATGTTTCGACCCCTTAGTAAAATATTTATAATGGGTTAACATAAGGACAGAATAAGAATGGAATACACCAGAAAGTAAAAGTTAAAAAGAGCCATGTGTCAGATTCTAAAATTGTGTACATAGTCCCTTCAATGGCAATGATGTTCCAACAACACATTAAAAGTACATACCAGGTAATCGGGGCAAAGACACTCACAAACATAGATGTGCCACATGCAGTCTTAACTGAATTCGAAAGCAGCTGTGACCTGGTCGTATCTACGAATAGATTTAACATGTTAGATTTGAGCCTACCAAAGGACTGCACCATATTTCTTGTCTGCACGGTTCTAGCTCATGTTCTGTATGGAGGCTATAAAAGAATCAGCTTATTTAGGATGTTATGTTAATAACTTTTATAAAGAGCAACGATTACCCAAGGGTGTCCTGGCGCTAGATTATTTATCCTGAAGGCAGAGAGCAGGGAGCAAAGGAATTATTCAGTAAAAAGCCAGGTCTTCAATCCCTTCCTAAAGTTGAGGAGATCAGTGTTTCTAAGGTAAAAAGGAAGGTCATTCCAGGCCTTCGTCGCGCATTCAGGTATTTCTAACCGAAAGTGGCGGGAAATGCCAACATGAGGAACTACAAACCTCAGAGAATTAATTGCAGGTTCATAAGGTACCAAACTCCCCTCGTGGTAACAGGAAAAAAAACCTTTATCTGTAATAGAACTGAAGACGGTACGACTGTGAGGGATGTAAGCGTAAAACAAGTTAGGTCATTTGCAGTTAATACTTGCGCAATAAAAATATATAGTTTGTGCTCTCCTTGTGCATAAATCACGGGCAGCAGTCTTTGAAAAAGATACTGCATTGTACTGGGGTGGGGTTTGCTGGGTCAGTAACGGAATCAGAAGGCTTGAATAGTGCTTTTAGAGAGGGCTTTATTTTTAGGTAAGCTTTCTTTCTACGAGTAGTTAGTCTTATTCCGGCAAACTCGTCGGGCTCCGTTCTGACGCCTCGAGGGAAAGCAGGTAGTTCCAGGGTGTTCCGGCGTTGTCCAGGTGGTGTTGCAGCCAGAGTGGAAACGTCAGTTTCGGCCTCCAGGCGAAGTCCGGGAGAGTGCCACCCAAAAGGAAGGAAATAGAGAGACGATATTAGGGAGACGCCCAAAAACGCTCCACACAGGGACCGGGAGTGAGGGAAACCAGGTGCAAGTTATTAGCAAACGAGTGGTCGAAGTGTACGTGAGGGAAGGGTGCAGGGAAACGACTAGGCGGTATACACAGTGGTCTAACCACTCCAACCCGCCCACCCCGCAACTTTGCCCCGTACCTTGGAAATCCACGCTCCTCCCGCGGGAGCGTGGCGGGGCGCTTCGCAGGAACGTTGGCCTCCTGGCTTGTTGTCTTCCACTCGTCCACGTGCGCTCTCCTCCGTACTCGGTCTCCACTCCACGCCAGTCTCGTCCTCCGGGGAAAAGTATTCCGGCGTCTTCCGGGATCCGCCTTCTTTTAACGTGTCTACGTTTGATGTGGGCGGAGTCTCGTCATCCAAGTAATCGGACTTAAAGGCACGTTGTCCAATTCCTGCCTCACAGTCCCAGGTGTTCACAGAGTTATGGCTGCTCCAATCCTCTCCAAGAAGAGGTGCCTGTTGCTGGAGGGAAAAAGGTGAGAGAGGTACAGCAGACCACCAGTCATGTACAACAGAGTCCTCGCTACTCGCACCCTGCCGACCAGCCGCCCCGTCACATGCATGCAAAAAACAAAGGAATTATATTTATAAATTGGGCCGCAACTGTGTTGCTAAAATCTAATACAGAGCCAGGAGTCAAAACTCCTTTGTACTTATGCAGTGAATGTGGGATGTTGTTGGTTTGTTGGTATGAATTTGTAGAGCGCACGTTCACCCCAGGGTTTCTTGGCGCTGTGTACCGCTGGGGAACCCGTCCTGGCTTTCCCTGTGAGATGGCCCCTATTGGGCATCCCCAAGGTGAAGCCAGGCATCCCCAGCAGCGAGAGGGCCATTGTGGAGATTAAGCAAGCTATTGCCCAGAGTTGCAGCGTGGGACCCATGGTTAGAGAGGCACCGAGGCGAGATTTATCGAGCCCGCTGACATTGGTTCAGTACCCTGCCGCGTCGGGAATTGAACATCGGTCCCGGGCCGACCTCTGCTTCTGGGTCTGCCGCCTCTAACCGGTGAGCCACACTTCTCCACAAGACTCACCTTTGCTTGTGAAGCGATTCTGCAGAGACGACAAGAGCCACCGTCCCTGTACCCACCTGACCCGTGCGGAGAGTGTCACCCAGCAGGGATGAGATGGAGCCAGGGAAGGGAGCCAACAAAGGAATGATGAGGTCTTGGTGGTTGTGGAGCATAAAAGGATCTTGCAATAACTGGGGAAACAAGAAGAACCCAGTTAGGATATACCACACCTCCCACTTCAGGGTAGACCACTAATCACATGCAGGAAAGAGCACCTGCTCAATAGACTCACCATGGCTCACGGGAACTCTGTAACCAAGGAATGAAACGAGAACCAAGGTAAGCGCCTCTGCGCTATCGTAAATAACCAAGGGAAAGCGCTCCTGCGCTGATGAGGGTAAATTAGCACAACCTCCAAGTACTTAGCGCTCCTGCGTGATAGAATGCAAATCTATGTACAAGAATGAGGCACTTGCATGGTTTTTGGGGAACAAAGTATGAACCACCAAGTCTCAAGTGCTTCTGCACTCACAACATACAAATAAACAATGCGCTCCTGCGCAGTGAAAAGTAACAAAGGATAAAGCGCTCCAGCGCGGTGTGGTAGACAGAAGAAACAAAAGCATCGCTCCTGCACGGGGTTTAATCAAAAGTGAATTCCAAGGGTAAGCTCTGTAGCGTGGCCCAGAACCAGGACTCAAAGCGCTCCTGCGCCGAAGCACACAAACAACAGAAGCTTACTGCTGACGTACTTCCATGGAAAGGCACCAGCAGCGCTCCAGCGTGGAATCGTTCCGTAGGTGAATCCCAAAGCAGGCTTTTCAATGCGGCGAGGGCAGAAGACAGGGAGCAGTCCGCAGCGTCTTCTGGGCTCTAGACCGGGACTTCACTTCCGCCCGGAAGTGAGGATCCCGATCCCTGCATGTGAGTAGAGGCCGTACAGGACGGCGGAAATGCCGCAACGTGACAGTACCCCCCCATGACAGATCCCCCCCCCCCCCGGAGTCAGAAAGGGGAAGCAGGGCGAGGACTAAGCGGTGGCTCTAATGGGAAGCTGGAAAGCACGGACCAGAACGGGGGCATGGCGCACATGGGACAACGGCTCCCAGGAACGTTCATCTGGACTGTACCCCTTCCAGTCCACCAGGTAGTAGAGCTTCCCTCTGGTACGGCGAGAACCCAAGATGGCCCTGACCTCGTACTCCACATGGTCCTCCACTACCACCGGAGAAGGAGGAGAAGGGACGGTGCACCCAGGGTGGACTGCATGCAGAAGGGAGTCGTGGAAGACCGGGTTTATCTTCATGTGTGCAGGGAGCGAGAGTCTCATAGCCACAGGGTTGACCACCTTCTCGATGACAAAAGGGCCCACAAAACGAGGCAACAGCTTCTTGGGGCCATGCACATTGAGGTGCCGAATGGAGAGCCATACTCTGTCGCCCTGGTGACATTCGGGTTCCTTCTGCCTGTGGGCGTCAGCGTGTGCCTTGTAGGAGTCCTTCGCTTTGGCCAGTTCGAACCGGGCTTGTTGCCAGATGCTACACAGGGTACTGTGATAAGCCCTACCGTTGGCAACGGACTGTCCAGGGGTTCCTCCCAAGCTGAAGGGCGGGGTTGTCGTCCCTGTAGGCAAAAGAAAGGACACATGCCGATGGCCGAATGCCTGCTGTTGTTATATGCGTATTCTGCCATCCACAGTACATCAGACCACTCCTTCTCAACCATAAGCAACAAGCAGCGGAGGTACTGCTCCATGGTGTGGTTCGTTCTTTCCGCTTGCCCATCCGTCTGGGGGTGGTACGCGGAGGAGAGGCGCACTTCCATTTCCAGTATCCTGCATACTTCCTTCCTGAAGCGGGACACAAACTGTGATTCTCGGTCGGTGATCACTACTGAGGGTATGCCGTGGAGGCGCACCACGTTGTTCACGAAGATCAAGGCCAGGTCGGCTGCCTTGGGTAGCTTCATCAAGGGCACGAAATGAGCCATTTTGGAGAGATTGTCAACCACGGTGAGCACAGTAGTGTGGCCAGTCTTCGTAGCAGGGAGCTCGACCACGAAGTCCATGGAAATGGTGTGCCATGGGTAAGGAGGTACCGGAATGGGGCGTAGAAGGCCTGCAGGGGGTTCTGACCTGTTCTTGCCTTGCAGGGAAACGGCACAGCTAGAGAAGTGGTTTCTAATGTCAGCCTCCATGGCCGGCCACAAGAATTGTCTCTGTATGAGGTTGAGAGTCTTGTGGTATCCGGGATGGCCCGAGAGGAAGTGATCGTGGCACATACGTATCGCTTGTTGTTGACAAGGCTCCCCAGGTAGGTACAGTTTGTCACCCCTGAACAGAAAACCGTTCACTCGAGCCACGCCCTTGTGCCCTCCTGCCAGGGCAGCTGGATCGGTTCGGGCTGTATCGTGGCACAGCTGTGTCATGAACTCAGAGGACACCACGACGCCCTGGAAGTGGTGTTCCGCTATGATGGGAACAGGCTCGGTGGTATCCGTGGCTTCATCGTTTTCCTCCAGTCGTGATAGGGCATCCGCCTTGGCGTTTTCTTTCCCTGGTCGGAACATGATCGTGAAATTGTACTCGTTAAAGAACAGGGTCCATCGGAGTTGGCGGGCTGTAAGGGCACGTGCTGAGTGTAGGAACTGAAGGTTCCTATGGTCGGTGTAGATAGTTACGGTGTGTTTTGCATCCTAACACTAAACTACACAAACACTACCCTAAACCTTAAAACACTACACCAACACCACCTTCAACACTAAAGCACTACACTACACAAACACTAAACAAAACTACCCTAAACCACTACACAAACACTACAACACTACCCTAAACCCTAAAACACTACACAAACACTACCCTAAACCACTACACACACACTACAACACTACCCTAAACTCCTACACTAAACAAGCACTACAACATTACCCTAAACCACTACACTACACAAACACTACACTACCCTAAACCATAAAACACTACACAAACACTACAACACTACCCTAAATCCTAAAACACTACACTACACAAATACTACAACACTACCCTAAACCACTACACAAACACTACAACACTACCCTAAACCCTAAAACACTGCCCCCAGCACGACTCTGCCCCTACCCCCAGTCTGGACCCTACACTGAAACACTTCCCTGCCTGACCCCCAGACACTACCCTAAAGCCTAAAACACTACACAACACTACACAAACACTACAACAAAAGTAACCCCACCCCAAGCACAATCCCTTTTACCTCACTCTCCTCGTGGTTCCTCTCTCCCCAGCTGTGTCATCCCTGTCCAACAGCTCAGTGTCCTCCATTTCCTGCCTGCTTACGTCGTTGTGAGGAAACAGCCTCAGTTTCCTCACAACTACGTGGATAGTCATTACATTGCATGCGTTTTAAAAGCGCATGCGATGTAACGGTATGCGTAGTAATGGCTACGCGTTTTTACATCGCATGCGATGTAATGGTACTGCGTGGTAAAATCCATGTAGTAATTGCTGTTTCCCCTATGAAATAGACTCACCCAGGTCGAAGTTGCTAATGGATGGAGAACCACTACGGGGAATTGCAAGAAGAAAAAATAATTTATTAGGCTCACTGACGGCACTATGATGGAAACTTACTCAGAATGGGGGCACGCCAGTAGCATCTTGCTTAAACATGCGGAAGGGAAAAGCAAAATCCCTTTATAGCCAATGTGTATGTAATGACATGCTTGTAGCTCGTAAAAGGAAGTTATAGCTAGAAAATGTTCTAGACAATTTCTATCCCAAAGAATACCCTTCTGTGTCTAAAATATAGACATATGTATAACAAGCACTCTACAAAAACATGATAAGCATAAAGCACTTATATTGATCAGTTTATTTATTTATTTTTTTATTATTTTTTTTTCCAATTATATAAAGTTCATATTTGAATAGATGAAACAATGATGCAATTATGCATTTGAGAATCAAATTGATTATTACATGTGAATAAATTCATACACAGTCATAAGTATATACCGATCCCTTTTTAAAACTGGCTGCATGGTCTTCCAAGCACGCCAGGGCTCAGCTCCCGCCTTCATTACCTCTTTGATAAGGGAGTATGTCCCTGCCAGAGAGCTTCGCTCATCTTCCCAATCTCTTTTGCAGGTACCCCGCTACAAGCGCAAAAAGTGGGGAGGGGCCAACTTCTCATTCTTGGCACCCACTTTTTGGAATTCCCTCCCCAACCACCTTCGGTCGGCCAAGCACTATTCTCTCTTCCGTAAAGGCCTCAAAACCTTTTTATTCAATCAGGCTTTCCCGCTGTAAATTGTCCTCATTGCTCCCTCTCACTGAATCAGTTTCTATTGCCTCTCCTCTGCTAATTTTTCCTCCACGGCGCCAAGAAACCGTATGGTGAACGCAGCGCTTTATAAGTATTTTAAATTCAAATTCAAATTCATTGTGATAGACGAAAACTTTGACTCAGGCAGTGCGGCAGATGTCTACAACGCGCGTTTCGGCAAACATGCCTTCATCAGGTAGCCGTCCATTACTCTACAATGACATGCTTGTAGCTACATACTCCAGGGGATAGAGCGACGAGGATGGGGAAACCCGATCAATAGGCTCAAATGTATCCTTCAATGTAAAAATAACGTACAACATGACTTATTCATAAATAAGAAATTTAATATATTCTGTTCGGAAAACTATATTTTCTAAATGAGGAAAAGAAAAAATGAAAAATACAATTGTCAACACGTGTCATGGCCCTCCCTCTGTATGTGAGCTAGTTTGTTACACACCCCATTATGTCATAAGTACGTAAACCACTTGGTGTAAAGTAGAGAGACTCAGTTATGCGGAAAACATTAATTATGCACTGTGATGCTTGCCTCCCAAGGCTTGGATATTATTAAATAACAGAAGGCAAGTCATAGAGTACCAAACCACTAATGAGCAGGTACATACGCACAAAATATGCTTTTTGTAAGTAAGAGGGAAAATAAGCATGTATAACAATGCAGACATGACGGACAGCGATTGCATTTGGAGATAGCAGAATGCATCTTCTAAATTGTCATGTCCATCCAGACAAGTCTTCATATGTAGGTTGCTTGCCTCCAATCCTCAAGGGAATTGAGACCCAAAGTGATTGTTAGGCTTGCTTTATCTCTTTCTCTGGTTATCACCTTGACCTATTCGATTACTTGCTATTTTATATTTTTACTTCTGTGTTGTTGACTATGATAGTGTTCGACAAGTGGTGCTCCAATTGTGCCACATTTGATCCTGCTCATATGTTGCAGAATTTTACATTTTACTTTCTGGGTCGTTTGTCCAATATAAAGTAAGTTGCATGGGGACCATATTGCATATATCACATCATGTGTATTGCAGTTACTGAAACTTGTCAAAGCCACACCCACATCTTGGTGAGTGAAGTTGCTGGTATTGAAACAAATTTACGCTACCTTTCGTATCTCTAACCAATTCTTATATTAGGAATAGCTTGCATGCTATCAACATGTATGAAGGGGTCATATTTGATACCTCTATAGTCACTAGTCACAATGGACATACACTCTATGTGGACTGGTTTTAAATGTTGTCTATAACACTCGTACTACGAATGCCATTTATAACAACATATTGTCATGCTCGGTCACATGTATATATTTTGTATATAACACAAGCGGCACTACATAGTCACTTTACTCTCCTTCACTTCGCTCTCACACTGCAGGAGCACTTTATCTTTCGAAAAAAATATGCCATTTAGGCTTATAACTTAAGTAAATGAATGCACTTATTGCATAATTGAAATAAATCTGCAGATTTAAAGGTTGCGTGAGATTCCAGTTTTTTTCCCTTCATCTCTTCTTGAGTCGTCTGCAGGTGGGTCTGGATTTATGGAGGGCAGGTGTGAATCAGCTGGCCAGGGCCGGACTGTCTACCGGGCGTTTTTGTGTGCTGCAAAGCTGGGGGGTAATTTCTCTGCTGTGGGGGCTGATTTCGTTGATGGATACCTGCGTGCCCTTTGAAATAAAAAAAAAAGCAAAACAAATTTTGTTCAGCACATGCAGGTCCCAATCAATGAAATGAAATTAGCCCCCAGCTCGACAGCACACCAAAATGCCCGGTAGCCAGTCCGGCCCTGCAGCTGGCTCTCTTGGAGTGTTGCTTTCGTGGTCTCTTCTTGAGGGGGGCCAAAGTTCCATCGGTGGAGGTTGCTTGCTGCAGTGTTGGAGCGAGTTGGCATTGGCACACTGGTTGTGCTGAGGGAGTCGACAAGAAGGTGTACAACAAATACTTTTTCTGTGGAGGAGAGGGTGTGGCACTTACCAACCTCTTTCCAGTGTTTGACTTATGGAGACATACACAAATCGTTTTGTATCCTTATGTGTGAGGGGTTGTTGTACTCACGAGCCCATGGGCTCGTTGATGCTTATTCGAAGGCACATTATAGAAAGTTATAAACCAATTAAAAGCAAACATTTTGGGTAAATGCTTAGATGGCGCTTTCCTTGCGGTTTCTTGTTCCATTAGATCTCAACGGGCTGAAAAACACTGATTCTCTCAAGAACGTAACCGCCGAGTCACCTTTCTAAAATGAAAAGATTACCTAACTAATCCGATCGCAGACGCACAAACCTGTCACGTCGCGCGGTACGCAATGCATTCTGGTCAGCACCGCCCTCGCGTTGCGTCGTCCCAGGCGCGCTAAACGTTTTTCAGGCGGGGGCAGGACTTGTAGCGCGCGATCGTTGTGTCGTCTGACTTTTGGACCTAAATGCACTGCTGCTTGCGTGGTTTTGGATCACTTTAAGTAAAATAGGCAGGTAAGTGCCCCTTCAGTGTTGTGCTGTTTAATATTGCAGAGACAAAATGACCCACGTTCTTGTGATTTCGGGTGAAATGACCGTTAGCCAGAGTCTTACTGATGGTCGCGATCTTTAGACGGAGCCACACCCATGGAATATGTAGTTGGAGGGTGCACATCAATGTTGCGCTTAGCCACTGTTGATGTGGTGTGGGGGAAGTGAACGGCGCGCTGGTAAACACTGTTCAGGAAGCAGCGAAACCTATGCAACGCGTCACTTTGTTTTACAAACTCATAAAGAGTTGTTTATGTACCCGTTGGTGTAGTCGTTCTGTGTTGTGTTAGTTAGCGGTCGAAGTGCGTAAAAAATATACTGGAAATGTGAGCCTGACTAGATTAGAGGTGGTGTTCGATTCGTAGTAAAAAAAAGAACAGAGCACCTTGTTCTGATCTATTTTTGTTGACCTTCGTTCTGCAGGTAATTCCATAAAAATAATGCACACGCCTTATGCAAGCTAATCTAATCTGTGGGAAATGAATTCCTCTGGTATGAAAGTTCGGTTGGTTAACGCGATCACTACATAAGTCTTGGTGTAACTCTTGGGTAATTGATTTGAGTCTTGGCTAGTTCTCTGAGAATCGGCGAAATGTATATTCACAGTGCTGTGGGTCCCAGCCAGCCTGTGGCTTAAAGCTCAGTACACATGTAAACCTATCCAAAGGAGCTCGTTGTCCTCATGATACGTATACGCTGAGAAATTTTTGAAATGCTGTGTTATAACATAAATGTTGTGTGCTGCAAAACTGGGGGCTAATTTCTCTGCTGTGGGGGCTGATTTCGTTGATGGGTACCTGCGTACCCATCAATAGTTTGTATTGTTTTTCTTTATGCATAAGATTATAACCATTACACGTAAACCTCTTTTTGCCTCCTTGTATCCCACACTTTCTTCTAACTCACGACCCTATTCTGCATAGCATATTCGTTATGCGTCCATCTTTTCCTAGATTGGTTGTGTTAATTATTTTTTAATGCAATTTCTGTCCTTGCCTCGACTCAGCTTGAATGTCATTGCCTCGGTCTCTTGTGTACTGTATCCCTTAAACTCCCAGCCCAGGCAATCTACCAAACTATTCTCTGCCCTCAAGTTTTTCCCTTTCCCTTGAGTTGTTTGCCATATCTTCCTTTTAGCCATCAGCCCAATTTTATTGTTCCATTGTTGCACCCCCCCATCCCCAAAACGGATCTTTTTGCAGCCAGCAATATATGGCGTACACTTTTACCTTTTTGAATTGAACGGGATATATTACTTCAGGTGTACTTTTGAGTAACATCATCTCTGGAAATTTTGCTGAAAGAGAACCTTCTCCTTGTTCATTGATTACCCTTTCCAAAAATCGTCACAATTTTGTGTAGGACCACAATATGTGTATAATTGTTACAAGGTCTCTCGATTCCATCAACAAACCAATTCTCCTAGGTAAACATTTTCCCCAGTTGTTTTTGGGTGTAATATGGTATCCAAAGGGTAGGTAGCTCAGAAGCTGATGGTAGCTTGCTAGTACTATAGAATTAGCTACCTGAATTGTAGCTCAACACAGTATGTAATTCAGAGGGTTTATAGAATATTTTTAAAAGTATTGTCACCCAGCCTCAGATTGGCAAGGCGGGCAATCTGGCATCGGCTAATGGGCCTCTGGCTAAGGTCAGTCGGTGGGCTGTTTTTTAGGGCTTGCCTGCGATTACAGCGCGAAAGCGCTGTCTCGCTGCGAGACCTATAGTCACTGGCTCTGCTTCCCAGGAGACAGGAGATGGGCACGAGCACCCTCAGGAATCTGATCGGCTCGGGTCACGCGCAGACAGCATGCCTGAAATACACGTGCGCACATTTGTCTCCACTGCAAGCCTCCTGCTTACTTTCACTTTCCCTCCTTCCTCCGCTGTCGGCTCCACTGCCCGTCACCGCGCACATGAATGCTTCTTTCACACAGAAAATCTCGGCCCCCACACTGAGGACGTCAGGAGAAACGGGTTATCTTAGCTGATCCGAGACAGAGTGAAAAGGGTGGGGAGACTGCTCCCAGCAATTGCCAGAGTCCCGGGAGAGCGCCAAACACCCCCCCCCCCCCTGCTACAATGCTGGACATATGCTCGCAGCAGCACCCAGGCGGCCACATCCGCAGCCCCACAGCCATGTAAATCACAACAGGCAGCATGTGGTTGAGGGGCCGATAAAGAGGTGATCCAAGCGGCCGCATGACCACGCCGCACCGGAGACCGAAGTCCAGAGAAGCGCTCTGCAAACGACGCTGTGCCCATACCTGCCAATGAGTGCATCTTCCCCTAGCGCTGCCAGCGGTCACCAGCTCCCAGCAAAGAACCCGTGCCTCTCACCCGTAAAGTGAGCTCCAGCCCGCAACGCTGCCACCTATGAATGAGCGAAGAGATGCCTGCCTCCGCCTTCTGCCCGGCCGCATGTGAGAGGGCAATAGTGTGAGCATGGTGGTGCTGCACCGCAAAGGGCCTAAAAAAAGACTGCCAGTGAAGCGGCTCTCTGCAAAATATAGGCCGTCCCTGCTCCCTGCATTAAGAAGTATCTGCAGCGCCCTCGCGATCTCGCCCGCAGCAGAAGCAACGAGGAAAAGTAAGAAGAAAACCCGCTACCTTATTCAAAGCGGTCTGAGTGAAGAGTCAAAAGCTACTGGACTCATTCCATGCGATCATCCAACTGGTGTCAACAAAATGCGCCTCCCAGCACTGCACGGCACTCCCGCAGCAACAGCTCTAATCAGAGAGTGGCCTGTAATTTCAGCGAAGAGAGCGGCGGCTAAGAAGGTGACTGCAGCGCCACCTAGTGGTAAATCACAGCACGGTGTCTGAAGCTATCTCACCGGTAACCCTTTTTCTCACCCTTAGTGTGCCTGTAAAGTCGGCTGCAAGGCTCGGAGCCCACAGAAGCAGACTGCCTCTGGGTGTCCCATTAAGAAAGCAAGGAGGATCACATGGTCAACCAAGCAGAACTATGCTGCAACCCCCATGCCAAAGCTCATGCACTCTCATAAACAATGCAGTACAAACAGACTTGACCCAACGTGAGCAGGGCCCCTCCCCCTGGCCAACCTCCCATATCTAAACAGCAGCATTAAAACACAGGAAGCTCCATAAACTCCCTCAGCACTCTACCGCACAGCCACTAGGAGCTGCAAATCCCACAGCGTGAGGAAAACAACAAAGGCACCTCTAAAAGCACCCACAGCGCAAAACGTGAGCATTGCTTGACACCTACTATTAACAACGGCACATTTCCCACCTACTCAACGGTTCGTTTTTTTTTCTTCAAACTCCATCCCACTCCTAAGGGGAGGGGATGTGGCCTACCGGCTAGAGCGTCAACATCGGAGCGGCAGAACCAGGTTCGAGCCTCGGTAGTGGCGCTCAGGGGCAAATCACTTAGTCCCCCCTGCCTAACACAATCGATAAATGTGTGTCCTCATGTAGCGCAACTGGTGCTCATGTAAAGCGCTTTGATCCTTCGGGTCTAGTTCGTGCTATATAAAACTTAAAAAATAAATAAAAGCTAGGGTGAAATAGGAGCTGAAACAATTTATTTTTTATTTTCCCGCAAAGGATGATGGACATTTCCCCGACAACCACAATGCCACTTCTCCCATGCAACTTCCATTAAGTCTGGTGTTTTGTGGAGGCTGCCTTAAAACTGGCTTAACTCTCTCCGCCTGTGGCCTGCCGAGCCCAGCCCAGAGCTGCCGTTTTTACTAGTGCAGCAAGTACTGTGGCACAGGGCTCTTACACGAGGCTACGCTGCTGCCTGTCATTTGTCCTGAGTGGCAGCGAGAAATAAATGGAAGACCAAGCCATGCTCAAATCGCCTGAAGTCCAGCGCTGAGAAGCAGAACATCGGGGCGCAGGGAACCAGACTGTGCATCTTCAGTGAGAACATTAGTGCCCTGACTCGTGCAATGGAGATGGGAGGGGACAAACTATCCTTACAAACTGCGCGGCCCCCTTTCCCCCACAAAGGCAAACACTCAGTCCGGCTCCCGCAGCACATCAGGGGACATAGTGGGGGTCACTGGAGTGTGGGGTCGCCCACTTTTAAAGGTCTCAACTCTGCTCTACCACACTGCTTCCAAGAACAGCATACTCTTGCACAGACTCTCACTGCTCACCAATTAAGTTTGCTAAAAATGTAATGCAACGCATTGTCATACACAGTGCCAATAACTCAAACTTTAATACTGCGAGACCTATTGCATTGTAAATGCTTGTTTGGTCTGCTAAGGCCTCCAGCCCTGCTTCAGTGTGAAAAGGCTGGTATAACAGCCTTAACAAGCAGGACCCCATGCATATGAGGCCAGGGGGCTAATTTCGGAGGCAGAATGACAATGGGCTGCTCAGCCTGTCTGAGCATGAGGTGCGCCTGCCTCCCTCCAGGTGTGCAAACACAACAGGTGATGGACCGAATGTGGATCAATGTCACACACTCAACCCAGTCCAAAGCTCTGGGCCCAAATCCATAGTTTTTTTGCACTCCACACCACCCTGGGTTAGACAATGGCGATATGCAAATCAGCTCTGACCCTGTGCCCCATGGGAACAGTCCAGTCCGAGCTACAAAAGCCATGTCCTTCCCAGAACGGAATCAAGCATCCGAGGACCGGACCGGTTTCGAGGTAACACCTCATCAGCCCGGCTAGCTTGACTCCAGTGGAGTGGAGTGCCTGGGACCCACGTCTGGGCATCCCCAGCGCATTACGGCGAAATATGCAAACACAACAGGTGATGGACCCAATGTGGATCAATGTCACACACTCAACCCAGTCCAAAGATCTGGGCCCAAATCCATCGTTTTTTTGCACTCCACACCACCCTGGGTTAGACAATGGCGATATGCAAATCAGCTCTGACCCTGTGCCCCATGGGTCCAGTCCGAACTACAAAAGCCATGTCCTTCCAAGAACGGAATCAAGCATCCGAGGACCGGACTGGTTTCGAGGTAACACCTCATCAGCCCGGCTAGCTTGACTCCAGTGGTGTGGAGTGCCTGGGACCCACGTCTGTATGACATTGTTCTACATTCTGTCCATCAACTGTGTTTTTTGCAATTTTCACCCCGAGTGTGCTGTGTATACTCAGGCGTGAGTCCCAGGCTCTCCACACCACTGGAGTCAAGCTATCCAGGCTGATTAAGGCTGATAGCCAGAAACCGGTCCTTGGATGCTTGATTCCGGTCTGGGTAAGACATGGCTTGGTAGTTCGGACTGGACTGTTCCCATGAGGCACAGGGTCAGAGCTGATTTGCATATAGCCAGTGTCTAACCCAGGGTGGTGTGGAGTACAAAAAAACGATGGATTTAGGCCCAGATCCTTGTACTGGGGTGAATGTATGACATTGTTCTACATTCTGTCCATCAACTGTGTTTTTGGCAATTTTCCCTCCAGGTGTGGCAGTCTGCAAAGAGCTGCTGATGGGAAGCCATTAGCACTTACTTTCAGGGGGCTGCAGCAGGGGAGAGGACTGGAGCATGGGGATATGGGTGTTGGTGAGGGGCAGCGAGGGAGTTCCTCAGTTTATTTTTGACCTCCTTTACTCCATGCAAGCAGCAGGAAATAAAGCAGTCTCTACTTTTCTCCTTTGTCTACCAGATAACAATTACTGCAGTCAACAGACAGGTTGTGGCCTTAGTTGACTTTGAAACTGGGAAACCTGGTTCAAGTCCCAGCATCAGTTTGACATCATGTGATCCTGGGTAAATCATAATATGACCCTCTGTGATGTTATCTGGTGCTCATGTAAAGCGCTCCAGTGTCTCTGGGCCTAGTTCATGATATATAAAACTGTATGTAAGGAAAGCCATACCATTTTTAGGTCGAGCCTAAACGAAAGCAAAGCGAAGCTTTGCTGTCAAGGGTGACAACTTATATTGTTACTTTTGGGGGGATGTGGACAGCAGAGTGCCACGCACTTTTATTGGCCGAGATTGTACCTCGTGGGCGCGCAAGTCGCCGTGCCCCTCACGTGCCTCATATTCCCATGTGCACACAGCCAGCCCCCACACCCCTGCTCACACACCACACAGGCACACCTAAACACGCTGCCGCCCCCCCCCCCACCCCACACACACATACACGCAGGCAGGCACACACACACGTACAACACACGCAGGCACATACAAGCGCCCCACCCCCCCCCCCCCCTTACATACACACACACGCTCGCACACACACACACTCCCAACCCCGCTCACCGGGCACACGCAGGGCTTCCATCACGGGGGGCGGGCACCATCAATGTGCCCCGACGCCCCCCCTCACCGGCTCCTCTCGTCCTGTCCCTCCGTGTCCAGACTCCGTAGCCCGCTCCTTACTCCGCCCCCCTTCAGGACATTTCCTGCGTGTCAGGCCTCTCCTTTCCACCGGCCGGAAATCCTGTTTGCGTGTCAGGCCTCGTTTTCACCACGCATTTTTTTTGTTTTGTTGCTGGCTTGTCTAGAAAGACGCTACAACCTCGTGCAAAGCGCTGCTGCCAGCTGGGGAGCGCGGAGCTCACGTCATAGTTTTTGTTACATTACATTATTTTAAAGTTCCAAATGTAAGCGCTATAGGGTCTCGAGTGCCGCATTGTCAACGTCTAGGCGCTTTCTATATAAAGTGCAGCATTTCAAACAACCCTGCGGCAGGTAAAATAAGTACATAAAACAAAGGCCTTCGAAGGAGCGGCTTCAGGACACTTTGTGATCGTTGAAAGAAACGGAAATTCTGCTTCAATTCTTCTCGGTTAAAACTCTTTAATTTAATTTGAAAAACAAACTTGATAGACATATCACACTCAGTGAGCCAGAATAAACCAGGTAGCATTTCATTCTGGATTTAGAATAGGTGGGCGGTCTCTTTATGGTAAATGCTTCGTTTTTTGGGGGCGTTTCAGAGTCCTGTCGGGGGGGGGGGCAGACGTGCGCACGCCCCCCCGAACACTAATGTCTGCGCACGTCCTGATCCTCGTAGCGCCGCGCAGATCAGGGCGCTACTCAGGTTCTGTCTGAAGCCGCTCGAGCCAGCAAACTAGATTTTCCCCCTGACATAAGCATAGACATTTAAAACAACCGAGGATTGAACCTGCTCTTAAGGACAGTGAGATCCAGGCAGGAACGGCGATGAAGGGGGCGTTTATTTCCGTGATATGGGGCTGCATAATCTATGCTCATATAGATATGTATATAATAACATGTATATGTGGTTGTAGTGAGGCAGTTTAATATAGCTTGCGCACATTTCTGCTCGTGCCTGCAGTCTGCACCCCTGTTCCTCATTTCACCTTTCCGTGAATGTGTGAATAACACGGAATTAAGGCCTCTGGTGACACGCAGCTGGTGCCGATAGGCTCGCTCCACCCGTGACGGTTCCTGCGAGAGTGTGTGCTTGTCTCATCCTGGTTGTGTCTTCACGGACGCCTGTCTCCTGAGGCAGGCTTCTCAGGGGTACATCTGATTGTCACCTCCGTACTGCGTGTGTGTGTATGAGAGAGGGAGGCAGATTGTGAGAGGGAGTGTGTGTGTAAAAGATAAACAGACAGATTATCTGTGCGTGAGAGAGATCATTTGTGTGTGTGGAAATAATTGCAAGTGTTTGCGTCAGAAAGATTGTGTGCGAGAGTGTGTATGTGAGAAAGTGATACTTATTGTGTGTGTGGTCGAGAGATTATGTGTGAGCGCTGCGTTTGTGTGAGATTTTAAGTGTGTGTGTGCACGATAGAGACAGACAGATTGTGTCGGAGAGAGAGAGACTGTGTGAGAGAAATTGTGTGTGGTTGTAAGATTGTATGTGTGCGTGTGACCCTCTGTGTGTGTAATGTAATTGCAAGTTGTATGGCTATTGACATTGTAAATGACACTGCCATTTATTTATCTGTTTTCAAAACCAACACATAAATAAAAATGTTGTCATTTACAATGCCAATAGCTCTAACTTTGGCAAAGGCGAGACCGTTGCATTGTAAATGCTTGTTTTCTTCTTTTTTGCATTTACACACTAGAATCATTCTCTTTCCCAGAACATACACGGCATGCTAACTGCAAGCTGCTAACTTCAAGCAAAAAATATGCAGCTTTTACCAGTCTCTGAACATTGGAGGGCTTCTCTTTAGGACTGCAAACAATAAAATGAATGCCATAGCTCTGTGCTGTTTCCTATTTCTCAGTGAACATTAATCAAAACCTCCACAGCAAACCTATGGATAAAAACACAATTAAAAGTGAGTTCCTAGTATTTTTGATAATTCTGTGCTTTTTAAAGTATATTTTTTTTATATTGGAATGTTACTTTCCTATTTGGGTACTGGCCATATAAGCTTTAAAATACTTTTATTACCGCAAATGTTTGTCATCATTTAGTTCCATTGTCTTAAGCAGTGTATTGCGAAAGGTGGCGGTCTGGGAATGTGGGCCACTTTTTTTTTTTTGTTTGCCTGGGATGAATTGTGTTCCTAATCAACCCCCCCCCCCCCATCGGTTGCTATGTTTTTGGTCACTGTATGTTAACCTACAGTTTTGAGTTTAATACTTCTAATTCTTTTTTCTGAACGTTTCTCTCATCCTGCTTTTGTTATTAGGATGATATATCCTCAATATAACGTGCTTAGCATCCTAAAATAAGAGGCATTTTTAAAAGGAGATTAGTTTTCTTGTTCCTCCTCTAACTTGGAGATGTTGGCCCTAGTGTTGCACCGGAGTATACCTATAATGTCATATCAACTACGGGTCGTATTAAAGTGCTTTGGGTTCGTGGATAGATAGCCACCTATTAGAACAATATGCACATACTTTGAGGGTACACTGGATAGACTACATCTTTTTAGGCTAGATACTTCTGGTAGAGGTACAGGATATAACACAGGAACTATTTACTTTGTCAGAGCATGGGGCAGTACAATCTATGTAGAAATGACCAGAGAGACTTGGCATTGTGACAAACTGATTCACTCTTAAAAAATCCGATAGTGATCATTAACTTAACACCTTGGCTGCTAGGCGTTTTCCCCCTCCTGTGCTGAAAATTGCCATTTTGCTGGTGTCATGACGAGCTCAGCTCGTCATCAGCACAGCTCAACTGTGCATCATGACGAGCTGAGCTCGTCATGAGCATCGAAAGGGATAAGACTAAATCACCAGTTACTTTAGAGAACAACCACAATGAAATAAATGCAGCCATGCAGTAGGAAGGCTTGAAGGTGGTACTGTATGGCTAATTTATAGCAGAGGCTCGCCTTAAAGAGATGAGGGAATGCACACGAATGAGCTGAGAGGACTTAACACAGAGGATATACAAATTGATGGTAAAACATGATTGATTAAAGGTCAAATCAGAATCCTGGAAATTGCTTGAGCCAATAACATAATAGCAAAATGGTTTAAGATATTTTAGGAAACGGCTAATAAGCTTGCATGTCTTTTAAGCGCTAAACAGGATCACAGTGATGCTAAAGAGGTGAGAAATAATGGGGGGAAATGTGTAAGCCAGAAGAGGAGATAGTGGGATGATTGAGTAATATTTAACACTGTTATGTTATGTTATGGGAATTTGTATAGCGCACGGCTGCCCCAGCCAAGGGGCGTCCCGACGCTGCGAGCTGACCAGAATGCAGAGTGAAGGTGCACAGAAAAAACAGATTATTGAAAAAGATGGGTTTTGATGGCCTTTCTAAAGGCTAAGAGGTCATGCATCCCCCGTATGGTTACAGGCAAGCTGTTCCATAGCTTGGCAGCAAGGAAGCTGAAGGATCGGCCACCAACTCTGGCAAGTCTAGTGCGGGGAATGATCGCTAGATGTTGTCCCTCTGAGCGGAGCGATCTGCTAGGTGTGTACTCAGACAAAAGGGGACTCAGCAATGGGGGAGAGGCGGTTTTAAGGATCTTGAAGGCTAAACATAGAGCCTTGAACTGGATCCTTTTTCCCACCGGGAGCCAATGCAGTTTTCTTAAGGTTCCTGAGACTGAAGAATGGCGAGGGAGGCCGACTAAGGCCCTGGCAGCCGCATTCTGGACTCTCTGCAGTCTGGTGGTTTCAGCCAGATTCGCTCCCAAAAGGAGAGAACTGGCATAGTCCAGTCTAGAAAGGATCGTCGCCTGGACAATGAGCTGGCGGGTGCGGCAGTCAAAAAACTTCAGAATGGGCCTGATGTTGCGTAAAATGCCGAAGCACGTGGCAGCCACTTTCTTGGTATGGATGGTATATTTTAGAGCCGAGTCGACCCAGACACCTACATTTTTAACACAGTCTTTTGGCTTGGGGGGTGGGCCCAGGATGTCAGGCCACCAATTATCTCCCCAGGATGCGGTATTTTTTCCCAGGAGGAGAATCTCGGTTTAACCGGCGTTTAATTGGAGAAAATTCGCTGTCATCCAGTTGGTGATGTCAATGAGTGTCTGTTTAAAGTGATGGGCTTCCAGACCACTGTTGTTATTCAAAGCCACCACCAACTGGGTATCATCTGCATATGATACCAAAGCCATTCCATTCCTTCTAGCCACCTCCGCCAACGGGCGGACATAGACATTGAACAGGGTAGGGCTAAGGGACGAGCCCTGCGGCACTCCCTGTCCAATGCTATGCTCCTTCGAGATGTAAGGGGGGGTGGAGACTCTGAAGGACCTGTTAGACAGGAAGTCTCTGAACCACCCCAAGGCTGCCCCTGTGACTCCAATTTCCTCCAATCTCGTCAAGAGGACCTCATGTGACACCGTATCGAAGGCAGCACTGAGGTCCAATAGGACCAGTGCTGCAGTTCCGCCGGCGCCAAGAATGGAACGGAGGTCTTCAGAAACACTGAGCAAGGCTGTCTCGGTGCTGTGACCAGCTCTAAACCCGTGTTGGGAGTCATCCAGGATGTTATTGGTGAGGAGGAAGTTGGACAAGATGTTATTGACGTGTGCCTTGGCCACTTTAGCAGGCCAAGGGAGCAGGGAGATCGGCCTAAAGTTCTCCGGGAGTGAGGGATCTAAAGTGGGTTTTTTTAGAATAGGGGACACCCACGCCTGCTTCCATTTGGAAGGAACACTGGCAGTGGAGAGTGACCGATTGATGTCACGGACGTGATCTGTGATGAGTACATGAGCTTCACAGAAAAGGTCAGGCTTTAAAGGGTCTGCCGGAGATCCGGATTTAATCTTTCTACAGATTTTAGAGAAATTCTCACGGTATGATGAGTAATCTAATGACCCCCAGCAACCAAAAGAATAATTGTAGAAAACAATGAATGAAGTAGGAAATCTGGAAGGCTAAGAGGAGCTTGCAGTTGTTGAAAGCAGACTTGCTTGATGGTTTTTTTTTTGTTTTAAAAAAAAAAAAATTGAAACCTTTATTGTGCAGAGTCAGCAAACAAATACGGGCCCACAACCATACGGCCGGCCTCGAAACAATTTTAAGCACTGTTGCAAGCTATACGGCTACTCAGTAGCACATCAATACCAATTGACAATCAATCAGAGTTACACTGGATCTAATCGTACTACCGAGAAACAGGAGGAATGAAGGTTAATTTGTAAAAAATTTTAAGGCATTTTTTAAAATATAGAAACGAAGAAGGATCAGAGTCCAGTCAATCCACCTACGACATGAGTGGGCAACGTTCATCAGGTGAAACCCAATAGACAAAGGAAAAATTATAATCGGAGTAGCGGCATAACAAAATACACATCAGGATAATTAATCGCACATTGTTTCATGCCGGTCACTACCCACCTCATATCGAACCAACCTACGGACCCAAAGACAGAAATAAGAAGAGAAAAGAAGTTGGAAAGAAGAAAAAATAAGGCCCATAGAAACTAAAACGGACAAAATAAGTGGGAGCTGGTCAGTCGCGCCCGCCCCAGTGTGAGCCAGACATCGTCAAGCTTCTTACCCAGCTCCCGGGAACCTGCTCGCCATGCAGTCCGTAAATCAGCAAGAGCAGCCAGAACGGCTCCGCGGTTTGGCGCAGGCTGCAAACCCAACAGCTCCTCCCCACGAGAGGACACGCGCAGAGCAGCAGACAGCATGAAACTAGGCAGGGTGTCACAGTCGTGAGGCAAGATAGTACCCACCTCCCCAGTCGGGGAGCCAGCGGCCATTTCCACCTCATTAGGGGAATCACAAGAAGATGGGGCCAAAATCGGCACTGGAAGGCTGCAGCCCGAGCTACTGATATAGGCATGACACACTACTAAAGAGCGACCCTCGGCGAAAGCCATTCCTTCTTCGGCTCAAGGCGGAGGGCAGATTCGGATGTGATCCACAAACACCGTGCAAGCCTCAAAATGGGGTCGGCACAGCCCAACTCCAGCGTTCCACAAAGGGGAGGTAGTCTCAGTGGGCACCCATCTCGCCAATGTGTGCAGTCCGCTCGTGGCGAGAAGCCGTGTTGCAGCGAAAGGATCTCGTCTGTTACCCCTTGCGCCAGGCAGTGCGCCTCAGAGTGTCAGCTCCGCCACGGCTCGACTGACCGATGCCGCTCCAGCAGCATCCAGCGGTGTAGGACAGCACGGGTCCCGGAGCCAAGGCTATGATGGCCGCCAGACAAATCCGACAATATCTCCGGCTATCAGGCAGGCAGAGACCTCGCAGGGACGCGAGCAGTGGCAGCGCGCTTTCACCGTCGTCCCGTCGCAGCACAATCACAGGATGGAGGTCAGGATGTAGGTGCGGGAATCGAAGGCTTGCGGAGCCGGGAGCCTACGCGACTGTTCCGATCGCCATCTTGGCTCCTCCCCCCTATTGCTTGATGGTTTTAAGATATTTTGTAAGACATTCACAAGTTGTCTGAGACTCTAGAAAGGAAGTTGACACCGACAATGTGCATCCACAATATTCTTAATTTTCATTACTTAACCCCAATGTATAATGCTTAATAAATTGGCCGCACTCCTTCCAAATGGGATCCTAAAAGAAACCATACACCCTGAGGCTGGTTTTGTTATGGGGAGATAACTTAGTGATGATAAGAAAAACAAGCATTGGCATAGCCAATAGGTCTTTCTTTTGGGACCTTTTTAAAAGCGTTTAGCCATGCAACAGTTGATATTCTTGCTCCAAGGATATTGTGCTGCATAACGGCGAGCTGTGAACCTGATCAGTGTTAGGACAGTGCGTGGGGCAGTGGGGTAAGCACGGTCAGCTTTGAACCTGATAAGTGTTAGGACAGAGCGGGGGGCAAGCATGGCTAGCTTTGAACCTGATAAGTGTTAGGACAGAGCTTGGGCAGGGAGGGTAAGCACGGTGAGCTCTGAACCTGAGATTCAGTTTTGGGACCGAACGGGGGCAGGGGGTTAAGCACGGCGAGCTTTGAACCGTATGATCAGTTTTAGGACCGAGCGGGTGGCAGGGTGGTAAGCACGGCAAGCTTTGAACCTGATGATGAGTGTTAGGACAGAGCGGGGGCAGAGGGGGTTAGCAAGTCGAGCTTTGAACCTGATGATAAGTGTTAGGACAGAGCAGGATCAGGAGGGTAAGCACGGCGGGCTTTGAACCTGATGATCAGTGTTAGGACAGAGCAGGAGGCAGGGGGGTAAGCGCGGCGAGCTTTGAACCTGATAATAAGTGTTTGGACAGAGCGGGGGCAGAGGGGGTTAGCAAGGCGAGCTTTGAACCTGATAAGTGTTAGGACAGAGCAGGGGGGGGCAGAGGGGGTAAGCACTACGTATTAAGGGTAAAGTCGCCGCTTCTATGATCTACCAAAAGCTGCTGGTTGAGAAGCTTGCAATGGACCCAGCCTCACTTCCCCTCCCCTCTGAAAAAAGGGGGGGGGGGTAAAGGAGAGAAGAGCTGCAGAGCGAAGCTGCTGGCTGACTCTGACCTTGAAGCCTAGAGGTGGGGGCCATAGGAGCGAGCAGCCCAGTGTTGAAGGGGAGACAGGGTCACTTGTTTTCAAGAAATGAAATGCACTGTTCATGCCCTATTGACAAACTTCCATGGCATGAATAGTGGTGAGGCCTGCAAACAGGAGCAGTTTCCCTCCTCTCTGTCCAAAGTGAGGGGTTGAGAGGAAGGTCCGCGCAGGGTTCTTTTCAACTTTGGAGATAAGGAGAATGGAATGCGGAGGGAGGAGAGAACAGCCAAGGCCTGTGACCCATGAGGCGAGATGAAAGCCATATGGTGCCTCTGCTCGTAAGCACGTGCCTGCGCACATGCATGCAAGCTCTAGGCCACAGTGGTAGCATTTTCTGAAGCCTTTACTAAAAGTCTCGACAGAGCACAGCGCATGCGCTGCTCTAGGCTAGACTTAAAAAGTAGATCACCTTATAGATCTAGGGAGCACAGCTACCAGGAAATTGGTCTTAGCCTCCCAGGATGCTGAAAAAGCATTCGAAGGGTAGGCTAGAATTGTATGCTTGATGTCGTGCAAACAATGGGCATGGGGGAAGTGGATGTGTAAACCCATGGCGAGAGTGAAAAGGAATAGTGTGAGCTAGATGGATTTAAGAAAGATGGGATGAGACCTCAGCTAGAAACTGGAAATTGATCCAGCAATGTAACTGCAGACATGAATGAACATTTTCCTACCGAACGTGACCGTTTCAGTTCCATGAAGGTCCAGGAAGTTAGGATTATATATACTTCTTTTGCATTTATGAACTAGCCACAGCCATTAAAATAGTACTTAAACTGTGGTTACCATCAGCCCTTAAAAGAAAATCTGTTATTTCAAACAACCAGATATCAAGTTTATTTAATTTAAAGCCATTTGTTAAGCGCCCGGTTACTCAGAAACCGAGTGTACCTGCGCTGAATACTGAAAAGATGCCAGAGAAGGTAGCACTGGTACGCCAATTCATACATGAAGATGGGGATTAAGTACGTGGAAAAAAATGTTTTTAAGTTTTCCCCGAAACCTGATTTCAGAGGGTTCCATGCGGATCTCAAGTGGGAGCTCGTTCCAGCATTTAGCAGCCGGATATATGAACGAACGGGCCCATCCTGGCTCAGGAGATTTTAGGAATTTTAAACAACATAGCTCCAGAAGATCTCAGATTTCTGGTGGGGGCGATGTGTTATGAGAAGGCCTTTTAGATATTCTGGCCCGTGCCATAGGTGATACGATGGGCAAAGCATAAGGACTTAAATTTAATTCGTTCCTCAATGGGGAGCCAGTGAAGTTTGGACAAGGCAGATTTCCCTGAGGCTCTACGAGGAAGCTTGAGCACCAGACGTGCGGCGGCATTCTGAACACGCTGAAGTTGGTAAAGTCCTTTTTTGCTCAAACCTAGTAGCAGGGCATTCCCATAGTCCAAATGGGGAGTCACTAGGGCATGGACAATGGTCTTTCTAGAGTCCATGGGGAGGATATCTAATACCTTCCGGAGAACCTTCAAAACGCTGAAGCACCTCGCTGTGACTTTGCTGACATGAGGCATGTAAGAAAGATTAGAGTCAAGAGTTATGCCCAAGTTCCGCACCACGACTGCAGGACAGGGCAGGCTGCCTAATTCCGCAGGCCACCACATATGGGACCATGCGGAAGAGTATTTTCCTACCACCAACAGCTCGGTTTTGTCGCCATTAAGGCGGAGACAGTTATTATTCATCCAAACAGCCACAGAAGAGAGGCAGTTGGAGAAATTGGTGGCGTCCTCTCTGCGGTCGGGTGTGAGCTTGAACATCAACTGGGTGTCATCAGAGTAACTGACAATGCCCACCCCATAAGCCTCCACCATGCGAGCCAGGGGTTCCATATAGATATTAAATAAAGTCGGGCTCAAACTTGAGCCCTGAGGAACCCCATGGCTCGCCTTCCTGAGGGAAGACTTAAAGGGGGGTGGGGCAGTGCAACTGGAAGTTCCTGTTAACCAAGAAGGACTCCATCCACGCAAGGGCGTGCCCCTTTACTCCCATGTCAGATAGCCGAGACAGCAGCGTTGAGTGCAGCACGGTGTCGAAGGCTGCACTGAGATCTAAAAGTACCAACGCTGCTGTCTCTCTGTCGTCCACTATGTGCCTCAGACTTTCAGTGGAAAAAAGTAGGGCAGACTCCGTAGAGTGCCCTGCTCTGAACCCAGATTGTGTGGGGTGCAAGAGAGCGTGTTCTTTCAGATAGCTCATGAGCTGTCTGTTAACTACGTTTTCCACAAGTTTAGCGCAGACGGGGAGGAGGAAGATAGGGCGAAGGTTTTGAAATTGGGAGATGTGGATGTTGGCCTTCTTCTTAAGGGGGATTACTTGGGCTGTTTTCCAAGCATCTAATACCTGGCATTCTTGAAAGGAGAGCAACACTATAAGACTAATATAATCAATTATTGTGGTCTCCATGACTCCTATACTGCGAGTCGGCGGGCACACCTCGCTTGGAGAGCTAGATTGTATGCTTTTTGCGATGCACAGTAACTCCGGTTTCTCCGGTGTCACAAAACACTTGAGACCAGGAGTCCCCGTTTTGCTTGCATTGGCTATTCCAAGTTTACTCGAGCTGGCTTCATACTTCGTGAAGGTAGCATGGATTTTATCTATCTTGTTCACGAAGAAGTCAGCAATGGAGTCACACAGTTCTTTCGAGTGGATATCTTGAGGTTCCAGCCTCGTTGGAATCGTGAGTTCCTTATATATAGAGAAGAGTTCTTTAGTGGGATTGTTTGTTGAATCAATTCTACTTTTGAGGTGGCAGCTTTTTTCAGCTCTCACTAGTTTATGGTATTTGTTTAATTCACACTTATAGTAGTTTTTCCTCAGGTTTGTAGAAATTCCTCCAACTACGTTCTAACATTTTGCATCTTGTTCTGGCAGTATGACTAGAAACCCTGGGACAACCTCCTGGATGTCCTTTCTTTATTGGGCCTTCCATAAAAATCTTCTTGCCTTATTCTCTTCCTGATCATTACTTATAATGATAAAGCAAACTTTAGGAAAAAAAGCTCCTGAGTCTTCTGCAAGATTAATGCAGTATATAAAGAAATCTACATATCACGCACATGAACAAGAATTTGCTACTGAAAGTACCTTCACTTACACTCACTCTTTACTCTTCACGTCATCCAGGGAGGGAAGCCTTCAAAAAATTTCCACCAAGAATTTATTTGGGTGTGATAATCCTCACCTCACTGTCCTTAATAGAACTGAAATGTTTTCATATTAACTAAGAAATTTATTTTACATTGCATGTCAGGACCATAGTTTCAAAACTTTCTTACCACCAAAGAAACTATGCTGCTCACCAGTTTAAAGTATCTTATTTTGAAGATACGTTCTGACGACCAGTTGGCTGCATTTATGGTCTACTCAAAGCATTCAATCTGAACACCTTGGAAGCCAAGGCACCTCATGCTGAATAAGCTTACAAAATGGAAGTATCTGTTCTAGCCTTAAGCATCAACTTTCTTAACCATCAGGCGTCAGCTGGATAGGGAACTTCTGAAAAAGACTTCAACAAAGGGTTTGGGCCCAGGAAGGCCTATATTTTCTCAGTCTTACCATTGTATGCCTTCACTTACTCTGCCACACACAACTTATGGCATTCTTTAAAGGATGAATAGGAAATAACCGTAGCTTAAAAAAAATAAAAAAATGTTATAGAGTTGGTTTCAGTCCTCCTAGTAAAACTCATCCGGAGTAAACATCTGCCATGAAATATCCAAGACTCTGATGTCTGAAACTCGACTGCAGGATACTGGGATCAGAAGCAAGGCCAATTTACCAGGGAGTCTTTTGCAGAAAGGAAATGGTTATCATTACTTGATAGGAGCAAGTTTTAGTACTTTATGCCACATAATCCAGATTATCTTGGTCCAGGAGGATTGGAAATGTTTTCCCTTGCAACAGCTTGCAGGCCAGCTTGTGTTCTCTGAACCTCTACACCATTGCCACCGAAATTGGAGAGCAAAAGTTATTTGCTAACCTGCAGTACTTCCTTTCTCTTCCAATTTCTATAGGAAGTTCAGGACATGGTGTGACCAATAACATAGGACCGCACAGGATTGGGGCAGGTTGCTTCATAAATCTGCTTGCCTGTAACAAAATCCTCTTGTCCCTTTCGTGCCATGTAGTGTAGTAACAAATTATGGCAGCACTCTCATTTTCAAAGAGCTCTGAGATAGCCTCTCCGATTATGCCAGGGCTTACGCCATAGTAGGGGTTGAATACTAGCAATTCCCTTATTTTGCGACTTTTCTGCAGATCTACAGACTTTAGCTGAAGGTAGCGGTAAGCAATAGTTCCTGGTTTGGAATGCCACTTTGAGTCTGTGCAAACCTACAACTTGCATATTTTAACGGTTTTCATCAGCTCTTTTCCCATATTGAGAAAGGTTGGAAATTTACTCCTGAGACTCACAGATGTAAAACTTCTTCCAGGATTGGGAAAAAGTTGTTTGAGGGGAAGTGAACTTGCAGATGCTCAACAGATTTTCGCATGAGCAGATCTACACATGCATGTTTGCTTGTGCTAAAATGCAGTTCACAAATGTTTTCTAGGAATATGATTTCTTGACCTACTTCTGTAAATTCTTATGAATTAATGAACGCCGTAAATCTGCACTAGTGCAAGAACATATACCATGGGTGCACTTTTGAGATTTCTTTAATGATTGTGCCCCTAATTAGGTCTGACGTTAATCAAGACCTTTTGTGTTTATTAAAATCCTCTCTCTGTGTATCTTTAGGCTGACTTCACTGTGAGCAACAACATTCTGCTCTCTTACAAGGAGCATATTATCACATGAAGTAGTCAAGTTAAGTGCCAGAAACTAATGTGGCCATTTATACTGTAAACATTTTTTTTTTGCCAACGCTTGTTATAATGGCGAGAGGCCTGGCAGCTCCCACGCCAATAAGGTTTTACAAAAACCACGCCAAAACAAAACCTAATTGACAATACTTAAAGACCTACTGATTTGTCATCGCTACTTTATTTTTATGTTTCCCATAATCTTATTGAAACTGTTTACACTGATTTTTTCCATTAGGTATATTTTGTGGAGATACTAGCATGCATCCATGCTTGTTATAAATCATGCTGCAAAGAAATGGCACCTAAGATTTTACAATAGTTTGGAAAAATGTTTTTGTTTTCTAGTTGCATTTTATGAACACTTGCTTTTAAAAGCAAAGAATCATTCATCTTGCTTTCAAGCTCTGCAAATACTTGCATCTAATAAGAGTGTTCTGGGAGCATTATACATAGCCTCATGCTGCTGAACTTTGCAAAAGTGTGTACACATGTTTATACTGGAATCGCTGTCAGTAGTGCAGTCTGCGGTTACATTTCCTTGAAACGTTCACCCTAGTAATAAAGGCTTTGCATTAATGAACCATAGATACAAGTTTGACCAGCGTTAACATATGAACACAAAAATTACCTTCATCTGTAGGCAATGTCCTTCACTGATTCATAATGTGGTACTGTAAGCTGGCAGCCAACGGGTTTGTGCTGCAGGGGGTTGGGCTTACTTGTCACATGGATAAAATACACATGAAAGCGTGTTGTTCTCGACCCCAAATAATATATGCTGGGCGTGGTGCTATAGGAATTCCACACTCCTGCTTACACCTGTGCTAGAAAGTCCTAGGCTCGTCCAGCAGTCTGGTAATCCGGGCAGTTGCGTCATGGATACATTGATAGATAGTTCAATAGTATATTCTCTAGGTAGACTATAATTTTCATTCCTCTTGCTCTGAGGAACTCCACAACAGGCTTGAAAAACCTTGTGAAGCACCTGGGTGCAGATGAGACCGTAGAGAAATATTGTGAATTTGTATACCACGCCGTGCTGGTGAGCTGCAGGAACTTGTCCCTGGGATAGAAGATGGGTTTTATATGTTTGGCTCTATGACGTCCACGAGGGTCATTGAGGGCAAAGGCAAGGTTGTGTTCCTTTAGCCTTTACTCCTGGTCTCAGTGGAGGCTCCATGTAGTAAATCTGCGTCCTACAAATTACCTCAGTCGGGTGCTGTGCACTGTTATGACTATTTGAGCAGCTCTGTAATCCATTTCAGGCAGTTTTTGTGGGATTTTATTCTTTCTCCTCCTCCTTGTTTTTTAAAGTTTGCCCGATACATAACTGTCAGGTGCCCTCGTGCCTTGTCTGTGAGACCAAAAGTTATGAATGAGAACGAGTGACTTAATCGTAACAACTGGAAATTGTTCTGGGAGCATGCCATTCCATCTGCATTTTTGCTCACTGTGCCACCCAAGGAAAGTCTTGCCTGAGCGGCTAGATTATGCCCCTCTTGAGCAGGCATAGAGTAGCTAAGACGTTTGAGGCTTTTGGGACACCTGAGAGGTGCACTCTGAGGCTTTTCAGGAGAGTGAACTACGGCTCGTACATCGACATACCCTGCTACTTACCGTACATAAAAAGAGGTGGATGGTGATCCTTGGATGAACTTTATTACATTCCATCATTTATTTATTTTGCTGACTAAACCTTTCCAGACAGGCAACAGCCATATGCCAGATATTCCTGGCCCCACCCCGAGAGGGGTAGGGTGAGCCGCTAGCCACACTCACTCTGACCAGGAAAAACAAGCGATGGCAGACGTGCGTTTATGTTATTACTTCTACAAAGTATAGTCCCTATACAATGTTGGTATATAAAAATTTCAAGGCGCTAGTTAGGCATACCAGTGCAGCTCAGGATGACTCACTGAAAGACACACAATGATGCAGGGGAATCCTCTAATTAATCTTAACCCTTGAATACATGGCACTAAATATTCACACATATATTAGAGTTTTTCAGATGAATCCAGCAATCCCGATTTGTTTGGCTCCACGTCATGTGTGACACCTACTGCTCAACCTGGATTTTAAGCAAGTTGTATATGGTTTTGCTCTTGAACGTATATTCCAGCATTCAGAGTTCTGTAACTGAAATGCTAGGCCAGGCTGGGTGAATTTACTCCAGCATGGGACCAGAAAGTAGTCGTGTGATGAGTGAACCACAGAGTGTCTCATCAGAACTAAAGAGTTGGGTTTACTCCAGGACCCATGTGCGGTGCAGGTGGCAGAGCGGACGCTCCCAGTGGATTTAGGAAAGACTGTCTACTGGCAGGTGAGTGAACTGAAATAGATACCACTATTTTCAGTGACCACAGATGCGCAGAATCAAACGCAATGCATAGTGGTTTATGTACAGTATAAATCATGAAGTGCACTTGCTCGAGTTGGAGAGCAGAAATGACCAGAATTATACAGTTGAGACTTTTATTTTAATAAAATGGAAAATGGAAAAAAATGCAAGAGCCTTGCCTAGCCAACCTGCCTTCAAGAGCACATTGGGCCCACCTCATTCAAGGTGGACTTTCCCCACTTGCCCAGTCTTATTGGTACCACCTAGAAAACCATGGACGGAAGCATAGGCCTCTCTAAAAACCCGATTGGCCTTTGGTACGGATGTGATCTGAAACCATACTCTACAATCCCCGGCCCCCAATTCTACCTCGCTCGTTATACTCAGTTAAAGGGGATTTTAGCCAACCCTCTTCATCCATTGGTCGGCTGTCATTTCGCATTTTTCCTCTTCCCAATACAGCAAAAAAATGGGGCGATGGGTCAGCCTACTTCATCCTTTGGGCTACCTTCCCTGTGAGTGACAACATTCTGCTCTTTTACAAGAGGCACACCCGCACACAGTAAGTGATGGACTAGTATGGCTGGGTGTAGTTACAATACAGAGTTTGCAAAACAATTCATGCAACACATTGTCATATACAATGCCAATAACTCAAACTTTAATGCTGCGAGACCTATTGCATTGCAAATACTTGTTATTAGGTTTCATCAGTTATTCACAAACATATTGAGTTCAGTAAGATCTGCATAGCGCATATAAACATTATAAACCCACCTCAGATTTCATACTTGCATTGTAATACAATTTTTGCAGCAGTAGTCATTAGTCCTCATTATTAACTAATGAGAACAGCTATATTCTCATGGAAGAGATTAATATTGTCTTCCTTTAGATGGTCATTTTGCATGTAGTATCATGTGCAGGGGTGATATAGTGTCAAGCAATGTATTGTCTGTTATAGTGAATGCCTGGGTGATGGGTTGGGAAAGGTGCATAAAAAAAGAGGGTGGAGGGGTAAAAAGAGGGGGGGGAGAGGATTTGATAGGTCAGAGAGACATGACGAGTAATCTGCTTTAGGTGCAAATATTGACTAATCCAGGAGACCCTCCTTGAACGTTGGGAGCGCCACAGACTTGTCTCTACCCCATTTGAGTGTGTTTGCGCACCAGTGTTTCAATCCTGGCAGGGTATGGGCTTTACAATGCATTGCGATTACGATCTACGCACTATCAGCAGTGCCAGTTCAGTGAAACAATTTAGTGCTCTTACAGTTTTCTTGCATCGAACAGGCCCAGAATTGACCCTACCATAGTGCAAGGCTTGTTGCGGCCGTCTCCTCTGATGGGGCACCTGCGACTTCCCTCCCATACAGCCGCCACTGCTGGACATATCCAGAACATGTGCCATGTCTGCTTCTGGCATTAAGGGGAGACAACGGCAGACTAGAACATCCTGTGTTGGCTAATCAGGGTGAGATAGGTTCTATGTTATATGTTATGTTGTATGAATTGAAACTTTGCATTGTGTGATAGCTTTCATGGATATAAATACTCTCTCCCATTCTTTTTTGTGTTAGTTCCCTGCCTATGTCTCTTTGCCAGCACCTGTGGGTTGGCAGTAAGGGATTGTGTGTGGGTGGAGGTACGGCTCCGTATTGGTGATGTGACATAGCTGGTCTAACTCTGGTAATAGTCAACCATATGCCAGATAATGCTGTGCTGGTAATTCAGTCTGCCTGCAGATTAGGGTATTAGCGCACCATTGAGAAATAGGACACGTGTGCCCACCACGGCAACCTCTCACGTCAATAGGCCCTCTTCCCATCCCCCATCATGTTGTGAAATGATATAATAGAACTGTTGAATTTGGGGGAATATGGTGGGGTGAGTGGTATGAGTCTTAAAGTTTTGCCGAAGCTGTTGTGTGCTATGCACATTGCTATTAGAATTACGGGGGGGGGTCTCTTTTGTGGTAGGAAGGCCTCCTGTGCTATGCGGTGCACGCGTCTAGTTGAGGGCAGTCCCATCTCCTCGAACCGTTGTCCCGCTAACCTAACCAGCAGGCAACCATTGAAGCTGTGTCGCTAAATGCTTGAAGTTAGTGACCCAAGGGCCCCCTTTGTGTAGGAGTAGCTACGTTTGTGCAGCACAACTTCATGTCTGCCTTTATTCCAGATTAAACTCCCTAAGGTATCATGTAAAGTGCAAAAGTTGCTGTGAGGTATGTTCACAGGGAGATTCTGAAAGTAATATAGAAAGCATCACAATCACATATCCTACTCCCTTAGGTGTGGAAAACAACCATTATGTGGTACATTGACCCTATACCATGCACTTTATAGGTAGCAGAGTTTACTTTAACAATCCTGCACAGATATATGGGAAACCCTGATTGAGTATGATATTCAGTCTGTATACAGCTGTTCAGAGAAAGCCAAGTACCTAAAACTACTGAATATCTGTTCCAAAATGAATGCACTATTGACGGCAGCTTTTATCTGCTTCAAATCCCTGACACAACCTACATTGAGAAATGAAATTTATTTGAGTAGACTAGTGAGTACTGTAGACCGTATTCACCCTATGGAGAGAGTTTTCCCCATACCACACATACAGTAAAACCCTTCTGAGAAATACACTACAGAGTATTTAAAAGTATCTACTAAGAAGAGGTTACACTCTTTGAAACACTTTGCAATAACTACTAGTTTCTAAAAATAACCAAGATCTGAAGGTACTAAACATCATACTACCTGCACCCTTCATAATGTGGTATAAACATTATAGCTAGCCCATCCTCTCAAGCAAAACCAGCACATGTACATAGGTTAGTACCTGGTGCACACAGTCGGTTATGTAGAAATTGTCATGCTGATACGATTCTGTCTAGCTCAAGGCTGCTTAGAAAAGTTGTTATCTGCTGCATTGCTTCTGTTTCCAGATGGTTACGCCGTGGCAGCAAAATGCTGCTTGGTGTTCCCTGAGCCAGAGTATCGGCCTCTGCTCTTCTGTCTCCCCCCTGTGGGAAACTTGCCACAACCAGTGCTGGTGTGCTTGCGCCCCATTCAACACAACTGTATGCATTGGGTAGCTTGTAGGAAGGCAGCACTGGAGCACGAAAACTGCCCCCCCCCCCCCCCCCCTGAAAACTCTGCTTCACCTCACTACCACCTTTGGCTTAGAGCGGCTGCGGTCTTTGTGGGGGCGGGGTGCGAGTCTGGAGTAACTTGCACCTGGGGTCACAGGTGCGATGAAGAGCGAGGATAAACTGAAACGATTAAGACCTAATCAAGGAAATAAAAGTATACCCCGCATCCACCATTCACAATCAGCAGCCTGTATTTTGCTGAAGACACTGAAAGGATTCAGCAGCATTTATATTGCATACAACCGGAGTCTACCCCTAAGGTGTGGGGCTGGACTTGGACGGACAGCACTGAGAAATCCACTTTGGGGAAAGTTGAGAAGACGCTGAGCCAAACTGGAGAATGATAAAGTTCCCGCCATTGCGGTTTTTGCTGAAGTTGGTTAAAGGGGGTGACGGAGTGGGCATTAAAGGGATGGAGTAGTGATTTAGTCTTCACTACAAAAGGTAGAGCCCTGACTTTTGCAGAAAGTGCAGCTTGCATCTAGGTGAGCTCCCCATCACCTATAATTTTGCGTTTAAACCCCTGATAAGTAGGAAAAAATAATCTGAAGCCAAGAGTCACTCTAGAGTAGCTGTATCGCTTATCACTGCAACTTCGTGAGGTAGCCACAAGCACCCTCTGCATTACTTTAGGTCTATTTTTCAGATATAGGACTTACACCATGCTAAAATGTCCCCTTCCAAAAGAGTGGAAGTTCAACAAATGGACTAATAATTTAAAGGAAATCTTGTTTTTAGCAAAAGGAGTTTTGAACTGTATTATCCCAGAGTGGATCATATTAAAGACTATACAGGATATGCAGAGACTGCCTGCAACTGGTAGCTCTGGGACTCCTAAAGAAATGATTGGATATGATAACCCAAAAACGAAGGATGTGTCATTGCAGGATGACCAACCATCTCAAATTGCAGCATCTATGGAAGCCAAAGACTTACCCGAAAACTGTCCATCGTCCACCTCCACAGCCTAAAGTGACGAAAAAACTGAGAAATTGCAAAAACCACAGTTGATGGACAGAATGCAGGACAATGTCTTACATTCACCCCAGTACAAAGATCTGGGCCTAAATCCATCGTTTTTTTGCACTCCACGCCAGCCTAGGTCAGACAATGGCTATATGCAAATCAGCCTTGACCCTGTGCCTCATGGGAACAGTCCAGCCCGAACTACCAAGCCATGTCTTTCCCAGACCGGAATCAAGCATCCAAGGACCGGTTTCTGGCTATCAGCCTTCAGCCTGGATAACTAGACTCCAGTGATGTGGAGAGCCTGGGACTCACGTCTGAGCATACCCAGCCCACTCAGGGTGAAAATTGCAAAAAACACAGTTGATGGACAAAATGCAGAACAATGTCTTACATTCACCCCAGTACAAAGATCCGGTCCAGGGAAGACATGGCTTGGCAGTTCGGGCTGGACTGTTCCCATGAGGCACCGGGTCAGACTGATTTGCATATAGCCATCTCTGAACTGGGCTGGCAGAGTGGGCTAAAGAACGGTGATGGATTAAACCCAGATCTTTTGACTGGGTGTGAGTGTTTGATTCAAATGCTCCGTCCATCACCACCCCCTTTTGTACCGCTTTTGGCCGCCATAAGTGTGGCAGGGTATGCTCAGACGTGAGTCCCTTGCTCACTTTGCCACTGGATTCAAGCAAGCCGGGCTGAAGACTGCTGGAATGCCAGAAACCGGTCCTCGGAAGCTTGTTTCCGGTCCAGGGAAGACATGGCTTGGCAGTACGGGCTGGACTGTTCCCATGAGGCACAGGGTCAGACTGATTTGTATGTAGCCATCTCTGAACTGGGGTGGCAGAGTGGGCTAAAGAACGGTGATGGATTAAACCCAGATCTTTTGACTGGGTGTGAGTGTTTGATTCAAATGCTCCGTCCATCACCACCCCCTTTTGTACCGAAAAAACTGGGGAATACATTGTGCAAAGTGAGGAACACACTAAGAACAAGTATAGTAATGGCAAAGGGGCTAACTACAACAAACCCCAGGAACAACAAATCTACTAGCACACATGAGGGGGAATCCACAATAAGACCCCGGCAAAAACCATTAAACTTTTCCTGCTTTTTATCAAAAATCTCCTTCTTGGGGAGAAACCTAAATAAAAACAGCCAACCCAGTGGATGTTCCAGCTAATTCTCCCCTACATAAAGAAGCAAGCATTATAAGGGAACAAACAAGGAGTAAAATAGGGCATAGGGAGATGATGCAACAGCAGCAAGTACTCATGCCTAATGAGACTGGCACATCAGAGTTTTTAAGGTATAACAATTGTAATGATCATCGTAGTCTGAACCCAGGCAAGGAAAATACAAGAGCTACTCTACACACAATAGTCTCTTCTAGGAACCGGTCACCAAGATCCAATGAAAACAGGAGACACCAAGATAGGCAGGCTGACACCGAATTATACTTCGCAATTTCCTAGTTCCTCCTGTAAAACAATCCTCACGCCAATATATTAATCAAGAGGGAGTCGGGCTTTACCACTAAGCTGGCCCCCTGAGAAAAAAAATTGTTTCCGGGCTTGGGGGTATTAAAATCACTGTGCCTCCCCCAGTAGCTTATCCAGCACAGTTTGCTTCATTAAAATTGAGAAGAAAATGTCTAACGTATTTGATCTGAAAGAACTTTGATAACGCCATCTCCATGTCAAAATACTGTGACTAACTTCATTCTCTTATTTTGGTCTGACGCAAACATAGGTTGGCTTACTGCAGCTTTGCATAGCAATAATTGCCCATGACACCAGAAGGTTCATAAAATAAAAAAACTAAGTCAATTAAAAAGTTTTAATATTTGGTTATGAAACCTAAACGGTGCCCAAACCAAAACTCGGGAATAAAACTCTCAGATCTTTTGAAAGGAAATATAATATGCTTGCAAGAGACGAGGGCACTTACACCATTCTCAGTAAATGGCTTTGCTGGCTTCTTCAGCCTTACAGTCAAAACAAAAAAGTCCTGATGGCCAAAGGGAGGTTTGGCTACCTTTTTTTTTTTTTTTTATAGCATTAGCCCTGAAGTCTAAAATTGAACAGGTGTAGTCAGACGAAAATATCTTAATATTCAAATTCACAAACTTCAGAATGAGGTCCTCCTGGTATATCTAAACTTTTAAAACCTACTACTAGCCAGCCTGCACGAACTACAGTTTCCTGATATTTTAGTCACAGTGGAATTTAATACAAATCTATTGAACCCATTTACATACGACAATCCAATATCCCATCAGAACTATATATGGTCTGTCCATGAGAGACACAAGTAGCAGACTATGGGATTCCAAGGCGATTTATATTAATAAAAGACCTAGAATCTCTAGGTCTAAGAGTACTGCTAGACAGTCCACTAGAGTGGTCCTATTAGTTCACCGTTTTAAATACCATACTAGATTACACAGCTGTCACTCCCCCATTACTCCGCCTAGATACATCTTTTAAGAATGTTCAAACCATCAACCTCTACCATGGGCATAAAAAAATAGAAATGAATGCGCAAAACTGGCTTCTTCATAAAGACCTCTTCGGCACTGGGAAAACTCTGTACAACTAACTATAGGAAGCTTTGCTGGTCAGTAAGCACTGGAGAATGTATTATGGATACAGCAATAACTGTAGAGGAGGGAGCCCCAGTTCTGACCGCAAGTGGCTCCCAGGGCACACCGGGTACATCACACAGCTAAACAGACACGGACTCCTGCTTCTACCCATAGATTACACAGCGGTAAGGCCTTCTGAGTGGGTGGCGGACACTGGGGAGCGGAGGGGGGATTGAGGTGTTAGGGGTAGTTAATTAATGTTGAGAAACTCCAAGCGGAGGGTTACGAGAAAAGCAGACAAGCGCATTTCCAAGAGAGGGGATTACACCTGCTAGTCCTCGCCAATCCTCTAGATTCAACTATTAATCGCCACCCGACCCCCGGGTTGTGGGCTTACAGGCTGTGTACAGAGAAGACTGCAGAATGGTGGATGGAGGCTATGGGTTGTAATATGTGGAAATATTGTGCTAAATGTCTGCAATAAAAATTATATTTATTAAAAAAAAATGGATACAGCAATAACTGTAGAAAACTACTGCTTTAGTAAGGACTGAGTCTGATTGCCAAATGGTCTCTTTTTACAGGAAACATAAGCGACCATCAATGACTCAAATCAAATAATCCTTTATTCTGTTTTCAGAATTTAGAAAAACCATAAAAGTACATTTGAATATTTACATACAAAACAGTGAATAAAAAAATTAATCCTTCCAAAATTACAGAAGTTAAAAACATTGACAAGCAAACTAAGTTAAAAAATGCAGTCAGAGTATTAAAAGAGTCTAAATCTGATTATATGTGCAAAAAAGCAAGAAGTAGGTGTAATCTAAGACAGGCTATGCGATTCAAATTCTATTCTAAGTTTGACCTAAGTCTAACGAAAAACTTCAGAAATTGAGCTATGCTTTTCGCAAAGCACTCTTCCTCCAAAAATTTGAGGACGAGGGAGGCTGGTTGACACCTTTTGAAAACCCAAGATTTTTAATATCTGGATTAGCCAACGCTTCCTTGGTTCGTTATAAAACTTGCAGAATAGAACCGTGTGCATTGAGGATTGAATAGAAGCTTCGTCACAGGGACAAGTTGGTAGAATCTTTGACCAGTCATTTATTTTCGGAAAGGTCACCAAACAATGGAAAATATTCAGGCTGAACCGTATCAGCAAAAATCTTTCGTAGCCGCTCAAATTAAAGGTTAGTTAGGGTTGTATGGTTAAGGTGGTTTGGACTTTTGACATATGTTGAACTGAAGTTTTACTTGCCTCTTTGGTCAATCCCAATTGTTCCAAGTGTGTCAAACATAGTTTTTTAAGCCCTTTTCTAGATAGTTCTGAAATTGATGTAGGGGTGTGATACTTTGCCATGCCCAGATCGTAAAGAACATTTTTAATATAGGCAAGCCACCCAATCTTATGCACGTTTTCAAGGGAAAGACAGTCCTGTAAGAGCCCTTGACTAAAGACAGTTTTGGTAGACGACCAGATGCGATGCCATAAGAGAATTGGTTGGAGTTTAACTATGTCAGTTAGATATAACAGGCCCAGTTCCAGATGGCAGCAATGGGCCGAGTAACCTTGCGGTACAGCGAGGAGGAACCTCAAAAAACTGTTTGACTTTTTGTAGGGCATCCACCTTTCCATAACCCCACACCTCTGCACCATAGGTCACAATGCTTATGCAATTTGCTTGGTAAATTTGGATCAGTTCAGCGGGAGGCCTCTTTCCTAATCTTTGAGAGAAATTGACTAGATGTCCATTGCGAAATAAAGACTATGTAGAAGATCAAAGAAGGATTTAAATATCTGCTTAATGCTGTGCAATCAGGAAGGTGTGCAGTCTATCTCGGATATTGGCCAGAAAATATCCGGGGTACCTAGAATTACGCAGGTCCCATAACACCTTAAATAAAACTTAAATGAAAATATTCTTTGATGAAAAAACAAGTGTAAAACAACATTTTTGGGTAACTGTTATCTCTGCAAAAAGAGAAATTTTCAGTAATTTAAGGAAACTACAGAAAATGGTGTTTGGACAAGTTTATGTAGTCGTACTGATTCAGGAAAGATTCCCGAGACATATAGATTGACTTAGGATCTCTATACGCTAAGACTTAAGACTCATAAGCTCATTTGATTATTCAAAATGCCCTGAAGAAGCCCCAGGCCGGATGGCCATGTAAGGGGGCGAAACACATGTTGGCTATTTTTCATCCATTGCTAAACCAATACAGAATTTCTAAATTGCCTTCACATAAAGAATTTTCACAGTGAAACCAGCCTACTGGAATCTTTCCTGAATCAGAAGGACTACATAAACTTGTCCAGCCACCTTTTTCTGAAACTGCTGCACATTTAGGGGGTTAGGGGTCTCCTCCCTGTCCAGGATAAGTACTTAAAAACAAAACTGGCCAAACCTATACGGCAAGTAAGGAATTGGGACCATCACCCCTTCTCTTCAACACGTTTCTGGAAACTAGTCAATGGGTTAACCCCTTCATTGCCCATGACGAGCTGGACTCGTCATGGGACACAGTGCTCCTGTGCCCATGACCAGTCCAGCTCGTCACCAAAATGACATCGGGAGCTGGGCAAGAGCTTCCCCAGCTCCCGAGGCCCCCACCCCGGTTTTCCCTGAGATAACGATCAGCGCGCACAAGGCTCATTTTAGCACGTAGAAAGACTGAAGAGGTATTGTTACTAAGGGGAGAATCTCCCCTTCTCCCCTTAGTGGATCCCTGCTTGGATACATTTAGTAGTCTTCTCGCTCCCCCCCCCCCCGCCCCCTCCCTGGGGAGCAGATAGGGGCAGTAACCCCCAATCTGCCCCTCCGGGGGGGGGGGGGTGCAAAAATCCCACTAGACACCAGGGATTTAAAAAGAAAAAAAAATAAGGGTGGGGGCTGCCCAAAACGGGCAGGCCCATGCCCCCCCCCCCCCAATTATTATAGACTTTCTGGGCATTGACCCAAATCTGCCCCTTTGGGGGGGCAGAAAGCCCACTAAACACCAGGGATTGTTTTCTTTTTTTTTTTTAGATTTGTTTAGGGTGGGGCTGCCCAAAACTGGCACGCCAACGACCCCACTCACCACCATTACAACCTTTCTGCCCCCCTGGGGGGGCAGATGGGGCATTGGCCCCAAATCTGCTCCTTCGGGGGTGGAAAGTCCACTTTAGAAAGTAAAGATAAGGGTGTTGGCTGCCCAAAACAGGCATGCCCAAGCCCCCACTCCCGTAATCATTAGTCTTTCTGCCCCCAAGGGGAATTGCCCCCTAATCTGCCGCTTTTGTGTGGGGGCAGAAAGCCCACTTATCACCAGGGATTTCTTTTTTTGTTGATTTCTTTAGGGTGGATGCTGCCCGAAACAGGCACGCCAATGCCCCCACCCACCCGCCACCATTACAGCCTTTCTGCTCCCCCCTGGGGGGCAGTAGCCCCCAATCTGCCCCCCCCCCCCTCCAGAAAACCCACTAAATGCCAGGGATTTATTTTGCACAATTTGTTTTAGGGTGAGGGCTCCCCAAAATAGGCATGCCAATGCCGCCAACCCCCCCTACCCCCCCACACCATTACAGACTTTCTGCCACCCCCTCCCCCCCGGGGGGCAGATGGGGGCAGTAGCCCCCAATCTGCTCCCGGGGGAGGGAAGAAAGCCCACTTGACGTCAGGGATTCTTTTTGTGCATTTGTTTTTAGGGTGGGGGCTGCCGTAAATGGGCACCCCAATGCCCCCACCACCACCATTACAGCCTTTCTGCCCCCAGGGGGTAGATGGGGGCAGTAGCCCCCAATCTGCCCCCCCTCCCTTAGAGGTGCAGAAAGCCCACTGTCCACCAGGGATTTTCTTTTTGCGCAATTGTTTTTAGGGTGTGGGCTGCCCGAAACGGGCACGCCAATGCCCCCCCCTCCCACATAAATGAGTCTTTCTGCCCCCTGGGAGGCAGATGGGAGCTGTAGCCTCCAATATGGCCCCCCGGGGGTGGAGAAAGCCCATTAGAAACCATGGATTTTTTTGTTTTATTAGTGTTGGGGTAGGGGCTGCCCAAAATGGGCATGACAATACCCCCACCCCTAGAGAAATTCCAGTCTTTCTGCCCCCCCAGGAGGGCAGATGGTGGCAGTGGCCACAGATCTTCCCCCTGGGGGAGCAGAAAGCCCACTACGTGCCAGCGAGTACGCAGGCTTTTTTTATGCATGGGGTGGGGGCTGCCCTCAAGGGTCATGCCAATGCCCCCACCCCTACAAAAAAATGGCCACAGTCTTTCGATGAACCCCCCCCTATTCTCTTCCCCCCCCCCCCCCCCAGGGTGACAGAAAGCCCACTGGGCTCTGACTTTTTTTTTTTTTTAGCAATGTGCCTGCCTGTGGATTTTGGTCCCTAGCGCAGCTGGCACGTAGGGAAACATAGCAAATTTCTACATTTTTAAAAACTAGACACTTGAGGCGAATCCAGGATGGGGTGACTTGATTGGCTCTCACCAGGTTCTGTTACCCAGAATCACTTGCAAACCTAAAAAATGTGTCAAACACATTTTCCTCACAGTTCTGTGGTGCAAAGTTCTGGAATCTGCGTAGGTCCACAAAATTCCACCCACCCCGTGTTGCCCACAGTCTTCCGAGAAAAAGGGTACCTCACTTGCTTGGGTAGGCCTAGTGCCCGCCCCTTGCCTGTCGCGGGTACTTGGGCCTCCCACACGAGTGAGGCACCGTCTTTATCGGGAGACCCGGGGGAACGCTGGGTGGTAGGAAATTTGTGTCAGCCCAGTGATGCCACAACTTTCCCTCACAAATATGTGAAAAAAAAAAGATTTTTTTTCAGCTAAACTTGAGGTTTGCAGGGCTTTCTGGGTAAGGAAACGTTGGGGGATCCATGCACGCCATACCTCCCTGGAATTCCCCGGGTGTCTAGTTTTCAGAAATGTGTGGGTTTGGTAGGTTTCCCTAGGTGGCCGCCGAGCATGGGGCCAAAAACCCATGGGACCCACCTTGCAAAACCAGGTCGTTTTGAGAACAACAATTTTGATGTCGCCTCAACACGTTTTGGGCCCTTGCCTGTCGCAGGTACTTGGGCCTCCCACACGAGTGAGGCACCGTTTTTATCGGGAGACCCGGGAAAACGCTGGGGGAGAGACTTTCAAGCTAGCTGCGTATGCAGATGACGTTCTAATAGTCACGGAAGACCCAGAGAGATCCATAAAAGCACTAACTGCCACCATTGACAAATACGCCAGGGTCTCGGGGTACAAACTTAACAGGGACAAATCTGAGTGCAAACCTCTAAACATCCACGCAACAAGAACAGTATTAGGAACATCAGGACTAACATGGCAACCAAAACCTATAAAATATCTGGGTATCCTCTTCGAGATAGACCTAAGAATGACACTGGAACACAACGAGCACGCAACGATACAGAAAATCAAAGACAAGGTAGAAGGGTGGTCCCCCAGGTTCACAACATGGTGGGGAAGGATTGAGGCTATCAAAATGATGCTCTCACCAATGGTCAACTATCTGCTAACAATGCTCCCACTGACTAACACAGAGAGCTTCCACAAGACACTTGACAAGTTACTTAACAGCTTCCTTTGGCGGGGGAAAAAACCAAGAATAAGCCTACACAAGCTAAGGCTAGCTAAAGAACAGGGTGGCCTGAACATAACGAATTTCAAGCGATTCCAGACGGCATGCATAGCTAGACAGGGACTACATTGGCTAGACCCAAGAAAGGAATACACCCCAGCATGGCTATCTTTCGAGCGCGGCCTACTAAAGGGCATGAACCCCATAACACTCCTGACAGCCACACGACACCCAGCAGTGAGGGAAAACCCAGTCCTCAGGAACACAAAGACAGCTCTACTGAGCGTCGACAAAACACTGTCAACAAGCATCAGGGGAGGCCAATTTGAATCCCTCTGGCACAACCCTGCCATCAAATACAGAGATAAGGTTCTAGACATGCCTGTGTGGTACGCACAAGGCATATCCACGGCCCATGACCTTCTAAGACAAGGCGAGAACACAACGTTTGACACACTCAAGGATGCGCACAACCTACAAAACATAGAACTGTACAGCTTCCTGAAAATAAAAGTAGCTATTAGGAAGGCAAACCTCACAAGCCTGACACCTTCGCTCTTACAGCTTGCAGCTAACCTCAACAAAACAGGACACCAAATAGCACACCTCTACAGAGCCCTACGCCCCAAACACACCAAACTCAATGACAAGGTCACAAACTTCTGGGGGACTGCAGCAGGGAAGGAACTAAGCGAAACAGAAAAGGCCGAACTGTGGAGATCGACCACTAGGAAAAAGATAACTGCCTCACTAAATCAGACCAAATACTGGTTAATACACAAGGCATACTGGACACCGGCCCGCCTATCCACCCTGGGGATCCGTGAGAGCGACACATGCTGGAACTGTAACGAAGGAAGGGGGGATTTAGAGCATCTCTTACACAGTTGCCCTCAGATCAAGGATTTCTGGGAAAGAACGGGGAAGCTTATCAAAGACATCACTGGGGTAGCCATACACATAGATTTCCCAAGTCTAGTCCTGGGCTTTGCATCCCCGTCCATCACAACGACAGAAGACCGCGACCTCGTTGACCTACTGTTGACTGCCGCAGTCAAAATAATCCTAAGCAACTGGAAAGACACCACAAAAGCGACACCACAGGCATGGCTCAACTGGGTTACTTTCCTAAGAGGGGCAGATAACATTACAGCGAAATATACACCGAAAACTCACAGGCAATCAAACATGTGGAGGCCCTTAGACCTCTACCTTTCATCACACAAACCCCCCTAGGCGCAGACACCAGACACTAGACAGCCACCAAGGGACACAGTACAGGGACCGACACTACAACAAGAGAAACCGGCTAGGAAGTACACTCTCCTATCACCTACCTCTATCACTCTCTATCCTCTCTATCGTCCGGGGTGCTATACCCACCAGGCAGATCAAAGGGGGGAAAGAAGACAACGCCAAGCAAGACTCGGATAACGGACTTCTTCTTCCTTCTTGGACTAGTAGATCTACCCGACCCCACGCACCATGGCAAGGAACGAACTATTGCAGGACAATATTACTATACCCCCCCCCCCCCCCCCCCCCCGGCGCCTCCTTTTTCTCTCCTTTCTTCTTTCTCCTCTTTTCTTTCCGCCACTCATGTATGCTCCATGTAAATATATATTTTTTTTTATATACAATAAAAAATTACAGAAATCAAAAAAAGAGAAAAGGGATTTTTTTTTTTTCCAGCTAAATTTGAGGTTTTCAGGGCATTCTGAGTAAGGAAACCTTGGGGGATCCACGCAAGCCATACCTCCCTAGACTCCTCAGAGTGTCTAGTTTTCAGGAATGTGTGGGTTTGGTAGGTTTCCCTAGATGGCCGCCAAGCCCGGGGCAAAAAACCCATGGGGACTCTCCCCATGCAAAACCAGGTTGTTTTGTGATCGGTAATTTTGATGTCTCCTCGCCTATGTTTTGGGACCTTGGGGAGGAAAAGTGGATGTTTAATTTTTTTTTAGGTTTGCAAGGGATTCTGGGTAACAACCTGGTGGGATGCAGTGAAGTCACCCCATCATGGATTCCCCTGGGTATCTAGTTTTAAAAATTTATAGATTTGCTAGGTTCCCCAAGGTTCAGGCAGAGCTATGGTTCAAAAACTACAGCTAGGCACTTTGCCAAAAAAGGGTCATTTTTCACAGCGAAATAGAGGTGTGTCTACGTTGTGTTTTGCGCAGTTTCCTGACGCGGCCACTAAGCCGACCCACACAAGTGAGGTACCATTTTTCTCGGAAGACTTTAAGGGAACACTGGGTGGGTGGAAATTTGTGGATTCACGCAGATTCCAGAACTTTCCACCGCAGAAATGTGGGGAAAATGTTTTTTTTTTTGGGGGGGCAATTTTTTAGGTTTGCAGGGGATTCTGGGTAGCAGAACCTGGACCTGGTGGGAAACAGTCAAGTCACCCCATCCTAGATTCCCCTGGGTGTCTAGTTTTTAAAAATGTATAGGTTTGCTAGGTTTCCTTAGTTGCTGGCAGAGCTATGGTTTACAAACTACAGCTAGGCACTTTGCTAAAAAAGGATAATTTTTCATTGTGAAAATGTGGTGTGCAAGTTGGGTTTTGAGTCGTATCCTGTCGTGGGCACTATGCCTACCCACACAAGTGAGGTACCATTTTTATCGGGAGACTTAGGGTAATTCAGATTAGTAAAGGAACTGTTATTATAAATTGACGTTCGATGTATTTCTGCCTTCCAAATGAAAGACGTGTAAAAAAGAAGTAATTTAAAAAAATGACCAATAATTCTCATGGTAGTATGAGTATTCCCAATTTCGGAAATGTGCAAATATCTACTGTTTCTAAACTCTGTTTTGTTCCCATTTCAGTAATACATAGGTGTCTTTGATTTTTCCGTTTACACATTTTTTCAGAATAAATACTATAAACCCGGTACATAATAAAAAACCATTGCAAGTTGCTTCTCAGTTTTTGGCTCTGGGTTTGTCGGGTTCTTGGTGAACCTACAAGTCCTATATAGCCCCACAACCAGTAATGTCCAGCGGATGTAACTGTATATTGCTTTCAAAGAGCTGTCATAATTAGAAGTTACAGGTGAAAAGGTTGACACAAAAGGCTGTTTTTTCAACTAATTTTCAATGTATACTATATTTAACTGTTAGTTTCTATAAAGAAACCTTGATGGATCTATGCAAATGACCTCTTGCTGAATTCAGAATTTTGGCTTCTTCTCTAAATTGTATAGCTTTCCAGGATCCTTCATTGCTTTTGTACCCATTTCTACCATTAACTGGAAGGAGGTTGAAAGCAAAACAAAATAGCACAAATAGGCTATGTCCCAGAAAAATGCCAAAATTGTGTAAAAAACGTTGGGTTTCTGACAAAAGTCTGGTATCCCCAAAGAGCTGGGAAAATGGTGATTTCAGCCCCACAAACCTTTTGTTGATAACATTTGCTGGGAAAAACCCAGAAGCTTTCGTTTGCAGCCCCTTTTTCCCATTTTTCATCAAAAAAATACTCTTTGGCTAAATTTTGGCTCATTTCTGTGACCCCTCTAGGGGAATCCTCAAACCCTGAGTACCTTTAGAATCCCCATGATGTTGGAAGAAAAGGACGCAAATTTGGCGTGGATACCTTATGTGGTCAAAAAGTTATAGGGGCCTCAGCGTGCACTACCCCAAATAGCCAAAAAAAGGCGTGGCACAGGAGGGGGAAAAGGCCTGGCATCGAAGGGGTTAAATGGAGCACCCCTCCCAGTTGCCAGCTCTAATCTAAAGGAGGCCAGCTTGGTAAAGTTCTTCACGAATAATTAACAATTTTTTCCTTTAGTAACTGCATCTTCTTCTCATAAATAATTTTATGTTACAAAGTTGCCACCAAACACCCAGGAAGCTCCTCCATAAATCTTTTTGGATGAACAAGCTCGCAGTGTTATCCAAAGGTGCAGGCAGGATGGGATCCCTGGACCAAACGGTCTGCCGAAAGCACTCTTTAAATCAAACCCAATGTTTTGGGCTGCTTTTTTAAGAACATTATTTAATTGTGAATTGCAACAACAAATTATGCCAGAATTGTGGAGGAAATCAATATTTAACCCAACGTTTAAGAACAACATTGGGCACCAACCCCAAAAATTATCGATTGATTACCCTCCAAGATTTTGCTAGCCTGTTACTCCCAGATCTGCTGAGGTGGGTGAAAGACAAAAAATGTATCCCCCCAATCAAACAGGGTTCAACCCCTTTGCTGCTAGGCTCTTGCCCCCGCCCCCCCACCACTCCCCTCCCCCCCCCCCCCCCCCCCCCCCCCCCCCAGTGCTAAGCCTTTTTTGGTCTATTTCGGGAAGTGCACGCTTAGGCCCCTATAACCTTTTATCCACATAAGGTATCCATGCCAAATGTGCGTCTTTCAACATCAAGGAGTTCAAAGGTACCCAGTGTTTGTGGATTCTCCCCTTTCCAACAATACCTCTACCAAGTATTTCGGTGCTTGGGGGCTGAGATGGCCCCATGAGCACCGAAACAATTAAACTGAAATTTCTATTTCACTTTTCAATGTAATGACGTTAGCACGCCATGAATATTAGACACTTGAGTGCCAGTCCTACTTAGAGGCTAGGTGGTCAATGTACTTATAAGTTGACTTCATGCATTTTCGCTTTGGCCTTCACCCAGGAGAAATCAATAGAAAATCGTGGAAAAAGGTGACTGCATAGGAGTGTTGGAGATTGTGTAGCTCTGAGAAAAAGAACATCAAGCATAATACTTGCTTATGCTCAGCTTTATTACAAGAAAAACTGTTTAATTAGCGCAGGATACGGACCAGTAGGCAGGCAGTAATCAAAAGTTTAAAATCTACAGACCCCCATGATGAACTGTCGGTACATGCAAGTTTTGAGAATCGCTGAAAAAAAACTGATTGCCTTCAATGTCTTGCTGTCTTAAAAAAGAATTTGCTTCATTTGCTAGTCTTCTATAAACTATATGAAATTGTTATTTTATTGCTACTGTATGGTTTTAATATTTCTTCTGACGCTAAATACTGGAATTACGTATTACGCACTTTGGTTAGATCTACATGACCTTAACTTTTAGGGCTATTCAAAAGGATGTAGCAATGGGTATTGTAATGTGCTGTTTAGTGGGCTTGCATAATCCACTGCTTTTTTATACGAATTTGTTTCGTTTATAATTTTTACAAATTGCTACAAAAATTGTAACTATATATAGAATAATTTTTAAAGGAAATGTTCAAAACAAATGTCTTTAATGAATTGATTGTAAAGGTTTGAATTAACTGTACAATAAATAATTAGACTTAAAAAACTAGTGTGGAACATATTAAACACCAGGCAGCTGTTACCTGCACACAGAGTTACTCTTGAACACAAAGATTTAGAATGTGTTCAATACATCTACATAGCTATGGTGCATTAGGAGCACGTGTTTTGTAAACACTTAAAAACATTAGCTGGACCCAAGCTGTTAAAAATTGGATAGAAAGCAATATGGTTGTGTTAGTTTGTTTTTATAGTTTACATAGTGGCGCATAACACTCACCAGTGATATCATGTTGTCATTTGACATGCCATCAGTGTAGTTGTAAAAGAGGTCATGGAACATGGCATGACTGTCATAAGCAGTGCATGGCGGGGGTGCAAGTTAGTTAGTGATGCTAACTATAACTCGTGCATTTCTGTGTTCTTGATTTTGTAAGTTCTAAACGTTAAGGCTGTCAATGACAGTCACCTAACTATAACGTTACTTTAACTTTCTTTTTTTCATTGAATTTCTACGTTTTTTTCATTAACGAAAACAGGTTTTACACCTACCAATAGCGTTAATTTAACATTTAGTTTTTTTCTGTGAATTTCTAGTTTTTTGTTAAGTTATGTTTGTGAGTTTATATATTGTAGAATTATTTATTAATGTGTTCTGATATTTTTGCTAAAATATTTTTATTTATTTAATTTTTTTAAAATTTTAGTGTAACAAAACAGGATATGGTTACGTTTTCTAAATCTTTGTAAAACGATTATGGTACTATTCAATAGAAATTGTTTATTTGCTCAGTTGTAACTGATAGCAAGTCATGTCACCAGCAATCTGTTTTTGAGGTTTAATTCACAACCTCTGCTTTATTTATGTTGCTTTATGGTTGTTTTAAACAGTTAATAACACTTATATTGTAGTAATACACACTCTTTTCTCTCCCTGTACAATTGTGCTCATGGAACATTTGCGAAATCGAACGAAGACCACATGGTCCTCTTTGACATTGTAGACTTCAATGCAGCCTGTTTTTAAAACCGGTGCGGGTGCTCAAACAGTTTCTGTGCCTATCACACATTTTCTGAATCTTCCCCCGAACACCACTGGGCAGCTGCTAATTCCTTTAAAAAGTGCCCCAGTGGCTAACAGCTACAGTGTATCTTTCACTAATGAGCTGTCACTAGTGGAAGCTCTTTGTCCCTGTTTCTGCCTGGTGCACTTGTTAAAGATGCATCGAGGTGCAAACTGAGACCATGACCCACTTACATAATGTGACTTCTAGTGTGTTCAGAGCCTGGTATAAAAAGAAAGGTAGCAGAATCCGAGCTTTGATAGAATCCAAATGCTAACCTAATATGAGCCCTCACATAATTTAGAGAAGCTACCATCGGAATTGTCATGTAAGAAGAACGCTGGCGTTATTTTCACCTAGTTTTGTGGTATCAATTTACAAATGGTTTTTAAAATGTAGATGGAATATATATACACACACACATGATGTTGTGGATTTTTTTACAGGACAGCTTAATACCTAAAGCCATGTAGTGTTCCTGTAGGAGTCCTGGTTGCAAAATTGTCGAGGGCACTGCTGTCATTAAAAGCAAAGGTAGCAAGCTAAAAAAAAAGCAGAGCCTCTGCTGGGGTGCTGACCTTAATTTCCACTAAGGTAATTAAAGAGACTCCTGATGCAATTTACCTGTCCAGTAGAGTACAAATCTCAGTAGTAAAGCTGTGAGTGAAGTATAATAAATGCAGGCATTTTTTACTGGTAAACATGTACATTCATGAAGAGAAGTCTTGCTGGATGAAAAAATGGGGGGACGATTTCGACCTGTCTTTTGAGAAGGTTCTGGGGAAATTTCCAGAGGCTATGGTTATTATGGCTGGGGATGTCAATGCATCGCAGTATCCTAGGCTATTGGACCAATTGTTGCAGGTGGCATTAGAGTGCTATATCATACCCCCAGCTGGCCTGATGAAGAAGGAGGTAAAGGTATTTGGTCAGTGGTGTGAAAATTATAGGTTATATTTAAACAGCCAGTTTGAGAATGATACTCTGGCAGTCTGAGTTTTGCTATTGTTGCCAAGAATGCCTCATTGACTGATCCAGTTTAGCAGCATGGACTCCACTGGGACTTGAAAGTACTGGACTATCAGTGTGGTGATCATTGGGCAATTTTGGCAGTTCTATATCTTGAAATACTGGAGGTGGTTGCTAAGGTTTTTCCCTTGGTTGTAAGCTTTCCTCAGAGACTCATCTCTGTTAGAACCTCCATACCTTCAGCACCTGACTGTGTATCAAGTTTCTGAATATATTGCTGTTTTTGCCAGTGCTTATGAAGACAGATTTGCGTGGTTTAATATTTTAGAAAATTTGCTGGCATGTATATGTGTGAGCCTTAATAAGTGGTGCAGAACCTTAAGAGATGTGGTGTGGTTGAAGGGCCAGGGTAGAGAAGAAGGATGACTTGATGTAACTTATCAGAAAATGTAATGGCATCCATGGATGGTGTCAAAATAAAACGAAAATAACAAGAGATGTCTGGTCACAATGATAAATGTGTGCTGTTCTGAAACTAAAGACAAACCGGGATCATGAAACAACAACATGAAATTACACTAGGCTGAAACTCCCATCAGCCCACAATTATGGCGGAATATCATCACGTGGGATACGGATGGTGGATCCAAGTCTCGCCAACCCATCTAATGATGGTGCAGAGATGGATTTCCGAGATAGACCTCTAGCCACAGTGTATTTCAAGTGGTGCTGATGATGTGCAGTGCTTTGAAAAAAAGTGAGTGATAAAATTAACTACTAGAGCAGAAAATATGTTTAATGGGCACTGTTCTAGTGTCAAGATTAAAAATAACGCCTGATAGTCTGAAAATATGACTATATAGTGGCGCAGTGCAGTAGGGTCGACATGTTTCAGCTGTATGGAATCAACTGTCCAGCTTTTTTCAGGACCGAGTTCTAATCGCGACTGCAATTAAGTGTTAACGTGAAAAATAATGATAATACTGTGCAATATTGAATCAAAATATTCCTACCAGGAACTTGGATCCCCAATGTAAACTGGTGGAAAATGAATTATTCGTCCTTTCCTACAAGAGAGGAAAATAGTGCACAGAATATGTGTAATAATACATTGGTCTACAATGATCCCTGAGTGACAAAGAAAACAGTACATACAACACATAAATAACGAAGAGAAAGTCTCATCGCTCCACAGAAGGCAACAGTCCTTTTGGCTTATATGATAAGATTCAAAATGATATTGTTAAAGTATAATACTCACCCAGCATTATGTGGGAAGTAACCTCACCTCACCCGGCACCCGCTTGGGAATAAATGAGGCCCCGCTCTGTTAAAATGGAAATAGAAAAGTAATCTGAGAACCACTGTCAAAAATATTTTGCGGTGTGTAGATAAGTTGCTCCCACATTTCCAAACAATTTAACTTAGCCCAGTTGTTTTACAATGCGACACTCTCTCCCCAAACTGCATGACCAAGGCTCCGCGTGTTTAGAGAGGATGATTAAGCAAGAAACCATTCAGCAAAAGTAGTTTGCAACCAGAATCAATATGCTAAACATAGCTTAATCCTGATAAACTAAGTGGTACATAGTTCATAAGTGCTCTGGCTGACCAGGTGGCGGACTTGTTTCTTTATTCGATGGTGCGCAGATCTTTTCTACTTTGGATCTTAGGTCAGCGTACCACCAAATAGAGTTGACGGAAGAATCTAAGAAATTCACTGCCTTTATTACTCCCATGGGTCTCTTCCAATACAAGAGAATGCCATTTGGTTTGGCTTCAGCCGCTTCTGTTTTCCAGCGTGTAATGTTTCAGATATTCAGGGATCTTGATTCTTTCGTGAAATGTTTTCAAGATGACATTCTGATTTTTTCTAAAAATGTTGTTGAACATTCTGTACATCTAGATGAGGTATGTTCCAGATTGCAAAGCCATGGTCTTACCCTTAAAGCACATAAATGCAATCTGTTCAAGAAGTCGGTAAGAGTATTTGGGGCACACCCTTTCAGGGGAAGGTTTGATTCCAAAGAAATCTAATGTTGAGGCAATTCTCAATGCCCCGGCTCCCAATAATAAGGAACAGCTTTTGTCCTTTTTGGGAATGTGCGAGTACCACAGCAAATTTGTTGCTAACTTTGCCACCAAAATGGAGCCTTTAAGGAAGCTGTTGAGGCAGAAGAATGAGTTTGTTTGGGCCACAGAGCAAGAAAAGGCTTTTACTGAGATTAAAAAAGATATTGTAAATTCACCAACTTTAGGATCTTTTAGGATGGGCAAAGAGTGTATTATCACTACGGATGCGAGTTTATATGGTTTGGGGTGTGTGTTGTCTCAGACAGATGGTGTGTCAGAGTGGAATGTTGCTTTCTCATCTAGGACCTTGAGTGAGACAGAACGCAGGTATGCAGTTATCGAGCGAGAGCTACTATCATGTGTGTGGGCAATCGAACACTATAGGATCTACATTTGGGGAAGCAAGTTCGTATTAAGAACTGATCACAAGCCCCTTGTTCATATTCTTTCAGTGGGAGGAGGATGGAACTCTACAGCGAGAATTGCGCGGCTTACATCTAGATTACAGGAGTATAGTTTCACAGTAGAATATATACCAGGAAAGAAAAACGTCACAGCTGATTGTCTATCACGCCTTCCATGTCTTAGTGTAGTTGATGGTATCTCTGGGTGTAAGGATGTTGATTTTGTCTCTGGATTGCAGGATTTTGTTGGTACTCAGTATTAAGATATTACTGAACAATTTTGGCTTAAGTGTCAAGAGAAGGATGATAGGCTGAATACTTTAAGGAAATATTTGTTGGAAGGTTGGCCCAACAAAGCCAATGTCAGAGAGGATATTGTGCCATTTTTTAATGTTGCGGATGAGTTGTTTTGTGAAGGGAACTTAGTTTTTAAAGGTGACAAGTGTGTCCCACCTGTTGGAGTTCAGGACCTGATACTCAAGCTAGCACACAAGACCCATCCGGGAATTTCTGCTATGAAGCGCCTTATTAGGTTGAACTTTTGGTGGCCAGGTTTGGACAGGTTCGTGGATCGTGTGGTCAGAGAATGCAGTGAGTGTTGTGACAAAGATAAAATGTTGAAAGTCGTTGTTCCTCCTCTTAAATCAGTAGTGTGGCCTGAATTTCCGTGGAAAAAAATTGCCTTTGACATTTCTGGCCCGTTCAACATTTTACCTGAGTCTTCTCGTTTTGCTCTAGTGATTATTGATTACCATTCCAAATGGCCAGAGGTAAAGTTTGTATCCAAGATTACTTCTGAGGTCGTCATGTTTTTCCAGGAAGTGTTTTCCAGAGAGGGTTGTCCTTCTGTTTTGGTATCAGACAACGGAGTTCAACTGGTCTCGTCAGAGATGCAGTCATTTTTACAGTCCTGTAATATTAAACATGTCAGAACTTCTCTCTATGAACCGCACGAGAATGGTCAGGTTGAGCGTTTCAATCGTGTGTTAAAAATTTTTGTTGTTGACTCCATCAAGGAAAAGGGTAACTGGTTGAATGCTCTCAGAGAGAAACTTTGGAACTACCGTATAACTCCCCATACCACTACTGAAGTTAGTCCATTCAAATTACTTAAGGGAAGAGATCCAGCATCCGTTATCTGTCCTTGGTGGTTCAAGGAGAAGTGTAAGGGTTTTGGTGAAGATAATGTTGATGTTAAGAGTCTTGCGGACAGAGTTTTTTGTAAACAAAAGAAATCGGCTGAATGGTATAACAAGAGGTGGAAAGCAAGAGAGCATGATTTGGCTGTTGGTGATTGGGTCAAGATTATGGAACCTTCTTTTGTTAGCAAGGGCACGAGCAAGTATGGCAGACCTATTCAGATCAAAAATGTTTTTAACAACTCTGTTATCACGCAAGATGGAAAGGTCTGGAATGTAAGCAAAGTTGCAAAGTGCCCTGTCCAATATGATGTGAATACTCATGATGTGCTTCCTCCTCATTTTGTGCTTCCTTCTGACACTATTGCCTCTAGGATCAAGGAGGATTCCCGTATTCGTAAGAAACCCATGTCTTTACGGGACTATGTATAATATATTGCTTCTGTTAGCTTTATGACTTTTGTACATATGTTTATTTCCTTGTTTTCTTTTAGGGGGGAGATGTGTTACATCCTGCACTGTATATCTGTCTTTATATCACTTCCCCTTTAATGGCATGAGCCTTTCCCCATGGTGTTCTGGTTCTCAGAACTTTTCTAGTGATGCATTCTGCATCTTAATGTCAGTTGTACTTGGACTTGAAGCTGTCTACATGATGCTGTGCTGCTGAATAAAACTACTTGGATTTTAACTTGTTTCCTGGATTATTACACATAATCAACAGTGGGGGCCTGTATATTTGCTGACAGCCACCGTGATGAAGTTTGAGAGTATGCCAATATTTTCCCAAATAAAAAATAGGATTTACTTTCTTAACACATGGTGTCCAGAGCGCGTAGACACACCGCAGTCCGGCTGCCGCTCGTGACCGGTGAGTCGGTAAAGCACGGCTCCTTTGCTGTTCAAAGCATCCGTAGGAGGAGAGAACCTTTTACCCTAAAAGTCGGTTCATTTCAAACAAAGGCACCCGGGCCGGCTACACGCAAGACAGCAAACGGGGTTAAGTTTACTCTCCTTTTTAATACCGGCTTCAGTGCAGAAACATGCATGTTTCTCCACAGACTGTGAGACATGAAGCATGTTCCATGTGGCAGTAGAACCATATTGCGTTCTATGTATAAACCTACATATCTGGAGGGTTGTGTTTGCATTTGAGCACACAAAACGCACTCAAGCAACCACACTCACATGGACAAACACAGACGGGCATGCTATCTGACAAACACACGAGATATACAGAAGACACACATGCGCAGACACGAACAAAAAAGCGGACACACAGGTATGCACAAATATGTTCCCACATAGTTATGTGCACATACTCGGATACACCCACAGTTAAATGTGCATATAAGCACACCTTAACATATGCACCTAAAACAGACACACATGCACACACACAAACATTGGCATCCAAGCGCGCACGCGAATATAAAGCGTATATATGCACCAAGACCTATAAAGACTCGCATATATGCGCAAAACCACATACGCACACACTCAAATGCATGCACACACACACAGACTTAGATAAATGGACACAGACACACAGACTCAGATACATGCACACAGATACAAGCACAGTACAAGCACACACGCAGGCTCAGATACATGAACACACACACACACACAACACACACGTGCATACACGCACATACACACACACACACACACACACACACACACACACACACATATATTCAGATAAAGGCACACACGCAGACTCAGATACATGCACACAGACACACACAACACATACGCTTGACAGTCGTGCCCTGTATTTGGTCTGCGTCTTTCTTAGGTGGACCCCAGGTAAGACTGCAATGTACGTAAAACCTCAAACTCCATTCGCTGTGGGGTAGTTGTCCACAAGTCAATAGCTACACGCCCTCGACCTCATGAAAGCAAGCCATTGGCTAGCTCAAAACGACTTGATCCAAGGAAAAAGCCCTCAAGGCGTAATATGAGACGTGCAAGAGTAAAGCAGACACGCATTATCCTAACCGCTGACTCCTTCCTCAAATCATATTTATTGTAATAGCTGTGACACTGTTGTGCTTCGAAATACCGTAGGGGAGTGTTGAAAATTGTGTTCGCACAGTATTATAAAATTTATCACGCTCCTGCTGTTCTGCATGCGTCTTCGGATATCTCTAATCAGTGCACATTCAAAGAAATGCTCAACTTTAACAGCTCCTGGAAGCTTGACCCGGCATCTAAAGCGCTACGAACATGAATAAAGCCGTAACTATTAGTAGTTATACATTTTTTTAATAAAGGATGTTTTGATGTTGCTTCTGTGTCAGTGGTCGGGGGGGGAATTGTGCATAATTTATTGTCAAATATGTAAAGCAAGGTGCATGGGGGGTTATCTAATTGTAGTGGGAGATATGCAGCCACACTTCAGAACCAGTTTTCCCCAACACTTATTCTATGAATGAGGTGAGGTTTGAAAACACACACACTGAGGTTTAGACACACACACACACACACGTTGAGACACACATACAGACATACACTCTGCGGTTTACACACACACGCGGACACACAATGAATAATAAGGTTTGAAGCACATACATCACACACGCGCCCACACACACACACACACACACACACACAAACACACACAATGAATAATGAGGTTTCTAACACACACACACACACATACACATCACACAAAAACATACAGGCGCACACACACAGACACAATGAAGAATGATGTTTGAAACACACACATGCACACACACACATTTTTTTTCTATGTCTCCAATGGAATTGTCGGGTATGTGATACGACGGAGACTTCACAGGGTTTCCCGCCCAGGCACGAGGTGACCTTGGTCCCTGGGTCGGACAGGCCACCGGCAACCGTTGCGCCCCCACTCTGCCGCCTCGAGCATTGAAAGTCCCTTTGCCCCGCCGGTCCATTAGGTGAATCGGCGTAGAGTGGAACCAAGCTGTACTTGACCTCTGCCTTTATGAGCGCCTCAGTGTTTGTCTAAAACACGGGCCTGACAAGATAGTCTGCTACCGTGTAACATGGCCCATTCAACAGATAGATGTCCACCGCCAACACCACTGTGGCGGAATCGCAGCCAGCTTAAGTATTTGTTCCAAAAGCAGAAAAAAAGGCATAGATTAATGTCCGAGGAAGGGAGGGCTGCTTAAAAGAAAGGGTGGGAGTGTTTAGATTTGGTGCATGTCTAGAGACCTCTTTAATGGAACAACATGTCAGTGGCTCGAACAAAAGAACATGGACAAAAAATGAGAATTCAAAATATTCCCACACAGTTTGCACTAATTATGTGGGGCAAACATTTGGAAGACAACGATACTGTTCAGAACGTGAAAAAGACAACGCAAGGTTGCACAGAAACGCCCCATTAGGCAAGTGATATTTCGAGAAAAGCAGAAACATATTAGTTTAAAAAAAGATTTACCAATATATTTTTAAAACATCGAAATTTGAAGTGCAGTGTAATAATGAACAGGGGCCACTGGTGTAACATTCACAGAACCAACACAAACAGAAGCTATTGGCATTGTAAATGACAATGCCCTTTATTTAGGTTTTAAAAACCAACAAGTAAATAAAAGACATTGCCATTTACAATGCCAATAGCTCTAACTCTCACAACTGCTAAATAATGCAACACCAATAGCTCAAACTTTAATAATGCGAGACCTATTGCATTGTAAATGCTTGTTTATCTACTGGGATTGCGGTATTCATGGCCCAATTGAAATATCTTGGGCTGCCCTAAAACTGCAGGATAGGATTTTAGAGTAATCGGACATAACTCTGGCTCGTGGAAACCTGGTATATAATAGACAGTATTAGATCAATCATCATATTGAGAAAAAGAAAGCCTAGGCAAATAACTGGTCATGTATTGACCTATAGTAGACACATTGATATGAACAGTGACTCATTGTACTCCACATTTATTATTAAAACTCTCATTTTATTAATATTCATAATAAAAGGGTTTTTGTGAGACGGACCAAACATACTGTACTTAACAACATAGACATATGTACATGATATAAACACATATAAAACAATTAAATCCAGGCAATGTAAATGTTAATACAAAAGATCAACATGAATAGGTTTGTTTCATATTGAGACGTAGTGGCTTAGTGATGGAACAATTCTTTGTTGCTCTACGTGCATTTCGGCGTGCCAAGCGCCTTCTTCAGGACAGCCACAGAAATTACTTAAATAGGTTTTAGGGTGGAAACAAAAGGGGTTTTCTTTTTCTCAATATGTATTTTCCCTTCCCTAGGGTCCAGTCTTCTTTGCAGGGGGTCCCAATTTTTCTCAAATAGATTCATCATCATCCAGTAACTCAGCTGACCTACTGGGGAAGCAAGACCCTCCTTCACTCTAGGCCTCCCTTCGGCCGTATCACACCCAGCTCTTTTACCACCCTGTCCTCCCTTACCCTGTTTGCTATTCCTTTTTAAGGGGTTCCTTTTCCCATCCCACTCCCCTTTATTTAAATTTTCTGTAATTTAATCAACATCTACTTCTGCATTCAACATTCTGTCTTTCCTGCAAAGCCATGCAGTGATTGATAACAGATATTGTTAAACTAACGTCCTTTTCAGCCATCCAGTGCTCATAGTCCTGACACCGCTTATTACATTTAGTATCAATACCTGCATAATAACTGGCTAAAAGACAATCCTCAGGATGTTGACTGTGCAGTCTACGTACTCCCAAGTATTTCTTCCTGATGTTGGTGTTTTTAAGGTGGAAGATTGTCTGACAGGAGCATTACTATGTCTATTTGCAGCAGTTACCAGTCTGCTTCATGAATTTGCTCTGCTGGTGTCTATCACGCCATATTTCTGATTCAGTTCTCCAGCGCTGGTGTTCCCTTACCAATCCATATCACAGCAATTCTTCACTTAGCCATTGCCTGGGTGGCTATGGTGCCCTTCTTTTTATCTTGTTGTAAAGTGAATGGGGTGAGGTTGTCAAGGATGAAGCATGTCACAATAACAGGGTGATGCTTCCTCATTCAGTTAACTGTACTTTCATTTTGGTTAGTTTCAGGTGAAAGCAGTTAGGTTTACCTGACTGTTACCAGTAATTGATTGTGAGCCTTAATCAGACATCACAGTTAACACACTTTGTTTTGTTGGGAGAGGGGGGGAGAGGATGTACAATGGTATGGTTTCATTTCTCCTTTTGTCATAATAGATTATTGAACATTAGCCCTCTGTGAAAGTTTTTCTAGTACCACTAGCCCATATGCCACAACTTTACTGGCTATTGATTTACCCTTGCTGGAACATGGAAGGTTTTATCATTTGATGCTGATAGGGTGGTGTCGTCAAGCTCTGGAGACCTTAACACAGACTTTGATCCAGCTAGGAGACAGACACACTCCTTGAAATAAAGAGTGCCGGCATCACTGAATACTTCTCCTTCAATGCCCTCCCCAAAACCCCACTGCATGTTCTTTGGGATGGTTTTAAATCTACCATCTGAAGCACAATCACATCTACCGCAATTGCTTGAGGAAGGGAATCTAGGCCAGTGGAGTGCAGCCTCACGACCAAAATCAAGCAATTGAAGCAACTGGACAAATCAAAACCCTCACGTCGTACTAAATGACAGCTTGCCGTGCTGCAGGGCCGACTTTGTACTCATCGGAAGGGAAAGGCTGAACAAGCTCTCCTGCCATTGAAACATCGCTGTTACGCGGACTGTGATAAGGTGGGCAGACTTTGCTCGTAGGCTCCACCAAGCGTGAGTTAAGGCCCATATTGCTAAACTGCGGTCTGCTGATGGGAGTGGGTGACATCCGAGCGAGACACACTTCAGATTATCCATGATTATTATCAAATTCCATACTGTCTGGAAGAGACGCTCCAGTAAATGATCATATCTTACCTCAATGCCTGTGACTGAAAGCCTCTGCACCCACATCTAGCAGAATTCCTTGACAAGCCGATTACTCTTGACAAACTTCAATCGGTCAGCAGCCTTCCCCTCGGTAAAGCTCCCGGGCCTGACTGCCTCCCAGCATCCTTTTTATTGGCTCTTTCTGCTAGAACTGCACGACCCCCAGTATGGCTTTTTAACTCTTTCTCCTATGACACAGGGCTCTCACCCACAATAGCTTTGGCTGAAATCTCTCTCCTACACAAGGCTGGGAAAGACCCGGCCTTTTGCTCCTCTGACAGTCATATAGCCCTGTTCAACACGGACGCAAAACGTTTCAATAAAATTCTGGGCTAGTGGCTGGAACCCTTACCTTCCGGGCCTCATCGACCCCGGATCAAGTTGGCTTTATCTGTCAGACAGGGTGCAGACCACATTCGCTGCCTAGCCCACCTGGTAGAAAAAGCCCACCCCACAGCAGACTCACATGCTTCACTTGATGCAGAGAAGGCCTTTGACAGGGCATCTGGTCCTTCCTCCGCGCAGTGCTGGTGTGGACCGGGCTTGCTCTCCAAGATATTGGCCTTGTAGGTGGCACTGGTGGCCAAAGTGTGGTTTAATGGACCGCTCACAAAACCGGTTACTATCCTGTGTGGTATGCGACAACGGTGCCCAAAATCACCCTTGTTTGCCCTGGCAGTGGAACCTCTCACCATCACGATTTGCAACACCGATGCAGTGAGGGGTATCACCTTTGGGGGCCAGCCACACAAAATTGACCTCTTTGGGGACATTCTACTAGTTAGATTCTCTCCGCATGAAATCTCCCTCCCAGGTGTTTTGAGTTGCCTCCAGGCCTATGAGATAGTATTTGGCTTTCGGGTTAATATGACTAAGTCCTCAGTACTCCACTTGAACATTCCTGCTCAGGACCATCCGACCCGCAACGGCTGGCACCTTTTCAGTGGTCCCAAGCGGCCATTCAATACTTTGGTCACAATATCACCCCTACACACTCCTCCTGGTCTCAAGCCTACTAGCCCCACCTGCGCTGCTTCATCTTGGGCGATTTTCAGAGATGGAAACCCTTACACATCTCTTGGTTGGGGTGCCTGAATGTATTGAAAATGAATGTATTGCTGAGGGTCCTCTATCTTTTTTAGACTCTGCCCACACCGATTCCACAGGGTGACCTTCTGCTCCTCCAGCGTGACATCCAGATCTTTATCTGTAACGGCAAGCATCCCCAGATAGCAAACGCACTGTTAACGCTACCACGGGATAGAGGATGTCTGGCGTGCCCCAATGTTCTTGAGTATTACTGGGCTGCCCACCTACGGTATATCTCAGAGTGGGTGGTCCGAGAAAGTGAGCAGCACTGGTTCCACATGGACCGGGCGGTCGCGTGCCTACCATTGTGGGACCTGGCATTGCTGCTCAAACACACTTGTCGGCGAAAAGCATATATCACCACCCCGACTCGGACGGTATTCTTTATCTGGTATAAAGTGGCTCTTAAAAAGGGTCTGACTGTCTTCCCCTCTCCAAACACACCGATAACTCGCAACTCCTACTTCCCCCTAGCACTTGAGCTTCTTTCATTTAGTCACGAGCGATAGTGAATGTTGAACACTTCTAGCCTTTCTTTACAGCGGACAGCAAATTGCAAAGTGGAATATCCGCTTACGAATGCCTCACGACTGCAGTATTGCCATCTGCGGCACTGGGCTGTACATCCATCGTTATACCCAGGGTCACTTGGCCCTTCAGCCTCTCTGAGAAACACACCCGCCGTTCTACTGGCTTGAAGGGCCTCATATCGAACAACTACCAGGTGCTCCAACATATTTCCTCAATTATCCAGTATTGGGGTATCTTTCATAGATTCACATGCCTGAATCATTCCCCGTCGTCGAGGCGGGAGTCCCACGGTAAATTATATATATATATAGCAGTGCCTAAAAATCATTAGTAGTAGGCTAGAAAAGAATATAGGCCCAACTAGGCCCAAAACTTAGCAGCCTATCTACCTCATTATGTAAAAAGAACTGAAAATGTAGCCTCAGCCAATCGGCTAACCTCACCCTCTAGAACCTTCCCAGCCCAGGCAGTTCTCCTCAGATTTTCACCGCACTTCGTGTGTAAGGGAGTCTCCCTGAGTGCCTACTCAGTTTTCTTCAAAATTTCTTCTATTCTCTCAAGATGTCGGAAAAGAAGGCTTTATTCAAAGCTTGTGCTTCATGCTTCAAGAAGAGGGTCCATGTGGACGACCAGCACTCGGACTGTATTTATTGTTTGCATCCTTCACATGTGGTGAAGGATTGCAGGATATGTCGAACCTTCCCTCCTAAGACCACCAGGGATAGAGAGGCAAGAGTTCTTTTGTGGCTAAAGTCGTCTGCCACAGATGACGAGGACAGAGCCTCTACCTCAAGTAAGAGAGCCAGTTCCAAAGAGAGGTGTTCTCCTGAGAGATTGAAAAAACCTAAATTCTCTCATAAACCCTCTGAGTCCACAAGGAGTGCTGCGTCAACAGAGTCTTCTACTGTGAGTACAGTCCGCACTAAAGCTGTCTCTTTGGTGTCCTCTCTCACTGTCACCACCTATTCTACGTCCTCTACTTCTTCAAGTACTGTTACCACCTCGGCAATTACTTCTCCTGTGATGTCCGTCATGGTTTCTTCTTCTGAGGGAAAATCATCGAAGAAAAGCTCGTCGTCGACGAGTCTTCCGTCGACGACCAAATCACCATCTACGAAGCGTTCGTCATCGCTTCCGTCGACGCTCTCGTCGACGGCTCCCCCGTCGACGAAGGCTTCCACTATCCAGTCGGCGAAAACCCCGTCGACGGAGAGCCCGTCGACGGAGAGCCCGTCGACGGAGAGCCCGTCGACGGATCCGTCTACTAGGACGCCTTCAAACAAGTCCTCGTCCACGATTACAACACCAATGACGATACCGTCGACGACAGTACCGGCAACTCACACATCTGTCTCACTTCTACCATCGACAGCAGCGCTGGCATCTTTGAATGTGCCGTCTACGCATTTATTGCCCACATCTCCGGTAAGGGTACAGTATACCCATTTTCAGATGAAATCATTTCAGAGACAGAGTTACTCTCATTTGTCTCCCCTCTTGCCTTCGCATATTTTGGAAAACTACGTGGAGGCAGATTCTGATAATGAAGGGGATGATGACGATCCTTTTGGAGTGGCCCATCACCCTTCCCAGTTACACATAAAATATCAAGAGGATGAGGATGATGATGATGAGGTTCATTACTATCAGGAACATTTAACTACTCCTTATCATCAGGAGCAACAACACACAGAAGACACGACTCATCTTCCGTCTTTTCTAATTCAGGATTTGCAGGCCATGCTGGCTGATTATCGTCAGAGGTTTCCATCAACTCTGCCTACTTCAAATCCTGTGCCAGTAGACATGCCAGTAAATCCCCCGCCACATCCTTCGCACTCTCCAAGGCAGGATGTTGACCCCGGGACTGGAGGTCAGGATGTTGACGTCTCCTCTCCAGATGAGGATGAAAGAGAGGATGGGGAACTTCCGGATTCCACGCCTACGGAACCATGGAATGATTACATCATTCCTATGCCCTCTCCTAATTTGCCACAACCTTCAGATTCTCCGCCAGAAGACATAGGAGGTTTTCATAACATCATGCACCGGGCAGCTGCTCGATTTGCAATTACAGTTTCGGTTGAGCAGGCTGACTGTTTTCTTCATGATTTCAAAGAAGGGTATAGAAGGGTGTCCAGATCTATCCCTATCATTGACTATATTTGGAAAGAAGGGATTAATATTATGAAGACGCCAGCTTCCATCCCGGCGGTTCTTCCAAGAGTCGACAAGAAGTACCGAGCACCACCGGATACTCCTTCATGTTTGATTGGTCATCCGCGTCCTGACTCAGTGATTTCACAAGCGGCTCAACAATGATCCAAGAATCCGGTTGCACCAATTTCAACGCCTCCAGACAAAGAGGGTAGGAGATTGGATGCGATTGGGAAGAAGTTCTCAGCTAATGCCACTGCTACTGTCAAGATTGCTAATTCTTTGGCAATTTTAGCACGTTATGACAGACAAATGTGGTCAGATCTGTCAGAGTTCATCAACTTGGTTCCCGATGACCGTGTTAAAGAGGTCAGGAAGGTTGTCATGGAAGGCGAGCGGCAGCTTCTGAGATTATCGATTGCGCCCTCGATGTATCTAATACAGCCTTTAGACAATTGGCCGGAGCGGCAGTTCTCAGACGGCAGGGATGGCTCAAGGCGACTTCTTTCAGACCTGAAGTCCAGACCAAAATACTTGACATGGCCTATAATGGCGAGTTATTGTTTGGCAAGCACATAGATGAAGCATTGCTTGCGATCAAAACGGATACTGATACGGCCAAATCGCTTGGTACACTACAGTATAAGCGAGGTTTTTTCAGAGGAGCAAGGGGCCGTGGTTTTTCTTCCAGAGGACATTATCAAAATCAGCAAAACCGCCAGTATCAACCTCAGAATAAGCCGTACTACCAACAGTCCTATCGGCAGTCATCGTCAGCGGGTTTCTCTCGTCAAGGAGGGAAACGACGTTCTAACTACCAGGGACGCGATTCAAATAAACGCCAGTGAGTTTTGCCGGACACCATCCTCCCTTCCTTCCCTCCCCGTGGGCGCCAAGATCTCCACCTTTTATCAACAGTGGCGGAAGATAACTTCAGATCAGTGGGTTCTGGACATAGTCAAACACGGACACACTCTGGAGTTCTTGCAGAAACCTCCAACATCACCGCCCAGGGGTCCCTCCCCTCCTCGTCTTCATTTGTTATACATGGAAGCCATGAAAATGCTACACAAAAATGCGATAGAGAAAGTCCCAACATCCCAGAAAAATCAGGGGTTTTACTCTCGCTTCTTCCTTGTGGAAAAGGTTTCAGGAGAGTGGCGTCCAATTTTGGATCTACGAAACTTAAACAAATATCTGAAAAAGCAGAGTTTCCGCATGGTGACGTTCACGGATGTCCTCAATTGCCTCATGGAAGGCGATTTCATGGCTTCCCTGGATATGGAAGACGCTTACTTCCACATTCCAATTCATCCAAACCACCGCAAGTATCTGAGATTCACAGTGGCTGGTGTCCATTTTCAATTCAAGGTGCTCCCTTTCGGCCTGAAGTCTGCACCAAGAATCTTTACCAAGACTCTAGTCCCAGTTTCCGCTGCGTTGAGGTCACAGGGAATCCAAGTATTCCCGTACCTCGACGATTGGTTAATAAAGAGTCCAACAAAGACTTCAACAAGGCAATCGGTCAAAAGTGCTCTATCAATGTTCTCGAATCTGGGCCTGACACTCAACGTCAAAAAATCTCAACTTCAACCCAAACAAATTCTGACGTTCCTAGGAGCAGTACTAGACACTTCTCAGTGCAAGGCCTTCTTGACCTAAATTCGTCAGGACAAGATCACAAAGCTGGCAAGTCAAATACGATCAAAAAAGTCTCTTTCGGTCCGACAGTTTGTTTCCCTGCTAGGGATGTGTTCCTCCGCACTCCATCTAGTTCCACTGGCTCGACTCAGAATGAGGCCTCTCCAAGAGGAATTGCATCGACAGTGGCGGCAGATAGACGGATCTTTTGAGGACCGTATCAAGGTCACGCCCAAGATGAAACAAGCTCTTCTATGGTGGGCGGCAAAGAACAATTTGTCTCCGGGGCTCACTTTTCTTCAGACCCTACCGGAATTTACTCTAACGACAGATGCCTCCATGGAGGGTTGGGGAGGTCATCTCCAAGACCTTAAAGTGCAGGGACGGTGGTCCCATCAGTACAAGCACAAACACATCAACTGCCTCGAGTTGAGGGCCATTTTCCTGTCCTTGCGAGCCTTCCTGCCAAGAATTGCAGGCTCTGCAGTGCTGGTGCGCACGGACAACACCACCAGCATGTTTTACGTAAACAAGCAAGGGGGCACAAAATCTCTAGCCCTGTCTCTTCAAGCGCAGGAAATGTGGGAATGGTTACTCCATCACAAAATTTCCCTCAGAGCGGAGCATGTTCAGGGAATTCAGAATTCTCTGGCCGACGATCTCAGCAGATCGTTCACAGGATGTCACGAGTGGGAACTCGAACAACGCCAAGTGGAAACAATTTTTCAGCTCTGGGGCACACCAACACTGGACCTGTTTGCCACGCAACAGAACAGCAAATGCATATACTTTGCCAGCAGGTTCCACCAGCAAGGATCGAGAGGAAATGCCCTGTTGATGAGGTGGACTGGAATCTTTGCATATGCCTTCCCACCGATTCCTCTCATCCCAAAGGTTCTACAGAAAATGAAGAGAGAGCGTTGCTCTCTAATCCTAATTGCTCCTCGCTGGCCGAGACAGTATTGGTTCCAGGAGCTTCTGATACTCTCCCATCAACCTCCACTGCGCCTCAAGCCGACACTTTCAATGCTGACAAGGGAGGAAGGACAAATACTTCATCCAGATCCTCAGTCGCTGCACTTGCACGCCTGGCTCCTGATTTCTTAGAGTTTAAGGACCTGGAGATTTCTCCAGACTGTAGAGCTGTTCTATCTCAGGCTCGGGCACAGTCTACCATCAGAACCTATCGCTTCAAATGGAAGAGATTCTGTTTATGGTGCGGGGAGCATGACGTCCATCCACTACAGGCTCCTCCAGAGAAGATTCTGCCTTATCTGCGGTCTCTAGCCAGATCAGGTCTCGCTTTTTCTTCTATCAAAGTTCACCTTGCTGCCATATCCAGATTCAGAAAGAGTTACAACAAACCATCTTTGTGCTCTTCCTCTTTAATTAAACAGTTCCTTAAAGGATTATTTCGAGTTTTCCCTCCAGTGCGGCCTCCTCCTCCTGAGTGGGATCTCAATATTGTGTTATCTCAATTGCTGAAAAGGCCTTTTGAACCAATTCATAAATCAGAACTTAAATTCTTGACTTGGAAAGTGGCTATTCTGTTAGCCCTCACTTCAGCCCGGAGAGTAAGTGAGATACAAGCGTTCACTATATCAGAACCTTTCCTACATTTTTCAAAAGATTGTGTGACACTTAGAACTCATCCTAAGTTTATTCCCAAAGTTCCGACCCAGTTTCACATCAATCAACCGGTGAAACTAAAAACTTTCTTTCCAGACCCCAAGACTCCAGCTGAAAGGATGCTGCATTCCTTGGATGTCCAAAGATGCCTCAAATTCTATTTACAAAAGACAAAAGATTTGCGCAAATCTACCCAACTGTTTGTAGCCTATGGACAAGCTACACGTGGTCAGGCAGTGACGAAGGCAACTATAGCCAGATGGCTTTCCTCTGTCATTGTCTTCTGTCATGAGAAAGCGAACAAGCCCCTGACAAGAACGGTTAAGGCGCATTCCACCAGGATGATGTCAGCGTCTACAGCCCTATTTGCAGGGGTCACCCTGGAAAACATCTGCCGTGCTGCTACATGGAAAAGTGTGCATACCTTTACCAAGCACTATTGCCTGCAGCCGGTGCTACATGAAGATACGTCAGTGGGAGAAGCAGTGTTGCAGCATCTTCTTCACTGAGGTCAGCCTGTTATGGTTTTTTCTTGTTTCTATTGCTACATGTGTGCTAATATACTGTTTTAATGCTCTATATATAGATATATTTTATATGAAGGTATTGTCATGATTTTGCATATGTATTGAAATATGTTATTGCTCTAGTACCTTCCAGGTTGTGTGGGGATATATGGTTTGGATTGTCTCCCACCTTCCTCTACCGACAGTTATGGTTATTACTGCTTGCTACTCTGATTCAGGCATGTGAATCTATGAAAGATACCCCAATACTGGATAAGAAAACAAGTTACTTACCTGTAACTACAGTTATCCAGTATTGGTATCTTTCATAGATTCACATGCACCCACCCTCCTCCCCGGCAAGGCAGTTCTTATTATGGATACTACTTCTCACTTGTGCTGGGAAAATCTGAGGAGAACTGCCTGGGCTGGGAAGGTTCTAGAGGGTGAGGTTAGCTGATTGGCTGAGGCTACATTTTCAGTTCTTTTTACATAATGAGGTAGATAGGCTGCTACGTTTTGGGCCTAGTTGGGCCTATATTCTTTTCTAGCCTACTACTAATGATTTTTAGGCACTGCTATATATATATATATATATATATATATAATTTACCGTGGGACTCCCGCCTCGACGACGGGGAATGATTCAGGCATGTGAATCTATGAAAGATACCAATACTGGATAACTGTAGTTACAGGTAAGTAACTTGTTTTCTACTCACCCATACCTACCAGTCAACATGGCAGGCCACAGCACAGGTAGATATATCATCCAAGCAATGGAAGACCCTGTGGCAAGATATACCTAAAACATACCGTAGTTTCTCTCTTTGGGAAACCACTTCTAGATTGTTCCAATGGTACCACACACTGACCGCGCTCTCAGTAATTTACCCGGGAAACCCCTCTTTACTGGCGCTGTGGGGAAGGAAAAGGAGACTTCCAGCATATCTGGTGGTCATGCATATAACTATGTATTGGAAAGAGATCTTGGACCAGATTAAGGAGGCCATAGGCTACCCGTTCGGGTTCTCATACCCCACGGTTATCGTGGGCATTAGACTCCCAGATCTGCAGGTTATGACTAATGCAGACTGGAAGCTTATAAGCTAGCGGCGCAGCAACTTATAGCACTAATGTGGAAACAGACAGCACCTCCCACCCTAGCGCAGGGGTTCGCCTGCGTTTGGCATATCTTAGCAATGGAACTGCCACTGCACAATTTGGCAAGAATGGTTGGTTGAAGTTTCAATACCTGTGGAGGGCTTTAATTCATTCCCTTATGCGCTTAGAGCTCACCTGCTTTATCCCTGTGAAATTCCTAAGACTAGGATTACTACTCTTGTCCCACTTTGCTGAGGTGGCTGTGATCAGTTAAAAGGGGAAGCCCTGTCCCATGATTCGTGCGCAACACAATCCCACTGTCCCTGGCCCTCCCCACTGCAAACCTCTACCTTTCCCTTTAATATTTGTTATGGGTTGTTCATGATTGCAACAGCATGATTAATCTTAGTCTTTTTTGTCCTATTTGTATGCGCACACGTGATGCTGTCCAGGAATTAATATACATCTCTCTGATGTATCATTTTAACTGGCCATGTTTCATGCATGTCTGATGTAACATATCATGGCAAATGCTAGTGCGGACACCTTTTTATGTACGCCTGAAACAGTCCATGCTGACCATTGCTTGTCTACACTAAAGTTGGCAATGTGCGATGTATGTACTGTTGATTGGATCTACAATAAACCGAATTTAAGTAAAAAAGAAATGAAGAGGACACAGTTCAAAACGTTGCTCCATGCAGTCAGTATAATAGAGTACATTTGGGGTAATGCCACACGTTAAGTAACCAGTGAGCCCAGACTCTTTCTGGATGACCGACTTTGGGAATTACGAGCTTGGTAATGTACAAGAGACTGGTTTGTTTTGATTATAAAAAATGCAAAAAGATGGTCTGATGCCTAGTCCTTTAGATAAAGTCTAGTGAAAATGCCCTAAAAACTGGTATCCGTATTACACCCTTCAAAACAAAGTTAAGTCAACAAAGGGATTACTTAATACAAATAATTTTTGGCTCTGTCAAAGATAACAATTACAGAAAGACCTAAAAAAAATCTTGCACTAGAATGTATATCCCTATTTAAGAGAGGACTACATTGTAAAAACTGCATCTTCGTCTGACACCTCATCACGGGATAGTATTTCAGCTGACTCCGATGACTGTATCAATGAGAGGTGACAACCAAAGGGAAAAGAGAGATGCAGGGAGGATATGCCAGGTCGCATATGGACCACTACTAACACCTGGATAACCTCCTCCATTAACTTTCCCTGCCACTACCAAAACCGGCCTTTAAAAAAAATATATAAAATAAGAGGCGTGGGAAGCAAGTCTTGACCACTATGCCCAATATTGCATCACCTCATTGAAAAGGTTTTAACCAATGCACAAAACAGTGTGCTTAATAAAGGACTTTTTTTTTTTTTTTTTAGCAATACCCAGTAAGAACTTGTTCAATCAAAGACTGAGACAGTCCAATTGCTATGAAAAATCAAATTGAAAGTGTTCTTAGGCAGACCTGAGATACCCCATACTATTGACACAAACACTAAGCTCAGACCCAAATCAACATTCTGTCCCCCTCCTTTAGGGATGCTGACAGAGGTTCTCGACTTTGAGAAGGCTGTCAACTGGGAACATGTTGCTTTAGTTGATCAACAGTTCGCTGTCTATATTAACATCACAAAGGAGGAAAGACTGGCACTCACTGAATTTGTCACCAATGATGCAATTGTCATCAAACTGGCTGATTAAGGAGTGGGCCCCAGTAGCAATCTTACTCAAAACGATTCATAATGAAGAGCGTCCATGATTGCTCAGTGACACACTGAACTATAAACAATTGTCACAATAAACTACTCGATTGGAGAAGATCACCTGCCTGGTAGGGAGAGGAATTGAAAACTAATGGTTATGTAGCAAAATACCGGATTTAAAAAGAACCTGTGCTTTTATATACCTTCCCTTTAGTTTCACACATTGGCTAAATTTATGAGCTTCTATCCCACTTTTAAATTTTTTTTATTGCATTTTCAAGATGAAACTTAACATTTTTCACTTGTTTTCGGTTTACGTTATTTTTGCAATTACCATCATGACTTTTTATACAGCATAATAACCATTTAGTTCGCTCATACAAGTACACAAAGATAGTTTGGCATCCCCCCCACCTCGACTGACTGCATTTTAGGGTAGTTATACCTATATCCATGACTTTCCTTGCTATTGTTATGGGCTGATGTCCGGGCTTGAGGCTATCTGTGGGGGTTCACATATATGCCCTCTAAACTTGTTCCATTTTCCCCATATTCTAGACCACTTCTTGGGGCATCCTCTGTGTATATACACTGCTCTTTCGGCCATCATTGCTATATCTATGTCGTTCCTCCATTGCTGGTATGTCGGGACTGCATCCGAGCCCCAGTTCCTTGCTATGTTCCGCTTCGCTATCGTCATTCTTGGTGTCGCCCAATCCTGTATCCTTAAATTCAGATCTGTGGGCTCCCAGATGTTGAGGAGGCATCTCCTGGGGTCTGGTGGGACGTCTGCCACCCCCACCTTCGAGATCACGCTCATGACTTTTTTCCAGTAGGGTTGAAGTTGCGGACATTCTCATATGATGTGATAGAATGTTCCTTGAAGTCCGCATTGTCTTATACACAGTGCGTCGGGCGCCCGCCCCAATTTTGCATAGTAGTGCGTGTGTAATACATTGGATGTAGGACCTTGAGCTGTATTAGTTTGAGCTTGGATGAGATTGCTCCCTGACGCGGCAATGCCAGCGCATCTTGCCAGTCTGAGTCCTCAATTTCCCTGTGGTTTGTCTGCCAGCGTTCCCGCAGGGTTGCCATGGGGTTCGGTAAGTAATTTATGATTTTGCGATATGTCTGGGAGATAGCCTTTTTGTGCATGTGTTCAGTGAGGAGTCTGTCTTCTAAGGGTGATGTTTCCAGTCGCTGTGTCTCTGGGGGAATGGCACTCATAAGTGCGTGTCTGATTTGCGTGTATCTGTTGATTTCGGTCGTCGCCATGCTGTATTTCTCTTGTAATTTTGTAGAGGAGAGAACCTCCCCTTTCACCCAAAGGTCCCCTATTTTGCTAATCCCAATGAGGTCCCAATTTCTGAACACCTTTGTGTTGTGTAGGGTACCTAGCCGCTGGGTCTCCCAGAGTGGAGTGGCCTGCGTCAGCACCCCTTTCCATCCTAATGCACGTTGCACCATATGACATATTTTAATTGTGTGAGCTGTTTGTCCCGTAAAGGTGTTCTTACGTTTGGTGGTGTATAGGGCTTTCAATAACTGATCCTGGGGTAAAATATATTAGGAAAGCCGATACTTCCTGCGGGGCGTGTAGCCATTGGTTTATTATCATTAGTTGGGAGGCCCAGTAATGCAGTTTTATATTTGTCAGTGCAATTCCCCCATCTTACCAGCCCCAAACCAGTTTATGTTGTGCTATACGTGCCGGCTTTCCATCCCACAGTAGAGTGGAGACTTCGGTATCGAATACTGTAAAATATGTAGGGGGGACCGGAAATGGGGTATTCTGGAGGGCATATAAAAATCTTGGTAGCACCATCATTTTAAAGAGGGCTGCTCTACCCAGTAGCGTCAGTGGAAGCAATCTTCAATGTTTAACGTCTCTTCGGAACTTTGTCAGCGGTTTCATGAGGTTTTCTTCAATGAACAGCCCTGTGTGGGGCATAATCTATATTCCCAAATATTTAAATCCACTGGTTGCTACTTGGAGCTCACAACCCCGCGGGAGCTTTAGTGTTGGACCGTGTACTATGAACAGGAGTGATTTTGACCAATTTATCGTGGATCCAGAGACTTTCCCATATGTAGTACAAATATCTAGTAAGCAGATCAGTGATCGTGCCTGGGATGTCGGATATATCAGTACATCGTCCACGTACAGCGAGATGTGGTCCTCCCATCTCATCCCTCGAATCATCACATCTTGTCTTATCTATGCTGCGAGCGGTTCTAATATTCGAGCAAAGAGGAGTGGTGATAATGGAAATCCCTGCCTCTTCCTCTGCCCAGTGCAAAGTCTCTCGATATTCGTCCGTTTGCCACTACCTGCGCTAGGGGTGCCTTGTATAGCAGTTTAATCCATGAACAGAATTAGGGGCCAAATCCCATCCTCTGGAGGACCGCAAAAAGGAACGGTCATTCCACGAGGTCAAATGCCATACTCGCGTCTAATGAGGATAGCCGCATCCTCCTGTATAGTCGATATGCGGGCCATCACCCCCGGTGCAGTAGTCTAAGATTGAGGGCAGTATTGCGACCCGGCATAAAGCCCGACTGGTCCGGGTGGATTAGTGTAGCCAAGTGGGGTTGTAAACTAAGTGCAAGTGTTTTTCCCTCCACCCTGCCCAATCGGGCTTTAGTGCTGCTTACAGCACCGAGACGGCCCTGGTGGAGATGACCGAGGCAATTCGGGAATGTCTAGACGGAGGTGGCAGAGCGGTCCTAATTTTATTGGACCTCTCTGCCGCTTTCGATACTGTCCCCTATGACCTTCTCCTCGGTCGGCTGTCTGCCATAGGTATTGGGGGAGTGGTGCTGGATTGGCTGTCCTCTTTTTTTTATCTGATAGGACCCAGCAGGTCTGGATGCCCCCCCATGCCTCTGAGCCAAAACCTCTGCTTACAGGGGTCCCGCAGGGGTCCGCACTTAGCCCCTTACTGTTCAATGTGTACATTACACCCTTGGTATATCTAGCTGAACAGTTTGGGGCTAAAATCTTAGGGTATGCTGATGACACCCAATTGCTGTTCACCTGGCCAGACGACAATCTGGACACGTCCACAGTTCACCTGTGTCTGTCCTCGGTATTTCGCTGGTTAACACGGGCCCAGCTGAAGTGCAATGAGGACAAGTCCGAAGTGCTCTTTTATGGCTCCTTCCCCCCCTCATTTATGAGCACACTTTGGCCTTCTAACATTCCCTGCCCAAAAGAGATGGGGAGACCAGCTAAAAATCTGGGCATTTGGTTTACGGAGGATCTCAGATTTGAGCATCACATCAAAAAACTTACAGGCACCTGTTTTGCCACTCTGAAAATGCTCCGCAAATTTTTCCCCTTGCTCCCTAGGGAGGCCAGAGAGTCGGTTGCTAGGGCGCTCATACTGGCTCGCCTCGATTACGCGAATGCACTGTTTAGTGGCATTCCGGCATACCTGGTCAAACGCCTTCAAATTATTCAGAATGCGGTTGTACGCCTACTCTTTAACATCCCCAGGTGGAAGAGCGTTCGCGTTGAGCTGCGCTCGCTTCACTGGCTTCCCGTAGCGCAACGCATTTTGTTTAAATCTTTGGTGTTGGCGTTTCGTGCAATTCATGACCAGGGCCCCTTGTACTTGAGAAAGAGATTCACAAGGTATATCCCGGCACGCACCCTGAGATCCGCCTCTTTGTTTAAACTGTCCCTTCCCCGTTTTAAACCCTCCAGACTGGGCGGTCAGTCGCTGTCTGTTGTGGTGGCTCGGGCATGGAATGCCCTCCCTCTCCATTTGCGCTCCACGCCGACAATGGCTGCTTTCAAAAAACACCTGAAAACTCACCTATTCAAGAGTGCAGTCTAGGAGGATCCCTCGATGTTTTGTTCTTTGCCTTTCTGTCTTTCCCCCGCGCCAGGATACTCTCCAGTAACAGAGCGCGTTACAAAACGGTTTATACTTATACTTATACTTATACTAATATTGTGGCTCTGCATTTATTAAGGATATTGGGAGATATGATGAGCATTTTGATGGCGGTTTACCTGGTTTATGTATAGCCTCAATGGTGGCCAATCTTTGATCCCTCAGCAATATCCTGTTATCTAGACTATCATTGTACATGTTAAGTAGGTTCTGCCCATAAGTCTTGTGGTTGCCTTTTTATATAGTTCTACTGGTAAGCCATTGCGTCCCAGTGCCTTCCCTGTATGCAGTGCGGACCGTGCCACCCCCAGTTCATCCGGTGTCAGTGCCGCTTCTAAGTCAAGTGTCGCTGTCTGTGAAAGTGTAGGTAGTCGGATGTCATATAGAAATTCCAAGTTATCCTCTATGGTTGCGATGGCTTTGGGCGTGTACACTGTCTCATGATGGGATGCAAGTGTCTCAACTTTTTGCTGTGGATCTGTTGTGGTAGTACTGTCTTCTAGTTCTAATTGGGAAACCCAGCGGCTTGCCCTCTCCCGTCTTTCTAGCCATGCCTGTAGCCTGCCCGTTTTGTCCCCTATTTCGTATATCAAGTGTTGTGTGGCAGTGTGTCTTGCTTTGGCCTCCTCCCATGCGAATGCTCTATATTCCCGACTCGCCAGCTCCAATTCGTGTGTCGTGGTATCGTTAGTGTTTGCTGCATGGGCTGTTTCTGCTTGGAGTACTTTTTTCCTCCAGGGTGTCCAGATGTTGACGGTGTTCCCACTTATGGGTAGTAATTAGTGACATAGCCTGTCCACGAATTACTGATTTGTAGGCCTCCCATAAAATGGTCGGGACTCCACTGACTGTTCGTTTTCCTTAAAGTATTGCCCTGGGGTTTTTAAAAGTTCTTTGCTTATTTGCGGGACCTTTAGAAATCCGTGGTAAAGCGGAAAAATTTGTCTCCTACCTGGGACTAGTGATGTATATTGAAGTTGTATCGGCGAGTGATCCGAGATGCCCCTGGGTAAATGGGATATCTCTGTTCCTCCCTGGCGTCACTGCCGGTGTGAAAATGTAGTCTATCCTCGAAAGACTTTTGTGTACTCCGGAGTGAAAGGTGTACTGTTCCTCAAGGGGGTACCTAGTGCGCCAGGGATCTGAGTCCCAACACCTCTATGAAGTCCTTCAGGGCCTGATTAGGACTAGAGGAGTCTCTGGGGGGGGGGTCTACGATATATGGTGGTGACCATTACTGCATGAAAGTCCCCGCCTACAATCTACTCTCCATGTGGGAGGTTGAGCAAGAACTTTCCTTGGTCTTGGAATGCTGTCTGGTGGAGCGCTGGTGGGATGTAGACTGAGACTAGGTTGTAAACTCTTCCCTCCCATTGGCATGACATTGCTGCAAAGCGGCCTGTTCGTCTGTCCATGATCCTTTTATAATCCAAGGTGAGCTTTTATGGATCAGTATTCCTACTTCCCTGGAGCCAGAGATGAATGCAGAGTGGGCCACCATTTCAAACCTCCAGCGATCTAGCGCCTTGCAGGCTGATCCCACAAGGTGTGATTCCTGGATCAACACCACTGCCTGGGTCCTAGGCTTTAAATATTGGAGGACCAACCCTCTTTTAATCCTATTACCCAGACCATTGACATTCCAGGATATGACCGTCAGGGCGGGCAGCGTTTCCGACCGCAGTAAGCGTGCACTTGATTCTTCAGGTTGTGTTAATGTATTCGTCATGTGTATGTGTTATAGTTGTCTTGTGTAATGGATGGCGGAACCTGTCAGAAGTCAGTACCTAATGGTTAGTGTCTTCAAACATTTCGTGGATCATTAGCGATACAGCAAAATAACAAAAACTGAACTCTCATAACTAGTCCGCCTCCCCCCTCCCACCTTGTCTCCCAGCCCGGCGGTCCTAGAACTTCCCGCCACCCCAACTGAGCAGAGTGCTTCGCTCCCCAAACTTCTCATGTCGTGTGGGGGTGAGTCTTCCTGTCAGGATCTTACTAATTGCAGTGACCTGTGTTCCTCCGTTTCAGGGAAAGCCTCGAACATTGATAAAAACCAATTGGGTAAATGTTTGGTTTCCTTGCCTGTAGTAAAAGACTTCATTGTATCTTGTAAATTGTTCCTTTGGTCCAGTTAGTTAATTCCCCTATCCCACGTATTGGGAGTTCCTGTTAGTGAATTCTTGTATCACAAGTATCTGATATCCCCTCCTAAGATGGCCGACTAGTTGGGCTGTCTACCTACACTGTAGAAAGCTAGAAGGTCTAGTTGACTTAGGAAGCGCGCGACCTCCGTGTTTGGCACTTAAACGGAGTTCGTTCTGGAAATCTGCTGCTTGTTCCCTGACGGGAGTTCAGAGGAGCAGGCTTTTCCAGGGCAACTATTCTTAGCTCAGAGCGAGGGTTAGTTTAGACTCCGAGACTGTAGGTCTCAATTCCATAGTCTGAGTGAGGCTAGTGTTCGACTTCACACCTGAGGAGAAAGACCGGCAGCAGGGACATTGAGAAGTTCAGCGCTTCAAAGCACAGAGTCAAGACGAGTGAAAGCAGTCTGGAGCAAGCAGCAACTGGGAAAAATACAGTAAGACTGCTGGCACGCATTTTGAGCTGCATATTTATGGCCAAGAGAACCCTATCCTTTACGCTTGCCCTATCTTCACCTTTCCTCTTGTACCTTACCCTGTTCCTATTTGCGCGCTAAAGGAATTCCTTTTGGCCAGGACATTGCATTTTGGTGACAAGCTGAACTTAAAGGCTCTGCAGAGAAAGAACCCCATTACAGCCGCAGTTTGCGGATTCTCAGGTACTTAGTGAAGTGAACCTTAGACGGAGAGAGTTCCCAATTACAGTACAGTGTGTAATGTTGTTCTCCCTTGCCTCATAGCCAGAAAGTCTTCTGCTGAGTATTCCCACGACATGAAGAGTTGCAAATACCTTGAGAACCACTGGTAGCATACGCTTACTTTTATCTAATATAGAGTGGCATAAGAAGAGATGGGTTGTTGTTTATTCTCTCCCCTTCTGTGTATTAGGCACTCCTTTGGGACAGACAGCAGACGTTACTAAGAGTCCAGCAGGCTGTGCCAGTGACTACCAAGTTTAAGGTGTCTCTTCTTTCTTCCACTTCCCCTTTTCTCTCTGGCTGGTGTATTCTGCTCTTAGTAGCAGAGACACCGGTGGGAGGGCGATTGGGACTTGCTTCGATACTGCCTCTGCAAAGTGTTCCTGAGCCTCCTGACACTTCCAGTGATCTACCGGAGTCTCTCTCAGAATGAGTCTGTTGTCACCTCACTTAGTCTATATTTCGGCTGCTCATACCGGCAAGGGGCGCCCGCCCCTGTCCCAGTATTCCGCATTGACTTTCTTGTCTCATACAGTGTCTCTGCTCTGCGTCTCCTTACTGCAACCGCTGACTCTTGGCACTATCAGGCAACAGTAGTGAGACTTTTAATTTGGTATCTCCGTATTTATTCTAGCCGCCTGATCAATCTTCAGATTCGCTATGCTGTCTTGCCGTGGACCCAGCCTCCTCCGCCAGTATGAGTTGCTGGTGTTTCTCATGTGTCTTTGATCCCTTGGCTGGTCGCTATCCCTTCAGCCAATCCTGTGCCTCTTGCGGTGTTGCAAAGAACCACGTCTTCCTCCCAGCTGCCACTCCTAGTTTTGCAGGAAAAATCATTTAAAAAAAAAAAATGTTGTCCTCATAAATGCCACCTGAAAATATCAACTCTAGATGGGCTTTCTCCAGGCCACTAACACAGATCAGCTGTTCCCGCCCTGGAGTCTATGGATAGCCAGTAGAGGTCGCCCAGAGGTAGGTCGTTTCCAAATCCAACTCCCATTCACGATGTACCTTGCCTCTTTGGGAGGACAGGACCACTAACCTCTGGCATAATCGTTGGACTCATTGTAGGTTATCTCTCAGACCATGCATTTAAAGCAGACCAGATCTTAATGGCGCTTTCCCCACCACACAACATATCTAAACGACTAACTGCCACGATGTTTCTTAAGCAGTCTGCGAATCTGGGGGGGTTTACAGACTTCCACTCCCTACAGATCTCCCTCCTAGCAATAACAATGACGTAGAAAATAAACTGTAGGGTATAATTTCCAATGTCATAATCAAGGGGAAGACCGAAGAAAATCTATCTAGGACAACAGGTGATTGGGGATAACACAACCTTCTCTAGGAATTTGGACAACTCGCTCCAGTAACTCATAATTTCTGGGCAGTCAACAAACATGTGTCTGTCGTCAGCAGCTGGAAGCCTACATCTTGGACAAAAGTATACTTCTGCTGAGAGCTTAGAGAGTTTCGCTGGAGTCCAATAAACCCTATATAACTTAAACAGGTGGTTTCTTCTAAGGTTAGATAGAGGGTTTTATAATTTTTTTGAGAGTAAATGAGTCCGTCCAAATCTTCAGCTCCTCCCCTGGATTCTGGACTGGAAAATTGTTCCAAAGCTTGGTAATTTCAGCGCCTATATTGTCTCTCGCTCCCACAAGTGTGTTATACCAGAGCGCAACCTCCCCCTTCCATCCCCTCCCCCTATTGATGGATTCCAGAAATGGGCTCTCATCTTCGTTAACCCAACGCTGCCTCCCCCACCAAGAAGACCACTGATTAAATTTAAATCTTGTGATGGAGCCCTCTGTTATGTTCAATAGGGATTCCCAGCTTAATAGCGTCTAGTTGTTACACAGGTCTCCCTATTTCGTAAGGCCTGCAGCTCTCAAAGGGAGAGCCAGTCGATCTGATAAGCAATCTGGTGTGTAACAACAATGGAAGAGTAGCCCCTGAGGGAAAATACAGAGAACAATCTCTGCATCTAGAGCTGAAAGCTCAGGTCAGCACAGTGTGCCCCAGGCCTCGACAAATCTGAAAAATTGTACTAGTCCTGCAGGTCTAGTAACTTGGAAAATCCCCTCGACCCAACTGCAACCTACTTGACCTCTGTCTTTGAAAACAGAGCAAAAGTGACAAGTTAACAAGATTTAAAGGCATCTTTATTGCTTAGTTCCTTTGTGAGCAATAAAAATGCCTTTAAATCTTGTTATCTTGTCACTTTTGCTCCGTTTTCAAAGGCAGAGGACAAAAGTTAGTTTGTTTCCTACTCGCCAGAAAGGGCGAGTAGGAGCTAAAAATAGCTCGTCCTCATCCATTCTCCCTCGCAAATGCGAGCGGGCGAGTGGATTTGTCGAGCCCTGGTGTGCCCCAACCCGTTGCCGGACAATGCATGTCCTTAAAGAAGACCCCTCTCTCACCATCCTGGTTGGTGACATGCTTAATCATCGGGGTCCCACTCCATAGGCCGAGTGCCCACAGGGTGTGCTGCGACACCTGACTACAGTGGAGCGGGTTTCTTTTTTCTTTTATATGTGCATAAAATTACATTGACCAGTGTGTTAAAAAGGGCCAAAACTACTCGCTTCAAGACTTTATTCTTGAGTGCTTGAACCCCTATAAAACCAGTGTGGCACCCGTGCCTAATTAGGAAGGCTTTGGTGTCTCAAAAAGTGTAATGCGTTAAAAATAGCGAAGTGTGCTATGTGAATATTATAAGAGAAAATACATAATTAGGTCTACATGTTTCAACCATTTAAAAAGATTCTTAGGTTTTCGTCAGGACCGTGAAGATTGGACGGGGTGGTCCGCACATGCCAAGGTGTGCCCAGCCCTCGTTCAATTTGGAGACCACAAAATTGCGATCTGGTGTAAAAGGGTGTGTCTTTTCCTCATTCAGGAGAAAAACCTGTAAGAAAAAGGGGAAACAGGGTTGGGATTACGTACTAGGGAGGACAAAACAAGGGCGTACACTTAACATTTATTGTGCTGAGTGAATTCACCAGGATAAGGTGACTATATGGAATAACCATATTCTAAAATCGTACTAGTGGTCCATCTAATACGATTCGTAGAGAAATTTTTCTCTATTCTGAAGAACTCGTGTTGAAGACGACCGGAATTGCACGCGGGACGTTTGGCGTATTTTAACTCGAGAGGCTGGACATATAAGTAGAAAGAAACTGGAGAGACTGGACATAGACTGGACACAGCTCTCACGCCCTGAGTTCTTCAGAATAGAGAAAAATTGCTCTAAGAGTACCAATACGTGTGGGGATATTTCATACACGTTTATGATCTCTGCTTTGTACTGCGTGCATACGAACCATACCTTACGGCATTTAAGCTTCGCTCCTTTCATCTTTTTATTTAAAGAAAGAACTACATCCCCTATTCATATTAGGGATAGGGAGACATGAAAAGGATATTTTTATACCTATCTATTTCCGGCTGACAACATATAGTTAGAAGACGGATATTTAAATAAGTGATTAGTCTGTGGTCCATGCAGACAGTCTGTTTTGAGAAATACGATTTTTATAACGAGGAAGGAGGTGTTACTCCCCTACCCAGAAGGCAGGTTCTTTTCAAAGAAGTTTTGGGAAGACAGCTAATATTTTCCTGATGAAGGCGGCTATATGACTGTCCTTGAAACGCGTTGAAATAAAGGGAGAAGTACAATACACACTGATAGAGGACTATTCCGACTGTTGCTGAATATTATCCTTATTTTGTACCTCCCTTTTTAGCTTTAGGAAATGTATTGGATGGACTTATGTATATGATTTGTTCCCTCCTTATATTGTCTGTGTTCCCAAGTTTTATATACTTTTTTAATATGCTTCTTTTTAATTGTTTTTTGTTTTTTTTAAAAACCTTTATCATAAATATAGTACACAGCGTCTGCCTACAACCACTGCGGGCCGGCCGCTATGACACTGTAAAACATTCCAGGTTACCTTGCGCTGCAATCAATGACAGAAGTAACAACGCTACGATGTACTGGCAAGGAACTACAGGAAAAGGATAAAGAGGGTTTCATTTTGTAATTTTGGCGAATCGTCCTAAAGTCAGACCGGGTAGCTGAGAGGGCGAGCCACATAGCAAGGTATCCACAAGTGAAGCAGCGTTATTAAAATACTGGCGTAAGTCATTACAAACAGGATACACAAGCGCGGAAGTACATGTCGCCCCAGTTAGCGCCCGCCCAATCAATATATCACCTCAGGAGTTGCAATCTAAGAAGTCTATGGTATATGAGGATGGACAAAGGGTTCATTCTATAGCATCAATAAAAGGATCTGACGACCTATAAAAAACATGTATTACGTGGAACAATTCGTAGACAGGATATGCGCCCTCAAACAGAAGTATAGGAGGGAAGGAAAATCGGAATATACAATCATTCAGCGAATATGCAGTAAAATCGAGATCTTAGCCATAGAATCAATAAACCATGCGATAAAGATATAAACGCAAAGCGCAAAAATCGTCCCGGAAAGAACTAAACCCTGACCACCCGTCTGACCCAAGATATATAAGAAAGAAGAAGAGAAACAAGAGAAAGAACAAGAAAAGAAGTAGAAGATAGAAGGCCATGGAGACACAGAAGTACAAACAACACATCCCATCCCCCACCCTGCATACCAGCGGAAGGCCACGGCCCACCCCCCCCCCCCCCCCCCCCCCCCATTAGGCATGCCTGTCGCCCCAAGAAACCCCAAAAGAGGGAGAAGCGGAGGAGGGCCATAGCACCAGCCCCTTGTGCACCCCCAACCCCAGAAGCAAGGGCCCACTGAAATAGTACGCGGCCATCATTATACAAACACCCCAGCCACCCGCGGTCACCAGTGCAATCCATAATCCACTCCAGCATCCAATTCACGAATAAGCGACATGAGTGAGCAAGAGTCATCCCTGGCCAGTACGGAAAAGAGTCAAAAATGAGTCACAGTTGCACACAGGTGGTATCAGCAAACACGTAGTACCCGGAGGGGCAATCTCAGATCGAGCCAAGAACCAAAGGAATAGTCCAGGAGGGTCCCCCCGAGGTAGAATCACATTCCACACAAAGTCAGGGTGTTGGCATTCAGGCAGGCAGGCTGGCAATAGGAAGGAAAAGGGATAAACAGAGTCACTGATCTTGTCGTTGCGCTCCCCGGACCCTCCAACACGCTTCCTGCACGCCTGGTAGAACTCGGCTATGACAACCGGGGAGCATTCAAGCTCACAGTCCACAATGCACGGTGCCGTATCCAAGTCTTTCGCAGCAGGAGAGATAGTAGGGTGAGAAACATGTGCAGCCGCCCGCAGTTCTTGCCACTCAATGCGCCGGTCTCGGAGGGCCAGCCAAACATCCATTAGCGTGGGCGCCATGTTGTATCTCCGACGCCCAAGGACTTCAAGCCACACACACCAAAGAAAGTCGTTCTTACCGGTGTCACGGCTACATCAGCAAATCGCGGTGTGTGGAGAAATAAAATGAGGCACACGCAGGTTCCTTCAGATGTGCAGCGCTACACACCTCTCACCACGGTGTAATCAGAGTCCGGTCAGGCAAGCCAATCTGCTGTCCGATCATATGCGCGAGGTTGCTGGGGCCAGCAGAATGTGCACTCCGCGTTAGTCAGTGCTGCGTTGCGGCGACAGTCACAGGATCATAGAAGAGCGGTTTCGGTTTCACCACTCGGGTCGCCGGGTATCAATGGCCAATGGAAGCCGGTGTTGACGCTGTGCGGGACGGCTGCTTCGCCACGTGAGGTCCCGGCTCGTGCTGGAGGAAAGGCCAGAAACTTGCAGGCGGTCTTATTCGGCCGTCAGAGGCCACAAAAAGATCAGAACAACGCGGTCAAGCTCCGCCGAGATTCCGCTGCACTGGGCCGTGGCTGGGGTGCAGGATCATCGCCAGGATAGTTCCGGAGGTGAGGGCGAGCTGCGGAGCCGGGCGTCTATGCGGCCATTTTGGCCGCCGTCTTGGCTCCTCCCTCCTTTAATTGTTTTTAAATACATAAATAAACTGTGCATACTGAATGTATTTGTTTTTATAGAATTTTGTTATTTACTGCATTGCTCCAAGTGATAGGTCTTTATGTCTGAACAATATCTGTCTATTTGTCTGTATTAGTTGGTGTCTTTACATTAAGGTGCCCAAAGGGAATTTCTATTTGACACAGTTAGTTTTGGTACCCTATCCCTTTGGTTTTGGGTCCCTCTCTCTTTTATTAGAAATACTATGGAACCACCTACTACGTTGATTCCACTAGGAGAATACGTAGGCAACGGCTGTTCCATGTTGAGGGAGGTAATAGGATGCAGTAAATGTTTTTATAAATTCAAGAGTTCCAGTCTACATAGGACAGCCATTTTGAAAAATTCCTCTTGGGCACTTATGGTGTCCCTGCCTTAAATTAATATCTCATGGCGAGTATGAGGTTTTTGAGTTGGTTGTCTACTGGTCAGAGCCACACATTTAAAGAACTATCTGGATTGATTTACTGTTTTCAGAGATAGTAGAATTTGAGTTTGGCTCCTAAGACTGTCTATTATAAGGGTATTTGTTATATTATAGCCACACGCAGAAGTTCGGGAATACATGTTTCACTGAAGTTATTCCCTCTGACCTATGCTTCCGGAGTTTATGGGCCAGATTTACAACACATCTTAATCTTGTAAGGTCTAAACTTCTTGGAAGAATCTCATGTCATCTTGCAGTGGCTCATAGCCATTAATCTTACAAAAATAGAAGCATGACCTTGAGTTGTGTGACCTCTTCTAGTTTTTGATGTGTAATCCTGGTCCTCCATCATTAGTCTCCACTGATTTCATGAACAAGCAAACTACTAGCCCAGTAAATGATAAAAATGTACAAAGGAGAATAGCAAAAATTTAGATTTTGATTTCGGGTCACTCGTAATTGAGCTATTGTGAGTGTAAACTGCCACCTGGACTTAACCGGTGTTGTGCATTGTTTTTTTTTGTGAAGCTGTGCCTCTTGATTTTTTTTTTTTTACCTTTTCTTGTTCTTTTTAAACTGATATTATTCAAGCCTTTCTTTTTGTCTGCAGTAGGGTTTGTCGGATATCTTTTTCCTTTTGGGTTTATTGTATAACTTTACTATAAGAAAATTGCAGAAAGACTACAACAAGATTTCCATTGTAAAACTGTTTCGGGAACTCAGGTGGAGATTTTAAGTGTTCATGAATTCAGTGAAGATTCCTGTGTTGGACAACTATGATTACAAGTGAGTAATGTTTCCCCCTTTTAAAATCCTTTGTCTTTCTTGCCTTGTTTTTTATTTGTAACCTTCTATTTGTAATGAGGATTTCGTACTGCAAGTGTTGCTGATTAAAAACAGTTTTTAATTTTCCAACATTTCTTTACATTTCAGGGCCCATTGTGTGTTTGTTTAGCTGTGTTTGGCAGCCTGGCATCTCATCACAGGTATTGCACGAACTTTACCTCTGACCTCATTAATACTGTCCTTTTCAACTACAGAAATGGGTCCTCCCTTGTTTCTAATGTCTTCAGTTCCACAGAGCATGACATTTGTGCTCTTTGATCAGAACTGTGGTTCCTCAGTACCTTTTTTTGGCCATATGGACACCATCTCCCACTTTCTACCAGGAGGTTTTCTAAATACAAGGGCAGTGTGTCCCACTTTGACAATGAATCTTGATCACATTCTCTCCTTCTACAGTGGTGGAAGGTCCATTCAACCTTTTATGAATACAGCTACAATGGGCCTTGAACATTTCAGTGAACCACCAGGTGAGTTCTTAAACTGTATAAGTTGGGATAGTTCAAACATTTGATAAACAGTGCCATTAATAGATTATGTATTTCTCTGCGAAAAAACTGAATAGTGCTTTACATGAAATACTTGCAAACAACGAGTAAAAATGTCTACTCACCAACCCCACTTTGTTGTCTGTTGTAGTAATACCCCAGCATGCTATTTCATATCTAGATGTATCCTCTAAAAATAATCAAACAAAAGCTGTGGGAGATACAAGGTAAATTTAACCACATTCATATGCTCTTTATGGAAAACCTGACTGTGTAATCAATGCGTAAATAGTTATTTAATGGATAAGATACAATTAACTTCAATTAGATTGTTATATAATTTTTTTCCACATAGCAATTCAGACCTCTTGCACGCACCTTTTGTGACTGCTAGTATATTATCTCTATTTTGTAAGTTTACCTTTACTAAACCATTACAATTAATGTGGTGTATGCTATGTTATCACTCATCTTACCATTAGCACAGAAGCAAAGATTAGCTGTTTAACACACTGAGGAAATGTATTCTGGTTGGGTGACCACCTGCTGAGGGCTATGATTGGGTCTTGGTAAATGGGAACCTCTAATTTAGATTATGTAAACATTGCATTTCTGCCCAAAATTCCATAAAGTTCGGACACAGCCATACTAAGTAACACCAAATTATCTCAGCCTCTGTAGAGCTTCTAAAGCAATCTTAGGAAAAAAATGTCGATGGTTTAAATGACAATGCCTTTTATTTATGTTTTGAAAACCTGCAAGCGGTGCGTAAATACACATTTTGTACTTATAGTCTGCCAGCTATTAGTACAAAGTGCATGTTTACGGACCGCTTACAGGTTTTCAAAACACATAAATGAAAGGCATTAACAATGACAATGTCTCAAACTCTCACAAAGGCGAGGCCTATTGCAATACAAATGCTTGTTAGTACTCTGTCTTGTTGCCTGCATACAAGTTCACTTTTGCCATGTGTGGTATTGCATGTATAATGATTATTTCAACATGTATTGGGGCTACTAATAGTTCAAGAAAGGGTTTGAAAATGTTAGGCATTTGGAATCACGCCAAGTATCTCTTCTGATACTTGTGCTGCCTTGTCCAGAATCAATAATTATTGTGGCAACGGTCCTCTCATGGGTGCCTCATTACTTTTGTGAACTGTGATGGGAATCTAAACTAGTATGATGAATAACTCGATACAGTTCATGAAGTTAAATGCTTTTTATTTGTTTATCATTAGAATTGCTGCTTTTTCTGTCTGTGAGGCTGAGAATTAATAAATAGCCTGTATTAAATAATTAGTAATTGCAACAGTTTGACTTCCCGAGATGATAGCAATTTGATCATTATGAATTAACCTCCTAGGAGCTTTTGATAATGTATTAGCCAGCATTTTAACAGTAGTTTATTTCTTAATTCTCCGTAGAAAGTCTTGTTTAGTGGAGAAAATGTATGAGATTTATGTCTTCAGCTGCTTTATAGTTATTTTAGGAACCAATATTAGCGGCAGATATCCATCTCTCGGACTTCCCTTCACATTGCAATTAGCTTGATAGATTTCCTTATGAGGCAAGAAAAGTTCTGTATCTTTGACACTGCAACTCAGCAAATGATCATCACTAGCCCAGATGACAAAAGGAAAGGGAGAGTTAGGCTATCAAATCACTTTAGTAAAGATAGGCATTATATATATATATATATATATATATATATATATATATATATATATATATATAATATATTTTCACTGAAAAAAACCATAGGTTTCAGGTCATATATAGTTGGGTATTGGCATTTAAAAAACCATTGAAATTGCTCCTATATAGTTAGTTGGACTAACTATATTTCGCGCACCGCTGATGATGTCACATATTACATCATTCATGACATGGTCAGTGACATCACTGATGACATCTCAATTGACATCACTGATGACATCTCAATTGACATCATCCAGTGACTGTGTGTTTCTGTAAATTTTAAATGTTTTACATATTGAAGAATGAGTAGATGTATAAGTGTCTGGATGAAGGATTTAGTAGGCGTGTGACTGACTGTAGAAGTGAGTGATTAAATGTGTCCTACTGAATGCATGGGTTAGTGACTAAACTGTCTGAATGTGTGCATCAGTATGTCTGTTGTTGTGTAAGATGCTGTATGTGTTAATCAGTAGCTATATGAGTGGCTATATGGGTCATTGATTGGTTGCCCAAGAATTTGTATGGGAGACTGAGTGTGTGTGGGTGACTGGAAGGTGTGTGACTCTGTGCATAGATGTGTGAGCAGTTGGTTCACTAGGTGTACGAGTTCAAGATTGCATATGGAAACAGCTGTATGGGCGGTTTACTGTGTGCATTTGTGTGTTGGTGAGTGAATGTATATCTCAGTGCTACATGTCCAAGTAAGTACATGTATAAAACAGTGCATGTGAGAGTTGGTATATATAAATGACTATACATGAGAGCCAGTGAATATGCAAGTGGCTGTATGGATCAATGTGTACTTGTATCAGTGATTGTTTAAGAGAGTAAGTATGTGTTAGTATATGTTTGAATAAGTAAGGTGTTGTGTGTATAACTGTATAGATGAGGAAATGGGAGTGTGATTGATTCTTTGCATGACTGACTAGGTGTGTGAGAAACTCCATGGATGAGTGAAAGTGTGTGTGTCTCTATAGGTGTATAAGTGCATATGATAGTATTGTATTGATGAGTGACTGTATGTATGAGTGATTGTATGGGTGAATGAGTGGATGTGTGTGTAGACCTAGGAATCAGTGAGTGCATATGTAGTAACTGGTATTGGTGTGTCAATGGTTTCAAGAATGGTAGTTTGTATTTAAGACTGGGTGTATCAAAGGTTAGATTAGAGTGTGAGTAGGTGCATCGTATTATCACATGAATGTCATCAGTGATGTCAATTGAGATGTCATCAGTGATGTCACTGACCATGTCATGAATGATGTAATATGTGACATCAGCAGTGGATTGCGGGTGCGCAAAATATAGTTAGTCCAACTAATGGAAAGGGGCGACCACTCGGTCCCCCCGAACGTATGGTAGGGGGCCCGAATCCCCCCGGTAAACCATTTTGGGCGGGGGGCGTGTCACGGCTGGTATGCCCGAAGCGGCGTAGCCGGGGCGCGCCTTTTCCCGCCCAAGAGGGGTTGTCCTAGACACCTACACCGTTGGCCACGCCCAGTAGGCGTACCGGAGGAGGGTACACGCCCTCCCGAAGAGGAATAAAGAGAGCAGGAATCCGAAGAAGCATCCTCTTGTTCCTGTGCTTGGAAGCTGCACCCACTCGTTGCACGTGAGCCCTCGATGGAACAAGGAGCAATTTTGAGAACTTGTAATTCTTGTGTTTCTCTTTCAGCGACTTCGAGCCTTCGGATCCAGGACCGTGTTGAGCAACGGGGATCGAATAGCCGATAACAATGCCTGGCAAGAAGGCGGGAAAGAAGTCCGGGACTGACCAGATGCTTCGCATGCTGATAAAGGATATGGCGAGCATGAAGAAGCAGATGGCAGCGATGAATAATACGGGTAAACCGAAGCAGGTTATAGGCCCGGCATTACCGGGAGTTGTCCCCGCGGGGAGGGGTAAAAGGGTCAGGAATAGGATGGCAGGGGGGGGAGGTCCCGGTTCCCGAGTTACCCCCGGCAAGCCCGGTCATTCCAGTCGAGGCCCCGGTACCGATCCCGGACGCAGGCCAACCGATTCCGGTTGTTGTTACGCCCGCCAGCGAGGAGGACATGCCTCCGGAATTAGCGGCCCAGTTGGCCGCTTGGCTTGGCAGAAAAACGGGGTGCTACGGCACCGGGAGACTCGGCCGAAGAGGCCAAGTTACTAATGCAGCAGTTGCGGCAGTCGCGAGATGCCGCGAAGGCGAATCTCCCTCTTGTCCCCCCACAGGTGACCTCGGAAGGACCGGCAGCTGGCGTCAGAAAAACAGCGGGAACAGCAATGGAGCCGGGTAAGCAGGCATTGCCAATGGCAAGGGAGGGGTCTTTGCCCTCAAGACGGGAGAAGGTGGTCCAACATATACCGTTGGCCACGAAAGAATTGATATGGGCTGATAAGTATGTGAATATGTTTTCTCTGCTGACTGACCATCGCGAGATGGAGTATGTTAAGACACAGAAGGATTTGTGGCACCCGAGTGTATGGCGAGCCACAATGGCGGGATTCAGGGTTGATGAGACAATCTCAAATTGGGCCAAGGCCTTTGCGATGTTTAGTGCAATTATTGGGGAACGTAAGCCCGAGGTTTTGCCCGAATTGTCCTGCTATCAGGCACGAATAATGGATTTTTATGAAACGTATGAGGGCAATGAGTGGATGGGTTACGATATGAAGTTTCGTATGGCCAAGGAGTACGATTCATCTCTGACGTGGGATTGTCTCGACTCGATCTCTTGGCAGAAGCAGCTCCTGCCGGGCGCGACTAAGTCGTCCTCGCTAGGCGGGAATGGGTCGGGGCCTTCCCGCCAACAGCCTGCGGCGCCCTTTCGAGCGGGCCCCGCTGGTGACCACCAACCAAGGAATGGTGGGAATGGGGGTAAGAAAGGGGTCTGTTGGAATTTTAACAGGGGCAATTGCACAAGGCCACAAGGGACATGTAAGTTCAGACATGTGTGTGCAGGTTGCGGAAGTTCTTCACACCCCGAGAGTGCGTGCAGACCCAGGAATAGTGATACAGGGGGTAGAGGAGGGGCCAAACAGGTCTGAGGGGGACCATTGTGTACCGCTACCTACCCCCGTTGATATCATGGCAATGATCCCCTGGCTAAACGAATACCCTGATCATGTCTCCGCTGGGGTGTTGAGGAACGGCTTCTTATATGGTTTCCACATCCCGGCGGGGGATTTTCGTGGGGAACCACTTTGTAGAAACCAACTGTCGGTTCAGCATAATCCAGCGGTGGTTGAGAGGAAGATTGCAAAAGAGGTTGCCCTTGGCCGGGTTGCCGGCCCATATAGGCACCCGCCAGTAACTAATTTCATCTGTTCCCCGTTGGGAGTGGTCCCCAAGAAGGACCCGGGGGAATTTAGGCTGATCCATAACTTGTCAGCTCCGAGGGGTCTTTCGGTGAACGATGCGATTGACCCAGGAGTTTGTTCGGTGCGGTACGCATCCTTCGATGATGCCGTCACCATGTTGAATCGCCTGGGGCCCGGAGCGCTGATGGCGAAGTCAGATATCGAGTCAGCGTTCCGGTTGCTCCCGGTACACCCACGGGATCCGCGTCTGTTAGGCTTTGTGTTCCAGGGCCATTACTACATGGATAGATGTATGCCAATGGGTTGCTCCATCTCTTGTGCTTATTTTGAGAAATTCAGCTGTTTTCTGGAATGGGCATTCACCAAAGCCACTGGCCATAGCCATGTTATGCATTACCTGGATGATTTTTTGTTCTTGGGGGCAGCCAGCGACACAAAATGTGCGCAGGCCTTACATGAATTTTGCACTCTCATGAAGGAATTCGGGGTGCCATTGGCACCAGGTAAGACGGTTGGACCATCGACTTCACTCGAGTTTCTGGGAATTGAGCTCGATTCTGTGGAGGGATGTTTCCGTTTGCCAGTGGGGAAAGTAGTGAAATTCAGGGCTTCCCTGGAACTGTGCATTAGCAAAGAGAAAGTTACTCTCCATCAGTTACAACAAGCAGTGGGTCAGCTTAACTTTGCCCTAAGAGTGATACCAATGGCCCGCCCCTTTTCCCGCTCCATTGCACAAGCCATGGTTGGTCTCAAGGAACGGCACCACCGCACGAGACTGTTGGCAGAGGTTCGCCAGGGCATGCGCATATGGTTGGCGTTTCTGGCGGACTTCAACGGTCGAGTGGTGTGGAACAAGCCGCCAGCGTCTTCGGACGAGCTGGGTTTGTGGACCGACTCGGCGGGGAGCGTGGGATTTTGCGCCATCTTTGGTAATCGATGGTCGGCGCAGACATGGCCGACGTGGTGGCACACCAGCGGTCTCGCAGGTAACATTGGGTTTCTCAAGTTGTTCCCCATTTTTGTGGCTCTGAAGGCATGGCCGGATGAGTTCAGAGATCGCTCTGTGGTGTTTTGGTCAGATAATATGACTGTGGTTGAATGTATAAATAGTCAGGCAGCACGCTGCAAGTGGATATTAAGATTACTGAAGGAAATTGTACTACTTTGCATGAGACTGAACGTGCAATTCAGGGCGAAGCATGTGCCAGGTGTACTGAACCAGGCGGCTGATGCACTCTCTCGTTCACACATGCAGGGTTTCAGGGGTTATCTACCTTCCGCGGACCTAGCGGCGGCACCATTTCCCGAAGCACTCTGGCTACTCGGTGCCCCGGATTACAAGACCTCGTGGCAGCAAGCTTAGCCCCCAGGATAGGGAAGGCATACGAAGGAGCGTTTCGTTCCTATTGTGCATTTTTGGGTCCAGCAGGGGGAGACAATTGGGGTCAGGAGGATTATGTCCTGAAGTTTCTAGTAGCACTACACAGAGAAGGCCGATCAGCGGCAACGGCCAATAGGCACCGGGCCGCTATTTCATTCATGGCGCAGGCGCATGGCATCAAGGACCCGACATCGTCCTTTTTGGTAAAAAAAGCCCTTCGTGGTTGGCAACGCCTTGAGGGTCGTAGAGTAGACGAGAGGCGCCTGATTGGGTTAGACAGGTTGTCCCTGCTGATGTCGATACTCCCCGCGACATGTTCTTCCCAGTTCGAGGCAGTGCTGTTCCGGGCCGCTTTCGCATTAGCGTTCCATGGGGCTATGCGGGTGAGCGAGCTGGTGGCAAGAAATAAGAAAGATGTTGAGGGAGGTCTGTATCGGGATCACATTCTGATTAAGGGTGATTCAATGGTGGTCACAATAGCCAGGTCCAAGACTGACCAGAGCGCCATGGGAGACAGTATTGTTGTCCAGCGCATGCAAGGGTCCCCCATGTGCCCGGTAAAGTGCGTTGAGGAATATTTGGCGCGAATGGCGGATACATGGGGGGGAAGCCTGCTGAGACACATCGACGCCACCCCACTGACGAGGTTTCAGTTTCAGAGGGTGCTAACAATGGCAATCGCAGCGGCGGGCTTGGACCCGGGCGATTTCGGGACCCATTCCTTTAGGATAGGGGCTGCTACAGAGGCTACAGCCAGGGGTCAGAGTGTTGAGAAGGTGAAACAACTGGAACGATGGTCGTCGAACTGTTATAAAAGGTATGTGCGGTTGCACATGTTGTGAAGCAAATGTCATGCACTCACGCTTCTTGTCTTCTGTTTGGTTTGCAGTTTCGCGAGCATGCTATGCGGGGCGGACTGTGCAGTCGACCCGGCACCTGGGGACCAGCGGTCAGAGATCACCGGCTGAGGAGAGAGTGGTGTGGGTCGTGGGCCACTCATACGTGAGGCGGGCCGGGGACGTATTCAAAGCAGGTGACGTGACTCACGCAGCTGGGGAATACGGGTACAGAGTGACCTTCCACGGAAGGGGCGGGCTCTGTATTGACAAGTTTCAATGTTTTGTTGAGGAACTGTTAGGGCGGCAGAGGTCACCGCCATCTGTAATCATAGTACACCTGGGGGGCAATGACTTGGTGACACTCGGTCGGCGAGTACTACTCGAGCGAGTTTTATCTACTGTTAGCTGGCTGGCGAGAAGGATCCCGGGGTGCACAATAGCATGGTCCCACATGATTCCCAGGAAGGTGTGGCGGGGGGGGGCCCTCTCGGTGTCAGCACTGAACCAGTCAGTGAAAAAGGTCAATAACAAACTTGGTAGGTTGTTTCGCTCGGCGCAGTTGCACTGTATTCCGCATGGATGTATTCGGGGGGAATCACATGTATCTCGATGATGGGGTCCATTTGTCCCTGGAGGGGAATGTCTTACTCATAGGAGACTTCATAGAATGGTTAAGGGGTTTGTAAAAACATGACCTTTAGTAGGAGTTTGTGGGGTGGCCGGATAGCCGGTCAACTATCCGGCCTGTGGCGGTAAGGTCATGATCGGTGAGCAGTAATTTCAAGGTCCCTAGAGGGGTGGCGCCACCCACTATAGATGGGAGCGCCCGGGGGGAGGCGGCTATTGGCCCCTCCCACGGGGAGGCGGCACCCACTAAGTATGGGTCGCCTAAGGGAAGACGGCCATAGGCCCCTTCCAGGGGAGGAGGCGGCTAGATGCCCCTCCTACGAATTTCCCGGGGCCCGGATATCCGCGACGGCGGATGTAATAGACAGTGTGGGGTGGGAGGGGGGTCCACGCTGCCTTCTTACAGACACCTCACACTGGTCCTCGGACGACCTTTAAGATGGCGTCGAGTTAAAATGGGGGCCCCCGCAAGACAAGGGAAATTGGAGTTGGCACAGAGGGTACAGTCCTCTGCGCGGCCGCCCTCACACCGTGAGGGGGAGATTTCTGGTAGTGGGGATCTGACACCGGTTGCGACCTTGCCGTTGGCCCGTAATGCTAGGATGTACAATTTTAATTTAGAAAGTATGCATTTGCAGGATGTTAGACTCGGCTAGGAAAACCTTTGTACTAGAGATTTGTTAAGGTTAGCCAAAGAACATGTCTTCATCAAAATGTAATAAATGAAAATTGTAAATGATATGAAACTGTTATTTTAATGTTTTAATTTTGTTTCATATTTTAATAAATACGGCCGGGAGGGTAACTCCCTCCCGCCTTCCAAAAGTTCAGAACTGCATCCGTCTTCCCATCCTTGGGGATTGTGTTGGGAGGGGGTGACAGGCATCCCGGCCATACTATATAGGAGCAATTTCAATGGTTTTTTAAATGCTAATACCTAACTATATATGACCTGAAACCTATGGTTTTTTCAGTGAATTTGCAAGGTTTTTTAATTGCTAATACCGAACTATGTAAGGCTTCAAACCTATAGTTTTTTCAGTGAATATATATATTTTTATTTTCAAGTTTTTTTATATATGATTACAGGGTACGCGCACCGTGAGCGCTCCGAAAGCACACCGTAAAAGCTCTGAGCTCTTACCCCGACAAATTTTAAAAAATTGCCAATTCATAATATCTACGTTTTTAACGTTGATTTTAAAGGTAGACAATATTTGCTGTAATGTAGAAAATGGTTTTTCAAACTTTTAACAGTATATTACTTTTTAAAGTAGTAACCAATCTCGCGAGGGTGCGTCTCATGTGCACGCAACGTGAGAGCTCCGAGCTCTTACCCCCAAAGGTTTTATAAACTTTAAAGCGTTATATTTACGTATTCATTGCACAATGTAAAGGTACAGATTTTCTGGGATAATAAAGAACATGCTAATTTAAACTTTTAAAGACCATATATAACTTTATTAAAGGAATTATAAATCTCGCAAGGGTGCGTATTACGTAAGCACATCGTAAAATGACGTAACCGCTCCGTAAATAAAACGTAAACGCACCGTAAGCTTACGTAAGCGCTCCGTAAGATTACATTTATCCATGTGACCTGAAAAACAGACATTCTATTGGTTTATAACACTTCCTACTCCAATTGTAGACAGACCCCTCTCATGTTCATCATTGTTCTTTGGCTTTCAGAGAAGCAACATCTACTTTCAACAGCTCCTGGCTTGTTTGGAAATGGCTGAACATGAGGAATCAGAACATTCTTCTTTAGAAGACTTTGTGGAAGAGGACCCCATCCATCTAAAAAAGAGTCCATAGTCTGGAAGTTTTTTTCATTCCCAGAAGGTTTGAAGAAAGTCAATACACCGCATGTCACGTGCAAAATATGTGACACAGTATTGTCAAGAGGCAATCTAAATAAAAAATACTCTTTTGGAACCTATAGCATGGAACGCCATGTTAAGAATATGCACCCTAACAATTGGGCTAGAGCTGTGGTGCGTAGATCTGAAGAGCAGGGCTCTGCTCCTAGTACTTCAACAGCACCACCAATGCCAGCTTACATGATTGCCAATATCCAGCCGGAATTAAAAAATCTAATGATGCAGTGCATACAGTGCAATAAATTAGTTGCCTTTGGACAACAGTCTGTAGAAGTTATTTTGCAGAAAAACAGGAGCCACAAGTGCACCAAATAATGTTTTTCTTTATTTTTCATGGTTTGTTCATGTTGAAAAATTGTTTTGGTTATAAAGTCCATTTTTTAACACCGTTTATCTAGCATCCAAAAAAATACAAAAAAAACAGTTCTTTTTAGAACTACCTCTACTGGTCAAAAAAAAACTGAATTTCTATGTTTGTATGTAAAAGTTTGTTATAGTAAATGTAAAAGTGCAAAACTATAAGGATGTGGTACAGCATAAATCTATAGGGTGTTTACCTATAGTATACTGTAGTACTTCCAAAGCACTGAAATGTAACATATGTATATAAATATGTTACAACTCAATGAGCCACATGTATGTAATCTCCATTTACCTACTCTTAAATACCAAATCATACCTGTTCAACATTTAAAAGTAGGTAAATGGGATGTAGTTAATTTCTCTTTTGAAATTACCAAATCTATATAATTCTGTCATTTTACGGAATCGGTATTTACCGATTCGGTAATTGCCATTGATTCCTATGGGCCTTGAGGCCAATAGGAATCAATGGCAATTACCGAACCAGTAAATACCGATTTGGTAAAATAACTGAATTGTCAAGGGGGACAGGTTATCACTTTGAGACCCTGTTGCACCCCTGATTCTAACTGGTGTGCCATGTTACACACATATATGCTCTTACGGCGTGTATGTGTGAAACATGGCACAAATGTACATGCACAGATGTGTATGTACACAGGAATTCGTCATTAACCACCGAATAGTATTTGGTTGTAACTAACGAATACATAAGGGCCTGTGGCACTGTTTTCAGTGCCACCTACATCTAGATTTACCAAGGAAGTGCACTGGGGAAAGTGGAGTGCCAATAAATGAAGGCTTACTAACAGGTAAGAAATGGATAACAGAGTGAAGGAAGGAAAATAAGATCAAACACAAAAAAATAAAGAAAGAGGGAAACTGACTGAGGTAAAGAGGAGGAGTGGTAGAAAGAGAAAACATACAAGATTTAGTGTCATGGAGAGATATGTAGAGAGAGATAGAGCAAGGGACAGAGTGAGGCAGTTATTCTGTCACAATAACAGAGTGATAAACTTATTTTTCTTTCTCATACTTATCTTATAAATAATAAAAACATAGACACGATTGCGGAAAAAGTTTTTTATTTGTTATACTTCTAAGATATAAGAAAGTTAAGGAATTTAAAAAAAATATATATAATATCTGTAAAACACACACAAAAAAAATTGTAATGCATACAATGTATATTTCACAATACAAGAAAGAAGGAAGAAGATTAAAAGATGGGTAAGTTAGATGGCACACACACATGGACAGATGCCACAGGTAGAGGGTGAAATGGTGCAGGCAGAGAGTGAGAGAACAAGTAGAAGGTGAGATGGTGCAAGCAGAGAGTAAGATGACACAGGCACAAGTATATATTGTGCAGGCAAAGGGTAAGATGGCACACACAGAGAGGAACATGGAACAGCCAAAGGAAGACATAGCACAGTCAAAAGAGAGATGGCAAATGACAGTGAGACAAGGGGACTGAGGACAGAGGGAGTGAAGGAAACAGTGAGAGAAGGGGACTAAGTGAGGGAGCAAAGAAAGACAAGTGATGGAGTGTGGGTGAGTTAAAGAGAGCGAGTGTAAGGGAATGGCAGTAAGACCGTGAAGGACAGAGGAAGTAAGGCTAACAGAGAGACAGTGAAGGAAAAGAAGTGAGGATGTCAGAGTTCAAAGGGAGTGACAGAAGGAGTAAGTAAAGTGGAGTGATGGGAGACTCAGTGAGGGATCAAAGAACGGAAAATGAGGTAGTGTAGGTGAGGGAAAATGAGTGACGGAATGAGGTGATGAAGAGTCACGCTAAGACAGGGAGCGATGGAAGGATAGTCGTACTTACCTTATAAATGAAATATCTGTGGAAACGAAAAAACAAATCAGTTATAATACATTATTCACAATACAAGAGACAAAACAGAAGAAAAAGGAAAGAGGAGTTAGGGAAGGAAAATGAGGGAGAGGGAAGGGGGAATTAGTGCAGGTGCGTTAACAGTGAGTCTAAGAGAAAGGGAGTGATGGAAGAGAATAGAGAAAGTAAGAGGACACAGAGTTTTACGAAGGTGTTTGAAGTGCAGTTAGGTGAGTGACAGAAGAGGAATTAGTGAGTGAGTAAAGGAAGGAAAGAGGTGAAGGGGAGTGAAACAGAGGGTCTGACTTAATGAGTGGGTGAGAAGACTAAGAAGAAGGGAAGTGAAGTATAGGGAATGAGGATAAGTATGGGAAGCAAAATAAAGGGACGGGTGACGTAGCGTAAAAGAATGACAGTAAGTTTGACGAAACAGAGGTGATAGAGGATGAAAAAATGTAAGTGAGCATGAGACAAGGAACGTAAAAGAGTGAGGAAAGAGAGGGAGAGAAGAAAAGTGAGAGAAGGGGACTGAGTGAGAGCAAAAAAGTCAGTGACAAAATGTGGATGAGTTCAAGGGAGTGAACATAAGAGAAAGGGAGTGAGAAACTGAAGGAATGAAAGCAGTGAGGTTAAGAGAGGCAGTAAGGGAAGGATAGAGAGAAACAGAAATAAAAAAGTAATGAAAATGTATTTTTTATTAGTCGTACTTACCTTATATATTTTAACTGATTTCTTTACTCTCTTCTACAGATATTACATTTATATTTCACAATACAAAATGCAAATTAACATGTTATATGGTTTATTTTTGCTGTTCTCAGAATTCTCAATCTAAAAGAACTTGTAGCATTTCTTCATCAGAAATTTCATCCATCAAAGTGTCTTGAAATGATTAATCCAAATCAACAATGTCTACACACTCCATTAATTCCATGTCCAGTGTTTCATCCAAAAAATCTCCTTCATGTTCTTCATGATTTGGTTCATCTATACAATTAATAAACGTTGCTGTGATTTCAATGTCAAATGACACTTCATTTTCAGCCATTATTGAAGTAAGTGTACTGTTAAAAGAAAAAGAAAGACAGTGAGATGTTGCAGGGTAAAAGTGACATAGGGCAGAGAAAAACTATTAAATTCTATAAGAAGAGTTCCTAATGTGTAAAACACACACCAAAAATTCCACACAAACGTACCTCAGACACTATAGTCACAAAATGGCCGTATTTGCCTGGACAGTGTATAGTATCCAGCAAGAATTAGAAAGAATTAGAAATATAAAGCACTGCATCTGACGTTGCCCTACTCAATCCATAAGTATAACAGAAAAACATTAAATAACTAACAGAAAACATTTTTCCTATTAACGTAAAGTGAACAACAGAATTCTCCTTACAAATTAACAACTCACCTTCTAGAAAACTGTTGTACAGTAAATTCTGTCTCAATCTCACACCTCAGAAGTATACCTCAAACACTAAAATCTCAAAATGACTGTTTTCCTCTCATTTTTCATACATATTCAAATACCCAGCCAATCACATTTCATCACACACAAAATCAAAGGCAAAGAAACATTTTAATTGGTTCAAGTTATCAACACATTCAAACTCACAGAATCTTCAACCTACCCCCAATGCTCTCTACCAAATACCATACGAACTCTCCACAAAACACCTACCTAAACCCAAAGGTGAAAGAGTCATGACTCAATTTTGCACTCAACCAACATCTAAACACTGAAACTTGTTGTTTTAATGTATTTCTTTTTTGTCTTTTTGAGCCGGGGTCCTTGCGCGGACCCTGCGATTTTTAAAACATTTTTAAAACATTTTTTCAACCTTCGCGGTCCTTTACAGACACCATGACAAAACCTAGGGGGCTCAGGAATCTCTACCCTGCCTCCTTGTCAACTATTACACTTCTGTTTACAACCACTATCATCTGCAACAAAAACAAGATGGCGGACAACACTGCCTCATTTCGACTGAATGGAATGTTGACAGACGTTCAACAGCCAATCAGGACGGTGCAAGCCCGTGCGCGCACCGTGTCCCGCCTATAGATATATAATTTGAAAAAAGTCGATTTTCTCAGCAATTACTGGAAAGATTTTTACCAAATATACAAAAAAAATTATTTCATATCAGTCTTTACAATTTTGCCAAGTTTGCAGTAATTCCATTCAGCCGTTCGGGCTGTAGCTGTCTAAAGGTCCTAATGCAAAATTGCATTGGACTCATTTTCACATTCAATTTTCTCAAACTACTGGAGGGATTTACACCAAACTTACAAAAGGCACTGCTCCATACCAGGCTCTTCCATTTTGCCAAGTTTGGTGTAATTCCATTCAGCCGTTTGACCTGTAGCCTTGTCAGAATGTCCCTATGGAAATTAACATGGGGAAAACACGTTCTGGGACCCCCTTTTTTCTCGGCCCCCGCTTGACTAATCCCCCCAAAACTTTCAGGGAAGGAGGGGACCGCAGCGAGGCAAATTTAAGGAAAATTACAGGCAGATCCCTCAATCGGCGCCAAAGTTATACCCAATAGAATGTTTGCCATTTCCTATGGTAACTAGGTCCTAACTATATACCTACTGGCGACCGCCTGTAGGTAAAATATACCGTATTTTCCGGCGTATAAGACGACTTTTTAACCCTGTAAAATGTTCTGGAAAGTCGGGGGTCGTCTTATACGCCGGGTGCCAAATTTTATGGTATGTTTTCATGCGTTGTTTCATAGCGAGGACTTCACTCGAAGGTGTCAGACCGCTTCACAATAGGAAATAACAAGAAACAACACACCTTATGTTAAAAAATACAGCCACCGGCACTGACAACGTCCACACCCAGGCCCCGCGCCATGAACTGGGCAAGTATCGAAAGCGAGCGTTTTTTCATAGCGAGGACTTCACTCGAAGGTGTCAGACCGCTTCACAATAGGAAATACAACACACCTTATGTTAAAAAATACAGCCACTGGCAACGTCCACACCCAGGCCCCGCGCCATGAACTGTGCAAGTATCGAAAGAGTGTTTTTTCATAGCGAGGACTTCACTCGAAGGTGTCAGACCGCTTCACAAGCGAGCAAGTGGCGCCATGAGTCTTACCTAGACTGCCGCTGCCGCTGCACACGCTCCTCCAACCGCTTGCACATCCCCAGGCAGACGAGGCAGCAGGACGATGCAGCAGGACGTCCGAAATATATAACGGGCAGCCAGCGCCGAAGATGGCAGCCCCCGCTGTGTTGCACGTTTGGCAAGCGCTCCTCCACATGCACTCTCCATGACATGGGCATAGAAAGGGGTCTGTAGAATGTTCCCGATGGCAGTAGAGCACTTGCCGTGATTGGCTGGTTGTTGCAAACAGGAAAGGCAGTCTGGTGAGCAGAAATTTACCGTACATGTGGTGGTGAAGACATTACAGCACCAGTCTCTGCAGCTGTTCATACTGTATAGCACCAGTACATACAGTGCAAATGGCTGACAGTCAAGAACCCAGCAAGGCTCCAGCAGTACATACAGTGCAAATGGCTGACAGTCAAGAACCTGGCAAGGCTCCAGCAGTACATACAGTGCACATGGCTGACAGTCAAGAACCCGGCAAGGCTCCAGCAGTACATACAGTGCACATGGCTGACAGTCAAGAACCCAGCAAGGCTCCAGCAGTAGCAAGAAGAAGAAAATATGAAGCCAGTTACAAACTTAAAGTTGTGGATTTTGCAACGGAACATAATAACTGTGCTGCTGCAAGACAATATGGAGTAACAGAAAAGATGGTTCGGGCCTGGAGAGCAAATGAGAAAGCATTAAGGAGTATGCCAAGGGGTAAGTGTGCATTAAGAAGAGGCACCCCACATTGGCCAGAACTCGAAAAGCATGTAGCAGACATGGTGAATGAGCATCGCCAAAGCGGTTATGTGGTGACCCGAAATAAAATACGATTGGTTGCACTTCAGTGGGCCAAATTTAACCCAGATCTCAGCAACAGATTTAAGGCCACTGTATCCTGGTGTACTAGATTCTTGGGAAGGCATAATCTGGTATTGAGGCAAAAGACAAAAATTGCCCAAAAATTACCTGCGGATCTTGATGCCAAAATGCATAAGTTTCCATCGCTACGTTATTAAGCTGCGCAATGAACATGGCTATGCGCTAAGTAGAATCGAAAATATGGATGAAACTCCAATGAATTTTGATATGGTTGCAAACAAAACTGTCCATCAAAAAGGTGAAAAGACAATTTTAATAAAAACAACAGGACATGAGAAGTCCAGTTTTACAGTGGTACTAGCATGCACAGCTGATGGCGCAAAACTGAGACCAATGGTTATTTTCAAAAGAAAAACCATGCCGAAACTCAAGTTTCCTGTTGGTGGTTTTGTGCATGTGAATGAGAAAGGCTGGATGGATGAAGAAGGGGTAAAGCTATGGCTTGATAATGTATGGAGCAGGCAACCAGGTGGACTTCTACAAAGACGTAGTCTACTGGTGTGGGATATGTACAGGGCTCATTTAATTCCAAACACCAAGCAAAGGCTGGCAAGACTAAAAACAGATGCTGCAGTTATACCTGGAGGATTGACATCGTTGGTGCAGCCACTGGATGTGTGCCTAAACAAGCCATTTAAAGATCGCATCCGAGAACAGTGAAATGAGTGGATGGTTAGCGGTGAAAAAACATTCACAAAAGGAGGAAACATGCGTGCTCCACAGTTGGATGTTTTGTGCAACTTTGTCATAAAAGCCTGGAATGACATCGATGCAGAAACAGTCATAAAGTCTTTCAAGAAGTGTAGCATATCAAATTCATTAGATGGTATGGAGGACGACTACTTGTGGCAAGATGACGAGGATGCCGAAGCCGAGACCACACCATCTGATACGGAATTACCAGATCCATACGATGACTGCCTTACAGATGTACCACAAGATCTCATTGATTTACTTATGAGATCAGATGACGAAGAGGAGGATTTTGAAGACTTTTAAAGGGAACGTTGGCAAATCCTGTAAAAATCGCTTGGACTTATGAAAAGTTATGAAAAGTTTAATCCACTTGCACTGTTTCATGCACTAATTTGTTTACCGTGACAGTTTTTCATATGGTTCTAAATAAAAATATTGCGACTAAAGCAATATTGTTTATACAACCAATTTGTTTGAGTTCAGTCTTTGAGTATGTACAATAAAGGCTTAACACTGTCCACTGATACCCACAGGGAGGAGGATTAGAATCACTAATACGGTAAGCCCAAAACAAATTCTCGAAATGGCTATGCAGGACTGCGCTGGAAGTGGGGGTAGTCTTATATGGCGAGTATAGCACAAAACCTACATTTTATCAAGAAAAGTCGTCTTATACCCCGGGTCGTCTTATACGCCGGAAAATACGGTAGTCTGTTTTTCCTTTATGCATTACTACACCATTCATCCGAGCGCCATGAAACTTTGGGGAAAAAAGAAAAATGTGTTAAATATCGGCCCCCCAGTGCCCTCATAATCTTTCCAATACTGAACGTTTACAGTTTACAGTGCAACTCGCTTTTGCAATGACCCTCAACTAAGCACAAGGACAATCGCTGCAAGTGTGTGGATTAGATTTAGAGAATCCGTGCTTCTCACATGGACAACTGTATGTGGCCAGCTCACGCGTCGGAAGTCCTTCTGATTTATTTGTGTACGCACCATATGGAAAAACAAAAAATAATGTGTATCCACAAGCACTCGAATAAATTAACAGAATTAAAACAACACTTTAAAATGTTTTCCATATGAAAATAAATAAGTTTCAATAAAAATGACGCAATGTAAATTGAATGTTATCATAACAAGTTTCCTTAAATTTCCTTTCTTCTAAGATCGCAGCAACGCTAGTAACTAATAAAACAACCAATGACCATGAACAAAGATATAGAATTCGATCAGGATTATTGGCCCTCCAGGTTAGAAACCCTTTTGAGTTCCTCTATCTTGTTAGTGAAATTAGAATTTCTCATCCAACCTCTGTTTTTCTTTAAATTTATTTTTGTAAAGTATGCACTAGTGCCTTGACAGGTGTCATGGTGCCGAAGGAAACCAGAAAAATAAAAAATAGTCGTTAAAGGCTGCTAGGGGCAAAAAAGATTTTCAATACCATTTTGAGGATCGGTAGTTGGAGACTGTATAAATTGATTGGGAGATACAATTTAAAATATTGGCTACTGGGTATGAAAAAGAATAAACCACCAAACTGGTTTGTCTTAATGCGGGAATTTGAGAAGAGTGCCAGGTTAGCTAAATGAAGTGCTTGAGGGAGTATGAGATTTCAGTCTTCCCTCCGGTAGAAAGGACCAGTTAGGCTGCGAAGGAACATTTTGAATTGGGTGCCAGAAAAGTCCTTGTAAATGGGGCGAAATGTGGGAAAATGGCGGAGCGATCCAATAAGTCCGCTGCCATATTTTTTTTTTTTTTTTTTAATTTTTGAAGACCTTTATTGTGCATGTTGCAGAAGTACAAATACGGGCCTACAACCATCCGGCCGGCCACAACACTGATGAGCACAGGTGTCAGCATTACGATCTTCCGACGGCAACAAATATTACGACAACAATTGATCACAATTACGCTGGAAAGGACATGCCGCCAGGGAGAAGGATCAGTAAGGTCAAATTTTAAAGTTTTTGATGAAAGAAAAGTCAATGAAGGATAGGTATAAAGGAGATCCGAGTCCGTACATTAAGTCCACATAAGTAGGCAACAATAGAAATAATATCAATTACGTGAAGCTCTTCGTCAAAGCGGCAAAGCAATAGAGAAACAAAACGATCAGCAGGAGCCACGCTCGTGCCACTTCCAGTGCCACCCACTCCCAACCATCCCATATCACAGACCCAGAAAGGAAGACAGTATAAGAAAGCGCAGAAAAGTAAAAGAAAAGGCCCATAGAAACTAAATACAGAAATTAAATCTACCCCCCCACCCTGCACCAACGCGGAGGCTACGGCCTACCCCCCCCCCGACAGTGTGCCTGTCGCCCCATAAAGAACCCGAAATGTAGTTCAAGCAAAAGAAAAAGAAAGGAAAAAGGAGGAAAGTAATAAAAATGTCACCATAGAATATAGGGAGTGAGAAAAGGCCATCCTAATCTGCAACCCCCAAAAACTACAAGTGAAGCGGGAGGAGGAGCCAATCAGACCATTCCCGGTACCCCAGTCAGGAACACAATCCCCACACAATTTGCGGCTGTTGAGAGCCAGGTATCAGTACAAAAGCAGTTAGGGAAAAACATTACAACTTGTGCGACTTAGACAAAAATGTACAACTTCCAATCCCGGTCCCACCAGCCCAGCAACCGACAGTACATGGAGAACCTAGCCCCGCCCCGACCTCGGACAGACCCAAAAATGAAGCGCATGAAATATGCCCGCCCCCACCAAGACAAAGAACCAACATGGCCGCACATCGACCTAGCCCTGGCCCGAACGTGGATACACCCCCAGACGCGCCACCCAAGAGAGGCCCGCCCACCACATGACAAAGGAGTAAAATGGCAGGAGGGAGGAGGTCATCAACAAGAAAGCACAAAATGGCCGCGAGGAGTCGGCTGCCATATTTTTGATTACCTGAGACAGTGAGTGAGGTATACTGGTATGCCAAGATATAAGACCTTACAAAATTTAAGACTGGAAATGATTGGACCATAACTGACTGGCTTTTGCACTGAAAATAAAGTCATTATGCACGGTTGTTTATGATTGCATCGGTTTGACCTTTTACCATTTTAGGTCTCGCGACCTGCGTCGCCAGACCTCTAGTAGGTGAAAAACGGGGAAGTCAAGCTGACCTGGAATCGCACACGCTCGTGCGTGTGCGTTTCCTTTTCAGCTACCCCATTTGCCTTAGCGTGCGTCTTTTAATTGAAGATCGTACGGCACGCTATTGGCTAAAGGCAGCCGCATTGGTCCACCCACGGCCTATTGGTGTCTATTACGCGCACCAAGCCAGTAATGGACACCAATAGGCCGTCACGTGGTTTCAATTATCGTGCCCAGACACGGGCGTGATAATTGAAAGCACGTCTCCTGTGGTGCGCGCGCACCACTCAGCTGGATTGTTCATTTTAATTTTTGGATCCATTTCTCAGGGAAGCAACGGTGCATTTCTGGGAGCGTGGGAAGCAGAATCTAGCTACCAGTGTGTGTCTTTTGTAATTTAGCATTTGCTGCCCGCCGTTGCCACTGCTGGTCAGTTTGTTCTCCTCTCTCCAGCGCTTTGTATTCCCTTCTCCTCTCCATCGCTTTGTATTCCCTTCCCAGCCTTATTTTCTTTCAGGACTCAAAAACTCTCTCCAGTTTTTTCGTGCTCTCATCATCGCTTTTATTATTTCCTTTCCACTCCCCAACACCTTCTGCACTTTCTTCTGGAATAAGCCAACACACAAAAACTGCTGTAATTGAGAACATCCATTCATCCAACTGTACTCCAAATACAGCTCTTTGATGCCCATAATGTTAGCCGAATGTTTCAACATTTTATATTGACACATGTGAGAACGCTCATCATGTATCACTTCATGGCGCGTTATTTTCTCCTAATGCCACCTCGGACTTGTCAAAATTCTTAAATCGTACCTATCCATATTAGTGGTAAAAATTAACACATCTGCCCACTTATTGACATTTTGTTTGGTGTGTTTAGCGTTCTTATGTTAATTTGTAGTGTGCTAGTGGTAGCCAGTATGCCTGTGTGCTAAGGGACTTTTTAAGGCTATTGTGTAGCAAGTAGTCTGTTTTTGCCCTCTTTTAACACCAGAGGCAGTTGGTTACGTGTTTTGTTTCCTGTACACTTGTGACACTCACCTCTACTGTACCCGTGATCTTGACACTTTCATGTTTTTCCATTCAGCAACTAACTGTTTTCTTAGAAAACTGCATGTTAGAAGCATGTGAGCTGCAGATTGTATACTTTGCATAGATCGCCATCTGGTGTTGGGCTCGGATGATTGCTTGTTTTTGTCTGCGGAGAAGTCTTGCAGTCGCAAGATCAGTGACTCCTCCTTCGGTGCACAGTGTGCATGTGCTTCGGCTTCAACGTTAGATTGTTTTTTTCTGCCATCGGGTTCGGATGAAACTTGCTGCGGTTCGGAACAGTTTCCAGACCCCTTTGATGCGCAGTTGCATTCACAGACGGTATTGTTTTGATTGCGTGCCTTCGAAGCGCACCTCGAAAGCGTCCATCACTCTTCGATGTCTGAGAATCTCGACGCGGGCCGTTTGGCCTATCAGCGTCAATATAGACGGACGTCGATGGAACGGACTCCCTTCAAAAAATGTCCTCAGTGTGGTGCTAAATTTCCACGCTCGGACCTCCATCCTGTATACAATTTGTGCCTTTCTCCTGAACATCGAGAGGACAATTGTGAGGCCTGCCTTTCATTTAAATCGATAAAGACTATCCGGGATTGTAGAGCTCGATGCAGAGACATGCAGCGAGGCACAGGCTCCATTCCGGACATCTTCAATCTAGGTCCTAATAACCTTCCGGAGCCAGAAGAGAACCTGGACTCCGAAGCAGACGTCTCCGATGCCGATAATGACATCACTCTAGCTCAAAGGGGCGTGAGTACTGAAACCCCGGCCCGACCAAGCCCAAAACAATGGCACCGGTAACACCTTCGGGCTCCGGTTCACACCTTACAAAGACTTTGAGCGCCCCGACCTCGGGCTCGGCACCGAAGGATAGACAAAAGCCATCCGGCTCGAACCAACCATTCTGCGCCGAAAAACCACCATCGGCAATGAAGGCGCAACCATCCGAGTTGCCACGCCCTCTTCCTTCGTCACCGACTAAGCACCTAATGCCGAAACCTATAAAAGACCCCTCTGCACCGAAAGACTCGGATAAAAAGTCGGCGCCAAAGCAACTCGATAAGGCATCGACACCAAAACAGCCGGATAAACCACTGGCACCGAAAAAAACTGAAAACTTCGGCCCGAAACAAACTGAAAAACCTTTGGCACCAAAGCACATAGAAAAGACTTTAGTGCAATCAAAACACAAGGCACCTTAAACTTCGGAACAGAGTTAAGCTGTTGTACCTAAAAATGTCCCAAAACACTCAAAAACACTTCCTAAGGACGATTCTTCGCCACCAAGCAAGTCTGTGGAGTCCGAAGAACTTTTTTTTACCAGATCCAAAGCAGACTACTAGATTTATCCTCCAAAGACTGGGCATATAGTCACCAAGTTACCTGCAAAGAGGAAACCAGAACATTTACCCCAAATTCCAGTTCCTCCAAAGAAAATTCATACATCTACTAATACTTCTCCTCCACCTTCAAGTCCACCACCTGATAACCCTAACTTGATAATTTCACCACCACACTCTCCTCATTTACAGGATATTGATGATTCACAGTGGCATGGAGATTTAGATGAGGATGTAATGCCATTAAGTCCTGTTAATTCACCACAGGAGCCAGACCCATGGCATGATTATATCACGTATCCTGATCTAACGAGGATCCAGATTTTTACTCCTTGAAGCCATCTCCTCCATAATGTGGGGTTTGCACAGCTTATTAACAGCGAAATGTGTGGCCAGACTGGCATGTGATGCACTATGTCAGTGGGTGCTGCAGTCACCATAAAATAAATTACTAAAGAAAGAATAAGCGCATGAGTCACGTGTGTTAGAAATACAAACTCCAATATCTAGCGCTTACTCAAAAACTGGTCAACAAAATCCAGAAGAGCTTCTTATGGATAACCATCAAACGAACCAAGTGGTCAGTCGTATCATTTGGCCGTCCGCACTGTGACCAAGCCGGTCCTTAGATCATCTAGACCCCATGCCACACAGTAAGTTGTTAATACTGGATCAGGTGACCAGTACGCTATGAACCACCAATTGTTGGCCAGTTTATGATGGTTGAAGAAAAGTGGTGAAAACACAGTGCAACCTAACAGAAAAGTGGTGAATTTAAAATAGGGTGATATGTCTAAACAACTCTTTAATGGGAACAAGGCACATCCCCTAATTAAAAGAACAGGAACAGTGCAAACGACAGTATGGAACAAATGACTGTTGCAATTAGTGCCATCATGTTTCTGCCTACTGGGCAAAACGTCCCTTGGCTTTCATCAGGGCCACTGCTCTTAAACGTTGCTACTGTAACAAGTGTGTAAAACAAATATTACACCAATCTAATCAGTGAAAAAGAAGAAAAAATGGTAGATATAGGAACGATACAACCTGTACCTACAGTTATGTACTCATCCTCCTTGTCACATGGATACTCGACGTGATCTGAAGAAAATATACATCTGTTACTTATATTCTTGCAGAACTTTAAGAGATTCACAAACACACGTGCTCACATCATCTCTTACGTATATTAAAACATTTATAGTTTATTGCTCACCCGAAATGACAGGGGACTGGACCTCACCTGACCTGGACCGTGCTCAGGTACACTAGGTCCCGCACTGTGGAACAAAAAGTGTGCAAACAGGGGAAGGCATCAAATCTCCACTCTTTATGTAGAATCTAACGGTGCCTATCTATATTCCCTGCTGGATTCATCCTGTTCGTCCACAACTCAATTCAATGCCAGAGAGAGAACCCCCACACACTGGGTGCTACCCCCTAGACTAGCATTACAAAAACGCCTGCCTAGCTCCTCAAAAGCATGTACCATATCTTAGAACAACCGTGTTGTCTCACTAATAGGTAGTGAACTGTGCTGTTAAATTCACTCCTTCACTTTAAAGTCAGTTTAATCAAACCTGATCCAGTCTGGCAGCAAGAAGAGTCAAAAAACCACCAAGCCTAACTGTTAAAAAAAATAGCCAAGTAGCCTACTCTCTCACCTGTCCGTCGGTGCCGCCAAACGTTCCTGAGGCTTGGGGGAGGCACCGGTACGGCGGAAATGTGTGTTTAAATCCTTTTACATCGAAGGGGACTACTTTGCTTTCGTGCATCCCTGTCCCATCCTAAATTTCCGTTTAATTCATTCTTGGTTCTTGCCCTCGATCTTAGCAATAACCATAACAGTGCAAGACCCTAGGTGTCATTGTTGGATAAACGGTTTCTTATGGCAGCGCCGTGACACCTAAAAGTATTCGAAAAAGAGGCGTCTAGATTCTTCCGCGGAACTACACAATGACTGCATCACGGCCATGGTTGTAGTCCCGGAGGGATGCGCGCTATGAGAGACACTGATGATAATACAAAGGGGACAAGGCTGTATCTGTTTTCATATTCAGAAATTACTATTGAGAGCCGGAATTTACGTTATTGATTATAAATGATAAACTCCGGCTCAAACATATAATATAATTAAAATGCGAATGGAATGTGGGACTAGAACTATAAGATGACCGTGAATCGGACATCTTAGTAGTTCCAATCAGCAATAATGCTTGATGAGTGTTGACTCTGTTTGTATGTTATCAGACTCCCTAATATCTTAGTGGGTATTGTGATAGTGTGGTCAATTACCCTCATGTACCAAAGTTCTCATGTGTTTAAGCCCTAGCCAGGGCACAGCTGACCTCTTCTAGAGGTGTTCACACATGTCTCTCATAATTCAGGGTAAAAACAAATGCTTCGATGCGATCTCAAAGTCTTAGTGTAAGCGGGAGAAAGGCTGAATGATGGTAACTTAAAAATCTCAGGTAATTGTCTACTTAGCTCACAACCACCATGAGAAGTCTTATTGGGGTGTGAACTCGGGGAGTAGTATCCTCAGGTCTATCCAAATGCTGATTTCAGTGATGCCATGGGGGAACTAGAGAGCATTCCATGGTATCCGGTCTTTAAGTCCAACTGTATCAGAGGAAAGCTTAAAAATCCATTTTTGCTCCCTCAGAAAGAGATATCTGGACACGTTGTTCACATGAGACTGTATAAAGGGCTTCTCCAAAACCGTCCATTCGAAATCTGATTCCCCATGTTTCTCGAGGAAATGTCTGGTTAAGCGCGTCCAGGATTTCTTACAGCAAAACGAGCTCTTATGTTCCAGCATACGCACTCGCACCTCACGGGTAGTCATTCCTACATACTGGGAGGAGCACGGACAGATCAACAAGTAAATGAGGTTGTCACTGTTACAGTTAGTGAAGTGGGTTTGTAGCCAAGGCCTGTCTGTGTCTATGTTTAACTCAGTAGAGTGTTTGGTTTGTGGGCAAACTGAGCAGTTACCACACGGGTGGTGCCCAACTACAGGTGGTAAATCCCACAATGTACCCAACATTCTCCTCGGTGTCTCCTTGGGGCGCGTATGTACTAAGCGATTCCTGATGCTATTAGATCTTTTGAATGCAAATGGAGGTAATGCAATCTTCTCGTTGCCATGATTAAGGATACGCCAATGCTTCCTGATGATTTTCTGCAGACTGTTACTTCTTGTGTTGAAGGTACTCACAAAAGCTAGTCTGTCAGTGGGAGTTTTTGGAACAGGTGGTTCTAAGAGCGCCTCCCGATTATTGTTATGGGCTCGCCTGAGGGACCGCTTAATCAGTGGTCGCTTGTAATGTCGCTCCACTAATTGAGAAGACCAGTACCTCGCATGAGTCTTGAAGTCTTCCACTCTAGAGCAATTCCTCTGAACTCGGAGGAACTGGCCGTATGGTAAATTGTCCCGTAGGGATTTAGGGTGATGACTCTCGTCCAAAAGTAACAAATTTCTCGCCATTGGCTTCCTGTACAGTTCGCTGTGCAAGCCTGTTGGTGTCACAAAAATTGAGAGATCTAAAAAGGAAAGCCTCTCCTTATGGGCCTCAAAAGTGAATCTCAGGAATTGATTCCTGCTGTTCAGCCAGAGATGGAAGTCACTCACCGATTCAAGGCTCCCTCGCCGCACTACCAACACATCATCGATATAGCGTTTCCACCATTTAATCGATGATCGAAATGGGTTGGTAGGTGCAAGTACGTGCTGTTGCTCGAATTGGTGCACGTACAAGTTCGCTAGGCTCGGCGCAAAAACGCTGCCCATGCTCGTTCTAGTGGTCTGTAGATATATTTGGTCCTCGAAACGAAAGAAGTTGTCTTTCATGGCCAGTGTCGTCAGAGCCATAATGAAGGCTATCGGTGTGATAGTTTCAGGGATATTGTCAACCAGGATGGATTTGACAACTTCAAGAGTTTCATCCTGGGGGATAGAGGTATATAGTGACTCGACGTCGAAGGAGACCAATAGGTCTCTCTCAGGGGCGAAATCAATCTCCGGGAGTACCCTCAACACATCCTTAGTATCTTGGAGGTAGGTCGGCATCCTCTGCACAATTGGCCTTACAAAGAAGTCCACAAAAGTGGAGAGCGGTTCCAAAGCTGAACCTAACCCGGGAATCTTGTGTCTTCCATAGTCTTGAAACTTCATCATCTACGGCTTGCTCAAAAGCCAGGACCTGTGGAGGAACTGTGTGTGCGGGTGGTAAGAACTTAGATTTCAACTTTAGCCCCGTATTCAGAGCCTCAGTTATTTTAGCCCCCGTCTCCATACCGCTTCTGGTAAACATCTCCGCGATATATGCCATGGCCTGGCGGGTCCTGACTGTTGTCTGTTTACCTTTTTCTCCCCAACTCCTGTGAGGGCGTCTGTACTTTCAGTGGTACTTTACCCTCTGCTCCCGCTGCCACTATCAGATCGTTCACAGCCTTCTTCTTTGTAGATACTTTTGTGCCCGCAATAGCTTTCGGTGCCATAGCCCCTCCTCGCTGTCTCCCGCTCCTCTGGTTCCGTGAACTCCGCACACTCCGCTTCTCCCTCCACTTCTCACAGCTCCCTCTGAGCTCCGCTCTTACCTCGGCTTCCAGCCCTCCCCGTCCGCTCCGCCCACCAGCACTCCCGGAGAACCAGCAGGCGGGAGAGGAAAGCCTGTACCAAGGCTTCTGCTTGCCTAAAACGGCTCGCCGGACCCCGCAAGATCACCCGACAGGTGAAGGCTGCATACATCTAGTCTTTAGCGCGTTTAACCCCCGTACCGCTGCATACACACAGTTTCTCACCGGGGTTGTCAATCAATCAATCATCGCATTTATATAGCGCGCTACTCACCCAGAGGGTCTCAAAGCGCTGAACATATCCTCACTGCTTGCTGCAATCGGCCACAACTACGCGGCCGCCATCTTGCTTCCCGCTCTCGCAGAGGAGATTCAGATTCAATGAGAGTTAAAAAAAAATGTTTTAACCAAGAGTTAGGATGGCATGCTTAAGTAACTTTTATATGTCACCACTGTCTATGGAGCACTTTGAGATTTGTGAGGGAGGCCAATGTTGATGAATTTAGCATTGGCTATATCCCATAGAGGTGAGGTCTTCTTGAAGGAGAACAGAATTTTTCTCACTTTGCATTCTGAGTCTGGCGCAAACTCAATAAGAGAACAGCTGCTTGTGGAATGGGTAGCAGTATGGTGATTTTTGAAGGTGGGGTAATATGGAGTCAGCGATTTTTAGTTCTCAGATATGGATTTTATTAATGAAGAATGTCATGAGATTATTACAGTAATTATTGTGAGGGAGCAATGAATTATTGTGACTCCTAGCAGAGACCATTCCCTTGTAGATGCAGAATATCTCTTTGAAAAAGTTGCTGGATGAAATGATCCAGGACTGGTAGTAGACCATTTTTACCCTCATGCAAGAAGCCTCGTAGGCTTTAACATGTATACAGTAGGCAGTACGGTCTGCGCTAGACTTAGTTTTACACCAGCGTCTTTGTAGTACTCTTTACCTGTCCTTTTCAGTTGACTCAGCTAGGTGGTAAACCTATTAAGTGGCATGGAGGCATGATGGAGTCCTGAGTAAGGAGGGCACCGGAGAATCTAGAGCCTTGATTATCTTGGAATTCAGGTGATTTAACGTATTTGACACTGAAACGAGGGATGGGGGTCATAAATTGTATCAGGTGCTTGTGTGATTGAATCTGCCTCCAGGTTATTAAGGTTGCGCAATGGAAGTGAAAGGGAGTCTAAAATAGAGGGACAAGAGTTTGGTATGAGGTAGCTTTTCAATGTTGAATTTTATTAAGAAGTTGTCTGACCATGATACCTGGAGAATAACCAGGATTTCTAGCTCCGGATTCATAGTGAAGATTAAGTTAAGAGAGTGTCCCCCTTTGTCCATGGGATCCCTAAATAGTTGTTTGAGGTTGATTGCATCCAGGTCTTTAATTATGCTTTAACATTGGGTGTGTGAATGACTGTCGGCCCGTATGGTCATGTCACACACAATGATTTAAATTATTGTATAGTGTTTATATATGTTGGTCTAGATCTATGGTCTCTGAATGGAAGTTGGCCCTGGATTTCACAGGTGGTAGATAACCGCCTCAACCAAATAACATTTAGGGAAATGAGGGACCTTTGTGATATATTCAAATGAGTTGAATGGATGACTGTCAAGTTTTCAGAGGTGGAGTCACAATGCTTGGTATCTAGGGGGCTTACAACCCCCACCCCAGAGGGGCACAGATTGTGGGTGAACATCCCAGCCGCCCCCCTTTTGGGAGCCAGAAAGACTATTGGGGCCTGTCCGGGTAGAAACAAAGGCCCATTTTCAGCCGCCCCCACCCCCCAAACAAAAATTACAGTCAAGAAATCCCTGTTGTCTAGTAAGCTTTCTGCCCCTCTCCCCTCCCCACCCCCCACCACCCCCAGGTGAGAAGATTGTCAGTTGAAAACCCCTATCCAGCCCCAGGGGTCTTGGGGGGGGGGGGGGGGGGGGGGGGGGGGTATAAATGGGGCCCAGGGCAGAGCGAGTACTGGCCAATTCCCAGGGGGGCTGCTCTCCAGTCCTCATTCCTGGTGTCTAGTGGATTGATCCCTGCTTGGTGATCGTTCTCCAGCAGTGACCCCTAAATAGAGATCCACTAGCCAGAGATCACTCAAAAGGAGAGATTCTCTCCTTTCCAATTAAAACTTCACCCATGGAAACGGGTGCTTGGGGCTGAGGTCTGCCCATGAATACCAATTTAGTGAAATGAGATGATTGGCTCATTTAACTTTCTGTAACAATTATGTCAACGCGATATACGCGCTGATTGTCATTTTTTTAAAAAAAAGGAAAAGACTTGAGCTGCAAAAAGGAAAAGACTTGAGCTGCTAGGAAAGATGTCCTAACCTCCCTGCCACGCAAGCAGACAATGCCCTACAGATACCTACGTCACATTAGCTTTTTTGTTTGTAAATTCGTATTTTTTTCTTGATTGTCCAATGGTAATCTGGTGGGAGCTACAGGGGGTCTGTGCTGGCTCCTGCAAGACCATGCAGACTGATACCCTAACCTTTCTTTTCTAATTTTGGCCCACACAGGGTCCCACAGCTGGGGGTGGGGGTGCATTATTTTCAATTTTGTTATCGCAGTGCTAGATGTTTTTTTACCTTCATTTTTCAAAAACAGCGGAACAGATTTACGCCAAATAACAAAAAAGCATGTTTTCCAAGTCAAGATCTAGCTTTCTGACAAATTTTGGGTAATTTTGTTCAGTTGTATTTTTCTGTTTTGTGGTCTAAAATTACTTATGGAAATTTCGCACTCTCTCTCTTTTCCTTCCCCTTTTCCTTCCGACTAATCATGCGACCAGTCTGCTTCTCTTAAACATCAGTGTCAATTCATCCATCAATCCTTTGACCTGAACATCTCTGCTCTCACCTAGAACTCTCATAAATTAGAGGTCCAAGTCGACCTAGTGGAAGCAATGGCCTTAGTCATTATTAAAAGTTGCAGCCCTACTGTGAGAAGTTGGCCCGATATGCAACGTTCGCTATTCTAGCGACCGCTATGTATCGTTCCAACGACCCTTATGGTGTTTGGTTGTAAGTCAACCTATAGACCAGCTATCCTAGTAGCGTGGATACGAGCAGTCTAAGGCTAAAGACTCGAGAGGGCGCGTTAAGCCAGCTGTTTACCACACATGTACCCCTTGAACACCCAGTGAAAGGACACCACACAAGTGTTATGAAAATAAACCGTATATTTATTAAGAATCACAACAGCCCTGTACTCTTTATGAGGACAGGGTACTAAGCACAAACCAAATCTCTTTAGCAAATACTTCAAGTGCACAATTAAAACAAGTGTCCGAGGACACGGAAAGATTAAGGTCTCGGGCGGACCCGATAAGGCAAGTCGGAAGCGAGGGACTCAGGACCCTAGAGTAAGGAGGCTATGCAGGCACCGAAATGCCGAGTTACCTAGCCACGAGGGCTGCGGCTGCACAAGTCTTACAGGCGTCGGGGTCTTCGCTGACGAGCCAGGAGCCGGAAGAAAAGGAGTTGCTGGCCGGCGACCAGTGCTGAATAGTTCGTAGAGATCCAAGCCTGGATCGGAGATTGATGAAACCTGAAAGCAGAGGGGACCAAGTTCGTACTACTAGCCAGTAGTCAGAGGGTACCAGGAAGGCACCGGTTGGCCGTCACCTCGACCAGGTGAGTGGGCGACGCTAGGCTCTGCAGTCTCACGGACCAGGAGGCGTTGTCGGCGACCACGGCGGAGGTGCGAGCTGTCCCACGAAGGATGATGCTGTCGGCGTCGCTGGGCCCAGGATGGGGCAACAAGCCTTGGCAGATCTCAGGGCCACGTGGTGGGCCTAAGATGGCGTCTTGAGTGGACCAGGAGGGTCCGGGGTGCTTCTCGCAAAGATGGAAGCAAGGGCCAGTCTGGAGCAACCAGACCAGCAGTGATGATTCTCGGATGTCGTCACAGAAGGGCACAAGCCAGCGGCTAGTGACCAGACAACGTGCTGAGCAGCGAGCAGAAGGGCCCCACGCAGATCGTGGAGATGCTGGGAGACTGCACTTTGGTGCTGGAGCGGCTCAGGGTCGGGGCTTCTCGGACCCCAGAGCACTCACCAGAGAGTTACCTCGATGGTCGTGCTGGCGTTAAGAGCGTGCAGGTTCTGATGATGGCCGGTCCCTCGAGGTCTCGTCGCACCCACAGATCACAGCTGAGCTGATGACGTGGGTAGAGGTCAGAGGTGCCAGGGAAGCCGGTTCTCGTCGAGCTGGGCCGTCGGATTCCTTGAGGAAGGACTTACAGCAAACCGCAGAGTTCTTAGTTGGTGCCCGCTGATGCAGGGTGACTACTCCTTAGTCACAAGGGAGAAATCTTGAGAAGAGTCTTGAATGTCCTTTCGTAGAAAGTAGTTCTTGAATCAAAGATGATCTAATTTGGAAGGGTCCCCGCTCCGGTCTTTATTCTAAAGAAAGGGGTGGGTACATGACTAGGTCCTGCCCTAAGGGTGGGACCAGAAAGGGGGGTAGTTACACCCCTCTCCCCTGCCGGACTTTCCCCAGGCCAGGGCCGTCGCCCCTGGAACTGGTTCTAACCGGCAGATGCGTAGTGAGCACCGGGGTGCCACTCCGCAGTCACCTTCTCGCCAAAGCCCTACCTACCCAGAATACACAAACCCTGTCTGGGACGGTGCGAACACCGCCCTCGACAGGAAACCCTTTGTCCAAGTGCTCCTCGCTGGAAGGACTCCCAGCAGCAGGAGGTCAGACTCGTGTCTGTGGTGGCAGCATCCATTTTGTGGAGCTGAGGCTTTAGTTAACTTTAACCGGGGTTCACAGTTACGTACATGTCGTGTCCCTCTAGAAGGGCGGAATGCTAACCTCGTCGCCAGAATTGGTGAGAGGGCAGCACCCCGATTCGTATGACACCTTACTCGACATGTCTTGATAGCGCGACACCGAAGTTACCGATGTGGTACGCGTTATCATGGAACAGCCATTGGGTCCTTGATCCGCAAGCTGCAACCGGCTCGGCTCGGGCCAGAGCACAGTTCACACGAGCCCACGCACTCTGCCTTCAGGATTGTCAAGGCCTGCCATAGGAGTGACTGATAGGAACTCGGGTGTCCATGGTATGGTTAGATATAGGGCTACTATACCTAAAGCAAAGGGTGATTACACGACTTCGCCCCAGCTGTCATGCAGCCAGTTGTGTCAAATTTAGGAGGCCAGCCAGGGGTGGCATAATACATGCTGCAGCCCCTGGCGGCCCTGGGTACACCTATGCCCTGAGTTACAGGGTCTGATAAGGTGGCCCAGTACCAATTGGAAATGTACCTAGGGTACATGGAATCCATTTTAAAGAGAGAGCAGTAGGCCTGGGGTCCTGATTGGCAGGGTCCCAGGTCGACTATGTCCAAAACCAGCTAAAACACAGGGCAAAAAGTTGGGGGCAACCATAGTCAGGATGTACCTTCCTACACCTACTATCTAGTTTATCAAGCTTAGTCCGCAAACTAAACGCTAACCTTCAGTATTTTCATCAGCAACTTTTCTTAAGTATAGAAATGTCTGATATTAGGTTCTTTAGACTGCTCTAAAGAGGTACTCTGCTCACAGGTAAGGCATTCCTGCACAGACCCCCACTGCTGTGATAGAGAAATCGCTGAACCTGATTGCCCACGGAATACTCTACCCATTTATTTTTTTTATTTTTTTTACCCAAGTATAATTTTATTGCCATTTGGTTCAGTATTCGTCAGGAGTTATAACATTCAACAGTACAGGTTACATCACATTAGTACATCACATCAATATCACATATGAAGCTGTGCATACTACTGTTGAATGCCTTATATCATCTCTAGATACAACTCAGAAAGCCAAGAAAGGATTTTCTGATATATAGATATGTGTTCGAGGCAAATGGGCTGCAGATGGTACATTATGAATAGATCGCCATCTGGTGTTGGGCTCGGATGATTGCACTTGTTTTTCTCTTGGAGAGTCTTTTGTAGCTTGGTGACTCCTCCTTTGGTTGCTAGTGCGCATGGGCATCGGCTCCATCCTTAGATTGTTTTTTTCCGCCATTGGGTTCGGATGAGGATTGAAGCGCTCCAGATCGACTTCGGAAAGAAGTGACTTTTCGGCGCGTATTCCCTTTTGACGGTATTGTTATCGAACGCGATTTCATTTCCATTCCGACGCGTTTCGATTCCAACATCAAAGAAAAACTTTGATCTACGTCGACGAACAGGAGGCCTTCTCGACGTGGTCAAGCCCGGAGTCCATGGGAAGGACTCCATTTAAGAAATGTCCAACGTGTGGTGCTAAGTTCCCACACAAGGACCTACACGAGGTGTGCAACCTCTGCCTGTCGCCTGAACACGAATCCAGGGACTGCGAAGCCTGCGCAGCATTTTCTTCCAAGTCGACGATAAAAAAACGTCGAGCTCGAAGACACGAGGTTTCCAGAATTCAGTCGGAGGCGATCCTGGAGCTGTTCGACGACCAGAACCTCGAAGAAGAAGAGGATCATGAAGAACAGTCGGGGTCAGAAGGGGACAAGTCGGAGGTCGAAGAACTCGACGTTCAACAAATCGTGAGTGACGACGTCCCCTTACCAAAAAACCGACCCCGTACCGTAACGACCCCGCCTTCGAGCCCGGTCAAACCGCTGAAAAAAGTTTCCGACGCCCCGCCTTCGGGCCCGTCAACGAAACTGAAACTGAAACCGAAACTCTCGGCCTCCCACCATGTCGGATCCGAGAAACGGTCGACATAGACTTCGACACCGAAGCTTCGCGCAAGGGAAAGCTCGGGATCGAAACATTCCATGTCGAAACCGAAACATGCTTTGACGTCTAAGACTCTCTCGGCACCGAAAAAATCGGATTCGAGCAAATCCTCGGTGCCGAAGACACCGAACATTGACGATTGGAAGCAAAGGCACCTTTCGGAACCAAAAGCTTCGGTACCGACACAGGAGCAACAAACAGATCCGAAACAAAAGATTTTGTTTATCGATCCACAAACTGGCAAAGTGGTGAGGAAGAATGAACAGCTAGAGGACAAAGCTATTCCTTCTAAGAAGAGAACAATAGGGACAAATACAACTCCTCCTACTTCTCGACCTAGGGTCACACCCTCTTCTCCTATTCCTCACACTATGCCAAATATTCCTCTACCTTCTACACCAAGACCATCTACACCTCACACAGATGTAGACAGTGACACAGGGGAGGGGGAACCTCATGGGGATGATGAATCTATCCCAGATGAGGAAGACCCATGGGAGCATTATGACGCAGGGTCAGATGAGGACAACGACCCACAGTTATATCCCTCAAAACCTTCACCACCTGATAACACAGGCTTTGTACAGCTCATTAATAGGGCAGCAAATTATCATAAGGTAGATCTACATACAGAACCTCAAGTAGAGGATTTCCTATTAGAGACACTACCTACTGCACAAAGAACATCAGGAACTCTACCTATGCTGAAGGGTCTTCTCAGTCACACAACAGACCTATTTAAAGACCCAGTGAGGGCTAGGGTGTTAAACCCAAGAATTGATAAAAAAATATAAGGCAGCTCCAAAGGACCCAATATTTATCAAGGGTCAGGTACCTCTGGACTCGCTTGTGGTTTACAAGACTCGCAAAAGGGCAAACTCATTCTCTACGGGAGAAGCCCCTCCTGATAAAAAGTCAAAATTATTAGATGCATCAGGAAAAAGAGTAGCATCACAAGCGGCTAACAGCTGGTGCATAGCCAATACACAAGCGCTACTTGCACGCTATGATAGGGCGCACTATGATGAGTTAGAAAAGCTCATCACACATCTCCCTAAAGAACATCAGAAAAGGGCAGATCAGCTTATACAGGAAGGAAAGATCATAACTAACACTTCCATTAAATGCGCCCTGGACGCAGCAGACACTGCAGCAAGATCCATCAACACCAGTGTCATAAGAAGACATGCATGGCTTAGAGTCTCGGGGTTCAAACAAGAAGTACAAACATCTTTATTGAACCAACCTTTTGATCAGAAGACACTTTTCGGCTCAGGCACAGATGAGACTTTAGAAAAGATGAAAAAGGACACAAACGGCTAAGTCAATGGGAGCATTACAACAGCCAACACAAAGGGGTTCCTTTCGTAGATCCACCTATAGAGGGGGCTCAAAAAGTACAGGAACAAGTCAGCAATCTACCTTTTTTACACCAACATCACCAAGAGGTAATTCAAGAGGCAGTTATAGAGGTAACAACAACAAGGGTAGAGGTCGCGTAAATAATAACAACCGCAACTCCTCAACCCCAAAACAGTGACTTAATACAACTCCCCCCGGACCACATAACACCGGTCGGGGGACATCTATCACAGTTCCTACCTGTCTGGGAAAACATCACATCAGACAAGTGGGTGAGACAAATTATCCAACATGGTTATTGCCTCGAACTCACAGCTACCCCACCAAACATCCCCCCAAACAGCGTCCAATGAGTCAAGACCATCTGACATTGTTAAAAGAAGTACTATCACTGCTACAAAAGCATGCCATAGAGAAGGTTCCAAAACATCAACAAGGGACAGGAGTATACTCTCTCTATACTTCCTAATCCCCAAAAAAGACGGGTCTCTAAGACCAATCTTAGACCTCAGACCTCTCAATGCATACATGAATTCGGAACATTTCCACATGGTCACGCTCCAACAAGTACTTCCTTTACTGAAGAAAGGGGACTTTCTTTCTACACTGGATCTAAAAGACGCTTACTTTCACATCCCAATTCACAAAGCCCACAGAAAATACCTAAGGTTTGTAGTGGAAGGACAATATTATCAGTTCAAGGTCCTTCCGTTTGGGGTCACAACGGCACCAAGAGTGTTCACAAAATGCCTAGCAGTGGATGCATCACACCTAAGAAGACAACAAATACATGTCTTCCCTTACTTGGACGATTGGTTAATAAAGGCCAAGTCACAAGAAGAATGCCTTCACAACACACAAAAGACCATTCAATTACTGCACCACCTAGGGTTTACAGTGAACTACAAGAAATCCCACCTACAACCAAACAAGATTCAACAATACTTGGGGGCTACTATAGACACAGAAAGAGCCAAAGCATACCCCAATCCAATCAGGATACAAACAATGGTCACGTTGATACAAAGATTTCAACCACAACACTCACTACCAGCACGAGTGTTTATGCAGCTGTTAGGCATGATGTCCTCCTGCATACTACTAATATCACATGCCAGACTACAGATGCGTCCAATACAGGAGTGTCTAGCGACACAGTGGAATCAGGCTCAAGGTCAGATTACAGATCTGGTGTTGGTAGACGACCGTACCCATCGCTCTCTGAAGTGGTGGAACACAACAAACATTTCCAAGGGACGGTCGTTCCTAGAACCAATTCCACAACTGATACTGACAGCAGACGCATCGCTCTCCGGTTGGGGAGCTCATATGGACCAATACACAGTGCAGGGGAAATGGAGTGTGCAGCAAAAGAAACTGCACATCAACTACTTGGAATACTAGCAGTATTTCTAGCATTGAAAGCTTTCCAAATGCAAATAACCAACAAGGCAGTCCTGATCAGAACAGACAACATGACTGCAATGTATTACATTCAAAAACAGGGGGGGACACACTCTCCAACTATCCAAACTAGCACAGGACATTTGGAGATGGGCCATTCCTCAAAAGATCTATCTGTTAGCAGAACACCTACCAGGAGTTCAAAATCAGATAGCAGACATCCTAAGCAGAGAGTCAGAACAAGTACACGAATGGGAGCTGCACGACCAGATACTGCAGCCATTCTTCCAAAGATGGGGGCAACCAGAGATCTGTTTGCCAATCATCAGAACGCAAAATGCTAAAACTTCGCATCCAGGTACCCACACCACCGGTCCCAGGGCAATGCACTATGGATAAATTGGTCCACAAATTTGCTTACGCTTTTCCCCCTCTCCCACTAATTCCATTAGTGGTTCGGAAACTGCAACAGCACTCAATGACAATGATACTAGTAGCACCCACGTGGACAAGACACCCGTGGTTCACCACGCTACTGCAACTATCACAGGTGCCACATCAAAAGCTAAGATTATTACCCATGCACCTTACACAGAACCATGGAGAAATAATGCACCCAGATCCCAAACAATTGAACCTAGCGATCTGGCTCCTGAGGTCATAGAGTTTGGATATTTAGATTTACCTCCAGAATGTATGGAAATCATTAAACAAGCAAGACGTCCTACCACCAGAGCATGCTATGCAGCAAAATGAAAAAGGTTTGCTGTACACTGTAACAGTAATCACATCAACCCTCTGGACGCATCCACTAAACAGATTATTTGCTATTTACTACACTTGCAGCAATGTCACTTAGCATATACCTCTATCAGAGTTCATCTCGCAGCTATAGCGGCGTACCTACAAAACAGACATCTTTCCCTGTTTAAAGTACCAGCAATTAAAGCCTTCATGGAAGGACTCAAAAGAGTCATTCCACCAAGACTACCAGTCTGGAATCTCAGCATAGTACTTACCAGACTAATGGGACCACCCTTTGAACCTATGCATAGGTGTGAAATACAATTCCTCACATGGAAGGTGGCCTTTCTCATAGCTATCACTTCACTCAGAAGAGTAAGTGAGTTGCAAGCGTTTACAATTCAAGAACCATTCATGCAGTTACACCAAAACATAGTGGTTCTTAGAACAAACCCAAAATTCTTACCTAAAGTAATTTCAGCATTCCACATCAACCAGTCAGTGGAACTACCGGTCTTCTTTCCAAAACCACAAACAGTAGCGGAAAGGGCCCTACATACATTGGATGTCAGAAGGGCAATATTGTATTATATAGAAAGAACACAAACTTTCAGAAAGACAAAACAGCTATTTGTAGCGTTTTCTCCTACACATAAGGGCAATCCCATCTCTAAAGCAGGCATTTCCAGATGGATTGTAAAATGTATACAAATATGCTACTTAAAAGCAAAGAGGACATTAACTGTTCCTCCTAGAGCTCACTCTACACGTAAACTAGGAGCATCTATGGCATTCTTGGGAAACATTCCACTAGATGACATATGCAAAGCAGCTACCTGGGTTACACCGCATACCTTCACAAAGCACTATTGTGTAGATGTGCACACAACAAGCTAGAGTGGGACAAGCTGTATTAAAGACTTTATTTCAGACTGTTGCAACAGACACGGGGGACCACCGCTAGGGAGAGAACTGCTGTATAGTCTATTCATAATGTAGCCCATATGCCTCGAACGGAATATGCTACTTACCAGTATGCATCTGTTCTTGGCATAGAGGGCTGCAGAGTGGTACATGCCCGCCCAGCCTCCCCGGAAACCTGTGTCTGTTCCAACAATATCTTATTTAGATAAACTTACATAGGCATTTCTATCTGTATTCTATCATACTACTCCATCTAACCCTACTATGGCAAAACAATCTAAGGATGGAGCCGATGCCCATGCGCACTAGCAACCAAAGGAGGAGTCACCAAGCTACAAAAGACTCACCAAGAGAAAAACAAGTGCAATCATTCGAGCCCAACACCAGATGGCGATCTATTCATAATGTACCACTCTGCAGCCCTCCATGCCAAGAACAGATGCATACTGGTAAGTAGCATATTCCATTTGATTCATATTGTCATATGGCTCACTCTTGTTCTTCCTATTGTATTATTAGGTAGAGGCTAAACATATTCTGTGTGTGATCGCATGTAGGGTGCCATCGTATAAGAATTGCTCAGTTTATAGAAAACTTTGTAACTTGTACAACACAGTAACTATGCAGTGGGGTGGTGGACTTGTGATTATGGCAATGATGTAGGTGGATTTTCTGGGGAATGCGGGAGCATGGGGCAGGCAGGAAGCCAGCCACCTCTTGCTGGGTTATAGAGCGTTAGTGCTCTTTGACTGTATGTGATGAGCACTGAGGAGATGAGTAGTGCAAGTGGGTGGTTGGTGCCCATGTCTTTTCATAGTCTTAACATTGTCTCCGGATTCATGTGTGGTGTTGATTTTTATAAGTCATCCCAATAATTGTCATTTCGGTGTTTTCCCCTTGGCTCTGTTAGCCACTCGTCTGTGTATTATCGTCACGCCCCCCTCTTTCACTCCTGTCTCTGTCTGGGTTTATCTGAAAGAGACACGTTAGTGATAGATTCCTTACCTTAGAATATCCCCAGGCATCAGACTGGATCCGGAAACGTTTGCGTAGCAGTACCCTTGTGCGATGGTAGGCGTCGTCTGCGGCTCCGCGTCCGGCGTCGTGGGAGCCATGATGATGATGACGTCGTCGGAGTACTTAGACGCTGCCTCCGCGTGCTGACGTCAGTTCTTCTTTTTTCAGCGCCAGCAAGCGCAGATCTGGAAAAAGCAGTAACCCTTAGTCAATTTTTGACTAACTTTTTGGATAATTTTTGATCATTTCTCGAAGTCTTACGACTCCGATCGGTGCCATAGGGATGCCCGGATTCAAGCACTGCGAGGATTGCGACCGCACGATGTCGGTCACGGATCCTCACCACCTGTGCCTATCTTGTCTAGGCGTCTACCACGACGACAAGGCCTGCTCCGACTGCCGGGCCCTCTCTTCGAAAGCCAGGCGGGAGCGGTCCCTCAGGCGACTCTAACTCCGGCAGTCGGCCCCGTGCCGCGAGAGGTCCCGGTCCCACGGGAGGTCGAGGGACAGGTCGCGGGCCCGGAGCCACCAGAGCTTCGAGAGTAGGCACCACTCCTCCTGGTCAAAGTCGTCGTCGAAGAGGCGTCTCCCTTCCCCAACCGGAGCACGTAGTTGTGACGGACGCGTCCCTTCTGCTGCTTCTTCTTCTGCTGCTTCTTCTTCTGCTGCTGCTTCTTCTGCTGCTTCTTCATCTTGCCCAGCAGGGCTCTGCTCTGGGCACTATCAAGGGCTACCTTTCTGCTCTTTCGGCCTTTTTGAGGCTGCCTGATCAACCTTCTTTGTTCAAGTCCCCTATTGTTAACAGATTCTTGAAAGGCATCACGCATACGTTCCGTCCTGTGCCCTTTGTGATGCCTCAGTGGGCCTTGAACTTGGTTCTTACTTTTCTGATGTGCGCTCCCTTTGAGCCACTTCACAACTGTCCTCTTTGCCTTCTCACTTTAAAGACTGCCTTCCTGGTAGCCATCACCTCTACCAGGAGAGTGAGTGAGCTCCAGGCTCTTTACTGTAAACCTCCTTTCCTTTCGGTCCATCCGGACAAGGTTGTGTTGAGGACACAGCCATCTTTTCTACCCAAGGTAGTCACGGCCTTTCACATCGGGCAATCTATCACCTTGCCCGCCTTCTTTCCACCTCCGCATCCCTCAAGAGAGGCTCCACCATCTGGACCCAAAACGTGTGCTCTCGTTCTATCTGGATCGCACATGCCGGTTCCGTGTGGATGACCAACTCTTTGTTGGTTACGTGGGCGCTAAGAAGGGGAAAGTGGTGCACAAGGGGACCATCTCGCGGTGGATCATCTTGTGTATCCAGACGTGTTACTCCTTGGCTAAGAAGGAACCCCCTGTTGGGCTGAGGGCTCATTCCACTCGGGCCACAGCAACTACAACTGCCTTGGGCCGAAGAGTGCCCTTGCAGGACATTTACCAGGCGGCTACTTGGGCCTCGCTGTACACGTTTGCAAGACACTATTGCCTGGACAGCCAAGTCCGAAGGAATGGCTTCTTTGGCCTTTCCGTCCTCCAGGACTTTCTGGTGTGATTATTGGTTCGCAGACCCACCACCGGGGTTGGTATTGCTGGGGTATCTATTCTAAGGTAAGGAATCTATCACTAACGTGTCTCTTTCAGATGCACAAGTTACTACTTTTGTAACGATATATCTGTAAGAGACATTAGTTAGTGATAGATTCCTTACCGACCCACCCATCCTCCCCGTTCTGCGAACCGATATCTAGGGTTAAGGTCATCCCCTTTCAGGGCCCTAGTTTCAAGGCACCAGTGTTGGTTTTTAGAATAGCTCTACGTTTCTGGCGTGGAAAAGCTGTGTCTGAAAGTACTCCGACGTCATCACGGCGCCCACGACGCAGACGATGGACGCGGAGCCGCAGACTACGCCTACCGACGCGCAACGGTACTGCTACGCCAAAGTTTCTGGATCCAGTCTGACTCCTGGGGATATTCTAAGGTAAGGAATCTATCACTAACTAATGTCTCTTACAGATATATCGTTACACAAGTAGTAACTTGTGCTTCTCTCCCCAGTGCTCTGCGATGGTGCTTTGCCTCGGTATTCTTCCCTCCTCCCTTGTCCGCACCCTGCCCTCAGCTCCGGCCCAGTGAATCATGTCTTGCTACCAGATTTCATTAGCCGGTCCAGTCTTGGACTTCCAAGGTATCGCTATTTGTCTCCTAGCCAGGACAAGGGCTAGGTCCAGGAATCTAATACCCACCTTCCGTTTAGGTAGGCTGAGAAAAAGCCCCAGCAAGCACAGCCCTACAGCGGGTTCCAATGTGCGTCCCACCGCTGCTCCTATGAGCTGCAATGTATATCATGTGTATATTTGAAATGTGTGTTATTCAGTCTGGTATTATGTGAGACTTTTTTAGGGTAAGCTAGGATTTTGGCCCCCTCCGGATCTGAGGTGTTTACCTAGGATGGTCACCCAGCGGTTATGTAGCTTCATTAGGGGTGTGCCGGCCAATTCCAGTTGTGAGGCATAGAACAGATTTACCTGATGCCTTGCAGTGCCTAACGTGATAATTGAGTGTAATACAGCGTGTGGTTTAGGGTCTTCCAGGCCCCCCCCCACTCCCTAAAGGTGTGCAGTTCGATTTAGAAGGTTAGCAATTGGCCTGGTTATAAGGCATAACTCTCGATCAAGTCCTCGAATGGGGCCAGGGTTGCGTGCTGGTAACAGTCTCCCACTGACTCCAGTCCGGCCTCAGCCTAGGATTTCTTCAGTGCTGGGATTAATGTCTTAGGGTTCCTGTGGGGTAAAACCACCAAAGGCAAGACAGAGGCGTACAAAGTAATTATCCCTGCCTTTAAACAACGTTTCCAACAGCATAAGGCTGTGGTTTGTAACAGTGATAAGTAAGGAATGGTCACTTCATGGTCTAGCATTTCCACCTCTATCCAATCTGTATGGTTCCCGAGGTCAGTTAAGTCAGTTCCTTCCGGACCTCCACCTGCCAGCCACTGCAATTGGGAGGCTAGAAAATAAAGCTAGAAGTTTTGCACTCTTGAGTGCCCCTTCTATGGATGAGTTTTGTAAAGTTACCAAGGGCACTCGCCGTCTCTCTCTTTCCCATATCAGATCTCACAGGAAGGAGTCTAGCTGTCTAAATCACGAGGCAGAGACTGTGATAAGGAGATTAGTGAAGAAGTATAACAGACCCAGCAGCATAACCATTTTAGAGACTGAAATCTGGCCATGATCAGGAGCTGCAGCCAACACCAAAAGGAGACTTTTAATCTCAGGGATCTAAGAGCCCTTCCGAGATTGCCTTTGCACAGATCATCCAGCTAGTAAAAAACCAGGATCTCCAGGTCTGAGTTGTGGGAGGCCAAATGAATGTCTTCCATAAGGTCTGATGGGCGGGTCATATCAGCTGACACCTGGTAGAGGTAGTTCTTAATACGGTAAACTTTAGGACCTGACAATAACTCAAACTGCTCGCTGCCGGTGTAGGGCTGTCCTGGTTCAATGTCATACCAAGCCCCTCGTCACCTCATCTAAACAACGCTGCCAGGGTTTCCATCACCAGTGCGAACAAGCGGTTCGACAACTGGCAGTATCTTTGGAGATCCGGTATTTTCTGGACAATGTGTTACCCGTTCTCACACTGGCTGTGGGGTGTTCGTAAAGTAGCATCGCCCATTTTAGGTCTATTGACAAGGGGGCTGATTGTGGCAGTTGTCGAGCATCCAAGTGAGGATCGTCGGAAGCGCCGGAGGGACGCGGCTGCAGTGGCTCGAAATTGGTAGAGTCAGTGACGGACACGTGATCACGTGACACGGAGTCCTGGATGCTTGCCGGTACGTGAAGACTGGGCAAGCACAAGGTCCTTGATGATTGAAGTGAAGACTGAGAATAGAGACCCCATTTTTCACCCTGATGAAATTGCTGACACAGGAGCAATGAAACATGTCGGTCCATTTTAAGCAGATAATGATGGTACATAGGTAACCATTTTTAATGGGAAGTTTTGCAGCACCGGAATAAAACAGACAGCCAGCAAAACTTCACCGGTTTTACCTCTTTTTCTTTTGTTGGGGTCCCAGGTTTATTTCCGCACACCTCTGTTTACAGCAGTACTTCTAGGTGTACACTTTGTCTATTTCTTTCTATTCTCACTTGTGCACAGCTACATTTTGTTGTGTATGTTTCTTTCTTCACACCGAGAGAGGGACCAATGATAAGAAGAGGGTATATCGGCAATTGCTAGCCGGGAACCCCCTCGGGAGATACGTCCGTGAGGGACTCTCTCTGCGCTCACACTTTTTCTATACACTGTGTGGGGTGACCTGTGCATACATGTTGTTTTGTGTGAATGTAACATCTTGACCTGTAGAACAGCGGTGAGTGATACACTAAGGGTACCAACGATTATATTGGACCCGTATCCACAGGGTCAGTATATTCTGATGCCTTGCAGTGCCTAACGTGATAATTGAGTGTAATACAGCGTGTGGTTTGGGGTCTTCCAGGCCCCCCCACCCCCACTCCCTAAAGGTGTGCAGTTCGATTTAGAAGGTTAGCAATTGGCCTGGTTATAAGGCATAACTCTTGATCAAGTCCTCGAATGGGGCCAGGGTTGCGTGCTGGTAACAGTAAATGATGGAAGAGACAGGATTACTTATGTTCTCCTACGCTGACGATTCTCAGCTTACCTTCTCTCTATCATCAACCGAATCTAATAACATCTCGTCATTAAAACTCGGTTTAACTAACATCGCGGAATGGATGAGAAAAAACTTTCTCAAACTCAATGGCGAGAAGACTGAGCTACTTGTACTTGGTAAGAATAAAGATCTCTGGGGACCCCAACACTGGCCAGATGAGATGGGTACCCCCCGATCCCAGTCAAATCAGCCCGCAACCTCGGGGTCATCATTGATGAATCGCTTAATCTCAATCAACAAGCTGCGAAGACGTCAGCTACTTGTTTTGCGATTTTAAAATGGTTGAGAAAAATCTGTTGGATGCTACCCAAAAATACCCAAAAAACTGTCATCAACGCTTTAATAACCTCCAGACTCGATTATGCCAATGTGCTATACTTGGGGGCCAACAAGGCCACAACCCGTCGACTACAGACAGTGCAAAATGCCGCCGCGAGATTACTGTGGAAAATTCCCATCTCCACACCTACCACCAAGTATATCCGCGAATTGCACTGGCTGAAAATCGAGAATCTGGTGAAATTTAAATCTCTATGCTTTATGCATAGGATCTCCACCAACAATGCTCCCAAGTACCTTCAAAATCTAATACATCCCTACCGCCCATCTCGAACCCTCCGTTCAGCCACAGCTAACCACTTTGTGATTCCAAAAATTAGGCTGGCACGAATGGGTGGAAAATCCTTCTCTTATCTCGGACCCTCACTTTGGAACACTCTCCCGGTGACACTTCGGCAGGAAACCAACTACATAAAATTCAGGAAGGCCTTAAAGACCTGGCTGTTTAACATCTAGAACCTGAACCAATCTTTGCACAGGGTCACCAGCGCCGGGAAACCCTTTGTTGGGTAGCTGTTGCGCTATATATATGAAATAAATAAAATAAATAAAATAAATTGAGGTTTCAGGACTAGGTAGGGCTTTTTTGTTGACAGTATATTGAGCGGGGGGCTGCCCTACTGTCCTTTCTTCCCCCTTCACTCCCAGAGATTGAGCGTCCAAGTGATACAGCACGGAGTACATCCTGCGCAAGTTGTAAGTAGTGCTCTGAGCTGGAATAAATCCATTCTGATCTATGTGGAACAGGTCTGGCATGTGGGGCAGCAGGCGAAGCGCTAGGACTTTGCTCAGAATTTTAAAATCCATATTTAACAAGGAGAGTGGTTGGAAATCTGTGACCTTCGCCTTAGGTTTCTTGGGAAGGGGAACCACTAGTGCATCTCGCCTGGTCTCTGGTAGGTACCCCAGCTTCAGTGATTCTGCATATAACCTCTCCCTGTGTGGCGCAAGTTTCGAGATGTCGGTTAAATAAAATTTGGCCCGAAGGCCATCAGGTCACGGAGTCTTACCTGTGGTCATGCTTTTAATGGTGGCTCGAATCTCCTGGTCTGTCACCGGCCCTCTCAACTCATCCACCGCCTGTTTGTCAAGGATCCGGGGGTGCAACACACCCAGGAATTCCCTCCCGAGTTTCAGTGGATATCGGGGAGGGGGCCTTGTACAGTGTTATATAATAGTCACAAAATAAGGCATTAATGGCTCTGGGTCATAAATTGGGTCTCCCACAACATGTTTAACTTGAGTGATTGTGGACCCAGGTATCTCCGGCTTGATTAGCCACGCAAACAATCTACCCTGTCTCCCCTCTTCTTCCTGCACTTTAGTAAGGTAGCTTCCATAATCATGACATTGCTGCTGGTCAAGGGTTTGGTCTTATAGTATGCATGTTTGCTTCAGAGTTTGTAGTGCGTCTGGTCTGGTTCCCTGTTCGTTGTCTAGCATATGTAGGCCACCTTCTAAAATGTTCAGTTCCGGATGGAGTTCCCTCTGGGCTCCTAATGATTCCCCCATGTATTGTCCCCTCAACACCACTTTGAACGCCTCCCATTCTATCAGTGTATTGGATGCCGTTTGTTCATTGCTATCAGAGTAAGTGTCTATGGCAGTGCCTATGGTCTCCCTGAAGCAGGTATCTTTGAGCGTGCGTGTGTTTAGCTGTCACAGTGGTATCTGTGGGCAGTTTTCTATAGGCTGGAGTGCCAGCAAGAGGGGACTGATCTGACAGTGTGCGTCCCAGGTGTTTTGTGTGGGTTATTAAGCGACCCAGGCCGGGTGCGGTCAAAAATAAATACAGCCTGGTATTAATTGGTGCAAGGGGGAGGAGTAAGAGTAGTCTCAGTCTCATGTTGCATTCTCCATGTGTCGTCCAGTCCCCAATGTCCCCTCCAGTATCGGAACCCCGCTGTTATGCGATGGGCTTGGGTGCTCTGCAATGGGTGGTGTGAGCAATCGAAGGGTGATATCAGTGACACAATTAAATTCTCCCCCCAGAAGCATGTTCGGGGTTAGTACTTCAGCCAGGGGGGCCTGAAGATTCCAAAGAAACAACACTTGGACCTGATTAGGAGCATATACACTACCCAATGTGATATCCTGTCCAAAGAGCCTGCCCTTCAACAACACATATCTACCCTCTCTGAGTGTATGCAGGGGTTCAAATGGTGTGCCAGCTAATCCAGATGTACCCCTTTCATATGCAGCGTAGGAGGTTGGAAATACTTGCCCTCCATCTCCTGCATAATTTCTCCACCTCGCCACAGTTGAGGTGTGTTTCCTGAAGGAGTGCGATCTGCACCCCCCTCCTGTGTAAGTATCTGTGTATACACTGGCACTTAGTGGCTGAACCCATTCCTTTAATGTTCCATGTCAATAGTTTTTAGGTCTCGCCTAGCGATGCAGCGCCATGCGTTGCCCGTGTAAATAAGACTTATTGTTGCCGTGTTGCTTAGCGAAGTTGGACAGGAGCGGTGCACGAGCTTGTAAACGACATTATTATTTTTATTATTATGTTTCTTATATAGCGCCTGAATCGACCCCCGAAGGGGTATCTCCGCGCTTGCCTTGGGAACCCATCCTGGCTTTTCCCTGTGAGATAGCCCCTACAGGGCATCCCCAAGGTGAAAGCCAGGCATCCCGTCGCGGGGGGGCCGTTGTGGAGATTAAGCAAGCTTAATGCCCAGAGTTGCAGAGTGTGAACCCATGATTAGCTCAGGCACCGAAGCGAGAATTATCGAGTCCATGGACATTTGAGCTCAAGACCCTGCCGCGTTGGGAATTGAACCCTGGTCCCGGGTCTGACCTCTGCTTCAGGGTCTGCCTGCTCTAACCAGTGAGCCACACTTCTCCACCCAGTGAGCCACACTTCTCCACTTCTCCATTGGAGACAATGGCTGTGACCGCGCACTTCTGGAGACATGGGCTGTGAACGCGCGCTTTTGGTGACGTCTGTGAACCCCGCACTTTTGGAGACGTGAACTGTGAGTGTGTACGGCGACGCTACCCCACGCTTTCACTTTCGCCAGCAAGGGCGCAAGGACAGCCCATGTGCACGCTGAGGGCGTGTGTCCCAACTAAGAGCCGCTCTGGAGAAAGGCAGAAAAGAGAAGTGCTGTCTCAATAGCAAGCGGCCGGGTGAAGTTGATGGCCCATAGTACGGCCTCGCTGCTCCTGTCGGAGGCCCCCATATGAGTTGGCTGTGACAGCAATGAACTAGCAGTGGCCTTGGGGTTGTGCAGAGGCGGTGAGACAGTGGGGAAGCTCTTATTGTGAATTGGGCTGAGCGACCAACCTGAGAGGACATCCGGGGAGACCCTAGGCAACTTTACCGGAACAGATGCTCCCATGTTCACCTTGCACTGCAACCCTACTTGTTACTAACTTCTGGTCCGTTTGAGCTAGACATTTTTGTTGATAAAATCTCAAGTTTATGTTGCAGATGGATTATGGGGCAATGCTTAATCCAAATGTGTGGCAGAATCGAGCTGGCGCTATAAATGCTTTCTAGTAACATGGAATCTATTCTGACCGTCTAGCGCTTCACTTTACACTTTGTGATCCTCGTGGCTTGCAGTCCAACTTGTCCAAACTGTCCCGGAAGTTGGCTTAGTCTTCCTCTGTCTCCCTCCCTACCAGGATCAGTGCCTGTCATACTCTGCCTGTCACGGACCCCCGCCTAGGGCAGCATGCGGCGGATTCAGGCACCCTTCCACCCCTCCATAGGGTCGCGCTCTCCGCTCCTGACGGGAGTCTGGTGTTGTTGTGGTCATGCACAGGGTGGGATCACGTGTCTTTGGCTCACTCCCAGCCTCTCGCAGAGGAATGGAGCACGCAGCTCTCTAATAACAGCTGCTGGGAGTCTTGTGTAGCAAAAACTACAGCTGGTCATTACCACAGATAAATCTGCCAATAATCCAGACGGTGAAACTGGCTTCCAAAGGTGCAGTCTCTCATCGGCGACGGCGGTTGCTGCTGAGAAGCAAACTTCGTCAAAACAAGTTTTTTTAAGATGCGCTGTGCAACTGCCAGGGGAAAGGGTTTCGTAGGACAAAGAGCACTGTCTGTATCTCGGGGCTGGGATGTGCTCCCATCTCTGCCGGTGCACCCCAGCCCTGTCCCAGTACCCTCCAGTACAGCGCTTTGGCAGTGCACCTCAGCTCTGTCCTGGTACCCTCCAGTACAGGGCTGTGCACCTCAGTCCTGCCCCGTAACTCTCCAGTACAGGGAAGTACACGGCCCTGTCCGTGCCCCTCAGCCCTGCAACAGTACTCTCCTGTACAGGGCTGTGCCAGTGCTCCTTGGCCCTGCCACAGTACTCTCCAGTACAGGGATGTACAAGGCTCTGTTGTAGCACCTTAGCCTTGTGTTATTGCAGTACTATGACACACAGCTCTGCCAGTGCATCTCGACTCAGACCTCAGTAGTCCGATTGGAGTAAGGAGAGAGTGCCGTGGCGTGTGTCACTGTACTTGCAGGTCTGGGAAAACAGCGTATAGAAGAAGATAGAAAATATGAGAATTGCCGCCAGACGAAGGGTCTAGGTTGGTGTGTGGTTTCCCGTGAAATGAGCTTTGAATCCACAAAGTGTTTGTTTGGAATTTGCATCCAGATTCAAAGGATTTTTTGATTTCACCCGCGTCCTGAGGAGGCCACGATATCAGAAGGCCGAAACACATCCGCGTCGACATGCTTCAAATCCTTTAGAGGAGTCTGAGGATATTATTTTAATTGAGATTTTGAGTCCTCACAATCGCTGATTTATTGTTCTTGATTGAATAGAACTGATTGTGTTGAGACAGGACTTCCTCTTAGTGGACTCCCTGAACAAGTAGTGGGGGCACTGTCCTTGTTTTAGTACATCTTTGAGTGAAAAGTGTTCATGTATATAAAATTGAAAAATTCATGTTTTTTTGTTTTTTTTATTTGTTGTTAGCTGTACAGATTGGATGTAGATATTTGTGTATATATTTGTAAAGGAAATGTTTCTGATGGAATCATATATAAGCATTGATTTGCACAATGGATTATTATAAATAAAATGTATAATCCTGTTCTCGTATTAGGTATGCAATCTTTGATGTGTGTGTATGTGTATATATATATGTATATGTATATGTATATGTATATATATATATATATATATATATATATATATATATACACACTTGAAGGAGAGACCAATGCTCTTAATATAAGGGAATTTGGAGTCCTTTATGATTTAAGTATTTGATTATCTATCCCCGACCCATTTTCGCTCTTTGCAGTACTGTATTCCTTACCCAGGCTCGGGTGGGTTTATATGGGTATACCCCTATGTTTGCTTTTTTACCTACTGGTACCCCAGGCAGTTAGTGCAGGCCAGCTGCCTCGGTAATGGGATACCAAAGGGAGAGGCAGTGCAGTGGTACTGGAGAAGCAGGTGGTTGACAGCCCTAGCCAAATCCGGTGTGCACCGCAGGCCTGGCTCCATGAATAGACCAGAGTCCCGATGTTGCAGCGCCCTGGGTAGTCCATTACTGAAAGCTCAGATGAAGGACTCCAGCCATGTCCCTGCTAGAGCATCACTGTCATCCTGTGGCACTACAGTGAAGTGCACAACGCAACTGCATTTTCAGTCCAATAGGATTATCCCATATCATTGAAGCGCTGCCTCCTCGTGCAAGGTCGGTGAGTGCGCGCGCTCTCACTTAAGTGATACCTCATTCACTGTTAACACTTATCGATATAATGAGCGATGGTATGGCTCTCACAGGGCTTTAACATGACCAGCGTTTCTGTATTCATAAAGTGCCATGAGCCAATTCAGCTCTCTGCAGCTGTACGAACTCCGTTCGGCCTGAACTAACGGCATCCTGCTCAGAGCATGTCTCCATTCACACACTTGTTCACCTAGCTTCGGTTGTGTGCACTGTTATAAAACACATTGCACAAAGTCTTTATCCGCATACAGTTTGTTTTGTTTTTCTACATATGATTTTCCAGTAAAAACACACATTGCTCAGCTCCGTGCTTAAAATACGAAAATAAGGTTTGAGATATTGGTGTTGCATTATTAGCAATGCCAATAGCTCAAACTTTTATTGTGCGAGACCTATTGCATTGCAAATGCTTGTAAATGCATGTCGTTCAGTGAGCATTTTCAAGAGTCTCTCCCCAAATCCCAGAAGTGATCAGCCACGACCCCACTAGCAAAAAGGACAAAACAAAAGTGGAACATTAAGAACCCCCACAAGCCAGAATTCTTCCTTCCCCAAAGCAGCCTGGCAACAGCCAGCCACCAAATTTACTGGCAAATTGTCTGGTCGTCTGAAGTTCCCTTCCATGGTTAGGTGAGGTCTTCTGGGGGGCAGGCTGCCGTGTACATAGAACCGTCTATTTTGTGTAGTTCCAGTGCTCAGTGCAGCTGGCGCTGGCCCATGTATCCAATGTCTCCAGTCAAATCCTTGATTGCCACGCCTGGGCGTTGTATAGTGTCTCATTGAATGATTCCCTGCTGAAGAGGCTCTGTTCGATTAGCAATAGTCTGCCAGTTTGGAAGTAACAGCTGGCAATGTGACATTGTCTGCTTGTGAGCTGTCCGAGTCTGAGCCCTCAGTCCATTTACTTGATCTAGAGCTAGGCTCCGAAGCAGTATCAGCGGATTTCATGATTTCAGCTACTACTACTCCTCTCTCCTTCACAGTCTTGGAAGGGCTAGGTCTTTTAGGCAGTTTCCAATTCAGCTGGATCGTTCTCTTTTTCCCAGACTTCGTTGGACCATATGGGGTTTCAGCACAGAAATTCGAGCTACTTCGGATTTTCACAAAAAATGTGTTTTCCGGTCTAGCATTTTGTGAAGCCTGGCAGGAAACATCAGGGAGTATTGACAGTTGTCCTCCCTTAGTTCCTTCTTAATTTCCAGATATGAGGCACGTCGTCTCTGTACTTCAGCCTTATAGTCAGGGAAGATGAAGGCCCTAGAGTTCCCCACCGTAAACGTGCCCCACCGTAAACGTGCCATCAGTGCGTGCTATTTGCAGGGGGACATTCCTGCCTTTATAATCTATGTTTTGCCACCACCGGACGTGGTGGACGACCCAGGGCTAGGGGGCGGGCAGAAACCCTTTGCACCCTCTCATGTGTAAAAAGCAAGGAGACCTTCAGGTGCCACAACTGTAAGAAGCCAGGGTTCTAAGAAGGCGATCATATCACAGCCATCTGTTGCTTCCGGCAGTTCTACTATCCCTACTTTGTTTCTCCTATTGCGTACCTCAGCATTCTCTGCCCTACGTTCCAATATGCTGACTCTTTTGGTAAGGTCAGTGACTTGGCGGGTTAACTTCTGTGGTGTGGGGTCTAGTTCCATAATCGAGACCATGGCCGTTTTCACTGTGAGCATGTGTTGTTTCGCTTGAAGCAGGCCCAACCCCACAGACACTCTACTAATGTCCTGATGCAAGGTAGCTTTGGTGTCTGCAGTTGCATCCAGAATCTTGGTTAGTTGCTCTTGCACTGGGTCGGTCATTGTTGCCAAATCCATTAGGGCCTGCTAAGGGTCCACTGTTTCTTCTCTTCTGTCCTTGGGGTCCTTTGCCGTCTTTGTTCTGAATTTCCCCATTTTGGGATTATTTTGTTTCCCTTGGGTGCATAGTGTCAAGGCTCTAGTGGCATTGTCCTAAATAGCACCCCCTCCGAGTCGGGGAGGGAGGCCAGCGTCCAACCTGGGTATGGAGCAACTTCCGGTAACTCCAGTGGGCTTGTGTTATTTCACAGAGGTGGCGCTCAGTCAGTCGCTGCGAAATTAACACAGAAAAAGCACTGTACGTTATTGCCCACAAGGGTATCTGTTGGCAGGCCTCAGGCTGCCCCCGATGGTCCAACCTGTTCCTTCAGGCCCAGATTTTGCAAAACGCGGATGTTGGGCCTCCTTCCAGACCTTCTCGTACCTCCTGCCCGATACAGAATCTGCCCTACGATGTGAAGTCACCCCGGGGGTCCTGCGCCGCCCTGAGTTTCAAACCCATCCCCCCCCCCCCCACCCCCAGCCCCATTTTACTGAGCATGGCTGGTCTCCCAGACCCACGCCCGGGCCTCCACAACTGTCTCCCCAGTGGGGTAGCAGCCAGGGCTAGTTATCAATGGGCTCTAGGAGGGGGTTGTTGACACTTCCCACTTTCTTTTCTCCCTGTTGCTGTAGACCCAGGATTCTCCCAGTGTGGTATGATCTTCAGTGCTCTCCTGGAGTCCAGGCGGGGCTCCCAGGGCAGTGCGGGCCCCACCCTAGACAACGTGGGAAGCCGGGCCAATTTCCTCCCAGAGGTATGCCACAACAGTCTGTATCATCCGGGGTGAGCCTGGTCCGCAGGCTTCAGCTCTCTGTTCTCGGCAGAGAACACAGTGAGCGCCGAGACCCTGTACCTTCCACAGCAGGCCAGATCACTAATGGGGTGCACAGGTCTCATGCCCACAGCGTGTGGCCCGCTTGTCTTCGCTGGTCCCTGGCATTTCCGACTCGCTTCTCTCTCCATTCCCTCAGACCTTGGATCTTCACGGTATGCTGCATGAACTTCAGTGCACTGCAGCAGTCTAGGCGGGGCCCTCAGCGCATTGCAGGTCCCTCACCTTCGCAACGTGGGAAGCCGGGCCCATATCCTCCCGCTCCATCTCGTAGCTCCTCTGGGATACGCCACAGCGGTCCGTTGCTGTAGTCCGTACCATAAGGGCTGCCCGAGGAGGCAGGTCTCACCTCTGTCCTGTCGAACCTCTGAGGGTGAGCCTGGTCCGTGGGCACTGGTTCTTTGTTCTCAAGGGCCCACAGCGAATGTTGGGACCCTGCTACTCCCACCACATGTCGGATCACCAGTTGGTCTCACTGGTCTCAGGCTCCCAGTGCGTGATCTGCTCGTCTTCGAGGGCTCCAAGGGACCCCAGCCAGCCACTTCCAGGAAAGGGAGGGGAGTCCTGCACTTCAGTTTGTATATCACAGCTGTCATCTTGCGGTCTGGAGCGTCAAATTTTCAAAGTTCTGACTTAGTGACTCTCGACCCTCTGCTGCGACCAAAGACATCTCGGCCGGTCAATCAAGCATTCCCTCCTCTTGTATCAGTCACGATATCTGTTGGCGCAGGCTAAGGCTGGAACTATAACAGGATATGTGTAGGGTCGGCGCGAAGCTGCAGGCTCCTGTGTCCTCAATCTGTGGCTTCCAAGCCACGCCCCTACTCATTAGTGATATAACAACCTTTGAGAACCCTGACATGCGACATCCTTTGCCCAGTGGCGCAGAGATGCTCGACTTCCCAGAAGCTTGCACACAGGACCAGTCTGGAAATGGCTGCCTGAATCCGCTAAGCAGCTGCACCTTTCTATGCACAGATAAAATGAATCTGGAGATACCAGCTATATGCTTCAACCTGGAGAAATTGAAATCGCAATTGTGAAAAACCTTGTACCGTCGAAGACTGACTCAAATTAACCCCCAGAAAAACCACTGGGCTGCCATTCTGGCAAAATCCCTGCTCTTCGAGGTTTGTTCTCTCAAAAAGCACAGGAAAAGACTGAAAATTAAACTGAACAAATATCTATGTACAGCAGTCAGCAGCCATCTAGTCTACACATTTAGCATGGAGCAAAGAAAACCCTGCATAATCTAAAGAAATCCATAGAATTTACAGGGCAAAGAGCAGCTTCAGATTTTAACTCTAAAATGCCCTCTCAACAATCTATCCCTTCCGCCCACAGTAAAGTCTACCCATCCACTGACTGTAGGAACCTGGCTCTGTATATACTATACCAAAGTAAGGTATAGTGTTCAGAGTCCAGGGAGTCCCCTGAGGTATAGCAAAGGCGTAAGTAGGTAAATACTAACATCTCTTTGTGGTAGTGTGGGTGAGCAGTTAGGCTTATCCAGAGGGTGCGTTAAGACACACACTCAGAAAGTGAATGCAGACCAATTGGGCAAGTATAAAAACGTTATACTTGTTTTTTATTTCTAGAACCAAGCAGGACTTGGTGCAGGTAGATAAAATATACTTTCAATCATAGAACATTTCAAGAAGTGCAATTGGGAATGGATTTGTAATCGTTACAGGTTTGTATTGGTTCAGTTTAAATTACACAATTATTCTTGGAATACTTTTAGATTACTTTTGGTTTACATTGACTACTTCGGGTGGTATGGCTGGCTAGATACCACACTGGGAATCCTAAATACAAGGTAAGTAAGACTTTTTAGGGTTTGCAGTCTAGTTACTTTTTCTGTATACAAATTTAGTTCAACACAACATTTTTGGAACCCAAACTCGTAACATTGCTTCGAGGCATGTGGGCTGCTGAATTCATATCTGTGCATAGATCGCCACCTAGTGTTGGGTCCGGATGATTGCACATTGTTGTCCTGGAAGAGTCTTCGAAGTATCACGAGATAGGTGGCTCCGCCCCTGGACTACAGTGCGCATGGGCATCCTCTCCATCCTCAGATTGTTTTTTTCCGCCATTGGGTTCGGATGTACTTTCGTAACTCTGAGTTCGGAATCGATTAGAAGTTTCTAAAGGTAGAAAGGCCTTCGGGGTAGTCGGTATTGTTATTCGATTGGTGCCGACAACTTTATTCCTGTTGTTTTCTACTCAGGACGTCTAATCGGGCCGCTTGGCCTTTTCGACATCAAGGGACCGCTCGTCGATGGAACGAAGTCCATTGAAAAGATGCCCCAACTGTAACTCTAAATACCCACACATAGATAAACACCCGGTGTGTAACAAGTGTTTATCTCCAGAACACAATGAAGCCGACTGCTTAGCTTGTGCTCAATTTCGATCGAAAAAGACACTTCGGGTTCGACGAGCAGCGAGGCAGACGATGCAGAAGTCAGCGCCTGAACCGGAGAATATCTTTGAGGACGACTAAGAGGTTGTCTAAGCTGAGGACTCAGATCAGCAGTCAGAGCAGGGGTCAGAACATGACTCCAACTACTACATCGATGACAAAGAAGACATCGTCTAGGTAGGGGACGACGATCCGGGCATCGGAGACGTCGAGGACGACTCGGGCGAGGACACTGGGCCAACTGTGAGTACGGACCCCAATACATTTACTGGTACGCTTCCAGAGGCTCAGGTCGAGGCATCGCCGGAAGGCCTTAGCCAAGATCATGACATTGATTCTATAGCCCGCAATTACGCCCGGCTAAGAATATAACACAAGAGCCATTGGTGCAACGGTCCGTTCTCGATACACGGCGCCGAGAGGGAGATCTACACAGATAAGGTGAACTTCCTACGTGGACTAAACGGCGCACCCGCCCATCCACAAACCTGTTTCTCCTCCCGGTTTTCACCTGACTCGGAAAGTAACGAGATCTCGCACAGCCAAGAACATAAATTTGGAATTCCGAATTCAGGTTTCCACGTAATGCCCGGATGGGGCTTTTGCAAATATGAACTTTCTTTTCCCTACCAGGACACTCAACAGAGTCTACACACTGACTGGCCATCTCCCCTAAACTCATTATCACAAAAGGATTGAGGATTAGACATCCGGGTGGAATGTATCTAGTCCAATAGATGTTTCAATTAAGCCCTGAAGATTCGCAGTTGGTTCCCTGTGATGAAACACGTGTTGGCTATTGAAATGGAACAATAAACAGAAGTGACTACTCCAAGAAAAGACTGTTTCTCCACCTATGTATTTCCATTCATATTTACTCCTTCTCGGAGATTCACTAAATGTTTAGATTTGTCCTAATACCTTCATTGCATTCCTAAACAAACTTATACCATTACTATTTACTCATTGATTGTTTATAGTGCAGGGGCATAGTTGTTTTTTCTAATTGTGTGGATCATCTTGCTGGTACTTCTTGGAGTGGTTCAGAGGTGTTACCGCTCGCCTCATTGCCTATACTGACTATCGTTTTAACATATCACCTTGCGGCCACCCAGGAAGTGCGCCTAGTAATTCTGGAATACTAAAAGACCTCTTAGCTGTTTTTACCAAAACTAATTGACTTCAGTCTTCGGACCGAGAAGTGTGGATCCATCGTAGCCGACCAAAAAGAAAAAGGTCGTCAACCCGGCTGTGTCGCATACAAAGGTTGTCGAGCCGAGAGCCAGTACACCCATGTCCACGTTTAAGCTAAAGGCCGTCGAACCGACAAGATCGATGTCGACACCAAGCAACACAAATAAAGGACTCGCACAGAAGACGGTTAACGAAACGGGGTCGACAAACCAAGGCCGGTGCACACAATGACACTCAAGCCGCAAGCAAGGATCGAACCGAAGGGGTCCGTTGAGCCGAGGCAGCAAAACATCGCTCCGAAGCAGCAAGCTCCGAAGACGACACAAGGCCAAAAAGTGATTATCAAACAAACGAGAACAGTCGGATCGATAACAATTACGGCGCCCAAAAAGTTCATACAGACTAAAAACACTGTTGAAACTCAGAAGTCTCTCGGACCAATAAAATTCGGACTTCCTACACACGTGAATCCAAGAGCGGTCGAACCTAAAACCGGAATCGAACCGACACAAAAAAAGGCGATATCGGGGGAAAGAGCTACAGCACCTGAAGAGCAGGAGCACTCAGCAGATTAACAGTCAAAACTGTATGTTGACCCCGACACTGGCAAAGTTACACTATTAAAAGGAAAATCAGACCAGACACTTACTCTGAATCCTATAAGATACCACTCAAAAAGGAAAGACACTTCTACACCTCCAATTCTCTTTGAGCCTATCAGACCATTTGTGCAAAAGACTTATACACATTCTCCCAAACGCACAGATGAGTATGGGGAGTATGAGGATAATGAACAGTACAATTATCCGGTGGACAATGACCAGGACATCCAAAATCAACCATGGTCTGACCCTGTAGATCCTGGAGACTCTCAACCAATTCCAGACAATACTGCATACCCTGTGAAGACTTTGCCTACAGAGGACACAGCTGCTTTCAATGCATTGATAGAAAGAGCAGCATAAAATCACCATGTGGAGATGCATGCTGATCCCATTGACTAAGACTTCCTCTTTGACACTTTCAACACTTCGGGGAAAACAGTCAAAACATTGCCAATGTTAAAAGGGGTGCTTAAACATGCAGGGGACATATTTAAAGAAACAACCAGGGCAAGGGTCATTAACCACAGAATAGAGAGAAAATATAGGCCAGCACCAGTGGACCCTACATACATTAAGGGACAGCTGCCTTTAGACTCTTTGTTAGTATCCAATGCACGTAAACGTGCTAATTCGCAATCTTCTGGCGAGGCTCCGCCTCCAGACAAGGAGTCTAAAATTCTGGAGGCTTCAGGCAAAAGGGTAGCTGCTCAAGCAGCTAACATATGGAGAATCGCAAACACACAAGCCCGGTTAGCCAGGTATGACGGGGCACACTATGACACACTATAGCAAAGTCTCCAGCATCTGCCTGACCTTTATAAGGAACAGGCAGAGTTCCTAATACAACAGGGAAAGCTAATATCTAACGCCTCCATCAAATGTGCCTTAGATGCAGCAGACACAGCAGCCAGGGCTATCAATACCAGTGTCATGCTCAGAAGACATGCGTGGTTACGCATCTCTGGGTTTAAGAATGAGGTTCAGAGCACTTTACTCAATCAACCTGTAAACCCTGATTTTTTTTTTTTATTTGGTCCTGATGTGGACACAATATCAGACAAAATGAAGGATACCGAGACAGCCAAGTCTATGGGAGCCTTGCAGTCGCAACAATACAGAAGCGGCTCCTTTCGTCGCTCCGGCAACAGAGGAGCTGCAAGAGCAGGCACAACACAGCAAACCTCATACAACAAAGGCAACACGCAAAACATCTACAGCAAAAACAGTAGAGGTGGATACGGTGGCAATAACACCAAGGGTAGAGGACGAGGGAATAACCACTCCAGATCCTCTACCAATACCAAACAGTGACTTCTTGTCACTACCCCCAGACCATGTAACACCGGTCATGGGAAGATTACAGCAGTTCCTGCCAGTCTGGAAAAACATAACTACAGACAGGTGGGTGAGGCAAATTATACAGCATGGCTATTGCCTTGAATTAATCTCCACACCACCCAACATACCCCCAAGATGCCGTCCTATGTCCGCAAAACACCTACACTTATTGCAGCAAGAAGTCATCAGCATGCTACAAAAAGGGGCCATAGAACTAGTACCCTTAGAACACCAGGGTACAGGGGTGTACTCTCTGTACTTCCTAATCCCCAAAAAGGACGGGTCTCTCAGACCAATTTTGGATCTCAGGCCCCTAAACCAATACATCTTATCAGAGCATTTCCACATGATCACTCTACAGCAGGTATTACCACTGTTGCGTCAAGGAGACTTCCTTGCAACACTAGACCTCAAAGACTCATATTTCCATATACCGATACACCCGGCACACAGGAAATATCTCAGGTTTACAATACAAAATCAGCACTACCAATTCAAAGTCCTTCCTTTTGGGGTAACAACAGCCCCAAGGGTGTTCACCAAGTGCCTAGCGACAGTAGCTGCACATCTAAGAAGACCGCATATTCATGTCTATCCATATCTGGACGACTGGCTAATACAAGCACAGTCAGCCCAGCAATGTGCCAGCCACATGTCGCGCACTATTCACCTCCTGCACAGTTTAGGTTTCTCGCTGAACTACCAAAAGTCCCATCTTCAGCCTGCCCATGTACAACAGTACCTGGGAGCGACAATAGACACTCTGGCAGCAAAAGCACAGCCAAATTCTGCCAGAATAAACCGCATTCAGATGCTGATCCAAAAGTTCAGGCCCCAACACTCGCTCCCAGCCAGAGTGTTTATGCAACTGATAGGCATGATGGCCTCATGCATTTTATAGTCCCTCACTCGAGACTACACATGCGTCTGCTGCAAGAGTGCCTAGCACGTCAGTGGAACCAGGCTCAAGGACAATTAATAGACCTAGTGTTGGTGACCAGTCGTGCATACAACTCTCTGCATTGGTGGAATTCACAAAACTTTTGCAAGGGACGACTGTTCCAAGAGCCTGTACCACAAATAGTGTTGACGACGGACGCATCCCTGATAGGGTAGGGAGCCCATGTCCTACACCACACAGTGCAGGGCTTATGGACCACGCAGCAAAAGAAAATGCACATCAACCTACTGGAGCTGATGGCAATTGTTATGGCAATGAAAGCGTTCAAAGTACATCTGGGCAACAAGACCGTGTTGATCCGGACTGCAATGTACTACCTACAGAAACAGGGAGGAAAACACTCCCCACAGCTGTCACATCTAGCTCAGAGCGTGTGGAAGTAGGCCATTCAGAGAAACATTTTTCTCATGGCGGAACACCTCCCAGGCAAGGACAATCAAATGGCGGATCTGCTCAGCAGACACAGCCAACAGGTGCACGAGTGGGAGATTCATCCCACAGTGCTACAACCATAGTTCCAACAGTGGGGACAACCAGAGATAGACCTGTTCGCCACAAAAGAAAACGCAAAATGCCAGTACTTCGCCGCAAGGTTCCCACACCCGCAGTCTCAGGGCCATGAGATATGGATGAACTGGTCAGGCAAATTTGCCTACGCTTTTCCACCAGCACCATTGATACCGCTAGTGGCACGCAAACTGCGCCAGCATTCGATGACGCTAATCCTGGTTGCTCCAACATGGGCGAGGCAACCGTGGTACACCACGTTTCTAGAGCTTTCCATGGTGCCTCATCAAAGACTACGACTAACACCCAGTCTCTTAACGCAGAGCCATGGAGACATTCAGCACCCAGATCCACAGCAGCTTAACCTTGCAATCTGGCTCCTGAAGTCCTAGAGTTTGTCTACCTAAAGTTACCTCCTGACTGCATGAACATTATCAAGGAGGCATGGTGACCTACGACAAGAGCATGCTATGCGGCAAAGTGGAAACGTTTTGTCATTTATTGGAATAACTAGGACATAAACCCACTAGACGCATCAACTCAAAATATCACATACTATCTTTTGCACCTACACCGCTGCAATCTAGCCTATACATCCATAAGGATACACTTAGCTGCCATAGCTGCTTACCTTCAGAACAGGCAGCACCTTTCGCTATTCAGAGTGCCTGCAATTAAAGCATTCATGGAGGGGCTCAAAAGAGTGATCCCCCCCCCCAAGATACCCACCTTCACCTGTCTGGAACCTAAACGTAGTTTTAACCAGACTAATGGGACCCCCTTTTGAACCTTTACACTCGTGTGTAATACAATTTTTAACATGGAAGGTGGCTTTTCTCGTAGCGATTACTTCGCTTAGTAGAGTTAGCGAGCTGCATGCCCTAACTATTAAAGAGCCATTCATCCAAATTCACTCAAATAGGGTCGTGCTTAGGACACACCCTAAATTCATGCCAAAACTGGTATCCCACTTCCACATCAATCAAACAATAGAACTGCCAGTGTTCTTCCCAAATCCACTGTCAGTACATGAAAGGGCTATATACACACACTAGATGTTAAGAGGGCTCTCCTATATTACATAGACAGGACAAAAGATTTCAGGAAGACAAAACAGTTGTTTGTTGCCTTTTCACCACAACACAAAGGCAACGCCATTTCCAAAAATGGTTTAGCTAGATGGATAGTTAAGTGCATCCAAATGTTACATTAAAGCTAAACGCACTTTAACAGGTCCCCCAAGAGCGCATTCCACACGCAAAATGGGGACATCCATGGCTTTCCTAGGAAACATTGCTCTAAAGGAGATATGTAAAGCAGCCCCATGGACTACCATACATACATTTACCAAACACTACTGCATAGATGTACACTCCAAGCAGCTGTAGGACAGGCTGTTCTCAAAACTCTTTCAGACTGCTGCAGCTGGCATGGGCAACCACCGCTAGGGGAGAGACTGCTATACATTCTATGCACAGATATGAATTCAGCAGCCCACATGCCTCGAATGTAATATGCTACTTACCAGTATGCATCTGTTCTTGGCATGTAGGGCTGCTGACATTCATATCGATTCTAGGTGGGCACTCAAGTTAAACCACCAGCGGCATTTGGGCGGCCGAGGGCAGAGGCCCAATGTTAGTCACTGGGGCTAATGGGGCCTTCAGTCAGGGTTTGCTTACGAGCAGGTCACTTGTCTGTGGGGGCAAAGCTCCTGGGGTAGAGATCAGCACTGCAGGGGCCAACAATCAGCACAGGAGCTGTACCACCAGCGGCACAGGGGCAGCCTTGGCTACGTCGGGGCCCTGTGGATTTCAATGAGGATCTCTGGTTCGGTAAAGATGCTGGAGGCTCCTTCTGGAGGAGACCAGCAGCTGAAGAGCTAAGTTGGGATGTTTGGGGATGCCGTGACACCTTCGGTTGAGCCACCCAAGGCTGTGGGGCGTCGGTGCAGGGGTGCCTTTGGCATATGCTGGTGGGAACCCTTCAGGTTGAGGCGTCGGGCGTCTGCTTTAAGCTTGAGGGAGGTCGGGAATTATCCGATCCCATGTCTGGATCGCTGAGGGGACCTCTTTGTGGTGTTGTGCCACTCTAACTTGGACCATGGGCGTTTGGTGCAGTGGTGCAAAATCACTGAGATGCTTGGATCCAGATTCAGTAGGTGAGTCTTGGTTGAGCAAATCTGGTGCTCACAGAGTCTTAAAGATGGTTGCACAGCAGGTCCTCTAGGCTCTGGGGGGCTGCTGGACACACCGGGGTTTCGCTGTAGTCTGGCTGGAGTTGGGACAGGCCGGTAGGGCTGGGACCAATGCAGCTGGTGGCCTCTTCTCCTGGGTCAGCACGACTCTTCAGTCCTTCTTTCTTCCCTCGAATCTGAGGAGGCGCAAGGTTCAGGGTTGCCCCTAAATACAAAATTTAGGGGTGTTAAAGGTGTGTACCGTACAGGACCAATGGGTCCCTTCCTTGGGGTGGGTACACCCCCTATTATGCCACCGTTCAGTGGAAGGGGCCATCAGCCTCTCCCTTATTGGCTGAGTCCCCTCATCTTCAAAATGTAGGGGACTGAGATGTGTGCTTCACTTCAATGCAAGTCGTTTCAACGACTTGCGCTGGACTTGGGGATAGTACGATTTACTATTCCAACACCAGTCTATGTACAGTAGGGAAGGTGTTGGGCTAGTAAATCATACTATTCCTTACCATCCAGCGCCATCCAGCGGAAGTCGTTGAAACTTCTTTTGTTGTAAAGCCTGCGTTGTACGCCTTCCGCGGTGAAACGCCCGCATAGTAAAGGCCGTCTCCTCTTTGTTTCTGAACCCAGAGAGCAGAAGCTCTCTACCCCGGGATCCAGAAACCTTTCTGGTGATTGCAAATGGCGGGCAGCCATTCAGGAATCATATTAGTGCTGGTTGTTTTTCAGGGGGCAACTCTAGGATTCCCTCAGAGTGAATTTTACATTAAATCCCACACTGGCATCAGTGTGGGTTTGATGTGCTGAGAAGTTTTCTATCAATCTTCCCAGGTTTTAGTAAAGCCATTATGGAGCTGTGGAGTTCATAATGAAAAACTTCCAGACCATATACTCTTTATTGCTTTACTACACTTACAATGTCTAATAATGGACTTGGATACTCTAGGTGTACAGGGTTCATGTCACTGTACCCTCACCTGAGGGCTAGTACACCGTGCTAGAGGGGTTACTTACCTAGGCCTCAGCCAGTGAGTAGCAGGCATGGCACACAGGGATGTCGATTTGTCACTTATCTCGGCATCAAAACATACAGCCTGCTATGACAGCGGTCCTGTTCCTTGACACTCATACAATAAGTTGCACAAAATACAGTTGAGCCCTAAGGGCTTTGCAAACCAAATACTAAAATAGTGGTAGAAGACCCACGTCACAAACAAGGAATAGGCCTAGGGCCAATGGAATCACTGGGGCTACGCGGACTACCAAAGGTTAGGAAGCAGGAGACCCACGGGATGCGTGTGCAGTGTCTAAACACACACACGCAAGTTACCATAGGGATACAATGCAAACAAAAGAATTAGAAACTAGTTGATTTAGGACACTTCCGGATGGACTAGTAGAAAGCTACTGAAAACTAGGACACTAGGATAATCAATACCCACAGGAGCACCGGAGTACTCGCGTTACCTCACCCACAGGAGCCGGCTGCATAGGTATCAAAGTGTGTCTGGTTTCGTCGCTGAATCCTATGGAGACCTGTGAAAAGATGCTGCAGGCGACCAGGAGAGTAGTGTCCAGTTGGATCCAAGGGCGGATCGAGGATGAAGAGTACCTGAAAGCAGAGGGGACAGAGTCTGGGTCACTAGCCAGTGACCAGGAAGGAACCAGGCGATGTTGTGAAGCTTGTCTCTGCAGCCACGTGGTCCAGGAGGTGTCGACGACGACCAGGAGCTGGATACGCACTGTCCCACGAAGGATCTCGCTGTCGGCGGTGTCGGCTTCCGGATTGGAGTCAACATGCCTTGGCAAAGGCAACCCACACAGGAATCGAAGATGGCTTCTGTTGCAGATCAGCAATGTCTGGGGGGCTTCTCCTTTTCAGGGAAGCAAGGGCCAGCCTAGAGCAACCAGGCCAGCGGTGTAGATTCAAAGGTTCGTCGTCACAGAGGCCACTAGCCAACGGGCAAGCGACCGGACAGACGCGTCGAGCACAAAAACACTAGCAGGCCCCACGCAGCACTCGTGGAGGGCTGTGCGTCGGTGTAGAAGGTGCTCTGGCTGGGGCTTCTTATTCTCCAATGTACAACTTAGAGGGTGCCTCGGAAGCTGCACAAGTAGCAAGGTGCAGGTTTTTCAAGATGGCCGGTCCCACATCTCTCGTCGCCTCCACGGGTCTCAGCTTTGCTGTGGCTGTGGATCGGGCTCAAGGAAGTCTGGTTCTTGTCAGGCTCTGTGCTCGGGCTCAGACGGGAGCGTCGACAAGGCAAACCGCAGATCGCTGGATGGTGCCTGATTGCACAGGGCGGTCACTCCTTGACCACAAGGGATATTCTTCAGTCTTCTAGTTGCAATAGAATGTCGAAAGTCCAGAGTTTCGTTTCAAGTTTCAGTTCCAGTTCAGGATAAATCTAGAGTATCTAGACTCGGCTCCTACCTTTATCCCAATCAAAGGGGCTGGATTACCTGCTAGGTGCCTCCTATGGGTGGGACCAGGGAAGGGGGTGGTTACACCCCTTTCCCTTTGTCCAGTTTTGCGCTGGGGCTGGAGTGCCCCAGCAACTGGTTTCAACCGGACTATGCATGGAGCACCTTGTGTGCCCCAGGCAGTGTCTCATTTCATTCAGCCCTCCCTCCCCCAATAAACTATATCCTGTCTGGGGTAGTGCTAGCACCTCCCAATACAGGAAACCTATTGTTAAAGCCTCCCTCGCTGGAAGGACTCCCAGCAGCAGGAGGTCAGACTGGTGTCTTTGGCAGCAGTATCCATTTTGTGATGCTGAGGCTCCAGTTAACTTTAATCGGGATTAACAGGAACAACAAGTCTTCTCCCTCTAAAAGAATGGAATGCTACCCCTGTCGCCAGAACTGGGGAGGGGGTAGTATTCCAAAGCGTATGAGACCTTACACGGCCTGTTTTGATAAAGCCAAACCAAAGTTAGCATTCAACCGAGAGGATGATAATGCACTCAAGAGTATATGGTATGGATATATCATAGAACCGCTATAAGGACATGGTTCCGAAAGCTGCAGACAGGCTCAGCTCATGCTAGAGCCTCATCTCACATAAAACCAAGCACTCTGCCTCCAGGATTGTTAAGGCCTGCCATCGGAGTGACTTCTAGGTGTATATGTGTCTATATATATATATATATATATATATATATATATATATATATATATATATTTATATATATATATATATATATGGTTAGATATAGGTATACTATATCTAAAGCAAATGGTGATTACACCACCTTGCCCCAGCTGAGTGATCAGACAGTTGTGTCAATTTGGATGGCCAGCCAGGGGTGGCATAATACATGCTGCAGCCCCTGGTAGGCCTTGGATGCACCTATGCCCTGGGTACCTATGGTACACTATACAGGGGCTCATAAGGTGACCCAATGTCCAATTGGAGATGTACCTAAAGTACATGGAGTCCATTTTACAGTGAGAGCAGATAGCCTGGGGCCCTGATTAGCAGGATCCCAGGCCAACTAAGTCGAAAACCAGCTAAACACTAGGCAAAAAGTTGGGGTAACCATATAGTCGTATATCCACCTTCCTACATGGAGTTCCAAATGTTGGGGGCTGTTCCGGCAAATGATTTATTTTTATTTATTTCATTTATATAGCGCAACAGCTACCCAACAAAGGGTTTCGCGGCGCTGGTGACCCTGCTGTGTGCTGTAGCTAGTAGCTGTTTTGTGTTTGTGTGTCCTCAAGGGGATGAGAAGGAGGGAGTTTGAGCTCCTGAGGTTTCTCGTCTGCCCGGCCCTTTTGAGTTTGGCGGCTAGATAGTCCGGTTTTCCAGTGTGGAGGGCTTTGTGCGTGAGGCTTGCTGTTCTGAAATTGGCTTGCTGTTCTGAAATTGGCTTGCTGTTCTGAAATTGGCTTCCTGTTCAACTGGGAGCCATTTAAGTTCTTGAAGAGCAGGTACGATGTGATCATACTTCCTTATTCCAGTGACATTCTGGCTGCAGCATTGAGGATTGTTTTGAGGGGAGCCAAGTTGGATTTTGTGGCGCCGGTTAAGGTTGCGTTGCCATAATCAAGCGTGTATATCACCAGGGATTGGGTGGATTGTTTGAGGTCTGTAGCATGGATGAATGGTTTGATTTTGTGTAGACGGTTTAGATTGAGGAAGGCAGTCTTTGCAGAATTTTTGATGTGGTTGGTCATGTCCAGTTTGGGCTCTAGGGTGATTCTTAGGGATTTAACTGATTTGGCCAGGATGAGGTTACCGTTTAGAGTGTCCAGAGCTTTAAGCCACTGCGTAACTTGTGGGTTCTCTTCTTTGTTGGAGATAAGGAGGATCTCCGTTTTGTCTTGATTGAGGTTGTTCTGGGAAAGCCAGCTTTGAATTTCTTTTAGAGTGTTAAGTCTGAGGATGTTGTTTGGGGATGAGGTTTCTAGATAGATTTGGGTGTCATCTGCGAATAGGTGGAAGGATATTTGCCTTTTTTAAGAATGGTGGTGAGAGGTTCCATGTATATGTTGAATAGTTGAGGTGAGAGCAGTGATTTTTATCTTTTGCGAGCAGTCCTGGAGGAAAGCTGAGAACCGTCGGAGGACATTTCATCGGCACCAACCCTTTCTTGTAGGGCCTTGATGAGAAGTTGGTGATCTACTGCGTCAAATGCTGCCGATAGGTCGAGGAGGATGAGAAGACAGCATTGCCCGGAATCTAGTGATTGATGGATGTCGTCTGTGATGTTAAGGATCGCCGTCTCGGTGCTGTAACCTTTTCTGAAACCCGATTGGTGAGGGTCAAGAAGGTTGATGTTGTCCATGTGTTGAGTCAGCTGAGAGAGGACGCATTTCTCCAGGATTTTGGATAGGAAGGGGAGATTGGAGACAGGTCTGAAGTTGTTCAGGTCTGTGCAGTCAAGGCCCGTTTTTTTTAGTAGTGGTTTGACTTGGCCAACTTTGAGGCAGTCTGGTATAATGCCGGATTGCAGGGAACTGTTGATGATTCTGCACCAGAAAGGAGCAATGGAGAGTTTGAGATTTTTGGTCATTTGAGTAGGTATAGAGCGCAGGAGGTGAGAAGCGGGTTTGGACGTGGAGATTAGCTTGGTAATCTCTGCTTCTGTGATGGGAGTGAAGGCCTTCCATGAATTGTGCTGAGAAGGCATGTGTTTTCTATAGTGTCTAGGGGGAGGCTTTCGTTGGCAGGATCGATGCTGGTGTCTAGAGTGTTCAATCTTAATGATTTTATCCTCGAAGAAGATGGCGAAGTTTTCGCAGAGTTCAGTGGAGGCCTGGGTGAAAGATGTTGTGGGCTTAGTGGTTTGTAGCTTGATGATTTTAAATAGTTTGTTGGACCGGTTTTTTGCATTGTCTAGGGCGTAGCAGAAGAAGTTGGCTTTTTCATTGTTGATGTGTTTTTTGTAATTTATTTGGGCTGCTTGGAGTTATTCGAGAAGGCTAGTGGAAGGGTTGTTTCTCCAAAGTCTTTCTGTGGCTCTAAGTTGTCTCCTTTCGTTATTGATGTCCGTATTAAAACAGTATCTGGATGGGATGTTCCTGTTTTTTTTTTTGTTTTAGAGCGGCTGTCTGATCAAGAATAGTTGCCATGGATGTGTTGTAGTGGGCAGTGAGTTCTGTAGAGGAAAGTTCAGCCGAGGAGGGAGTGAGAAGAAGAGTGACTCTTTCTACCAAGTCGTTTAAGTTGATCAGAGTGAGATTTCTAGTCCATTTTGGTTGTTCTTGGGTGGGGAGTTGGAGAGAGGCTGGCTGAGTGAGTTGGGAAGGATAAGGTGGTGGTTGGACGGACCAATCTACGAGCAGGGTGTGGTTTATCCTCACTGTATCTTGATTGGCTATGATGGCATCTAGGGTTGCTCCTTTGTTGTGGGTTGTTTCTAAGCAGTGCTGCATGAGATTGTTATTGCATAGTAACTCGTTCATACTAAGGATTCGCGGATTGTTTTCTTCATTCCAGTGTAGGTTGAGGTCGCCCAAAATAAGGTTGTTTACGTCTCGTAGGGAGCAGTGGGCAATTATGTCAGACAAGCGCTCAGTGAAAGCGGCAGAGTTGCCTGGAGAGTCGTAGATGAGGTGGCAGGTTAGTGGATTTTTGTTGTAAGTGATGATGTTGACAGTTAAGCATTCAAAGGTGTTGTAATTGAATGATTCTGATTCCGTCACAGACATATTGTCTCTGTGTGAACTATGATTGTCGTATGAGGAGGCGAGATCTGCCGCATCGTTCACAGAAATAGCGTCTCTGGTTGTATTCGGTCTCTGAGAGATTTAGGGGCGGGTTAGATACCCAACTGTTGGGAGGGATAGTGGATGGATTATTTACCGTCTGAGTGTTGGAGCAGTGAGTGTGATGTTGTTGTTGGGGCACTGCAAGGTTGGCTAGGATTTGTCTGAGGCCCCGGATTATGGTAGTTATCTGGGTTTCAAGCGAGGAACTGCGTTGCTCAGTCTCTAGTTCATAGAGGCAGCGGGATTGGACCTGTGTGAGTGTGTTGGGCTTTAAGGGGGGTGGGGAGTGGGTGAGGGTGGGGGCTAGTAGGTGATGGGGGTGAGAGTCCGCGGTGGTTATGGGGGGTTACTGTTGTCAATGGGGGTTGTGAGGGTGATGTTGTGTGTCATGGAGGTAGGTGATTGGTGAGGGTGTGGGTGTGGGTGAGGGTGAGCACTTGTAGGTGAAGGAAGGGGATGAGAGCCTATGTGGTCATGGAGGGGTTCCTGTTATCTAAGGGGGTAGTGAGGAGGAAGTTGTGTGTTGTGCTTGCCGGAGATGGACGGGAATGAGCGCCAGCAGTAGACAGTAGGGTGGTCATATTCTCTGTGGGGATGGTGAGGGGGGTGTCATGCTGAGCGAGGCACCACATGACTGTAGGAGTGGGAGAGGGGTGTTCTGGATCTTCAGAGTGGGGGTGGTGTTCTTGTTGTTTATAGTGAGTTGGAGTGTGAGGGGCCAGTGTAAGGAGGGGGAGATAGCTTGTAAGAGAAAGGGCGGGGTGGGGGGGGTGAGAGCAGGTGGGGGAGGGGGGGTGAGAGCTGGCAATGGTGAGTGAGGGGGAGTCCGAAGGGTGGGAAGGAGGGGGTCCTGTCCATTATGGGGATGGTGAGGGGAATGTCCTGTGGTGAGAGGTGTGTAAGGTTGCTGGGAGGTATCCGGCGGTGGGTGGCAGATGGCGGTGAGAGCTGATTAGCTCTCTGTGGCAGGTGCGGGTGGTGTTGCGCGGAGGTAGGCGTGTGGGGTGTGTAGGGGGACTCTGAGAATTGGATGTCAAGGGGTGATAATCTAATATGGCAAGAGGGTCGGACGTGCACTCCCTGGGGGTTGTGGGGAGGAGGCATAAGCTGAGGGGCGAGTGCTGTTGATAGTGGGTTCCGGGGCGGTGGGTGAGTTCAGAAGACTGGTCCGTTACCCTCTGAGTGGGAGTATGGGTGAGAGAGGAGGTGCGTGAGAAGGTGTATCCCGGAGGGAGGGGAAGAGGGTGTCAAAGGACTCGAGATTGTTGTTGTTGGCTTGTATCAGGACTGTGCTGTTAGAGTAGGTGGTCACCGTGGTGTTTCCAGTACTCTTTGGGCGGTGGGGGAAAGATATTGTCAGTTTGCAGCTATGTGGAGTGTTGGTGGGTTTTAGAAATTTTAAGGTGCGATCTGATGTGTTTCCATGATTTGTGTCTCTCCGTGTGGAAGATAAGGTCCATTTTACCCATTCCTTTGGAGGGACAGTGGTAGGTGTCTGCAAAGAGTGACTCCAGAATGCTGTCTGATCAGTTTCTGTTTGAAATTCTTCTTAGCTTTGAGAAGGCATTTCGACATTGCGGAGTGACTTGTTTCGTGGAGGCGGGGTGGGCTGTCCTGTCGGGAGGTATAGTGTGTGTAGGGTGTGGGGGGGGATACTCTGAAGAGGAGGGGAGGAGCTGAATCAGGAGGGGCTCTTAGGCCAGAAGTAGCAGAGAGGAGGAGGAGGAGAATCGAAATTGGGGAAGAGTAGGGATGGTATTACGTGGTCTGATAGAGGAGCGTCAGCTCCGGGATGCCATGGATAGGGAAACCACCTAGGATAGGATGGGGTCTGTAATTACGAGGTCTGAATCGAGAACAATAGCTAAAGGGGTGCGGTGGGTAGGGTGCAGGTGGAGTGGAGAGCTTCGAGGGTGCGGAGGGAAGGGTGTAGGTGGTGTGGAGAGCGGGGTCACCTCCGTTGAGAGTTCAGAGCCTGGGAGTCCCTTTAGAGGTTAAAGGTGACTAGAAGGGGGTCGTATGTGCGCTCTGTCTCTCAGCCTCCTTCCCCACAGGCTAGAGTATGGTCAAAAGTGTGTTCCACTCAGCGGTAGTCAGAACTGACCAGGATGGAAGGGGAGCCACCTCTCTAATCTTCCTCCTTTGAGGTGGTGGGTACTGGGCTTCAGAGAAGTTAGCCCGGTGTGCGGTCCATTAATCGAGTTAGCCTGAGGTCCATTAATCGAGTTAGCCTAAGGTCAGGCTTGACCGGATAAGCTAAGGGGAGCTAACCGGCACGGAACAGACGGTGCGTTTCAGTCCGTGGGGGGGAAAAAATGCCATGAGAATGGAGCGGGGGAACGCGCTGTACTATGGACCGGTCAAAGATTAGCATTGGTTGCCCTTTTCCTGTCGATTTGCAGGTATGGCGGCCATTTTTGGGACAGGCAAGGCGAGTGTAAGGGGCTTCGGTTTAGTTAGGCAGGGATGGGATCGTGCCTCATCAGGGACGGATGGAAGAATGTCCTGCAGCGATTCCGAATGCCTCTAAGATAAGTAAATCCACCTACCAGTGTAATTGTGTCATAATTCGGCTAGTGTAGTCTGGCGGGGCGGCCATTTTGGGGTCAGGCGTCCGGGGGTCTGAGTTTTCTCGGAGTCTTTCTTGCAACTTTACTCTATTACACCTCTTTCCTAGGAGCGAGGTCCACAATGTGATTGCCCAAAGGAGAGTGTCTTTGTTATAATCCTTCCTAGTTAATGTTGTTGGTTTTTTTGTTGTTTTTTTCTCCTTGCCCAGGGGGGCGTCGAGTGTGGTTAGGGGTGATTGTGCGATTCAGCTCATGGGTTTGCGTTCCTTCCTTTGTGGCAGTGGGGGGTTCATAAGCACTTCCGTGGTCTCATTAAAAACTAGTGCTCCTCGTTTCCACAGATCTTGGCGCTTCCCGGGAGGTCCGCAGCCGATCAGCTGGACGGTGGGAGCCTTCGAGCTCCAGGGAGCATTCAGGTGTGATTCATTCGGGCTTTCCCGAGGCTCCGAGTTTGCTGATGTTTTACTGCCGCGAGCGCTAACTGTCCTCTACTTGCGCGCTCTGGTGCAGGGAAAGCGGTAGGCGAGCAGAGGAAGGGCGGGGGGCGAGAAGGGCAAGCCGAGATAACCACCAGGAGTTTGGTGATCCCAGTGACCACGATTCAGTGCCTCCCAGTTTCGGTTTCCTATTGTCCTATAGTTGGTATATGCGAAAATTTAGAGCTTTAGCCCTCTTCTTACCCGGACCGGCGAGGGGAGCGGCAGCGAGGAGCTTGCGGCTTCAGTTACGGGAGTCCTCTTCATCTGCTGGTTGAATGATGGTGGCAGCGATAATTTTCCAGCTTTCGCGCGAACAGGACCCAAGAGGGTATCAGAGCGCTTTACAGAAAGATGCAACACCTATAAGGGCAGGCAGTCGTGGCAGAACCATAGCAATAGACAATGATAACAATAGTTACATAACGACATAATAGTGAGCAAAAGAATTAGGCAGTAGAATAAGGCCAGAGAGTCAGTGTGATAAATGAGGTGACTCAGGACCCCAACTGGACTTCAGGACAGGAAAGTATTCATCTGTAGCTCTTTCACTTCCTTTTTGAAGGCCACTGTTGATTAAATCAGTCTCATTTCCGTAAGCACAGAGATCCAGATTCTTGGGGCGATTCTTGAGAAGGAACGATTGTAAGTCTTTTTTTGTTTTCCGGCGGTTTAAGTAACGGTGCTGGAGCTCCTGGAAGTATGGGCACCACCCGACAACTCAAGTTATTTTGCGAAATAGAGGCGTGTTGAAGTGAAGGGCTTTGTGGGTCATGGAGGCAAGTTTTAGGTGTATCCTTGCTTCGAAAAGTAGCTAATTGAAAGATTTCAGGTCCGGGGAGATGTGATTGCTTTCCTTCGAGCCTGTGATGAGCATGGCGGCTGCATTCAATGAGGCTCTGAGGGGGGCCAGTCTGTAACTTGGTAGACCGCAGAGTGTGGCACTGCCATATTCCAGCCGTGAAATGACTAATGCTTGTACTGCGGACTTGAGGTCATCCTGGGGAAGGAAAGGTTTTAGTTTCCTTAGGATGCTCAGTTTGTAGTTCGCTCCTTTGGTAGATGCACTGATGTGATCCTGCATGTTCAAGTTCTTATCCAACACTATTCCCAGGGATTTCGTTGAGTCTATGATGTGTAGTGTGCAGTTGAGAGCAGAAAGAATTTTCATATATATTCCTCAATGATGGGTGCTTGCTTGGGCAGGAAAATAAGGAAGAATTCCGTTTTGGGGGCGTTTAGTTTCATATGGTTGAAGGTAAGCCAGTTAAGCGTTTTGTGTAAGGTTCCGTTGAGTGACTTGCTATTGTCAGGCGAGGAAAATTTCATGTACAGCTGGGTGTCATCGGCATACTTGTGGTATTAGATGTTAGATACTTTAAGGATTTCTGTGAGGGGTTAAATAAATAGGTTAAAAAGTGTGGGTGAAAGCAAGGAGCCTTGGGACCCCTCCAGGGTGCAAGGACTGGAATGGGAGAGGGATTGATTGGATTTAACTCTGTGTTCTGTTATGGAGAAAGGAGGCAAACCATTTTATTACTGCGCCAGAGAGCCCCATCCTATGTTCCAGAAGGCTCAGGAGGTTGTCGTGTTTGACCATAACCGAAGGCTGATGAGGTCGAGTAGGATTAATAGGCAGGATTTTTTCCGGTCAAGCAGTGTAAGAATGTCATCAACTATGTGAGTCATGGCTGTTTCCGTTATGTGGCCTTGACGGAAGCCCGATTGGACTTGATCTAGTAACTGGAATACCTCAATGTGGTTACATAGGTGTATCTGTACACATTCTCAATGATCTTTGGCAGAGTAGGGGTGTTAGTGATTGGTCGGAAGTTTTTCAGATCCTTATGGTCCGCCGTAGGGTTTTTGAGAATGGGGAGAACTAGCCCGGACTTTAGGCAGTCGGGGATCTTAAAGTAGGGAGGCATTAACAATCTTGGTCCAGAGCGGAACTAGAGACCTTATAATTTTTTAAAGAAATATGAGGTAAGGCGATTGTCGAAGTGATTTGAGGGTTACAGGGTAGAGAGAATGTTGAGAATGGATGTCATTGAAGGTTGAGAATTGATTCCAATGAGCATTGTTTTTAGAGGTGTGGTAGGTAGGAAGAAGGGGCTGGGGAGTTAGTTGGGAGTCTAATAAGGAAGATAATGTGAGCAGGGCAGACCTTAGATCAAATTCAATTTTGTTGGATTTTCCAAGGAAGAAGGCAGTAAAGTCCTCGCAGTTAGGTTGGGGACTGGCTGTGATTGACGATTGAGTAGATGTGTTGTTGGAGTGCCGTTTGATTAGTTCAAACAGCATTTTGGAGCAATTTCTTGCTTTGTCCAGTTGCCTTCTGAAGAAGATCGACTTTGCAATTTTGATGTGTTTGTTGTACAGACTCCTTCTTAATCTCAAAAGTTTGAGGAGTTTGATAGATTCGGGAGATCGCTATGCTAGTTCCCCTACTCTCTAGTTGCGTCTGTCTGAGTTTAGGCAGTCATTGTACCAAGGTTTGGAGTCTTAGTTGGATTTTCTTTTCAGTTGAAGTGGGGTATTTGCATCCAGAACTTTTGGCATGGAGTTGTTGCAATGTTCCGTGAGTTAATGGACATCTGCCTTGAGCGTGGGCGGAGGCAGGGACAGTTTGCTGCGTGATTTGAGGTTGTCAATGTTTGCATTTTGCAGCTATCTTTTCCAGTGTTTCAGTTTCCTGGGTTGAAGTCTTTGGGTGTTCCATTTTTAAAGGATGAGTAAGATATTAAATTGGTGATCAGACCAGTCACATGGGGCAATCGATTCAATCAGAATGGTGTTGAGGTTGGAGATGATTAGATCGAGGGTCGAGCCGAAGTTGTGTGTTGGGCTGTTGCAGAATTCAGTCAGGTTGAGGTCAAGTAGGAATTGTTTTAGACCGTTCAAGGCCAGGTCATTTGGTTAATTCCAATGTAGGTTGAAGTCTCCCAGAAAGATCTGGGGGCAATGAAGACCTAGATTGGATGAGATGGTTTCTGTGGTTTGTTCGATCAGAAGGAGGTTGTCTCCTGGTGGATGGTAGAAGATGTATAGGTTGCATAAGGGTCTTTGTTTGCTGAAGATGTTGATGCTCCAGTATTCTCAAGATAAGAGAGAAGCGGAAGGAGACTGCTTTGCTAAGAGACTGTTATGGTAAATACAGGCGGCGCCTCCACCTGTACTCTTAGCTCTGTCAAGTCTGATAATGTGAATAGGAGGTACTAGGATGTCCAGGACAGGACAAGAGGAGATATTGAGCTATGTTTCAGTGAGAATCAGGAGGTCACGTTCCTGATCAAGGATGAGGTCTGTGATGTCCACGGCATGTTTCACTGCAGATCTGCACTTGAGAAGGATGCATTTCAGGTGAGTTTTGGAGTCAGTGGGAGTAGACTGTGCAATGTGAACTTGCATGGGGTTCGTGGTATTTAGTGCATTAGTTATTTGTGGGGGTTCTATGCGGGTTTAGTGTAATGATTTGAATGGGCTCCAGACTGACCCTCTGATGACTAGGATCTTTAAGAGGGTATAGCGGCGTAGTTTGAATAGGTATAGATTTGACTGGGATGTCAAGTTGAGTGGAGTTGTAAGTTAGAAGAAGGGAGAGAATGTCTGGGCCAGAAAGATAGTTCTTAAATCTAATGGGTCTGAACGTTGCCATCGGGTAGGGAGTGGTATTCCAAGACTAGCGGGGTATGTCTGCTTAGGGTCCCTCCTCTTCTCATCTGGAGTAGTGGGTGTCTTTGGGTAATGGTTGGGCATTTGCAGGCACTACTGTGGAGCCCTGTTGCATGATAAGTCTGAGGCCAGCTCTGAGATGATATTATAAGGTTTTGTATGTCAGTTTTGAGTTTTTGACCCTCCCAGTGGAATTCTATTAGTCTAGAAGCTGCATAGGGCTGAGTGCCAGTGATCGGGGGTGGGGGGGGGAGTTTAGGCTTCATGGTGGTCCTGAGAAATGGGTGAGGGGATTAGAGTCCCCTGGAGTTTTGAGAGGGGCACTGTTCAGGGATTTCCTAATGACGGAGAAACATTCATCAAAGATTTCTAGGTTACGATTTGCCGCTTGTATGAGGATAATCCCAATATTATGAACTGATATGGTAGCCGTCGCTTTGAATGTGGGTGAGGTGACTACAGAGAGTCTTAGGCCATGTGGAACTTTCTTAGCAGAGGAGATGCTGAGTATTGAGTGGAAGGCATTTCTCCACTGTGCCCTTCGTTTAGTGTAAAAGATGAGATCATTTGTGATGGCTCTTTTTTTTATCTTTATTTTTTTAAATTTTATTTATTGGCATTTCAACATGTTACACACAATACTTGTAACACAGGTTTCAATTCTTGTATACATACACTTAGTTCGCTGTGATATACATTTTCTCAGGTCACACATCAGGCAATGTTCGACACATCTTTTGCAAAACCAGGTTGTCTCCTCCATAGTGAGCCGTGGGCGCTCCTAAAGTTCTATCCTTCTGAGCATATTGCCAACCTCGTACAGTGTGGTATTCGTCTCCCCCATAGTCTCAATAGCAAGAGTTACAAAGAACTTTAATCTCCCCCTCAACCAACGAACTTTCATCTCCCCCTCAACCAACAAGTCATATGGTCATAGTAGCGTTAGTATTTCATATTCGGTAGTAGGGGATCTCTGTGTATAGTCATAATCTACTGAATAGTCCCGCCCATGTGCGTGGATCCCGGAAATCAAAAATAATCTCTTAAATTGTCAAAAAATGCAGAACTGCAAAGACACTTAAGAGAGAATTTTTAAAGACAAATAATGCAGCCTATATCCACAGGCTACACTGTCCAGCACTTCAACTAGAAATTCCACCAAACCAAACCACACACAACATAGCCTGCCCAGTTTCTTCCATAGAGAAACTTGCCTCTACCAGTAAAATACTCTGGAATGATTGAGAGGAAGGCATGGACAGACAAGCCCCATAGGCTGCCATTATGTGGCTTAAATAGGATACTGTGCCTTTAAGAGAACTTTCCAGAACTTCTCCCAGTATCCCAAAATGCACAGATGGTCCCTTTTACTTTCAGTTCTTTTTTCCGGCTCCTGCTAACAGGACCCTGGCATTGAGCTCTCCCTTTTTCAAGGGTTTATTGGATTTTGGTTCACTTTTTGGATAAAAGTGTTTGCAGTTTATTATATCTTGGTGTTTCCCTTCACTCCTGTGTGTTTGTTCAGGCTTTTTAGGGCTCTAAAATGCCTGCTCTTTTCGACAAATGCCCAGCATGTGGAAGGAAGAAGTCCAAGACTGATCCACACGACGTCTGCATTATCTGTCTCCCTGAAGCACATGTCCCTGAAGAATGTGACATCTGCCAGCACCTTTCAGCAAGAACCCTGAGGGAAAGGCTGAAGATTAGGCTTCAAGGCCGGGAGGAGAGACAACTGCAGGCTGCAGGTGAGTCTGGGCAGGCTGGGAAGGTTCACTCTGCCTCTGCTGAGGCCTCTGGGGGGCTCCCCAGAGGCAGGAAGACCAGCAAATGGTCCCGGTCTCCGTCTGCGTCGATTGCATAGACGACAACACCGAGAGGGATGACTGTGTGTTCCCCATCTCCCCGGGGCTCCGGGTCGAGACGGCGTGAAGAGTCTATGTAGAAGGGCCTTAATAGGCCGCCGTCGAGACCACCGTTGACTGCGTCTTCGTCGTCTACGTCAGCGTCGAGCTATCGGCGTCGAAGAAGGAGCGACCGGCGCTCGCCGTCGAGGCGACACCGGTCGCCGGCGAGAAGACAGTCGGCGTCGAGGGGATCCTCGACGTCGTACCTCGAGAAAGAGGTCGGCGTCAAGGAGTCGAGGACGGAACGTTCGACGTCGCGGAGGCGGCGTTCGACGCCGGAGTTGCGGAGGCGACATTCGATGCCGGGAAAAGCGACGCTCCGCGTCAAAGGAAGAGATCGGCGTCTCTGAGTTGTCCCAACTCTCCTAAGCGGCACAGAAGTAAGCGCTCAGGGCCTAGACCCGGCCGGGCCTTTGGTCGCTGGTGCTGACTGTTGGCTGCTTCTGCCCTTCGGGCGCTTCTGGAACGGCCTTCGGAACTGCTGTTGCTGTCCTGAAGCTTGGCCATGCCCTCTGCCCGTTCCACCAAACCGTCTCTGGAACGGGCGGTACGATTTCTTTGTCTCTTTGGGCTTTTCCAGACCCACAGCCGTGAGTGTTTCGGCCTCCGCCTTCATGCGGGCCATTTCGTCATCCTCATGTTTCCCAAATAGGGTCTCGCCAGAGAATGGAAGATTGGCAACCCTTTGCTGTGCGTCAGGTTTCAGTGTCGTAAGGCGGAGCCAGGTGTGTCATCGCTGGTTAATCCCATGGCAGAAGCCATGCGCCGCCAAGAGGGAAGAATCGGCTGCAGCGCTGATGACCTGATTCGCCACCAACATCCCCTCATTTAACACCTCCTGGAAGTCTTCTCTCTTGTCAGGAGGTAGGTGTTCCACAAACTGCTGGAGGGAGTCCCAGAGGGCACGGTCATAGCGTCCCAACAAGGCCGTGGCACTCGCAGCCTTTATGGAGGTCGTCGACGTCCCACACACCTTCCTCCCAGCCGAATCCATCCATCTAGACTCTTTATCTAGAGGGACTGTAGATGACTGGGTGGTGGCATGCTGTTTACGAGCCGCCGTCACTATCACCGAGTCTGGAGGAGGTTCCACTCTTAGAAAGGCCGGATCAGAATCGGGAGCCCGGTAATTTTTCTGTATCCTCGAGGGGTGAGAAAAAGGTCCATGGCCGGTTCCTCCAGGCCCGGTACCAGTGTTAATAATGGACGAGACAGATGTTTCTGGTGCAGCGTCTCGAAGATTACCGATGTCTTGGGCGTGGGCACCGTTAACGAGATGCCTAATTTTGCTGCACCTCTTAACAGGACATCGTGAAAAGCCACCAGGTCATCAACCGGCGACACCCTAGTCTCCGGTGACCCCGACAAAGTCGGAGAGTAGTCCCTGGTCCCTGAGGACCTCAAATGGGAGCGAGACCTGTGCCTCCTGTGGCGGCGTCTAAACCGCGTGGACGACCTGTTGCACGATTGTTCCCTCCTCCTGGAACGAGAGCGCGACCTCCCAGTTCGTGGGCGCTCCGCAGGTTTCCGTGGAGGCGTCTTCCGTGGCCTATCCTGGGGTTTTGGTCTAGGCGTCCCCTTAGGCGGTGTAGGAAGCGGGGGTAATGATACCCACCTCAGCGGAGGAACAGGAGGTATCTCCGACCGAGGAGCGGGCCCATGCGGCGGAAGCGGTGGTGGTGTCCTGAGGGAGGAAGTGGTGGAAGCGGAGGGTTGATGGGAGGATCCTCCTTAGGTACAGGAGGAGGGGGAGCCTTCAGCCGAGATGGTGTATATACCACAGAGTACACCGAGCCCGGTGACTTCTTTGGGGAGGGGACTGCCAACCAGCCCCTCCAGTAGGTGATCGCCGTCTCCGGCGCCCTCCACCAGACCCAGCGTGACTTCTGGCGCCAGAACTCCTTCCCCTGCATCCTTTACCCACTCGGTGGGGGGAAGCATTCCATTTTTTCTGGCAGAGTGGAGAAAAATTACTCCGTACAAGTGGGTGCTGAATATTATTTGCAATAGATACAGTCTTCCGTTCATCAGCCCGCCTCCATCAATTACACCGGTCAGCTCGCAGTTTCAGCTGCGCGAGCTCCAGGCGGAGGCAGATATCCTGTTAAGGAAAAGGGCGATAGACGTACTTGTGTCTCAGAGAGGAAGAGGTCCGTACTCTCGGTTCTTTCTGGTTCGCAAGAAGGACAAGAACTAGTTCAGGCCCATTCTGGACTTGCGACAGGCAAACAAGTGGATTCGCAGAGAGAAGTTTTGCATGCTGTCGTTCCAACTGAGGATAAATCTGATGCAACAAGGAGACTGGCTATGTGCTATAGACCTACAGGATGCGTACTTCCATGTGCCCATTGCACATAAATACAGGAAGTTCCTGCGATTCCAAGTCGGCACCAATCATTATCAATACACAGTACTCCCATTCGGACTAAAGTCTGCACCGAGAACATTCTCGAAGTGCATGGCAGTGGTAGCAGCACACTGGAGGAAGAACAAGGTGTTCGTCTACCTGTACCTGGACGATTAGTTGACCAAGGCCTCATTTTTCTCGTAAGCGCAAGCACACTTCCAGAAGACGTGCGTTCTCTTGAACAAGCTGGGGTTGCACATCAACATGTCCAAGTCTGTCCCGACTCCGGTCCAATGCATACAGTACTTGGGAGCCTCCATCAATACGCTGTCAGCAAGCGTGTCTCCTTCGGAAGGCTCATGCTCTTATGACAACTCCACCTACAACAGTGAGGACGGTGTCTTCTCTACTGGGATCGATGGCCTCTTGTATCTTCCTAACGCCACACGCACGACTGCACATGAGACTGTTGCAAGAGTGCTTGGAGGAACTGTGGGATCAGAGGAAAATATCTTGGGACGACAAGATACGACTGTCTGCATGCTCTTCAGTCTCTGAAGTGGTGGTGTTCAGCGGAGAATCTCCTCAGAGGGGTTCCCTTCCACAAGGACATTCCCACGCAGACTGTCGTGACAGATGCTTCTCTCCACGGCTGGGGGAGCGCACTCCGGAGACTTGCAGATTCAAGGAACGTGGTCCTCGATGGAGGCCATGTAACACATCAATTTCCTGGAACTCAGAGCTGTTCACTTGGCGCTGAAGGCCTTTCATCCGTCCTTTCAAACCAACACTCTGCTTGTACAGACGGACAATACGACCACGATGTATTATCTCAACAAGCAGGGGGGTTTGAGATCACAAACTGTCGCAGGAGGCATAGGCGATCTGGCACTGGCTTCTGGCCAGAGGACTGACGATCACGGCTACCCATCTGCAAGGTGTGCAGAATGTTCAGGCGGACGCACTGAGCAGACTGATTCAGGAAAACCACGAATGGGTTATACACGACGAAGAACTAGGAGAAGTCTTCGCAAGGTGGGGGACTCCAGACGTAGATCTGTTCGCCACCGCTGAAAACAGAAAATGCCGAGACTTCGCCTCCAGGTACTACCAGCAGGGAACGCTGGGGAATGCGCTATGGATCAACTGGTCGAACAGCTTTCTGTACGCTTTTCCACCCATTCCCCTGATTCCGGCGGTACTCATCAAGCTGGCCCGGTCCAGGGCTATGATGCTACTCATTGCCCCGGAATGGTCCAGGCAGTGGTGGTTCACGGACCTGCTTCACCGGTCTCTCCTTCCTCACATACGGCTGCCGTGCAGGCCGGTCCTTCTCACGAAGTTCGGGGGCAGATGTTGCACCCCAACCTCTCGTCTTTGAGTTTGGCGGCATGGCTCCTGAGATAGTGCAATATGGCCATTTGAATATGCCCAAAGATTGTATGGACATACTGAAGGAGTCTAAGAGACCTTCCACTCGGACTTCCTATGCTTACAAGTGGAAGAGGTTCTGTATCTGGTGCAAGTCCAAGAACTATGACCCGGCGATGTGCAAGGAAGACTTCATCCTTCCTTACCTTCTACATTTGGCGCAGTCTGGCCTTAATGTTAATTCCATTAAGGTTCATCTTGCTGCATTGACTGCCTACAGGAAATGCCCTTCACAGACTTCCTTCTTCCAGATCCCTGTGATCAAAGATTTTTTGGAAGGCTTGAAGAAAGTGTTCTCTCCTGTCAGGCTTCCTTCGCCTTCATGGGAATTTAATGTGGTGCTGTCCAGATTGATGAAGGAGCCTTTTGAACCTATTCATAAGGCTTCGTTGCAGCACCTGTCCTGGAAGGCGGCGTTCCTCGTGGCCATTACATCGGCCCGCAGGGTGAGTGAAATTCAGGCGTTGTGTTGCCAAGAACCTTATACTGTATTTGATGCTGCTAAGGTTGTTATGTGTACTCACCCTAAATTTCTTCCCAAGGTTATTTCTGATTTTCATGTCAACCAGACCATAACTTTGGCTACGTTTTTTCAGAATCCTTCATCTCCAGCGGAAAGGTCTCTACATTCCCTGGATGTTAGGAGGCTGCTGAAATTTTATCTGGATAAAACCCAGGATATTCGTAGGTCAGACCAATTATTTATCAATTATGGATCTGTCATGACGGGTCTTGCTTACCTCTAAGCAGTCCATCTCTAGGTGGATTGTGTCCTGCATACAGTTGTGTTACCAAAAAGCTAGTAAGACCTTATGGGGTAAACCCAAGGCTCATTCCACCAGGGGTAAAGCTGCCACGACTGCTTTGCTCCGTAATGTTCCGATTGCAGAAATCTGCAAGGCGGCCACATGGAAGTCGGTTCACACCTTTTCTAAGCATTACTGTCTGGACACTGATGCCAGGGCAGATGCTCAGGTTGGGCAGGCTTCGCTGCGAAATTTGTTCGCACAATAGTGGTGTTAGTTTTCTTCTCTCCACCGCCGCTTTGGTGTGGGGATGGGCTTGCCATTCTATTCACTAGATTATGACTATACGCAAAGATCCCCTACTACAGAAAGAGTAGTTTCTGTCCTGTAACTCCAGTTCTGTAGTAGGGGTATCTCTGTTAGTCATAAGCGCCCGCCCTCCTCCCCGGTTGGAGAAAGATATTCATGTAAGGAATGCTACAGGTCTGGCGTACTACGCCTTCAAAAAGAACTGAAAGCCAAAGGAACCTGCTGTGCATTCTGGGATACTGGGAGAAGTTCTGGAAAGTTCTTAAAGTCACAGTATCCTATTTAAGCCACATAATGGCAGCCTATGGGGCTTGTCTGTCCATGCCTGCCTCTCTATCATTCAAGAGTATTTTACTGGTAGAGGCAAGTTTCTCTATGGAAGAAACTGGGCAGGCTGTGTTGTGTGTGGTTTGGTTTGGTGGAATTTGTAGTTGAAGTACTGGACAGTGTAGCCTGTGGATATAGGCTGCATTATTTGTCTTTAAATTATCTCTTAAGTGTCTTTGCAGTTCTGCATTTTTTGACAATTTAAGAGATTATTTTTGATTGCCGGGGTCCACGCACATGGGCGGGACTATTCACTAGATTATGACTATAACAGAGATACCCCTACTACAGAACTGGAGTTACAGGACAGAAACTACTCCTCCCCCCCACCTTATGGACTATTTTCAAAGTCAGATAGTTCTTGTGGAGGGCCGCACAGGTGCCCCCTGTATTCGTTCCATTTCCCCCATATCCTGGTCCATTTTTTAGGGAAGCCCCTATGTACATACACCACCTTTTCTACCAGCATAGCTGCGTCAATGTCTTTTCCCCATTGCGTGCATGTGGGCGCCAGAACAGAACCCCATTTCCTGGCAATGTTCCGTTTTGCAAGGGCCAGACCCAGCGTTGTCCACGTCTGTAGCCCTCGATTCATGTCTGTAGGCGACCAGATATTTAGCAAACAACATCTAGGTTCTCTTTGCAGTTCAACCCCACTTGCTTCGGAGATTTCGGAGAGCACTTGGTCCCAGTAGGATTGTATCCTGGGACATTCCCATATCGTGTGAAAGAATGTGCCCGGGAGTCCACACCCTCGCAGGCAGGCAGGCTCTGGAATGCGGCCTAGTCTGTGTAGGAGCGTGCGGGAATTGTATATTCTGTGTAATATTTTTAATTGTACTAGCTTAAGTCGTGATAGTATGGAGGCCTCCCTAGCCGATGCTAGTGCATATAACCAATCTTCGGCCACTATGTCTCCCAGCTCTACTTCCCACTTGCTTCGGAGAACAACCGTGGGGTCTGGAAGATTGTTGATAATTTTGCGGTATGTGAGTGAGATTGCTTTTTTTATCCATGCATTCAGTGAGGAGTCTATCCTACGGGGGGAGGATTCAGCTAGCGTTGTGCTTGTTGGAATGGCCCCCTGTAAAGCATGTTTGATTTGTGCATAGCGATATTGCTCAGTGTCTGCCATCCCGTATTTTTCTTTCAGGGCTGGGAATTTGATAACTTCACCCCTTATCCACAGGTCACCGATTTTGGAAATACCAATAAGGTCCCACTGCCTGAAACCCTTTGTATTCGCCAGGGTACCCAGACATTGTGTGTCCCAAAGTGGTGTTGTGAGTGGGAGAACACCTTCCCACCCCAGGGCTCTCTGTGCCGCGTGCCAAATCTTAATCGTGTGGGCTGTTGGGCCTGTGAAGGTGTGGCGTCGTTTGTTCGTGTATAGCGCCCTCATGAGTTGGTCTGGGGGTAGGACAGTCCTGTCAAGGTGGAAGGCTGGGTCTAGTTGTGGAGCGTGAAGCCATTGATTTACTGCCATTAGTTGTGCTGCCCAGTAATGCAGTTTAACACTGGGTAGGGCGATTCCTCCGTCAAACCAGGATCGGATTAATTTGGAGTGCGCTATGCGGGCCGGTTTTCCGTCCCATAACAGTGCAGAGATTTCTGCGTCTATTGATTTAAAGTATGTGAGATGGACCAGGAAGGGTGTGTTTTGTAATGCATAAAGGAATCTTGGAAGTGATAGCATCTTGAATAGTGCGGCCCTCCCCAGCAGTGTAAGCGGTAAAGAGCGCCAATGTGTTACATCTGATTTTAGCCTCTGTAGAGGTTTCATCAAGTTTTCTTGTACAAATATTGATTCCGGTGGTGTGACATATATCCCCAGGTATTTGAAGCCCCTTGTGACCGTTTGTAGGGTGTAGTCCGGGGGCAACGTGGGTGTTTGACCACGCTGGACATAGAGAAGCGATTTGGCCCAGTTAATGGTGTATCCCGACACCTCTCCGTAGGTCTTAAGCCTGTCCATCAAAGCTGCTAGGGACGGGGTAGGTGACATTAGATAAACCACCACATAATCAGCGTAGAGGGAGATGCGATCCTCCCATCCTGTCCCCCACGTGATCCCCCCCGGAATATAGGGTCCACGCGTATCTGCACCGCTAGGGGTTCCAGTATAAGCACAAACACCGAACCTCTTCGCCCTGAAATTACAAAAGCAACTTGGCTCTCACTTGAGACAGCACTTAAAATTATGGAAGAAATAGCGACGTTCCAGCTATGGGGAATAGAGCTGAGACTTGAAGAAAGACCTCGCTATCCTACTCCTTTTCTTCCTTTAGGCAGATCCCCAGCACAAAAAAGCACTACTTCAATATTAAAAGGAGCGAGAAGCAGCTCGCCTAGGCCGTGCTCCAGAGACCTAGAAAATCCCAACTCTGAACTAAACCAAAAGTTTAGCAGCTGTTCACCACGTAAAACTTGTCATAATTGGAACTTAATTCAACGCACATTCACAAATTCCACTATTAATAACTGACAGAAAGAGGGAAATATGGACATTAGAATTTGCTCTTGGAACATCAATGGTTTGGCGTCCAAAAGAAATGACCCCGAGTTCCTAGAATATCTAACTACATTTGATCTTATCTTGCTCCTAGAGACTTGGGAAGAAAAAGCATTCGAGCTCCAAGGGTTCACGTCCTGCTGTATTCCAGCAAATAAAAACTCAACCTTTGGCCGAAGATCAGGCGGTCTGATGCTTTTTGCATCTATATCGTCAATAGGTGAAATTGAGGCAATGGATCTTTTTATCCCTCCCCCAAGTGTCATTCAGGCGGTAAAGGTCCCACTTTGGTTAAAGAAGCAGCCCCAAGCTGTAACCATAATTAATACATACCTCCATCCCAAAGACAAACAAAAAGGTGCGAAAGACCTAGCCAAACTGATGAAAAAAATAACGGAGGAAAGCGAGTCTGACTCACTCATCCTGACAGGGGACTTCAACATGCTCCTAATTAATAAAGAGCAACCTAGCGACCTTACTCGGGACCTGAACGTTGCATGGGCCGTGCCGACACAAGGCCACACAAAAAACAAGAACTTAACGAAGCACTCAAAACTTCTACTTCATCACTTGGAACAACTCAACTTAAGGGCCCTGAATGGCCGCTACCCTGGTGACGATCCACCAGTTGCCACCTTTCATGCGAATAATCAATCTCCCCATCTCGACTACATGTTCATATCGCTAAACATGCTTTGTCGGGTAAAGTCCTTTCGAATAGGCACGACCGACCTCAGTGATCACCTGCCACAAGAGGCCACAATAAATGCCACTTCCCATCTGGGACTTGAAACATTCACAGGCCTCGACACAGAAATTGCCCCAAATTTAAGGCGGCTTCGCTGTACCGCCGAGAACATCGATTCAATTAGCTCCATGGCGAGAAATCTCTTCTCCCAAGCCACCAGCTATGCATCCAAGGGATCGGACGTCTGGGACACTTTCATCAAAACCATCAGGGAGCAAATGGTAAAAAAGGTTCCCACAAAGCTACATCACCAACAGTTCCCCCTTGGTG